>NC_079883.1:21664614-22914614 GCF_029227915.1 Hydractinia symbiolongicarpus
GGGTCAAATTTACATTGTTCTTTTGTTGATGCCGCCGATGTAGAGTTTGATTGATCTGGTGTGCCAACTGGTGTGCTGGCTGGTGTAGTCAGTGCGCTGACTGACGTGGTTGGTGTATCTGTGACGGCATTGATGGTATGGGAAATCTTTTGGGATGATCTGTAGGTTGTCCATTGCTTTTCGGCTGAGGTAAAATAGATTAGTGGAATCAGTTACGTAAATCATCTCCTCTGTTTCAACGCGTTGACCGAGGTTGTGTGGACCGGATAATCTAGCCAAGACGGCACCTAAGATTTGTATGCCTTCTTCGTTGGCAGCACGCATGCTACGTTTCACAGGTACAAGATCACTTTCGTGAAATCCACATTTCTTGAACGTTTTCATCCCCATCAGGGAAGATTGTGCACTAGTGTCAGTGATTGAAGTGACACTGGTGGATCTGATATGTCGATATGGAATGTTCATGTAATCATTTTGAGATTTTTTTCAGATTTGTTGGTATAAATCCTAAATTTGATTGATAAGTTTCTTACATTGTTTGCAGTTTGTTTTAATCAATAGTTTATTCTGTATCTCCTTGAATGTCACTGTTGATTGCACTGGTTTGAAGTTGATGAGCAGGAGTAGAAATTGCACGAGACGCCATTTCTTTATTCTCAATGGTGGTGATTGTATCGTTAAGTGATCTTTCATCAAGTTCAGGAATACCAAGAACCTCCTTTTTGATGTCCTCGTCAGCAATTCCTGAGATAACAACATATTTTACCATTTCGTCAGGGTAGTCGATAGAATGGTCACAGTTTGAACAGTCCTTTTTAAAAGCACATGTTTTGCAGCAAACGATCTAATGGGTCGTCCGTGATTCTGGTTAAGTGCCAAAAATTTAGCACGGCGCACACTGGCTGCAATCGAAATGACTGCAAGTTTCTTAATCGAATTCAAAAGTTCTAACTCGGTAGTGGTAGCTATGTCACGTACGTCTTTGAAGAGTTCGGCTTCAAGGTCAGGGTTGCAACACTGCCAGAGGTGTGTGGTAATTTGCGTTGTAGGAATGTCTGTTCCATTTTTAAATAAGTTCCACTTTTTAACAAAAGCGTTCCAATTGCTATCTCTTGAGGTCTTTGTTTTGTTCTTGAGTGTGGCTGACATTTCTGTGTGTATGAGTCAACGCATGTAGGTTGAGCTGTGCTGCAGCAAGCACTGACTCTGTCGCAGCGACCTCGAAATCACAGCCAGGAATTGGGCAAGTGATGCTTGCCATTCTGGACATAAATATTCACGTCTCTTTAAAGTGATGATCAGTTAAAACATGAAACATTTTGCAATTTCATTAATTAGTTCTTCAATCAATAAAATGTTTTAACTAAAAGAATAAAAGTGCATACAAGGTTAAGTAAGTATAGCGTAAGTTATCACTTAACAAAGTGCGATCAAAAAACGAAGGGGTAAAGGGGACCCGATTTGATACAGGAGGGGGAGGGGGCATGTATACACACTAGTCTCAAAATGGTGGCTGTGCATTAGTTGGTTTTTTTTCTAGATAGTTTTGCTTGACTTGAAGCTTGATAGCTAGCTAGCCTACACGGATATTAACTATAATTAAATTTTTATTTTTAGAGTACAAGACTATGTATGTTCTCTCTTTTGTCAAAAAGGCAAAAAGTCTGCATCTCATTGAAGCTGCTGCTGTTTTTTGGCTAAAGAATGATATAAAATAAATGTAAATAAATCCCCCAAGACTGAATAGGGTTAAAGAGACCCATATAACATAAGTTATCTATCAGTTTTTAAAAAATCCTATGTGGTTCTGAAGATATTAAGCTTAAAAGATTTCCATCAGACTTCATGGCATCATTAATAATAATGTAATAAGATGGTCAGCATTTTATTTTTTAAATATCTTGCAATGTTATACACTTTTTTGCATTGGGACTTCTATTAGTGATGTTATCTTGATATAAATAAAGTTTAGAATTTCTAAGGTCCTGGTAAACAGGAAAACAACTTGGGATACACTGGCCTCCAAAGACTGTAATATTGAAGGATATCATATTGCGAGAAATGACAGAGATAGTGAGGGTGGAGGTGTGATTATAGCTGTCAAAGAGAGATATAAACACGTCACAATGGAAGTAACACAGAAAAGAGAAAATAAACGGTAGGTAATAAGACTATAGCTATGTCCCGAAGGCAGATAGAGAAAGAAAGAGATATTGCAAGAAATAAACACAAATAAAGAAAGAGAAAGTCATTGTGATGGGGGATTTTTACTGCAAAGTGGGAAAACACATAATTGGGAATAATGATGAAGTGACAAAAGGAGAAAGGATACTTAAGAAAACAGTGGAGAAAACAGAAACAAATTTGATAAACGCATGGAAGAATTGCATGGGAACATGGAGCGGAATAGAAAAAGACAAGCAATCAGTTTTGAAGAGAAAGAAATGAATATATAACTTGAAGAAAGTGACAGTAGATGAGAATGGAAGGTACTCACCATATAGAATGATCAAAGAAAACAATGAAGAAAAACATGGATATACAAATCATAGGGCAATTATAATGGAGATTGTATGGAATGTTGAAACGAAAGGAGAAAATAAACCAAAAAATATTATGACAAAAAGGGGATGATAAATATAAACTTGAGATTGAAAAAAACAAAATATTAGATATATTAATGAAAACATGCTTGATACAACAAGTATTTGATGAATGGGAAAGATAAGAGACAGGAATATGGTGAAAGGGTTGACAAAAGGGGTGAATATGAAACAGATTGTTAATGAAGGCAAAAAGAAGGCTGAAGACGGTAGACAGGCAGATATATACAGTAAATAAAAGGAAAACTAAATGGCATGATAAAAGAGATAATATCAATTGGAAGAGAAGAAAATTTGGCCAAATTTAGCAATGAGGCACAGTTAACAATGTGTGGAAAAACTGTTGTGCCATCTATTGTCTTTAACTTAGAAGCGTGTAAAAAGGAACGAAAAATACTTGGTATTTGGGAACAGAAATAATTGGAAAAGACTTATGAATAGATTTGAACGTTATGGATGGTATGATAAAACAGGAATGAAAAAAACTAGTAAAAAAAATATATGAGAAGATAAAAAATAAGTGAAGAAAAAGAAAACACAATGAAAAAAACGAAGACACCAAAAAAATGAGAGTAGAGCTAGTAGAAAGAGATACAATAGAACACTTGGAGAGAGCGCAAAAATTGGATCGAAAAGAAAAGGAGAGAAAAAAGGGAAAAAAAAGGAAACAAGTCTTGCGCTAAATTCCTTCAAATAAAGGAGCCTGATGCTTGTTGGCAACAACAAAGAGGAGGGGAAAAAGATTAAAGATTAATATGCCCTTTTGCAGTCCAATAAAGGCCCTACACTTAATCGGTACAGGCAAGTGTCCATCGGTCTACTCCTTCTATTTTTAATGGACTGTAATTACAGTAACATTTAAAAAAAAATAATCATTTTTGTGTCTTAAAATCATGTTGAAGAATATGTACATGTAATAAAGGGGCAGAATATGTTTGTTGTAACATCCTCCTCCTTATACAGTTTTTAAAAACTTCAAACATATGAATAATCAAACCATCAAAGATAAGCATAGGATTTCTTAAACATTGCAGATTATCTTAATTCTACTGAGTATCAGCATTCCTTCTTTAAAAATCAGTAACATTATGCACATTCATTATCTTTTTTATGGTCATAATTGATTTAGCATTTATTTTTATATGTAACTTAATTTTACTTTTAGATATAACACTATCTGTATATATGCGTAAAGGCTTGAAACTACTGCAGGGGCTTTGGTCTTGTAGAGTGTTAAGCATTAACAGTTCTTCTGTTATAAACCGTTCTCCAAGTTTTCTGCATTGTAACATAGTCACTACATCAAAGGCAAGCATGAAGTTTCTCAATCAAATCGAAGCACAAAACATAGATATTGAATTGTTCAATGATTATAAATACACAATAGAACAACTTATGGAACTTGCAGGTAAACCTTTCCTTCTGTTGTACCTTAAGGGAATTAATTTTTGCGGGAACTTAATTTCGCAAGAGTTTTTTTTTTAGGAAATTTAGCGGAAAAAAAGGGAATTTAATTTCGCGGATCAACATGATTTGGAAATTTCGCGGGAATTTAATTTCGCGGATAAAGTGTCTCCAAAACTTTTGCGTGAATTTAATTTCGCGGATCCAAATTTTGTAAAATTTTAAAAGTAAGAAATATGAATTTTAGTAACTCTTAATATATCTTTTCTTTAGCTATACACCATATCACCCTCTAAAATAGAAAATATATTCCCAAAGTCATCCTCATAATCGGAATCACTATCCAGATTGTTTTCATGTATGTACATGTCTCTTTTAAGACTATTTTCCAAACGGTCTTCATTTTTGAATGGGTCACACGCTAGGATGGAGGGAGCTGATGTTGTTGAGGCTGCTATAGCTGTACCACCAAAAAAAAGCAAAAGAAAACGCAAATCAAGGAAAAACCAGCTCCATGATGTAAAGATATTAGAACCTTTTTTAATAAAAGCAATGTACGAAATGAAAATGAAGAAATCACTATTGTTATTGATTAAACATTGTTAAAATTAAAGGAGTGTTTTCATTGTGTCAACCTCACAAATTTTAGTCTCAAATCACAGATTTTAGTCTCAAAACACAAATTTTATACTTTAACATATATATCATAAAGTTCCGAGTGTATTTCCAGTTCAAAATTCACATGGAATCACAAAACATAGTTCATAATTGCGGGGTAGGTTTATTTACTGAATTTTATGGTATCTAAAATTAAAAAAAATTAAAATAAAAATTAAAGAAAAAAAATAAAATTTAATTTCGCGGATGAACGTGTTTTCGAAATTTCGCGGATGAAGCACATTTGGATTTTTCACGGGAATTAAATTTTGCGGTTTTGACCAAAAACCGCCAAATCCGCGAAATTTAATTTCCTTAAGGTAGCAGTTTTGCCTTGGTATAATTGCCTTGGTTCTTCAGTAAAAAAATATTTTTATTGTGATATAACGTTACTGTAATATATACCATCAGTTTTATTGTTATTTTTGAATGTGGGGAATTGATCAGGATGTTGAAAATAACATTAATCAATGAAGGGAAGGACAGGTAAGTGCTGCCAATAACCATAACAGGATAATCAAACCAAAACGCTGGTCTAAGGGAAGATGGTATTGCAATAGCATGTCTCTTTTGTTGACCCCCCCCCCTCCCCCCTTCTCCATTTTAAGACTGTAAGTTATTCAAAAACTGACAAAACTTTTGTATAGCACTTTGCTTCGGTGACGTTGTGTGCTTTCTCTTATCTCTTTTACGCTGGTAAGAAAAATGATGAAAAATAGGGTGTAAATACTTTTTATCAGTTGATTTTGTTTGTTTATTTCCTTCTGATACTTCATGCTTAATATTTTTTACGAAAGCAACATATAAATAAATGCTTGCTAGTGTAAGATAAAGACCTGTTTTTGAAAACGGTTTACAGATAAATTATAGGCACTTTACTTTTATGTTGTACTACAGGCCTGAGTGTCGCAAGTGCAGTTGCAAAGTCGTTTCCGACAGACTCTTTGTCAAATCCAAGCAAAAAAGTGTTGGTTTGTTGTGGGCCAGGAAATAATGGTGGTGATGGATTGGTTGCTGCAAGACATTTAAAGCTATTTGTAAGTGTTATTTTCTTGACCTCGAAAGACTTTCGGAGATTTTTTTTTACCGTTTGTAGATCACTTTTTGCCTAAATATTCAGATTTAAATTATATTTTCATGTGATACAACAACTTAGATATCAATGAAATTAAAATAGAAAACGAAAATGAAAATTATGTAAAGTTGCTACAATAGATGACCATATTTTTTATTTTTTGGCTAGACGTATGACATTCGTTTTTTCTTTTCCCTATACTGGGAGCTTTTATGAACTAAAAACAACTAAACATCAGTACAAGTAAAAACTGTACATATGCGCTCTATGCTTAGCGAATCGTATAACATGTTTACAGAGTGCATGTATGTTCACGAACAAACAATATGAAAATGATTCTTGTTTAAAACATTCTCGGCAGAACCATATGCGTCTGTACGGAAATGTTGTTCAACAGTCACGTCCAACAGTTTGGGAGTCCTCCAAAAGATTTCTTAATAGCTGCGTCCAGGCCTTATTTTCTAACTATTTTTAAACATAAGTTTATTGAACACATTGTTCTGTCAATTTGGCAGGCTGTCTCGGAGATGTTGTTATGTAACCAACGAAGTGCCATTGATAACGTAAGGCTTCCATAATTCTTGATACACTTTGATAAATTTAGAGAGACGTTTAAACTTTGTGCGATTTCTAAATGACGAGTAATAATTGGTAATTGGTTATATTAGACACACTGAGGAAGAGTAAATTACAGACAACATGAAATGGGTTTTTTCCTAGAAGTACCAATGGCAATAAATAAACCTTCTGGTCGTCCTTTTTTCGAAGTCTTTGGAATCTTTATTTACAGACGAAATATGTGAAATGCCGTACTTCTAGCCAAGAAAATACAAAATACGGTCACGTACTTGTAGCCGATTCGAAAATTATGAGTGCAATTATTAGTAGCGTGTGCCACCAATAATGATAAGAAACTTCCCCGAACTCATGTTTTACAATCAAACAAGCCGTTTTTGTAGTAAAAACTGATCATTAGTACCGTTTTGTGCTTGTATAATTGGATTTGGGCAAATAAGTTAAAGCTTCTTGTAAACCAACATGGAGTTTATTGATTTTTAAACTTGCATTTTCCGTAGAAAATTCACTAATAGACAAAGCAATGCATAAATATAAAAAAAGGGTTCGAAAGATAAACCAAATAAGTTTTATCTTTTTTTTTTGTTTGTTTGTCCAAATGTTATCAAGTAATGGCTGCTTCAATTGCAACTTTTTTAAATTTAATTTTCTGTATAAAAATCGTATATTCATGAACAAAAATTTTAGTTTTTGCCTCCTAAAACTTTTGCCTTAACTTTGTAAGAAGTGCAACGCCAGATTAGGCAGCTACTTCTACTTTTTAGGGCTATGTTCCAGAAGTGTACTACCCAAAAAGACCAAACAAGGACCTATTCAACAACCTCACGATACAATGCAAACGACAATTCATACCCTTTCTTGACGACATGCCGGATGCTAGTTACGTAAATGAAAATTATAACTTCGTACTTGACGCCATATTTGGGTTTAGTTTCCGTGGAGACGTTCGGCCGCCGTTTGATTCGATCATAGATATACTAAAAACCGTTTCGATACCACTCGCATCAGTTGATATCCCATCAGGTGAGTGTTTGAGTAGAATTTGTTCTGCCTTGGAAAAAGCCCACTAAGATCTTTTACCTTGCGGGATAATTGGGCTCGCATCAAAGTGGTCATTATTGCGCCTTATTTAGGACCACAAAAAGTGCTTACGCTTACCATAAAGGAAGTGAGATATTTGCGCTACAGCGGAAAATGCAGTCAAATCAAAACAGACTAAAAAAGCTTTTGATCAAATATTCTTAAATTCTTTTAGTCAAGTAAATTTGTAATCTGTATTTTGCGGTGAATGTCCGCTGTATTAAACGCCCCGCAGTAATAAATGCCCTGTCTAAATATGAGGTTTATTTGAATTACTGTTTTAAGTAATGAATTTCGCGAACACATTCTCACAAAAAACGTTCCGAATTTTCATGATTCATAGCATCCAAGGTTTTTATAAATGAAATAAAAAAAAATAGTCGCAATATTTAAAAAATATATATATCTATTGTATCCTTTCAAATTTCAGGATGGAATGTTGAGAATGGGAACTCAGATGGGATCAAACCCGACGTTTTAATATCATTAACCGCACCAAAATTATGCGCATCAAAATTTAAAGGCGAACATCATTACTTAGGCGGAAGGTTTGTACCCAAGGCGCTGGAAGAAAAATATCACTTAGACTTGCCTTACTTTCCTGGCACGGATTGTGTTGTATTGTTACCGAAAATTAAATGAGCGAGCGAGGATATATATTTAAACAGATGATATTTAAGCAGATTGTGGATAGAAAGGGAAAAGTAGACGAACCTCGACGCTGTGCAAGTCAGATACTAAATTATATTAATAACGATGAGGTGACGTAATTTGCAAGACTTGATGAAGGTCGTTCTGGAAGTGTTTTCTTTTATCGAGAGTAAATATATTTTTAGAGTATTCCTTTTCTTATACTTCAGACATCTGACCCCGCCCTTACCTTAAGTTAATTTAATTCGACATTTTTCTTCTTCTCCACCGTTTACGACCACAGCTCCCAGCGTTTAGTATCTGGGCACATGCATGGAATTTTTTTTCTGGTCGCAAAACCTGTATTTTGAAACTTTGAATAATGAGAGGAGTCAACTGCCGAGCGTTTACAGACGAACCATTTTTTAACAACCAATAACAATTCAGTAAATGCTACCATTTTTTACTGTAATGGAAATTGCGTGCTGACGTTTAAGAGGTGAGTGCGTGCCATTTTTAAATAAAAAGCAACTTTTAGATTGTAAAAAAATGAAAGTAAATTACAATTTTTTGTGCTATTTTTTTTACATATTGTATGCTGACGTGAAAGTAGTCGCTCTGCTGCCAAAACGTCACCTTCAGCCTCCTTACTAACATGACTAGGTTAGTAAGGAGGCTGAAGGTTATGAACATAACACGATGTAAAAAGAACAGGATGAAATTAAAATTTTATTTCCGTATTTAATTGAAATTTGAAAAAAGGTCTTAACTTAAAGAAAGATGGACGTTGAGCATAACATGAAAAACATTAATTAAAATTCGAGGCTAAAAAAGCCTCAAATTTTAATTTTGGGTAGGCTGAAAAAACAAATACGCTAAAAAAATGTAACAAAAACATGTTTTTTTTTAATGCGCTTATCACGTTAATATTTTAAAAACGAGGTTTACCTTAAGTGGATAAAATTTCGCGAGGACCAATTTTGGCGAATCGGCCATACTCTAATTTTTCGCAAAGATTTATTTTCGCGAATCACACACGAGTACTCATTATAAAAAATCACCGCTATTTCAAGGTCTGGAGATTGAGTGTGAAGTGACGGTCACCATTCCAGCTAGTATTAAAGGCCATTTGCTGTTGCAACGCTATGAAGAAATGGCAAAAGAACTCTATTGTGAACCGAAAGATGAAGTTATAATAAGTAGTTTCATTGAAAA
This sequence comes from Hydractinia symbiolongicarpus, assembly GCF_029227915.1. Classification (NCBI taxonomy): domain Eukaryota; kingdom Metazoa; phylum Cnidaria; class Hydrozoa; order Anthoathecata; family Hydractiniidae; genus Hydractinia; species Hydractinia symbiolongicarpus. The sequence continues at coordinate 21,673,855 of NC_079883.1, forward strand.
GAATCCTAATGCCAACGTTCAGTGTCATGTACAGCCGAAAGCAAAAAGGAAAACGAATCCTGTAGACTGTAAATATTGATTTATGTATACTGCAAGCACGAGCCAAGAACAAAAAAGATCACAACTTCTGTGCCCACAGAATTTTATGGAAAAAGAAAAGAAAGATGAAGAAAAAAAATGTTGTTCTCAAAATTTTCCCGAGGATTTATTTTCGCGAATGAGCCCTTTTCAAAATTTTCGCGAGTACTTATTTTCAATCAATCCTCGCGAAACTTAATCCACTTAAGGCACTTGTTTTGTCAACCTTGTTTCCAGAATTGTGCGTCTCGTAAACTTTGGCACTGCGGCAATAAATAAGTAAAAATTTAATTACGTTTTCTGCGCATTTCACTTTTTGAAACACAAACAAAATCACTCCGGATTGGGTAGTCCGTTTGAGTGAACATTTCTATGCTTTCCATATATTTCGTACCAGCTACAAAATACGCGAATCTTTAGATTTTGCAAATACTCATCTGTTTGTGGACCAAATTTTCTTGAATTTTCTTTATGTACATTAACAGTATGCGCTGGTAAAAATTAAAAACCTACAAAAATATGATTTTCTCGTGTTGTAGCTGCATAGGAATTATTTAGTTAAAATGAACCTGCGCCAAAAAAAAAGGTACAAAGTATTTGTTTCTTAAATTTAAGGGAACATATAAAAAACGTAAAATGATGCTGAAAAGAGATAAAAATGCAGGGTCTTGAACTCTTAAATTCGCAACAAAACGGAAAATTTTAGGCGGATACAGTTCGAGATAAATAAAGAATACAGGATTTCACGGCAAGAGACCCAAATATCTGTTCAAAAAAGGTAATAGGTATAAAAACAAAACATGTTCTTCGAGAGTGTTCGAAATAAAGAGAGTCCGCTACAGTAGACAGCCTGCTTTAATATTTTTCAAAAATACCTTCTTTAATGTATAAAGAGTCAAGAAGGCAAGTTTTGTTTAGTCAACAAGTCAATTCTCCATTTTTTGTAACGTACGGAAAGGAAAAACATTTAAATAGTGTATTATGTATATATTTACAGCTAGTGTTATATATGTGATGTAAAAAAAGTTGCTGGACATTTTACTGCTTCGTAGTTATCCCCATAAGCCTGGAGGGGATAAGCCCATTTGTATTTCATGTGTCATTATATGCATGCTTCTGTTCACCAGACTGGTAACTGTTCAGTTTTGTTCATGGTCGCTATAACTACTTGTAATTATCACGGATTACGATCTATTACTTGTCTTCTCCTAAAAATTTTCAATGCGGGGATTTTTTACTACACTAAACTTGTCCCAGGCCTTTCTTTCAATAATGGCGGAGCTGATAGCTGAATAAGTGTATAAAATTTACTGATAATTTATACCACGGATAGATAAAAATATTTTGTCAAATAAAAAATATACTATATGTACATTGTATGGCGTTTGATAGCGAAAAATATGGATCCATTCTTTTACTCACCCTAAACAAATAAAATATAAAATTCTTACAACTTGGTGCAAATGTTTGTCTTGACGATTGAAAAGTTTGGGCGAAGGCTACATTGATTTTGTTGAATAACTTGAATTTATCCTTAATTGGCGCCAAATATGCATAATACTTCTGGAGAAAATGACAAAGATTTTCCCTACGAATTTTGCCCTGATAGGATAAACCTTTTCGTAACGTTTTACGGTGGCTTTATTTTACATGTACAAACTGGAAGCGTCCCTGTAAAAAACTAATTAAATTTATATTTTAACTACGTCGATTCATTGTGAAAACTTAAATAAAAAATGGAACAACAAAATAATTAGGTATTCGGTCTAATCACTTCAATGTCTGGTATAAAATCGAGTGAGCAAATCTTAGAATCAAGATCTTAACTCAAACATTTAGCCACATTAAAATTAGTAATGTTAATTGCGTGTCATTGAGTACACAATAAAATATAAAAAGCAACGCACGTTAAATAAAAAAATTCTACACGTACCCATTCATCATCATCAATAGCTTTACTATCTTCAGTTAGATGTGATCCCTTCTCTTTTTCGTCTTTGACGTTTAAAACTTTATCTGTCCATGATCCACCCACTGTCTCGCCTGTACTGTAACTTGTCTTACTGATTTTCTCTTCATCGAGACAAACTATTGACTCTAAAAGTGGAAACACAATAACAATGATGAACAGTCAAACCACGCCCCCCAGACCTCTGGCTTATTTAGTTCAGAATGGGAAAATAAATGATAGCAGAGCAGGTTATTGTTTGTCTCGCTGTCGTAATAATAAAAAGAGAGAAAACTTTGCAGGAAGGTTGAGAAATTAGATTTATATACATATTTTATATTTTTCAATCCTTCCTACAATCCTTCCTATTGACATTGTGTGAACAAGGTAAGCAACAGATTTTAAAATTAACCAATTTTGTGTGCAATATAATATTGCACACAAAATCGCTTATATCTAAACTGAAAGAAAAGTCTAAAAAAATTTTATTTGAAAATCGTAAAATAACAAAAACCTTTACCTGCATTTAATTAAAACAACTACAGAATCATCTAAATGTTTTTCATAAGCATAACCCTTATAATCATATTCACGCTCCGATAGGGAAATGTTTTTACGCCTATGCTTAGTATATTACCCAGCCATGGTGAATCCATGTTTTTCTTGTGTTATGGATATTTTAATTAGACACAGAATTTTATTCCTATATAAAATAAGACTTATTTAATACCACTTACTGCCTGAACTTGCCTCGTGTAATTACACCATTAGTTTTGTTGCTGTTCTTTTAAAGGTAAAAATTGAACCATTTTATCTTATCCCATAAGATAATGTTTAATTTGTTTCAGCAATAAGCATCAAGCATACTCTAAGCGCGATTTTGTTTTTCGTCTAAGCATATCTCAGTCTGATTCCGAATACTCCCTTGCTTATAAAGGAACATATATTACCGAATTCTATTTAATCTCACCTAAATACGGTCCATCACCTTTTGTTCGGAGTCTCACTTCTGCGCCATTGTCTAGTTCTCTCCCTTCTAATTCTTTTTCTGCACACCATATACTGGTCAAATTCACAAAGTTTAAATTGGTTAATTTCTCTCGATTTAAGTTATCTAACTCAGTTAATTTTAATAAATCTACGCATCTGTCTGCTGAGATGATATCCTCGCCCTCCTTTTCGACAGTTTCTAAAAAAAAAAAAACGTATATGGTACTAGATTTTAAAGAAGAAACAAAAAGTTCAGCTACAGAGAAAGCAACATATTCGAAAATATTTAAAATAGTTAAACTGGAGACGGTCCAGACAGATACGGAAGTATAGGTCTATCAAAGAAGCTTCTAAAAAGACATCACTCATTGAAGAACTCTAATTTGTGATACAGATAGGATATCAGTTTAAAGCAAAAACAAAAACTCCATAAAATTTATTGAAAATTTAATATTTATATCGCAAGTGATCGTATATTAATCTTCCTGAAATTAGCGTTAAGACGACGCCCTTAACACTTACACCTAAGAATCTTAACCTCTAGTTAGAGGTTAAGAATCTTACCATTTAGCACTTTTAAAGAAATCAACAGAAATTGTAATGAAGCAAATGTCACGAAATAGCGATTACGGGGATAGCCTGTGCCTGTTTTTTATTCGAATAGCCTGTGCTAGTCCATCCATGCCAGTTTTTTCATGTGCATAAAACGATATTATGGCAAATTAAAATTATGGTTCTAAAGCCACACTCAGTAGCAAGTGGTGTTCTCAGGACACTAATTTAAAGGGGCACTCTGCGCTTGCCTAAACTTTCTGCACGATGTGATGTCATTATTTATAATCAGGTCCAGTCCTAAATGAAATCGCGCCTGTCTGTTTTTTTATGAGAGAAAAATATGTGAAGGCTAGTACAACAATTTCGAATAAGAAAAACAAGTAAAGTAAGTTTTTTTTTTTGATTTCTTAAGCTTTTCTGAGTACGTATATAACAAAAAAGAAAAAAGTGATTTTTACTGGAGTTCCCCTTTAAGAGAAAAACAACATTTGCATTACTGTTTACAAATTTTCTTACTGTATGAAGATGAGAGGTATCCAGTGTTTACTTTTTTGTGTGAACCAAAATCAGGTTCAATTTCTTTTCCAAGCTGATCAAATTTTCTTTTGGTTGCTTTCACAACTTCAACATGAAGTGTTAAGTATCTATGCTGTAAGAAAAAAAAATGAATTATGAATTTTTCAAAATCGTTTATTATTTGAAGGGTCGTTTAGAAACGGACAAAGATGATGCCAAAAAATGCCTATTTAAAACAGAATTTTTGCAAATAGAAAGCGATCTATTAATATTATGTATAGTATAAAATGAAATGGAATGGAATGAATCAATAAATGAGTCAATAAATGAATCAATGAGTGATTCGTTGAATGAATAATTGTCCAAGATAAGAGAAAATCATTTCTACAGTTACAGAAAAATCTAAAATGACATATTTAAGTACGGTAAAAATTTGAGGCTATCAGCTATATCTAAAAAACATCGGTGGAAACATACATGTGAGTTACCAACAACTATGTTATGTCTTGATTTTCCACGAATTTTTCCTTCAATTATCAAACCAACGCCACTAAAGATGTTCAATAAAATTAAAAATAAATTAGCACTTTTAAACTACAATTCAGCCAAAAAGGTGTCGAGATAAATCAGATACGTAGCATTTTTAAAGGTGCGACTGTTTCTTGCACTCTTTTGTATAAAGATGTATCTCTCTTAGGGACTGTTTATATGAGCCCAGTTGGGGGGCTGGCCCATTTACCGAGATCTCGCTTGTCCCTCATTTTCCTCATATTTTTGCTCATCTGTTTATATGGTCAAACGGGCTGGCTCGGTAGGCCAGATCTCGTTTCTCAGAGGCGGTATCCCGATAGGCGGGATGAACATTTTCTCATATAAACATTAACAAAGCGGGCTAGCCCGCCTAGGCGAGACGGTTTGTTATGCTCAACTAATTAAATCTTTTGTTATGAAAAGTATTTCTTTTGTTCTACATTATTTATTGTTATCATTGTTTAGAGCCAGCCCGCCTAACCAAAGTATTTTTTTTTCATATACACACAAGTTAAAAGCCAGCCCGACAAGTAAGCCAGCTCGTTTGCCGAGCCAGCTTGCCTCCATATAAACAGTCCCTTAAAGCGAATGTTGATTAAAACCAAGCACCTATCTATTTATATCATTCTTAACAACTGTTTTCTGTACGTGTAACCTACCCCAGCCCAGCCCCCTCCTATTTCAATGTTAAAGTTAAGTAGGGCAACTTCTACAGTCCTTAACATTTAGATAGGGTGGTGTTAATTTACTATCTATATTATAATACCCGTATACGTCTGTCCGTTGTCTCTCTGTCTGTCTGTCACGCAAAATGGTAGCTTAGCTGCGCAAGTAGCGAGACGGACGCGATGCGGTATAAAAGGGACGGCAAACCCATGGATTTTCCCACGGGCTAACGACTAGTGTTTAAAAATTCTGATAACAGTTTTGTCCAGCATTGTAGCTGACTACAAAATAGACGGACAGTCAATCCATACCGAGTCGTATCCTGTTCTTCCCCAGCCACGCTTAGCCAGTTGATAAGAATAACACAACTTTCATCTCAATTTCGTTGGTAATCTTAAATTTCTTCACGTGAGATAATGAGCTTAGGAAAAGCCTAGATTACTTTACGTTTAAAAAAATGTTAAATGAATTAATATCGATCTGCAAGTATAAAGTTTTCGTGTCTTTTCCGGATTTGACCAAGTTCGCGAAATTAAATGCCTGCGAATTTTTTTTCAAATTATTATGCGCGAAAATTGATACACTGGGAAAAATCACAAAAAGGATGTAACTTGTAAAATTTCTTCTTAGAGTAACAAAACCGCATTTTTTAAACCATTACTTTCTCAGGTCAATAAAGCAACGTACGCAGCAAAATTTGTTCTCCAACAAAAACAAATAATTTTTCGTATGGCGTCGACTCAATATTAACTACATATTTTCCTGACATCTTTTGATGTTTTGACATTTTTCGGGGTTTCCAGGCTATTTTCGGCCAAAGTTTTACACTTTTAGAACCTTATTTTCTTAAAAAAATTAATTCTAAAAATATTAATAAAAGAGAACTTAAATTTTTTTTTAAGAACAGTTCTAAAATTTAATCCTTTTCAATGTTTTTAAATATAAAAATTGATTTGATGGACCATTTTTACTGACAGACAGACAACTAGATTTTGTGTGGAAAATTCCTTTAAACTAGTCGTTAGCCCGTGGAAAAAACCACGGTTCGCCCGTCCTTTTTATACCGCACTGCGTGCTTCTCGCTACTTGCGCAGCTAAGCTACCATTTTGCGTGACAGACAGACAGACAGACGTATACAGGTATTATAATATGGACTAGCCGTTAACCCGTGGAAAAATCCACGGGGTCGCCCGTCCTTTATATATCGCATTTCGTGTTTCTGCAACAGGACGCGGTTTTCGCGGACAGACAGACAAAATACGGCTATTTTTAAGGAGATAAAACCTGAAATGAAAATTTGTATCAATGAGAGGATACGGCCAAAATTTAGAGCTGAGCATAATCTTATAAATTTCCTAACTTTTTGTCTAATTTAATCTGGAATATTCTTATAAAGTACATTTTTATAAAAAAGCGTGTACCACAAAGATTTCGACAGAAGCTAACAATATCATACCCATTCCTCTTAAAAATAACACCTTCTTCCCAGCCTCCTTTCCATACGGTAGTTTTTACAGGTAGCGTCGTCAATGCTTTGTTGTCATATAACATATGCGCTCGACTCATCTTCAATGACTACACTGGAACATGAGGTAAATTATTTTTGTGCTAAAATAAAAGAATAATATCGTACAAATGCTTCTCTCAAAAAAAAAAAACCATCCTTTTTTAAGAAGAAAAGTAATTTGTGACTTCGATTCGAACTGGTTGGAATATTAATACAGTGGTACGACAAAAAAAATACAAAAACAGAAAAGAAAAAGAAACAAAATAGAACGAACAATTCTGACACTCTTATTCTACAAATAAAGCCTCGTCCGTTAAAAATTCGCACCGACAATTTCCTTTTTAAAATGCTATGCTAAATATTGCATTGTTACTAAAGGTAGATTTACACTGGAAAAGAAAATGTTATTTTTTAAATTTCATTTTATTCCGAAAAAAATTATCCACATCAACAAGAATAAAAAAATATATCCCATTATCTTTATGCTAATTTATTAAATGTTTTTCATCTCATCTTCGGAAAAAATATTTACATCCACAAAAATAAAAAAGAGCGCTAAGACAATCAAAGAGCCTAAAAAAACTCGCTTGCCAACAACATACGGTTTTATTTAGAAGTGAATTGGGATTCTTAATTTCCAATAAATTAGGTATTTTCCAGATTTGTACAGTATGGCGTTTTAGGCTAACTAAAAGTAACGAATTGGATTTTGATATTTTATTTAAAGGCTATTATATTTTTGAAATGTAACTTAAACACAGTCATTAGTATAGATTAACAGTACTCTACTTCAGTACAGTAGACTACAGAACACAGGTTCGTAGGTTCTTAGTGTTGGTGAAGGGTTCGTACTTTTTACAGAATACATCAAAATAATTCATAATATTTATTATACATATACATTAAAATGCATTTGAGACAAAACAGACAAACACCAACAACACAATAATAAAATCTTAGGTGAATTCTAAAATTTGTATTTAATGAGGATCCAATGGCCTCAAGGAAAAACATTCGTCAAGTACAAAAAAAAAGTTTTTGCTGTTAGCCTTTTGTATCTGTTTTAAAGTTGTAAAAACAATAATGTACAGATAGTAGCTATTTCAAAAAAGACTTTTACAGTATTTTTTTAAGTTATAAAAGTTATAAAAGTTTCAAAATTCTTAAAAAATATCAAATTTAGAAAAAAATGCTTAAAATGCATTTATCAAATTTTTCACAAGTAGTAATACATTTCTCTACTTTTTCATTAATCTCGGGATGGGTTCGAAAGCAACGTATTCACAAGACGGATGATACTCCACATTTTCGTATTTAAATGCTTTCGGACCAACAAATTCAAGCGCTTTCTTAGAATTCATAATTGGGGGGCAGGGCAACACCAGTGTCGTTACTCTCAGTCCGTACTTTAACTCGTCAGTTGTAATTGGTTCCCCTGTGTCAGTATCAACCAATGTGATCAGATCTGGAGTTGTTGCTACAATCTTTTCGGATGATTTCGCTACTATAAATTCATTTTGAAATTCCAAAGTCATGTTTTTATTTTGGTACACGCCACTTCCTTCAATATCAATTTTGCCCCATGTAAACCCATCCTTTGTCTCTCTATGTAGATTATTTATCTAAAATGAAAAAGTGTGTAAACATAGCCTAACCTAAATAAACTATGAAGACGCCCAGTCCCGAGATTTCGCCATTTAGCAAATTTTTTGGTGCAGTCGGAAAACGTATTCTCGCAATTGGATTCGCAAATATTCCAATCTCGAAAAAAATCAATGTTTATCCTTTGAAAGTTCTCTAACTCCATTACGGTGCATTCACAGCTTTAATCACAAAACTTTATTTCCTCAAAATATTAAAATTTGTGTTATTTGAAAAAATTAATTCCTGGATAAACAGGCCTTCTATATGTTTTAAAAAACTAATTTTAAATTCTAAATTATTTGATTTGGAAGTCAGAAGTAAAAAATCAAAAAAATTCCAAGCTCTCGACTTTGAGTTATCTAGTGATCATTGAGTAAAGAAAACAAAACAAAACAAAAACAACTCGAACAGATCACCACAAGAAAACCAGATTAAAACGATTTCTTCAGCTTAACAGCTTTCTCAAAAATCAAAAACGTCATACCTTTCCTTGACACAGAAGAATACCGTTCGTTTCCTTCAAGATTGCTTCAACTGGACACATGTGAAGCTGTCTTGCGTTAAGAATAGTATTTCCTAAATACCACGCCTGGCTCAAAGTGAACAAGCATGTCTTCGTCTGAATATCTTTGCTTGATAGAGGAGCAACCATCACACCTGCACAGCATCTAGAGGGGAATAGTGTTTTCATATAACAGTTGTTTTTCCTGGTTTTTTTTCTTTACACGAAATATGGTCGTGTATGGCTTCGTTTACACCACTTGTCAAAATTCAGTGTTTTCAATTATTGCGCATTATTTATATTTAAAATGTTCACCTGAATATTTTTCATTGCTAACATTTGCACATAAATCAAATTCCAAACAAAAATTTTTCAGTAAGGAGCTTGTTTCAAAACAAATTAAGCAATAATTTAAGCCAGCTTTCTAGTTTGTTAGTTGGAAAACTTTTAGTGCTAAAACCGACGTACACCCTAAAAAAACTTATTGCAATTTTTCTAAAGATAAGACAGACGAAAAAATTTTTTTTAACTAAAATAAATTCCTTCTCACCCCATACTGATACAATGCTTTCTAAAGAAGTTTTCCAGTTCCATTGCTGAAGCACATTTCACGCAGCAAACATAGTTGCCATGGTGATCTGTGATTACAGCTGGGTAGGGACATGTTCCATTTATAAAAGGTCCAAACTGTTGCAATTGAGGAAATGCTCGACCCATGCCATCACAATCAAGCACAGGGAGTCCAAGTTCAGCTGCTGCTATCAAAGGTTCTAATGCGTTTAGACCTCCAATTTCACACAGACCTATTGCTGCAGGTTTTCCATCAATATCCAAATTTCGTAGCTTTACAGTCTGTTCGAAGTAATAAAAAAATATTGCAGTGTGTTCAATGACTGGTGTTAGAAGATTGAAAACAAATAAGTCCTTACAGTCTTAGTTTCATCGTGTTCTAACTTCAATCCTTTCTCATCAGCAAGTTGTTGAATATCTTCTTTGCTCATACCAGATTTAAAGCCATGCATTTGCAGGTTATATGCAACAGATACTGCTTGTTTAAGCTCACAGCCATTACTAATTCTTTCTATCAACACTTCTGGTGCACCCATAAATGCTACACAATAAGCAGCTTCGTCTTCTTTCAAGCTAAACGATACAAGAATTTATTTTTTATAATATGACATGCTGCCAATTTTTTACGTTTTCATAATTTTAGATGAACCAGCGGACAATATAGGAGTCTGGCAAAAAAACAAATAGGCGGTTTTAATTTCCAAATCGCATTTATTACATGCTTCATCAAATCTTCTCGAAAAAACAGACGGTATATAAAAAACTTGAAACCATGACAACAACAACACAATGTCCTACCTCAATGGATGAATAATTTTAACTTTCATCCCTTTCTCCACACATCGTTTCAATCTTAATCTTCCAAGATATGGACTACCACCACCACCACAACCTAATATACCCGCACCGATAGCCAAACAATCTACGTCCCAAAGGTTTAGGATCCACTCTCCTGCTGGTGTTAGTGCGGGTATATTTGACACTTCCACATGGTCTTTCAGTTCGACTTCACCTAACAACATTGAAAATGAACTAGGCGTTAGCCCGTGGAGCAATCAAAGGATTCCCCCATCGTATATTCTGGTCATCAGACTGCATCGTTTAATTTATGCATTCTTGTACATAGTACCGGCAATTTTGAAGAAAATACGGGAGAAAATTAAATTTCACTTATTAAAGGGTGAATTTATATATTTTCTACGGGTCTAACAGATTTTGTTTACTACCATCTGTGTGATCTTCTTACATGATAAAGAATAAACATGCCTTTCCCTGCAACCGATCGTTGCTTTTTCTCTTGTTGGCTAACCTTGAAAGTTGTGGCAGGAAGCTTAGAAGGTGCTTTTTCTTCCCGCACCTCGTTTGTATTGTCAGCATTATCCAATTCTAAATCTCCAACAGCTTTGACATGCAGCCTCACACATGGCACGATCATGTATGACATTTCTATCTCAGAAACATCCACGATGTTACACGTATCTCTAATAGCACCATTTTGAACAGCGATTTCAATGGCTTCTTCTTTTGCATCTTTAATGTGTCTTTCTCTGGGATTAGCTTCAGTTATGGTTACCAATTTGTCAACTGTTCCACTAACTTTACTTAATGCTGCACCGACAGCATTAGCAACCTGATAATGGTAAAATAAACAAAGCAGGTTTAACTTACAGAATGGCCAGTATCAAATATAATAAGACTTGGTTAAAACCATTTCCAAAATTTTTCTAAGTGCGCATGCGCTAACACAAAAGTTGGTGAGTTTTTTGCACCGTAGTAGAAATGGCAACGAGCCTTTTATAATATAAAGTTTGCTTTCTACCTGATAAAAAGATGGTTTTACAACATAAGATGCACCGACGAAGGGTTTCTCCGCATCAATCAAAATACTTCCTCCACCGACCACCACAACTGGACAAACATCACCACTCAACTAAAAAACGATTAGCAAAAGATATTTATAGATAAGAAGTAGTAGTGATTCATATTTTATGTGGTTAGCCTCACTTATTTAACGGAATATACCCTAATAATTTGAGTTGCAGAAAGATTTTTAATATTCTGCGCAACTACAAGGCCTATGTGGGGATCGAATCCTGTTAGACATGAGTTGGACGCTCTATCCACTGAGCCACCAGTCCCTTTAAAAGATATGATATATATCCAGATAAATCAGGAGAAAAATGGATATTTCTTAGAGCTTTACCAAAGTTACAAAATTGTGAGGTGAAGACAGAATCATCCTAAATGACCGTACATATTCTTCAGTTCATTTAATTTGAAATATGCACATTTTGAACTTGTCGAAATTCCCTTTTCATGTTGACATGGGAATTAGGAAATTAAGTTGCTTGGTTAGATCAGTGATCTTGAAAAATGATAATTGTTGCTGATGTCAGCACAAATCCCTTGTGTGTGGGTTGTTACATAATGTGTGTATGATAGTATCAGTAACTACCAAATGTTAAAATGTTTTTTTTTTACTTAAGTTATACATGGATTTGCAAACGTGATGCTGCTGAGTTTTTGCCAATTACTAAAACTGCCTATTTTAAAGAGCAAAATAAATGTGAACTTTTAGAGTGCTCCACATCACCCCTGCCTCCTAAAATATATAATAATAATAGAAAATACACAGTCGAAGCATGAACAAAGATCCCTTTCAAACGCAACGATACCACGCAATCGACTATGTTGTGTCTGGAAGGCATTGGAGTAAACAGGCAAAGAATATTCTATCACTTAGGCATCGTTTCAATCTTAATAAAACAACAAAATATAAGCTGATATTAACTAATACATGCGTGATAAAAAAACACGTACTTAAGTACATACCTTGATGGAATCTACAGCTGCTTCTACTTTCTCTTGAATCACTCCCATTACTTCTTGTATTGTTGCATCCGAAAGATGTGAAACATTAGCTTTATTGCCAAGTTCTACACGACCAGACGCGACTGCAACATCTGTCGTAACCAATGTATCACCGCCGAAGATTAACGCTTTTTCCGTTATACGATATTCAACACTACTGGGACCGACTGAGCAAGTAGTCTAGAAAATTAAACTATTATAATCCATACTGAATAATGATACCAACATATTTCAATCCTCTCGAAATTTTCCTTGAAACCTAAACAGAAAAGCTGACCTGATCGTCGTGAATCTTAACAATGGAGCCACCACCGAGCCCAATTGATTTAGTATCTGGCATTCTGAAGTTGGTATTAACACCACCAACCTATAGAATCAAAAACAGAAATATAATATTAATAAAGTGTTGATGTTTATCTGATTGGTTCTTTATATTGCACACAATGTTTTCTCACCTTTACTCTGGATGAAGCACCTCGTGGAAAGCCATTCATTAAAACGCCCACATCAGTTGATGTACCACCTATATCAACAATAATGGCATCTTTGAGTGATGACAGATGTGCAGCACCACGCATGCTGTTTGTTGCACCAGAGGAAAATGTAAACACGGGAAACTTCAACACTTGCTGTTCGCTACGGATAAAATTCTGTTTTGTAAGTAACATGTGACTGGATGGTTTCCGACAGAATCGATTTTAGATTGTTGCAAGTCTTAATTTAAAACTTTACAGACCTTATAAGCGTACCATCATTTTGTGTAAAATATACCAAACAATTCAATCCAATATCTTGCATGGCACTTTTAAACCCAGCTATGGTTTTTTGGCACAAGACTTTCAAGCTTTCATTTAAAATGGTAGCATTTTCACGTTCCAATAAGCCTAGATAGCCAAGCTGATGAGATAATGTGTACGTGGCTTCAGGAAACTCCTGCATTAAAAGTTCTTCAACTACTTTTTCCTGGCTAGGATTTGTTGGAGAAAATATGCCTAATATTAAATAAGAATTAGAGATATAAATAAACTATTTATGTGATGGCATACATTTCTATCTATATTTTATTGTCTGATGTCCCTAATTAACTGCCCTTCTCTTAAAGTTTTTTTATATTAAAAACCCACGCCCGTTATGAGTCATTGGAAAAAAATAGTAAAAGAAATAATTTAACAAAAACGTGACCTCACCAACAACTGCCACATGTTTTATTCCAGCATTTGATATGGCTTTGATAGTGTTAATAATCTCTTTTGTTTTTAATTCTGCTATCAAACTTTCATCAAATTCAAATCCCCCATCTAACAGATAATAACCACCATCAACTTGCTCCTGCAAATCTTCTGGAAAATCAACGAAAGGCGGTAAACAGTGAGAAGCATCTCCACATAAACGTACACATGCCACTTTTGATAGGTTTTCACGCTTAATGACAGCATTAATGAAGTGGGTCGTCCCTATGTTTACCCTCTTGATGTTTTCCTTTACGTTGCTGTAACCATTCACTACTGCATTCTTAAATGCAGATTCAATTGCATTAATAACTCCATCCGTTATTTTTTCTGTGGTAGATGATTTGCTCCAACCAATCACTTTGGTACCATCAATAATTGCCACATCTGTATTGGTGCCACCCACGTCAACACCAATAGTAAATTTCATTTCAGGCTATCGGTTTATACACTAACATAATCATACAGAAAAAAGACGCGTAGAAAATTTCTATACCATAAACATTTAAGGCAATAGTTACATTACAAGAAGAAATTTATTTTGATGTCTTTTTCATATTTCAAATTCGTAACAATATAGTGGAAACAATTTTTTTTAAAAATTATCAACACTAAAAAGGTCTCCAAGTTGTTTAAAAAACAGAAACAAATATTATTAAATTAATTAAAAAAAACCTGGACTACATAGAATTACTTTTTCTATTATTACATCTTACAAAATTAGTTAACAAATATGCTTACCTAAAGTTATTTTATTTTCTATTGCTTGCAATGAGAAAACTGTCAAAGAGCATTGTTTTGTAACTATACATGTTGATATAGACATAAATGACACTGAATCTAACATTGTCAACAAGTACTAAACGATTTTCATTCTGATCATGCATAAACAGACAATCCAATAATTTTCTTCAAGTGCTATACATTACACAAGTAAGAATAAAAATTAAAAAAAATAAATAAACACAAATACAAATAATTTTATGTGTAGACTGATTTGTAGCTACTAGTAATGCAACTATTTACAATAAAAAGGCATAAAAGTGACATTACTTGAAAATGCAAAGTTTATGCATTTGTTAGACCGTGTGTTTTTTCAAAGGAATAATGTTTGACTTAATTCCTTATTTCATCGAAATATACTTTTATGTTTATTAATATTACTATTACTTGCTAATCCAACTGTTTATTTGAGTTTTCACTTTTATGACTAAAGCTTTTTATCAAAGCATACTTTTGACCAGAGCTTCCAGCATTAAGTATTCTAGACTTATTTTTAGGCTGTGACACTTTTATTTTAGGTGATTTGAAAAGATAAAAACGTCAACATCCAAGGGCTTCTGTTTGCAGTGCATATCTTCTTTTGATAATTTATCAAAAAAAAATTATGTTACACAGAAAGCAAAAAAAGATGGGTGGATATAAAATGTCTTATGCATCTGCTAAGAAAGTAGTAAACAATGAAAGCCTACAGATTTTTGTTGGACACGTCATGTTAAATATGCTGACATTGTTAATTATATTTTCTTTTCTTATCTTTAGTGACCAGTAGAGACAACATACCTAATTCAGGTAAGAATAGCCTAACAGGGGTAGCAGAATTGAAAGTTGCATATCAGCTAACCTGGAATTAAAGAAGAACATTTAAGGGCACACACACTGATGTGTTCCCTGAGGTGTTAGAGACTAAAGACGAAAAAGGTTTGCATCATGTGAAAAAAGTTTCCATCATGTGACAGCAATGTTGAATCAGCATTTAAGAGAAAGAAGGATTATGAAAGTTGGCATATGTTTAAGGAGCTATCAAAGAAAAAGCAAGGCCAGCTGTATACCTGTCAGTGATGGGCTGTGTACTGAAAGCAGTGTGCATCATTTTATCTGCATAAATTGGATCAAATGCTGATATGAACAAAATTGGGAACAAATTAGATTCGATTTACTCGAAGAGGAGAGTACGAGAGCTTTTATTGCATTAAAGAATTACAAAAGAAGCAGTGGTAACAAATCCCCTGACCATATCATATAGTTTGAGAAGCTTTACAATAAGATAATAAAGTATTGCTCTGACATTGCCTGTAGCAGGTGAGAGCATAGTTCTTATTTACAGTAGCTAACATGTTGAAGGATAATGAGAAGCTAGCTTGTACAACATGTGCAAAACTCAAATGTAGGAACATCCAAGATATCATGTAGATATTTAGATGAATACACTAGAAGATGCTGACTAAGGAGGAGCATTTCCTGAGAAAAAGGAATATTCTATTTAAGACAGTCTGTACTTTGGAGATTGAGCATGCTGACTGATGATATCCAAAGCTGGAAGTTATGTCCAAGAACACTTTAATAAAAAGAGCAAAAGGTGCTTATATGACGAAGATGCTTACTATGATGCTCGAATAAATGCTCAGGGCGTTTATTAAATTTTCCGATTTTCCAAAGGTTGGCATTTAAAAGAGGGGGCATTACGGTAATTGATGCATCATGCTTTCTGAAAACATACACATTATTTTAGTATAAAATTGTAAATCTATACTTCAAAATATTTTCTAGTATAAAAGAATAAATAAATAAAAATAGCAACATTTACAAAACTAATCCGAAATGTAGACAACCCTGACTTGATGATCATGCAACATCGTGCATTTTAGCCTTATTTCCGAAATCAAAACTTTAAATCAAAAGTTTAAAAAAGTTTAATAAACCTTTTTTTGTTAAGTGAAAATCGGCTTAAGTGAAAATCGGCTTAACTGGAAACAAGTTGGCCTTAAAACGTAAGGTATCACAATTTACAAAACACAATATCGCCAAAGCCTGAAGATAGCCAATATGCCTGGGGTTTTTATAATTCATTTAAATCGTTTAAAATAAGAATTTGAATGTTTAGTCTTCATTGTTGTCATGGTGAGAAGATAAGTGACGGATCTTTTTTTCCTAAAAATTATAAATTTTAAATTTACATTAACATTTAATAAATTTCTCATTTCTGCAACAAGATTTTAGATTTCTCTGAATTTTAAGAATTTTACTATTCCTATATCAAAGCAATACCAGAACCAACAGGACATTCTGAAAAAAACCTCAACAGGATGAGCATTCCCAAAACTCGGTAAGGGTAAAACTATTTTTTCTGGTTTTCCAAATGTTACAGAGTCAAAGTAACACAATTTGGCAACAATGGATAAAGAATTAAAACATGTTATAGGAATTACAATATTGAGTACCTAAGGAAAAAATACCTTTAGTGCTTGTTGCACTTTGTACTCTGATTTAGCCAACAGTTTTGTGATAGAGCCTGGTACATCTGGGATTATCTTTGCAATAAATACTTTGATTACGATCAATAGGTGCTATAAAAAACATCCATTATTTATATCAAATGCATTATCAAAAGTATTAGGAAGACATTTAACATGAGCTTTTAGCTTGTTAGTTTTGAGTGAAATATGAATCGCATTACTTTATTACCCTTTTTAACACACAAGAATGTTTGTGGTTTTCTGTTTACTTTAGTTTAGGCAACGCATAATGTTGTTTACACAAATTCATTGATGTCACTTATTTTTTTGCTGTAAACAAATCAGGTTTAAAAGAAATTGCATTAGTCATCTTCAATCGAACCTTTAATGAAGAGGAGTAATTATTAAGTTGAGCATTGAATAAGTATTATTATTGAATATAAGAAAAAACGAAAGTGTTGAAAAAATCTTCTATTCGCAACAAGTAGATTTTCTGCATCCTCCTTATTCAAACAACTATGACGAATGACGGTGAACTAACCTTTAAATTTGGACAAAATTTTAGTCACTTTAAAAAAATGATATTGTTTGTATCTGTTTTGGTAATAAAGGTATTGCATGTATTTCACTAATTTTCATGGAAAGCTTTAAAATAGTTAATAGTATAAGAAAAAAACTTTACTCTGCAAAGTTATAAAGATCACATTGACATTAATGCCTGTGTAAATTCGAAAGGATATCATTTTCATGAAAATGGTACCACTTCTGAAACTGAAGAATAGAATAAAAATGCTTTATATGCAATGTATCCCTACCTCAATAACAACAAACAACAGTATGTATTTTATGGGTTTCTCCTCCATTGACAACCAATTTTGAGTACTTTGTGACAATGCAATTATTCCACAGTTCGTCATCACAGCTATGATACTCATTAATTCAAAAGCAGTCTACAAAAATTTATTGGAAAAAATACTCTAGGTAAAATATCCAAAAGTTGAATACATTGGCAGGTATATGTATTATTATCCAGGCTTTTGTAGGAATACATTTTGAATTGACTTTTATTTATTTTTTAACATACATCCAACACCTAAAATCATTAAACACACATTCTGGAAATCCCGAGGAGAAAGAAGTTCATCAAACTAACCTGCCATGCACCTATTGAAGATGCCGGTTGTGTAAATGGACGTTGATGCAATTTGCAAAGTTTAAATCCATCTGTTCTAATTTCAATAACATTGTTTACCAATGCCCAAAAACCAGCTAGTGGATACGCAGCAGAAAACAAAAACACGTATCCAAATTGCAAAAATATTTCCAGATAATCTTCAAATGTTCCCTAAAAATGTTGCTTTAAAATGAACACAAAATACAAGAATATTGTCTTTTTAAAATGTTGTTATAAATTCAATTGATGAAAAATAACAACGCAATACTGACCGCATATGATGCCATATTCCCTTCTTTTATAACTTGATTTTTGGGATCTCTTATTCTTTTTACTTGAATAGATTTTCCTTCTTTTTTGACTTGAATGTTGTGCTTCTTAAAAGTGATGTAAGGTATTAGGGATTCTTGGATTTGTTGAATCAACTGTTGTGTGATAAGCAGAGTTGCTAAATGCTGTCGGGAAACAAGAACATATATTACAGAGCAAATTTTTGAAAGCCAATCTGCTTTACAAGATCAATGGAAAAAAACCCTATCTAAATATGATAGTAACTGTTTGTGCTAAAATTCTTTTAAATTTTATAAGGGCTTTTCTCAATAAAGAAATACATATCCCAAAATGCACAAATTCCATACATAACCATGATAACTTGCCTACACAACATGTGCTGCAGCAGGTCAAGTAGGATTCTATTTTACACATGTTATTGTACTACAGTAACTATACCTCTGTTTAAGAAAAATATCAAAGACTTAATTGTGTGTAAAGTTTTTCTAATTTTCAAATTTATGAAGTTACCAAATTCGGGACTGATCTGCAGAAAAAAAGTTACGCACCTGTCGCAACAACACCATGTCACACAAATAAAATGCAATGTAGAATAATGACAAGAAACTGTTGACAAAGTAGAACTAAAGAAATTAAGAAAAACTCAAACAAAATGTTTTCATTTCATTTTCTTTAAAGATGAAACAATTTACATTTACTTGCTTTAACTGGTTTAAACGAGTAAACTAATTTAACTCAACTAATATACCATGTTCAGACTGATTAGCTTTTGTTCTAAAACAGATGAATTCTACAATATATATGATAATTATTTTGAAAAGGATATTTTTTTGAAATGGCAGAAAACAGGGCTTTGTGAATTAAGATTTTATGCACACAAGGTGTCGTGCATGGTACATAAACTAACGCCAAGGTTGGTGTACAAAAAATTTGTGAACGCAAACTACTGGACATACATGCAAATGGTGTTGGCATTAATTTTGTATATTTTGGCTGTGTATTTGACATTAATAATGGTATGTCAAAATTGTTGTTGTAAAATAGTTTAATCATTGGTGACATGAACGAGAGAACTAACATTAGTTTTTAAATGAATTTAAAATTGTTATATCTCATTTCAATTCACAACTTCCCCCCATGGACACATTTTATGGAGGTCTGGTTGAAAATTCTACATAAGCAAATGTAGACTGGGTGAGAAATGTTGAAAATTGTTTAGTCACAGTTTTTGCTGTTTCTGCATTATAACAAAAGTTAATGCAACAACTCACGGATATCTGGGAAATTAAGAAAATAGGCCAAGGTCAACAATAATTAGTACAATTTGAAGTTTCGAGCTAACCAAGTAACTAAAAAATTACAAAGCTGTCTTAGGAAAATAACAACATCATTGTTTATTTAAATTAATTTTCTATCATTGTAAAAAACCATTTTAAAACGAAACATTTTATTCTACTTTGAACATTGCAGTATAATTGTTCCATCTCCCTTTTGGGATTCTATATACAGTACAGTAAACACTGTGGAAACTATAGTAACATGAAATAGAAATTATTTTAGAATGCCACAAATCAGAAAAGAATAAACATGGTTGTAATAAATCTGAATAAACAAAGTGAAGGGAGATAAATGTTTTGTCACATTCGTTGTTGTAGTGTGTAGTCGCAAAATCTAATGTCAAATCAATAGGATAAAAAAAGGGTTGAAATCTTTCAGAGTATTTTGGATTCCTTTGATAAATGAAGCATATTGTATAAAATACGTGATATGACAATTGGCAAAAACTATATTATGACAATTGGCAAAAACTATATTAACTAAAGTTTTTATTTATGAGGATTTAATAGGGATATAATTTGAAATTTAGAAACTAGAAGAACATAAAAATATACCAAAATTAATTTGATAATCAGGTGGTTGTTATACGACGATTGAACCTTGTGATTTTCTATAATTAAAATTACAATAAAATTTGAGTAACTTTAATGACTTTGAAGCAAAAATGCTAATTCAAAAACATGTCTATTCCTATCCTTGGCACAGATTTTATTATAAGTAATGAAATTTATATAGCATTGCAAAATCTTCCAGTGAGAGTGCGTAAACTCTTTGTTACACGGAATACAGCACTTTTCATAAACAAATTTACCCCAGTCATTTAGGTGGATTGCAATCTTCCGGTATCCATTATTCAAGCCAAATATTAAACTTGCATATATAACTCCAGGTATTTTCTTTAAAATTGTAGCCCAAAACCCTGTTGAATTTTTGTAGGCTTCACTCATGCTTTCTTGAAAATGAAAATATATCCACATACCACTGGTAGCAAGTAATAATGAAAGAATAAGTACTGGATAAGAGACAAAGTACATCTTCATTCGACGCCTCCATGTGGGACAATGCGGCTCTTGAAGTCCAGTAATAGGACTTACTCTAGGAGTACCCTTATACTCTGCTCTTGGTTTCTCCAAAAGTGATGCCGATTCTAGAATGAAAATGTTTGATACTTAGACATACATTATTTAATACTAAGACATATATATTTGGTGAATACAAATAGTCTTACCTTTTTCACTTGAGAGTCTTCCCCAGTCAAAAACAATAGAAGAACCTTCACGTTTCCACAACTCTAGAAATACTGTTGCCCAAATCACATTTAATACAGCAAACCAAACATTCTCTGCTTTATTGTCGTCATCAAATACTAGCCAATGACAAATTCCAATTAATGCCAATGGGATCAGAGATTTTGTATAAAACCCAAGAAAAGCAAAGTATAATGCAATTGATTCTCCAAAATAATTTTTGATATCATCTATAAAAAAATAAATTAGTTAGTTGCTACATACTTATGTAATGCAAATAGTCTAAAGAAAATTATTTTTCTTACTTAATGGTTGCATCAAACTCGCGTTCATGTACCAAACTCTTTTCAATGGCTTTAAACTGTCATTGTGGTGCAAAGGATATATTTGAATAAGGTCACGTGCAATACAACGTGGTACTGTAAATAAATGAAATATTTTTTTAAGGTTTTCATTCACTTGCTTTAATTCAAGAAATTCTTCAATGTGAAAAAAATACTTCAACTTACATACTGGTCTATTTTTGTAAACCTTAACTTTTGGAAAATTTGGAATTGTATTGATATTTTCATCTTCACATATAACATGATCCAACATCGATTTCAATAAAAATTGCTTCTCTGAGGATGAAAAGAAGTCTGTGTTATCTTCTTCGTAGTTTTCAAAATCATGCCTATTTTCTGCAGTAAACGGTAAAAAAGTTCCATCGTGAGTACGTTTTAACATTGAATATTTCTCTGCAGCAACAAACAGTAATGATGTAGATGCTGCTATGATATAGATTTGTGCGTCAGGATTGTCTTCAACCTCGTATCTTTTTATATCAAGTGAAGCTCCACCGTACAGCACTATAAATAAAAGAACAAATGTTTATTATGAAGTGTATGTTTTACAATGTATCGATATTGGTTTTGAACTTAATCCTGCAAGTTATTTATGAATTATTCTTCATTGATTACAAAAATTAATTTTTTGTGTAATGTGCATTGTATTTGATGTTGTTGTTTTCCAGGCATTAACGAAGAAAATGTCTAGAAATTTAGTATAGATTTTTTAAATGTTTTGATACTAAAAAACAATGATGCAACTCTGTACTAAGTTTTAGTTAATGTTTTATTTCATGGTGGGTAGGCATAAGACATTTAAACAGAACATGCATCTTCTTGTTTTTGTTTATGCAGGAAGTTGTTAAACAATAGAAATCAATTAAATTTATTTAAAAATCATAAGCTTTTCCACGGTGTCGTAAAAAATGCTTATAAGATACCATTAACAAGCCTATCAATAAGAAAATAAAACCTGAGCAATAAATTGCTTTCCCAAGGTTACAATAATTTAGACTGGGCGAGCAATCTGAATAAATAAAATAAGTTTATAAAGACATATTTTATTCCAAAATCTTTTTTCTCAACCTTATCTTACTATTTTTTACCTTTTTTTATATATTTTGTTTATTTTTCTACAAATAATAAGAAAGAAAACATTGATTTCCATGTGAGATGAATTATTATTGCTCAGCCAGAAAAACTTTTTGTGGAATTGGGGGAGCAATTAATGTCTCAGCTTGTTTCAGAATTGGGTGAGCCTTTGCGTGAGCCTTTGCGTGAGCAAAAGCAATGCCCCCCCCCTTATTGATAGGCCAGCATTAACATTTATATATAAAGGTTACCTCCCACTCCCATATAATTTAATTTTGATTTGATTTTGAGAAAATGCATTGCAAAACCCAGAAATTCAGCCATTACATGGAAGCTCTTACTCAAGATGGCGATCATATTTGCACACAAGTAGCTTGTTTATTCTTGTTCGTGTTATCTCAGTACTGTCTTATAAATGTAAATCAGGCTAGGATATATATATATAATTTCTTAAATACTGATGTGTTATAAAAGTGTTTTTTGATTAGGGTGTTTTGTTAACTAAATATTAGTATACCAAAAAGCAGTCAATTCTGAACTGATGCAACTAAACAGTATACACAGTTCGTTATATTTATTGATATTTCTATTATGATTTTTCCTGTTTCCCCAACCAAAATGTGCAAACATCTGTGGTATATTTTTGATCAACAAAATTATAAAATGGTCAATTTTCCAACTTTTTACCAGGGATAATTATGATGCAATTTCTAGTAATTTAGTATAATATAAAGTATATTTATTTAACAAAAAAAAAATTATATATATATATATATATACCTGGTTTTTTAATGAGATGGCAAATCCAATCAACTGTATCCTGTGGAACATTTTCATTAAATTTCAACACAATACCAGTTGTGTCCAGCATTTCAACTTCATCAACAGTAAATTCTTCAACAATTCCTTTAATGTTACTTTTTATTCTTTCCATTTTAAAGCAATATCATTTCTTTATTCTAATCTTAAGCAGTATATAACATTATGTTGAATATTAGGCAAACTGTTACTATATATACCCGCAACAATTGTTCGTGTTCGATCAATACAAATTAATTTATCATCACAGCGGTAAAAACAACATGAAAATCTCCCCCATGCCATAAGCATGCCGTTTTGTAGTCAAACCTTCATAAATTCAAGTCTGGATTTTTCAAGAAATTCTATGTTCAAATCTTTTAGATACTGGTCAGTCTATGCCATTTTGTAACATTTTAACACAATTTTGCTTGTAAGTTTAGGGCGGTTTGTTTAGATAATCACGTAATTAGGATAGGCTATAAATTTCCTCGTTGATTGTGAAAACTTAAAAATCAAAATCTACTGATTGGCTAATTAACAAAATATGTATTTGCTGGATGAGCATACTTTATTGCAAATGGTAGCTACAATATAGCCAGCTATTTTTTTAGGCGACGAACGCGTTGTTTACAAAAAGAAAATACTCACACCTCCTGCTCCATCTGCTTTTGAGAATCGAATGTTTACGTTTCAGTTAACCGGTGCATTCTTATTTATCATTTACCGCAACTTAGTTAGTGAGCGAGACCGTGACGTCATTAACATTGGAGATAGGGCCTGGCGTGACATCTGACAATTTTTGGTTTGGGGACCGTTCTTTAGGACTTTAGTTCCTGAAATAAATAAATTTATTGTTAAATTTGAATTGAATACGTATTCTTCTTATTAGTTGCATTAGTGATATTGCAAAAAATTCACTTAAAGTTTAAATGAGTATTAAATTATGTGGTTAGGCTGGTTTGTTTGGAACCTGATTGACTACTATAGCTAGCCAGTTTTAGTCAATCAGGTTATTATTACTAGAAGTTTGTGGTTAGGGTTATTGTCTTTCTCAACTATAGCTAGCTAATTAGCTGTAGCTAGCTAGGATTTCATTCTCATTTTGCCATATGGAACTCATCTCTACCATGGCCCCATATGGCTCACGTTTCTTCCAATACACCTTTACGATAATTCGGGAAAACTAACACTCCATCGCAGCTATTACACTTTTATAAGAGTTTATTAATGAGAAAACACGTTTTTTCGTGATAACTTTTCTTGCCGCGTTTTGTTTTAATGAAAAGTACACATAAGTTGTATCTTATTATTATTAACGTTTTCTGAAAATTTGAAAGAAATTGATACGACGAAGTTAGAAAACTGGAGAAAACACGCTTACATCTCTAACAAACTATCATAAAAACGATTTTTACCTCCTTTTTTTCTGATATTATAAAATGATGGAGAGCCGTAGGAACACGATGGTGCCGATAAGCCGCATACGCCATAAAAAGTGAGGGCATTTTCGGGCGAGTTCGGCGTTTTGAAAAAAATTCAAGTATTCGCCCGAAAAAACCCGCATTGATCCGAACAATGCCCGAAAGAAAAAAAAAACAGACACTAATATATGATTCAAAAAAACTATAAAAATTAAAATAAACTTACTATGTCGTAGCGAAGTTCTTAGAAGAACTGTTTTTGATGGTTTTTGAAAAAGTGTACTTTATAAATAACTTATATATAAACTATATTAACTCCTTTCTCATCAAGCGCCTTTTTCCCAACCATCGTCTGCATGGTTTGTTACAAGGAATTGCATTTCGGGAATGTTCTGGGCGATTTCAGAAAAGTGCGGGCGGTTTCGGGGGACAACCGCCAATTTTATTTAAAAAGTCGCCCAAACTTGCCCATATATATGCGGGTGTTTGCGGCTTATCAGCACCCTCTTGTAGGAACGCATGTACAATTGAATTATCGTAAAGGTTATTTAAACACTTCTCTTCTATGATCTAAACAGTGCTCTTCTGTATTCTTATACCTCTCTTCTGCATTTTAACACTTCTCTTGTGCACTTAACACTTTTCTGCATGTGGCCCCAAACTTTCTCTTCACAAGTTATTTTAAAAATCAGCAATTTTACACCCATGGTCTGTATAATTTTTTTCTCGCTTTTTGCAAGAAGTATACTTGGCTAACACGTGCTCAATTTACGAATACAAATATTATTATTAATTATTGTAGCATGTGCATGAATAAAATATCACGATAAATTCAGATCAGTAGCAAAATAATTAATTTTATTTATCAATAGAGACAATAAATGGCAAAATAAATGGCTGCTCAGAGGCCTCAAAACACATGCTTTTTCTTTATTATAATGGATTTTCCTTAAAAAAAATCGAGCTAGGATTTTAAATTATAACAATATATACGTATTTTGTTTAGAGCAATAAAGAAATAATGGTCAGCCTAGTTAAAATTTTATTATTCTTATAAAAACATGCGTATTAAAAAAGATAAACGAATGCCTTAAACGGATACGTTATTTATTTACTCTCGTCTCCCTTGATATCAAAAGCGCAAAAAACCTGGAGGTGACGGGTCGGTCATTTATTTAACGTGAGTAAGCAAAATCTAGCTCAATCTGTATTCTGGACCAGAATTAGGTCTGGGAATTTTTTGAATTAATTGAAGAGAAGTGTTTCTCACTTTGGAAGAGAAGCGTTTCGAATGGAAGAGAAGATTTCAGAGGAAAGAAGAGAAGTGTTTTGACTATGAAGAGAAGTGTTTTTATTAAGAAAAGAAGTGAGCCATAGGGGCCATCGTACATCTCCCATCCAATTGGAGCAAATGCTTCACTGGTTTCTTTCTTTTAAATGCGACTATTCGCACATGGAACAAGCAGAACTTAGCTCTGTTATTATACATTTTATATTATTTTTTTTTTGATCCAATCATACTATATAATAATTAAATATAACAATGGGTTTCGTAAAGTTTAGGAGCTAATTGAACACATGAATTTTATTTCCTTCTGCATGCAAAAAGTGTATTTACCAATAGGGTAACAATAACAGCAAAAGTACTGACACTACAGAAAGCTTGTGCAAAGGTGATAACTGTCATGTGCATGTAACAGACATGTGACAAGCTTTAAAAATCAATAGAACCTTTCCCTGGAGAACTGAGGACAGGTTTTTTGCCTGCTGTGTCTTGCAGGTGAAGGAACTTTTTGAAGAGTATCCTGGACCTCCTTTTAATAACATTACAATGGTAGGATGTAGAGTGTTTCGTTTTTTTGTTGTGAACTGAAAAAATTGTGTTTTTAATTTGCATATTTGCTGTAGATATGTGATTATATGCACTGAAACGTTATATCTAGTAATTTTATGTTTTAGGATATCTATGTACATATGTAGATTTTAAGAAATCTCTTTGAAGCTGGACATACTGGTAAAAATGGCCTCCGTCAAAGTTGCTGTAAGAGTCCGTCCTACCAATAGCAGGTAAATTTATGGTATATACTATTCTATTCTAGTGAGGCCTAGAGATTTTAATTAAAGAGATTTTTTAAATTTATTATGTGTTTTTTTTTTAAAAAAAAATTTATTGAATGGAATAAAAAATTTGTTTAATTTGACAGCCAAGTTTTTGATAACATTGTTGATGCAAAGACATTAAAACACAACATTTTTTTTTTAACAAGTTTAAATTATTGCGATCCCTCTAAAGTTTGATTGCCAATGTTGATACTTATCATATGGACATCAAGTTTAATTTATATTTTAATCTAATTATTTCTAAGTGTAGTTGAATGGAATACACTGCTGAAAACAGCCATTAAAGCAATATTTTTAAGCCTTTTATAAGCCATGTCCAACTGTCCAAGACAGTCACTTTTGTCTTCTCCCCTGGCTGACCATCTCAAACAGGTTTGACTGTAGACTATAATAATAACAAGAAAATGTCAGTTGTTTTAATAACAGTCAGGTGCACAAACTGTATATATAAAGGCATAAAGTATTTTGATTTTTAGAAACTCCCAGTTTATTGGTTTATTTATTGGACAATTTTTAGAATTAAAATGAAGAAAATTAGCACCAAGATAATGTTGAATTAAGATCCAATCCTCCTCTGTTTAACTTTTTTTCATAACTTTTTGTGTGTTTCTAGTTAAATTTTTTCCTTTTTGTATTTGCCTTTTTAAAGTTTTTTTATGACTATCTTCTAAACAATATTTAATATAAACAATATTCAATATAACAATATGTCTAAGAAATGGATGTAATTATATGGAAAAAACAGGTTATTGTGTACCGCTACCTTTTTAAGGGTAGAAAAGAGTGTGCGGAAAGAAACATTTAGAAAGAAATGTCAAACTAGTATGAATTTGGAAAAATCACGCTAATTAATTTTTAACAAATGCCTAAAAATCTTATTTTGCAAAAACAACCAAGAAGAGAATTTACACTAAAAAATTCTTAACTAAATTGTTCAATTTTAGTTTTTAGCACTTTAAAGAACAAAAAAATATAAACAGATTTCAAGGTTTCATACTTTATGTCTGTGATTATAGATATCACATAATTTGCTTTAGGTCCATTAACTAAAACATGATTTGCATCATTTTCTTAAATGATGGTTAAAGTATAAACCCAATATTGCACTAATAAATTTCACTTGCGAATAATGTCGCAAATTCACAATAATTATTTCCGCACTTCGTAGCGATGTTGTCGATTGACACTTATTAATTACACTAAAGCCTAAAACAGTTGAGGGCAGAAAGGCAATTAGTTCCATGACTGTTGTATTCCACGTGATTTCAGCTAATAAAATTGCTATATTTCAACACATAAATTTTTCTAGAGCCAATTATAAAATCATAAATGCAACAGAACATTGCAAACCTTTACATTAAGTTAAGTTTGTTTGTTTTACTAAAATTTGTATTTTCTTTCTTAGGGAGGTGAATTTAGGTTCAAAATGTATTATTGAAATGGAGGGAAAAAGAACAAGTATTATCAACTTGAAAGTATGTTTTTGTATTTCTAGCCCACTAAATTAAGAAAGTGTGATTTCAATTAAACGGAAAATTTCCCTTAAGCAGAAAATTACACTTGTGTGAAACACCTCCATCATAACATTGAAAACGTGTGCGCTCCAGTAAAAATATCAAATCAAATTAGCAAAGTAACCTTTTATTCACTTATGAAGATTTACCATAACATTCTGTATCAATAGGTGACGACTTCCTGAAGTAACTTCTATTGTTCTTTGCTCACATGATCAATATCAGTAAATCTTTTGTTTTAAGCCCAAATGGCCTCACTCACCTGAACAAATATAATTAATTCTTATATTATTTAAGAGGAAAAGACCCGAGACCACGCCAACATAGTGCTGATTGGATGATTGTAATTCAGGGGATTGCTTTGAGATGGATTTGAATTTTAGGAATTTGTTTGACATTTGTTTGCGCCTAAGCTTTCGTTTGAGAGAAACTGGATTTGATATCCTCAAAGAAAACTTAGTTGACTAGGCTAGTAAATAGCTGGTTTAGCTACCAAAACTTCAAAGCTAGAAGTTTAATCCTTTTTGACAATTATATTTCATATGCAATACGTTGATAATATGATGCATCCAAATTTTCAGTGTAATTTCTAATCAAAAAAAGCTCTTTTTTCTCACTGTTGTGCCTAACGTTCATTTACAGCATGCTACCATTTTTAAATTTCTAATGCTCACCTCAGATCACGTGATTATACCTATTGTTTTATTGAGAGATTGCATCTGCTGACATCAGCATACAAAGACCTCGGCTATATATCATCACATATTATCATGCCACTGCTAAATTTACTATTATATTACAACTTTTCAAATCCTGGCAGATGTGTTTACCAAAACTCTTTATTCACGTCGGCGAATGTTTTCCCACATATTTTGTTTTTAATTTGGATGCAAATTGCACCTTGAAAAGTTTTTGCTTTGTTGGCTAAATTTTCTGTGCCAATGTGATGATTTAATGGTTGTATTCTTGTCTATAAATAATGATTCCTTAGGGAAACAATGTGCCCTTTTCCCATACTAAAAGAATGTAGAATACTTTCTTCTTTTATCTGCTAAAAGATCAACAGCATTTACCTCAGATGGTAGCATTTTTTATCAACTGTGCATAGAAATGTACTGTTGTATGCAAAGAATTCTCCTTATATTTATGTTTGTTTCTTTAGATGGCTTACAGTTCAACAGATAATGAAGATTCACATGGAAGAGAAAGAGTTAAAGATTTTTTCTTTGACTATTCATACTGGTCATATGATGAAAATTCATCACATTTTACAACTCAAGAACAGGTCTCTTTTAAAATATGTTATATTGTCATTGATTCTAATGTTGTTGTAAAGATATTGTAATTCTCCCAACCTTTTTGATATAATTCATAATTCTGTAGGTGTATAAAGATTTGGGTACTGGGGTTGTTGTAGCGGCTGATGAAGGTTACAATGCTTGTATCTTTGCATATGGACAGACAGGTGAGACAATAGATGCTTAACTGTCTAATTTATATCTTATTTAATTAATCTTGGCATATTCAAATGTATTAAGTGTTAAATCTTACTTGTTTTTTTATTATAGGTAGTGGAAAAACTCATACAATGATGGGTCAGAAGGTAAGTTTTATCAACTTGTTGTTTTATTAAATTTTATTAGTAACTGCATATTAATGAGAGAAATTTGGGATTAATGTTTTTTTTAAAATTGTTACAAGATTCAGTTAAAAATCAGACAAGGTACAAATCCAAAAATATGTTAATAACTGGGTCATTTGTTGATTACTGGTTGGACACATTGTTTGCTTCGATTAATCAAACTTTGGTGTCTCTGTTTTTTTTAATGAAACTTAAGCTAGAGAATTCGTATTGACATTTGTGATCTGCAGTGTTATGCATATTATTTTTTTGTTATTCAGAATAATGAAGGTCTAATTCCTCGTATTTGTGAGGTTAGTGAAAAACAATATGTCTTATCTCTTATATCTTATGCTCTTTTGTGGATGCATGAGTTTCCTGCTTCCATTTTTTTTTTTAGAATCTTTTTCATCAAATTCATGAGAAGGAGAGAGAAGGGGTTTCCTTTCGAACAGAAGTCAGGTATTTTTGTTATACAAAAATCTTAATGTACTTTACCTTATTACCAGTGCATGTGCTGTTTATGGTATATTTTTTATTTTCAATTAAAGCCAGCACATCTTACATTTAGCAGATTAAAGATTTTAAGGGAATTCGTCCAATTTTGTTATACAATACCTGATTTTTTTTTCAGCTATCTTGAAATCTACAATGAGAGAGTTCGTGATTTGCTTCGTGCATCAACAGCAAAAGGAGGACAGACACACACTTTAAAAGTCAGAGAACATCCAAAAGAGGGACCTTATGTTCAAGGTGAGAATAAAATATAACAATAATATAATATATTATATAACATGAGAAGTATCTGAAATTCAATAAAGTGAAATCTATTATTTATAGGTCTAACAAAACACCTGGTGTCAGATTATGGAGCTATTGAAGCCATTATGAAGCAAGGAAATGACCTCAGGTTAGCTTTTATGGATTTATTATATTCTTGCCATATTTTTATTTTAACTAAGAAAGATGTACTATTTTCAGTATCTCGTATGTGTTTAGAACAACAGCATCGACAAATATGAACGATACTAGTAGTCGCTCACATGCAATTTTTACTGTCAGTTACACACAGGTATAGATTGTTATTTTTTTTCATTTATGTGCATAGTCACTTATAAAGTTTGTCCTAATTTTAACTGCAGTTTTTTAAAAATCAACTTTTGAAATATGCTTTCGGTATGTATTCTAGGCAAAGTTTATGCACAATCTACCCAGTGAAACGACAAGTAAAATAAATCTAGTGGATCTGGCTGGAAGGTATGGTTTATTTAAAAGTCACTTTATATTTAGTTATAATCATTTACTTTGGCACATGGTATGCTTTTTTCACTTTTCCCTCACGGTGTAAAAGTAACAAAGTTTTTATTGAATAGTTGTTGCAGTCAATCAAATAATCATGGTGTATTACAGATTTTTGCACAGAAATAAATTACAGATGAATTATTAATTTTTATGCCTTTTGAGACTGTAATTTTTTTAGTGAACGTGCTGATTCAACTGGTGCCACAGGAGTAAGGCTAAAGGAGGGTGCAAATATTAACAAATCTCTGGTTACTCTTGGCTCTGTTATTTCTTCCTTGGGTAGGTTAACCGGAAACAATATTGTATTGCATTTTTATTATTTCAAATTTAAACCAAAATTTGAATATGTGTG
Organism: Hydractinia symbiolongicarpus; assembly: GCF_029227915.1. NCBI lineage: Eukaryota > Metazoa > Cnidaria > Hydrozoa > Anthoathecata > Hydractiniidae > Hydractinia > Hydractinia symbiolongicarpus. The sequence continues at coordinate 21,705,299 of NC_079883.1, forward strand.
ATAGTTTTTTTGTTGTCATCTAGGTTTAAAATTTTGACATATTTATATCAAGGGATAATTTATTTTTTTAGCGGAAGCATCAACAAACACGAAAAAGAAGAATATGTTTATCCCTTATCGCGATTCCGTTCTAACATGGCTTTTAAAAGACAGTCTTGGTGGAAACTCAAAAACAATTATGATTGCCAGTATGTTTAATTGCTTTAAAAGATATTGACAATAGGGTTTAAAAAACTTGTATGGTTTAATTCATTTTTGTTTTTCAGCTATTTCACCTTCGGATTGCAATTATGCTGAAACTTTGAGTACACTTCGCTATGCGAATCGTGCAAAAAATATTATCAACAAGCCAACTGTTAACGAGGTTAGTTTAGTCTCCAGGTTGTAATCAAGCGTTCTCAATTGCTGTATATCTGTTGCATGATTTACTTATTGCAAATATGTTAAATTATTTTGAATTTACCATTTCATTAGAAAAAGGTTTATCCTCTGCTACAGCAAATACATAATATTTTTTGTTAAATTTGTGCAGGAATTAGGTCCCATTTACAGATTTATACCAATATTGAGCTTTTAGTAGCCACTGGAAGTATTGTTATTTTAAAGAGACACAATCAATGAACACTGTGAAAAGAATATTTTTTTTGCAACTTATTAAACTTTCTGCAAAGTTTTAAAATTTTAGTTTACTCATCTGTAAACTAAAATTTTAAACTAATCTGACAACTAAAGAATCAATTTTTTTTTATCTCGACGGCAGTGTGCTTACCAAAAAGTCTTATTAAAATTCCCATTGGAGTCTTACAGCTTAAATTGCAAATTTCAAGATCGCACCATGTTTTGTTTTTTTTGTTACCTAAATGAAGATATGATAGAGGAAATGTTCAGTTTATTTTTTTACTTTTAGGATTCAAATGTGAAGTTGATTCGGGATTTGCGTGCAGAAATTGATAAGCTGAAAAGCATTATTGGCCATGTATGATTTTTCAATGTTTTTTTTTCTTTTTATCATCTTTTAAATGACGTTTAAAACTTATATTTTTAAAATGTGTATGTTTAGGATGTTTTAAGCGATGCAGAAAAAGCAGCTGCACGTAAACTTTATGAAAACGAAGAGAGAATTGGTAAACTTACTGATAAATGGAAAGATAGATGGAATGAAACACAAAAGATTATGCAGGTTGACAAACGTTAATCATTTATTTTTTTTGTCTTTCTTGTTTTTATTTTCTTTTTATTTGTTTGCTTGTTTGTTTACTTTTTTGTTTTGTTTTGTTTTGAACTCTCCCTATTTATTTTTTAGTGTTTTAAAAAAATCTTAAAGAAAGTAAACAAAGAAAGATATTACACATTGTTAGGTTTAACAATACTTTTGTTTTTGCCCTAATTTCGTCTGGAATTAACATTTTTATTTGAGAAGAAAATTTTTTTTACATTTCACTAACATTATTTTTCATAAAATGTGTGGGTATAATTCTTTATATTAGTTTGATAAAGAACGTTTTTCTCCTTAAATACTAAATATATTTTTCTTTGGTGATTTGTATTTCACATGAAATGTTTTTGCAGTGAATTATTTTAGGTGTAGTGTTAAGTAGTAACTGGTGCAAAACGTAGAGGTAAAACCTAGAGCAAGAAAATGTAAGACTAATATACAGTACAGCAGTTTTAGACAAGAGCTAAGCCAGGCTAGGTTAATTTGGGGGGCTATCATTAGGGTTGAGAATTATAAAACCAGAGGCTGCAATGGTTAGAGTAAATTTTATTTTAAATCCAGGAGAGAGAATTGGCTTTCCAACACCGGCTGGATGCAGGTATTCGCATGGAATCAGAGTTGCCGCATTTAGTTGCGTTGGAAGATGATTTGTTGAGCACTGGAATTTTGTTGTACCATTTGAAAGTATGGATATTATTTATTTATCAGATTATCATTGACTTCATCTTGATTGCTGATAAAATGTATTGTATAAATGGATATATTTGCTCTGTTTAATAGGAAGGAAAAACTTTTGTTGGCACAGAAAATTCTAAAACAAAACCGGATATCGGTAAGTGTGTGCTTTCCAAGCTCTCTAAAATGTTTAAAGCTTTCACAGCGGGAAATTCGAGTCAAGTTTCGCTGCGCAGAGGAGGCCGTAAAGCCACTTGATCTTGATGTAAATTCAGTCTACTATCAGAAAAAAATGATCTGGTAGTGACCCAAAAGTTACAAGATTTAAGATATAGCCTTTTTAAGTGCTGAAAGGCTATAAATATTTACAAGTAGTTCCATATCTAAATATGACAACCCTTTATATTTTTTTAGTGATTAGTGGACCAAGTATTTTGGACGAGCATTGTGTTATTGAAAATAATGATGGTTATGTTGTTCTTGATCCATTCCCTGAAGCTGCTTGCTCTGTAAATGGAACAAGTATTCGAAAACGAGTACGTTTGCAACAGGGTAAGTAGAGAATCATATGTCAGCAAAAGGGGGTGATGAGTTATGGTTGTAAAGGAGTGAATCAATGCCTATATAAAGAAAAATGTAAAGGCTAGTTTCCCTTACACGAAATTAGTTCAATCGATTAACATCCAGCAATGGGAAAGTAGAACATTCTTGTTGGGTGGAAACCAACCTTAACAATATTTTTAATGTTTGATTAGGTGATGTTGTTATTCTTGGGAAGACATCAATTTTTCGCTTCAATCATCCTAAGGAAGCTGAAGAACTCAGAGAAAAACGCAAGGTGTGTTTTTGTAACATGTATTTATCAGTTCCTCGAAAGTTTAAAATGTTAGACGTTCACGAAAAAACTATTGTTGTTACGCGCTTCTCTTCCTTCTCTTTTCGTTTTGCTAATTATTTCAGTTTCAGTTTCACGAGTCTACTAAAAATAAATAGCATAAAAATTGCACAATGAATGCAAAATTTATGACGTTGATAAATTTTGTAATGTTTCCTTCTAGTCTGTTGGTCCTGGTTTCAGTAACCTGTCGATGTCCACAAAATTTCGCAGCGAGTCTGATCTCCTTAAGAAGATGCGAAAGTAAGTAGCTATATGTAATAAAGGGTCGACTATTGTGATGTATGTAATGTCTCGCTTCGTGAACGAAAGTTTCTGTATTAACTCCTTAGTCCTGAACGAGACAAGAGAGAAGAAGATTTGTCAAGGCAGTTGGAAGAAGCGAGGTATTTTAAACGAATCAAATGATATTTAGTTGTGGTGTCTTTTTTTTTCTAATTATCATAAATTCTGTTTCTTAGGCTTCTTCTTGAAAAACAAAAACAAGAAGAAGAACGTAGAATGGAAGAAACTAGGTAAAAATGTTCATGATTGTGTTGTTTAATACTAATTTTATCGTTGTTGTTGTTGTTGTTTTTGTTGTTGTTGTTGTTGTTGTTGTTTTTGTTGTTGTTGTCATTGCCATGTCAAACGTAAATTAAATTTGTAACTTCAAGCCATTTTTCAAGATAATATTCTCATTCAGTTAAATGTAATATCCCTGTTTATTTTGTGTTCACTTTCATCATTTACCATCTTTTGTAGAAACGAGTTTACACGACAGATTCGTGAAGAATCCAGAAGATTGCAAGAGACAAGGTGAGTTTGTTTTTTTAGCTTTCAACAATAAATTTCGTGGTATTAAAATTTAATTTTTGGTTTTATGATTTTTCACAGAGGAGAATTAGAGAGTCAAAGGAGAGCAAGGTTAAAGGAGGCACAAACACCAGAACAAATCAAGTAAGTTCAAATAAAACTTTTGGTAACACCCTTTTAATAAGGTACTATCAGACTTACAAACCCTTATGATAAACTACAAGGTATTTGGATGAGGTTTCTTTTATGTTGGTTCAAAATATGAATTCAAACACTTTAAACTATGAGTAAAATCGTTAATGATTGTGTACTTGGTGTTTGCCATTTGCATGAGACATAAAAAAACAGAAAATGCAGTGGCGTAACTTGTAGTTATTTCATCCTAATTGAAATACGCTGAGCTGTCGTTGAATGTTTACAAACCTTATATACATTGTTTTCAGCTGGAATCGTAATTTTTCGTAATTTCAGAAAGCATCTAGAAGAGCTTGAGCGACATTATGCAGAAGCTGAAGAAAAGAGAGTGCAACGCGAGAAAGAGCTGAGTGAAAGTATACGTAGTAAAGAAAATTTGATTGGCTCGCAAGAAGAGAAGCTAGCACAAGTTCAACACCAATGCGAAGAAGTAAAAACAGAAAACGATAAATCTGTCGAGAGAGAAGTTGACCTCTTTATTAAACAAAGATCAGAAGAAACTACGAAATTAAATAACGAAATAAGAGACATCGTTGATAGGGAGCGAGCAAAAAGCGAATCTTCTGTTAACATTGATGATATACATGCAGTTTGGGTTACAGAGACAAATAAAATAGTAGCTCAGGAAAAGTTATGTTCGACGCTTAGCAACGAGCTTAATGAATGTGTGTCGTCTTTAGAAAGAAAGTCAGACATAGCGGAGGATGAAAGACAAAATCTGGAGCAACATAAAGAGGAGTTAAAGAAAAGTTTAAGCAACGCGCAAGTCTACCTTGAAGAAGTGTATCATGGAAAAGCAAAGGCGCTGAAAAAGTACGAACAGGACTATAAGAACAGATATGAATTCGTTTGCTGGGAGCGTGATCGAGCTCTTGAAAAAAAGAACGAAAGAAAACAGTTGGTGGAGGTAGAGCTTAGTTTACACGAAGACAAATTAGTTGACGCACAGAGCGCTTTAGATGAGACGAAAGCTAAGTATTACACTGTTGTAAGCGAGGAGAATAAAAATTTAGCTACTGAGAGGTATAAAGTTGATCAGCGGAAGAAAGAAGCTATCAAACGTTCTATAGAAGATCAAAGAGAATTCAACGAAAAAGTTCAACAGTATAGATCTCTGTTACAGAAGGGTCAAGATAAAATCAACGTTAAGAAAGCCGAGACTGAAAGTTTAAGACAAGAGTTGACAGACTTAATGAAAATTAAAAGTGACAACGCTAAACTGAAAATCGAGAGCTTGCGTGTCGAGTTAAACGATAAAATCGAAGACATACACGAGTTAGAGAAAAATCATCAAGTTGTTAAAAACGAAGAAGAAATCGTCATCCAAACTATGATGAAAGAATTAGAGAGTAAGAAATCGCAGAATGAAAACGAGGCTGAAATGTCTGAGAAAGTCATGTTGGAGCTTGAGAAGGTGTCTCGTGAGAAAATTCTGTTGTTACAAGAAGATGTGGACGCGTGCGAAAAAACAGTGTTGCAGTACAAGTCAGATATTGAGCGCGATCAAGAGAATTTGAAAGAAATAGATAAACTATACGAAACTGATACCGCTAAGCTTGACTCTGAGTTAATTTATGTTGCCTATCTCATTGAGAAAGAGTTTCAAAATCGCGACGAGGCTCCAGAGTTAGTCACCATCCAAAATTCCAAATCTAAACTAGAAGACATCAATAAAACATATAAAAGTAACATTGAAAATATTCAAAATTTAACTGATAGTATATGGAAACCGTTGATTGAAAGCCGCGAGGAAGTGCAGTTGGTTTTGGAAGACCTGGTTCGCACGCGTGGCATAGCTGAGGTGACGTTAACCGAGCTTAAAGAGCAGTTTTCACAAGAGCGTAAAGAGGAGATTGACGAGATCGAAATTTTACGCGAAAGACTAGCAGATTTCGAAGAGGAGCGAAATATTTCAGGTGGTTGTAGCGAGAACGAGATCTACCCTGCAGCTGGTGAACAGAACAGCAAGAGTGATGATAGTTTTGAGGAGATTCTTACAAAAGAAAAACAAAAGTAAAATTGACTTCTTGTTTTGTTATTATTGTGTCGTTTGTTCGTTCTGCGTGATTGTAACGATTACCCATAATACAGTGTTTGTTCAAACCTATTTACCATGCTTCAGTAAATCTCAAAAAGACGTCCATGCTACGTTTTGCGCTTCGTTCAATAACAAAAAGCACTTAAACAGACGCTTTGGAAGATTCACCTTTGTGAGCGCAAACGTGTTTATTATTTAACTGTATTATAACCATAAAAATGCTCCTCATTGAGGTTCTAATCTTATCTTCTAAAATTTTGTTTTAATCGCATGTTGTACCCAGATTTCTTGAGATCGTTTTTAAATTCTGTAAATGAAAAATTACGGTTACTACCCTGAGCGAACAGATTTTCCCATTTTATATTTTTATAAAGTTGGCGGCAGGGCCCCTACTAAATGGTAATACTTTTTTCATAATCAAGTTGAGTCTTTTTACTTTCTTTTTTTTAATATCTCTAAAGTGAGTCGATTTCTTGAAATAAATTTGCAGGTTTTCTTTTCTTTTTTCTTTTATTTTATTAAAACACTCCCTCCTTGGTGATAGCAATCACAACAGTATACTAATCAAATTTTTCAAAACACATATATAATCTTATAACACATAAAGCAATCTTTTTCTACTTCAGAATTCAAGATGAAATGTACCAGAAAATTATCGCCATGGAAACAGCAATGCAAGCAGAAATTGACCAATTGAAAAAGCGGGAAATGGATTTAATATCCTGCTTGCAAAAAGATCGCGAGAGTCTGGTAGATGAGAAACAAAATCTCGAACAGGTTTAGTTTTCGATAATTTTTTTATGGATTTTATTTCATAGAATCTGTGTAAAATTAACCACATCTGATGCAGACAGAATAAATAGGAACCTGAGGAGTTGATGTGAAAGCAAAGTTCTTACGAAAATTGTTCAAATTTAGTGAAAGGACGCGACATTTACACTTTTCTGTCCGCGTGCCCTAAACGTCAAAATGATGTAAAAGTATCATTAAGTTCCTGAAATAACAAGCACTTACGCATCCCCTCTTGTGAAGCATGTAGATGATAAATTAGTTAAAATACCTTTATCCCTAAAAACTGATATTTCAGTTATCACCTTTTGACTTATGATTCATACCCTTTCATTGAGAAGAAGTGTAAAGAAACGAGAATCTGTTATTGTGAAAACGTATATTATTGTTCACTATTCCGCTGCATTGTGATATATTCTTGCTTTAAGAGGGTATGTTTTTGCATATAGGATAAAGATGCGAATATAGAACGTGTTGAGCAACTTCGAATGCTTTTAAAGGAAAAGGACAAACAACTTTTAACGATACGAGATCATGCTCAGATTGAAGTAGAAGAGTTGAAAATTAAACTGTCTTACGCCAACAAGTACGTGGTATCATATTTACTTCCAACGCTCTCTCTAATTTATTATCTGACCGCACACCCTAAAGAATATCCGCGGACTGGAAAATTATTCGTCGTGAACACGAATTTTTAAAATTATTGTTGTGATAAATGCATCCCTGCACAACAAATTTGAAAGCTCTATTTTTTGTTCTGTACAGTATTGTGTATATGATAACAATCTTTTTTACACTTTTTACTTCAACTTAATCCGAGAGCAAAAAAACAAACAGGGGGAAAAACAGAATAATTATGGCATAATTTTTTTATTGTATCGACGGTGGTGGTGTTCTCATTGTCGTTGATTATTGTTTTTTTTTGTTGTTTTTGTTATTAATCTTCTGGCTTACTTGTGTTTTCTTCCCGTTGTAGAGAAATATTTGTACTTCAAGACAAACTACAGAAATACACTTCATTAACGGTAGGTTGGTTAGTAATCACGAGATAAGATTAGATCCAAATTTTACATTACTTTCATCCGATATTTTTTGTTATTTTGTAGAGTTTAAACTTAAGTCACACTGGTGATGAAGAATTATCCGAACATGAAGTCTCTCAGATACTCATCCGAGTGCATCAGAACGTGAGCTTTCTTTAACTGTTTTAAGGAGAATCGAAATAGCAACTGATGACCGGGCCATAAGTAGATTCGTATGGTGTTGCTTGCTGTGTTGTGTTTTTATTCTTTATTGACTTATTTCTTTATTTCAAGGAAGCATTTTTATTTCAGAATGAATCAGACGATGATGAAGACGTAGAAATTGCTCGTTTGAGAGTTTCACCACCGCCCACTCCTATCAACAGATTTTTACAGTCAGTTAATATTTACAAAAAAAATCAAATTAAAGTTGCTATACCAAAGTTTATTCTAAGAGGTTTGGGACGAGATTCATATCATGTGTTTGAAGTAAAGGTAGTTAATTATTAGTTTTTTGAATCATGGGCTATTGTGATACTTGTACCTATTGCAGCAAAAATGCCGAGCCACAACAATAAAGATAAGAAATGAATACGAAAAAAACTCGATTTAGCTCAACTGACTTACAAAATACATTAAAATAACGCGAATCTGGAAATGTCTTTATTTTGACAATGGGTTTCAACCAGTTTCTCTTGTTTTACCACAACATTACGTATAAGGTAAAATTCTGGGATATGGTGAATGCCTTTTTCTTTTATCGAATGGAACGCTGTTTTATTTCTTTATTAGTTGAGCGTTGGAGATGACCATTGGTCTGTGTACCGGCGTTATCGACGCTTTCGAGAATTACATCGACAAATGTTGCAGGAATATCCCATCGTAAGTGTTTACGACAAATATTTTGTAACGTTTTTATTCTTTGATAAACATAATTTATCTGACAGTGAGCTGTGTATTTAGATTTCTAATCTTGAATTTCCATCCAGAAGATATTTTGGCAACAGGGCGGAGAAGTTTGTGCGCATTCGACGTGCCCAGCTTGAGGTGGGTCAACGTCACTTGTTGAAACATTGAAATTTTAAATTGAAAACATTCGTAGCGGTTTTGCACAATATTTTTTAGACACTGGGCTGTCCAAAAAGATTAAAACTAAGTTCTGTGTATATATAATTTTTTAGGCTTATTTGACGGCGTTTTTGGCCATCATGTCAAACGTCAGCTCGTGCCCCATCTACGCCGTCGCTGCAACGCCGTTAACGAAGCAAGATCTTGGATTGTTTCATCCATTTTTCAAGCAAGGCGTCTACGAGTATACAAAGAACGAAACTGACTTTGATAATTTTTCTGAAAACGAATAGTTTTTTTTTCTTTTTGGTATTCGCTTTTTGTACTTAAAGAAGTAATTTTTGCTATATTTATAACAATCTTACGCATTGTCGATAAAGAAGCTTTTTTGTCGCCCAATATTTTTGTGTTTGTGTTCGAAACTTGTAAATGTGATCCGGGAAACATTTTTGGAGATACACTATAAAATTAGAGTAAATCTTATTAAAGCCAGGTTTCAATAGAGAAATAAGAATAATGACCAGCCTGGTTCGAATTTTGATATTCTTTTAAACGATAAATTATATGGTGTATGTCAGATGTGAATACCGAAAATGCCAAACTTTGTGGCGTGTCGTGTTTTGATAGCGTTATAGTGAGTTTGTAATATTCGTATGGTGAAGATGAATCTGTGGTTGTTAGTCATAATAAATTATATCGATGTGTTGTACTTTTAAGTTATATGCACTTTGTGTTTCTGATAATATGCGCCCTGTTTATATATAAAACTTAAATTTATCACACATTCATGCTTTTTTCATAGCAACATTAAATTTGACCTGAGGCTGTAAAATAAGTTTTTTTACAGGCTTAGCTGTTACTTCTTGCTTGGTAGGCTAAAATCAAGTTTTTCATGTGTCTCTCTCGATTTCCTGTTGTTGTTCTTTTTTTGTTGTATTTTCCCAATCAGGCTGTACTGTTGCTTAGCAACTGCTTCAATGTTTAAAGTATTAAGCCTCGTGTTGCTTATAAAAAACCATGTGATGTTATAGTTTGACGTCTCGACACTCGACGTTCGACGAACGTCCGATATTCTCTATGTAGTATTTAAAAATAGAAATTGTATTTATGAAACATACATTTTTGTTATGAACTGTATTTATTTATTATATTTTTTATATATATATTAAATTTATTTTAACTTTTTACATTTGGCTTAGGGTTAGCCATTTTTGGATTCGAGAATCTCTACCTCTGGAAAAGAAGTTGTAAATAGCTACAGACAGGGATCTTCACTTTTTTGTTTGTATTTAGAGAGCTTAAATGAAATACAATTGAATTCGGTAACTTTATTGTTTTTGCATCCCATCACTTGTTGTTGTTTTATAGTTGTATGTTCCGCTCTTTATCAACATGTAATAAGTTCACATTTTGTGTTCACATTATGATGTATACGTTGATAAACAAAACCGAATTTTAATTACTATTTTTGTTATCTGGAATAAACCTTAATAATCCTATTGTTAGAATGGTAAATTTTAACTTTTTCCAATGTGTTGCTGGATGTATGCAGTCGAAAATGTGCGGAATTAGAAATTGGAGATGCTATCAAAAAACTAGTTTTCTGGATGAAGCCAAAGGGAAGGATGCCACAAATGGTATGTTATTTTTAACCGTAGCATTACTAAAATATCGCCGAAAAAGGCTAAAATATCTGATGTCAGCAATTTTGTGTTAATATTTTTAAAATGATCTGGCTCCTTGTTCCCAGGACCAAGGAGCCTGGTATGGCTTTAAGCAGATATGTTGAAACGTAGGTGCTTTCTCCGAAATATGCTGATTCAGTAAAATTATGATTATTTTTTATTTTTCACACTTAAAAAAAAGTCTATGAATTCAATTTTCGTTACTCTGGTCTGTAAAATAGACAGTAAATATTCTTTTTAAGGTTTTGGCTCATTTATTTACTCTAAACGATTGCTGTTGACCGATCTGTCTCCCATATGACAAGCAAGGATTGAAACCAACAACAGCGACCACAGTCGTCCTTGTATAACCGGGATTTTTAAGATTTCGCCTTTACATTTTCAACCCTTTTAATTTGGAGCAATACCTCGTCCCTTGCACCAACAGGCTGCATTCAACATACAGCGTTACTTCAAACACCGTTAAGAATACAAGCATTACGTACAATAAATTTATTTATTTCACATTTCCTGATAAATATATAAAATGCACAATCAAAACTTGTTTCACCTAAACATACGGGAAATCTGTTTAGAATGTCATAGTTTGATTTTTTCTGAATTTATTTTTCCAAATTTCCAAAATTATATTTCGATAAAAAATAAATATCTAATAAAATATTCTATCCAAAGAATCCTTTTTTCCTGTTAACACTCCAAATCATTAAGAAAGTGTCTACAAAATACCAATAAAATTCCGTGAATACGACATCAAATGTTAGACATGCATTAGATGAAACATTATCTGGTCGTCTTTTTAACAGCTCCAAGTTTTAAAGCCCCTCCTCCACTGGGTTTACCTTTTTTCTCTTTGTTTGCTAGCTCTCTTTGCATTTTCCGTTCTTCTCTTTTTCTTTGCAACTCTTCTTTCTTTCTTTCCTTTTTTAATTCTTCTTCAGATTTAACATAGTCACTATTAAAGTCATCTTCCCAACCCGCTGAATTGTTAGCTTCCTCCCAACCACTTGACGTATTGTCGTCCCATCCACTCGTAGATTCATCCCATCCGCTTGCAGTTTTGCTATCCGCCAAGTCGTTATTGTCTCCCCACCCATCCATGTCAGTTGTTCTCAGGGAAGCTCCTTCGTTGCCCTTTTTGGCGGTTTTCGACGAAGTGAAGGGTTTAGTTGAGAAGGCGGAAGTCTAAATGATATGGTTGGGATTACATAAGAGAAGCTCCTCTGAGATGAACATGTAACGACATACGACTTACCGTTGTGCTGTTCCATCCATCGTCCCAGCCGCTGGCAGGAGTGTTTTCATTCAAAAATTCTCCTCCACTGGTATCCATCCCAAGCAATTCAGCTACCGATTTATCTTCATCGTTCTTCTTCACGGATGTTTTTTTAGCACCAGCCTAGAAAGAAATAACACCAGGAGTACAAGTAAAGTATAAAAAAAACAGAATTCGTAATCTTAGCAATAGTAAAATTCAATCCTGCGACTTACCTTTTTACTGGCTTTGTTTTCAACAGCTGTCCATGAATCATCACCTTCCCAATTATCTGCTCCTCCCCAATCACCATAGTCGCTATCACTGTCATTTTTATCGTTATTTTTTTCGTTCTAAATGACATACGACAAAACATTACAGGACATGTATGATTTTTTCACTAAGACTTAAAAATAATCATTTATTGAACATTTACCCTGTTAGAAAAGCCAGGCAAATCTTCGCGAGCTGAAATCATGCTGTTTTTGATTGACGTAAAATCATCCTTGAAATAGAAAATATAAATTTTATGCTATGGAATAAAGAGTTAATCTGTGAATAACAATTGCGGAAGGAACGCAAGATAAGAAAATATGCTACATATACATTGTTGCCACTCTTTTTATAGAGTCAAATTTGAGTAGATGTAAGGACTTTTGATGAGGTTTTCGAGAAGATGAAGGGTACATAAAAAAATTAAGGAAATTTGGGGACATTTTAAAGGTGATGCTAGAAGTGAAAAACAAATTATTGCTATAATTGTGTAGTATTTCTATGTCTTTTACCACATAATATTGTAAAACTGAGGAGAATTGAGAAAGTTGTTATAAACTGCTTTTAGAGGAGATTTGAGGAGTTATAAGAAGACTTTTCAAAACTGAGGAGAATTAAGAAGTTTTGAGGAGGTGTGGTAACTCTGAAATTATTTGCAAGAGCTCGTATAACAAAAGCAGCATAGATTACCAACGCTTGCTTTGCAACCGAGACAATTCATGTACGTATCCATAAAAGAAACTGTGAACCTAAGAGAAACACGGTTGACAACATTATCAAAATATGACCAAAAAGACGCGCATGTTTTACCTGCGGATCCTGCCAGTCTTCATCTCCTAAAGCATCTCCGTAATCAGACATATCGGATGCATCGGATTCATTTTGGTTGGTTGACACCGGTGGAGATAAATGTTGCTGTTTTGGCTTCTCCTCTGAAGTTTCTTAAAAACATTTGACAATTAAAATTTGCTCGACTTTCCGTTGAACAAGTCAGGTTTTAACGGAGTTTGTAGAGAAAATGTTTTATCGCAAAAACAAATCTTACAATTAATATTACCGCATGACATTTATCCACAGTACGAATAAGGCAACTTTAACATTATTTTTATACTTTTCCATTCTTTAAAACTCAGACCAAAGATAGTTTTGACACATAGCCTGTAGTTAGTAAACAAAAGTCAACCTTTCTTTTGAGTCTGCGAACCTTCTCTGTTCTGTTGTGATTGATAGAATCTTGAAGTGAGCGAAGATACCGCCCAGCCTGTCCAGGTGCCATCCTTTGCTTCTTTTTCTGCAACTTCTAACATAAATATTCATTCATACTTAGATTTATAAAATAACTAATAGGATTTTTTAACATTGATATAGCGAGTTTGTTTGTTCACCACTATATAGGCTATAAATGTATAAGAGAGAACTTTCCAACTTTTTTAAGAGGGGTGTATTTTCATTAAAAATTGAAGAAAAATTTCATATTTGTCCAAAAGAAATGAAAACATTTGAGATTTTAAAGTGATGCCATGAGTGAAGAACAAAAACAAATTTTTGTTGCACCCATGTAGCTTTTTTATATATTTTAAAAATAAAAACATGCAACAGGCAGTGCAATTAAAATTGACGAGTGTTGTGGAGACGTGGAAATCTGTCTCATCAAAAACAGTACTTTATGTGGTAGGGTAATCGAACAATGATAAACCTTTTAAAAAATGTTGAGACACATAGTACTACCTTTATTGTTGAGAGCGCTTTCTGGATTACTCGAATACTTTTCCAAGTTGGCAACAAAATTTTTTATGACACGGAAAGCCTAAAACATTATTTATAACTATAAAATGTATTTCCAGAAAAAATATAGTTAATATAGCTAACTTTACAGCATAATTTTAAAGCACAACATTAAGGTGTAAGAAGTTATAAACCTACATTTCCTCGCACGGTCTTTTCCGGATCAACCGTAAGACAACACAATGCTGGTAAAATTTTCGTAGCAACCTCAGGCATGCTGTAATATTCTTGCGTCGCCGCAATAGCCATGATTCCTGCTGACCTAGCTGGCGGGAAGGGATCTCGAATAGCTCGTGTGAAGGCGGGAGCTAACACTTTCTGACGTGTCTAGGTATGACGGACTATTTATCACAAAGTAGAATAATTCTAATTTTACTTAAGTTGCATACACTGCCGTGATGAAGTAAAGAGTACGGGGCTAAGTTGACATAAATAACTTACTGCTTTCGACAGATATGGTGCAACCTTTCCTAAGCATATTGTTGTGTTGGTTCTAATTCCAGGCTATGATAGAAAGACAGTACTCACAATAAATAGTAAAACTGCCGCATTGGCAAAAAAAAAAAAAGTTAGTAAGATTGTATTTTCTGTGGTATGATGTTACCTTAAAATTTTTAAAATTTTTGAGGCCTTTTGAGAAACATTTTCGAGGAGGATGAATTGCGATAATTAATTAATGCCGCCAAAAAAAATTACAAATGTTTTCCACTCCGACAATATTTTGTAATTTAATGTCTCCTTTAGTGCTTTTTCACACTAAAGGAGACATACGGCAGATATTGCCTTACCATTATTCTAATAACCAGTTGTTTTTGTTTTGTTTTATTTTCTTACTTCTTTGGCAAACTGGTAAAACTTTAATATGCTATCATATTCCTTAGTCTTTTATAAATCTTGTAAAAAACAATTAAATTTATGAAAATTAATTAACATAAAATTATGTGGATTTTTTTCGAATTTTCCGTCTCAGAAAAATTTGCTTACTCATATTTTTGATCCGATAGCGGAACATGCGTAATACAAAAAAATCTTACTTGTTCATCCATCTGTAATTTTGCAAAATATCTCAACAGTTGATTATTGATGGTTTTCTCTGAAAGTTTAGGAGCCAACAACAACATAGCCTAAATAAATGAATTTAAGTTATGAAAAGATTGAACAACATATTATACATACACGTTTTTCTTTTTTATGAGACTCAACTTATAAATTTGATTTTTCAATTTTCTCAATGTTTCAACAGAACATTCGTTATCCTTATGTTTAAAAAAAATCAACAACACACTGTACCCATACCAAGTGATGTAAAAGAGAAATTCTTTTTCTATTATAAAACGACAAAACAGTATACACCTACCTTCACTGTCTGTTCTCTCATTGCAGGTAATGTGTCACCAAAACCTGTTGCTACGCAACCAAATATTTGATTATCAACAACTGCTGGCTGAAGGTGTTTTACAAATTTTTCCATCTAAATGGATATTAAAAGGAATGGAATAAACCTTTACTCGTCACAACAAAGAAATCCATATTAAAAATAAAAATAACTAAGAATAACAGATTCTTTTGTGAAGTTACCTGTTGTAAAAGTTGTATCCGAGTTGCACGATCATTTGATGAGAATAGTTTTATTATACAAGGTAATATTTTTGATTGATATGCAGCATCATCAAGAAGAAGGCCAACCTAATGATCAATCAAGTAATAAAAAATGTGTGTTTTGATTGAATAGCCAAACATAATGCATCATTAAAACAGAAACCAATTGTACTTTTGATTAAGAGAATATTACAAATCAAGATGTTGAACATCAGGTCGCACTGAAATCCTGCAGGCAAAATTTTTCTTTAAAAAAAACACTTTGCGATCACAAAAGCAGAAAACAGTATACAATTTTTTTTACACAACTAACCTTAAACAGTGGTGAAAGAACAGCAGATCCTGCTGAGCCGAACTCAAACGCATTTAACAGTTGTGGCAACACTTTGTGGATACAAAACTGTTTGGGAAAGTTATCCAAACTTTTATCAAGTGACAAGAAAAATTCTTTTTGTTCAGCTTGATCTTTGATCTAAAAATAGTTTTGCACAAAAACAATTCTGCAAAATACATTAACAGTATCAATAAGACAAGGAAACAGATGTTACCTGGATTTCTTGCAGAAATAAATTAGCATTTATAAATTCGTTCTTTAAGAACTGTCCAGGCTTTGTACATTTTTCTAGAAATACTTTCGGGTTCGTTCGATTTTTTGGGTTTGCACTCACCAAGTCACAATAATGTACAACTAGTGGTTTTGGAATCTTGAAGTAAAATAATGAAATTATAATAACATGCATCATATGTCAGCCAGAGTATATCAAATGACTACATAAGTGTGATACTACCAGTCAGGTGCAGTTTTTTATGTTCTTAAATTTTGATAAATAAATATATCTTTATTTATAATAACATACTTTGTTTATATTCTTTAAATCAGATGCATTCTGCAATGCACCATTATAAATCTCCCATATTAAACAACCAAGCCCCCAAGCGTCAGTTGACCTAAAGAAATATAAATGATTATTACTTTAATTACGTTTAAAATGTGCTTGAAATGCCTAAATAGTGATGAACATAACACAAGCCACATGTTCTTTAGAAACGGGAAACAGAATCTTTCATGCTCCATGAAAAAGTCTAATCAGAGAGAGCGGAAGGTAAATTTTGAGTTTTTTGTTGGAAATTCATCCTATATGTTAATGTGTTGCAACCGGTATTAAGTTCTGTTTATCAATTTCCTGCTTAAGGGAAAAAAAACTAGTGAAATTTATTTTAATGGAAACAATGTCAATATTCCTTCTCGCTATTCTCACTCCACTATTTGAAGATATTATGTAAAAAAACATCAAAAAAATAGGCTACAGCATTGAGAATCCAACTTACCATATTTCGTTTTTTCTGCCATCTCTTTTATTTGGTGTGTCATAACGTGTCAAATACGGCAGTTTTGCAACACCATCACTATTTACAGGGTGAACATATTCCACACCACCCAGTTTCCATTCGCCATCCAAACCAACAAAAATGGAAAAAATATTCAGATTGTCATGAATAAGGTTCCCGTTGTTTATCAAAAAACTCAATCCACTCTAAACAAAATAAGTTACACAATGGTATTAAGTTTTAACGTTTTTTTTTATAATTTCAAGTTTATTTTCATTTAAAAAAATACAAAAAATTATGGTAACACTCACAGTGACTTGATGTAGACCCCAAGTGATAAGGTTAGCATTTCGACCGTCTTCTTCATCCAGAAATGTTGATAATGGAATAACTGGTTCAGTAACAACATATACCAAGTTTTCTGACTGTAAAACATTATAGAGTATTTATATGTATATGTGTATATAATATGATGTAATATTGTTATACAATCAAAGTTTAAAAAATATAACTATTTATATCTGTTTGTTGTCAACCACCTCAGTTTTACCTCAGTTTTAACAAACGTTTTGCATCTATATTATAATACCTGCATACGTCTGTCCGTCCGTCCGTCTGTCTGTCACGCAAAATGGTAGCTTAGCAGCGCAGGTAGCGAGACGCACGCAATGCGGTATAAAAAGGACGGGCGAACCCGTTGATTTTTCCACAAGCTAACGACTAGTGTATATAAATTTCCACAAATCAAGAAATCAAGATTTTTGTGTTTTAATTATGCTGCCTTATATAATTGGAAATCACACAAAGATATTGGAAATGTTTATAAAAACACAAAATGTAGAAAATAAGAAGCATACTGGCTTATACAGTTACAGTCAAAATTTGCATATTCCTCCAAATGAACATTGGATAAAATAATTATCTAAATTATAATCATTGACTTTCCATTTGTGAGCCCCAGAGGGTAACTGTTGGTAACTTTAGCAGATGTGGATTTTTACACATGCTATTATTTTTGTTTGGAAAAAATTATATTATATATATACATTTCTAATTGCTATTTTAAACTTGAATACAAAAAGAAAGGAGTAACTCACTTCAAAACCATCAATGTATTTAATAATGTTTGGATGTCGCAGTGTTTTTAACCTCTTATGAGAAGTCTTAGCAAGGTGAAGCTAAAATATAAACAATTATTAAAAAAATATATCAACACACTTCAAATTGCATAAAACAATGCCAAAATGTCTTTACCCATATACCTCATCGGGTGAGCTAGTTTTTCCATCACATGCAAATACTGTAACAATATCCCCATTTGTCTAAAGCAAAAATATATATATGAAAATATAAAATATAAAATATATATGAATTTAGTGTAAAAATTTCATGATTAAACTTCTAGTAATCTTCTAAGTTAATAAAATCAATACCCGCTTCTTTCCATGGTGAAGACTCCAGATTGATTTTGAATCAAAATTTGAGGAAAGCTTCTCTCCTACATCATATTGAAAATCTTTTCCAGGACCTTGTCCAGATTTCCCTATGAGATTCCAAAAGCCTTGCATTGTTATGAATTTGCTAAAAAAAAAATCTAAGGTGAGTTTTTAAAATTTTAACTAGAAATTATTTAAATTATATATATCTTTTAACAACTATACAACACATATGAGACAAGATTTAATTGGAAGTGAAACAGGCCTCTCAATTAGGAAAATATGGTAGCCATGGGATAAATTGCCTATGTTAATGTACAAACCCTTACTTCACCTATACAATTTAATAGTATAAGTAAAGTGCTTTTGAATAAGTTTGTTAAATAAATAGCTACACAGGAAAAAAACTTTAATAACGAAACAGATAAATTAAAAAAAAAATCAGTACATATATGTAAATATCAATGTCTTTTATTTACACAATTTTGTACGTTTGTGAAAAAATCTACCAATTACTGATAGCCGACATGCATATCCCAAGTTATGGGGTTGTCAGCAAAAATTTTGTAGGTCTGTGAGTCTCATTTTGAGAAAAAAAACTTATGTTTATCAATCCACCTGTATCTATGCATTGATAAAGTTTGAATGTGTATCCCTTAGCAGGTCTAAAATTACTGATGACAGAAAATGTTAAAATTTGCTATTGCTTAAATATGACATCATAATTTAATTAACCAATCTTTCAGCTCTATAATATAAGTCCAACACAATGAAGTAAAAATAATGAAGTCAATACAATGCACTTTAAACTTTGAGGCTAAATAACTTGGAATCAGGGTGAGTAACAAGAGACAACCTGGGACCAAATTGGGTAAGTTGCCCAAACCTGGGTCCACAACCCATTTCAAAATGATCAAATTGATGAAGTCATCAAAGAACCTTTACAGTGCCGATCGCGAGTAACTATACATGAGTATACGAGTACAGGTACATTAAATGCAGAGTACAGTGCAAGACAAGTACAAGTAATCGGCAAGTATACTACTCCATACCCTCGAGTATAGCCACTTCCGCATGCGATTACAATAAGTGAATGATTTGTGAGTACGTGTGCAAGTATAAGATAAAAACGGGAATTGGTTGTAGCATAATTTTTATCAATAGTTCACATTTGTCTGCTACCTTACACATTGTAAAAACTTTTACTTCGTATTCGCGTCGTAAGAAATAACATTTTATTTTACATTAATTTTATTTTTTGTTGCAACAAATTCTCTTTAGTTTACATAAAAATGTATACGTTGCTGTAATGGCTTTTTATAACTTTGAATTTATATCGCTAATTTCTCACTGACGAGGAAACCCTGTGCTATTTACATCTGCTATCTAAATGCTTTTTTCTCCTAGCTTAATGTTTTGTTGCTACATTCAAACATTATTCCTTTTTCTTTGCAAGTATGAATTAAACTCTGGAGACTAAATTAAGCCAAACGCATTAATTTTGTTTTGTAAGTAACCAAATGTAAAAACGTGCCCAGCAGAAAAATCTTGGATCCAGTGAGAATGATGAGCACCCAAATTTTGAGTGAGTTACCTAATTACTTCAAAATGGGTTGTCATAAATTATAAAGATAGCTTTCAAGTCTATAGTGCACCTATCAGCATTTCGCCGTTTTGAAAGTTTAAAGGAGCATTTCAGCTAAACAGCCTATAAAAAGACGTAAACATATAGCTATCTACTTTATGGGAATCTAACATTATACAGCAGTTTAGTACATCAAACAAAAATCTATATAATAATATGCTAAGTGTGTCTGTCTGTCTGTCTGTGACAGGCAAAGTGGATGTGTTCATTTTCCTTTGATCTAGCCGAAAAGGTTATGTCTTATTTGTTAAATTTTATGACGTTACAGCGCGACGTCAATAACACTACTTTAACGTCAATATCCTATATTAAATTAATGAAGCCATTACAGTGCACCTATAACTTTGAGGCCAAATAACTTGGAAATGAGGTAGTGACGTCAATGATTTTTCACCGCATGGGTAAATAGGGACCACCTGGGACCAATTTGGGTAAGTTTGCCAAACTTGGGTCCCCGAGTCCGTTTCGGAATATACGGGTTGATGACGTCATTGTTCTGCCCGGATAATGAACATTGGCCTGATTAAGTACGGCAGCTTGCACCGGTTAAGAACAGGGCAGAAAATACATAATCAGGGCAACATAATCAGGACAGGCCGGCTTATTACTCAAAAAATATTATTTGGCACTTATAAAAGGGACATATAATCAGGGCAGGCCAGTTTATATACGACAGTGTAATATTATTTCTCATTTATTATATAACGAACATAATCGGGGCAGGCCGACTTATGTATGACCCAGTCAAATATTATTCGAGACTTATAGAACGAACGTAATCGGGGCCGACCGGCTTATGGATGGCATTTTTCTATTATTTCTCACTTATTATAGAACGCACATAATCGGGGAAGGCCGGCTTATGTATGACAGTCAAAAATTATTCCAGACTTATAGAACAAATATAATCGGGGCCGACCGCTTTTATATTATTCGTCATCACTTCTGACAAGCAAATAGCCCTGGTGGCAAAGTTGTTGTTGCTCTCAAATGAAACAAAATTTCACGGCAAATACTAAATTTTGGGATTCGCAAGTTTAATAACTTTTCACCAAACTTAATTCCCGCAAAAAGAATAATTTAGGTTCCATGAAATTTAGTTACTTCAAAGTATATTATGCTGAAATGTATTTACTACAAGATTAGTTTTAAACTAAGAATTACGTCGAGACTTTTTACTTCCGCCATCTCTAGTTTTTAGGGGTGTTCTATCTTCCAGAGAATGTTTAATTCACAAAAGTTCGAAGAAAATGCCAATCACAGCCTGCCTGACCAGCCATTATATCAGCGTTCATAATCCGGTCACCACTACATAACCAGTGCAAAAAAAACATAATCGGATCATGTGTACATAATCCAGCTGTCCTGGTTGTAAACAGGCCGTTTTCGCAATCTGGGCAGAACAACATCACAAAACCTACAAACCCCAATATCTCTAGCTACAACCGTTTGTCAAAAGTTCATGTTCCTATACATTTTCTTGATTAGTTTTTCAAGATCTATACGATGAATTCAACGGGTATAGCTACAAATTTATAAAAAAAATATTTAGGTCTTGATGGGGCCATTACGTCAGCAAAATTTTTAAACCCGTCCTTATATCTCATTAACCGCTCATATTAAAAGCACATGATCATATACATTTTCTTGATCAGCGCTTCAATCTCTACACAATTTTTATCCTGGCTCAGTGGATTTTTCCACGGGCTTTATCGACTAGTATATATTATAACTTGACACTTTATTTACAATTTTATCCGCCATTATGATTCGCGACATGTCATATTTGGCATATTTAACGGAATGGCTGTCTTGGGTTTGTGTTGTGCGCGTAGCCTGAACTCGACGCCTGACCCTTTTCATTAAGTTGCATTCGATTTGGCCTACATCTATAGTGCGACCTTAGGTTGTTGAACAATGCTTCCTAGAGAATGTTAGGATTATTTTTAGTTTAATTTTGCTTCATAATAAATTTTTATTAAATGTTCCGCAGGCTACCTTGTACCCAGGGCTTTTTAGGTTTTTGTTGACTTACGCAATTACATTTTTTTAAGAAACTTAATAACATAGTTAGTACTACATTGACCAAGACATAAAAAACGAGCAGAAGAACTAGAACAAATTAAAAACTTTGCCAGAAAAAATATTTCCTAAAATAAACTCAGAGCCACTCTCGTCCCCAGGGTTTTTTGTCTTGGGAACGAGGGTGGACTCCAGAGATTTAAAAAAAATATAACGAAGTAAAATATTTTCGCGTGGAAAATCTTTTTTAATTTGTCAAACCTATGAGGATAGAAAATCCTAGCCAGATCTAAATAAGTTTTTAAGATGAGGAAGTGAGTTTAGATTCTTTTAGCATCAATTTTGTACCAAGTAGTTAACGTGAACACTTTGTCATTTATACAGGATAAAAAACGTCAGTTTCTAAATACATATTTACAAAATATTTTATATAAAGAAACTGTTATCAGTGTTTGTCCTGTTATAAGCTTAAAAATAAAACATAAACAGCATAAAGGTAGAAAAGACTAAAAATGGTAAATTAAAGGGTAAAATAAGTAAGAATACTGAAAAAACATTACGAATAAGATATGGAAAAAGACAGTGAATTGTGGAAATTAACTCCAGATACACTGGGGAAAAATTAAGTTCTTGACAAACATAAGATAAAAGATAAAAGTCTGTTCAGCATACATAAAAATCGAAATAAAATAGTGTTAAAATAAGACTAGAATAATTATTGTAGAAGCGATTTTCGTTAAATAATTTAGCACCACCAATCTCTACCATATTCATAGGACCAAGTCTTGATGTCCCACAATGTTTAGCATAATTTTTTGTCCAGCACAAATTTTGCTTGCAACAGAGCATTTTTCATCCAAATATTGGACAAAAGTGTTTTGACAATGTAATGTAAGTTGAAGGTAAAAAAAAGAATATACGAAGGATTTTATATCTCACATTCTTCTCTTATATAAAATAACAACCTATTGACTCACTACAACTGCAGGGTGTAATGCAAAAGCCTATATGCGTGGCGGAATGGACAAGTCAACGCTGCATGGATTATACATAAAATCCTCCTCATGCTTTTCTTAAAATTACTTAAATACAGCTTAATACGCCAGGATGTGTTTGTTATACTTTAACAGAGAAAAACATTAGTTCCACAAAAACTCAGTTTTAGATAACTATTTTCTATATGTAATTTTGCAGGGTAAATTTAGGGTAAATCCTTGCCTGTACGTTACATGACAAACGTCGCACAGTTATACACGTTACATTTTATGCATATCTTATCTAAGAGTATGCCACAAAAATCTTACAAGTCATAAAATATTGGTACCAGTAAATATGTAGTCGACGTATGATGATTTGAAAAAAGCCACTGAGGTTAGTAATGTTAGGGTACCGTGATATCATAATTTTGTCTAATTCAACCTCGTACCCAAGGCTTTTTTACGCCTATGCTATGCTAAAAAAAGCCTTGGTGATTATTAATTGCTCTTTTTCTACATCGTATGTTTAATATCACAAACTAAATGTTCAGGCTTTTAAGTAAATTTAATGTCGTGTTATTTAAACCTACAGAACGGCCCTATTTTGGAGCCCTAGAGACGAGTTTGAAAATTTTTATAATAAATAATTTGTCATCTCACATGTCCTAATGTCACGAACTGTCCCAAGTTAATTAGAAAGTAAAAAATTTCATTACACATTGTTCGGTTTATATATATATATAGCTATTTTAACAGTAAAGCAGTCAGAATTCATAACGAGGTTGACAAAGAACGTAATTTAAGTAAGTAGCTTTTTTGATTGTGTCAAAAGAACGCGCTGATTTGCAACGTATCCTGGACACAAACTCTTTATAGTAAACTAACTAAATTCTTATAAGAATGTTTAAAATGATCCTGGTACTGAAACTCTCTTAGATTTTGTAATTTCAGTATCCAGATATTCTTGAGACTTCCTTAACTAAAAATGCTGATATAAGCGTAAAAAAGTTTGGGTAGAAGGGTTGGGTGGGTATTATTAGACCGTTATCACCGGATGTCTAACTTGTGTAGTCTATTGAGGCGCTATGAAGTTGGCGTTAAAAAGCGAATTTCTTGCTTGCTGACGATTCATAATCTACACATTTTCTTCCGGTGTTTAAATAGCTAGCTTAAGTAGCTACGCAGATGTTCAAAACAATAAATTTATTGTTAATGTTGATATTCTTTTGCAGATAAAATAAAAAGCTCCTGCTACCTCTAAAATATTGTGTTCTTAGAAAGCGATTTGAAAGAAAGAAATTTGTATTTAGTGTGATATCGGTAAAAAGCTGTTAAGAAAAGCTTATTTCCGTGAAAAATTTTTGCTGTTTAAAATTTCATTCTTAGGAACGTGATGTTATGCGTTTAACAATACTAAACAAACTTTAGTCGTAAGGTTTTAACCAAAAGATAAGATAAGAAAATCAAAAATTCTGTATTTGTGAGAACTTATTCCTATGAGTTATGTTGTTCCAAATTGTACAGTTTTCTCCCTCTACATCGTGTTATGTTTGTACACTTGCACTTTTGTTTTAGCGAGTCTCAGGAGTCTTTCCCACCTTGGTTTTTCCTTGAGTATTAGTATACATGTGATTGGCTGTTTTTTAAGTGTGCGCACCGCGTACAGATCGAAGGGCCACAAGAGTTGAACGTGACATCAACAAGTTCATCTCCACAAACAGTTACCCCGGCTATTTGTAAGTTATGTTGTCACAATTTAACCTTGCCAAAGTTCACTGTTCATAGGTTATAAGGTTAGATCATAGCCATAAGAAAAAAAGATATGAATATGGTTAGATCGAACCGTCTGAAACATCTAATCATTGAACTTCAGAATGATAATTTTTCTTAAATTTTGGGTTCTTTGTGGGCCCTGGAAGTAGATTATTCCCTAGAGCAGACGTGTTAGGGAGGGGGAGTGATGGAGGTGGCTTAACAACTATGTTGCTAGACCTCTCTTGCAACAAGGTCTTATGGTTAAGATATTTAGCGATTTCAATGTACAACATAATTAGTTTTCTTCTTTTTCTGTTCCCACGCCATTATGTTGTTAGTCGGATCGTTTTTCGTATATCACCAACGACGGTAAAATGTTGGGAATTAATAACGAGCTGTAAAATGCACGTAATCTTGCCTTTCCTTCACGCAGCGCACTCCCAAACATCTACACTGCAGAATGAAAAACCATGTCGAATATGGTGGCAAGGAAGTGATTGAGGTGGAAAAACAGAACTTTTGTAATTTTTTGTATTTGCCACAGATACTTGCGAAACGGATCCTTTTTTTGCTTAATACTACATATTTAAACATATTGAGATTATTCTGGAGTGGGAGTTATGCATAAAACTCACTTAGATACCATGGCAACAAATATTAGTAAGCTTTATAAATCTTGATTGGCTATTTATTTCTCCCACGACAGCACTTTTAAACATAAGTTGCTATCTTGTCGTACATAAAATATTTATAATATTACAGGGTCTTGTATTCATATTTTTTTAAAAAAACTTAATGCTGACTCTTGGAATATGTGAAAAAAACTCATCTTACTTGCAACGTCATTGATGAACACCTTCACAATTTCTCTGAAAATAAAAGAGTTTGGTAAAGTTTTTGTTTATTTTTCTGCTTTGTTTTATCTATTTTATATGTTCATGTGCTTGGGAAAATCTTAGTTCAATCGCAGGGTATTTTGTGATAAGATTTGAAGTAGGCTTTTTTTCTGAACCTTTGTTTTTTATAGTGTATGAAATTTTATGATTATTTGGGGGCTTATGGGGTGATTGCAGGAAGCCGTGTTAACACAATAGTACTTTTAAGCGCGTTTGGAAAAAAGGCCCCATTGACATATATTTGGTATTTTTTAAAGGAATTCCTGCTATGATCACTTTTATTAAACCACTTGGATCTTAACTTCCAAACGGTAGAGGGTTAGAATAATTGTGCAAAAAGTTTAAGGTTTTTAATCAAATCCATTTTTTCCTTCACACGTCTTTTTTTGTGTTTCTAAACTTAAAGCTGAGTTTTTTAGCACTTTCAACTGCTAAACACAGAACCTATCGACTCTACATAAATTAAAAAGTATATGAAAGTGTTTAAAAGTTGAAAGTTTTAAACAATAATATATTCCTATCATAACAAAACCTCGCTGACCATAACTCGTGAAAGTAAGCATGTCTGAAGCATTGTGAAAAGCGTAATGTTAAACATCGACTTGTACCAAATGACTTTTTAATTCGATAAAGAGTAATACCACACCTTCACACGTGCACTTTTTTGTTTCATTGCTGCTTCAGTGCCTGACTATGAAGTTGTGATGTTTCTATTATTTCTGCAACAGAGTAAGCTGGCGTGTTTGTTAACAGTCTATGCATATAGCTAACATATTTTGTACACTTGACTCACGTAATATCTGTCAGTTTTACGTTTTTCTCTTGGTAATTATATCTCACGCACATACGTCTTTCTGCAAGCAACATCGTTTTTGATTCTCTACTTTATTCTGATGTGCTGTTTAAATTTGATTATAGCCAAAAGCGAATTATATGAAATTTTTAAATGTGGGAAATACTTTGTTCATCTCAGTAAATTAATAAGTGAGGGAGGGGATTGAACTAAACGCTGTTTTTTTTAATAAAATAGGGTTCCACCGCCCATTATGGATATACTATATTTCCAAATTTGAAAAATAGTTAAAACGATGGAACATACATAAACTTTGGAATAAAAAAAAGTCTTGCAAAGGATTAAAACGTGTAAACTTGCTTGTAGCTACTTCGATAAAAAGTTATTAATATTAAATTTTCTTTCTAAAATACCCAAATATGTGTAAGAGCCTGATTATATGAGGCGAGTTGGCTCGGTTTTCCCCATCTCTTTTGACAACTTGCTTCACTCATTGATTTTTAATAAAATCTCAAAATCTCCACTATTCCTAAGCTTTCCCACCCCACTTTGAAAATTGTGGCGCCACCCCTGATGATGTTATTATAAAAAAGTATATCGTGCTTACGCAAAAAAATTGTTGTAAAATGTAAAAAACTGATTACAAAAATTACAAAAGGATATTCCCTTTGTGATCTTTGTGATCATTTTTTAAAGTTTGGTTTCCATCTGGCGTTAAATAAGTATTTAGAGCGCAAGGAGGCTTCCATTATTAGTAAAATTAAAGGTGAAAGTCCACTTCGATTGCAAAGGACGATGTATTTGGCGCTGTGCGGTCGTGCCTCCAAGCGACACAATGTCCACTGAAAACAAAAATGCGCGCACAAATACATAATTGCGGGCATTCAAGCAAATTCATGGACAAAATTATGAAATTACGTAAATATACACTGTAATGCTCACAGCGTTCTGAAAATAGCTCTTCCATATTGCGTAATATCTCGCACTTTGATCCGTGCACCTTGAACCGACGTGCTAAAAGATGGAAGTGGACTTTCAGCTTAACGCTGATTAATTCTTTTTTAATTCTTTTCGTTGATGAAATACGTCTAAAATATCGACGGGGAAAACGGTCAAGATTTTAGGTTCGTGATTTTTTTGTAAAACGGAACGAATTAATGTATTATCTTTTGAAGATAAACATTTTTTGTCCGCCGTTTGGAAGAAAAATGCTTGTAGAAATGGTTTTTGCACACGTAATATGCTGAAATTTTTTTATACATAAGTGTGTTCGCGCTAAACTGTCGTTAAATTTCAAAAGACTGATTTTTAGCCTGCGCGCTAATTCGAGTTAAAACTGGTTCGCTAATTATCTATCGACGTTTCCATTAGATGTTAAAAATTAACGCTAAATTAACGCCAGAGGGAAACCCAGCTTAAAAAGTAACTTGATAAAAACAGATTTCTATTAATTTATAATCTTAGTGTAAACAGAGCCTTGCGACATGTATTATTTATTGAGTAATATAAATGAATATTTGTGTACGTTCTCATTTGCTTGGCAACTCACATAGAAACAAGAGAAAAATATATTATAACGTAAAACTTTATTAAAACAATAATATGCTAGACTAGTGAATTTTCGAAAGCCTGGCGTAGAACAATATAACGAAATCAACCAATCAAAAGAGCTTCAAACATACTCAAATTCTATTTGAGGCATGAAAAAATCTACTTGTCGAGTGTAGCTCGCTTTTTATTTTTAGGCGAAGAAAAAAAAAACGTGCGTGAAAAGAGTTGAGTTTTGATAAAACATTTATAAACAAGGAATTACACTCCGAGAGAGGTGGTGACTTTTTCTTTAGATTGTCCTCTGTTTTTATTAATATTTTTTGTTCCTTTTATTTCGTTTAGACATGAAAACAAGCAGAAGCGCTAGTCTTTCTGATGAGTGGGAAAAAAATAATATCTGAGAAAAATAACAAGCTTTTGAAAATGGATCAACTTTGTGTCGCTTGTAATAAACTTGTAAGTACTGTAAAAAAGATTGCTTGAGCAGATAATTTATTTCAAACATAGCAAGTCTGCGTTCTGAGAGTTCTAGCCACAATCTGTTGCAAGCAAGATATCACAAAAGCCTGGGATGTAAAAAAACTTGTCTTTTCAAACCCTTCTTTATGCTAAAGTCTGCGGTAAACCTGCAACCTCATTTTTCCCTTTATTTATTGAGATTTATTGCTAACTTTATTTAGGCATGTCTATTATCTCGCATAGGTAGTAAATGCGGAATTTTTTCAAAATAAAAACAAACTAAAAATAATTAAGTCGTTAAACAACAATGCCTGGAAAAATGACAACAGCTGGAAGAAAGTTGGCACGTGAGCGATTATAGAATATAAATACATACAAGGTTAAAAAACCCCTTTGATATATACTAAACATCATTTTAATTTGCACGTTGTTTATCTACATTTAGCATCCTCGACAAAGTACATCTTGCACATGTGGTCATGTGTTAAAAGATAGCATTACTGTTTTTAACGCAGGTAAATAAACAATCTATTTATTTTAACATTGTTTGCAAATGACTCACAGCAATTTTTTTCGTCTTTCAAAGCGTTAAAAAACAGAAACTTCCGGGGGTCGTAGCCAAACTGAAACCGCAAAAAGTTCCGGGGGTCGTAGGCAACTTAAAACCGAAAAAAAGTCCTAAGGAATTAAAACACTTTTTGATCATTCTCGAAGTGTTACATTTTTTTCTCCTTTGATTCCCACCGTCAACCTTACCTCTTCCCTAAACAAAAATATTGAACGCGACCATGATTCGCGACCCAGTCTTTTTGAAGGAACCAAAAAGGGTCTGGTGTAAGTTTCTTAGTTGGTTATAATTTCAACATTACCAGTCGGTCAACTGTACTGTTAGCAACTTTTAAGAGGATCTAGTTTCGCGAATTTTAGGCTAATTCGCGAAACTCGCTAAATTTTCTTCCCGCGAAAATTTCTTGTGGCGAATACGAAAAAATGATTTCATTTTTATTTTTAGACTTGGCATATCGAACTCGAAAATCTGTGTCTCTTTCAAGTTGCTCCAGCTCTGAAAGTTCCTCACCATCATCAAAACAGGAAAAGGTTTTGTAGCTGCTGTGTTTGATTTTTGTCAAAAGTAATTTTCCCGCACAAATAATCTTTGAGTCTGCAAATCTTTGTTTTGTAAGTTTATACTCAAAACTTAAAAAAGTAGATTTTTAACAACTTTCTTCTTAAGACTCCTCAAATTTCCTCTCCTCGTTTTTGTTTTCAAATTACATAGAATTAAAAATGCTACATTGTCAGAGAAATAATTTGTTCTTCACTTGTGGCAACCCTGTGACATTTAATTCCTGGTAATTCGCATCTCCACGAGATAATAGACTGTATTCTTCCATTTTTTTTTCTGCTGAACATACAGATCTGTTCCAAAATGAAAACTTAAACACTGCTTTTATATAAAAAACACGATTTTAAGAAACATAAATTTGAGGTTATGGATAGTTTCCATTGCTAACTTGCAAAATGTTTACTTTTTCTGTGTTATGTTTTTAGAAAATTTGAATTTGCGCTAAAATTAATATGTGCGAAATAGATTTTTTTTCACTGCGCCAAAATTAGTATAAATAAGGTAAGAAACATGCTGAACACAAAAATTATACCTTGGGAGTACTAATTTTCGCGGGTACATTTTTTTGCGAATTTCGCGTTTTTTTACCATTTTCGCAAAATTAAATGCCCACGAAATATTTCAAATTATTGTTAAATTCGCGAAAATTAATACCCGCGAATTTCTTTTTTAATTGAAATTTGCGAAAATTAATACCCGCGAAAAAAGCTAAAGTTATCAGGTAGAGATGATAAACAAGACAACCTTAAAAAAAACCGCGCATATATTCCCAAAACCTAATTGACTACAACTTTATCACATCGTTTGTTTTTCTTCCCAAACATGTTTCGAGTGTCTCTTGACCGAACTTCCGCCTTCTTTTTATTTTTTGAGCTTGACGAAGCCACACACGGCGTACATTTATTTGCTGATTCCCACGAAATCGTTCTCATGGATGACGGATAAGAACGTCCCCATCATGGCGTATGATTAGTAAGAAAGTGGCAATTTTGTTAGAACATGTCTTTTAATTGCTTCAATTTCCCATTTCGGAAGATTTCTCGCGGAATGCAAAGTTAATAAATTACATTTTTGTTATTTAAAGTCTACTTCCGCGAAAATTAATACTCGCGAAAAATCAAAATTTCTTCGATTCGCAAAAATTAATACCCGTGAAGTACAACTTTTTTTTTGACTTGCGAAAATAAATACCCGTGAAAATTAGTACTATAAATTTAGTAATGCACCGACTCACACACTTCCCACAAATGTGCGCCACAAAAAAGCATCTTTCTACCTTCCAACAACAAAATCTGCGACAAAAATGCAACTACAGTGGAATCTCTTAAAAGCGGAAACCATCGATGCAAGAAAATCCTTCTTTTATAAAGATGTCCTCTGTCAGGTTTTTCAAGCTGTGCTGTACAAGAATTGTAAATTAAGAGACTATTTAGCTATTTGGACTTAAAGCATTCTTCATACGAGCTTGTTATGATCTCAAGTAACCAGCACAGTTCATATTTGTTGGTGCTAAAAAGCTGTCATGGACATAAAACATAAAAAAAAAGTATTTGATAATGTAAATAAAAAAAAAGTACCACGGACTGTCTTATGAATCTGTTTTCTTTAGACGGTGTCCGCTTTAGCAGTATTCCACTGTGTAGGTTGTTGAACAGATGAAAAAGTATAGCTAGAACTCATTAACTTGTTGCACGTATAGAAAGTTTACCAATTACTACAGATAATCTTTTCGTGTTTTCAGTTTTTTTTAAACACTGCTGTGGTACCACATTTTACAATTTATACTGCATCTAGTGAAATACTTTACGTAACACAAGAAAAAACCTATCGCAAACCGACAAGTATAATAAATAAATAACTTCTGCCCTACTTGGAAACTTAACATTAAAAAATTACCACTACCGCCACTAAATTTGTTTCTAATGTAGAGAAGTATCGATCATTTTGTTTTGTTTTTTCAGGAAAAATTTAACTTCACGCAATTTCCACCTTATTCAACCTCCAAGAAAACAAAAACATGTAACTACAATAATAATGCAAATGAAAGTAACGTCAGGTCGGAAGTAAAGAAGAAAGCATCGTCTAAATTTCCACGAGTCATATACAGATGTAAAAGTTATAAAAAGGCGAAACCATCGGAAATGAACAAGCAATTTGATTTCTCCTTGTTTGATTCTCATGATCCGTGCTATCCAAAAGCTTTGACTGATATCAATGAAAAGATAGAGAGACAGAATGCTTTGTATAAAATTCTTGGCTCGTTGTGACAGGAATGTATAAACAGCCGTCAGGCGTATAACTTAAAACATACACGCTTGTTCACGACATTTTATTTAGTAAAAGTATTTATAACGTTAAAAATGAAAAATGTAGATATTCCACGTCATAAACGATCCTGAAAGAATCTTCTGAGTGCAAATTAAAAAAAAATTATTTTATCACTAGTGTTTTTTTTTTATTTAATTTATTTTATGTTATATTTTTCCAGATCTTAATTGTACAGCGCGTATTGATTGGTCTCGTTTGATAGAAATGTGATCGCGTAAAAAATTTGAACGTGGACATGAGGAGCATTCTAATCAAAAAACGATATTTTAGAAACATATTTTACGAGATATGGCTTTTTTCACGCCGTTACCATGGTGAAAAAGATACGACATCTTGACCGATTAGCCACTTATGCATATTTTTAAATTCTTTACTTTATGAAAAAAATAATAATTATAGAAATTTTTTGTTTAAAAAATATTACTCAGGTTCCACACCCATGTTTCTGTCACGAAAATGATACCATCACAAATCTGCAAAGTATTTAGGAGGTATATATTAAAATCTTCCTTTTTAATCTTCGAAAATTCATTACGCAACACCAAAATCTTCCTTTTTAATCTTCGAAAATTAATTCCTCGTCGTTGGTTTTCATGAATCGCAACACCAAAGTAACTGTTGCCAATATGGCGCCATTTACTGGAAAGGCTCGTAACATGGTCGCGCCAAAACCACGTGTTGCCCACATGTAACCTTCTTCTTTAACGCTTTGCACAAAACAGTGAAAGTATGACTTGTATCTTCCATGAGGAGCCATACCCTCTGCTTGTATACGAGTTTTAATGACATCTATAGGATATAGTGCTGCCCACGACAGCATTCCTGCACACCCCCCTGTAAATAGTAAATGAGCTGCAGATAACGAGTCAATAGTACCGCCAGCAGGAATAAATTTCGAGTTTAGATACGCGAATGAACCGAAGTAAATTGCTGTTGCTGGTACGTCCCTCAGTAATACACCAAATAAGCCACGAAAACAAGAACGGGATCCTTCTTCCTGACGAATCTTTAACACGGTTTGAATGGGTCCTTTATATTTTCGTTGTTCAGGTGAGATCCTCCCACCCGTCCCTTGTATTTGCAGTCTAATCTTTGCAAGTTCTATAGGAGCGGTAATACCTGCCTGAACACCTCCAGTTACAGAACCAGCTATCAATTCACCTCTAATACTACCGTCAGTTAAAGTTCGAAATTGACCTTGTAGTCCAAATATTATAGCGTTTTGAAAGGCAAGACCAAGTAATGGGGGAGTCATGCCTTTGTATAAACTTGTCATCTACAATCAAGGAATCGATATTACAAAATGATAAGAAGTTGACAAATGTATTTATATTAACAATATAACAAATGTAGAAAATGTTAATTTATGAAATCAACCCTTTTAACAACCTCGTCCCCAGGGCTCTTTTTTCGTTCTGACAGTCAGTCCGTCAGAGATTGTCAATAAGAGAAAAAAATCCCCGAGACGAGGTTGCCTTTTTAACTTAAGTTTTGTTCACGCCGGCAAAACTTACCGATATGTTAGTTGCCTTATTAACTCGTTGGCATTTGCCTCGTCTTTAAGTGCCATTAATTGCCGTGAATTAGAAAGGCTAAAAATTAAAATAAAAAAAATTTTTTTTTACCGATTCCTGTTTAATCATCTTAGTGACGCAATCCAATACTCCTTTGTACATTCCGTTTTTCCCATGTTGAACTTGTAATCGGACCTGCAAGAGATTTCAGTTAATATGACACACATACGAAATGTGCCAGTATTGTGGTAAAAAAGAAATTTTCATGCAAAATAATTTACTTAAGAATAGCAGGGTTATTGGTTATTCTGAACAATGTTGAACAGCATGTATAGAAAAATTTGTCGTTTATAATACCTTGACAGTATCGAATGGCTGGCCAACAATAACACCGGCCGCTCCTAAAAAGTACATGTTTGAAATACAAAGATTTTTCTTAATTTTATTTTTTGGTCAATAACAGTCTTTACTTATTACTGATATATCAACTTTACTGTACCTTATGGGTACAGGTTATTAACGGAAGAAATTTTTGCGAAATTTATTGCCGCGGATGGGTGGTTCTAAAATGCTTCATTTTGCGGGTGACTACATTTTTCAGAAGTTTGCGGAATTTATTTTTGCGGATTTTAGTAGAGGGAGAATCAACATTACGTCTAGTATAGGCAGTTATACATGTCTTTTTGAAATGAGAAACGCAGAACGTAATGTTTTAGGCCTACGTAAAAAGAAGTACAAAGGAATGAAAAATATTGTAGTGGAAATTTTTGTTGATAAAAAAAATGTAAAATTTTGCGAAAGAGATTTTTTGCGTTCTTCCAAAAATAATATTTCTTTAATAAGGTAGCCCGAACCTCACCAACTCATCCTTTATTTTGCAAGATCTTTAATACAAGAGAATGCAGTTCTAGCTCCACCCTTGTTACATGAATATAAATCTTCTAAAACCTCGATTATAACATATCCTTTTCCTTGCACCTAAGCCTACGCTTTCTGTAAGCCCATTGGCTTTGTGCTTAGAAAATGCATGAGCGTAGCTACATCAACGCCCATCATGGCCTGTATGCGGTAATTTTACATCCTCGTATTAACATGAAACTAGGTAAAAGTCCAAAGGCGTGTATACAGAGTGGGCTTATATAAGGGGTAACAGGGTAAAATAAACCAAGAGTGAGAAGTTCAACGACTTACCCCCTACACAGCCAGCACCAAAGTCTAATGCCATACTTGATGTATTACCTGCACAAACAGCAGAACATTGACAAGCAAAAAACAAACAAATAGAATTCACTCCAATTTGAAAGAAAAGCAATCAAGTTTATAATATTAGAAACAAAAACTTTTGACACTTATGAGATGGATAATGGAAGAATGCAGTATAGAAAGTGATTTGCTTTTACCTTATTCTAGCTATTAATTTTTTAGCCTCTAATGAGATAAAGCTTCGAGGGAGGTGATTGTGACCAAGTGCTAGATGCCAAAATATTTGCAAAATGCGCGGAGATATTATATGACTAAATATTGTTTCACACCTTTCAGGAGATTTAGATCAATTGAGTTTTACTCATTCGCTAATGTTGGTCTTTGCAAAAGTTTAGAGAACTAACTCCCTCTATTCGGTGATTCGCATCATTTGGATATCACCTTATATTTCTTCATTATTCTGTATTTTTTTAACATCCGTGGAAGTTTACTATTGATGTAATACAACAACTTGCACACTTTTTATATGTATCAATCAATTGAACATGGAATTATGCCTTTGTTAGACATTTTATCTGTGACTTACGTACATCCTAGTCTTAGCTATGTTTTACTTTTCTAAAAAGTTAAAACATGTTTGAGCCACAGCGATACTTCTTGTTTAATCTTTAATGTAATAAAACAAAATTTTGGGAAGCTACCTATAAATTATTAAAACGAAGTGTTCAAAATTTAAAGCAAGAGGAAATTGGTTTAGCTATCTGTCATCAGAAGCCACAGCTACTATAGCACTAATAATGGACAATTCCGAAAAACTTTTGCTCTAAATTTTGAGGATTTGTTTTATTTGTTTACCCATCATTTTAATTTATTGTGAATACATAAATAGAAAATGTTTACAAGTTTCTTCTACGTTGCTAGCCATATCTAACCTTTTATTAACTTTTTTGGCACATGGAGCTGATTCGCGAAGTCCATCCATATAATATCATTTTAAAACATAACAATGGGACAAGAGTAAATTTGCCTGTAAGAGTAGCTCTAGCAACGATATCTTTCATTAAAGCGTTTGAATAGGAGAATGGTCACTAAGAACTCTGTTCCTAACAGTACTACTGATCAAAAGTCCAATTTTTACTTACAAACTAATACACAGTATACCAATTAATGAAGCTTCTATTGCTGTGGTTTCTAGCTACAGACCTTACCTTGTAACTACCCTTATCCCCTACATCATGAAATTCCGTTTGAGATACATTCATGTCTTCTTTTGTTTAAACTTATATCTGCCATTATAAAAACACAGCAAAGCTCCTTCTGAATATAGAACAGTCAAATTTCTTTTTGATTTATTTTAACATTTTAAAATCATGCTCTTTTGTTCGATACAGTTGTGGTGGCTGAGTTGTATGTATTTGTTGTTAAATCTCAAACGAACTGAACGCATTTTCGAACGCTTTAGATTTCGAACGTCATATAGAACTGGTGCGTTAATGAACGCCTTGTTCGGATTTCCATATGGAAATAATAATTTTAATTTGGTCCATTTTATTAAATTGGACCAAGATTAAAGTACTACTGAGGTAATGTGGTACTGTTACCATGATGTTTAGAATGCTATTTTTGTTCACAGTGTCAGTTTTACCATAGTCATAAGAAAAAGAGAGCCAAAACGAATGATCACTGCAAAATGTTACAAATTGTGGAAAGTCATACTCAATATCAGTCACTTACAAAAATTCTAAAAAAGATAACTTTTTCTTTTATAACGTCAGTAGTGCGCAATTGCAAAAATACCGAAAAAACAGTGCTTTTGTGCACAGTCAAATGCTACCTGACAGTGAGCAGATTTTAATACAAGGCGCAAAGGTCCCCACTATACAACAAACATGAAAGAATGCCACCTAAAAAAAGTGTGGGCGTCATGGTGTGTTGGCGCCTCCCTTTCTCCACGCTGCCTCTTGGCATCGAAATAAGTATTGTTGTATACAACAACGTGCAAAATAATCTTTAAGGTTAAACCAAACATAGAATCAAAACAGACTTCGAAAACCCATTGCATAAATAAAAGTGAAAAAAACGAGTAACTTTTTTAAAGCTTAACGCAAGATAGACCTAAGTAAAAGTTCTTTCTTACCTGTAATTATCTGCGCAAAAAGAAGTTTAAATTTTTATTATAAGTTAAAAGACAGTAGTTGGTAATTCTTTAATTTTTAAAGATATACTGGTGTTTATATCGAAGTAAATGACTGTGGCTTGCTTTATAATTAAATGGTGGCTGAATGCTGCCATGCTATAAATATTTAAAGAATTTTATTTAGGTAAATTTAATTAAAAATTAAAAGTTTAACAGTTTTTACTACAGCAGATGAATTTTAAATTTAGCAGATCTTGTTGACGCTTAGCGGGTAGATATCGCTCAGAAAAGCAGCGCTGATTTAACTCGTGTGATTCACACAAGAGAATAAGTTACCCCGAAATAATTAATTTGCATGTTATTAGTATTATCCACTAGTTTTTACTAAGTTAAAAGAAACAGAGAGAAAAAATCATGATTTTTTCCTTTGTGCAAGGTCAAAACCCTCTCTAATTTTCTGCATAGTTGTCAGAAGTACTGAAATTAAGGCATCGTTTTACGATTTTTTGACTTTTCAATACTGTAAGGTGTAAGGTGTAAGAAACACTCCTAGCTGTGTTTCTTGAAGCAAAGCAAATCCAACCTCGATACCAGACTCTTTGCCCCAGCCACATATCAAAAAGAAACCCTAGAAGCAAGTATAGGGATTTAACAGAAACGTAAATACCTCGGTCGATTTTTCATAAATTCTCATCCTATCTTACCACAGATGTTCATAATTTCTTTATGATGGATAGATTTAGAGAGAAAAAGTAATTTATTTACGACGCAAGAATATTGAACCCTCCTTCTCTGTGACTGAGGCGTTCTTTCTTACATTAAATTCTGTTTTAAAACTCCACAAGGAGAGCCATGATTTTTAGACACCCATTGCGGGATTTTTTTTTCGAGTATTTTAATATTAAAAAAATCAGTAAGTTTTTATAAAGCTCAAAGAAGCATGATTCGTAGAAATCATAAAAATACAATCCGGTTTAGCACAAATATGATCCGTGCAATGAAAAACGCAACTTTTTCAAACATACATTCAAAACTTTGTGGAAATATTGAAAAACGTAGGTACGCATTAACTCGATACATATTTTGTTACCTTGGTGTCTTTCTCTTCTCTACACCGTTAGCATGATATAAGAGTATGTAATTTTCCGTAACAAGCCTAAAATTAATTAATTTTTCAAAGGGCAGACATCTCAGATTAGCGGACAAAGTTTTTTCTTTAAAGCTTTATAAAAACACCAGGCTGTGATTTCAAGTTAAAAACAATAGATCTATTGTTTAGAACGGTAGATAAATAGAATAATGACCAGCTTGGTTAGAATTTTGATATTCTTATATAAAGCGTGCGTGCGTGAAATTAAGTTGTATGAGAATCATCGTTTTTGGCAAGTTTTTTTTGTTTACCGGCTCGTATTTTGTCAAACTCTAAGATTTTAATTTTTTTACTAATGGCAGCTGTAAATGAACCACCCTAAGTGCAAACTCGGAGGAAGCCCCAAATTAAGCAATTTTTTGTACACTATGCCAACCTCGTCGCCAGGGCATCTTGTATCTAACATCAGGACGGCGATACGAACATGTTCGTCTCCTGGTTATAAAAAAGAGACAACAGGAACCGGGAACGAGGCTGGAAATTGACTTTTTGTTGGCTTTAATTAATTATAATCCTTTCAACTATTTTAGCAATTCATTCAATCAATAAAAAAAAACTAAAAAAAATGCAGATTTATTAATCAACCAATGCGCAGACTTATTTTTTAACTAATGCGCAGGCTTATTTTTTGATAAGTAAAAACGACAAAAAAGTTTTATTTATAAAAAACTTTGAATATATTTTACTTGTAATTTTGAAAGATTTCGTATCTACACACCCTCTTTTACTTTCAAAACATTCACAACAGACTTTAAGAAAAGAACATTTTTTGCATTTAAAAAAAAATAATGGGAAGCAGAAAAATCTTTCTTCATCTATCTTCGACCATAAATTCTTTAATTATGTGTTGGTATGCACCTAGCTCATGTCTCCTTTTAATCAAATCATGTGTTTTGCCTTTGCGAGACTTTTTCGTCATCAATCAGCTCTGTGAGTAATATTAGTAGCATCTTGTAAGTCATCATCTTTGTTTGAATGACAATAAACGAATGATGAACATTTATTTAAAGATTTAACTTGTTGGGCGACATGTGCAATAAGTGAATAAATTCATCCAATATTCACCTAATATTTTATCGAACATGTTGGATAAAATGTTGGATTGATGAGAAAGCAAACACGTGAATGTGGTAGTAAAAAAAAAAAAAAATCGTCGACTAGGCATAGGCTAGCTTGTCAAAAATTTCACCCGTCGTTCTTATCTGGTCTTGAGATTTTACCTTTTCGTCTGCGAACAGTGGCTATTTGTTTTAGTTGTTTTCTTTAGCACAGAATTAATATAAATAATCTTGATGCTTGCAAACTTATTTAATCGCCTGGGTAGTTGTATTGTGGGTCTGTTCTGTTGTAATGGTTTTAATGTGAGGTATTTTTTATTAATAAATTCATGTTCGGGGTTTTTTCTTTGTGTAGAAATTGAATTAAACAAACCAAAAAAAACAAACAAACAACAACAACAACCACAACAAAAGCAACAACAACAAAAAAACGTGTCGTACACATATGATAAGATATTATAAAGTTTTGATATCTTAACACACGCTATTGAGGATGAAACACTTTAATGGTGTTCACACTGCATATTCGTTAACGCGTAAAGCGACTTCGTTGACGCCATTAAACCGCTGTTAACCTTAGTAGAGATGGTGTGCGCATTTGACTTGTAAACATAAGGTTTCAGGTTGGGTTTCACTCCCACGGACTTAAAATGTAGTGTTAACAGCCCATTTAGTGCTATCTTTTGACCACTAACCGGCTTGCGTCACCGGCAAGCAAGATAGAGCAATGCTACACGTATCTCTAGCGATAATGTAAGATAGTTGCAGTAGTAAAATTTTACTTTACTTACCACTAAGAGAGTGTTATCAGCATAATTGAGGACTAGACACGGTAATGGCCCATTCACACTACACATTCGTTATCGGCTATAGGATATTTATTAAAACCGTAAATCCTCTTAACACTATCTGTATGAACAAGGCTAAAGGAACAGTCATGTGTTCCAAAAATAAGTGCCAAATTTGTTATCCTTCATATAGTAAACCCGCTAAATCAGATATTTAACGGGACATAAAAGTTTTTCTGTGCTAAAAAGGTGTCTTCAGCTGAAACTTTCTTAAAGTGATTGTAATTATTTTTTTTACAGATTGTAAACAGAAAGCCATAGATAAAAAGAAAAAAATTACTAATATTCTAAACAAACAGCTGTTAAGAAATTTTAGGACGATCCGCGAATAAAAGAATGTCTTCTGAGGTCAGTTTTATGGAGGTTTTAACTCTAGTTGAAATGTTCACGTGGAAGTGATAAAAAAGTGTTTCCTTCGTGAATATCCGCTTAAGAGAGATTTCTTTGTGAAAGTTTCTTATAGAATTTATTTGGGACAAATCAGATTGTCTGCTTTGGAGGCTCGTCTTCCTTCATTTGTTTTCGGTGTCAAAGACAAGTCCCTGGGAAAAGTTGCAATGCGTGCATTGGAAGATGGGTCATTATCAGGCATTTTTTATAATCATTTTTATTAATTCGTTTCTTTTTAATGTTGTAATATACGGGTTCGACCCTCCTTTCAGCGCAAAGTGGATAAGTAGCTATATCACATTTTCTATTTTGTGCTTCCGTAGCACGACTTTTTTCTCGGTACTATCAACACAGATATTATATTGATCTGCGTCGAAGACGTACATTTGTTAAGGAGAGACGAGTCTGCACAATGATAGTCATTCTTGTAGCTGTTTTGATTGCATATTTTGTCAAGAGAGATACAAAATTACTTTTAATTAATAAAAATACTAAATTAAAAATTCTTTTGTTCTGACTATAATTATTGGAAAAAAATAGAAAAGAAGAGCTCATTTAGCAATTACAAACGATTTATAACAAAAAAAATCTTTAATTAAAAGTTTTTTTTACTGAGAACGACAGGGTATAAGAACTTGGATAAATACTAAATTACGCTTTTTAAAAGATTCTGAAACTTTTAGTTACTCGATTAACAAAAAAAGTAGCCCAGTTTCTGGTCTAAAGCGATCAAACTTTTTATTTTCGAGGATCCCACACCAGTGTTTTTCGAAAATTTATAAATATATGGAAAAAATCAGGAGTAATATATACGACACGAAATAAGTTAAACGAATATATCAAGTTTGGATTCAACATTAACTTTAAGCCAAATAAAAACACGTGTCTGGTAGATCAAATTTTTAAGCTCGTTAGTACTAGCAGAAAAATTTCGCGGTTGCCAGTTAATAATATTCTTTTACCGGCAGCCGAAACCAATGGCACGACATTAAATACAGCTGGTCTTATTAATAATCCGGTTGCAAAAATAAAAGGCTGCGGAAAACTTATAACACTTCGTTTAAATACTTGGTTTCTAGAAATTTAAAAATATCATACCTTAATTTTTTCATGCACAATCGTTGAGAAGTTTATTTACATCGTCCTTAACTATTTTACTTTCCAAACCAAGTTAGCTATAACCCCAAAAATTATGACAATGCAAATTCCATATGGAATACGTAGATGATCATTTTTTATTGATTTTTGAATTCAAATCATCCTAAAACAAGACTGAAAGAATGTATAGTGCTTAAGTGTAATATTGTGAGTTAAAAAAACGAAGCAGAACTCCGAGAAAAGAAGCCATAAAATTTTATTTTGCGGGACACACTGGGTTTTAAAATAAATTACTGCAAAGAGCTTAGTCTGATTACTCTTCCGTGTCGAGGATAAAAAAAGTAGAAATAGATGTTAATTTAGACTCCATGTTTGAGAAT
This sequence comes from Hydractinia symbiolongicarpus, assembly GCF_029227915.1. Taxonomy (NCBI): domain Eukaryota; kingdom Metazoa; phylum Cnidaria; class Hydrozoa; order Anthoathecata; family Hydractiniidae; genus Hydractinia; species Hydractinia symbiolongicarpus. The sequence continues at coordinate 21,746,681 of NC_079883.1, forward strand.
ATTAAAAAGAAAAAAACTAAATCATGATTCATTAAAGACACTGAACATCCGTATATACTGAAAAATAGCTCAATTTTCTTTTCTTTTTTGTGTTTGTTTCAGTTTTTTTCCATCATCACGTACTCCCTGCGATGGAGTGCACATGTGATATACATGTGTTATAACAAAGAAATAAAATTACCTACAATATTGACATTAATTGTCGCCCATTAACCTGCCCTTATGACCTACATATATGGAAAAATACTAGTAATGTAAAAAAAAACCAAAAAAAAAAAACCGTCGACGTGTTATGATTAAAATCATTCACGTTTTTCCTTGTTATAGATATGAAAAAATAAATGCTCAAAAGTTAGTGTCCCCTTGATATTCCAAAATAAATAAGTAGTTTGGCGTTTATGCTTTAGTAAATAAAGGTTAGTTCCATGACGCTCCTATTGGGGCGTGATGGGTCGCCCGCAGGATAAATTAAAAGAATGTACCAATTTTAGAAACATTATGTGAAAAATCAGGAGGACTGGTTGGATGAAATTTACCCTAAAATATTAAAAAAAATTGTGCCATAAAAGCGTCCCAAATACTGCAATTCTTTTAGATAATGTGGAATCTCGGTAAGTGCCGTTGCGTACAGGCGGTTGCGTGTATCAAAATCCGTCTCCATTGTTCGGTTTTATTTGCATTGAGCTATAGAAGAACCTAACCAGCCCTGGACATGAGATTGGGTGTGTACTTTCGCGTCGTTTCACGGCAAAGCAACCAACAGGCATGGGGATCCGAACTAATTAGTAAGGCGCACGAAGCGACACTAGTGTCATAATTTGCTTTCACAAGTCGACCATGCAGATACCAGCGGATAACGAATTGTTGAAGTCATTAAAAGTTTCCAAGGTCAAACTTTGTTACAGGTTGCTGGTCATGAAATTATTATGTTTTTTAAGGCGAGAAAAATGAACAACATGCAGAACAAGCCGTCCGAAAAAAATCCTTCATTAAAATCTTCAAGGATAAATTGTTATTTCCATCTTGAAAATATATGATTCGATCATATTTATTACTTTAACTATCATATTACGGACATGATTCTCGCGCTACTGAGAATAGACACACTTCCTTTTTGGTTTACTTTCACATTTCATAATAAAATAGGCTCCCACGGGTTTTGTCGGGTTCGAGTGTTTTTTGATGTCAGTCAGTCTGATCAATATAGCAAGCTTCGCAACTTGGACAACAATATGATATACCACGCGACTTTTTAGAGACTCGTCAACCTTTGCTTGGGCGATGGAAGAACTGATTTCAGCATTCAGATGGTAAATGCTTTCCTTCAAGGTAAATTCAACTTTGCTTGGAGCATGTTTTATCGTTAGCCCGGTGTCGGTAGGCTTTGAATTGTCAGTACGTTTACAAGCTGTAATTCGATAGAATAAATTTCATTGGAAAAATAAATAAAGGGCAAAATGGCAGTTTAAATGAAAAAACATTGACTGAATCAAGTAATGAACATTAAAAAAACGTTCATGAATCGATTAAAAAAAACGTTGTGTTTTAAAAGTAAAATAAAACTATCTACACAATCTTCAATAAGAGATAAAAGAATAAAGCATATTATTTAAATATTTTTGTTAGCAGTGAACTTATAATTTGTCTCCTTGGCTATTTGGATTTGAGTTATTTTGAGCACTCCCAAATATTTTATCAATTAAACTGCGGTTATGAAGCAAAATTATTGTCATAATGAAGATTAATAACGAATCGTCGAATCAGTTAACACAAAAGATGTATCCAGGACATCTTTAAGCCTTTTAAATGAATGTTCATCCTCAGGAATTTGTTTTTTAACAAGGGACTCAAAATTCATATATTTTAATGCTTTATATTATCTGTATGTGGAGTTTCGAAAAGATAAATTCTGGTAAGTCAAGAACATAGATTAAGACTGACAAAAATACATCATTCAATAAGTCATAACTCGCGATCACTCAACTTTGAGATGTAAAAATGCAGGCTTGTATAAAAGAGAACTAAATTCCATATCCCGCAGCAGTACCCGCTTTGTCAACACTGCACAGCAGATGGCCAGGAATCGCGCATAGCGAAAAACCATTCATATTTGAATTTTTTCTAATAAAAATGAGAGTCTACGGGTCAACATAAATAAATAGATATCTATTGTCTCCTTTAAAAATTTTTGAAAAAAAAAATACAAAAAAATACGAGCGAGCTAATATTTCTTTGTGTTTTTACTTTCATACACATTCCACCAGTTACCATCTATAGGTAAAACCGCTTCTAATTCTTCAGTAAAATCATCGAACGTTAAAAAATCAAAATGGTCAACGCTGACTGGTTCTTTTCGACCTGTTGCCACAGCGACTATATGATCATCATCTAAAAGATATTCACTAAACGTCCAATCCTTTTTAATATTTTTAACGTATAATACACTATCGGAACAGGGTCTGTTTATATCTAGAGATCTCGTATTGACATCAAACATCATATATTCAGCAGAATTTGTTCCAATGCCGGTGCCTATTGCTTTCACATAACTTTCTTTCAAACACCACAATCTATAAAAAGCTTTAAGTTGCAGCCATTCTTTTTGAAAGCTATAGATATAATTCCACTCGTCTTCTACGAATTGTCGTCTCATCAACTTAAAGAATGACGGAATGTCTGTGTTATTAGGCGTCACCACCTTCATCACGTCCACGCCGACATTTTGACGCGTACTAGCGGCCAACACTGTGTAATCACCTTGATGAGATACATTGAAGAAAAAGGTTTCATTACTTTTTAGCATATTGGCCAACTCTGGTTTTCCTTTCTCGTTCCTTCGCAATTTAATATTCTTCCAAGAAATACCGAGAGCTGATTTTATGCAATGACGTATCATTAATCGACCAATTAAACACAGTTTGTAATCATCCTGAAAACGAAATTTTTGTATTCTTTCGTTTTCTTCCTGAGACACGGCGGAAAGGGCGGAGAGCAGTTGCTGTTTAGTGGGTTTCCATGACAACGCATTAAACGCCCATCGAATCTCCATCCTCATAATCCGTCCAATGAAACTTATTTGCCCTATTAAAAAAATTATTTTAAGTACTATAAATTTAAACGTCAAGATTTAACCGATCATAACCCTTTATTGAAAGTCTTAAACAGGCTAAAAATGTTGGCAATTTTAAGGCACACTTTCGCACGGCATATTTAAGTCCCATGCATTCCCGACGAAAAGAAGAGTGTTAAATGTAACGGCATGAAAAATCAAATCTATATTTTTGCGTCGTCGGAGCTGCACAGAGCGACAGCGTGTAAGTTTTTAACTGTTCAATCTACTGGTAACTTTGTGGTAGCAGGGTCACGTCCAGTGCAAAAGGACGGCCCTTTCAATTTTCACTTGCTATAACCTTAGTGTGAATCGATCTTTTTTGATTAAAACAGAGCATGAGAACAAGATTGGTGCGTACGTTTTCTAGATGGGTTAACGTGCTTTCAGGGGTTCCGTAGCCCGAAAAAAAAGCTTTTATTAGTGCTCGAACCACCTTCAGGAACCTCGTTCAAAAAGTATTAAAAAGTCATCCTAGGTAAATAACAAAGCTAGGCAATTTTTAGTTTTAAGTTTTTATCGAAGCAAAAGAAACAATAAAAACTTGTATGTTCTTTTTGTATCTTATTTTTGCGACTTAGATTTTTACACATGCTTCGCAGGTAATTAATTTTACGAAATTAGCATGTGGGTTGACAAATCTAAAAATATAGCCTCAACACAAACCTTCTTAGAGATAACTTCTAAATAATACGTGCAGTCTTCACAGGGAATACAAATGCTACCACTTTTCAATTCGTCTTCATGTACAACATATGAACCACCACATCGACATTCGGTGAAATACTCATTTGTAACTAAACATGTAAAAACAGTTTATATAAAGGCGCTGGCCAACAAGTACGGGCAGGCATTGGAAGGTTCCTGTGGGGTGGTGGAATAACTATACACCCTAAAGGTGCTGCAAATTCGCGTGAATTCACATACTCGAACGTTTAGGATTATTTCAGATTTGTTATGTGTTACGAGAGTGTATCAGTTTTTGCAAATAATTTTCCATTTCTCAAATGGGTGAAAGATCTCGTTTACCAATTTTCATTTTTTCATCATGACAAAAGTAGGATTGTCAAGGTTGGATTACACCCACCCGATTATTAACACAAGGTTTTCACTTAGAACCCTTAGAAATAGTATATTAAAAAAATGATGACTAGACAAACACGACCACTTCTTTAAAATTGAAAGTTTTCTCTCTATGATTTTATTTAAAAAAAGATTTTACAATTGCATTTTCTGTCTTAACAACCTTCAAATACAAATCAATCTGCTGATTATTTAGCTAATATAACCAGTGAGCTAAAACAGCAGAACGTATCACACAACATTCCCAGGGCACCTTTTTCATTACATTTAAGCAGTGTTAATTTATTTAATGTTTACTTTTGTTTTTAAAGATGGACTTGAATTTAAGCTGTTTCACCTTCATCAAATTCCAATTCATCAACTTCTACTTTTAAATATATTGGTCTATGGAAATTTTCAAGGTCTTTCTCTAAAGAGCAACAATAAATACTGTGAAATAAGAATTAGCTTATTTATCGCAAAGTAATGAAGTGGGTTATAAATTATACGTACAAACAATCCGAATTGTATTCATAGAAAAAGATATGACAAACTATACCAACATGCTGGTTTATGGTTTCATTTGGGTTAGATTGTTAATCAAACCATATTACAGTGTCTCTACAGAAAGCGCTTTCAAATTCACTCTCTCCAAGCATTCCGTAACTGTAGAACCTTTATATTGTATATAGTTGACGTCACCAGTTATTACCTGAAAGCTGCTAATAGAACCATAAAACAGGCTCGTTCAAAACAAATTCAACGCAATACAACAGTACCTTTCAATCTCCTGTCATAATCTTGTCTTTTTTGATCATCTAACAGAATGTTACGTGCTTCTTGAATTTTTAAGAAAAAAGAGGTACTCCTTGCAGATTTTTGAGATGCTTGCTTATCTGGGTGGTGCTACAAATTAAGTATTGCAAAATTCAGCAAAATATAAAGTTAAGATATATAATATCATTTTACACATGCTTTTTAAGGAAAACCTTAGCATGCTTGTTGCAAACAGGCAAACTTTCATAAAGTTTGGCTTTCTATATCAAGATATCGGTAAAACACGTTAATAACTTTGTGAGGATGTGGGCGAGTGCCATTGCACAACTCTCCTAAAAAGCCTATGGAGAATAACATGCAAAATAACTGATTGGTGAGATTTAAATACTTGTATGTTCAAAAAGGCATATAGAAATATAAGAAAAGGATTAAATTCAGGTTTACCTTCAGAAGTAATTCTTGACACCTTTTTTTAATTTCTTCAGTTGTTGCTTTATATGTCACTCCTAACAACTTATAATAATCTTCCATGAAATATACTATAGAAACAAAATCAAAAGGAACACCCTTACATGGCTAGACCGTCTATATTTGAAAGTTCATTAAACACCAACCACCACATAAGAACAGGGTAAGAGGGGGGAACAAAGTTAGGAGCTCAATTTTTTGCAAAATATCTACATATACACCACATCCTGCATATCTGTTTGAAACTATACAATAAGAATGAACAAACTTTCAAAAATTTCATTAAAGTTAAGAATTTTTTCAGAAATACTGTGTGAGTTGCATTTAATGAAGAGGTTGCAATAAAAACGATTTGGGTTAAAAACCAGTCAAATGGTTGTGGTAAAACCAGTTACTAATAAGAAAGTGATTTATCTGAGAAACTATAATACAAATTATTTGTAACTGTATATAACAATAACGATACGTTATAAACCAGATAGGCTTCCAAAATATATTTTATAAAATACCCTATAGCTTAATTTAAATTTTTCGTAAATATATATTAAATAAAACATATATATAGCCAAGTAAAATGATTTATAAAAAACAATTAAATTTAATACAAAGTTTAAAAAATATAAAATACTCTAACAAGTTTATCGTCATGTTGGTTTTACCTAAAATGGCATGCCTTTGCATTCATATGTATACCCCATACACCAAAAAGCACAAATACCTCCATAAATACAAACAGATTAACATCAAAAGCTATACGAAAACAAACTTTTAATTGGGACAGTAAGGATTATTCTTAGGAATGAAATTTTTTATATTTAAAGGCTATGAATCGCAGTGGTTGTTTTCATTTTCTTTTGAAGTAGCTGAAAATCTTGTCTAATTTGCTAACTTTTTTAACGATACGTCACCACATTATTGAGGGGTTATTGACGTCATCGAAATATATTTCTGTAACTGTTTGCTTCCAAATCAAGCATTAAAGTTTTTAACAGGTCACTTAACTAGTGTTAATCTACTGTTTAAATATTTTGTATTATTTGTAAACTTTATGACAACAGATTAAAGACGTGGAGATTGAAAAACCTGGAGTCATACTTTATGTTGACTATCATTAAATATAGTATTATATTTTTCCTACTCTTTCCTAGGGTGAATAAAATTTATTGCAAGGTTCAGGCAATAAGGAAGACAAGCTAAATTCCAGTAGAATGACATCATCGTAAAAAAATAATTTTAAAGAATTTAACAACATGCGAAAGTGGGTAAACAGAAAAAACTTTGAGAATGTTTTTGTTTTGCTATCACAAAATCACTTTCAGTACAGTTTGTGGTGCATAATTATTTGAAGTTTTTTTCAAATCTGGCAGATTAAACAAAGTACCTGTTGTCTCTCAAGATGTTATGATACAGAAAATAACACAAAAAAAATTCATAAAAAATTTGAATACACGTATTCAAGTGATAACTTATGTCTAAAACTCTAAAATTATGTTTATAACGGCGAAACATCATTCTATTCTGCAGAAAATACCTATTTCAACACACAATAAATAAAATTACTCTTAGACAATCACAAGAGGCCAGTTAGCACTCCCTCACTTCGTTCATTTAGAATGTGTTTGTTTACATTCATGCGGACTAACATCACACAAGTTTGTGTGGAGACTACTTTGACCCTAAATATGTTGAGAACCAAAGCTAACAAATATAAAAAAATTTACACAGTTCATATTCACACTATTATGAACATTTTAAGCACGGCTTGTTATCAATTGTTAAAAAAATAAATAAAAATAGTTAATACCACTAAATAAAAATAAATAAATGAATAATTAATGTAAACATTAATGTTCAATAAGTGTGGCCAGCATGAAAATAAGGAGAGTAATAACCATATACGCAGGCAACTTTGTAATCATTGTACAGTGGTGTAGGTGGTTCGACTGAGTTAGTTGGAATTTTACACTTTGTTGGTTGTTCATTCTCAATCTCCATTTCTTTTACTTCATTTTGATTTGTTTGAACAGTTTCATCTTGAAAAATGACAGGTGTGTGTTTACAATTTCTAAGATTATCGTATATTCTAGAATCAAGGTGTCGACATTTCTTAACTATCTGGTTTTGTTCTTTGAAATTTATAGATTCATTTTTCCTTTTATCACCTACACAGTTTAATTGTTGAAGAAAATGTTTATTAAATTTAGAATTTTTGCTGATAGTTGATTCTGGCATTCCTGATCAAGTAACTGTAAGTAATAATATATAATTATTGTCAATAACTAAAAAAATAATAATTTGAAACTAACATAAATCCATCAATTTAATTCAACATAAACCATGAACAACTTTTTTTAATTGTAATCTTTCAAGTACAAATTAAGCATTAAGTTTTTTTTACCAGTTAGGGCATGATATCTATCCCTCTAGTAGTTAACCATACAGTATATATGTTAGTTTTTTTGGTTGGTATTTATACCTTGAACGTACATTTATAACTTAAAATTTAAGGTCAAAAAACTTTCCAAATGTTAATGTGTATGCTAACATATTTTTTCCACTTCACTGGATTTTGACTGTTTATATATTTTCGTCACAGTTTATACGACATCAAGCTTATGTTCATTTTTCTTATGTAATATGTGGGTGAGAAGTATTCGCAAATAAATTTGAAGTTTTTTTTGTTTTTTTGTTATTTGTTTTTGTAAGTGTATTAAAAGTGTATTAAAATTTTATTACAACACCGCTTTTTAAAATGAAAAAGTTTGTAAACTTTTAAAACTTGTTAATCAACAAAATTATAGTACTGCTTGGGAGCAAATTCATTTCTTATTTCTGCAATTTATTGCACCAGTGACGTATCCAGAGTTTTTTTGGGACTACCGCTTTCTTATACCCAACTTTTGCTTAGGTTAGTATATTTTGGGTTTTAACGTCCCTAGATCACCTGAAAATGGCTTTGCGGCACTCAAAACAGCAAAATTTTGTACAAATATTACTTGCATTTTATTACATAATATTATATATATTTTGTTTTTAGTCTTCTTTTAGTCTGATAAATACCTGTTAAAACTTTCTTCACAGAATTAATACTTACAATGTAAATATATAGGCCACCTATTAGTTTTCTGTTTTTTATATAATGACGACACAAAGTTTGCTCAAGAAACAGTAAATACTTATAACTTAATGAGTCTAATCTCTCTTTCTTACAATTTTTACTTCTATTTATAATAATTTACTATATAACTACATTTATGATCAAGCGTGTTTGGTATTTTAAACAAGCAAAATGAAATTTGCTTTGCAATGTCTTCTTTTGACTTTTCAAAAATAACAATCATAGAACAATTATTGTTCAAAATGTATTATAACAGGAATGTTGTAATTCTTTTTTAAAAACAGATGTTCATTGAAAAAGTTTTTATCAATTGCGAAACAAATGTTATGTTATACACGTGTCTGAACACTGAAAACATACAAATATCGACCATTAAAAATCGACTATTTGAAAAATCTTTATCAGTTCTCAAGATATTTGTCGAGATAGTTGCCCTAATTATGCGAAATTATGACTTCATGAGTATGCAGTGAGCATAATTATGGTAACTAAATAATAAAATTTATGTAAAATGTTTAAAACGCGTCATAGTGAACAGCCAGAAATCATTTTTAACTCTATATAGCTTGTCAAAACTGTTAAATTAACTTCCTTGCAGAGCATATTCATGACATCATGCATATTTAGTGAATCTTCTTAGTCCAAATTCTATATAAACAATCAAGAATTTTTAAAAAAATATTCAAATTCCTAGACAATCTTTCATATGCCATTAACTTCATTTTACGCGGGAGGTAACCTGTAACAATAATTATTTTGTTAAATTGGACCCTCATTGGGAATAGAAAAAATGTCAGACTTAGCAAATGTCCCAGTTATGTGGAACCCTCCGAGTTTTTGAAATCATTCAAATTATCGATATTATAAAAAAAATACACTTAAAAAAACTCATGGGCATTGATGTCAAATTTTCTTTATATAGAAACGTAATTTATATAAAATACATAATTTAAACAGAAGTTCTAGATGCCCCGATGCAATGGTATTTACTTCATTGTCGCACATTCAAATTTTAAATCCTACAAGTTCAAGGTAATTAGAAATTGAACATGGAGGATTTACACCGCTTGTATTTTCTGCTACTAGTGGTATGAGACGTGAGTATCATAAATTTTTCTCACACCTGTCAGAGATAATATCTAAAAAAAGGAAAATGGATATACAAATTAAGACAGCATTGATACAAAGAAAATTGCCCTTTGGAGATCAATTGGTGTCTGCGTTCGTAAAAGAACAGAAATACACATGAAATCCAAAGACAGCAACCTCGCCCAATCAGCCAAGTGAGTATAAGTACTTGGGTAATCTTGTGGATCCAAACCTGGTATTGAATAATAATTTTGAAAGTAGATATCGAAAAGCATCTAACAGATTGCAACTCCTTAATAAATTATGACAATATGTCACAAAATCTGTTTTAGTCATGATATATAATGCAATGATTGTGCCATTGTGTAGCAATTTCCACTCCTATTTTAAGATAAATTGTCACGCAAAAGGAACTCGGAATCAGAACTTCCAAATCAAATTACCTAAAGTTAAACTAGAGTTTGCGAGAAAATTGTTCTACTTCTCAGGCGCAAAATTATATAACACCTTACCAATTGTCATTCGGAAGGAAAACTCTATCGTTATCTACAAGAAACTCCTGAAGAATTTTTATTGTAAATAAAAATAAACTTGTAAATATTTAAATTAATCTGTGACCTTCCTGTTACATTGATAGTTCAGCCTAATCCATACATAGTCCAGTCTAATTGTCTAACTGTCCATGCTGCAGGGAGTTCACAGTATCCTTTTTTTTCTCCCTTCTGTTTTTTTATTCAGTTCAACTTTTTCTTTTTCCTTTTTCTCTTTCTTTTTTTTAACGCAGGACACAAATTAATAGCAGTATATATATACTTAAATACTGAATTGTACATATCCTGGGTAAAAATTCATGAATAATAATAATAATAGTAATAATAATAATAATAATAATAATAATAATAATAATAATAATAATAATAATAATAATAGTATTAATAATAATAATAATAATAAGTGATTGCTTAATTGTCTAGCGCTCTGAAATAGTTGGTAGTAACATACATCAAGTTAAACTGTTAAATCATTATTCTAGTTCTATGTGTCATTTTTAGGTTGCACACTTTTCCCTCCCCAAAAACCACTCTTGGATTTAAGATGTTGTATTTATTAACAAAAAGATGGCATTTTGGTCTGATCGGGTAATATTACCTGATTGAATGAGTTTTTTGTTTTACAATGGGAAGTAATGCTCATTTTCCTCATAAACTTTAAAATAACATTAAAAGAAGGTACACAGCATGGATGCATGTTTTTTCACATATAAAGAGAATATCCCCGTGGGTGACCACATTTATAGTGTAGTAGGGTAAACCAGGGCCGCAGTTACATAGCGTTATTGGGTAATAGTAGGCTATTAGTAGGCAGGAGGTTAGGCGATGGTGCTGCACTGACTGTTCTCCATGTTGCGTTACCATCCAACACATATATATTCGTATAACAAATACATGAAACAGAATGAGACTACGGCACGAAAGAGAGGCTGAAACATGGAACCATAGCTATGGTTGAGGATACTGCAGTCAATACAGTCTGATCGATATCCGAAAATAGATATGTCAATTACATCCAAATGTGGATATATGTCCAGCTTTTGTGAAAAAAGCATAATTTACCATCTTTTCTGACAAATTCCTGTATTATAATATCTTAAGCTGGATAAAAATTGTGCCAAAGATATCACCAAAAAAGATATTTTCCAACGCTTCTTTTCCAGTTTTTCGCGTGTTCGTAGCTTGTTTCAATCAAACAGAAATTAATTTTCAAGTTGGTTAACAGCGAGCGTAATAGTTTTCAAGAAACTTTATTTTACTTGTATTTTGTACAAATTAGATTGGTTCCGTGTTTTTAAAGTATATACTATCTTACTTTACTTACTTTTCTGAAAGCCACAAGAGTTTCTTCATTAACATAGTGTAGCTACATCATAGGATTCGTATTAGGTATGCTTTTTTGCTCCAAGGCACGCTTTTAGAAAATCAAGTATAACAGATTTGTAATATCGAACCACCCACCATTTTACCATTTTCCCTGATTATGTTTTATCCTCTTTCTGCTGGTTTTTTCCTGATTGTTGGATGGCGGTTTAGCAGCTGCTTTGCTTGGGTTGCTGTGCGCCCATTGCGAGGGAGCGTGGGTCGAACGTCAACCATAGCTAGCTACACTGTAATTTTACTCTGATCTTATTACTTTATCACCACTCTTTTTTTGTCATTTTTGTTCTCTTATTTTTTTGTTTCTCCTGTTTTCTGGTGAATAATTACGCAGGACGCATAGCTATAGCTAGCTAGAAGTACTGAAACTTTGTAAAGGCAAGAATAGATGACTTTCAATGACGTTTTTACTGAATTCTTGAGCATGCACGGAAAAAAACATAAAACTGGACAGGCAAAAAAATGCAGACCTTAGGTGAAGAAAGTCAAATTATGGTTAAAAACTTTTGTGCTGTGCATCTTTTCACTCATATAAGATCTAAATCCAAAATACATGCAAGCTATATTCTAATTTTGAGATCAAAAGATTCCTCTAACTGAAAGTAAAGTTTGAAATGTACTGGTCCGTGACTTACAGCCTGCATTATTTTGCCTGTCGATTTGTGTGAGAGGTCTGGGGATTATAAACAACATGTGTCATGATGAAAGTTGTGTATATATACAAGGTGAAGTATTTCTTTAGAAACATTTAAAAATTCTTCCTAAATCTTTCTTTTGCTATTGCGCTTGTGTTTTTAAAAAAAGAGTTGTTGGTTGAGATAAGAAAAAATGAAGTCGAAGCCCAAACTGATTGTATAATAATAATTGAAATTTTAAAGAAGCAGAAAAACATGAAAAAAGAAAAGAAATTCTGTTGGGTAAAACCATTATATAACTAAAAAATTATCAAAAAGTTAAAAATCTTTGTTTACAATGAACTGGTGCGACTTGGAATTTTTACCAGCTGTCGGTTTCCTTTGATCTTTTTTTCTAGATAAGAAAAATTTAACCGTTCAGTTAAAAAAATCGTAAACTTTCGCAACACGTGAAATTAACTTTTTTTGCATTTAAATTTCTAAATCATTTTAGGCGTGTGATTAATCACATGCCTGAAAAAATATTGAGTTTTTAAAAATGGATTTTTTAGATTGATTACCTTTAAAATCCATTTTGTAGCATGCGATAGCAGCCCTCAAAATAATTTATGGAGACTCGTCAGACAAAACGTCCAATAGATTTCCGTCTTGTCGTACACTTTTAGTTCTCAGGATTATTGAATAATCCTGGTCCTTTTAATCCACGAGCAAGCCTATTCATAGCCAACCTGACCATCCTATCTAATTCACCGACTCCTGACTTTAGTTAAAAGATGTGGTTCTTAAATAAGTCTGCAAAACTGCACTTACAGGCGGAACAGAAATTTTATTATGGATTTAATTGTAGATGATTTCTTTATTTGATAAAGCACTCAGAAACCATAGCAGGTCCCAATTTAATGTTTTTTCTTTATGCCTTTAAAAAAGAAACCCATGTGCCGTATAGTTTTTTCTTCTCTGAACTTTCAGAATGAATTTTGAAGTTTTATATAAGCCAAGTGGATAAAGATTTTTTTTAATTTGAAAACAAAGCATATTTTTGGCTATATTTGCTTGTGATGACCTGAAAAATTAACAATAAATATAAAAATGACAGTATAGTCATGCATACTATTTCGGACATGTAGACAAATAAATGTGCAACAAAAATAATCTCGGAGTCCGTATCACAGGTGTAACATTCTTTGCACGTGCATTTTACATCGCACATGTTACTTGATTTACACGTGCGAATCATTGCACACCTACTCAAATATTCCTGAAAATGACTGATCTCGGGTGCTTTTTTGAATTAAGGTGTGAATGTAAACCTAACTCGAGTTATGATACTTATTGTGATGAAAGGCTGTGAATAATTTCGCACTAAACTTCAATGGAAAATATTTCTAAAAATAAAAATCATTCAAAGCATAATTCAAAAATGCTCCTGAGATAAATGTATAGCGAATGCAAAATTGTAAACAAAATGTATGAAAGTTTTCTAGTTTTGTAAATAGGACAAATTTTCTAAACAAGGGGTCATTTTTTTAAGCATTTTTTTATAATCTAAGATTATTTTTTTTCAAAAAACATTTAGATCATTGTCTAGATAATTTTATATGCTTTGGAATATAACTATGTCAATGCATTGACCATCATTCAATTTTAGTTTCACGATTTTTAATACATAGCACTTCTTTCCCTTACTCACACCTTAATCCATTCCAAACCAATGAAACATTACCGTTAAACGACGAAAATGACCCAAATTTTTGTAACTCAACTTTTTATACATTGCTTAAAAATATTATTACAAAATAATATTCTCCTAATTCAGACATATTTTTTACTACATCTCAACATTAGAGGCATGCAAAAGAATTTAGATATATAGTTTTAAAAAGTTTCTCCAAACTCTAAATTTTTGCTTTAAAATAATTTGTGAAACTTGGTGTTCTGATTGAAGACATACAATTTCTCTATTGTATAAAGAAACAGTGAGTCATTAAATACTAAACAAAACATTGTGAGTGTTAAGTTAGTAAAAAAGATGATATCCTTCTTAGGTTACCTGGATTAGAAGAGAATATTCGATGAAATTTCTTGGAGTTCTTCTTCTGGACGAAAATTTAACTTGGAGAGAACATATTAAATTAGTTAAAAACAAGGTTTCTAAAAGCTTAGAAATCTTATATAAAGTCAGTTTTGCTTTTAATCTGATTTAAAATTATATATTTTTCCTTTATAGATTGCTATTTAAATTATGCAAACGTTGCATGGGGTATCACTAATATAATCAAATTTAAAAAACTGTACATTCAGGAAACACGCCAGTAGGATTATATTACGACAGAATAAATGGCCCCATTGTAGACCACCGCTAAAAGAACTGGGTCTTCTGAATGTATGTCAGCTACATTTTTAAAGTTCTTTTTTTCATGTAAAAGATTGAAAATTTAATAGCACCAAATATATTCATCACACTGTTTAAGAAAGTTCAACATAAATATCCAACTAGATTATCAGGTAACAATTTTATTCGGCCAGAAATCTTATCTAATATAACAAAATTTTTAATATCAAAACAAGGTCTAAAACTTTGGAGCATGCTTCTAACTAATGAGAAAAAAAGCATTCTATCTACAAAACAATTTAAAATTGCACTAAGAAATCAGCTGTTACGGAGTAATAATGAATGGGTCTTCTTTTGAAACAACACTACGTGTGATAACTAAACGCTTTCTTTTTATTTAAAATAACATTTAATATTTTTATATAAACTTTTATTGTCAATTTTTATTTGACAGGTCTTTTAATGATGGCTATGTGAGGTGTAAGATGATAAGAGTGTATAGTCTTCTATCCTGCCATTTATTCTATGTACCTGATACATACTGATACTTAGTGTATTTAGAACTTTTATCTGTAATTTTCAAATAGTTGTAAGTCAACTTTATTTTTTGGTGAAAAAAAGTGTGTACTGCTTATTAGGTGATTCTCCAAATTATGATTAAAAGTGAACTGACAAAAAAAAGTACATATATATATATATGTTTTTTATGTAATAAAAACATTTTTACATATCACAAAAACAATATGGTAAAGTTACGTGTATGAAAAAGTTTCATATATGTAATACTTATTTGTTTTGACCCTAAATATCTGGAGAACCAAGGCTCACAAATATAAAAAAAAATTAAAGTTCTTATTCACACTATAATGAATTATATAAGCCCAACTTGTTATCAATTCTTAGTTCTCCTTTAAGATGGAAGACTAATTAAGTGCAAGGTACCTATTTAGCTAGGATGAATCAATTTTTTGAGAGCCGAGCTCAACCTCTTTATAACGGAGTGATAGAATTGATTTTGTATAAATAAAGCCAGGTCTGTAATATATATGTAAATTTTGTAAAAGTGAAGCTCTCAGTTGTTTTAGTACCATAATTTGACATAATTAAGCAGTGTAAACCTAAAACGCTTTAAAAATAGTAAAAAGAGAGTGATTTAATTTGTGGAAATTATAGAATTCCCTTAGCTAGCTAACTTTAGATGCTGTGAAAAAAAACACAGATCCCCCTATTTTTTTATACCACATTGCGTGCATCTTGCTACTTGCAGTACTATTTTATGTAACAGAAAGTTGTACACAGGTGTTATAAAATAGATTATAGCATGATTTTGAACTGACGTTGGCTTAACATAATTTTTCATTTTTGAAACAAATGGCTCCTTATCCATTTGTGTACGATCATCAATGAGCATGTGGTTTTGAGTTTGTCTTGGTTTAATCAATGATAATGTTTTAGAGAGGCTTGATTACAATAGGCATTTGTTACCCAAATTAGACTTCAATATTCTTCCACTAGTTAATAGCAGTATGTCAAATTAACAGTGTTTTCTTAGTTAGCAGTTTTACCTGACTGGCAATAAAACAAGCATGATTGGGTAGTTTGGGGCAGAAAAAGCAGAACCACTCAGGAAAACACTGGCTGATTACGTCATCTAAAAAAATAGCCTGTTCTGTGTATTGCATTCCACAAATAGTTTTTTTTTTTTTTAGTAAAAAAAGATTACTAACAGTTATTATTACCACATGACTTGACCAGGGAATAAACCCACAACGTTCTGCACTAAAGGGGAACACTCTACTACAAGGCCATTAGTTAGTAAAACCTAACTTAATCTGGCCTAGTTAACTACGATTTTTTCCAGGATATCAATTCCGTTTTACTCAAATGAAAGATTAGATGTAAAACAAATGTTAAAGCAAATCCCCAAAATTCGAATCCACCTCATAATAAACCCTGAATTACAATCAGCCAATGAGCACAAAATCAGTGTGGTCACATCTTATCCTCCTAAATGATACAAAAATTAATTATATTTGTTCTGTTGAGTAAGACCATACATGCTCAAAACAGTATTATTGACCACTTTAGCAAAGAATAATAGAATCAAAAAGGATGGTTAGTATTCTCAACACAGAAAAATCTTTTGAGACCCAGCGTAATTTTTCCCCCCTTAAGTTTTCTGAGTTCCTGGTAGTAAGAAAAATTAGGTTGGATCTCCTGGGTAAACTTACCGAACCCTAAATACCTAAAGTTGTGTCTCAGTATGGCATTGTCTCTGATCAAGATACAATTACTCATCCAGGGATTTTCAAATGAATTTTGTACAAAATAATTTTGTGGAGGTAGGACAATAAGCTTCAAGATTGATAAAGAAATTTAAAATCTTGGTCAAAACTTTGGGACAACTGCTGTTTGGTTGAAATAAGGACAAAGCTTGTGTTTTTATTTTATTTTCAAAAAATGCATAATAAGTTGACACTAGGACTTCGCTTTGAAATATATATAATATCAAACACTTTATATATTCTACATATTTAATTTTATTAACCAGAAAGAAAATGGAGGAATTTTCAGTGTGTTTCACTGACCCTTTAATAGTTGATATGACATTGTTTTGGGAATGGTTGATTGGTGCATCTGGTATGTAGTAATTTCTTTTGTTTATGGAATGTCTTCATCTTATTAAAATATTGCGGCGCTGAAAAATTATAATTGGTTAAAGCGACTGTGACCTAGCGTCTATATCTATATTTCATAACATGTTCAGTATCACTTTTCACGTTGTCACATTGTATTATATTTAGGTTTTATGAAATGATCTGTTAACGATTTTAAAAAACGATGATATAATTTCAAAACGATCATGATCGTTTCAGTTAGTATGAAATGTAAAAATGATGGTGAGGCAAATGTTGTCATGTTGCAAGGATAAAACTATAAAAAGCCTGTCTTGATTATGTTAAAAATAGTTCAGATTGTTGAAAATATTAAAAATATATATTGCCCAATTTGGAAAAGTAAGTGAGTAAAGTTGGAGCATAATGTCACAATTATATTTAATTTAATATCTGCTTTCGTGTTTGGGGTTCACTAGTTTAAACATCCCTGACTTCTGCAAAATAACAAAAACCAAGCAAAGTGTACATATTTGCAGTCATCTATTTTTGTTTTAAGGTATAATCGTTACACAATTGCAAACTGACATTCATAATTCCTTACATTACATAATAGATCTAGTAAAATTAGAAGATTAAGAGAATATAAAATGCGAACCCTATACACGACACCAGTATAGAGTTTCCCAGCTGTTTTCGAAACAAGCTTAAAGAATCAAGTTGATACTGTCTTTGCTGGTACTTATTTCATGACTCATTTTGTTATTCTTAAAAAGAACATTAAACCAGGAGATTTTATAAGACACAATAGTTATTAAGACAAGTTCTTTATGTCAAAATTGACCTGGTTCAGCTTCGCCTGTGGAGTATTTTTTAAATTCTAATAATTTCTTCACTTGAGTAAGGTTAAAAGATAATGCAATAATATATCATTATCAGAACATCAAATTTACAATTTTAAAAAACCTAATTGAAATTCCCACATACTGCCATGTATACAAGCTAAAGCTTTTTTGTGCAATATTTACCTTTACACAATAGATGACATGTGAAAGGTGATAGTTGAATAAGAATTGTTGAAATTTCATAGTAAATCTTATATTTGCAAGCAACTGACATAAATCTAAATATTTTTCCTTTGTAATCTGTTATTGAGTATTATAAGTAATAGAATAGTAAAATGGAACTCTCTTCTTGAATTGTGCCAATAACATTTAAATTACAATACTTTAACTTTCTGTTTTAGAAATTGAATCTGCAAAAAAGTTGGCAGTGTCAACAACTAATCCTGTCGGCGACATTCCATACACAATAGTTGTACAAGAAGTTCGAGAACAATATGTGTTGTTTCGTTTTTTGCAACAATACCTTCAATCACCACCATTATTGGACTCGCCTATTCTATCTTCACTCTCACCGAAGGTTAAGGAGAAATTATTAGAAAGGTATGCCTTTTTTATTGGATTTTTTTTTTATTCCAAGACATTCTTAAAAAGGCAATAAAAACCAATAATGTTATATAATTTGACTTTGGTAAATATCAAATTGAAATATAATCACTGTAGTGTCCCCTTTTAAACTTTTTTGCTACACAAATCTTTTGACCTACTTCAGCTACTATGAATTCGACAAGGAGGTAATGAGAGAGATTCTGGGTAAAAAAATGAGTGCCAAATTGAGAAAGGATATGGATGATGTGAGCGAGAGAACGGGAATTCCTTTGCGGAGTTGTCAAAGACAGGTATACTCATGTTTTTTATCAATATTTTATTGTTCTTAATATGTATTATATTATTATTCAGTTTCTGGCTGATCTGTGATAGGAAATTATTTGCTATCCAATACGTTCCCTTTCAGTATGAAAGTTTGAATTGGTCTTTTCTTCTTAGCTCTCACTAAGACAGAGAATCGTACTTTCTTAGTTTGAGCTTTGTTATTGTTAAGGCAAACTCATTTCCTAGTAGTGTATACTACTCTCAGTACCTTCCTTCCATGTCTTGTAATGTCTTCTTATGCAAGATCAGCAATTTTCAATGATTTTTTTCCATGATTTTTGTTACAAGTGAATTTTTTTCTTCTGAAATATTTATGTAATTTTAATTTGGATCTCTATCAGAAAATATATTAATTTCCACACCAACACTTTTTGTCAGACAGTATAATGTAGCCATTCTTTTAAGTGTGTTGTTAAGTATGATAATTTAAGACATTCCTTTTGGTTTTTAGTTTGATAATATTAAAAACATCATCAAGACCTATGAGGACATGGAAGGTGGTGTGATGGTAACCTTAACAAAGCAATTTCTCTTTTCAAACAGTCTTGTGCAGTAAGTGGAATAAAGTGTACGGTAAAGTTTTTTTAGCAACTTTTCCTTAACTTTATGTTTATCTTGATATGTAGTAAAGTTTATTGTAATATGTTTACAGGTTCGCATTTTTAGTGTTTCATAAGCTTTTTTTTTCTAGAAAATATTATCCATTGGTGTTTGTCTTTATAAGTCGGTTTGAAACCGCTAAAAAAAGGTATTAGTTAAAAAACATTTTTAACAGCTATATCATAGGTGTTTTGAAAGGTAAATGGTGTTTTGGAACTGTATAGCAAAGCTGTACAATACTTTTCACCAGTTTCTTTTTATGCACCATAATTAGCTGAAGTATTTTTTCATTTCTTACATAGAATGTGTGAAGCATAATATTTCTGATGTATTTTTATATAGGCTTCAGTATTTGAGTTATGATGACATTATTAATTGTACTGAATGCATTTTAACGAAATGGACATTTACACCAGAGTTGCATAATTCTGGAGGTAAGTTCCTGTATTAGTATTGTTTTTTTCTAATAAAGTAACAAAGAGTAAAAATAATATCATGTTCAAGGAATAGTAATTACCATTGTATTTTGTTGTCTATTAAATTCTTCTAGATTTTTGGTCTCAGTTCTAGGCAAACTGAATTTTTTATTTACAAATTTATTGCTGTTTTTCGATAGTTCATTGGTAAAACATGGAGTTCTTATGAAAATTATTTTTTTGTTTACCAAAAGCTGTAAGGCGTAGTTTATACAGCCGAACTTAACCCTAACCCTAACTTAGACATAAGTTAGGCATAAAATCATTTTCGGTTTATACGTAAGTTTTAGTGGTTCTTAATCTGAGTTTCTAAATTATTTTTTGTGATCACTGTTTTATTACATTTTGGTCTGTTTGGTCATAGGTTTGTTTATAAACAAATGTTTCAGGATCGCTGCCATTGATAGGAAAAGGCTTCTTGTTTTTGCTCTTTATATTTATCAGAGAAATAGGAAACAGAACATGCAGCGTATTCACAACACTTTATCAATCCTATTATCTATGGGAAGTAGAAGGATTCAGCAACATTTTATTCATCTGAAAAACCTTGTTATGATGATCATCAGAAAGAAAACATGACGGTTGAAACGAAACCACGATCATGCCGTTGTTTCGTTAGAAATCAAGGATGGTAGGAAACTGTTTGAGACACATGTGACGATAACAGATTTTACGAAACATTCCGCATGCGCCGCGCCTTTTAAATTTTATTACATTTGCAAATGTTTTTATTTTTTTTGTTGATGCAGCTCTTTTCTTTCAAAAAACAATAGAGTTTCATGTACGCATATGCACGAACAATGACGATATGGATTTGAGTTGGACTCACGTTAGGCTGTTTAAACCGGTGCCTAACTTATGCCCAACTTACATAATAAGTTAGGCAAAATTTGCCGGACTTAATAGATGAGCCGAACCTAATAATGAAATTCAGTTTATACAGCCTAGCTTACGTCAAATTTAAAACAAATCTTACTAGTATTTAAATTAGACGAGGCATAAGTTAGGCTGTATAAACTACGCCTAAAAGAAAAAACTCCCTTACTAGAATTTTGTTGCAGCAATTAAAAGAGGAGCTCTGTTACATTTTAATGGTTTAATGAATTTTAACAGGCATGACATTTTAATGCAATAATAATATAAGCAGTGATTTAGACATTGCTTTAAAGCATTTTAATGACAATTGTTGGCACAAAAGATTAATGAACGATTAGTTGATCTATAAACAACTAAAAAATTGTCGTGTCATCATGAAGTCATATGTAAAAGAAATATCGAAGAACAGTAAAAAGCTCGCAATTTGTCTGGGGTTACAAAAGATTTTCTATCTAATGATTAAAAAAAAAATATTATTTCGAAAATTTATTTTTTACCTTTTTACGTTACACCTTACAAACTTCATCAATTTAGCTTCCTTTGACTAAAGAGTAAGGACGATTCAAATATTGTAATATTGGTAAAGAAATGTTTAAATAAGGCCTGCATCTCTCCATCTCCTTAAGGTTATTTCTTAATTTTGGCTAGTCATTTCGTTGTTAAACTCTTCCAACCATTAAGCATGAAGTGTTTTTTTATTTACAATCAAAGGGGATGTTGATATCCTCCAGCGTTTTACCTTCTTGCATTTGCTTTCTGATCTGTTTTAAATATCATTCAGTAAATTTTGCAGTTTGTTGACACGCGAGTGTGGGTAAACAGTTTTAAAAATGTTTGGAATGACAACCTGTTTTTTTATTCTAATCGAATCAAAAGCCAAAAATAGTTTCTTTTCGTGGAATGACAATTTTGAGTATCTAGTGAAAACTAATATTTTCAAAACTTTATAATAGATTATGTTGTGTGACAAATGTTTGAAAGGTTGTGTTTAAAAGGATGACAGACATCCTTTGAAAATTCACAATGAATTATTTAACCCTGTTTATGTCACATTGTGGGTTTTAAATTTTGTTGGGCCAAGCTTAATAAACCTAAAAAGATAGTGACAAGCTTTTTTTGGTTTGAAATTTTCTCAGCATATGCACAGGCTTGGAAGAAATCACTTGTTAAAAACACTGTACTTATTTCTTTGCTATTTGATCAAAATCCACTATTTTCTTCAAAAATGCCTAAATTTTGAAACTCAGAAAGTATAGCTGTTGCGACACTATTTTTCATGCTAATTATATTGGACTAAAACCATCCAATAAGAACCCGAAGCCAATAATCCTCTTTATTATTGCATTTTTGATATTCACTCAATCATGACAATATGACCACTACAGTTTGTTTCAGGGCGTGGCACTACAGATGCAATATTTTTACTCAGACAGCTTCAGGAAAAGTATTTAAGAAAGAGAAAGAATCTCTATTTTGCCTTGTAAGATTTAGAGAAAGTTATTTGGTGGGCTATGAGAAAATTAGGTGTGGATGAGTGGCTAGTTACGATGGTACAGTCTATGTACAACAATGCTAGAAGTCGTGTCAGGATTAACAATTCACTTAGTGATGAATTTAGTGTAAATGTTGGTGTACATCAGGGTTCTGTACTTAGTCTTTTGTTGTTTGTTCTAGTCTTAGAAGCGCTGTCGATGGAGTTTAGAACAGGTTGTCCATGGGAGTTATTGTATGCAGATGATTTGGTTCTCATAGCAGAGTCGATGGAAGACTTAGTTGAAAAGTTTGAGAAGTGAAAGAAAGGACTAGAGGAGAAAGGGCCAAGGGTGAACAAAGAAAAGTCTAAAGTCATTTTGCATTGCAGCCAAGTGTGACCTTGTAGTTGGAAAGTGGCCTTGTGGAGTTCGCAGGAAAGGGGTTGGTAGTAACTCCAATTTTTATCAGGCTTGCAAGTTTTGGATACATAAGAAGTCCAGTAGTATTGGTGGAAGGTTAAGAGCTGACATTCAGTTTGTATGCAAGCGTTGCAAAGGTGAGATTATAGAGATTGAAGTATTTCCAGCTTCAATGATGTACAACAGGGGCTCGTTAGAGATAGTTAAGAACTTCTGTTACTTAGGTGATATGTTGGGCAGTAAAGGGGTGTTGGAAGAAGTGTTCAGGATAGGTTCTGCTTGGAAAAAGTTTAGAGAGTTACTTCCTTTGTTGACTAGCAGAGTCTTGTCAATTGAGTTAAATGTAGGTTGTATGAGTTATGTTGTACGGTAGTGAGACATGGGCAGTGAAGTAGGAAGATCTTGACCGTTTAGAAAGGAATGATAAGAGAATGGTTAGGTGCATGTGTAGCTCTAGTCTGAGAGACAGAAAGAGTTCAGATGAGCTAAGAAGCAGGCTAAGTATCCGTAGAATTGAAGATTTATGCAGATAAGAAGATTGAATTGGCTGGGGTACTTGGTAAGAATGGAGGGGGATAATTGGGTAAGAAAGTGTAGAGACTTGATAGTTCCTGGGGCAAAGCCCAGAGGCAGACCGAGAAAGACTTTGCAGGAGGTTATAAGGGCAGACTTGATACAAAGGAAGTTGAGTTTAGATCTAACACAGTCTAGATCAGATTGGAAGAGGGTCATTAATATACCCCGTCCAACCCATGCTAGCATGGAAAACGGACATTAAACCGAGAATGATGATGATGATGAGTTTACCTAATTGAATTTTTAATCGTTTTATATACATATGTCTAAAATAATTTCCTTCTTAGGAAAGGGAATATCAAACCAAATTAGTAGAAAGGCATTTATTAAGTAGTGCTACATCAGAAGTGCAACGTCGGGTCTCAGCTAGTAACAATAATTTTACAACCTACCAGGAGATTTGAAGGCGATAAATGTACCCTTTTGAAAAAATAATACAAAGCCTAATTTTTTTTTTCTGTTACCACAAAAATTATGCTTCAGTTGTAATTTCTTTAACATGTTCTTAATTTTTAGGTGTTTATAACATTGTATTCTTATATAATATCCTATAATAAAAATACATTTAGGGAACATTTGCTAGTTGTATCCTCTCTAACACATCTGCTCTATTTGGCTTTTCAAGTTTTTTTCTATGTTTCCACTTCTTTATGTTTTTTATAGAAAAAATTGTTGAACATGATGAAGTTGATCGACATTTCATTCAGGAACTGAGAGATCTTCGAAACCTTACCATAGATAAAGATTTTCAAGATGTTCACAAAAGGTATAATAAATGGAATGTTTTCCATTGTTAAGGAATATCTATTCAGTATGGTTATATGTTACTTTTGCAACTTAGTTTAATCATGAATCGGATGGATAAAAATGCTGCTACACCACATTTTATCAAAAGTATGGAAGCAAATTTTAAGGTACTTTTTTTAGTAGGTAGTTGTTAAGTCATAATGTGAAATCTGCATCTGCATAATGTATCACTCTGTGCGGCACAACCATTTTAAACAGAGAAAATGCAGTTGTTATTATTATAGTAAGGAGGTTTAAATATAGAGACTTGTTCTTAGCCTGTAGAAAAATGTTGAGGTTCTGCTGTTGGCATAATGAATTAACTCTGTGTGGGGTTTTGAATAAAACTGCGTGTTGTCATTTTAAAAAGACAAAATATGACTACTATTATAGAATTTTTTTCTGTCATAAAATTATCAAAAAATCAGGTGTTTTTAAATAAATAGTTAGGTCTACAAGGACAAGGTAGCCAGTGGTTATATTTATATAAATAGTTTATTTTTTTTGTTTCTTGAAATTAGGTTACATTTTCACAATTTTACATAATTTAAATTTGAAGCGTAATGTGCTTAAAAAGTTCAAATAAATAAAGAACTTAAAAACCTTCACTAATCTAAGAAGTTACGTGTTTCAGCATTAATTTTTTGTATAATAATTATTGCTATATACATGGTTGCCACAAATCTTAAAAACCTAAGTAGCCTCTTCCATTCTTCTGAGTCGTCCTAAAATCTCTTTAATAATAGCCGTCGTCTGTCTGTGTGTCCGCGAAAGGAGCGTCCTGTTACGGAAACACGAAATATGATATATAAAGGACGGGCGAACCCGTGGAGTTTTTCACAACAGGCGACCCCGTGGTTATTTTAACGGGTTAACGACTAGTCTATATTATAATACCCGTATGCATCTGTCTGTCACGCAAAATGGTACCGCAAGTAGCAAGACCCACGTAATGTGACATAAAAAGAACGGAAGAACCTGTGGATTTTTCCACGGGCTGCCGACTAGTTTTTTTAAAAATAGTAACACAAAAGCTAAATTTGTTTGCCTCACTCAAAGTGCATACATGTTTACAAAATGGAATGAGCTAAGCAAGATTCACGTTTAGTCTTGAAACGCAATGTGAGGTTTTCAGTATTCATCTTGAATTGACATGTTTTAAAAATAGTCACCCTCTTCATATGTTTAATGCACAACGCATGATAAACACATGTCAAAATCAGAATGTCAAATTCTTCCTCCAAGTAAATAATTTGATTTTATGAGTTACTTTTGTTAAATAAACTATTTTAGGTATTCTCCCTCCTTATAACTCTCAGGGCGAACATTCATTCAAAACACTTATATTGTTTATGAGTAAAAATATAAAACATACTAAATATTGTGTAATTTTAGCGCCCTAAATTTTTTTCATAAAAAGGACGTTATGGTTTGATGAAGAATGTCAACACTTTACATCGTCTTAAAAAACGATGCGTGTTTTTACATGTCATAGGGTCTAAAACATATAGCTGCTGCTAATGTTAATATTATATACTTTTTTATTTATGTCTATCTTGTTTATATTGTGCAAATAACGAATTATGTTATTTGTCTTCTCTTAGATGTTTTCACGCAATATATTTGTACTTGGCGCTGGACTCACTCACACAAAAGACTTCAGAGATTTCTTTAACGATTGCGTTGAAAAGGTGTGTCCAATTTAGCCTGTCAGTTATATAAACATTTATGGGAAGATCAATGTCATTGATTAAAAAGGAATATAAAATTATTGAAGATTTTGTATGGCAAAAGTTTCAAAAAGTGACAACTGCGTTTTAAGAATTTGAACTGTTCGCTCAGTTTACTTTTGGATAATCCGGAAAGATTCACTTGTCTTGTTTATCCCAGCTGCTTATCCTGTTTAAAAACTGTGTCTTTGTTCACACCAAACAAAACCTCTGTTTTATTTCAGCTCGTGGAGCCTGTTAAACAGCTTGAGTGGTCGAGCAAGGAATTTGACGTCTTTTTGACAGCTATGATTAATTCCTGGGGTGATTTTAAAGAACATTATGAGTGAGTGGATTCAATCTTGTGGAAACATTCAAACATGTATTTCATATTTTATTCATTTCATTACGTTTTGATATTCTTCCAATACATTTTTGTACACAGTGAATAAAATCCTGGGCGTACTTTGTAAAACCACAAAATTTGTGGCATATTTGAGATCTCAAAAAACAACCCTAAAAGAACTAGGAAAAGTTTTAGAGTGACGGTTGTAGATTTAAATTTTTAAAAAGAATCTTGCTCTATATTAACATTATAATAATTTTATTTAAATCAGTAAAGAATGGATGTTGTTTGGATGTTATTGTATTATTTTGTAACGTTTTCACTTGCATTTAACAGATTCAAAATTCGAAGAATTAAACAGAGTTAAAAAAAAAAATTAGTGAAGAGTATAGTTTTTAGATCAAAATGAGCAAAAGCTGGCAAACTCTTGCTTTTTGTAGTTCTGTAACTCGAGTGAAATGTGATGTTGTTTTTAAGTTACATTTTTAAAAAAATAAATATTTACAATTGCAAAAATAGAAATAGAAAAAGTAATCCACATTTTCGAAGTTGCGTATCGCTTTGCATTTCAACATGAGTACCTTAAATATATGGACCTACTTTCAATATATATATATGCTTTGCATATATATATTTCTTTCTGTCACTGCGAATCTAGACTTGATGCCAAATTGGCACACGTAACAGAGCATTTTTTGTATTGTGTAATTGATCCGTTTAGAATGGCAGTTCGAAATCTCGATGCTGTTTATATCCGTTATATGGAAGTGATGAAAAGATGCTTATTGTTTCTTTACAAGTGAGAAGAAACCAGTTGGTGTGTGAACACATCAAGGAATATGTGAGTGTTAGTACCGATAAAAAGAAAAGTAACAGAACAAACGCTTGATTCATTCAAAACACGAAAGGAAGTTGTGTTATGTGGTTCATAAACTGTTTCAAAATCACATGTATCCTACAAAAAAATTACGTCAGGGTAACGACACAAATGCGACATGTCAAGTTTACATGTGACGATTAAGAAAAACTTCTTATCTGAAACAAAAACCTTTTTTTATGAATTCTCCTGTAACGTAGGCTATACGATTCGTACTGCTGGACAGAAATCAAAACAGTTGTAGAACACTTTATAAAAGAGATGTAAAGTTAATGTTTAAAATAATTATTGATATTACTTTTTACACTGTTTAATGTTTGTTTACTTTTGCTCTCTGCGTGTGTGTGTGATCAGGTAATGTTCTTTATTTATATATGACGTGTTCCATCTGCAAACAAATATCACTCTCCTTCGTATTGGTCCCACCACTGCAAATTTCCTTTTAAGGTGTTTGAGTTAACATATGAAGGGAAACGAAAACTAACGGTGTTTTTGTCTGCGTGCGCGTAAAATTAGTTTGCCTTCTTAGAAGTAACTACTGTTTGGCTAGAATATATACTTCAAATAATGTGGTTTTAAAGTGAAACCACAAGTTTAAATAAAGAAAATGTTCTGTTAAATTTAAAAACAAGCCCAGCAACAAGTAGATGTTTTAAAGTTGTAAATTTAACCTTAACAAATCCGTTTTTCAAATTTAAATATAATCTAGGTCAGCAAGGGGACATCTACCGAAATTTGGATATCTGCTGCGTTTTTTAACTTAATATAAATCTAAAACACGTTTTTTCTGGCGTTATTAACATATCAAAAAGGAAGTTTCAAATGTCTGGAATTTTAAGTGCGGTTAAGTACCTCATTTCAATCACTTGCATGCACTTATTTTTATGTAATTCATCAGGGAAACTTCGTAACTTGTTCTGATTCCTGTTGTAAAGGGATGGAAAAGCCTGGGAAGAAAGTTGCTCTTATCGCATCAGAAGAAATTGCTAAAACGTGTAATTAAATGCACTTAGCGTTATCACAAATATCTTAAGTGGCTTTTCTATGTAATTAATTTTCATGATATTAAAAAGTTATTTTGTAATTTTTACTTGAAAGTCCTTTGGCTTGTGAAATGTAGGACGCAAGATATTTATACTCGTTTGATCAGTAAAATGTAGGGCGGAAGATAATTATATTCGTTTGCCAGTGAAATGTAGGGCAGAAGATAATATACTCGTTTGGCTAGTGAAATGCAGGGTGGAAGATAAGTACACTCATTTGGCTTGTGAAGTGTAGGGCGGAAGATAAGAATATGACTCGCTAGGACGTCATGCGAATAAACTACGACCGTTTTTGTATTTACACAAGGCGATCATGACATTTTCAAAAGCTTTTCACAACATTGTCAAAAATTGAACCAAAGGTGATGTAAAGAGCATCCCCAGGGCTCTTTTTTCCGACAATCAAGAAAAAGAGCCCTGGGGCGAGGTTGGTAATAGAGGCGTCAAGAATTTCATGGATCACATATGCTAGACTCATTCCTTTTTTAGCTTTGTGGGGGAGGGAATTTTACTTTTCTAAGCACAAAATTGAATGACGTCTGCTAATTGATTTTACTCAATTTATACGTTTAAGAAAGTTGTTTCGTATCTTAATAACGGTATTTTAATTAATTTACTTAAAAATCTTTGCTAATTGTCATTTTGCCATTGTCCTTAACGTCTTATATGGATGTAATTCGGGAAATAATTTTAGCTTAAAGAATTGTTTTATTCTTCCGCAATTAATATTTAGTGATTGACGTTTGAGTAACTCATCCATTCACAAAAGAAAAATTGTTTTCTCAAAACTGTCTCATTTAATTTTATAAAGTCAGGCATAGAGAAACACCTCAATTTTTGTAAGTAAGTTCGTTTAGAAAAGTTCACTGCTCATGCTCGTATTCCCTTTTCTATACTTTCGTAGTCATGCTTGAATTGATTTATTTATTTTGTGTTTTTTCCATTTTTGGTTTCCCAGTAAAATAAATCCTTTTTAATCAATTTTGTTTTTGACAAAATTATAATTTCCTTGACCGCAAACAATGTTCAAACCTAACTTTTGAAGTTAGAAAACTCTTACTTCAAAAGTTAGACTGTGTGTATTTAGTATTCGCTAGAGGAAATAATTAGTTGATAGAATAAAAACAAAAGTTAAATAAAGGTAAACTCGTGAAATTTAACGGATCCTCAAATTTGGGATGCTTTCTATATGTTTATATACAGCTATTTCTATTTTGAGTTTTTTTACAGCCGATCCCTTTGCAAAATCTCATTTCATCTACCTTGAAAAAAAATGATTATATATACTGAAGAGAAATTATGTAAAAAAGATATTAGTTCCGTTAAATTGTCGTTTGTTTATATTCACCACTATTCAATCATGCTACCATTTTGAATTATTCTTTCTGATCACGTGATGATTTGTGGGCTGCGCCAGTGATTCGCTGAGCATTTAGACGTTTAGGGACAAGGTTCGCCTCGCCTTACGTTGAGTTGACTAACTTTCATTTAGCATATTCTTGGCTTGAACAGTGACAATAAATAGTATGGCTGCAGAGGAAGAACATATTGGTTATCATTATGGAGAAGAAGATAGGCAACTTCTTGATCCCGCTTGGGAAAGGCAACAAAGAAAGGTTTGTATACGTTTTAGTTTTTATTCGCGTTCAGCGTAGCATCTTTAAAAGATTTAGTAATATAATTCTAGCTAGTCACGAAGTTCTAGCAAAAATAAAGTTATTTTATTCAATTGTGCTAGGAAATTGTTATAGTTGTATTTAATGTTATCATCAAGAAACACCAATAATGATCTAAAAGAACATTTGAAATTATTTTTACCAACTTGTAACTTTTTTAAGATGTTTGTTTTTTGTGAATTTTTGGTTTAAATTTTTTAATTTTTATAACAAAATAGGAAATGAGTTTATAGTCAACTAGCTAGCAAAGAAACATTAAAATTATGTTTTATTTTAGACATTTACAGCTTGGTGTAATTCACATTTAAGAAAAGTTAATGTTCAAATTGAAACACTAGAAGAAGACTTTCGTGATGGACTTAAGCTTATGTTATTACTTGAAGTCATTTCTGGGGAACGATTACCAAAACCAGAAAGAGGACGATTACGATTCCATCTTGTCTCAAATGTTAACAAAGCATTGGAGTTTATTTTATCAAAGGGTGTTAAATTGGTATCCATAGGTGCAGAAGGTATGATATATATACTAAAATTTTAAAGGACTTATATACTGCAGATAAGCACTAGACTGTGTAAAATATTATTTATTAACATTTTCATTTTTAATGTGTATATTTATTTAGAAATTGTTGATGGAAATCTTAAAATGACCCTTGGTATGATTTGGACAATCATTTTGAGATTTGCTATTCAGGATATTACTGTAGATGGTAAGTGTAGTTGGTTGTGTGTTCAACCATTTAACAAAATTCCTCTTGTTGTGGAAAAATTCATTGCATAACTTTTTTTTAGAATTCTCTGCTAAGGAAGGCTTACTTTTATGGTGTCAAAGAAAAACAGCTCCATACAAAAATGTTAATGTTCAAAATTTCCATATGAGGTAGGTTTTTATTGTTACATATTTTAATCTCCTAACAGTACTTGAATCAAGGCTAAACAAACAGAGTTGCATTCTTTGTCAATAGGATATATGAACATAATGTTAGAAAAGGCTTTCATGGATATTAATTGTGTATAATACAATTAAAATATTTTTCACTAATTTAATCATATTTTACTATGTTGAACTTCCTTTTTCTTTATAACCTTTGATGTAACAACAAATTTTATGCCCATATTGGGGAAACACAGGAACTTTGTGGTTTCTTAAGTAGGCCTCAGATTTTTTCACTTTTTTCCTATGCCTTAAACAACTGGATATTAGAAATCAAACAAGACAATGAATATTGGCATTTCGGTGATCATCAACACCTTATAAGTGCAGGATAATTTTAAGTGCTAATCAGTGAAGAAGTTTAATCAAAATTAATTAGAACATTAATTATAATAGTAGAAAGTTTCGCTTTCATAATTTCTTAACTTGTAACGAGTTGCATAAAAAGGCTTAATTAAAAGCATTGACAATAGTAAAATCAATTATTAGGGGAATATTCGAAAAAAAACAAATATTACCAATCTTACTTGATAAGAAAATACAAACAACTGCCTGTTCCATATGAGTTGTCGTGTGTGGTCAACACACAGCATCTGGCACAATTTCTGCATTTCAAATACGAATTTGGACTCCACCTAAGACTGGGAAAAAAATATTTTAGTAAACGTAATTTAGATATTAGAATTTCAAATCCTTCCATTTGCTTTTTTGTATAAGTACATTTTTCTAAAAATTCAGCCTACGCTTGTTCATTTATTTTTACTCTTTCTTGTTTAGCTTCAAAGATGGATTGGCATTCTGTGCTCTTATTCATCGGCACAGACCAGACCTTATTGATTACGATAAACTATCAAAGGTACGTTGTATACATTTCTTTTAAAAAGCATGACCTTCAATAGCATATCTTGTCTTGCATTTGTTCAAATACTAAAGATATCCTGTTTATCATATTTTGAAAAAAGATTTTCAGCAGCATTCTTTATCATTGATTTTTTATGACATCTTTTTTTTTCAGTTTGTATTTTGTGAAAGTTATAAAAGAATATGGGGAAAATATGTCGCTATTTACTTCTTCACATTCGTAGTATAGAATATTCCACTTTCCAATGATTGCATTCTAATCATCATGTTTAAGCTGTCTTACTTCTTACTGAGATTTTTTGCGTAAGCTTATTCCAGCCTAACTTATGAAAAAAATGTAACAGCATCATTGCTTAAGAATTCTTTTACGTACATTTTAATCTGTTTCTGTTTAGGAAGACCCCATGTACAATTTAAATTATGCCTTCGAGGTTGCAGAAAACCATCTTGACATTCCAAAAATGTTGGATGCTGAAGGTAGGCTATTTTTCTAACTTATTTTTTTTTAGTTGATCATGGTATACAATAAACCAAACGGAGAAAAAACTGAATTTCTGATTCTTCCCTAGCAATGGGTTGCGGAAAATATTTTACCTGAAAACACCACATTACTTCCATATGAGAATGCGTCATGGGGCTCTTCCCATGATTGTTATATCGCTACAGCCACAAAAGGCCAAAACTAAATGAAAAACGGACGTTTCTAGGTATATTAAAGTTAGGATGTCCTAATATGTCAAATCCATTGTAATACAGTAAAGTGGTCACAAGGATACAATAAAATTATTATGATAAAGAGCTAAAAAAAAATATGTTGACTGACCCTGCAACAAAATGGTGAGTTGGAAAGTGACAAACCAATAATTACAAATGGCCTTATTTTTCCTACATATATATCATAATAACAAAGCTCAAATCAAAGGTCCCAACTGTCTGTTTTTTTTTTGTTTTTTTTTTTTTTTTTTTTTTTTTTTTTTCAGTGAAACATTTTTGTAAACCGACTTTACTCTTTTGATTTTAACCTGGAAAAAATATGCTACTATCTGAGTTGCATTGCAAGTTTAAACCTTAACCTTGAAGAACATTATTCTATACGTTGTTTTAGTCAGCATTTCAAGCTCTACATAATAGAGGCACAGGATTTTCAAGCAGTTCATTTTGAAATTGATAGAGTTCAATTTTTTTTCTGCATAAGTGGATTTTTTTATGAAATTTAGAGCTAGTGTGAGATCACTTTGATGTGTATTTAAAAGGGAAACAACTAGAGAAATCAGTTTGATTTACAAAGAATCCTACATTTGCACCTGAAGTGTTGCTGCAGATTTTTCAAATTTTTGTGATTTTGTATTTAGATATGGTTAATCAAGTTAAACCTGATGAACGTGCTGTTATGACATATGTCTCATGTTATTATCATGCTTTCTCTAGCTCACAACAGGTAAAGTTAGGTTTTCGGTTGTATTTTTTTAAAAAATATATAATCATCATCATCATCATCATCATTCTCGGCTTAACGTCCGTTTTCCATGCTAGCATGGGTTGGACGGGGTATATTAATGACCCTCTTCCAATCTGATCTAGACTGTGTTAGATCTAAACTCAACTTCCTCTCTATCAAGTCTGTCCTTATAACCTCCTGCCAAGTCTTTCTCGGTCTGCCTCTGGGCTTTGCCCCAGGAACTATCAAGTCTCTACACTTTCTTACCCAATTATCCTCCTCCATTCTTTCCAAGTGCCCCAGCCAATTCAATCTTCTTATCTGGATAACATCTTTAATTCTACAGAGACTTAGCCTGCTTCTTAGCTCATCTGAACTCTTTCTGTCTCTCAGACTGGCATAATATTAGTTTTAAATCATTTTAAGTTTATTTTCTTATCTATATTATAATACACTGTGAGTCAATTTAGGAGCCAGGGGTTTTGTAATGGAGAATGTCATTAAACCTATATGTAATTATAGTAATAACCCCATCCAAGAATAATTTTGTCACTTCATGTAAACAAATGACAAATATGCAGAAAATAGCAATGCAAAAAATTATGTACAACAAGTGCCATGAAATTTTCCACAGACTAACAGCTAGTTCTGCATAACAGATATACATTGACAGATATACATTTTTTACAATTGAAATTCTTCTTTACTTTTAGGCTGAAACTGCAGCAAAACGTATTTTGAAAGCATTGAATGTAAATCAAGGAAATGAAAAGGCTATGGAGGACTATGAAAACCTTGCTTCTGATTTACTTGGATGGATTAACAAAAAAATCCCAGAGTTAGAAAACCGAGACACTGATAATTCCCTCAATACTATGCAGGTAGGGTAGCACTTTCTTAGTAAAATGTTTTAGTCTATCATGAAATATATTTAATTGAAATTTCTGGTTAAAAATTATAAATCATTAAAGGGGCATTAGAGACAAACCCTTTTTGTCAGAAATTTCTGTATCATTTTTGTTGTTGCCAGTACCATGCATTGTCTGGTAAAAAAAATTTATACATTATATGAACAAATAGCATTTGTTTACTGATTATTCTCTAAAAGGTTAACCAGTCACAATGAATAACTATTTTTTATTTTATTTGTTTACAGGACAGATTAAACGACTTCAGAAACTACAAAGGTACAGAAAAACCACCTAAAGTAGATGACAAATCAAAACTGGAAAACCTTTTCAACACTCTGCAGACCAAACTTCGACTCAGCAATCGTCCATTGTATATGCCAGCAGAAGGAAAGATGATCAGTGTAAGTGTCAAATGATGTGGATTTAACTTTAAATCATATACAAATATTGATAAAGTATGAAATACATTTGTTAAGTTCTATTGCAATTTTCCATTATTGTTTTCTTTAAAAATTCAAAAAACAGACCATTTTTGTTCAAACATGGTATCCTATTTGTTACAAATCACTGAAAAACGCAAAATTTTAAAACATATATTTCGAGTATAAGTAAAACAATGATTTTTGACAGTCAAATACTTGCACATAGTGAACTAACTTTTTCCTTGTTTTTTTTGTTGCATAGGATATTGATAAGGCATGGAAAGATTTAGAACAAGCAGAGAAAGACTTTCAA
This sequence comes from Hydractinia symbiolongicarpus, assembly GCF_029227915.1. Taxonomy (NCBI): domain Eukaryota; kingdom Metazoa; phylum Cnidaria; class Hydrozoa; order Anthoathecata; family Hydractiniidae; genus Hydractinia; species Hydractinia symbiolongicarpus. Next base: position 21,781,328 of record NC_079883.1, read on the forward strand.
GATTGGATCTTGAATGAATTAAGAAAGTAAGTTTTAAAAAATGCCAGCATCATGTGTGTTAAGAAAATAAGTTTTAAAAATGCTAGCACCATGTGTAGAGAAGCCAAATCTTTATATGTGTATGTGTATTTTTATTTAGGTTAGAGCGACTTGACCATTTGGCAATGAAGTTTAAGCACAAGTGTGACATTCACGAGGCTTGGGCAAAAGGCCAGGATGAATATTTGAAAGCGAATGATATTGAGGGAGCTTCTCTTGCCACTTTATTGGTATGATATATTTTTATGATAAACATGTTTCAGTGATCTAACATTATAGAAAGTCTAATTTATAGTGATTTATCTACATTTTAGGCTGCAAGAAAGCGACATGAAGCCTTTGAGTCTGACTTGGCTGCACAACAAGATCGTGTTGAACAGATTGTTGCCATTGCTCAAGAATTAAACACATTGGGATACAGCAAAGTTGATGAAGTTAATGCACGTTGCCAGAGTATCTGCAATGGGTGGGATTCATTAGGGGATTTGACCTCCTCCCGAAGTCAGAACCTTGCTGCTGCCATTGAGATTGCTGAACGATTGGATAATTACTGGTTGGAATATGCCAAGAAAGCTTCACCATTTAACAATTGGATGGACGGTGCCAAGGAAGATTTGATGGATATGTTCAGTGTTCATTCACTTGAGGAAGTGCAAGATTTAAAAGATGCTCAAGAAAAATTCAAGGAAAATATGCCAGCTGCGAAAGAAGAATATGATTCTATTAATGCTCTTCAGGCCGCTATTAATGAAATGAGCTCACAGGAGAATCCCTACACCAACACTAAGATTGAGGTAGGGAGATTTTTGCAGAAACTAGATAAAAATGTTTGAAATTTTGCCAAAATCTTAAAATTTTTCAACAAAAAAGCTTGTTCAGAAAATCTGTGTCATTTTATCTCATTTGATCACTATTGATAATAATGCCACCAAAGCATTGCTTTCTAGCTAAAAGTTTCTTATTAACAGGACTTTAAACTAGATAGGAAAAAATTAAAAAATAAATCTATAGTTTGAAAAAAGTAAAAATTTAGGAAACATCTATCTTGCTATTTTTCAGGACTTAATTGCTAAATGGGATGAGATTATGACGCTGATCCCAAAACGTGACCAACTGCTTTCTGATGAAACTGAACGCCAACAAACCAACGAACGTCTTCGTGTACAGTTTGCACAAATGGCCAACCAAGTGGGAGAATGGATTGAACAGAGAAATAGCCGCATGATCGATATCGGTATGAATGCCCGTGGGACTTTGGAAGATCAATTGCGCGAATTAAGAGGTTTGAATGAAGAAATCAACAATTACAAAGAACATATAATTCAAGTTGACAATCTAAACACGGTAAATAGTTATGTACATAAAGATGTTGGAAAATGGGTCCATTTTGAAGCGCTCTCATTGTTGCATGCACACAATTTTGTTGTAATTATTCTACCAAAAAAAACTTTTAAAGCTATTAAGAGAGTAATTTCTCTTTTTAGCCGCCCCCTCCCTTTAAGATGATGATGAAACAGACGAAGTTAACATATGTAATAATTTGAAAAATAGATTCTATTATTTATTTACCCCCCTCTTTTATTAAGCCCCCGTCAAAAACCTCTAAAATTTAATAAAATGGCTAAAAAGAGGAATTACGGTACAAGAAAGCTTAAATTTCTTTCTAAAGATGCACAACGTTCCTAGTATGTATTTGAAAGAAAGAGTTTAAATTTATGCTGTTGGTGTTTATATTTCTAACATTTTTAGAATGTACAAGAGGCTATGATCTTCGAAAATCCACACACGAAATATTCCATGGAAGTGATCCGCATTCGATTTGAGAAACTGCTCACTGGTATTACAAGAAACATAAATGAGGTGGAAAACCAGGTAAGTAACAACCTCTGATGTTTAGGCGCAGACTAGAGTACTAAATAAACTGGAGGATAAATGGGGTGGGGTGGAAAAATTACTGATAATCTTTAATTATAGAGGGGGTGTTAAGTGTGGTAGTTCGGTTAAAAGTTCTTAATTTTTTGTTCAGACTATTTGCGTTCAGATATACGGTTTTAATTCGATTACAAGCAATTAAGTTTATCTTAAAGTAATAAATGGAGAGGGGTGATTAGAACAATATCCAAACATGCACAATTGGGAAGAACGATTCTTAGATAGTCTAGGGGGTAAGTGAGTACTGTTATGGATGATGTTTTCAATTTCGCGCAGATCCTTATGAGAGATTCGATTGGATTGAGCGAAGATCAAATAAAAGAACTACGTACGTCTTTCAACCATTTCGATAAGAATGGAAACAATAAGCTCGATTACAAAGAATTCAAACAATGTTTGGTCAGTTTGGGTCATTCTACAGACATCGAGGACAAGGTAGGTTGTTTCTGTAACCACAAAACTAACTTTGATGGGTCCTGATAACAATGGAAATAAAATTAAATCTACGTCTTGTTTTTTTCTTTAGGAAAGTGCAGCTTTTAATCGTATAATGGCGATGGTTGATCCTAACGAAGTCGGTTATGTTACCTTCCAAGCCTTCTTGGATTACATGACACGAGAGTCAGCAGACACAGATACTGCCGAACAAGTTATGGAATCCTTTAGAATTCTTGCTGGTGAAAAGGTATTGTTTTTTCTCATTTTCCGTCGATTGGATTTTAGATCCTTAATGCTTTTCTTTAATTTTGGATTTTTTGTGTATAACGCCATGAAGTTACTACGCAGCGAGTGTTTATCTTAAAAGTCATAATTACTGGTGCTTATAAAAACGACTGAAATGAACGAGAAAATGGACATCGGAAAATAAAAATTCCCTCGCTTAATTCTTTTGGTAATGAAAAGTTGTTAGATAAACTCTATGTATGTTATTATGTTAACATTTACTTTGCGTGATTATTAACATATTTGCTGTAATTTTTCAGCCTTACATCACTGCTGATGAGTTGCGACGTGAATTACCAGCCGAACAAGCAGAGTATTGTATCGCACGTATGTCAGCCTATACCGGACCAGACGGTGTCCCTGGAGCTCTCGACTATCGTTCTTTCTCGTCTGCTTTATATGGAGAGAGTGACTTGTAATCCTTTGCTTTTGCATTTGTGATTTTTAAAATCAACGATATAGCGTTGCGGTAAGCCATGATGTTTTGTCTCTTCCCAATGCGCAAACATTTATATAGCTAACTGAATTTTTTTTGTTCATGTTTTATTTTTGATTATTAGAATTATGAAGTCGACGTTTTTTTTCTTCGTGGACTATCTTTTGTAATTTTCTTGTTGCATGTGTGATTTCAACGAATTTTATATTTAATATTACGCTCAGGAATATGGGATTTTTGCTCAGGGTGGGGGAAATAGACCTGAATTATATATATTAACTTGATTTGAGCTATAAAAGTTATCCGGTTACTAGCCAGTTTTTAAACTATATTTACATGTTTCTTCTCCTTTCTTATGTTCAGTTATGTTTTTTTGGCAAGAAAAAACAATTCTTTGTTCAATTTCCAATTTTTACATGTATATTAAGAGTTATTTATTAAGAACAACTCCTCTATACGAGCTTCCTACGATTATATCAAATAAAAAAAAGATTTTTGGCAAGAACACATATCGTATTTTTCTTACATCTGTTTTTTCTTGTGTATGTTCTGTTCTTTGCTTTTTAAATTTTGCTTTAACATGAGGCTGCGTTTTTATTACATCGTCCCAAAATGTGAATTAAAAAAAAATACATGCATATATATTGCAACATTAAAAAAAATTAAAAATAAGAAAGTTTGTTTTTTATTCCTTCTGTTTATGATACGCAACATCCATCCTATTTTGTTCGAGAAAAACTGTATTCCTGGCATTATTTTTTTTTACTTGGGAAATGAAGTATTTATGTTCAAATTTCTAGATGATCAAATTTTACGATTCCAAACGTTTGTTTTTTCGAACTATCGCACCTTCCAGTGTTTAGTATCTGCGCGTGCGCATTAGTATCTTTGTTGCCTCTAAGCCTGGATTTTGTAGCTTTTGGAAGATGAGAACTTTTCCAAGTGTTAAAAGGCGGCAACTTTTAAACAGCCAGTTAAAATTCGGAGAACGCTGCCATCTTGAACATACTTTGTTTGCTCCGTTACCCCGCTGCAGGATTATTGCACAAAAGCATAAAAACATAGATGTAGGTCAAATCTGTTTCGTGCAATGAAAAACTCAACTTCTATAACTATTAAAATTCTAACTTTTATGCATTCGAATTGTGTTGTAAAATGCTATTTAGACTGCTATGTGGCAGATACGGTACAGACTCGATAGCAATTACAGCATCTTCCATGCGAGTATATTTTTGCAGACCCGTGCCAAGATTAATAGAGATGTGGAAATAATAGAGGAAATACGGTATGTTTATTTTACACATAAAGGAAAAATTTACAGTACTTTCAAAAAGTTGTCATAGCATCGATGTTTAAATGTTTTACACGGGTGAAACAATTCTTGTCCAACTTTTATGGCTGACAAAATTTTATTGCAAATTTAAACATTGAAAGGACAACGTTGTTTGAAAAGAATTTTGAAATATAATGCTGTCTAAATTGTTTGAAAGAAATCCGGGAAATTATCTTTTTACTTTATTATGAAATGAGAATGTTTTTCGTTGTTGAGTTTTACAATTAATTTCCGCGAATTTAACCATACAGTAGACGTCTGTTAATTCGGATGCCGCTTAATTCGAACTTTCCGTTATTTCGAACAAATTGCCAAGTCCCTTGAGTTTGGTTTAATAAAATTTTATATTTTAAGCTCCGATAATTTGAACATTTTGCTAATTCGAACAATTGTTTATTCCCAAGGTTATGCTCGTTAATACGAACTTTTGTGTATCCATAGATAAAATCTTATGGGAAGATAAAAAAAAAAACGTTTTCATTTTTATTGCATCAATGGTGGCAAAATTTCTTTCAATTTATCAATTAAATTGGCATTTTCAATAAAATGAAATTTACAAGGAATTTGAAGGCCTTGCACCGCCTATTTTCCCTGTCACTTCAACTTTTGCAGCTGCCGTCTTTGGTTGCACGAAGAAAGAATTAGACTGTTTTTGCGAACCGACCAGTCTTTCCTTCCTCGACCACCATACAAATGCTAGTTACAACCTGGGATGCAGTGACAACAAAGACAGTTGTTAACTGCTTCATTACTGAAGATGATAACGCTTTCAAGGAAGTGGAAGAAGAAATTGAGAATCTTCGTACAACCCAACCCGATCTTTTTGTAGATTCCATAGATGCGTCTTCCAACACTGAGGTTGATGCAGAAATTGCAGCTTATACAGCCTCCCTCTAACGCCGAAATTATAGCCAATTTATTTGATATGGAACATGACAGTAACGGTTTATGATGATGGCAATAATGGTGCATTAGAAATTGAAGATGAACCTGTGGAGTGTCCCAGCCCGATTTTCTCGATCTTGTAGAAATAATGAAGCAATTTGCATTATTTTCACACATGACGGGAAAACGGTTTAATCGTATGCTAATCGCATTGATCGCATAGTTGACCAGAATTATCCGCAAACAAAAAAGCAAACAACGTTAAAAGATTTTTATAAAAAGTTGTAGGAAAGTTGTAATAAAGTATATTAGCATAAAACCTTTAAACGTGTATTAGAATTCTTGTTTTTTCTGAACTTCCGATAATCCGAACATTCGTTTATTCGAACAAATAATTTAGTCCCTTGCGTGTTCGAATTAACGGACGTCTACTGTATATATACTTAATAATATAGATTACGTTTGAGACCGACAATCCAGCTCACTCTTCTTGATAGTGTAGGGGAGGTAAGGTACACATGGACAAATGACTTTGGTATGTAAAAGTCTTGCGCAACACATAAAGCGCAACTTTCGCCTCCTCAAAATCGGGATATTTGAATATTATCCGCAGCAGTAATTCAGAAATGCAGCTTAAATATATTTTTTATAAACAACTTTGTAACATACGAGACCGAGGTTAAGTGTTATTACATTACACGCTTTTTATATAAGAACCATAAAGTTCAATCCAGTAAAAATTTAGAAACATTAAGAAACATCGAGATGAACTGCTAATGAACATAAATTTTTTAACAACTTTTACAAACATTTATACCTTTAAAATAAAAACAGGCTGACTTTTCCTGCTGTCTTTGAATGATACTAAAGTTTTCGAATAAACCAATCACCGTCTTATCCAAGATCCTGTCACCTTTTTCTCCATCTATGCTGTCAACAAACCCATCGCCACCTCACAGACATGGTATGCTTCCTAGTTTATATGTGCATTGTATTTCTTGGAAGACTATTCCAATCAGCTATATATTTTAAGAAACATAAAAAAGAAATAGCCAGGCCCAATTAAAATTTTGTTTTTTTACATATAGAATATATAAAAACATGTATCGAGGAAATAGAAAGGATGTTTAAATTTAGGAAATGCGGTTCATGTTGTCTAGGAAATGCGGGTCAGGTTGTCTAAATAAATTCCTTCTAAATTAGGAAGTATCCGGACTGAACTCTAAAATATAACCCGCAAAGATAAGACTGACATAACCCCAGCTCTTCTTCTATGAAAACTGCGAACTTTGCAAATGTATGTATGTATCATCCATAACTTTAAGTTTATTTATTATATACTTTTTTTGTAGAGTTTCAGATGAATGAAGATAAACAATTTTACGGTCTTTTGCAAAGATTTATTTTAACAATTTTAATTTATTTCAGACCTATTTTTTTACTTTAAAGAAACATATACATGGTCGTTCAGCATATATATATTTTATGGTAATATTTCGACCTCCGTATTGGAGGTCTTCATCAGACTATTGATAGTCTATCAGACTATTGATATTCTATTGATATTCTATTAGGAAGTATCCGGACTGAACTCGAAAAATAACCCGCTAAGATAAGACTGTATATCCGTATATTATAAGACTATATAAGACTGAATGTAAAATTCAGGAATTCGAAATTAAAAAAAAACACCCAAAAAAACTTAAAAGAACCAGGAAATTTGGCTTCGCAAGGTGTTTTTATTTTCTTCACGTTTTTTTCACATTTTAGCCTGTTGTTCATAACTTGTTCTAATTCTTCAGCCATAACCACTTTCATTGTTCTTATAAAACTAGTAATGAAAACTAAAACACGAAAGCTGCACATGCAATCCTTACAAATTCCTTGTTCCCTAAGATTTCAAATTACATGAGTTATGCTATATATAATTTAGATTCATATCTGATAAATAAACATATAGATGGAAGGATTTTCACAGTAAAAATTCGTTAACGTCAAAATATCGAAAATTAGTGTATGATTAACAAGAAATGTGAAATACACAAATTTACTTTCCCAACTTTTAAAACAAACTGAAATAAAAATAAATCGTAAGTATAATATTGTCAATGTTTGTTTCTTGTTTTTACATATGTTAACATCAGAAAAGGATGCTTCTCAATAGCGGAAGGAACAGACAACACCAAAACAAAGTTCTTACTAATTTTCAGACGCACTACTTTCACACCGAAGACGCGAAGTTTTTTTCTTTTAAAAATAGTAAAAAGAGTAAAGGTATTTACTTTAAAAAATTCTGATTTTCGCACATACTGTTTTTGAGGTTTCAAAAAGTAAGTTCCAGAAGTTTTCAAAACTTTTTTAGAAGCACTTTTGACAAAAACAGAAATTTTAATGAGAAAGAACAAAGCAAAAAAAAGTAGAATTCCAATAACCTAACGACTAATAAAACTGAATATAAACAAAAAAATTGGAAAATACATTTCCCAGGGTTTTTCCGAATTTTTTTCAGGAGTATATTGCATTTCCAAGAGTTTTTTCCAGAAGTAGTGGTCACCCTGTAATAGCTACACTTTTTATATATTCCAGATTTTTGCACAATGCTTGAAAATTCGTACACGTAAGGTATTTCGAATGTAAACAATAACTATATATTTTATTTACTATTTAACTTAAAAATAATAATACAAAAATAAAAATATTTTTCTTTCCATAACATTAAACAGAAAAGAATGACTTTATTCAAAGTATTTAAAATTGTTTAAAGCGAAACATTCTGTGTCTCACAACAGGATCAAAGCAACCATAGCAGCTATCCAACATGCATCCTGACTTGTAAGTGACAGGTTGCTGCGGTCCTCGCCATATTAATTTGTGAAGATTTGCAGCCATGCAAAGTACCTTTTGCTGAGAGAAATCATCTGCTTGTCCACACAAATAAACTCGACCCGAACTTGCACCAATGAAAAGACCCTAAATGATGATGGTCAAGGGTTCATAAATTTAGGGGTGTAAAATATCTTTTCTTTACGTACAACAAACTGTGTATGTAGTACTCAGCAATAAACAAGATAATTTACACTTAAGATATATAACTGTAGAACAAGGGTTATGATTAATGATTATATTTTGATAATACACATATGTTTAAACACAAGGGTGTAGGGCATTACCAGCTTGCCAAGAATCTAAAATAAGGGAAGAGGATAGAGCTTAAAATCTAGACCTTTTAGGGGCGTTATTTATGTATACCCCTCAACTATTATCAATTATATCAAAACTGTTCTCACACAACTGGACAGCAAGAATCAATTCATTAAACCTATTTTCGGTTAAATATAATTTTTATAACCCTTTTTAAGTAATGCTTGGTCCTTAACAACCAAGAATGCAAAGACCTAAACATACTTCAATAGGTTCTTTATCTTCAAGAAAGGCTATTTGTATGATATCTTCCTGAATGTAAAATTCTCTCCATAAATCGACAGCAAACTGATCAAATTCTGGTGAATCAGAAATCCGTTCATGAAATCGTAAGCAATCACTTAAGCCAATAACTTTTATCTTCACATTTCGATAATTGTCCATAAATTCCTGAAGTATACTTGGGTCCCGGGCATCTAATTGTGACAGGGCTTGAAAAAATACTGCATTGTCCACTTTTTTGGTGCCCTCTTCCAGCACCATGGCATATCTAGGCAGCGACATATCCATGTATCATTTTTTGTATACATACACTAAATATTTTTAACTGAAATATATATATAATATATACATATGCTACATCATCATCATCATCATTCTCGGCTTAACGTTAAATATAAATAGTTTTTTAAAAAAAATATAAATAGTTACATATAAATGTAAATCTAATTTAATAGTTTTTATTTGCACAAACAAGAAAATTTTATCATTGACAACACTTGCAACACTTTGGTGCCCAATATAAGGCATCAGAGAGTATTGACCATGTGTATGCCTAGAGGTGTCTGGCTGAGGCAAAATTTATATGGCAGAACTTATGCCATGTCTAATTCAGATGATTTATGTTATTTGTGCATAAAATCAGTTTTGGTTTATACCCAATTAAGTGTCAAACTTAAATCCTATTTTAAGAACTAATAAAAATAAGACCTGGTCACCCTTCTTAAATTACTTAATGCAGTAAGTAACTAATAATTTATTTGTCAATAGACAAAAAACTACATGATTTTTTAGAAAAATGATTTTATAAGTATTGTTGTAAATAAGTCTATTGAAAGGAGATCACTACTACAGAGAACGATTAGTCTTGTCACTATGGCGATTATGAAATGGTTCTCCACTTATCAGTTTAAAGCTAACCGTTACCGTGGTTAACGTATCGTTTCCGCAAGGCCTATTTCACGAAAACAAAAAACGTTTTGATGGTTTCCATCAGCTTCAAATCACGGTAAAGATGGATCATTTCCCTGGACTCCACAAATTTCTAGGCCTGAATAAGAGATTTTAAAAAATACTTCAAATGAGTCTAACAAAATTTAAAAAATTAAAAATAGAGGGTTGTAGAAGAACCAACTTCACCAGAATTTAAGCTTGCAGTAACTGTTTACAAACATTTACAACAGAAATATGTGGCCTAGCCAATGCGACTATTCACACTATTTTTCTGAAACTTATACGTTATTAGTTGACACATTGTGGAACGCTACAGTGAAAAAGCAGTTTCTATCTTCACATTATCATTTTAAGCAGGGCAATATTCAGAAAGTAATGGAGATTTCCCTATGCATTTTCATTCATAGATGGTTCTCGTCTTCCCATTAAATGCTTAACCAATAAAACATTATTTTAATTGCAAAGGTTTTTATTAGATTTATTAATGGCTGGGTATGGATTTATTGGGCTTCTGTTGGAGCTCCTGGAAATACACAGGATTCTACCTTGTTTTAATCTGCTATTGACCTTTGGAAAAAACTGTTGATGGAAAAGTTATTCCTGATGTAGCACAACAATTAGAAAATGTTGAAATAGTACCTTATATTAGATGATGGTGTCTTTCCACTGAACATGGACTATGATGAACTGCATGGTGATGCTATTTTTTCAGATGATAAACAATAATTTAATTCTAGCTAAGCAAATGCCCCTCATAGAAGGGGCATTTGGAAAGCCTAAAGGGATTCCTGCCTTAAAAATTAAATTTATTATATGTTGTGGAGAATAAGTTGTTTATCAAGCCTTTTGGAGTTTTTTTTGAAATCTTTTTTTGTTCTCAAATTATTAAAGATTATATTATGTCATAAGTTTTAAAAAATGCTGACATCACATTTCTAGATAAAATTAAAGATGAGGCCATTCTTAAACTACAAAACTTTGCACATGCCAAGCGTACAGCCTGGCAGGATTTCCACAATGATAACCAATGAAATCAGCAAGTAAAATCAGTGCTGACAGGGTTTAATTTGCCGCAGTAGCAGTATTAATAAGGTAATTAAGTAGAAGTAACTACATATAACCATGTTTTTGTGCGATTGGTATTTCAAAAATAACAGTTAAGCTTCTTTTCATTAAAGTCTCTGAAGAGCACCTCTTTCCCCAGGACATCAGTTCGTAGCTAATTTAGGTCAAAATATTTCGTACTCTTTAAATTGCGGGCCGTCGAACAGAACTTGCCGCTTCTGTTCTAATATATTATTAATCGAGACAAATTGTCCCTACGCCGGGCGCGTGCTTTTGTTTATCTCTCTTTCGGTTTCGTAGATTGCACAACAACAACGCACCATACATGTGGGTTGAAAGATCCTGCTCCATCAGATCTGGGTTAACCTGCTTAAATTTTTTAAACATTTTCAACAAAAATCACAATCATCTTCGAATTCCGCAATAAAATATAGGGAAGCATGCAAATATTTAAGTTTGTACACTAAGTACAACTGCCTCTAAGTAGCCATTTTAAAATTCCTAGTTGATAATTCAAATATGCCACTCATTTTTCTCAATGTTTTTTTTGTTTTCTCTTTGAAAATTTAATGATGTTAACCTGGATCCAAAAATTATTTGTATCTATTGTCATATCTTGCTACCAACCTTTACCTTACATGTCTCTTCTGGAACTTTGATAAGCAGTACTCGTTATTTGTAACGTTTTTATAAGAAACATGGAGAAAGTAAAATAATAAAAAAAGTATGCCTGTCATCTTGAGGAAAGGGGGTCACAAACAGAAACTAACAACAAGGATAGCTAGCTATATTTCTTTTTTAAATGCTTGCTTTCTAAATAACTACTTTTTATGCTTTTGATTTTTAAGGTGCTATATATACAAACAAGTTGTCGTGACAATGTTATTATTGTGTATTTAGAACAATAGACCTAAGAAGAGAAATTGAGCAGTCAGTGAAAGCCACTAAATTCAGGATCATACCTCGATTGACATAAGAAAATTGAAACGGAGTCTTTGCTCAGTTCTGCACATAATTGGACAAAAAAAAATCATTAGCTATTAACTTTAATTTTTAGATTTTAAGAAGTAAGAATGCGAAATGGAACTGGAATTGGTTTCCTATCTAGCAAAAAGAAAAATTGTTAAACACAGGATTCTGCAATCACAGTATTTGTCACAATGGTGCCCTGTAATCAGGCTTGAAGTGAAAGTTCTTTAATTTCTGTTTCTTTTCAATGCAATACCATTCTTTAAATATTTTAAAGCTAAAAGGATTTTTTGTTTTCTTTTGAAAAAAAACAGGAAATAAATTTCATGGTAAGATAGTGAAATGGATAAAGTTGGCTGAAAAGGGTAATATATGATCCAGATCAAACACTCATTACCTGTCAGAATTTGCATGTATACAATATGGAAGCGTGCATTTTACATTGGATTGTTGTGTTATCGTTTCTTTTGTGTTGGCTTATTGTGTTTCATTTTTGTAGAGGGGATTACAGTCTCAAGTATGTACAAATTGAGAAACAGTTATGTGAGCTTCTATCATTAAAAGCACTTTAAATTACTTGTGGGCACTAAGAATTGTTTCTTCTTGTCCTAGTATTTTTTTCTGCGAGTGGGAAAATAAAGATTTGTTTAACATTACGCATTTATATTCGTAGATACTAAAAGTAGGAACCAGCAGTAACCAACAGTAATCACCAGTATTATGAAGTAACCACCAGAGAACCAGCTGTTTTTTTTGAAGTAACCACAAGAGAACCAGCTGTTTTTGAAGTAACCACAAGAGAACCAGCAGTTATTATTAATTTACTCCAGATAAGGCAGCAACAGCAGCACAAAGTTGTTGTGATTTTTATGCACAACACTTCATGACCTTAAAACTACCAAATATGATAAATAAAAGGCACTTAGTCCCAAAGGCTTTTTCTGATACTTTCTGATGCTCTTGCTAACTAGCTACTTTTCAGTTGTTTTAACGAGGTCCAATAAATGGATTTATTTCGCCTAAAGGCAATAATGGAAACAAGTAAAACAGAACGAAAATAGTGTTTTCAGGATTAAAGTTCATTCTTTGAAATAAAATATAACACGTTTCAAAAAAAAAACGTTTATATCGAAAGCATAATTTTTTCACTTGAACAGAAACCATGTGAGAAAAAAACCCGTATATTTTCTGCCGGATGCCAAGATGTTTCTCCACAACATTTATTAATTCATTCGAACTTTACTTTGTCTACCAAAAGAAAAAATGTCTTGTTTTGGACTCTCCTCCATATAGCGTTATATCTGGTTTACAATACACGAATTGCAAAATGAAAATCTGTCAGTGAAATACATAATTTGATATCAAATATCTCAAGAACGGATAAAGATTTTTCAAAAAAATAAAAAGATTTCTTGACAACCTTCAAAGATGTTTTATTTGAGCTCAACTTGATTTTTAGCGGGAGGTAACCTTTAAGCAGAATAATTTTTGTAGGAAGCGTTGAAGGAAATGTTTATTCGCTGCGAAAAATAAACTAAAATTTGATATGGATTCCACAACAGTGGATACAATGGCAGTAGAGGTATCTCACGCTCAATGACTTCAAACCGTGTGGTTTATTATTATATTCAATTCATTCGAACTTTAACTATGTCTACCAAAAGAAAAAAATGTCTCGTTTTGGACTCTCCTGTATATAGTGTTTTTGGTATATTTGGTTTACAATTCAGATATTAGTCTTTATTTAAAATATTAATTTTATTTATGTTAATTCTCGCGTGTGGTTTTTAACGCCTTCTGTCTCAACTGTTGCATAAAGCCCGATTCACACTAAGACATAAACATTTCAGAAAAATGGGTCATGAACTGTTGTGTACATTATAAAATGATTCACATTCAAAGCGGTAGATGCATTTATTCCGTTTTATGTATTTAACTGGTCGTCCTCTTGTGGTCACATAAAAAAACTGCTGGTTCTCGGTTGGTTACTTCAAAGTACTGGTGGTTCTCTGGTGGTTACTTCAAAATACTGCTGGTTACTGCTGGTTCCTACTTTTAGGAAAAGCCATATATGTTATTGCTTTTTTTAATGTATATAATTTTTTTTATTAAAAATGAGTTTTTTTCTTTTAAAAAAGAAAATCTTTACTGTTTTCATATAAAGCTCTATGTAGCTAAAAAGTAAAAATCAAATGTCTACAAACATACTTTATAGCTTCAGCTTAATTTTAAGGAACTGTGTTATTAAACTTTGTAAAGTCATTAAGTAACTTTAGCAACCTTTTTAGAAACCAATGACATCCGGCATCAGTAACTAGGAAACACCACAGACTAAAGTTAGTCACCAGACAAAACAGGGCAACAACCAGTCAACTTTAAAACCTATTATAGTTAATGGTGCCTGATAAATATACAGAAAGAGGATAGATAGCAGATCTCTAATGTAACAGTACAGTCCATATACACAAAGTGTCAATTATAAACTCAAATATCTTCTTAGCTGTCTTCTGTCTGCAACAAGACAACTAAATAATTGCATCTGCAAAGACCTTCATTAAAAGTTTGACCACTGTATTGTACTAATGCTTTATTTCTCTTGCGAGATGAGTATTGTAAAGTTAGCTATTTTTGGGTTAATCATATGTATAAATAAAAGAGAGACGAATATACACATTTAAGTTATTTCTAGGTTAATCATATTATAATTGAAGGAGAGATGACTATACACTTTTAATATAGCTGGTATGGTCACCTTTGGCAATGCGATGCTTTGTTAGAAATATTATCAGTTATTTTATTACTTTTACAATATTGATTTTGACTATCCTTTGGTACTTTTACAGTAGGAAGGAAAGACATTCAGTATCAGTCGAGGTAATGTTAATACCATCATAGTAGCTTTTAAAATAAGCCAAAAGATATGTTAGCATGACATTGCAGATGGCAGAGTCATTTGCAAGCAGCAATTAAATCTAAGAATTTTGGGTATTTTTCTTGAATTTAGTTCGGTGAGTGGGTCAATTTTAAATACTAATAACATCTATTAGGAATAGATTATTTTTAGCAGAGAAGTGCCAAAACTTATTCAAAAAGAGTCAGAAATCCTATCCATTTGTAGTGGTGTCACTTATTTACATATATTTTTAGAATTCTGGACATTTCAGTGCTAGTGTTAAATTTCAACAACTTCCTGAAAGTAAAGATGGTAGATACAAAATATGGCATAATGTATGGAAACCAAATCCTAGCAACCTTAATGTAAATATTGCAATAGCCACACAGTGCTCAAGAAATAACTTGCAACATGTGAAACGACTTGTAAACTACTGGAGTGGTCCAATATCCATAGGTATATTTTAATAGTACTTTCTTAGTTGTTAGTTCATAGAAAAATCCAACGGGATTTGCCTGCCATATTTTCCACTATTTGGTGATCCTTGTTCGCACATGACGTAATTAAATCACTTTACCAGGCTTTTAAAACAAAGATACACACAATCATTTTTGACAGACAAAATATGGCTATTATTATAGGGATAGGTGTTTACAAAAATCCAGGTACATTGCCATTACTTTATTAAGTGCATAAACATTACGTTTCTCTGAAACACAACTTTTTTTCTTGTGTGTGTGGCATTTATAAAGATTTTATGATGGTATTACAATTTTAATCTAAACAGATGTGTTTTGTTGTGTTTATAATATAAATTACTTTCCATATTTTTTTATTATTTGCTTCTAGCTGTACTTGTGTCTGGCAATGAAATTGATGATTACCTAAGTGAGCTGAATCTTTTGGTCCAGTGTCGAACCACTATTGCATCTCAAGTGGCGTTTCATGTTGTTATTCCTTTATCACATCCACCATTTCAATCTAATCTGGTAATTAAAAAAGAAGACAAACTAACATGTTCACAGTTTAATGTGGCACATAAAGATAATGCAAAAAATTATGATTTTGTTCAGGTAGGCCAAGCATCACCAAAAATTTAATAAGAAAATATGTGCTCAAATTCTATTATGTATTTACTAACTGTAATAAAAATTCATTTTACACTTTGCATAACTAGAGGGGCGTTTAAATAAAGTGAGGGAGGGGGTATCATTATTTTTTGATATAAGGACGGGGATTAAAATGGGTAATGTTGTTGTATGTTAACTTTCTCGTGCAGCGAATATAGGCAGTGTTGTTGATTAAATATTCGAAAAAAGTTAAAAAATCTTAAAAATAAAAACTAATTATCTTTTAGGGTATTATAAACTAAATTACCAAAACTTTGCTAATTCCAATGTGAACATGAACTGCATGAATAGCTTAATTTTTCCAGCTTCAGAATGAAAATACTTCAACATAACGAAATTTTGCATAAATTAGTATAAACAGTGTTTTCTTGAAAACAAATCATTTACCCATACTTATTTGAGGTTGTAATTTTGTGGCCAATGATTTTAAATTACTGTTGGCTTTTAATTTCGTGGTTTTTTGGAGGCATTTGAAGTAGCTTCTAACACAAGATTTGCTTTGAATAATTGCAACAATTTTATATTTTTTTTATATTTATTCATTAATATCTGTGGTGAAAAAAAGTAATATTGCAACGACTGCAGGAAACGAAACATAAACAACTTCAAAATATTGCTTGACAATGATTTAGGTTTATGTTTAATTGGACAATAATTGTTTTAGGATTATCTTGGCATATGCGCAAAATGACTTTATTATACATATACATTCATAAATCTTAGATATCTTATCCTGGAAACCTTCTCCGTAATGTGGCACTACAAAATATCATCACATCACATGTGCTCGTCATTGATGTTGACATGCTACCCAGTCCGAACTTAAGAGAACAGTTACTGTCATCTTCATTGTTAGAAAGTGACAACATAGGTATAATTTCTATAATATGTACAATTTTTAATTGTTCGTGGCAGTGAAATTCTCTTGTTATTGACATGCAAATAAAATTTCTGCGCAATTCAATTGCAAAGTGTATTTATGAAGTTTTTCTTAGCATATACAATTAAAAACCCCAAGCGTGTTCATATTCACTACTACTGTTAGATTTTTCTTTTTTTCTTGTGGAAATCATATGTTTTGAACTAAATTCGCAATTCACAATATGTCTCATAAAAGTTCGTCTTTAGATTTTTTGTTAGTTTTGACATCTTTTATGTTTTAGCTATTGTGATTCCCTCTTTTGAAGTCAACAGTGAAAAGACTATTCCAGTAGATAAAACAGAACTAATACATTATTGGACTCAAGGTTATATTCGTCCATTTTATAAAAGTGTATGTTGGAAGTGTCAAAAATATACTGACTATGATCAATGGAAAAGGTATCCAATTGTTGTTCTACGGCTTTAGCCGGTAGAACTTTTAAATGGGCTTCTTTTTTTGTCGCCGTTTTTACTATCGGGACTAGTGAAGCACGGAAGGGTACCAGTCTAGTGTTCATAACAGAACTACCCTGGTGAACGGTGCAAAAGTTCAAAAAATTATTATTTTTACAAATAAATCATTTTGAATTATTATTTTATATTCAGTTGGTTTCACCAGTTTTACCAAGTTACAACGGTCGTTTGTTATTTTTTTTGTGATCTGAAATTTTATGAAGCTAGATTTGTATTTACTTACAAGGAGTTTGAATAGGCTAAAATTCTTTTATATCTATTTTCGAATCTAGTTTTCAAAAAAGTGGTGTTTACAAACTTAGTCATTTTTCTACTTTCATATTTTCTTTCGTCTGTTGCTATGCCAGTTTAAAATAATTAATTATTAGTAACGTGATTACTTTTTTGCACAATTTGGAGGACATGGAGGATTTAGTATAAATCAGTTTCCTGCTGAATGTTTTTTTATTCAACTTCAAAGGAATTTTGTTGGGAGTTTTCTAAAACTTTTAAACAAAATTTCTTTGAAGTTCAAATGTCTCTGTCAAGTGGGCAATGCACAACCCGTTTTGTAAAAATCAATTTGTAAAGTTCAACCAGTTTAATCGTATATCACCTGGATTTTTTTGTTTTCGATTTATTTTGTTGAACATGTTTGACTTTTTAGATTTATTGAAAGAAACGTCAACCAATTTTAAAAAGCTAAAATAACAGCATGCATATACTATGCATAATAGTAATGTTCAAATTTCCATTGAGCAAGGTCTCCAAATAAGTCGATGGAGAAAGATTAAACATTCTTAGTCTTATTGCGTGAAAAAAACGCAATTCATGCTTGAAGTAAATAGTGATCGCAAAACAGAAAAAAACAATGATTATAGTTAAAATGACGATATATTTGCTTAGCTAAAATACAAAATTTGTTTTATTTTTTCCCGCTAAAATGAACTTTCGCGGTTGGTCAACTTTAGCGTATTTTACGGAAGAAACTTTCGTGGAAATAGAAATTAAATTGTTTAGGAAGAAGTAAGTAAATTTCTCCTCCAAAACATATTTAGTATTGGACGAAGTTACCAAGTGAGTTGGCATGATCCTTGGGAACCGTTTTACATTGGTCGGAAAAAACGTATTAAATATGACGAACGATTTGAACAGGTATTGCGTATTATATTCATTCTAGGTTACATTCTGGTCCTTATTATGCACACTTTTGTTGGCTTATTTTGTGTGGTTTAACATTTTAAAAGTCCGTTGGTTAAAGCAGGCGCAAATACATCTAATATTTTGATTCGAATGTGGGATGAATGTTAGATAAAATTTCGAATGTTGAAAAAGATTCGAATTTTGCATTTGAGTTGCTCCATCTAACACACACGACGTGTTCATTTATTTGACAATTCACTATGAAGTACATTGCAGCTATCATCGTTTTAAACAAGCTGCTGGACTTCCATGGTGAAAAAGCCTGGGGGAGGAAACTGGGTAAAATGAAGAAAATAAAGGGAATATTTTATGACCGAAGGCAGACAAGGGTTCCGAGTTTGTTTTGAGCAAGATTTCAGACTTAATGTCCCCTTCGGAAATCACTTGACATGGCTGCCATGCCGACTTATTTCTCCTTCTCACTGTTCACAATTGTTTTTACTACTACAGATTTGTTTATGCAACATTCCATAAAAAAAATTTTGACAGAAAAAAAACGTTTGAAAAATTATTCGGAAAATCGAAAGTTATGCAACACACTAAAAGCTACATGGCTAATTTTATGATCTCCTATATAAGTTTTTGTGTAGCGAAAAACCTCCGTACAGCTGGTTTACGTTTTAATGTGGGAAAACATGCAACATTCTTAGTCTGCAACATCTGTTGGAAACACACAAGACCATGTGTATAAAATGAGTTCTTACTCTTTTTTAAGGTTATACGGTTTCTATTTTAGTATGGTTTTAACCGCATCAGTCAACTTTGTGAAATGCACATGAGTGGGTCGAGCTTCCATGTTTTTCATAATGGCTACCTGCTTCATATGGGTTTTAAGGAGAAGAATACATTTCACTCGAGGAAAGACGAAGAAAACGAAAGGAACAAAATTATTTATCGTAAATTAAAATCTGAAATGCTGATTAAGTATCCACGTAGCGGCAGATATTGTTGAGAATGTATTATCGTAACAAAGGGGATGATATGTGGACGATTGCTAGAAGTGATTGAAAATCGATAGACGGAAGAAGTAGCTTAAAGGTCTTAATAATTGCCACCCCAATGTTGTTAATGTCTTAGTTTTGAATTTGCAGTTTTCGACCATTTTTTGTGATTTTATAATTTTGCGAATTTATTGATAAAACTTTGCACCGAATTACGTAAGGTTGATTTCAACAATTTTTAACCAAAATCACGAACGTAATTTCCTCATTGAAAACAAACTCTAAGCAGCTTGTTCATTATCAACTATTTAAGAACTAATTGTGCGTCTTCAGTACAGTAGACATACAACTTGGAAATATTTTTGTATAAGAGGATAGGTAATGATACTATTTTTTTAACCATTTAAAAATAAACTTCTCTATCAAAAGGTGAACTATTATTATTATTATTTGAGATTTTTCCTCGTAGTTATTTCGGAAATATGCCTCATTTTGTGGAATATATTTTTGCGATTTTTGACTCTTCTCGCTAAAGTTTACCGTTTGGAAACATTCCAAATCGCGAAATTACAGATAATTTTTTGAATGTAGTTTTTTTCTGATAAATTTTTATTATTATTTATTTTTTTTCGTGAATTTGAACGATTTTGCTGATCTGTGTGTAAATAGTGGTACGTGGCGCGTGGCCTTGTGGTTATGAAGTTCGCTTCGTAAGCACAAGGTCCGTGGTTCGGTCCACAGCGCGGGCATGTGCCTTTACCACAGCTACGGGTCAACCCATGTCATGTGAGGGAAATTAGGTAGGTATTGCTGGTGTATACTTAATGTATACATTCCTAACACAGGACCCACATTGATAACAGTGTTTCCAGTACTGAAGTGGCTATCCTGTATAAATATTCGGAATAGTAATAATAATGATCGTCTGGTCAACCTCAATATAAGAGTCGGAACGACATCGTCTCTAGGGTTCTTTTACGCACATGATATTCTGATGAAAATCACCCTTATACCCTCATTTTGGGTGATTATTAATCGAGGAGAAGCGGCGAAAAAATCTCAATTGGCGAGGTACATAGCTAGGAATTAAAATGTAATTTTTTACAATAGATTTTTTGATAATATTTCTGTGCTGAAGTTTCAATTTAATGACTTCATTGATGCACTAACGCGTACTCCACGACCATATGATGACATGATAAAATCAGGACTAGTTGACTCTTCATCTTATGACTCCTGTTAAAATTGATAGAAACAGCCCTTTCCTGAATTCCCGCGAATACGGCATCGCGTTTGTTTACATGAAAGTTGTTCAGTCTCAAATTTTTTTATTAAAGAGTGTCCGTCGTTCTATGCCAATCGCCGTTGTCGCCTAAGCTTTCAAAAATAAATCAATAAAAAAACAGTCGTTAACATTGGGAACGAGGTCATAAACTAGAGAAAATGACTACCGTAATGCTTCGAATAATCGCCCGGGGCGTTTATTAAATTTTTTCACATTTTTTTTTTTGGGGGGGGGGGGGCTTCTATTTAAAGGGGGCGTTTAAAAGAGGGAGGCGTTTATTAATTTTTTTACACTTCGTCTCTTTTGCTGTTAAATATCTTCACAACAGAAAATAAAAAATATTCACATGCCTTAGAGAATGAATTTCAAAAGCGAAAAGCTAAATTTTAAACCTTAAACCTAACATGTAGGAAAAAAATAAGTAAGTATACTTTTACCATCGCCCCGTATAAATTCCCTTATGAGGAGGGGCGTCTATTTGAGGGGGGCATTTATTTAAAAAGTGACTGAAAAGGAGGGGCGTCTATTCGAGGGGGCGTTTAATAGAAGGGGCGTTTATTCGAAGCATGGTAAAAAATTGCGGAATGTTTACAAATTTGGTATAAGCGCGTGCACCCTACTAGACCCGCATTAAGGCGCAAAATTAATTTAATTTTATTTACAGATTTTTTTATTTTTTTTTTTTTGAAATAAATAAAAGATCAAAATGTTATCAAATATGTGATCAAAAATTATTTTTTCTTAACAATAATATTCACTTTTTAAAATCAGGATTTATTTCAGTGAAAGTCCATTTTTTAACTTGAATTCTTTAACCGCTGCGGCTCGTTGTTTGCATATTTTGCCTACATTGTGTTCGTCGTGTGTGTGGTGTCAACGCCAAATCTAACATTACCTCACGCCGCAACTCATCTATGCTTTGTACGCGAGAGAGGGTGAGTGAAAGGTCATGTACCAAACTACTCCTTGTCACGCTCGGTCCGCACACTCAAGCGACATCACATCGCTTATAAGCGTATATTTTTTTCACCTTGTTAATAATGAAAGTTGCCCTTTCTGGAGGAACAAAGAAATTTTTAAAATATGGAGCACCAATGATGGTATGTAAACTTAGTGATATATGCGTTTACCCTAACGTTAAGCTCAACTAGCTCGCTAGGTAGCTTCTCTTCAGCAGCTAATTGTGATTTTTTGTAGAAATCCATAAAATGGAGGGGTATTGTGGTTAGATTTGTTTTTGTTACACTAATTTCGAACAATTATCTCAGTGGCAAATGTGTTCGAAATGGTTTGAATATGATACCCTTGCATTGCAATAATAATCAAAAGAACATAACAGTTTTTAACAAGCATTGATTATCACTGTTGTATAGACATAATAGATATATAGATAGATAGACATAAGTTTTATTAGAAGACATTGTTCCATTCACCTGCAAAGAGTGATATTTTCTTTTAAAATCAGGAGGGTTTGCTAAATAAACAGGGGGTTGGTATTTTGACAAAAACTGCTAAAGGGGAGGGGTGTTAATAAATGGAAATGGGTGGTAATTTTTTTCAAAAATTGCAAGCCCCCCTCCCCCCCTTTACAATTAGCTGCCGAAGAGTAATGGCTGACCCTCCCCCCCTTTACAATTAGCTGCCGAAGAGTAATGGCTGACCTTTACTTGGAATGGTTAAAGTGTAAATTTTTTGTAAATGTGTTAGCTGTATTTGTGTCTCAACAAAATCTCCTAAATGCAATCGTGTGTTATTTCTTTGTTTTGTTTTGGATGCTATGATGGTAAAAATTTTACAGCCATAAGACAATACAATACATAAATGTCAGAATAAACCTTTTACAATTGTTAAAAGTCTTTATTTATACCTTAATTGGGTCTGTAAACATCTTCAATTTTAAATAAATTTGCAAGGTCGCGAAAGTCGTGAGGACTAGGTCCGAATGAATAAGTATGTCACATCTTGCAGAAAGTCTGTGAGCTCAGCAGCACATTTTCTAAAAGTTTATTTACTTACTGTTTACATTGTTTGTTGATAAGACGTCTTGTAATAATGATGAAGATTATAACTTAGAAAACATAGAATCAGATAATTCTCTTCATGAATAAAGACATTACAAAGATACAGCCACACTCTTCGAAACCTCTTGTGTTTCAAAAGGGAGAAATTAATAATGATGCAAAGTGACAAGGTGTCTTTTACTGACTCAAATCAAAGTTCTTAGCAAAATATTTTCTTTTTAAAGAAATAAAAAATATATTTAATCGCTGTTTTTAACTTCTCTTCGTCAAAAAACTGTATCATTTGCTTCAATAAAAAATCTTTCTTTACTTTACAAGCCAATTTATTTTTATTTCACAGTTAGTTTCGAATAATCTTTAGGTTGTGATAAGTTGGTAAAACGGTGGTATTAATATTGTATAAATAAAAATCATTCTTATGATTATGGTAGGTCATAAAAGCGTTGCAGAAGCTACTGACTTATAAGTGATTGTTTTGAAAAAGCTGTTTTAGAAACTGCATTATCCGCAATACATGCAGCCTTAAACAGTTACAAAGATTGAAGAAAATATACATATATAATATAAAATACAAAATATACATTTACCCCCTGAAAATATCGGCATGTCCTTCCATTAAAAAAGCTTCTTTTTGAAAAACAAAGAATAGAAACTTGAGCGCTACGAAAGATACAAGTGTAACTAGAAAACTTTTTTTTCTGTTTTTGTATTGGAAATTGGTGTTGGAAAATGTTTTTTTTTGTTGGAAAATGTTCTTTTATTTAATATAAAAATGTACAAAACGTTATTTGGTTGTGTTCTGTGGATATGAGTACAAATAATGAAATGAGAAGAAATGAGAAACTTTGATCACGTTCACTAGCTGAAATGGCATTTTTACAAAGTAGCAATATTTTAATATGGAAGTTTATTTCCTGGAGATCTCTTTTAAAAGAACTATCTGTGAAGTGCGCCAACCAAATATAAAAACTTAGATCACTTGGTAGATCACCTACATGACTTATTTTGTTTAGCCATTTTTGAGTTCTTTCTTTTTCACAGATGGAATTCTGTGACACTTCTCTGATCGATTGGTACATCGAAACGCAGTGCAACTAAACTAACCATTTTTTAAAGATTTAAATGTAAATTACATACAAAAAGCGATTTAATGTAAGCTATAGGTCTTAACATGAACGTTCTCTGCGCTCGCTTAAACTTTCTGCACGATGTGATGTCATTATTTATAATCAGGTCCAGTCCTAAATGAAATCGTGCCTGTCTGTTTTTTTATGAGAAAAAAATTGAATATGCGAAGGCTTGTACAACAATTTTAAATAAGAAAAACAAGTGAAGTAAGTTTTTTTGATTTCTTATGCTTTTCTGAGTACGTATAAAAGCAAAAAGAAAAAAGTGATTTTTACTGCAGTTCCCCTTTAACTACGGTAAAACTAAAACCCTGTGCTATTTGACAATCATGACTATTTTTAGGTATTTTAATGTCACAAATGAGATTTTTAAAAGTTAGCAATTATTTGAATTTATACTTTTGTTGCTTAAAAAATTCCCAACTAACATAGCAATATATACTTTAATGCTACTAAAAACCAAAATATGAAAATATTGAAAAGTGTAGCAGAAAAATTATTGAAAAATTATTTTTTTTAATTTTTCAGGTATTATTTCTGTGGATTTGCACCAAGCCTGTAAAAATATGTTTTGCAAAAAAATTCTGCCAAAATTTGTTTCACAAAAATATGTATACCCCTAAGGAATATTGCTGTCCCAAAAAAGCATGGAATGGAGTTTTGAGTAAAACCAAAAATGGTGTAGACAATTATAATCCACTCAAACAAAAAATCTCATATTTTGGAGACAATATCCTGATATGGATACATTTAATCCATCATCTTTGCAGCACTTGGAAAGTTAATGTGCAGGATTACTTATACCAATATATCTCACATATGCACCATTGTTCCTATGACATATAGGCTGATGATTGACTTAGTTCTGAAACCAACCTCTGTTGGGCAAGTGCTAAACAAGTGTTGGAAGCTTGATTGGTCGATTTGTACTTGAGCTCCGGTGATATCTTGTTGGTACATGTTAGTAGAAAGGTTACCCCTCTTCTTTGTGGTTTGTCATAAGAAGGTAGTATTCTCGCCTTGTCTACTACATGTGCTAGAATGGGTCGGTAGAGCAATTGTCCAGCAAGCAAGAGATTATGCGTTCATTTCCCACATCATTTTTGCAGCACTTGAGAAGATAATGTGCAAGTTCACTTTACCAAGATACAATCTCTCTGACAAAATCTGTTCCATGCTATCAGTTACAGAATTACTTCGTTGATTTTATAGTTAGCTAATAAAGAATTTCAATTTAAGGGTTGACAAGTGCATTGCAATATTTCTTGTTATTATTATAAACTTTTTATAGGACCCAAGAATATTCACAGGGCTACCACTCCTCCTCAAGACTCCTCAAAAATTAGATGTTTTAACAACTTTCTCCTCGAATCTCCTTACTTTCAGTTTTTCAAAACTATATGGTACATACAAAGAAATGCTGCGTAAGCACAGCGAAAAATTATTCTTTACTCATGACATTAATCTGGACAATGGAATTACTGATACTGTTCTTGAAAGGCCAAATAAAGAAAATTATAAAAGAATATAAAAGTGTAGGAGTACAAACTTCACAATAACAGAACAGCTAAAAATACCAATAGCCGCTTTTTAAAGACCTATCTAAAAACATTATTCAAAAGCTTTTGGTCATTATTCATAGTAATAGCTGTTATCTTGTGCTAAACCACACGTAAATGTTTGCGTAATTTTCACGAGTTATGACAAGTAATATTCGTATTAGGATGTACGCATGAAAATAAAATCTCTTTTTGCATGCTATTAAAAGCATTATTCACAGTTTGTCCTAATTTTTAAATTTTAAAATTACAATTCTATTGTAGTAAGTATATACAACATATATATACCACCCTGTTACATTTGAGAGATAATGTAAGGATGTTGAATTCATATTTTAGGACAGTAGGCGTGTTGGAAACTGTAATACCTACAAAATAAGATGTTAACTAATGTCAATTAGTTGAAACCATACCTCTTTTTAGACATCAACATTAAGGTTTCAACAGTTACAGCGTCTGAAAGTCCTGCTTTTTGCTAATCCAAACAAGTCAAAATATGAGCTAAAATCTCAAAATATTTCTTTTGAAAAACCCCCATTGTCAACCACAATGGGGGTTTTTCAACACGTGTCCAACATGTCAAAGTGAATTTTTAAATTTGGGCCCCTAGATTGGCTAAAAATGCATTTCCCAGTACCATACTGGTAGTTTAAAGAAGACATCAGCATGAGAAAAGAGCTTTAATTTAAAGTCGCGCTGCTTGTAAATATGCTTTGAGTGTGTATGTACTTGCCAGTTTAGGAAAAGTTGTTCTCCATAACAATATCACGTATGTATCTTTTTAATAATAATGTATTCGCTGTTAGATTTTTATGTTGGCTGGTACATTTGGACTGCGTGAGTTTACTGATCTGCGTGTTAAAAAGAGAGAAGAATCGAGTCGATTACTGACAACTGAAGAAGCCAAAAAATTTCGAAAGTCTGAACAGTCAGAATCTTTAGAAGACCTTTATAAGGTACGTACCTGATGCGTTGCAATAAAAAACGTCTTACCTATACGTATTTCTTATATAGCATATTTACATCAGTATAACGAAGAAAAGTTTCTGTGATTGTGCTGGATCCACTTTATTTAGGATATGAAAGAGGATGTTAAAATAGACGAGTGGGAAAACATACGTGGTCCACGAATATGGGAAGAGGATACTTTGAAAATTTTACCAACCTATCACAAGGAAGAAACATAAGAAATAAATATAGGTGTGTTTGTTTGGCGAAAAGAATGCAGATGGTAAAGAAGGAACATTTGTTAATGGTTAAGAGGCTTAGATAATGTGGGCCGCATATTAAGGCGACGTATGCGACTGCTTGTGAAATGATACGAAACTCTTCTATAAAGACTAAGTACCAGTCCTCAATGTTAACTTTTAAAAAATTTTTAATGCTTTACAATTTCTATTTACTCTAATAATTATAATTTTTATCAAAGATAACCTATATAAACTACAAAAAATGAAAACACTGCAAACGCTCAGAGATCTCCATTCTAGTAGTCATAGCATTTTAGTCGATCCAGAGGTCTAATAATAAGAAATTTGGTTCTTCCACTTTAAACCCAGTCCGTCGACCCTTGATTCAATATTTGAGTTATTTTTATTGTGATAGCGTATAAAGTTTGAGCAGTTTAAAAGATGAATGTGCCTTAAAGTCCTCGTCAAACTCTTTAAAATTTCTTGGATATTCAGGGAATTAAGGGGAATTTGAAGCTTTCTGTTTGTAACTAAATTCTATTGTAACTATTCTTTGTTCATTTTTTAGAAGACATGAAATAAGTAATGGAATTTAGCAGAAAAGAATATTTTAACAATCATTTTTTAAAATTTTTATCTTGTCTGAATAAAGGATTCTACAGAATTCAAATGAAGGAAGGACATAATTTATTTGAGCATGCGCAGTTTCTGTTTTGATTTTACTTCAAAAATTTGGCTTCGCCGAAAAGAAGCAGTTCGTTCTCTTTCCTTGCAAAATTTTCGCTGTAACTGATCAAAATTCATATTTAGGTAAGAAGGCAAAAAACGTTTCGTACCAATTTCGTCATTCACAACTTTTTCTTGTCAAAAATTTGCGCAGAAAAAAACCCCTTCTTACTTCTTTGGTGTTAGTTTAATTTAGCCTTTATGTTTCTGTCTTTCTTCACCTTCTGACATGCTCGAACGATCGAAAGAGAGGTCCCTCTTTAAAACGAGGTTGTTGTTAGATGTTTCTTTACCATTGGAAAAATTGCCCAAGTTTTGACTCGGCGACTAATATTTTGTGCTGACTAGAAATAGTTTTAACGACAATCCATCGGCCTAAAAATGAGAAACCTCGCATTGAATTATATTCAGTTTAACTTTTTTTAATTAGGGTAAGTATATTAAAAGATGATTTTATATACACTCAAGATGTAGTTCTCAAATTAGAAGGCAAAAAATGACCAAACTCTGTGCATGTGGCAAATATTTTTGCCGACCTTTTTCTACGCCGACTTATTTTTACCGATAGGTTTTAGCATGAAACGTTTATTTAACGGATGCGAGTTTATTGAATTTTCCGGCTCATTTGAGCACGCGTCCAATATTTATTTACGGTATTTTACAACATCAGGTTATAACAAGCAACCTGGAAATCTTAGAAATCCAGGAATTACATTGAATATTATATGACATAGGCTCTCTATTTTAAATTCTTTCTATTAGAATTTTGGGTAATGTTTTCCTGAAAGATAGATGTGCAATTTTACATGCGTAGAACGTCAAGTTTTGTCAGGGTGTTGAAAAATTGTCGCTCAGACGTCGAAAGAAGACTGACGCTATCCTAAATGAAGCCATGACATTGCGGCTTTATCAGTGGAAAAAAATTATTTTATGTTAGACCTTTTCTCGTTTTCTCTTGAATCAAATATCCATTGAAAGTCTTTACACATGACTAGCGAAGTAAGCCGAATATATGGTCCGCATCGTGAAGTTACATGGCAACGTTACAAAGAGGCCTGCACAAAGGACAGTGTAAGAGAAGCGTTAAACAATGGTGAGTATGGAGGTGACAAAGAGTTGGTTTGGATCACATCAACGAAAGAATCTTATCAAGTGAGCCTTTGGTTTCATTCCCTTGTTTTTCTTCTCGAACTAAGAAGCTGAACTTTTTTAGTTTTTTTTATAGGGCAAAACGAAAAAAGTTGATGTTGTTGAGAACAACCAATCAAGAGTGAGTAAATTCCATCGTTATCGACATAATTTGTGGAAAGCATTCCTATGACTGTAAAAAGACACATGTTCCGTGTTCACACTTGTCAATATAATGTAATTATCGGAGCGTTTTCTTTAGGATGCAACAAACTTTATGTTGGGATTTGACAAGCCAAATTATCTAACAACCAATCAGGACTACAAACAGCATCCGGGGGTTAAAACAATTAATTATCAACAAACTGACCATACCACTCACATTGCTGTACGTATTTTTACATATTCGTCTCCAACACATTCCTTTTCTTGTTCAGAAAAATGACTTTGTGGTGGAGTATTCAATGTCGGAGAAAGAACCACTTCATCTCCAGGACTCTTCTTTTACTGATCGGGAGATAACAAAAAGAAAAAGTACTCTGAAAACCAGGTTGTTCGCCAAAATAGCAATTAGAATATCAGATAAATCGATCTCTAGCAGCACTCTCATTGATGACACTAATACCAAAACTTCTCGTGGGTAAATTATTGTAAAGAAATTATATAATTCATTGTTGTGGGAAAATTTAAACTTCGCAAAATACGTTCATATTTCTATTGCGCGAAAATCAACTCTTGATTGTCTTTGCTGCGCGAAAATTCGCTTTTTTAATTAATTTTCAAATTTTTTTAGGACTTCTCTCCGAAATACAGTGATAAACATAGTTCACTAGATCCATCTGAGTATCAACTTAGTTTCCAAGCCTATGCAATAGAGCAACGCCCAGTGCCGAAAAGCTTGAAGGAAAGACGCAAACACACAAATGATTTGAGGGAAACGCACTTTACGTTGGGCGATAGCAGCTGTCCCAAGACATCCGAAACAAAACATTCTTTCGGCGAGATAACAAGTGCTGTTCCCGTTTTTGAAATACAAAAGTCAAACGCTTTGGAAACGTATGCGTCAAAAGTATTCAGATCCGGTGATTGGAACCATACCGACAGAAGTCTGGTAAAGGCTGGAGTAACGCATCAAGATTTTCATCCGCATCACTTACACGAACAAAAAGAGACATTGCCTAATACATTAAACCATCGTGGCACACACTTTAATCTGGGAAGTGCTTCGGATAAAAATAACTCTGTATACCAAAAAGATTTTACGCTTTCAACAGAAAGAAAAACAACAAAGCCATCTTTTGAAGGCACACCACCTCCTGCTAAACTTCTCGCAAGCGATTACAGCACAGCTTTTGTTACGACACAGCAGGATTTTTATAGGGATAGACAACTGGATGCTTTAGAGTTGCGAAAACAAAGGCAACTCGCTGTGGAAAAAGTGAGACAACGTCATCAACAAAAAGCTGTGCCCTTATCACCGCAACATAGAGGAAGTTTAGTATCTACATCCGAAAAGGCAATATCGATGACTGCGTCGGATTTCCCTAAACATTTAGTTCAGCTAGATGACTCGAAAATGCCAATTATTTCCGTTTACAACCATCTGAGTAGCAACAATGAAAACAACACTAATATTTCAGAAGCAAAAGCTTGCTTCACGCCACATAAGAATGTGTCTACAGCATTGCGTGACGAGTGTCAAACGAGAAGACGGGATAATAAATCAACACATTTTTTGTTTGGTACGGATAGCATACACGAGAATCAGTCGGAACAGTGTTCACAATATCGTGTACCTTTGCCTGTTGATCCGACATTACAAGCTGCCGGTAAGGGTTTACCGCAGGGAAAAATATATTCACACGTGTATCCATGCCTACAGGCACTAGAGGTGGAAAACAGAAGAAAAGGCTATGCGTCTAAATTAGAGAGTGAAAGCATGCGCTGTGAAAAGCTTCCTTCGTCCGTAATGAAGCAAGATTTCAAAGATTTACAACTGTAAGTACGTTAGCTTTTAAAGCGTAATAGGATCCATCCTATCCAGGCTAAAAAGGTGCTTGACCCGCCTAAAGTTTCTCTAAAAAACGTTTTTCATTTTTAGTCACACACCTAAGCTAACAAATGAACATGTGTCACCACCACTGGTCAATAGCCACTATTTTCACATGGACCATCAATTTTCAGGTAGGACCCAATCTCGTCACCATGTCTTCTACTCGCTTCTCTTAAAGCTTTTCATAGAAAATCCCGAAATCGAGGTAGTAAAGTTTCCGGTTGCCATAAGGTTTTAATATTGCGGAAGTTTTAACTTGTAAAAACGGATACGCGATATAACAATTTTCCTTTTTTGCTCCTGTAGGAACGCAAATGTCAACAACTCAGATGGATTTTAAAGCACCAGATATGCATTTTGATTACCTGTCCGATCAAAATACACTGCATTTGTAACTAGTATCACACCAAAATAAACAACTTTTTGTGAAACTTAACTCTCCTCTCCTCACATCATTTATGAAACTTTATTTCTGAAAACTTTTTATCTTTTGTTATTCGCGGAAGTTTTTGTCTGCCACATTGAATGGTTTCTTTATTGACGAAGGTACTATTCAAAAGATTCGCGAAAGTTTGTACACTTTAGACAGAGCAGTGGAAAACCTCTCAGGGAAGGTCACCAAGAGAGGACATTGTTAACCTTTTCTCAAATAGCGTTTGAATAGCATTACTTTTCCGCTATTAAAAAGGGGAAACTCATAGTTGAAAAATCGTAGCAATATTCCTTTACTTCCGGAAATGGGCTGCTATTTCGGTGCGTGAACTTGTATAGAGTGAATTCAAAAAAATCGCAAAAAATAATCTGTTGAGGTCAACTTTTTCGCGGCTGCATTGAAGAAAATATATTTCCACCCAGCAGGTACGTCCGGAAAGTCGAATCTTTTTATTTTAGCCTTATCCAAAACGTTTTTGTCTATTTATATGACGACGACCAAAAAGGGGTGCTTCAAAGAAAAAGAAAATGGGAAACCTCAAGTGCTCAAACAAGGTATTGAACAAAAGACCTCATGCTGCTCGATCACAAATACTATTTCGTGACATTTAAAATAAAATATATCGAGATTAAAACTTTCAATGTCATAATCTCCTTGAGGTCTTATTGCTGCAACATCTCCAGCAATTTCTTCGTTCAAACTGTTTGATTATTGCTACAAAATTCATGATAGAGGATATTAATTTGGGACTTATCTTCGTCTCGCGTGACAGGTGTCTCTTGTTGTTCGCCATCTTGAGTTATTAATCAAAAGTATTCGCAGTTTCCTAGAAATCTAACGAAATAATATTCCGCGAAATATCACTGGCATTCTATATGCGATTTTTATCAAGTAAATGAACCAATTTTTACCCCTAGGAAACAACACTATCTAAACCGGGGGTAAAAGGGTATTATTTTTAATCATTACGGGCCGCATTAATAAGAAATATACCCCCGTTTTG
This sequence comes from Hydractinia symbiolongicarpus, assembly GCF_029227915.1. NCBI lineage: Eukaryota > Metazoa > Cnidaria > Hydrozoa > Anthoathecata > Hydractiniidae > Hydractinia > Hydractinia symbiolongicarpus. Next base: position 21,813,150 of record NC_079883.1, read on the forward strand.
CGATTTTTTCAAGTTAGTAAGTTTTAGTGCAACGCCACGACTTAGGAGAGCAAATGCATGAGTTGTAAGAAATTTGTGCCGTGGACAGCCATAGTCATTCGCACAAGCGTATTATAACATAGGATAAAATGTGTGCACTGACGCGTGCCCATCACAATAAATAGTAAGTCATTTCTGCATCGTGTAATAACGTGTCTGCTGGGAAGAGGAGCTGATTCAGCTTCTTGAGTTGAGTAAAATTTGTTATTGTTTTAGAAATTTTTAAAATTGTTTTATAAGCTTTAGAGGACTTTTTAAGCACTTTCCAGATTAAAGAACCGGTAGCTTTTATACGTCATTCACGTCGATTATTTTTCAAAATAACTGCATTGATGTGATCCAGAAAGTGTAATAAATACTTTGTTGAGTTAAGGTGGTTCCCCAAGAAAAATTTTTAAATTTCAAGAATTGTCATTTAGCTGTTTTCTGACAGCAAATTCATCTTAGAATACGGCAACCTCGTCTCCAGGGTCTTGTGGCCCCTGAGCCGTTATAACGGAGTGGCTATCAGCTTCATCAACAAGGCAAAATGCCCTGGGAACGAGGTTGAGAATACCTTGACAAGTAGTGCTTATGACAAATTTAGGTTTTTTCGCGCATTCTGCCACTTTTTCCCAACCTCGTTTCCAGGGAAATTTTTCGCTTTTTTGATATCCCCGAGACGGCGCGAAGAAATGACCCTGGCCCAGGCTGGTTAAAATCAGCACGATTCGTGCTGATTTTTAATTTATTCAAAATTTGGTCATTCTGTTAAAAATTGCATGCGGACTGCCGAGAACACCGTATTGCTATAATTCATGCAAAACAATCTTGGATCGAAATCATGGATAGAGTTTTATTTTTAATCAGAAACAAGTTAGTTAAAGTGTTTTGAGTTTTTGCTTAAAGAAAACATGATTGCAGTGTTGCCTTCGCTTTTTTTGGCTACATACAAATTTTAAATATATATTTACTTTAAAGTTTTCAGCCATCTATAGCTAGCTAGCAAAGGTCCAAGACGTACTTTTGTAGCTACAAAGGTTGTGCAAATCAAGTTAGCTAGCTATACACTTTTTTAATTATGATTTTTAGCTATTTTTATTTCATATTATAGTTAAAAGTGAAAGTACTTTTAGCTAGCTTTTAAGCCACAGAGAGTTTTGTGATTAGAATTACTGAAGATGCCTATTATTATTTTATTATTGAAATTATTTACCCAGGATAGCCTTTTCAGTTCCTGTTAGTACTGCTATCAACAAGACAATAATGGAATTAGCTAACTCCATTTTTGTCTTGCGGGCAGCTTATTGCTGAGTGAACCTCTATAAACCTAGGCTTTATCACGCCGGCATTATAGTGGCATGGTGTAGCTATATATTATACTAGTATTGAGTCATCAACGTAACCATGTGTCAGTCAGATACAGATCAGATATATACGTTTTGACGTATATAATGACTGTCTCATTTTGTCTGTTGTCGTAACGTGCATATACACCTAAATTTCTTTTCGCCGTCCGAGATTGTCAGAAAGAGAAAAATGGGCCTGGAGACGAGGTTGACTTTTTTCAACCAACCGCAAATATAAGTGCATAGCAACGCCCATAGCAACCATTTTCGCATTTTAGACAGCTTTTTTGCCCCTGCGTCGATGTTTAATTTCTTGATACTTTAGGGCCTCCTAAGACAATATATGACAAGCATTCAGAAAGCTGTCTTAACGACGCACCCTCCGAAGTGAACTCATCAGAGTTTACTCCTCATCAATTAGACCTAAAACTTAAGGTTTTAGGTATTTGGTGCTTTTCAGGTCTAAATAGTGCTGGCGTACACCTGTTGTCGATCCACAAGTCAAGAATGTCCATAAAACAATCTTTAAAAAGTTTTTTTCCGTTTAAGTTCGGAATCCACGCGAAACAAGAATTCTCAGGATCGAAGCATCCACGCTTTACAATATCTTCTGTGGATGCAGGCATTAGCACCACCTAGTGTTTAAATGAAGCCGATTTTCAAATCGAAGTTTTGTTTTCCAGTTATTTTGTCGAAATATTGCCCGTTTCGCCCTGTTTTAGCTTTTCTGTCGCCCAAAAAATACCGCATCAGTTCTCTAGAAGACGAGTCAGCCTTGCGAAAATGCGCTTCACTCAATCCATACACGTGACCCTTGAGGAACAAAAGCGGCAAAAAAGGCGCTTGAAATAATGCATGTTTTTCAGTTATTTGGTTAGGCGTCGAGCAGCAAAATGTTATATTTTGCCTATACTTCTTTTAGCAACGGGTAACCATGGCAACCAACCAATGAAATTTTTGACTTAATTTTGTCGTAACGTCACATTCTATGATATCCTCATCAAGTATCTTTAGAAAAGACAATCCTCTGCGATATAGTTTTTTTCTAGGGGAACCACCTTAAGAAATATGTCAATTTCTCGAACTACTGTTACACAGGCTACTTTTGAATTTACCAGCACACTTTAAGCGATTGTAAGCTTAAAAAAGTGCTGGTACCGATGCACTATTGTTTGGATCAGCTAATGTCTTTGCAGATTTAATCGTTAAATCGGATGTTTTATGGATCTACTTTGGTCGACATAGCTATACTTGCATTAATGTGTGATGCACGTTGTTCAATCCCTCCTCCAGGGAACCAGGTGCTTTTATGCCAAAACCAGAAAGCGAATTCCACTTAATGAGTGACGATGATGATTCAGAATCCTCTGACACAGATGGTGTTGAGTACGAACAAAGTGATGTTCGTTCTGATATTTCTTCTGGCGATTCAACAACTGATAAAGATTAAGGAATATGTACAAAATGATACACAAAAAAGAATATACATTATCGAAAAAAAATTATTCAATTCTTCTTTCTTTTTTTCCTTGGACTTTTTTTATACTCCTTTATAAGTGCACCCGTGGATAAGCGCACACTCAGATAAGCGCATCAACATCTTATCACCACTGATAAGCGCTGCGCTTGATTTCGGCATTTTACGGTATATGATTAAACGGTAACATTTGATTTATTAAATCCAGGGCCTACCACACGTTATTAGTGTGTTCCACTTTTCCTTTTTTTTTAAAAAAAATAGCTAAAAACTTTGCATATAAAGAAGATAAGGTGTCAAATGTGCAACATAACGTTACTCTGTGATGCGGGCTGCTATTAGTGTATAGCATCGCCTAATAAATTGCAGGTTTTGCTTACTTATATGCAGATTTGCTAAACACAGACTTTTAAATATCTCTTTTTCAGAACTGACAACCATCAGCATTTTCCTAACATGTTGAGCAAAGGAGTAAGTTTCGAATGCCTAAAAACTAAAATATTCGGATGTTAATACAGTGGAATCCCCCTAAAGCGGACACCCTATAAAGCGGACAGCCCTCTAAAGCGGACAAAAATTTTTGCACCGGCAGAATTTAGGTCAAACTCTCATAAAAAAATCTCTATAAAGCGGACGATTATAAAGCGGACACTCTATAAAGCGGACAAAAATCTTTGCACCAAATGACAGTTTCCCTTATAAACACTCCCTATAAAGCGGACAATGGAAAAATAACGAGATGAAATGTCACTTTTTCTTAAAATTTAAACCATTTTACTTAGTACATCTTTGAGTTTTGTTATTTACCGAGTCCAACACTTTCCTTATATTTTTCTCGGCCCACTCAACTGCCTTTTCAACACCAATTAATTGATACTGGGCAGGAATTTCTAGTCCGTAGCCAGCACCACGGTTCACTCGCTTCCCAGTCACTTTACATCCGATGGTACAGTTAGGAAGCGACATGAATTTGTTGAATAGTTTGCTAAGGTTTTTAGGGACGTGCCCAACTACTTTATCGTCATCTGTAACAGCTACAGCAAACTTGTCATGTTCGTTATCTTCTTCCGCTTTTAAACAAAAATTCTCTTCTCCGACTTTTGGGCTCCATATGTCCATGTAAGCATGGTATCCACGGATAAACGAGTCGAAGCGATATTCTTTCTGTTTTATAAGGATAATCTCAATCTGTTGGTCAATGTTTTTGAGAAGCATCTCATTTAGTTGAACGTTCGACATATCTGTGTTCTCTTCAGCTTCTTTAACTTTAAAATAGCATTCGAATCGTGAAGACATTGCAGCGTAAAATTTTAAACTGGAAAGAATTTCGAATTTTGAATTTCTAATGCACATTCAACATGGCAATGTCGAAGCAGCAGCTTGCTGGTAAACTAGCGAAGAAAACTTTATCATTAGATGATAAGATCAAGTTTTTGGATTTCGCCAAAAAAAATCCAGAACTTGGATGTAGAAAACTAGCAGACATTTACAAGATTGGAAAGACAGCCGCAGCAAATATTTTAAGAGACGAAAAGAAAATTCGTGAACAACATGAAATTTTTCGTGAGAAAACAAAAAAACGTAACCGCCATGGCAAGTATCACAAGATAAATGAGATCTTATTCGAATGGTACAAAAGATGTTGCGCTTCTAACATCTCCCTAATGGTGTAATGCTTAAAGAGGAGGCGTTGGAAATTAAGGAAAAACTTCAGAACAGCGATTTTGATAATTTCTCCGCCTCTGACGGTTGGTTGGATCGTTGGAAAACAACATATTCCGTCAAAGAACGTCGTATTGTTGGTGAAGCTGGTGACGTTTCTACAGAAACGGTTACTTCCTGGATGGAGAGGATCAAAGAATTGGTTGAAGGTTATTCACTAGAAAATATTTGGAACATGGACGAGTCTGGCTGTTTTTTTAAAGCTCTACCGGCCAAAGGGTTAGTGGAAAAAGGAAAACAAGCAAAAGGTGGGAAAAAGTCAAAGCTTAGATTAACTGTCGCTTTTTTTGTAAATGCAGCTGGGGAAAAGATCGACCAGCCTGTTGTTATCTGGAAGAGTAAAGTCCCGCGTTGTTTTAAAAAATTGAAAGATCCATCGCGTCCAGCTAACGTTCACTACTTTTCAAATCCTAAATCTTGGATGACATCTCAAGTAATGGAAACTGTACTGGCACGTTTTAACAGAAGACTTTTATTTGAGGACAGAAAAGTTATTCTTTTTCTGGACAACGCCACCTGTCATCCGGAGTCAATGATAGGCCAGTTTTCACAAATCAAAATCATTTTCTTACCGAAGAACACAACTTCAAGGCTTCAACCACTCGATGCGGGGATCATCCAAAACTTCAAGGTGAAGTACAGAAAAAGACTGGTCAAATACGTGCTTGCAAGGATCCAGGAGAATAAATCTGCAACTGAAATTATCAAGAGCGTAGACATACTTATGGCTATTCAATGGGTTCAAGATGCGTGGAAAGAAGTAACCAACTTGACCATCAAAAATTGTTTCGAGAAATGTGGCGTAGTTCAAGGAGAAAGTGAATTGATGGAAGATCAAGAAGATGACTTGGAATTTGAAGCTCTGGTGAAGGAATTAACTGAAGATATGTCTGCTGCAGAATACATCGATTTTGACGCCGATGTTCCAGCTTCGGAGCCAAGAATTAACGAATTAGAAATAAATTGGCGACATCAAATCCGAGAAGCTAGCATTAACGCAATTGAAAATCCAGAGATGGCATGTCAGGTCGAAGAGATTTCCGAGGATGATGATGAGAGTGAAGACGTGGTTGAAGAAGAAATGCTTGGTTTCACCGAGCTAATCACTATGCTTGATAAAATTAAGCGATCTACTATTTTTGATGATACATGCCAAGAAATGTTGTCAACCATTACGAAAAAGATTGAGGAACTTCAGCTTCAAAATAGAAAACAATCCTCAATCAAAGATTATTTTAAATAGGGAGAAAAACGTGTATTGAAAGACCTATAAGATAAATGAAATATATCTTCGTAATATAACTTGGTTTCTTAGTTTATATCCTTAGCAACACTTAAAGGTTGGTTGCAACACCGACAAATTTGAGCTGCTAAACTTACTTTACACAGCCAACTTGGGTTCTTTGCTCGATAAGCTAAATCTATTGATGTTGCCGTCTACCCTAGTGTTGCAAGTCACCCCATGATACCCGCCAGTACTACAAAAAAAGCTTTTTTGGTCAAAATTAGGTCTAAAACTAATTTTTTGGTCAACTTCCTATAAAGCGGACATCCCTCTAAAGCGGACACTTTTTTTTGCACCAATGGTGTCCGCTTTAGAGGGATTCCACTGTATTTTTATTGTTGGGCCACTAATGAAATATTTGAATAGCGGTTCATCGTACTTGTTTCAAGGTTATGATTCGAATTATCAATTTTACAGCACAAGATTTGTAACATGGAATTTACAGAATTTCAAGGACATTCAGTTGCTACTTTTTTTAGCGTAGCGTTATACATTTTCATATATCATTGTAAATGTATAACTGCATGTAAAATTAATAATTTTATTCAGAAAATACAGCATATTCACTTAAAATTCCAGGACCTCAGTCTACGTGGAACAAATTGGAGACTTTTCAGGGTATTGGATACCCTGGGTTACCTAGTTATATGGCCAATGAAAAAGTTATTAGAGTAGAAAAAAAAAACAATAAAAAATATATTCATTTCATCAACCGCAGAAGTTTTCTCGCGCAAAAAAGTAAATCAAATTAACAACTTTAAGCATGTATACATTAAGAACGAAGATCTTTAAGGCGGACAATTTCTATTTAATTTATTCAAGTTTACACATTTATTTGAAGCATTTGTAATCTACAGGTTGGTTCTCTCCGAAGAATTCTCCTTCCCCAGCACAGTGGCCTTCTATTATCTTTTTATCTTCGGCATTGTTGTGGTCTAGCTGACGGAAGTTATAATGTTCGGCATCAGTACTCCAATCTGGATTGAGCTAAACAAGGAAAACAACTATGCAAAAAAACAACCCATATCATGAAACCTGCAGAAAACCTCCAACATTTCATATCAAGAAACTGTCTTCTCTACATTAATAATACCTGTACCCAAAAAGTTGTGTTAAAAACTATAACGTGATATTTATAGAACAGGAGAGCACGTGGATTTTCACGGGTTAACAACTAGTATAGTGACTTCATAGTAAAAGTGTGACTTCATAGTAAACAAATTTTTTAAACTGGTCTTACAAAAAAAGCATTCTTTAATCCGCGGTGTAACCACACTCCTCTTATGCTATGACCCTTCGTTTCTTTACATATATTGATAACACCAAAGCTGTGTTTGTGCAGCCCTTCAATTCGTTGAAAAAACCCATTAACCGCGTTTGTTGCTAAAAATTCTAACGTTTGCTCCTCAGGATACTTGTATTCACAGTACCAGAAGCTGTATGCCTTGGGATCAAAATGTTCCCACAGCCATGGTAGGGAAACTTCGACTTCGTTGTTGGAGTACATTTTCTTCCACGTGTCCATTATAAAGTCACTAAAGGTAACATAATGTACAAACAACTGCTTAAAATTCAACGCAGACTAAACCTAATTTAAAGTAGGCAATACAAGATTCATTTTGAAGATTCAAATTTTCCAGATTCGACAAATTTTACTGTATATCACCCTTTTTGTATCTCGAAAGTTGGATATGCTCAACTTGTCAGATTTTTTTTTAAAAAAGTGGACCAACCAGAGCTTCACAATTGCATCAAAAAATTGAAACCAATAACTCTTTGAAATATATTCGAATTCTACCAGTGGAATCAAAAAAGGGTGATATCCAATCAGATTTGTAGAATTCGACAAAATGCATAGTGTATTTTACCTGCTGATGGGTCCTTACAATATTTTCTGCCCCTCAATTTAAGGCGGGTGTATAGGTGCGTACAATTTTGGAAGCAAATGAAAGCAAATTTAGTTGTGCAACATGAATTAAATATAATACATAGTCAGGGAAATTGAGGAGAGTGTTATGTTAGCAGCTTAAAAAAAGCAGCTGTAACCAAATGTGAGATTTCGCTCAACTGACATACAAAATGAATTGAAATAACACGAATCATACTTTATCTTTATTATGAAAATGGGTTTATTGATTACCCAGTTTCTCTCTTGTTTATTTAACATGCAGCTTGCCTTAATCACATTGAGTGGTTAAATAAAAAAAACAATGCTAAAAATTATCAAGCAAAAACTTTTCAGAAATTACCCATGAGCTATAAAAGAGTAAAAATTAAAAACATATATCTATATATATATATAGTTGAAAACAATTTGTGTTACATGCATCACATCACACTATTCCTAAAAAGCATTAATTGTTGCGTGCTAACAATATTTTTTTTTGCATCAATAAGAAAGAAGGAGAACGAAGTATATGTACGAGTTGATCTTTGTATTGTGATTGCTACAAATGGAAAACATTTAATTACATTTATTGGGGTGCAGCTATTAGTGTAGCACCTAAAGTGAATTGTTACCTTTTTGGAACATCAGCAAAGTAATCGATTTTCTTTTTCGGTGCAGGTGCTTCCGCAGCCACTTCCTTTGGTTTCTCCTCCTTTTTTTCCTGTTTCGGTTTTGGTTCTTTGCCTAAAAGGAAAGCTGATTCATTGAAAAATAAGTTTTTACAAATGATGGCAAAAATTGTGTTATTAGTGAAGTGTATTAGTGACAAACAGAGATAAGAATTAAAATTTTTGAAACACATCTTATACCTTTTTTTGGGTGGAGCTCATTATAACGTTTTGAATCAAACACAGCCATTTTTTCACACAATTTAACATCACCAATAACATTTTTAAAGATTGGTTGATTAATGCAAGTTGTAAACCATCTGTTCACATTACCATATGGCTCTCGAAAGTTATCATCAAAGACCTAGAATATAAATTTCATTAAAACCTGTTACCATTTCTATTTTAAAAGAAAGCTGGTTAGAAGATGCCCTTGATGCTTAATTGGGACTGTTATACATTAATCTTGTTAAGCCATCAGTATTTGAAAGTTCGTTAATCAAAAAGTGCAACTTCAGAATATTACCTTTGATATCGTGACATTATGCTTGGATAAAAAAGAAAAAGAAAAGTATTGAACATTTTTTTGTAACCTGATTGTGACAATAAAAATAAAGATATTCTCAAAACTGCACAATTTTATTGATGACAATGACAACATCTCACATGTGCGACAATGGCTGAAGCCTAGATTTGTCTCTTCTTTGTGTTAACATTATTTTTTAAATTATTCAATTTCTATGCTTTTCCAGAAAATTGTTTGATTTGCAAATTCACTTTTATTCACTTTTTCCAACTCTTGATAAACAGATCTATCATAAAATATTGTTTTTGAAAGAGTTTTTTTGTTTTTTAAATTAATAATTTGGATTTTTTTTTTGGATTTTACTGAAAAGTTGCTTTCGTGACTTTTAGTTCTTCTTATCTTCACATATATAATTTATTTTCTCTCATTTCCTTATGCGCACTGATATTTACTTGGTTAAAAATGTTTGGAAGGGAAACAAATGCTACACTGTACTAATATGTAAACTTATTTGGGAGGAGGTGCACTTTAATGCAAAGTTTATTTCTACAGTTAATTCTCCTGACTTTGTTTACACTGAATTCTTCATCACATCATTTCTAATTGCTTTGTTTTGCATAAAACTAGTTTATTAAAAGTAAACAAAAATAGGACGCACATTTTTACTTTTCATAGTTTGCATCCCCACTAACGGCTATTGTGAAAGGTTATTCTAAATATCATTGAAATGTTTATTGACAAAAGCATTTTCCTTAAAGTAGTTATGTCATTGACTCGCTCCCCCAAAATTTTTGCATAGCACAACGTAGTTGTGATAATTGCTGGGCACATCATATTTAAAACCTGGAATTTAAAAAGAAAAAATCAAACTCTAACCTGCACATACAGGGTAAGCAGGGAACAACAAACAGCAATATCAGCTAATGTTACTCGTTCACCAACCAGGAAGGTTCTTGTCAATAGAAAGTCATTCAATAAAGACATACATTTTTTGACATGGTTTATGGCCTTTTCAGTTTCTTGTTTATTATATTGTTTGAATCCAAGAGTTGGAAAAGTCCATGTGCATGCTGATGGAAGAATCTCATTTTCTGCGAATGAAATGTATTCTTGTACCAAAGCTTGGTCAACAGCATTTGACCCACCACGTAGCGTCTCATTTGCTACATAAAAAGCAATAGCATTACTCTCAGCTAAGCAAATCCCACTTCCATCTTCAAATGCTGGCACCTAAAAAAAGAAATGTTTATCAGGACAGAAAAGATAAGATTTTGCCGGCTACTGTTAGTGTTCCGTTCATATTGAGAGAAATGTCTAATAGTGAATAATTTGACATTCCCCTACATTTAATAGAAAGGCTTTGTGATTATTAGTCAAAAAAAAATTAATGAAGCAAGTGGAATTGCCACACTGGTACTAGTCGTTTTTGTGCAGATAATTAAGTATTTAATATGAGAACGGTATATATATATATATAGCTAGACAGGCCCATCAATAAGAAAATAACACCACAGCAATAAATCGCTCCCCCAAAGTTACAATAATTTAAACTGGGCAAGCAATCTAAATAAATTTATCACAAAGTCTTTTTTATCTACTTCATTTTATTCTTTTAGCTATATATTTATTTTGGTTATTTTTTTACTGTAAATAATAAGAAAGGGAACATTAATTTCCATGTGAGTTGAATTAATATTGCTCAGCCAGAAAAACTTTTTTTGGAATACACCTTTACGATAATTTAATTGTCCATGCGTTCCTACGGCTCTTCATCGTTTTACAATATCGAAAAAAAGAAGGTAAAAATCGTGTTTTTATGAGAGTTTGTTAGAGACGAAACCGTGTTTTCTCCAGTTTTTAACTCATTAATAAACTCTTATAAGAGTGTGATGTTTACCTCCTCCGATCACTAAATAAGCTGCGATGGAGTGTTAGTTTTCCTAAATTATTGTAAACGTGTATTGGGGGAGCAATTAATGGTTCAGCTAGTTTCTCATTTCTCAAAATTGGGCGAGCCTTTGCGTGAGCAAGAGCAATACACTCAATCATAGTGCCGTGTTTTTCCTGCGCGCACAGAAATGGAGGTAACTTTTCCACTTAGTTTGTTTACATTTTTACCTCCATTTCTGTGCATGCAATGGGCATTATGTAATCACTTAGATGTATGCGCAAGTAAATATTGGGACTGTGATTTCATGTATTGGTCTCCCCTTATTGATAGGCTTGGCCAGCTATACACTAGCTGGTGAATTAACAATTTCTGTAAATGCTGATTTTACAATACTGATTTTACAATACTGTCTGTCCTACCTGTCCTAACGGAAACTTCTTCAAAAAATCTGTTGTAGCATTGGTTTTGCCAAATTCAAAGTTCGGATCAACTTTTACATCAGCTCCACTGTAGCCAGCCGCAATAAGTATTTTGTATGCTCTATGGCTTTCTGGATAGGTGAACAGTGTCTACAAATATAAAAAAATAAGATTAACGATTACAGTAATTAGGATCAATAAATTTTAAGGGTGTGGATTAAAAAGATATCTGTAGATTTTCAACTCAATGGGTTATTCTACTTACTCCAGTCACCATCTTGGTTTCGGATCAAATTAAAAGGAAATATGTATAACGCCAAGTCGAATTTATGAGCCACCATTTTAGCTTTCATTACGTCATCGTAGTGCTGGGGAGGCGGGCGTCAGTGCGAACTTGTTTTTAGCAAATTCCTCATTATATCGAACAAAATGTCTCGGTCCTTTGATTTTTGCTAACAAAGCTCTCATAAAATACCTCTATTCAACGAACTCGCTTTTAACGAATTCTTCATTAAATCGAACAAAAATATCTTAACACAACGCCTGATTTACCCTCAAAAGAGCGAATAGTACGACACTTTAGAATCTGAATGCTTTGAATCACCAAAATCGAATCAGCGGCATTCGAAATTCAATTAAATCACTCCAATCCGATTTGGATGAGCTGCGATTACTTGACCAATGATTGGTTCCTGATGAAACAACTGCCGAAGATTATACTGACACTGATGAAAATTTGCAATAGAGTCTGTACTGATTGACGACGAAGAGATTTTAGGTCAGTACAGGGAAACCCCAAACGTAGATGACGATACTAACGATGCTAAAGAGAACGTAGTGGAAATCGAACCTCCAAACAAACCGTCCCGATCTGAAATATACGTAGCTATGGAATTACTTCAGAGATGCAGCCTTTTTGAGGAGGAAGAGGTAGCATTCAATATGAGAAGGCATCTGGACCTAGTATACGATAAATGTCAAGAATCGAAAAATCAAACAACCATTGAAAATTTCTTTCATAGACTTTAATTCTTTATGTAACTGTTCATATAACTCTTTATAATTATTAAACTAAGCAGTACTAAAAAATCGTGAATTTATCAGATTTAAACCCTTTTTCGAAAAGTTCGCTTCGAATGCCTCATTATAGCGAACTGAATTGCTCGCTAAGCCTTCCCTAAACATTTTTTTAAAAAAAATATCAAATAACAATCTTGTTTTTTTCTTTCCTTTATAAAACCTATTCGTTGCACTGAATTTGTTGTTTTTTACGACATAACAACAGTAAAGTGAGTATTTGAACATCAAAGCATAACCTATTAAAATATAACATTCTAAATACCTTTTGCATTTAGTCAATTTTACTTATTTTCTGTATATACCGTAACAAATGTTTTTCTTCTTGTCTTGTACACCTGCTTGAGCTGTCTTTATGTTCATAGACGGAGTAGAACATTTAATAACGAGTTTTTTTACCTAAACAATGTCGAAAGGCTCTCAACAGTCCACGTTAAACGTCTAAAAACATACTTGCGCTAAACCATGAGAAATAACAGACTAAATCACCCAAGGTTTTACATGTTTACAAGCACAGAAAAAATTATCTGGATAAGATTTTTACTGGCAACATTTTTGTAGGAAAAGAGAAATTTCGGATGTTTAGAACAACTGGCAGAAAAACAATGTTCCCGAGATGCGAATGCTCAAACGAATTTCTAGTCGTTTGCATACTGTAATAATTTTGGTATGAAAAATTAAAAAGATTATTTGAAAACAATTTCAATGCGTTTTCCGGTAATCTAGAGGTGCTAATTTTTAAAATCTGCCTCTCCGGCAAAACCATTGCTTGCCCTCGCGGAGACACTAAATGTAGCCTCCACCGAAACAAAATGGTGGCAAGTCAGACGGGTATCTTACTTATTGAGGGAACGCATGGAAGACTGCCACTTAAACGGCGGTGGTTTCATGGTGACGCAGTTGTCTAAATCTGTAGCACGAACCCATGGTCGAAATACACAATCGGTGTAAAACTGACAGACGACTCGTCGGTTTCAACGTATCGCACAGATGGACGTAATCATCCTCGTCCCCAGGTTCTTTGTCTTTTTGATATCAAAAAGGCAAAGAACCCTGGGGACGAGGGTGGGACGTAATCACCTTCTTTTTTTAAACGGTTTGTCTGTCCGTACCTATGATCATATTACCGTCATTCCTCTAATTTAATGCAGCCTCTAATTAGTGCGAATAGCTCTTTTTTCGAAATTTTACCAAAATTAATTTCTCTAATTTTTAGTGCGACACTCTTTTCATTAATTTTTATTTTTCCTCTAATTTAATGCAACTAAATTCGGACTTGTCTCTAATTTGGGTGCCAACCAGATAATTTAGGGGACATGTTCTCGTTTTTTTTTCTTTTTTTTTCTTTTTTTTTAGTGATATATAATGAAAAATAGAATAGCTTTGTTTACAAACTTAATTATAAAAAAGGATCTTTATCATCATCCATGTGCTTCCTCGCATTTTCCATAATTTTGTTGTGATTCCGCAGACTTCAAACGATTTTGAAACTATATTCTTGTCATTGGATATAGAATTAAACGCTTCTTTAATCCAAATCTTGACGACTGGGTGCTGGCATTTATACAATTTTTGCAGTTTTGGCAATGTATGCGATTCAATATTCGCGCAAAAATAGCTTTATATGGCTTATTAATGCAAACATCCATCGGTTGACATTTAGAGGTGCATCCAGGAGATATCATTAGGATGTATTAGATTTGTTTCCAAGCAATTTTTCTGTGACTTTTTCCGTTTTATGTTCCAAAAAGACTGATAAGAAGAAATAAAAATTATGTGGTAAAAACATTAAGGTTAAGTTTTTTCATGCAAATAATTGTCCAACAATGCATTATATTAATTTCAGAATACATTTCGATTCAACATAAATCATCATCAATTAAAATAAAATAAAAATAGAATAAAATATACATAATATTCACATCATCTATTCACACTAAAGTCTACTAAAATACCATTTCATGGCTAGAATTGAAAAATGTTAAAGCGCGATTGCAATTTAATGTTCAATATGCGCGTACAGTAATTAAATTGTTTTATTGCCTTAATTGCTAGAGCTTCAGCCGGTAGGCTTGTGGTAGAGCGTTCGCTTCCAGTGCGGGAGATCTTGGGTTCAAACCTCGGCCGAGTCATGCCAGAGACTATAAAAGTGTGAATCTATCCTTTCTGCTCACCGCTCAGCATGGGAATAGGATTGATATCTTAGGCGATTGTCTAGTTGAGCGATTGGTGTGCTTGCACAACTTTCGTAGCTCAAATGGCTTAAAATGCGTTAGGACCCGCTTTGCTGTACCCTCTTGGAAAGCAGTACCAATAGAAACTGAGGTTATCCTGGGTAAATATTTTGAATAATAATAATAACAATCAACAAACTGATAATAGATACATGTTCCATTTTTAGACTTCGAATTCCAAGACTCGAAGCTTCTATGAAAGCATTGTAAGTATAAGACCGACAGTGCCAAAAAACGAAAATAATAATACGTGATGAAATGTAAAACAGGAAAATTAGCAGAGGAAGCACTGTCTGAGCTGGTAAGACTCTACCCCTGTCTCTATGATAAAGCTAAATGGATTTAAGGAAAAAGACAGAAAAAAGAATGAATGCTTTGGACAGATAAATAGATATGGTATGAACAAGGCTTGGTTTTAACTCATTTTTTTTAAAAAAAAATTATTTTATGAAAAACTTCAAATTTCCTCACTGTCTACATCCATACTTACAAGTCACAAATCTTAACTTTCGTTAAAAAATTAAGGTAGGGAACGAGAAACATCTTTATGCGGGCGCTATGCAACATGTTTCATGCGCATGAAAATGTTTCTAGTGACGCCACTTTTCATTTGCTGCAGAAGCGTGTCATGAAAAACTTTGTCCTTAAATGCTTTTGCTATTGGCTTTACTTTTGCTAGATGAAGAAGAAGAAGAACAACATGCTTTATGACATCTTTTTTGTTTTTATTTTTGTAGTACACATAACTACTCTTTCGTAACGCAGGATTTGTTTTATAAAAGTCGATTAAAATTGTTTTTTCCTCATCAAATAGCTTTTTCTTTTCGTGCGACATTTTTTCTTTTTTTCCTATCTTCTCTCTTCACTAGATGTTCGACTTCTCAAGAAAAGCAATGTTTACAGATTCTTGCATTTTCATTGGTCAATTACACTATGCCACAAATGGTTTTGCAAAATATTTTATGCGTGATATGGGGACACAAGGCACCAATGTGCCGCAACAATAATTTGTCCCGGGACATGTTGCAGAAGAGGAAGACACGAGCAACATTTGCTATGCAACAAAATGTTCATCAAATTTTGTCCCCGGAGCAAATTTTGTCCCCGGAGATTCAGATCTATTTTGTCCCCGAAGTTGTGGAGCATATGTTTAATATTAAACGCGTTGGTTGGAACTAGGCTTAGGGCGCAGATACATGGTATGATTTGTCGTATACGATGTGACCTATTCATTTTCTGAATACGACTTTTTGAACAATTTTTTTCTGTATACACGATACATCAAGTTGTGTACAATCTTTTTATGTTTTGCTAAAAAGATGGCAGATGAGGGGATATATTATCGCTTGTTGCGATAGCTGCAGCGATAAAGAGTGAAAGGAAAATTAAAAAGCGCAAGAAAAGAGGGGAATGGAGAAAGCAGTGACTACTAAGACGACAAGGTCTTTATAACAGTTTAGTACAGGAACTTCGCCCAGAGGAAGAGTTATTTTATTTAAATTATTTAGGAATGGCAAAAAGCAATTTTGGTTACTTTTATCACTCAATATAACAAAAGAAACTACAAATATGAGAGATCCTATACCCCCTGAAATAACGTTAGTTATAACAATCCGCTTCTTAGCAAGTGGAAACAGTTATATAGATCCGACATGCCAATATCGAGTACGTAAAACTACGATAAGTAGATTTACTTTAGAAGTTTGCGACGCAACTTATGAGAGATTGCGTGAAGAATATTTTAAGGCACGGGTACTTTATTTCCTCCTTTATATTGTACAAAAACAAGAATAAAATAAGCAAAAAATGAACAAATAAAAAAAAATTCGCAACTTTTAAAATAAATTTGGCAGAGGTAAAAGAGGTAAAAAAAAAACAGCAACCTTTCTTGATACGACGGGCTTGGTATGGATTGAGTCGAGTTAAAACCACTTGTTATAGCGGGCGGCGGTAATGGCTTAATTCTAGAGAAGTGAAACTCTTTTCTGTTTCTGCAAGGTAGATGATAGGTAGGTTTATTTCAGATTGTCGTAATATTGATGGCGTAGACCATGAGGATGATTTATGCCAAAAAATTGAACATTGAATATCATTTCATGTATATTAAACTTCACAAATTTTGTTTCACAATCTTTTTAATTATAAAGCTAATTGTTTGTAGTAAGCAGCTTTTTCTAATAGTTCATCCGATTTATCCATTTTTACAGGCTCGGACCTTTTTCTTTTGGTGACTGTAGGTCTACTAGTAGACCTAAGGGGTAGTCTATTATTACATCCAAAATTCTAGAACGCGTTGTCATCTTCTGCGTCTTGGTTAAAGTTCATTTCTGTCTTTATACTTTGGGCTAAAGACATCCCACAAAGATTCTTCTTTTCGACACTGAGAAATAAAATTTTCTGTTTCAACAAATTTTGTTCCTTTTTTTATCCATAATAATAGTTTACGTACCGAAAAAACGTGTAAAGCTGTTATTTCTGTCTTTCACTAACGCAGTTCATTTCTGAGCTCTGATTGGTTAAAAGTTCATACGATTTGTCGTAGAGTGAACTTATTTAAACTTTTTTTTGTCGTATGCGATTTGTTGTAGCTCGTACTCTTTGCACGATTTTAGGTGTTTACACGGTACGATTTGTCGCATACTACAAATCGTATATGACATAACATACCGTGTATCTGGCCCTTTAGTTCTCCTTTAAGGGTGGTTTGTTACTTTAAATTGGCTACATTTTCAGCACATTCTCGGGTGGCGAAAATAAAAAGTGTTTCTAATAAAGCTCGGTTTCAATAATGAAATATCGCTCTATCTGCGAAAGATAAGATTCTGCTATTCTTCTTTGGTAAGGGTTAACAATAAAAATCTTAAACATTTGTGAGAATGCCACGTACTAAAATAATTTGATTCTGCGAGTTCAACATGTTTACTGGAATCACTTGATCGCGAAGCATTTGAGTCGTTGAATCTTTCCTTTCACACGAATTCTTTCTGATGCTATTGGTTGATTTTTGACTACTTTAGACTCTGAAAATTGCTCTCTTCCTTTCAAAAATGATGGCATAATTAATTCCTCACCAAGAGGTTTCACATAGTTCTCCATCAAAAAACCTCCATCAGCTATAATAGCATCTTCTGCCTGCCAAAGTTCTGGAAATAATAAACCACTTTGACCACAATATCTTTAAGTGAGATGCTACCAGGGCAGGTGCTTGGTGTGAAATCTCCACCAGGAGCAATTTCATCAGGTACTTTGATTGTGGTGTGACTTTTGTATTCTGAGTACATCATTTTGTGTAAATATAAAAATAAAGGCACTGCAATTTCAAACTCTAAACAATCTATAATGCATCGTACATTTGCAAATCTTTCATTCATACCAGCTGGCATATTTTCTTTAATTTGACTGCAGGAAGGCCAAATGCATATTGTTTCTAGCTTAACATACATATTGTTAACCCATTTTTTGAAACGTTTTGGTTACTGTTAATTATTTATGTATTTTTAACACGTGACTCTTAAAGCCACGTGTGACGAATGTGATGTAGATGTATACTTTTTAGATGCTTCGGCAGTACAGAAAATATTTTGTTGATATAAGACACGTTTTCATGAGTTCCTTTTTACGAGATATTACATGGTCAAACCGAGCCGGATAGTTTTTTGATATCATTTATACGTTATTTATTAAATTATTTATTATATTAAAAAAGGAAAGAAGACGTGGCTGTGTGTGTTAGAAGAAACAGAGTATTATTTATTTTGAACGTATTATAAACAAACATGTTGCCTTTGGAAAAGAAGTTAAGAATAAGAAACACGTTAGTAAAAGTTATCGAAAACTACTTACGAGAAGAAATAAAACCTTGTTATGAACATTATCAAGAAGAAAAACTTACGTTATTGCAAACGTTGAACACTACCATAGAGAGCAAACTTGGAAAATTTTTAAGTATTACGGAAGAGATTTCCGAAATTATTGAAGAGGAAGATCAATTAATAAAAGATGCTCAAGAAAGTAGTGACTTTGAAGTACGGGTAAGAAATGAACTGCTAATACTTGATCGTTTCCTAAAATCAAAACAAGATAGAAGTGACACAGTCAGTACGAGGTCAGTTAGTGCTTCAAGCTCTATTAAACTGCCAAAAATTGAAATAAAAAATGTTGATGGCGATCCAACTAATTGGTTTTCATTTATTGATTCTTTTGAAGCAGCAGTTGACAAAAACGATCACTTGTCTAATGTTGAAAAAATGAATTATTTGTTAGGATTTGTTGTTAAAGATGCTACATCTACGATAAGCGGTTTAAAACTGAGTAATGATAATTATGAGATTGCTTTAAATTTGTTAAAAGATCGCTTCGGAGATCCGCAAATGATAATTTCAGGACATATGAATAAACTATTAAACTTGGAGCCTGTCATGGCTATTTCTGACGTTCGTAATTTACGCCAATTGTTCGATATAACTGAGGCGCAAGTGCGTAGTTTACAATCTTTAGGAGTTGAATCTCAAAACTTTGGCTCAATGCTTATACCTGTGTTATTGCAAAAACTACCAGGAGAATTACGTCTGATTATTAGTCGCCAACTTGGAAAAAACGCATGGAAAGTAAGCGAGGTTATGCAAGCTTTTAAAACTGAATTAGAAGCGCGAGAAAAAGTTTCAACCGGTCAGGAGGAAAGTCCTTGTTTTTCTGGTGCTTCCCTTTATGTTGGAAATCGACGGAATTTCGATGCGAAAGAAAGAAAATGTGCTTTTTGTGAAAACCCAGGGCACAAACCGCAATTTTGCTCTATTGTTTCCAAACCGACTGCGCGCTCTTCCATTTTAAAAAGGAAAGGATTATGCTTTTTATGTTTACAGTCAGGTCATGTAGCAAGACACTGCACAGTTAGATGGAAATGTTTCAAATGTAAGGGACGTCATCATGTGTCTATTTGCAATAAGGGTAATCGAGACCAGGATAGCAATGATCAGAATGAAGGTGAGGGAACTTCAAATAACGTGGCGAATACTGAATGTGATTTTAACGCAGTTTTGTTACAAACTGCGTCTGCGGAAATTTTTTCTGATGATAAAAACTGTCACAGGTTTAGAATTTTGTTTGATAGTGGCAGTCAAATGTCATACATTTCTCCGCAAGCGGCGGAAAAATTGAAATTGAAAACAATCGACAAAAAACAAATGTGTCTTAAAACGTTTGGAGGAGCTAAACAAAACAAAACTTTGGACATGGTTAGATTTACCGTTAAAACGAAAAATGACGAAGAAAATATTACGGTAAACGCGTTCGTATCCGAAATATGCTATCCTTTGACAAACCAAAACATCGAGGGTGCAAAATCTAACTACCCTTTTTTGTGTCGTCTTAATTTAGCAGACAGTAATCCAAAAAATCAACCATTAAGTGTGGATATTTTGATTAGCGGGGATTATTATTGGTCCTTTATGAAAAACGAAATGAAACGTAGCACCAAAGGTGGGCCCACAGCAATTTCATCAAAACTGGGATATATTTTAAGTGGCGGAGTCATGGGTACTAAATTGGATACTTCAGTGAACATTGTTAATACTCATGTTTTAAAAGTGCAAAATGAAAACACTTGAAGACTTGGTTCAGGGATTTTGGAACATCGAGACTATGGGAATTAAAAAATCAGAAGAAAACGAGATTTCGGATCATGGTATTGAAGCAGGTGTGACATTTAAAAAAGATCGTTATGAGGTCAAGCTACCCATAAAAGATCACGATCTGCTTGAAGATAACTATGATCTTTCAAAACAAAGATTAAAAAACATGATTAAAATTTTCAAAAACAAAAGCGAATTGTTGAAACAATACGATAACATTATTCGAGAACAAGAAAGTTGTCAAATAATTGAAAAGGCACCAGATGAACACGTTGTAGGACACACCCATTTTTTGCCGCATAAGCCAGTGATACGGGAAGAAAAAACAACTACGAAGGTGCGCATGGTTTTTGATGGGAGTGCAAAAAAATGGTCCTTCTTTAAACGATTGTATGGAACCTGGCCCCTCCGTAGCCACGCCTTTGTTCGATGTTTTAGCCAGATTTCGAGCCAACAACATAGCTTTTATTGCTGATATAGAAAAAGCTTTTCTACAAATATCCTTGTTTCCAGGCCATCGAGACTATGTAAGATTTTTGTGGTTTAAGAACATTGATACTATAGATTTTGGCAATTTTGATAATAACGTTTTAGAGGAATGGCGAATTTGTAGAGTTTTATTTGGATTAACAGCCTCGCCATTTTTGCTGAACGCAACGCTTTCGAAACATATTAAAAATTATGATGACATTGATCCTAAATTTACCGAACGATTTTTAAATTCTTTACATGTCGATGATTTAAATGGCGGCTCTAAAAATGTTGACGAAGGGTTTACGTTTTATTGTAAAGTTAAAGATCGTTTAGCAGAAGCAAGTTTTAATATGCGTAAATTTCAGTCCAATGCTCCAAAACTTGAAGCTCTCGTTAACGAACGTTACAAAGGGCCTCTTGAGGTAAACCATGAAGGCAACACAACAAAAGTTTTGGGATTACAGTGGCTTAAAGATAGTGATAAAATTGGGTTTAATTTTAAGGAGATAAAGCAGAAATTTCATGCGAAGCCCGATACAACGAAACGCAACGTATTACAAGCAATAGCGTCAATTTTTGATCCACTTGGCTTGATAAATCCTATTATCGTTAAAATGAAAACCTTTTTTCAAGATTTATGTATTAAGAATGTAAAGTGGGATTCTCCTTTATGGGAAGAACACTTAGAGATATGGTCAGGTATTGTGCAAGAGTTACACGAAGTCCCCTCTATTCAAATTGATAGAAATTATTGTTATAATGATGAGAACGATCCGTATAAGTCTGTCCAATTACATGGTTTTAGTGACGCGTCTAAAGCAGCATACGGATGTTGTGTTTATATTCGATTTGAAAATACGACACTCGGCATCCAGTGTTTTTACCTACACAATGTGAGCTTTTGCCTCTTATTGTTTCGGATTCACATCGTGCTGTTGGTCATAATGGACCACGTGACACTCTTTGTCACGTGCGTAAACAAATTTGGATACCGCGTCTCAGGCAAGTTGTTAGAAATTTATTACGTAACTGTACATTGTGTAAAAGATTTGAAAGTAAAGCGTTTACTTACCCAAGTACTTCTGCGTTACCTGATTTTCGTTTGTCGTTGAACTTTGCCTTCACAAATATTGGAATCGATTATGCAGGTCCGTTGTATATACGAGATATTTATTCACGTTCTGATGTACATATAGCGTGGATTTGTTTGATTACTTGTGCTAGCAGTAGAGCTGTTTATTTGGATATTAGTACTGATTTGTCTGCTTCAGCTTGTGTTAATGTTTTAAAACGTTTTGTAAATAAAAATGGAGCTCCGAAAGTTATCAACTCAGACAATGGTTCTAACTTTATTAGTAAAGAAGTTCAACATTTTGCATCATCACATGGCATTTAGTGGTGTTTTAATATTGAAGCTGCCCCCTGGCAGGGTGGATATTTCGAAAGGCTAATTCAGTCTCTTAAACGTTGTTTGAAAAAAGTACTTTTTAAAACTTTAGTTGATTATGAAGAGATGTTGACTATTTTGTCAGCAATTGAACGCATACTTAATAACCGTCCTTTGACGTTTATTTACGACGATGTTAACGAAAGTCCATTAACTCCGAATCAATTAATATACGGAAAAAACGTTAGTATCGATTATGAAGAATACGATGGCGAAAAAAGTGACGAGTTGACAGTTCGCGCGAAGTACATAAAAACTGTGCTCGATCATTTTTGGAAACGTTGGTTAAATGAATACGTTATCGATTTACGCGAATTTCACAAACAGAAGAAGAAAAAGCTACAGTCCTCTTACGAAATTGAAGTAAACGATGTTGTTCTTATACACGATGATGTTAAAACTAGAGCAAAATGGAAGATAGGTCGAGTAACGGAATTGTTGAAAAGCAAGGACGCTCGTATACGTGCAGCAAAGGTATTAGTCGCAACTAACAACAATCGTAAAACGATAATTACACGCACTTTGAACAAACTTTATCCTGTTGAACAGTCTGATCGCGACTACGAGAATGACAAGGAAGATAACGACGAAATTAAAATTGACTTTATAAACGAAGATGACATCATCGTTTTTGGTGGGGAGTGTTAATTATTTATGTATTTTTAACACGTGACTCTTAAAGCCACGTGTGACGAATGTGATGTAGATGTATACTTTTTAGATGCTTCGGCAGTACAGAAAATATTTTGTTGATATAAGACACGTTTTCATGAGTTCCTTTTTACGAGATATTACAGTTACAGTACCTTCAGACAGTTCAAATAAGTATGATAAATGACAAACATCAAAGTTATTTCGCATCCTTACAAGAATCAATTAAAACCTTCCAGAGGGGTCAGTGTACGTGGTCTACCTCTATCATAAAACCTTTGGCATCTTGATTATTGTGAAGAATTACAATTTCTCCATTTTCTCCCTTGTTCTGGCTTGACAAAAGAATATAGATAATGTTCTACCAAAAACCATGCGGGAAGAAATGGAGCGATATAAAAGAGATAAAGAGACAAACGTGGAAGGGATGTCTTAAACCCTAGTGTTGTTACAGACGGTTCCACTACTGTTGTTACTGCTGCTACTATTCCTTTTACTGCTGGTGCTAACAATAAGGAAAAATCAAAAAAGCAACAAACTGAGAGAAGAATGAACAATCTCCTGAACAAAATAAGAAACAAAAGTAGTGGTAAAGCAAGAGTTCTTCAAAAAACGCAGGTTGAGTATGAACGTTTGATGCTGGAAGAAAAAGTTACAAGAATGTTAGACAAAGAGAAGGAGGTTCAAGGTTTATAGATATTTCTTGTGGTGGTAGGGAGAGAGCAGGAGAATTATATTTTAATAACAATGGCTTAAATATTTTCATGAAGCATAAAGATGAATGCTAAATAATTCTCAAAGATGTTACAGACCAAACACTTGTGGAAGAGAAAGTATGGGATTATGTTGCCCGAAAGGGTATTATTATATCTAGAGCTATCGTAATTTTGCATTTATGCCTGGATAGCCTACTGTACTTAGATAATTATGTTTACAAAAAACTTTTCTGATGTTTTTTTAAAAGACACTGATGATCTTCTCCCTGTACTTGCAAAACATAGAAAATAAATAACCAATAGACAATACTCTAACCATATTAACTTTCTGAAAAAGCCATCAACACAACCATGGATGCTAAAACTAAATGGCTTCAGTTTGTCGTGGTAATCTATGTGCCATACAAAGTTAAGTCCATATGCAACACATTTCCGACGATGCAATCTACGCCTTCTTCTCAGTTCAACACCATCTAAATCTAAGTGTCTTTATAATTTGTCTTACGTCTTCTCGCCTGCAAAAGTATCCCTTCGATAGTAATAATTTATGAATTCTCTATAACTTACATTCATCCACCACCACTCAATTCAAAGAACAAGGTAAAAGGTTTTAAGGCAAGCGCTTATGTTTGTGGAATAACATCTCCACGAACAAAACAATAACGCCGTCATTGAGATATGCTATTGAACTCAACATTTTTAACATGTCCAGCGTTCATTAAATTCTCTCCCTCATTTAAAGCTTTGACAGCAACGCTTTTCTGTGCATACTCCAGAAGGCATTTGGTTGTGATATCAGGATAGTACACGTATTCAGTCATCCTTCCAGTGGTTATCTGTTCTGGAAAGGGTATTTTGATACACGCGACAGTTAATTTAGACACACGTCAGTTTTGAATGTCTTCTTGTTCTCCTTCCAACGATGAAGATACAGGGAGAGTAAACAATTCTGCCGCAAGGACTTTAATCAGCTTTAGATACCCCCTTAAAGGACCCCCCCCCCCCTGGCTAACAAGTAACTCCTTAATTTTTCAACACTCCACTTGTTTAATTCTTCTTGTGAATGCACCATTGTTAGACAGTTTCTTACCAATGTTTACAGTAAGTAACCTTCGCCGAAACTACATAAGATACCCTGATTTTCCCATACTGCATTGTGCAGTCATAAATTTAAAAATGGTAGCACTATCAGTAAAAATGTCTATTGCGACGAAGCCGAAAGAAACTCCGAGATTTTGGTGTATTTTAGACATCTATGAACTGCTTAGTGCATATCCACCATCTAAACATTGCACACAATATATAGTAAATTTTACTACATTATGTTCAGAAGTTATTTTATATTTTTATAAAAAAACATTTTTGCGTAAATAAAAAGTGCATAGCAAATAAAATGCAAATAATGTGTGTTTCAAAAATAAATGCTTGTAGCAGCTGATCCTCCAGAGCCATCGTGATCAAGCGAGAAAGAGATATTTATTATTACATTACGGAGTATTTAAGTTACAGGACTTATTGAAGTATTAGACAATACCGGAAATACACTCTATACATTATTTAAAACATTTATATGGTATTTTGAAACAGAAACAAACAAATGTTTTGAGGTTTGGTATTTTAAGAAAACAATACAGACCGACTTATTATGTACACTTAAAAATATAGATTCGCGCTGTAATTTCGACAATGTCAAGCAAAAGAATAAAAACGCAGCTAATTTTGGGAGCAACCCCAAACAAACAGGAAGATATTGATTCAGCAACAAAGTCGCATCTGTAAAAGACATCCTTCCTTGAGGCTAGCTATACGAAGATGCGAAGCATCAATTCCACGAAATTGAAGTGGCAACAACAAACAATCAAGAAGACTCGTCACAATGTGAGAAAGTTCAAGTTTTACGTAAGTACATTACGGATTTAGAAATAAAAGTCGACGGAAAAGAATCAGCAAGTAAGTCATGTTTTTAACTGTGGAAACGTTTGGCCTCACACTAAACAGTGCTAAAGATCACGTATGTCGTTTGGGCGGAAAATTAAGTCACTTTGCACGAGTAGGTCGCTCTTCTCGCAAACATAGAACGGACCCACCACCATCTTGTTACGCCCTTTGTTTCGTTTAACAAGACCCCCCACAACCTGTCGACTCTTTAACAGGTAACTGTTTCTCAATTCAATCTGTCAATTCGCTGAATGTCAACGACAAACTCAAGCAATTAAAATTTACTTAAAAGTATCAGGACAGAACCGTATACTGTACCACACATTCCAGTTTAGCGCTTTAGTACACAGTACGTTGTAAATGAATGAAGCGTACACCACTGTTGAGCGTAATATAATTTTCAAAATATACCTTTCCGACAACTTTAGTTGAAATAGAAACAGTTAACAACTCCTAAACAGTTACCCAGCCTTTCAGAAAAAGGTTCTCAGGGAAAGTTCAAAAATTATTCTTGAGACCGGGATGAGCATGCGTATAAGCGTAATATCCTTTTCCAAAAAAGCTTTATCACAACTTCGGCTTAAATAAAAACATAAAATTTCAGCAATTTTAATTTGAGGGATAGGTTTTCATGAAAGTGATGTACAGCAGTTAGTAATGCAACTGAAATGCGATCTTTCTTAGGGATGACAATTATTTTTTAAACCTCGCTATGCAGACATAACAACAGCGTTAAAAAATTTGACTAAGCAAGACATAGCTTGCGCCTACATGGATAATCGTTCGATATCCGTCACATTAACGGCGTCTTTAACCCGGCAGGTTATTGCTATTGGCACACCGTCCCTAATAAAAATATAAAGTCCGAAATTATCACTGAAGAGTTTGTAAATTTTACAAAAAAACATGCAGCGCCGATACTCATTACCTTGGAAGATAAAGAAGTGCATTAAATAAGGACCCGGCTCTTTAGTGTCTAAAGGAACTTATTCACACGAATAAGTGGTATTCGATAGCCGAACTAGTCACAAAATATCCTGACCGTAATTTGAAGGAACTTCATCTGTACAGCTAAATCCGCAACCAATTTACCTGCTATACGGATGAATGTTTGATACTCAGGGGTAATCGTATTGTTGCACCGCTGATAAAAACCTTCAAATCGAAGCACTCTGCTATTCACTATGTATAACCAATTCAAGAATGAGCCAACCATCGACGTTGAAGCCTTCTCCTTTACCACAATCACCGTGGCACACACTGACCATAGATTTTCTTGGACCGTTGCCGGACTGCTCACACGTACTGGTAGTAATAGATCAACGTACACGTAGAAATATAAATCGTTGGCTCAACGACAACTTTTCCAGCTTTGGGACCCTTACAAAAATATTTGCAACTCATTGGCTTCTCCATAAAGTAATATCCGATAACGTCAGTCCATTTCACAGCTACGAGTTTAAAACCTATATGTACAACAAAGTGATAATTCATCACAAATCACTCCTTTGCTTCCCAACCAAACTTAACCGCCGGAAATTTGATGTGCAATCTAAACAGAGCCTTATGGATTGCTACAATTGAAGGTTAGCCATGGGAAATGCAGTATACAACTTTCTGTTAAATTATCACATATTGCCACATGCAACAACAGAAGTCAGTCCAGCTGAAGAATTATTTCAACGACAAATTCAAGTAAAATTACCCAGAGTTAATAATTAACCGAATATGGGTGCTATCAAGGAAGTATCTTTCCGTGATGCACGAAAAAAACTTGCGACTACTTTTTGTTAAACAGCCGAAGCGTCACAAGCTATCCAGCGCGTTCGACCCCTTACAATATCATTCGAGACAAAATTGACTGCAATCAGATAGGGCCATGCAGACGAAGTCAAACGAAACTTATTATGTTAAGTAAAGTATAACGGAGACATCGAACTGAAGAGGAAGGGTATGTTATGTTTAAGGTTATTGAGAAATTATTTTTCAGTTAAGAATATAAAATAGTAAAGCAGGGACGTGTTTTTGCTGAATTTGATTATAACACTGAGTCCTTTATCGCACTTAAAACTTTCCGGGTCCCGAGAAGATTAATATCTTTTGAGTCAATATGTTCGTTGACCTTAGCTCCTTTTAACTTAGTATTTAGCATGTAGATGGTCAATTAATGAATCCGGATTCAATTCTACTTGAACAGGTTGATTGAATTGGTGTTGCTGACATAGCTGTGTTTGTGATAGTACTTGACAAAAGGAGGATTTTCATCGCTTAAAGGTGACTGTGGTATGCCGAAAAAGGGAAACGGCTGGTTATTGTCCAATGGTTACCATTAATATTATGGGAAAAGTTTAAAAAAAAAGGTGGATATCTTGAATTTATCGCAAAATGTAATTGAAGCACTAACCGTGGATGTTTAGCAGAAGCAACAAAAACGGCTAAGCTGTGCAATGTTATATGGGAATCGTCAATTGGGTTATTAGTTGTGGTACACAAAGATTCTAGTTTCGGCTGAAAGCTTGCACAAAATCCTGATCTTCTGGGATTTAAGTGAAGATATGCGTGTCTCCGACGTGGTTAGTAAAAATGACGATTAATCTGCAATTTTAGAATTTGCATAGCTCAGGTTGGAAAAGATTACTTTTTGATCTTTTTGTCTTGTGAATACTTTGTATTTTTCTATACTATATGCTAATAAATATACCAATATATTTTTAGCCATGCAAATCCTAGACAATCAATTTTATTATTTTGGCTATAACTGACGCTTACAGCAGGTTAGTCAATGTCAGTAGATAGCCATAGAGAGACAGCTAGCTAGGTAGTTTGTCAAAAGTACATTTTATGCTAGCCATCGCTATCATTTCTTCTTGTGTTATCTTTACCAACCTGAAGTGAGCCAAAATAAGGAAGTAGTAATTAGGCATTATAGATCTTGTAATAATAATCATGCGAATTTTAGCTATGATACTCTGCTTAACAAAGCATCTTTCCATACATGATAATTTATAGCTTCACGGCAACGGCTGACAAAATTCAGACTATATAGGCGAAAAAAGTTAACAGTAAGGGAGAATTGATATTTATAGTCAGTAGCAGGACAGTTAGCCGATGCAGGATAATTATGCGGTATTTACTACGGTACAGTATAATTAGCCGCCTATACAACTAATTATACGCTAGAGGTATATTTTGCTTAAAATTCAACAATTTTCTTTTATATCGACTGTTGTTTATGCTTTCCGCATGTTCTTCACGCCAGACTACATGTTCTTCCATCAACTGAATGCTAACTGTTGTTTCAAGAACATTCTTAAATTGATTCAGTTAATTATACGATAACGGTCGGCATACTATGATGATGCTGAGGCCATGCGATGCTAGTCATTGTTTAATGTTAGTATTGCAACCAGTTTTTTGGTATGTGCATTACCTGTTGAAAAGCTAGGCAAGCAAGACTTGAGTTTTTTATTGGCTTGCGTTATATTGATGATTAGAAATTGGCTTTATGCGCATATGGAACTGTAAAGCAGGAGACCTTCGTCCTCCGTCTCTTAATAAGCTATAACTCCATTAGCTTGGTTACCTTGGTTCCACAGCCTCATAGCCGTACAGTTGTTGTACGGCTATGGAACTGTGGAGCAAAGCTGTTGTTTATTAGTGATGGTGAATCCAAATGTCATGCCGAAAATTGTATAGAATAGTCCTTATTACAGAAATAGTAGAAAAACTAGAGTGCAGGAGGTCAAATCCAAAAGGATGGACGGCTGGAGAAATTAAAATAAACTAGTTGTTACCCCCCAACCCCCCCCCTCCCCCGAAAACTACGGAAATTCGACCGTCATAGCAAAGTTGATAAAACTATATCACATTTGACATTTGCATGCTTAAAGATTCCGTGAGTGGTTCAGCCGACAGACAGACAACATCTGAAACTGAATGTGCATCCTCGTTTCCAGGGTTTGTTGCCTAAGGGCCGCTAGTGCTTACTTGACGGCTAAATTTCGCCCTCCACCCCGATGTCAAAAAGGCAAAATCTCCTGGGGACGAGATTGCTGAATGTGGCTACTTTCACTTTTTAGCCAAAGATAGCTAAAGAGCTAAATATCCACAGCCCCAGCATAAAAAAAAATAATGTTGGCCAGGATAAGAAAACTGTATATCAAACTGATAAAAACATTAAAAGAATAGAATATCTCTATATTGTAATAGCCGTCTATTCTGTCTGTCTCTGCGCAAAATGGTACCGCAAGTAGCAAAACAAACGAAATGCGGTAAATAAAGGACGGGCGATCCTGTGAATTTATCCATGGGCCACCGGCTAGTCTATAAATCTATATAATAATATGGAGAGTGTGTATGTCTGTTTGTAAGTTGGTCTATTTAAGCCAATACTTGCCACAAGTTGGTCTATATAAGACAGTTCTTTCCACAAGTTTACACCATATCATCTCTCAACACAAAGCCAAATCCTTTTGTGCAGCTTGGAGTCTGTTTTACATGCGTATTTATAATACATTCTTTTTCTTCTCCTAAAGTCAGACTTTTGACACATTTTCGTTCGATTTCACTTTTACTCTAATACCATAGAACAGGTTTTTGAATAAGTTATTTTAAAAGGAACCTCTATGTACCGGACATCTCTCTGCATCGGGCAATATTTTTTGGGGTCTCGATGGTGTTCGCTTTAGAGAGCTTTCACTGTAAATAACATTTCCATGCAAACTTCCCGGGATATTCTATCTTCTGCGTAAGTTCGTTTACTTTGCACACTGGACTTCTCTTTATGACATGATCATTTTTATATCAGCCTTAATTAGTGCTACTCGGCAATTAATCACGGATTAGCAAACCCACTTAACAACGGATAGGGTTTAGTAAATATAACGCCTTCAAGCCGGTGTAGAGCATGACATACGCCTCGCATTTTTGGGATAACTAAACTTAGTTGTACATTAGAAATTATATTTCTTGTTTCCACCGAGATAATCAACTGCTAAGTCGCTGCGTATAACGAGAAAAATTAATTTATGTTGTCGACATATAAATAAATAATGTCCTAAATAGACCCCCTCTCCCTTTTCCCGATCCCTCTCCCCCGATCCCTCTTCCTAATCCCTCTCCTCAATCCTCTTTATTAAACAAAACAAGTTATTGAAAGGTCAACCTTTCTCCCCAATCCCTCTCTTCAATCCCTCTCCCCAATCCCTATTTATTAAACAAAACAAATGATTGAAAGGTCAATCCCTCTCCCCAATCCCTCTCTCCAATCCCTCTCCCCAATCCCTCTTTATTAAACAAAACAAGTTATTGAAAGGTCAACCTTTCTCCCCAATCCCTCTCTTCAATCCCTCTCCCCAATCCCTATTTATTAAACAAAACAAATGATTGAAAGGTCAATCCCTCTCCCCAATCCCTCTCTCCAATCCCTCTCCCCAATCCCTCTTTATTAAACAAAACAAATGATTGAAAGGTCAACCTATTTCCCCAATCCCTCTCCCCAATCCCTCTCCCCAATCCCTCTCCCCAATCCCTCTCCCCAATCCCTCTCCCCAATCCCTCTTTTTTAAACAAAACAAAAGTCAACAAGACGTTTTTAATGCGACTTAATTATTTTTACTATCTGTAAGGAATACAAATGGAGTTTACAAAGGTTACAAAGTGCTAAAAAAAGGTTTTTCAAAAAAATAATTCTGCGTGTATTAGTTGGTTCTTTTAGCTTTTCACTTGACCTCAATGAAAACATTTTCGTGTTTGTCCCAACATACTTTGTCGTCGGAAGCACCAGAATCGCAGGAACTCGCCCCAATCTTTTTCTTGCCGTCAACTGTTATCAGTTTGATTGTGAGAATATGGCGATGCTTCCCCGGTTCCGTTACTTTTTTTAATGAAGAAACTTCTCCATTGATCAAACTGTTACGTTCTTCGACTGTCAGTACGACCGCATGTCTATGTGCTGGAACTTTGTCCGATGTTGACTCTCCCGTGTTGTAAGTTGCTTTCTCTGAACTTTCTCCACTTGAAAAATGGACAGCGTCTTCGAATGCGTTCAGTTTCTTCCACACCGAGCTTCCTTCTCCGTTGATTGGCGCAATGGGATATCTTTGTCTGACCTGTTCATCCACACCATGTATTCTTGGCAAAACAATCCGTACACCTGAAGCCCTCAAACAAACCGGAGATGAGGTCTTTGGTGAAGTGAAATAAAACAATGTGTCGCCATTCTCCGGCGTAGAGCATGTGTTAGCTTCTCCACCAACAAAAAAAGAATTTGGGGTCAGGAAATGCCTGTCAGGGCATGCAGCATTGAAGGGGTCATTTTCGGTGCCGGTGCCTTGGACTTGACTGCAGTCCTCTTTGTAGTCTATTTCGTAAGGGTTCCACTCATGGAGAGGATTAAGGAATATAAACTCCAGTGGAATGGCGTACGAAACTTTGGCTTTTACTGTAACTTCCTTGCGATTTATTTTTGTTTCGCACTGTACTCCTGCAATTTCATCTTGATTGTTTGAAGCAATGTATAAACGATCAGCAAATCCGCGTTGCGCTTTATCAACACCCATTGCGTCTTCTTGGCCCAGTTTGTACGTTCGGTGATAGTAGGCCGTGTTTAATTTCTCTTTGTTTTTATTGGGATGAGCTGAAAAAATCTGAGAGTCAAAACCATCTGAAAAAATGCTTCCCCCGTAGTTCTCTTTACCTGGAATTTCTTCCATGATTTCATCCAGAATGGTATAAAATAATGGCACCTCCGTTCTTTTGCCAGTCACTGTTACTCCTTCAATATCAAACCTCGCAGATGGAGAGTGTTTGTAGGTTGTCCTACTTATACCAAGTCTTTTCTCAGTAACTGGATCATTCACCAGCTTTAAAAAGCTTTTTGGCAAACTACGCTGAAGTCGATGCGAAAGAATTCTGTAGTTCCATTGTGAATATACAGGTTTCTTATCAGCGAACCCCATAATTTTTCGGGGAAGATATTCCAGACGGTTATTGTGACCAGATAAGCCGGTAAACGATGAATAATGAATCTAAATAAGAAGCATTATTTCAAAGGTTTGTGAACCTGACAAAAACTTTTATTTTCTCTTACCTCTCCAACCTACCCCTAAAAGTCTTAACCATTGTTTCATACCTTTTCACGCATTTTTTCATCGTCAAGATTCTTTAACCACGCCCCTTCTAAATACGATATGATTGGTTTGAAGTAGTCTCTGTAATCTCGTTGTGAATGATCCTCATTTTGAAATGCTTTGAACCATTCCCTCATCTCATCTATTTGAGCTTTTACACCAGTTTTACTTAATACGGCGTTCGGAACAGTTGGAAAAGGTACAGCTTCTGTTTTGTGGAGCGTCCTATCCCCAGAGACTGCTTTTTTAAGATCGTAAGAATCTTTTCCAGCACGAAACTCGATTCCATTCAAAACAGCGACAAATTCGCTGATACCAACCTTGCTTCTCGTTGTCTCTCTGTTATGAATTCCCATAAATGATCTACCATTATGATCGTTGGAGTAATAGTTTTTCAGCCCACCTAAAAAAAGGAACTTGCAGTGGTTAGCCTCTGTAAATCTACCATAATTTTATGCTTTCCAACTTTGTTTCATATTGTGAAAATAAACCCTTTCCACGTCTCGTTTAAATCATTTTCACAACCTCAAATTGTTTTCTAAAGTCAATTTGATTAGTATTTTCCCCGCCAATCAATACTACGTTTTACAGTGATTAATTTACTTAATGAGAAACTTATGTGTTAATGTGCTTATGACCTTTCACGAAACATAGAAAAGTATCACGAAAATTTGGCTGGCAAAGTTGCTTAAGTTCTGAAAATAATCCAGAAAACATTTAAAATTATCTGTTTTACTTAAGTATTGTTTTACTAAAGTATCCCTTACCTTGCAATGATCTGACTTGCTTAATTCCTGAATTTCCATCAGAGCGAGCTTTCTCATACTCATTGAACTGTTGCAGTTGCACTTGTCGACTGAGGGTGTACAGGTCTTCAGCGATGCTATCGGTTGAACTGATCTTTTTGCCAACGGCCACCTGTAGATCTAATTCTAACCCTTTAAAATTTGCCACCAGTGTTCTTGATTTACTTCCTAGTAACTTAGCGTATGAATTGACGGACTTTGATATCGTTTGTTTCTTAGGTGAAACAGCTTTCGTTTCTGCTATGTAGTCTTGATTAGCGCTGGCTGCTTTGTTTCTAAAAATACTGTCAGCTTTTCCTGCAACGATTTTTTTAGCCTGGTCGAACGAACCAACAACATGCTTTAACACATCTCTTTTGACGTTTGCGCGATGTTTGTTCAAATCTGCTACTCGTTTCTTAATAGTACTGGTCAGACTTCTGTCGGTTTTCCCGATTATGTCGTTGAATCTTTTTTTTTCCGTAACAATATATTTCATCGCATTTTCCATAGCCCTAATTTTTCTCTGTAAGGTTGTAATCAAAGCATTTATATCCCGGATGTCTTGCTTGGTAACAGTTGCATCCAGCGAATTGATCAACACGTATACAGTGAGAAGCGCAAGTGCCTTCATGACTAAAACAGAAGTAACCAGAATGAGCATTCAAACCTGAGTTTAAGTTTTTATTGAATCAGTAAAGTTGACTATTCGTTAATTTTATTGAGTGCCAAAAACACTTTCCTTAACGCATCATGGCATTCTGCCTAGTACTTTAGTGGCTGCCTTTAAATTAGTAGAAAAGCTGCTAAAAGGTTGCTTATTAAAAAGTAAAAACAACTTGAAAGGCGATCAAAGTTCTAGCTTAAATTACTTATTCCAACTTCTTTTAGGTTTTTATATTGGGACGAAAGCTGAAACGGTCGCGATAGGAAAACCTAGAAAGCTCTAGAGATGAGGTTGTAAATTAATCTTATTCACCTAATAATGCCCAGACGAAATAATTATCTCAAGTTCGATAAAAAGAAGCTATTCAAAAAATTGCAAAACAAAAAAACAAAAAAAACAGGCAGTCAAACAACGCCAAAATTTAAGTATGTTTTGTAATCCTTTCCTTTAAAACGGCGTGGCAAAAAATAAAATATTATTGAAAACATTGGACCGGTCAAATATTGCTTAACGTTAAAAGTTTTGGGGATTTTAGTACCTATAAACTAGTTGTAAATGAAAAAATCAGTAAATAAATAAATTCGAGTATATTTTCCACATACTTTAAAATTGAGAAATTACAAGACTTACCGAATATGCTCGCGAAGAAAAACGCTTTCCAATCTGAAGAAATAAACAAATATTGCAATCAAAGCTGAAAAAATTAATAGCTATCGAACAAAACAACAACAAAAATTTTAAAACGTTGTGCGTCAAACGATATTAAAAAAAATGACAAGACCGCCTATCTAGCCATACCAATGTTAAATGCATTGGGCCTCCTTCTAATTAAGATTATTATTGATCCAATCGCTGCGCAACCAATCAAATTAACTCAAAACGTAGGAGGGAGCATAGAAAGATTAAATACTTTGCAGGCGTTCTTTTAAATCATGGACTTTGTACAGGACTCGTACCTAGTCCACTTTTGATGCTATTATGTGTCGCAACACTTTAAACAAAACCTCGCTTTTACACTAAATCACTTGGGGAGACATTGTTATAAATTTAATCTTTTTATAGAGTAGGCATTAGCATAAACGGACAATCGACATTGAAATACAGATATTAAGACCTCCCACGGTTTTCTTAACAATCGACTTTCAGGGAATCACCTTCGCAGTGCAAAAAGTCGTCTTTAAATGTTTATGATTTTTAAACTTAGACTATGTCAGATCTCGCAACGTTTTAGCCTTGGTAAGCCATTTATGTGTTTTATATTCGTTAAGATTATTTTTTTCTGTTTTTTCGTTCATATTTACTATTTATCTTATCATTAATAGAGGAACGATGGCTAAGCGGGTGTTTTTTGCGGTGCTGCTTTTGGCTGCAACGCTCCACGCAGACAAAGTTGCAGAATTCAAACAACTTTTAAACGCAGCCATTGGAGAAGCTACCGCAATGAATAAAAATGCGTTGGATTTCAAACAAGGTTTGTCCGCAGAAAGAAACAAATTTACAAGAACAGACAGAGTGTCAATGCTGAAACGGCCTAACTCGGATAAAAACGCACAAGTGAATGAGTATAACGCCTTAAAAGCAAAGTACGGGAGTGAGATAACGAAAAATAAGCTTGCCAACGAATTGGATGAGGTTATAAAAAAGTCGACAGGTGTAAAAATTGCTCAATTTGATCAGTTACTTCAAGATTTCAAAAACTTTTTGCAAGGTAAGAATAAGGGATTCGATGATCAACTGAAAGTGATTTCTGATAATTGGAAGAAAATACAAAAAATGGATGACTGGATAAGTAACATGGAAAAGAAAATGAAGGAAGAGACACTTGGCGATGACGACATAGCTAATTTGCGTGGAGAATTAAATTTGATCAGCCGACAAGTGCAACAGCAACAGTTCAACGAAGAAGAAAAAGTGAGATCAGACGGAAACTCTGGAATCAAACAAATACGTGCAAGACAAGGTACAAAATCGTTTTAATTCTCCTTCCTACTTTCTTGTTTTTACTCTTTTATGTTATTTTCTTATTTATCTACTTAATTCTACGTGTTATGTTTCTTGAAACTAACAAAATCTTATTTTTTATGATAGCTGGATCTAAGAATTATCACTCAAACACGCACAGCGGAAGAAGGTTTGCAGCGATTCACGACCATGCAAACAATATCCGAACGGTTGGTATGGGAGAATTTATCGCTGTCCTTAACGGCGTCGAGTTCCGTACTCGTCATAACGACTATCGCCTGAAAAAACCCGTCAGCACAAGTGAATTTGATAAAGTTGAAGATATCGAGTTTCCTGACGTTCCACCTGAAGTATTGCAGTATACCAGCGTCGACGACCAGGTAAAAGAAATGAGGGAATGGTTTAAGGCTTTCCACGAGCAGAATTTTAAAGTCCGTGATTATCGAAAATACTTCAAGCCAGTTCTCTGTTACTTGGAAGGTGCGTGGACGACGAAGGAAGGGGATAATATTGAAGAGCCCTTTAAAAGTGATCGTCATCATATCGATGCCAATGGGTGGTTTGACTTACAGGAAAAGGTATTCTAAACATTGCATTCAAAGCTTTGACACAACCATTGTTGGATGTTTCTCGTAGTAACATCAGTACATTCTCCTTGGTACATTGCAAATTTATGTTACTTTTTCTTACATAGATACACTTTACATCGTATTCTGGAACCAAAAGCACATTGGAAAACTTGGCGCATCTTCCCACCTCCATCATGGAGTTTACTTCAGAAGGCAAACCTGTGTTTGCACAGTGGAACTACCGAATTTTGTGCCATCCCCTTAAAAAAGACTTACCAACGAATCTTCTCAAACTGGTGCCAGATGCATCCAGTCAACGTATGACAGGAAAAAATGAAACCGAATATTTAATGTCTCGTGCGGCCAGATTTGACATCGAAGGTATCACAATTGATAAAAGGAGATCTAATTCACCAATGAACTACAACCTGCTAGATTCTTTAATGGAAGAGATACCAGGGAAGAACAACTACGGTGCGAAGATAACAGACTCGGGCTTTGATGCAGCAATCTTATCAGCTCGGCCGAAAATGAAGGGTAAACCGCTGAATGGTGCTTATTATCATCGTCCGTATCAACTGGGTCAAAAAGATGCTATGGGAATCGATACAGCTGCAAGAGGTTACGCCGATCGATTTTATGTCGCGTTAACCGACCAAAAACGCATATCTGGCCCATCATATAAGAAGGTCATCAAGGCAAAAGATGGTACCAAAACAACGAAGACGGTTAAAGTTAGAGCATCGTACGCCATTCCAGTGGAGATAATTTACTTAACACCACTTTCCAAATGGAACCCATACAAAATTCATCACGAAGAAGACGTAAATGAAGTCAAAGGGAAAGGCACAAAGGACAATGCGTACGGAAATACTACACCAAAACTGTTTTTCCGAACGCCACAAAAGTTCTTCAAAGACACGAAGGGTGAAGTTGATCCTGCCGATACCGCGAAAGCCGGAGGAGTGTATATGTTACCGAAAGGTAGTAACACTCCTGTCGCGGTACATGCTTCTGGAACGCGCATTCTATTTCCTGAAATTGATGGCATTAAAGGGCGTATTCGTCAGCGATATCCAATAATGCCCGTATATGGCGAAGGTAATTCCGTTTGGAAAAAATTAAACGCTTTAGAAGACACGGTTGACTTTCAAAGCATTATTACCTCCAACATCAAGTACTTCTCCACGGGTGTTTCGCATCATTCAACTACTACGCTACATACCCACATTCTTAAAATAACCAAAGGAGATCTGCAGGAGTTAGAAACAGGAAAGGTCAAAGAGATTGAAGCCTACACAGAAAGATCTAATGGTCATGTACATAAAGTCAAATTAGGCTTAAAAGATGGCGCGCTGATTGTGGTTGGATGTGACAGTACAACGTCGAGGAATGATATGTCTGATATCGTTTGCTGGGATAATCATTCGAACACACTACAAACAAGTTCGGATGAATAAGACAATGATTGTCTCTATTGCTCCCTAAAACTACTGTTTGTCAATGAAGCACAATAACTACACTGTAACTATCTATAAAAATTGATTTTTGCACTTCTGTAACTTGATTATTTCTATTGAAGAATAACTTTGCTACAGTAATGTCTAGCTTCTTGGTGTTGTGATCGATTTTGTATATACCACCAATTTTGTCCCCGGATAAGGTAGTATCAAACATCTTGCCCTTTTCGGCATTAAGGAACCTAACTAGAAACACAGGTAACAATCGCTATCCTAAAACGTGTTTGCAGCAATTTTTTTTGTGAGCAACGCTTTAAAAGCAACACATCAAAAGAAGACGCGAAAGTTGGCGTGGATTTGTTGTTTCTACAATAACAAACCGTGGATGAGTATGACTTCCTCTACAAAAGACATTTTTAAAATTCCTTATGCTGAAAGTTAACACGTTTTCCCGCCAAAAAATTAAACATTTGCAACTGCTGCTGCTGCCGTGATACAATGCTAGTAAATTGGTCACCTTCGCCTGTCCGAAATTAATGCCTGTTAAACATGGAGGTATCTAGTTCTACCTACATGTTGTTAAACCAGTGACTTATTCTATTATTACTTTGTTAAGATTCGCTGCCTAGTGATATCAGCTGTATACGAGAAACCCAGGGTTAAGGATGGAGCGTCAGAGGGTGTTCCGTCATCAGTCGGTTAGCGCCCGATATTTTCACCGATATTATTCCGGGTTTTTTTGTATGGAATTGAATTTCGGTGCGCTACTTTGGCACTATTTTATCTATTCTTTTCGCGAGTCCAAAACAACAATACTCTCTGGATTAGGGAGATCATATTCACTCACTCAAACATGTATGTTTGAGATGAGTATCTCCATCAGTCGTTACACAGGGATGAGTTCTCGACGGTGGTGACTAGTTTGTATCGGCCGAAGTAACACATTAGAGAAGGTCTACGCGCGTAAAATGTTATTGATTGACATATTAACTCTTCTATTTAAACGAATTGTGGCGGTCGTCCTGGTATGTCACCGTACTAGTTAATAAGAACAAGTCATATATTTCTAAAAATGTATGGTTTTCTGCTTAAAATTCTGCTTAAAAGGAAGCCATATTTACAAGCAAACGACATAATTTTTTAACTTTTGACCCTGCGTTAGGAGTAGCGAAGCATATAAAAAAGTGTTTAGAAGCAGAGATGTATTAAATCTTAGAGCTTTAGTTCTGATCCCGTGGTATGTTATTACTAATTTTTAACTTAGCCTAGAAGACTCAGAAATTTGAAAAAGTTTTAGTATTGGGCAAGGTTTACTAATCAGATATTGAGGTAAGTGATAAAAAGCTTAAATAGGTTTTACCCTAGAGCACTTTTGCATCAATACTGAAAACGCGGGGTCCAAAGTTCAACTGACTTTATTGGCGTAAAAATACATAATGGCTACCGCAATTGGAAGGTGGTATATTCTAACTTGACACCCAGCAACAAAATACTTAAGTAGGCGTTCTAAAATAGCAAGCTTATGAAGAATTTATCAAAACATGGTATTAAAAAAAGAGTAGGTAGACAATTTCGCAAGACCATACAAATTACATTTATACTTTCATGAGAATAAGACATCAAACGAGATATTTATGATCCAATTCTCTTTGTTATTGACTCACAACATAAGATTTTAATAACGTGTCCTTATTACTCCGCGCCTCCCACAACAAACTGCATTAAAAGACATAGTTAAAGTGTTGAAGCAATTATTAGACGTATCTTAAGTTATTTAACTGAAACGTTAGAAACGAAGTTAGAGATGTTGCAAACAAGGCTATCCTTTTGTTTTTATTCAGAAGACCGTTTTTTAAAAAGAGAGTCTAGAAAAGATGTTGCAATGCGTATTAAAAACACTTCCTTTCCCGACAATGACTAGCTACGTGCTATGCACCGCTAATAATGCGATGGCATGTTCTTAGGGATTTCTAAATAACAATATAAATCCGGCTTAATTTTATTTATCTGGCTCAATGAAGTCAGTTAGATTAAGCGAAAATAGAAAGAATGTCTATTGAGTAATATTTTGAAAGTACCACTTAATACGTGCGAGTAATACACAATGAAACCTGTTCATAGAGAACATGTCATGCAGACACCGGTACGTAGTGCAGATTCTTCATGGTTGTTCATATGTACTTGTACAACTGTGTACTTCTATTTTTACAAAAACAAACAGGGTTGAATGAAATTTCAATGAAAACAATGAAATTTTATAGTACAGAATTGGTTTTGAATGATCTAAATATGCAAGTCATTGCCCTGTCCCCTTTTAAGATTTTGCTTCCTATTGGTTTTACTTTGGTTACGTACAAGGACGAAATGACCTTTAGGATAGAATAAGAAATTATTCTAAGTAGTAGAAGTTGATGGAATATATCCACCTAGTTGCAACCTTTTTACATTCGCAGACCAATTTGTCACGTTTAATGACCTTTTATATATTCATAGATCACAAATTCGGACAATGTTCATTTAGAAATTTATTTTACTGATAAGGATCCAAAAATTTTTGTGCGTACACACAAATACATAGAATCCTGATCTAAAGTATTAGCAGATCTTCTCACATCTTGTAGTCAGAAAAATACAAGCACTTTTAGGGCTTATGTGAAGCTTATTTAAAGACAGTTGTAAAGTATGTTTCTTCTCTTTCAATTCCAATAAGTCGCGCTTTCTGACACGCGTGCAAATCAAAATAATTCACGTCGTCAACTATGAGAGGTCGATACTCAAAAAATGAGCACTATTTAAAAGGTTTAAATCTCACAAAGTAACAAGATCCTTAGCCCACTG
Source organism: Hydractinia symbiolongicarpus (assembly GCF_029227915.1). Lineage (NCBI taxonomy): Eukaryota > Metazoa > Cnidaria > Hydrozoa > Anthoathecata > Hydractiniidae > Hydractinia > Hydractinia symbiolongicarpus. The sequence continues at coordinate 21,853,971 of NC_079883.1, forward strand.
TGAACATTGCCAAGTTAACAAACTTGACAAACTTTATTGTAACCATTTCAAATCCTCTAAGAAGATTGACAAAGTCAGCAATAAACATTATGCACTGTGAACATTGCCATGTCCTTTGTGAGCATTGACAAGCTTAAAATGCGTGAATCTTACTTACTTTAATTACTTTTAGTGACGAATTTCGAAATTTACGGGTTTGTCCTTATTTTGAGAGACAAAAAAGCCTGGAGATAATGTGACCATAACAACAATGTGACCATTGCTACAAACTTCGAATTTAGAGGCACCAGACAGAAAAAGGAGAAAATGGTAAAAGGATTTGAAAACTGAATTAATTTAAATTTAATAAAATTTAAGAAGTAAAAAGATACAGAAAATATTTTGAACACCAAAATACCACTAAACATGGTCGCATACAAAATTTTTGTTATGTTATTCGAAAATCTTTGTTTTGAGACATGGAAAAACAGTTTTTATGTGCAACTATGATATATTGTGTCAAAAGAGGTTACAAGTTTAATGAAATATAAACAACTCTCCCATCTTATCTTGCGAGTGTGTTGGTGTGATTGTCGAAGCAAACTTCATCAGCATCCGTGTTTTCTGAATCAGCCGAGTCGCACTTCTTGATAAAAACCACTTTCCCCCCTTCACCATTTTTTACACCAATGGTCAATTCGTGTGTATGCCCATTAGCTTGTTCTGCAGTGATCTTAAGGCTTTGGATATCGCCATCAATCAATTTCTCGTAATCTTCCCTTGAAATTTCAACGATGTGTTGATGTCCAGTTGTGTGTTCGCTGTGTGATAAACCTGTACTGAAGTACAAATTCTCGTTTTGAATGGGGTTGTGTATGCTCAACATATCTTCAATCGAATTCAGCTTCTTCCAAACAGAACTTCCTTCTCCAAACACGGGCATGATTGGATATCGTTGTCGAATTTTTGCATCGATACCTTTGATAGTTGGAAAAAAGATTCGTGTACCAGATGCATGGGCTATGTGGTTTTTGCCATCACTAGATTGAACGACTACACCCTTAGTTTTGGATGTATCTGCAGGATCAATGTCGGTTTGCTCTCCTGAGAAGAACAGGTCCGGTGTCATGTAGTAATTGCGACTGTCAATTACTTTAAAAGGGTCATTTTTCGATCCAGTTCCATTAAGTTTTCCATATGGAATATTGTAAGGATTCCAGGAGTGTAAAGGTGTGAGGTAGATGATCTCAACAGGAATAGCATAAGAAACTTTTGTATGAATCGTTTTTGGTTTCCCGTCTACTGTTGCGGTGTAAGACATATGTGCTACACGTTCTTGCGTGGTGTGCGCCATATACAGTCTATCAGAGAACCCTCTCTGTCCTTCGTACACTCGCTCTCCATTTGAATCGTACTGAACAAATGCGCGACTGTAATAAGCCGCGTTTAATTTTTCATTTTTCTTGGGATTAGCTGAACGCAAGACGTGATCAGGGGCGTTGAAAGCAGATGCTTCGATGTGAGAACCATAATTATCTTTTCCTGGTACTTTTTCCATGATTTCATCCAAAAATGAATATCGTAAAGGTCCGTCCTTTCTCTTCCCCTTTGAATTGATTATTCCTTCAAGTTCAAACTTGGCAGCTCGGGATTTTGCATAGCTGTCAGTATTTATTTTTCTGCGTTGTTGGGCTGCCGGGTCAGGAACAAGTTTTAAGAATTTCGTTGGCACGTCCACGTCAATAGGATGACACATCAGTCGATAGTTCCATTGTGCAAGTACAGGTTTCCGGTCCTCTGTAAATCGTATAATTTTTGTTGGAAGATGAGCCAAGTTCTCCAATAAACTTTTAGAACCAGTGTAGGAGGTGAAACGAACCTGCAAGGAAATGTTTAAGTTGCATGTATAATCACTGAAAAGAAAAGGTTTAGAGAAACTTAGTTTTTAGTATTTCAAATATTAAAAAAAAGTATTGTTATTTTTTTGTGTTTTAATTTCGAATTTTGGTATACAAAATTAAGACGAAGATTGACAATTTCACAATGCCGAAATATTAAAATGCAGGGTCTACAACTTAATTTGGTCTAACAATAAATCAACTTCTTACTTTTTCTTGAAGATCTAGCCAGGATGATGCATCAATATGATGTCGATCACTTTCGAAGGGTTCGTCGATCTTATCACCAGCACCTCCCAACGTCCACGCTCCTTCGAGGTATACAAGAAGAGGTTTAAAATATTTCCTATAATCTCGAACAGAGTAATCCTGTTCATGAAATGCCTTAAACCATTCTCTCATCTCGGCTGCTTGTTTTTCTACACTTCCCGCGGCTTTTACTGCTGGTGGTACGTCAGGAAATTTGACGTCTTCCGTAGCATGGTATTTTTTGTTGTTGGTCACAGCTTGTTTTAGCCGATAGTCGTTATGACGTGTGCGAAATTCAACGCCGTTTAGAACTCCGATAAATTCTCCCATACCAACCGTTCTAATGTTATTCGAATGCTCGTGAATAGAGCTAAATGTGCGTCCTGTGTGTGTGTTTGAATAATAGTTTTTAGCTCCCGCTAAATAAAATAACAATTATTTGAAATAGTGAATATGGTTTAGCTATAGCAAACAATTTCTAACAACATGAAGAAAAAAGCTTACTTTGAATCGCTCTGATTTGTTTGATGCCAGAATTTCCATCACTTCGTTGTTTTTCTTCTTCGTGAAAGCTGTCCCCTTGAATTTGCTGGGTCAACAAGTAAAAATCGTTTTGTAGCTCGTTAATCTTTTCTAATCTAGCTTTTTTCTCCTGTTCGTTCATATCGCCGGACAATGCATCAAAAACTGTTTGCAAGTCTTTCTGTACAGCTTCAAAATCTTTTGCCTTTTTTTCAATGTTTTCTTTATTTTTTTTCAATTTATCATTAAGCCACTTGGATCTCTTCTCATAGTTCTCTTTGAACTTATTCATAGCATTCACTAGGTTCGATAACTTTGAGTATTTTTCGTCAGCCACTTTATTTGTTGCATAGTCTTTCAGACTGTCTTTGGCAACACTGATTTTACTTTCGACTTCTTTCTTTAATTCTTCCCGAAACTTTTCATTGCTGTCGACCATAACTTTCAGGTTTTCATCTAAGTCGCTTTTTAATTGTGTTAACGCAGTCCCAAGAGCTGCATCTTCTTTTGCGCTCTTTAAGGCTACAGCAAGCTTCTTTATCTGTTCTTGCATACTCTGAACTTGGGTTTTTTTTGCATCTAATTGCTCTTCATAGGTCAAGCAAGTTATTTGCGTTACGCAAACAAGCCAGGAACATGCATACAGGATAGCCCACATCTTTGTAAAAAAATATTCACAGATATTTATTTGGAGAAAAAACATGAAATCAAATATATACAAAAAAACGTTATTAATGTGCTTAAATAAATATTAAATCCATCCTAATAATTCCTAATTTCGCATAACTGTCATGTACAGTTTTCTTGCTAGAAAAAAAAAGTTTACCTTGGAAATGGATGTGTCTTTCCACCTCACGACGTTTTATTGACCTGCAAGAATTTTCTCAATATGTCGTTGATGAAAAAGTCATTAAGTTTAAAGGTGATATCCCCCTTTTACTGCGTAATCTCGTGCAGCGTATACCCTAATCAATTAGTTAGGACACAATGCTGTTACATGTTAATGACTCGTAGGCTGGGAAAAATTCAGTATCACTTAACTTAATAATAGAAAGAAATCCGACAGCATAAAAGACGATTACGCGCAGTATAATCGAGTTCAATGGAGCGCGCAATGTTTAGTGCCCAGTGCCCCTTGATTACTCCCTTTCACATCTGAAGTAATAATGAAAATATAATAGACATGATATACTAATGAGAAGGCATTAATAAGAAATTCAACTGTAGGATTAGTAACTTTTGCTTCCACGCACGTACGTAATACGTTCTTAGTAGATGTCTAGTATTTTGTATTGTCGGAAATGTGTAGGATTGAGATAAGATATAGTTAGCTAAAAAATTAATCCCTACTTTGTGTACATTCTTTAGCATAAGAAGCTGTGTGCATGAGATTGGTAAAACGTGATGTAAAATAAACAGACCGTGGGAACGCGTTCTCGAGGTTTTGCAAAACGAGAGAGGAATATTTTTACTAAAAAAGAATATGCACTATTATAAAAAAATGTGTTATATGGCTTCTGTTTAGCTAAAACGTGAAAGGAACCACACGTTACAGACTGCAACAAAGTATTTATTGTTTGCTTAGTCTTTCTAAGAATAAATGCAGTTAGGTAGCTACAACTTTGACAGCTTTATAAGTTCGTGTTAAAGTCTTACACAATTCTCTGGGCGTGACACTTGTAGCAAAACTTTTGCAAGTAAACATTACACATTATTTTAATGTTTATCTTCGAATTCTTGGCATTTAATCTAAAATAACTTAATCTATTAACTTTATATAACTTTTATATATGCGATACAAGTATAGTAAATCAAACTAGCTAGTATTTGCACCTATCAATGGCACCCTCTGGCTATTTTGTGATGTCCAGTCACATGTACCGCGTAGAATCAATCTTCAAAGTGATTAAATCACCTTTATAACTATCACGTTCTAAAGGGCTGAAGCATGTAACACCCTGTCTAGGTCAGTTGAAGTAGTGTTATTGAAAATCAAAGTGTCTTGGATTAATGTTTCAAAATTTATCTTTCGTTCGGAGACATGCTCAGAAATTGGATGATTTCCACAGAGGAATTACTAACCCTCCTTTAGCTTCTTTTAGAAATACAATTTACAGGAGACACTAGGTAGTTGTATTCATGCACCCAGGGACAACAAAATGAATCTGCGCCTAAAGAACAAATAAATTTCGAATAAAATCTATCATTTTTCTTACTTTGAAAAGTAGCAAAACAATCAATTGTAAAAGGTCCCCATTTTGCATTTACTAGCTGGGAACATTCTGGACTAGTCACCCAATCATCGTAATCTATCATTCTCGAGATTTTACCAGCGTTTTCATTAAGGAATTTGGGTATCCAGTTGTTTATATAATTGATATCATACACTCTTAATAGTTCAAATATCTTTTAATGGAATACTTTTGTAATTCATTTTCCACTCCCAGATGAAAATATTTTGAAAGCTAAATAATTATCAGTAAACCATAACACAGGCTTGTACTGAAGTTGTTCTTTAAATGACTCTAACTCCAACTCTATAGGTTCATTTCTCGCTATTGCTCCTAATGCTACATCGCTAGCGTCAGAAAATATATTAAAATTAATGGTTTTCTTATCTAAACACCAGCAATTAAGCAATCAAGAATTATCTCTAAAAAACGTAAGCTCCTTAAGTGCATCTGGGAAATTGAATATATTGAAGATAGCATTCCACGAGGTCCTGTTTTCTATGATTCGGTGGATTTCTCTTGTCATTAAGCACATAATGTCACCCAAAACAATTTTTGTAGAAACAATATTAGATAATTTTCTTGCAAATATGTGCGGGTGTGTGATTGCGTTCGAGATACTTTCAAATAAAGAAGAAACTCTTTTTTCACACACTTGGACAATGTTTGTATTACAATTTAGGGTGAGTCCCAGCCATGTTAAATGTATGGCAGGTTCCCAACACGACCTTTCTTCGTTAACTACAATTACTGTCTTTTACAGCGTGGCTCTCACTAAACAAGCACTTTTACGATACTCAGAATAAGAAGACTCTGTCCAAGCGCCGTTGTTTAAGTAAACGCTAATTTTAACACCCCTGTCTTACCAAAATGAAAGTAAAAGACGAAATAACTTCTTAAAGATATAGGGAACTGTTATGAAGCCAAACGGTAAAACTATCAATTTTCCACGAAAAAGTATGTCTGATGTTCTACGTAAATATCTAGATGATGATAACCTTTTTTAAAGTCAAATATATGTTTAAAATTTTCTTTCTAAATAAATTCTTTGAATGACTGCCAGTCATCAAACTGTAGCCCTTTCTAAGCTGTGTATTAACATATCTTAGGTACAAAATAAGTCGTTTTTTCTCGTGGAATTATAGTTAACAGAAAGAGGATTTACAACTTTCGGTGCAGTTGAAGTTTCTAGTACAGAACCTGATTCTAAAAAAAGCTGTAACTTCTTCAGTGACAAAATGTTCCTCATGCAGGTATGATTTGTTATTTGAAAATTAAGCCCTAACTGGATATTTCAAAAATGGGAGATTATACCCAAGTTTAACGCTTTTTAAAATATTCTTAATAACCCCTACTTCTTCCCAAAAATCTAACACAATTTCTATCATTACTTTTTTTGGATTGTTGACTGGTTGTTGGTGACTGGGCAATTTGTCCTCCAGTTTTCCTGTTGTACACACGCAAGACATACATCTGTAGGATTCGGTCCTCTTGTCGACCTGTACAGGCTTGCCAAAGGTCTTGGCATGGTGGATAATGGATACCTCGACTGGTAACTGTTGGGACTGTCTAGATTTGTGACATGAAAAGCCTGTTTGTTGCTGTGACGCAAGAAAGGACTGTTGGTATGATGAGGAATTAAGACGAAATGAATTGCGAAATGATTTCGGCTAATGGTTCTTTTCCTTTTTCAAAGCTTTTCTTTCAGCAGCATTTATCTTCTTATCGTATCTAAATCGCTTGCTAATTCGTCTGAGACATACTCAGATACGGTGTTCCATCCCGCAGGCGACCTATCAGCAATTCTGATGAGTTTGTTGCTGTTGTTGATCTTCTGATTTAGATCGACCATTTGTCTTAGTAGCTTGATCTTCCTGCCCTCTTCAATGTATAACATCATGGATTTCTTGCAGAACATCAGCGTTGTAATCAAATTGTTTGATATTACTTTATAACTTGAACGAAACCTCTAATTGCAGTTTCTTGTTTGCTTTTTCTTCACTGGCCATTTCTCATTTCAGATTGGAAAATTTGGCATCGTGCATACGTGCGCATCAGTCGGAAGGCTTTGTCAGTTTAAGCTATGAAATTTGTAGTTTGTTGTTTGGCCATGACCGACTGCAAAAACTAACTAACGACGTGTTATATTTCTCCTGCTTATCCTGCCCTCTTATTTTCTTTGGCATGTGGCAAAGCAAAGTGGACTTTAACTGTATCTTGACATACCGGTTATACGCCTTTAATAAATTCATAAATCTGTGTGCTGCTGCTTGTGCCAGACAGGTAATACTGCTATGTTATTGTATAAAAGGAAAAAATTCCTATTTCCTTTTTAAATTACCAGTCCCTTATTTAGACGGTTCCACGTAATATCCAATCCAATAGTGAACATGCAGCGTTTTAATGCATCGATAAAATTCTTTGAAGCCTGTGTAATACCTAGTAAAGTTATTCGTTTGAAAGAAAATTTTACTTTCTGTTCTTTGGAGAGACAGACCTGCACAGATTATGTCTGTGTAACTAACTCTCTGACCCTTGAGCCGAATTTTTTTTTGAAGAAATATCGGAGAGCAAGTCTTCGTTTCGTTTTTTTTGATCTTGGTAGTGATCAGCTGCCACAAAAGTCAGATAATCCAAAGCAAGATTGTTAAAAGGATGGAAATATTTTATTAGGTAGAATTTTCGTGTCATAAAAATTTGTTTAAAATTCTGCCGTCTATACCAGAGGGGTTTATGACTTCGTTAACTCCATGTAGCATGTCACCACATTGAAGTAGGATAGATACGATTTTTATATGAGAAATATTCCAAAGAATATGCTCATATAAATAATAGGAGGAGTTTACATCAGTTTCCATTCTTAGATCTTTTAATCTTACGAATGTGCTAGGAATATATCGGGATGATATTTGCCCAAAAGTTAAGAATATTTGAAACGAAAAAAACACTATTCATATAAAAAAAGGCGTATATCGCAATGATATGAGGGAATTTATCCTGAAGAGTGATCTTTGTAACGTTGCCGGGTTAATCGTTCTCAAAGTACGTGCCAATGTTATTTAATGTATAATTCTTGCTTGGTAAGGTTATTGTGTGTATATTCCAAACGAACTTAATTATTTATAAGATTGTCCTACGCTCTGACTTTAAGGGCAAACTTTTGAGAAAGTTGGTATATTTTTACGTAGACCTCGCTTTAATTATTACTAACTTTGTGTTGAATTTCCAAGTGCTGGGTCGTTCCAGGCAGTGAAGGTAAAAGTTGATAAAACCTTCCAGCAAGGTTGTGTTTGCTGTTTAACAAAAAATATTCAATATTCCATTTTTGTGCAACAGTCAGTTGAAGTAGTACATCGGTACCCTATTGCTTTTTCAAATGGTTTTAGTTATTTTTCGTTTACAAAATAAAATTCAAAAGAGGCATACTGATGTTTTTCCAGATATGTTGGCGGTGTTCTAACATTCGCCACGAGTTTTTATCCGTCATCAACTTCAATGATTAAAGATTGTGTTTATGGTTAAAAAAGTGTCGCGTCTGCTTGGCGCATAGTTGTCACACGTCGTTGCTGCACAACGCAGTACCTTCATGAAAATGTATGAATAATAATGTAAAACTTCTATATTCCACACATTAAAATATTGTTGTCCATTTCCTGAAGAGTTTGCGCCATATTTTATTGTGCCAAAGATTTTATTTTTAGTAGCCAAAAGAGTGCTTGCACTCAGTATTTTAAGTTCATAACATGTTTTCAAAAAGATAATTTTGTAGCTAATTTGCCGCCGATTTTGCAATTCACAATTCGCTTCCTGAAAATCCCCCCTTTACGTAGACCAGAATACTAAAACTATTTTGATTATTCCTAAAAACAATAATACGAGAGTATCAAAAATTTACATGAAGTTAGAATCGTAAAAATGTTTTTTCAGGGAATACTCAGTTGATAGCTACAAAGATTGTCATAAATTAAAATTATTCATAGGTATATCAAAGTTTAAAGTTTGAAGATTTTTGAACTAAAGTTATAGTTCTTACAAAAAACAAACCTTACTCGTTCATGCCAGCATCTACAATCCCACACAAAATAAGTAAGTGTGATTTTTGTCAGTAAAAAATCAGTGTACCCCTACCCCAATATCAGTGTTGATTTACGTCTTGTTTTGTGCCCTGACATGTGAAAACAACACTGATACAGGGGATGGGGGGGAGGGGAACACTATTTTGAGAGAATTGCCACTATATTTTGTCTGGAATTGTTGTGTCTTCATCCCGGTCGAAATCACAACTTCCTACCAAACCTCTTTTTCCTTGCGTTGTAACGGAGTACTACGAACCAAGTTGGCAAATCATACTAATTTCTGTATCAGTGTGTGAGACTACTGCCAGTTCTGTTTACATTAGCAACGTTCGAAAAATGGAAAATTCAACTTTGCAAACAAAGGGGAGATATATTGCCGTACTAGTTCAAACCTAAAATTGCGGATGAAGCTGATTCAGGTTCCAGATGGAAAATATTTTAAGTTTAGGTAGCAAGATTCGAAGTCGATGCTGAGAAATGATGCAGGTATAAAACTGTCAACAAATTCAGGTATACATAGCAGTTAATGAAAATCGCTGTAGTAATTCTTATTAGCTGTAGTCTTGGAGGCTGCAATGTAATATTATTTTTTTACAGAATCTTATTTTTCTTTCCTTCAATAAGAATGCATGATCGATTATATTAGCTTCAAGGCAGTATGTTTAAATAAAGACGTTCTCTGGACGACGATAGTAAATTTAGCTGATCACTACCCAACACGTAGAGCACATGTAGAGAATAAGTTAGTAGTGCACGCAACCTCGTTCCCAGATCATTTTGTCTTTTTGATGAATTTGATAGCGGCGGAAAGGCCCTAACACAGGCTGGTCACATGTTCGCTGCCTCGCGTGGGATTATTTTGTAAGCAAAAGTATAAAAAATAAAGTGGTCGATTTTTTTTTAAAAAAAATACTAGCTAAATCTGACATCAACTTCAGAAAGGCTCATTCGAAACATATGTGAGAAAAGATAACGTTTTTAGCTCTACATGGTATAAGCAAATGACAACCATTTTTGAAGTGTTTGTCCTTCCGCTGCAGAATTAGTACCTAAATATCGATGTTGTTGAATTTATTACTCTTCTAAGGTACGCAACTCAATGTTGAAAGTCAATGTTTAGGTCTATTTTTATAAAGATTTTGGTGACAAGCCGGCTTTGTATTCTTCAAATCTTATGTAAGCTGATTAAATTATCCATCACATTTCTAAGAACCATTTTGTTGGCTAAAACCGTATACATATGTATGTAAACATAATGAAATTATTTGATATGCTAACCAAGCCCATGTATTGTGCATTAAGTGTGACACTAGAACGTAAACTGTGTTGCACGCTTTTTGGCAGTCTAGCCAGGGACCCGACGTCGAAACGCCGGTTAAGCCACAAGTAAAAGTGTTACTCAGCGTTGAACACCATGTGGAGATATAAAATAGAACTGGAAATTGTGCCATACGTTCAAGTGGAGCGATCTAGTACAGTTATGCACTATGTCGTAAATCGAGTGAAGCGCACACAACATTATCTTTTTGTTTTAGCGAAATGTGCAGAAAAGTTATTTTTAAAAAATATATTACACCCGAAACATTCTATATAATGTGCGCGCTTCACTCAATGTACGGCGTACTGTTTGCCTGTTCCAAAGCGCTCCACCTGAATGTACAGCATACTGTTTACCTGTACCAAAACGCTCTACCTGAATGTATAGCACAGTTTACGGCTTGATGAAGTGCTTTATTAAGCGCTTAATGTGGCATTTAACACATGGTGACACAGGTACTGGTGCCTTAACCCGGCGTTCTAACGCCCAGTTTTCCGGTTAGTGTATGTCATAACACCCATATACATCTGTTGGTCACGCAAAATGGTACCGCAAGTAGCGAGACGCATGTAATGCGGTATGGAGAGAACGGGCAAACCCATGAACTTATCCACGGATCACTGACTAGTATGTATGTAAACTTTTTTAAAAAAATTTGCATAACTTTTTTCTGTAATAAAGGAAAAGCTTTTCAGTTGAAGAAAGACCGTTAAAAAAGCTTGTAATTCTCAGGTTATGACCTTGGTATTTCTGTAAATATTTCTGTTACTCAGTCTATTACAACTCTCGTATTTAGATACAAAATTTTAAAGCTTTTTGACATTGTCTCTACAACAGCTTTTTTTGTTGCCCATATATTTAAAGCACGTAACTTTATATGCAAAAAATCATACCAAGTAATAAGGATTCGACTAATATTACTTGTTGACATATTGAACGGCACGCCAAGATCTTCAATAGGAAAACCACATCTTAATCTTGTTAAAACTAGAAAAAATTCTTCTCGGGGTTCTTGACTTCTAGTCCTTTCCCTATTTGGGCCATTGGATAGTTTCTTGGAATCATATCCCCAATAAAATAGTGATGAAGCATCAGGCATAAGGAATTCTTGAAATAACGCCTCAAAAAATTCATAGCTTTCAAATCAGGTATAAAATTTAAAGTGAGTTTTATTATGCTTGAACTTGTCTATTGTAAAGGTTCTTTGCTGTGTCATATTTTTTAACTGTATATTTTTTTCAACTAATATATTTTCAATATCATTTTTCTGTTTTGTTATTTTCTCAAGTTTTGTTTTTAAAAGTTCTATTTCCATGGCATGTTGCTCTTCTAATGTCGGTTCAACTTCGTGTGAACTTTCTTGTTCCCTTGTGGATCGAATAGGTGAAAATAACTCTGGTAAAAGTCCAAGACTAGTACGAGTGTTTCTTGGTTTTTAAGGGACTAGCAATGCGACCTTTGGAACAATAGTTGGCACTTTATTCATATATGTCTTTTTACACCCTTCAAAGTGGGCTGAGCAAACCCTATGCGAGCTTGTTGGCTTGAAGTCTTTTCTGCTAATTTTAGCTAGCTACTGCTTTCTCAAGGCCTTGTCTTTAGGAATGATGTAATAACTAAGGTCTTTGTTTCGTTTTGAATTGTTAAAACAGTGAGGAATACAGCATGTTATCCCCCCCCCCCCCCATTCTTGTTCGAACCAATGTCGATTGTATTAGCTGCTTATCTAATAAGGTAGAAGAAACAGAACTAGAAGTTCCAGTGACACTGCCAGTTGTAGAGTATTCAAAAACACTATTATTTGTAGAATTCAGTGGATTTTCTTCGTTACTTTCTGTGATATTCATTACTTCAACCATAATTGTTTACATCTAATTTTCGGCGATGAATACAACTACCATAATGCATTGCGAATTTTGAAAATTACGGGAACGGCGAATTAATTTGAATGAGAATTAATTTTTTTTAGAATAATATTTTGACAAAAATTGTTGTCAGCTGTGGCAAATTGTTTCGAAAACAAAGTAATTTTAATTTTGAAACTAATTTCAGCTTCCAGAAAAGTTTGGAATTTTGACCTGAAAAAAAATATTTAGTTGGCAATAAAACGAAATTTTATAGTCACTATCATTTCCAGTGTGCTTTTTTTACTATATAAATTTATGTCGAAAACAAAAAAGTGTCTGAGTCAGCAAGTCAAATCCAGAAAACCCGGAGTACATTAAAATAATAAACGAGGCGTAACTGACAGTGAGGCCAAAAAAAATCTTACCATGACCGTAAAGTGTGTTTCAATAAATTACCCTCCTTCGGGGCTTCTTTAATAATAAGCGACAATCAAGTGTGTTGCGTGTGTCTAGCTAAAAACCAAAAGCAATTCTGAATTTCTCTTAATGTCAGGTTTATGGGTAGCTCAAGACTTTAAAATAAATTTTTTTAGGATTTTCATGTTTGATAAAAGCTTAGAGGAAAGAATACGGAAGGAGAAACAACTCTTTTAATTCTATTGAAACACTGCGTGAGGTTCTAGCAGGTGTCTGTATAGAAACTTAATTTGAAATTTTGGCGGTTGTGTGACTAAATTATTCGTGAATAACAATTCGCAACTATGATTGGTTATAAAAACAATAAGTTAATTTGATGATGAATTTGATATTATTATCAAAACAAGAAGCCATATTGAAATCGGTAAAATTTCTTTTGTTTTTATGTTAACATAATTAGCGAAGAAGCACATGCTCGACACTTTTGTAAACAAAAAGAAAAAGTTTATATCTCGTTTTAAAACGACGTTCTGTTATAAGAAGTTATTTCTTTAGTTAGAATAAACATTAATCCAGCACACATTTTGTCGGCACTCGTCCGGCGCATATCTATCTATATTGTTTTTCATGATCAAAGTGGTATACTCAAGCCTGCAAAAATAGCTTAATATCATGGTTAAACGCTTATTTCCAAACGTAATGTTAAAGTTTTTAACAGCAATGTTTACCGACTTATATTAGGCACACTTTCCATGCAATAATCACGTGCCTGCAGCGTGTTACAGTCAGATTTTAATAGAAAAAAGTTAGCCTCTATTAAAGGAGAATATGGAATTTGATCATTTTTTTGCGAAAAAGACTCGGTCAAGCACCTCACGCACTGATTCTTTTGAAATTAAAAACAATAGAAAATTCAATACATTTAAAGCGTACAGAAATGAAGTTGTTTCTCCTTCCGTATTCTTTCCTCCAAGATAAAAGTCACACAAGGAAAATTTGGGTACCTTCAAATTTTAAGTTTAACATTTCAAATTATTCCAATTTATGTGAGACCTAAATCGGCCAAACAACATTAAATGAAGAAAGAAACAAACATCCAGATGACATTTTACAAGTTATTTTCGAGTTTTAAGTATCTTTACATAAAAAGAGAGATATAAAGTTTGTTGGTTTTTGTTTACAATAAGAGGTCGTATGTCAAATTACCCACATCGTTTTTTCAGTCTAATGATTCTATGGGAGATGTTTACACGAAAGGCGAAACGTAAAAATATACGAGACAGAACGAAAGGCAAGTAATGCCTATCTTACGTTACAATTAAAAATTAATTTTGTAATACAAAGTGAATGAGCACCCCGGGAAGATTTTCGTGCCGTCCTGCAACGCGAGTATCTGCTCAAATGAACCGAGTCTTGTCTAATTATTGGATGTTAGTTTTTATAACTCCTTCAGAAAAAAGTGTTCCCTTGTTATCTCCCATTCCCTTGTTCATCTTACACAGTGTTTATAGATTTTAGTTTAAAAAAGTGCTGAAGTGCATTTATGGATATAAAAACACCTCTTTATCATAGGTTTTAGACAAACTATTTTTTGTTCTTTGTTGTTTGTTCTCTGGCAGCTTTTATAATGGCCATATAATTTAGAAGCTCCACGAATTTAATCTTTTTACCATTTTTTTCTTCTGGGTATTATTTGTCGCATAACATTCTAAAGACTGATTTTATCTCATTGTTGGAAGCGGTTGGTTTAGCTGCAATAAAATTATATGCATTTTCCAATGCTTCATCTTTTGGTATGTCGAATATATACTGCGTAAAACGACCAGAAAGGTTTCTAGCAGCGAGAAGTCCAATAAGGGCGCATACCGCAGAACCTAAACATATCCAAGAATGTTATACACGAGGACAGAATCTTATACACAGGCCTGTTTTTAACTTACCAACGCATGCAGCAGATCCAGCGGTCGGCAAGAGCCAAACTGCTAACATTTCACCACCAAACCTACCAGCGTTGCCAAGGCATTCAGCCATAATTATTTTTGCACATCTTTTGCTACTTATCGTAGAGAAGAATCTACGTAGAATATTGTATAAAATACATACTATAGGTAAGGGTACCGAACATTGAACACCATTCGCATTGAATGAAACTGTAGTGAATTTTTTATAGTAATAATTTATATTGTTTAATAAATTTGGGTTGTTTTCAAGATCTTTATCTTCGTCTGACTTAAAATACTCCTTTATTAACCTCCTAAAAACTTCTGATACACTTTCTTTGCCGGTATCATTTATGCAGCTCCATACATCTGACAGGGAAAAGCCTTGACCATTATCTCCTTTTTCATCACTTGGTGGCAACGTTATCATGGCATTCCTTTCAAATTTTTCAAAATCATTTTTAAAATCTTTAACCAACTATTTAATAACATCTTCCTTGGTAGGAGGTGCACATTCATTGTGCGGATCACTTGGCCCATTATTAGCCATCCCGTACAACTAAAGTATAAAACAAAACAAAACAAGTGAAAAGAGGATGGGAAAATGTGGTGGCAGGCGCCGTAATCATATTAGGGAAAGAAAACCGATTAAATTGATTTTACTTTTCAATATCATGTTTTTAGTGCTGACTTCAGCTATTTTTCAAACACCAAGAAACAAGAGACAATTTTTATTTTTATGTGCCTTAAAAAAAGGAACTGTTTGCGAAAGAAAAAATTGCGGAATTAAATTTTGCAAATAAGACCCCGAGAATTGCGTAACGCGCAGAGTAAGAAATTGTGTTATTGAAGATATTATTTCGGTTTGTCTGTTCAGTATTCATATTACTGTGGAAAGTTTATCATTTCTTGTACAAGAACATATGCGCGCAGTGAGAAACGGAGATGTGAAGAAAAACGAAATTGCGGACCACAGCTGGAGCAGAAGTCATCAGTTTAATTGGGATGAGAAGAAAATCATTGACAGAGAATCCAGAACAACGGCCAGAAAGATAAAAGAAACCATCAGCAGTGTAGAACGTAATAAACACATAAACAGCATCTCGTATCAACTTCCTGAGATTTGGTCACCAGCCCTGCAGAAGAAGTAGTTACCTACATCTAGGTCCAAAAATGTTAATTACCGTAATTAACTGTATTTAGGTTTTTATTGTGCATTCTGCCACTTTTTCCAACCTAACGCAAATATAAGTCATAGCAACGCCCATAGCAATCATTTTTCGCATTTTTAGACAGCTTTCTTGCCCCTCCGTCGATGTTTAATTCCTTGCAATAGCTAGATGATACTTTAGGGCCTCCTAAGACAATATGTGAAAGTGCTGAATATTAAATGTGGTGTTTCATACCAATCATTTGTTCGTCTATGCTAAGATTTTGCCCAGGATGATACATGTCTGAAAACGTTTTACTTAATTTTTCCTCCAACCCACTAAGTTTAAACAGTTTTGAGTAATTAGGGTGTCCTTTCTCAACATTTTTTCTATTATCTACAAGATGAAAATACCTCAAGATATCTCTGAACCTCTTTCGAAACATTATTGATGCAAACCATGGCATGCGCTTAATTCCCCTTGCCCAGTAATCATCATAACATGTAAGTCTCGCTAGTCCCATTGCGACGACCATACCAAAAAACGCCATAATCTATGTGACTGTTGTTTGTTCAAAGGGTGGCAAAGGTTTGTTTGAATTTGCTTTCAAATAATCATAATATAAATTTGTCTGATTGGAAAGCTGTTCAAAAATGTTATCTGTGAAAAATAATTGAAAAAATTGCAGTGGAGTTTCCGGTAGTGTGGCCTCTCGACTTGGCCCCGTAAATTCAAGAAATTCAATGTCCGCATTAGGATTCACATACTGATGACCTTCCTCAAAATTTTTCCAATCTGGATTACCATCAGGCTTTACTTTTCCATTAGCTTTTTTTCTTGCGCCGCCTCTTCCGTTTCCCTGTCCACCCACACGTCCACGGCCATGTCCTCTACCTCGCTGTCGTCCACGTCCTCTACCTCGCTGTCTTCCACGTCCGTGACGACCTGGTCCACTTCGTCCACCACGTCCACGAGCCCTTGATGCAACATTTCTATTTTGATCAGCAACACTTTCCTCAGAGTCACTCTCTCCAGAACATACAGTTGATTCATTATCACTCATTACATAATTTCCATTCTCATTGTCCACCAATTCGCTCACATTATCTTGCACCTGATCATTTCCGTCAGTATCATCATCATCAACATCGTCGTTATCTTTTTCGTTCATGCGACAAAGCTCAGGCTAAAAACAAAAATATTGAATTTAAGTATCTCATTTCTTCTGTTTGGTGTAAATAAAGATAAAGAATTGATCACTTACATCCAACAGAAGCCAGCTATCTCTGAAACAGGGATCATGTGGGATAAATTGAATGGGAACATCATCCTCATCATCACTACTCTCATCAAGAGAACTCTCTCCAAGGCAGTCATCATCACTAGTTTCATCTGAAGAGTCGAGTACTGCATCCAGAACCTCTTGCAAGCTTAATTGCTTATGTTTATTGGCGTTATCACTGCCTTTTCCTGTACTACTACCACTTGCTTTGTCGGCCATTTTGTATTTGTTGTGTTTTGTCACTTGGCAAAGTTTAAAGGTACAAATTCATTGTTTATATTACTCTAAACCAATCAGAGTGGCAAGATATTAGTTCCGTGCTACTTTAAGACTGATCACTGAAAATTTGAAGTTAATCCGTTGAACGGTTCTCTTGATTTATTTCGGACCCCCAGGCAGGTAAAGGGTTAACAACGCACCCTCCGAAGTGAACTCGTCAGAGTTTACTTGTCATCAATTAGACTTAATTTGATGCTTTTCAGATCGAAATAGTGCTGGCGTACACCTGTTATCGATCCACAAGTCAATAATGCCCATAAAATAATATTCTTTAAAAAGGTTTTTCCGTTTAAGTTCGGACTCCACGCGAAACAAGAATTCTCAGGATCGAAGCACCCACGCTTTACAGTTTCTTCTGTGGATGCAGGCATTAGTACCACATAGCGTTTAAATGAAACCGATTTTCAAATCGAAGTTTTGTCTTCCAGTTATTTTGTCGAGATATTTCCTGTTTCGCCCTGTTTTAGCTTTTCTGTCGTCCAAGAAATACCGCATCAGTTCTCTAGAAGACGAGTCAGCCTTGCGAAAATGCGCTTCACTAAATCCATACACGTGACCCTTGAGGAACAAAAACGGCCAAAAAGGCGCCTGAAATAACGCATGTTATTCAGTTATTTGGTTAGGTGTGGAGCAGCAAAATGTCATATTTTGCCTATACTTCTCCTACCAACAGGTAACCATGGCAACTAATCAATGAAATTTTTGACTTAATTTTGTCGTTCCGTCACATACTATGATATCCTCATCAAGTATCTTCAGAAGAAACAATCCTCTGCGATATAGTTTTCTTCTAGGGGAACCGCCTTAAAGATCAAAATAGCAAAAAATGTTGAACAACATGTGACGAACTTATATTTATATTATTTTATACTACTGAACGTACTGAACAAATTGATATTTGATTTGGGATTATAGATAAGGAAATTAATGATTCGTGAATAAAAATGAAGCCACCATATCGCGCGTTCGATTTGTTGTTAAATATTCGAGGTGTACCAGATTATCTTAAGTCCCTGTGAAATATGACTCCCGGGTGTAGTGTTCTAATACCTAGCTGACTAAGATGAACCTAGATTAGTCTGACCGATCAACTATGTGACACACACGAATTCTTATATTAAAATATACCGCCATATTTATATTTCGTCTCCACGTTCTATATCTACAATTCTTACGGTCGCCGATTATATACAAATACTACAGCGGGGTCAAAATAAACTAGAGAATTATAACTCCCCTAGAGTAAAGGTACCTAGTAAATAATGACTTTTTAAACACTTAACTTTTAAATTCCCCTTATTTTTCAAAGAGAAGTTCAAAAGCAAAGGGGAGTTTAAAATAAACTGGTTATTGAAATTTCATCTTTAAAGTATTTTAAACTCATTGCAGTATTCACATCACGAAAGGAACAGAAAAGAATCATCCAAGATATCCATGAAGGTCTGGGAAACAACAACAAAGTCCAGGCAATAGCTTCACATCGTGGAAGAGATGTCACCTACCAAAAATGTGCAGAAAGATTTTTTTGGCACAATATGTTAAATGACAATGCTGAATTTGTCAAACGTTGCTTCGTATGCCAAAAGCAAGGAAAACTTATTAAAACGATTTCTCCTGAGTTGCAGAGCGTCTCTGTACCTAGTGAGGTAATGCGTCAAGTTAGTATTGACGTTTCTTAGCTTTTGCGCATTGAAAAATGAGCGTGGTCGTGTACTAGCTAAAAAGTACAATGCTGGTCTCCTTAAATCATGTCTTAATCCTTTTTAATCAGCTTGACGATGAAGCTGAAAGATCGCACTCCATGATGATGAGCCCGAACCGTTGTCACCACATGGAGATGAAACCGAACCATTACCGCCCCATGACGATGAACCTGAACCATCACTGATCCATGATGTTGAGCCCGGACCATTACCGCTCTATCACGATGATGTGCTCGAACCATCGTCGACCCTAGACGATGAAAAAAAATGCCCCTGTTTCACGATGACAAAAAGCCAGCTAGTAAGCCAAACAGATGGAATCAGTTACCGGATGAAATCGTAGAGCTAATCTTGTACAAGATTTCACAAAATCCCTTACATCGTTCAATCATATTTTTTTGACATGCCATAGTTTCAAAGAAATCCTTGGAAGAAGGAAAGATCGAGTGCTACCATAATTACATTTGTTATTTATTGACTAAGATCGGAATGAATTAAAGAGATATAATGGAAGAAGTCAAAGTAAGCACCCAAAAGCTTACAAAATTATTCGGAGCGCATTCTGGGGTATTAAAGAAAATTGAATACATAGTGAACAGTCAGAGGTGGAAGTCATCTTGGCTTTTACTAGAGCCAAAAAGTAATTCTTTGTTTCATGTTCGGAAAACCTACTGGAAAAAAATAACTAACCCTATGCTAATCAAAAGATAATGAACCATTTGAATGGATGAAATCGTAGAGATAATCCTTGTACAAGCTTTCACAAAATCCCTTACGTCGTTCAATCATATTTCTTTGACATGCCATTGTTTTAAAGATATCGAAGAGAAGAGCCAAGAGAAGTTTTGAATCAAAAATGATAAATATTTTCTCAAAATTGAAGATTTTCTTAACTCGAAAAGTTGAATTTGAATACTCAAAAGAACACCCTCATCCCTTTTGAACCTGTATACCAAGACCATATTCAACTGTTACACGACGGAGATTTGCATTGGTTTTTGAGCTTTTGCTCAAATGATCGGATTCAGATTTGCGATAGTTTGAAATCGACTTTAAATCGTGTTTCTAAGAAATCCATCTATTAATTGTTCAAGCATGTAGTTGGTGAAGTTCAAAATGTTGCTTCAACATTTCTATCCGTGTAAAACCAACAGGATGGATTCAATTGTGGGGTCTTGCTATTGCTTTCGCAGCACAGATCCTTGATGCCTATTGATGAAAGCTGTGTTTGATACCGCTGACATGAGGAATCAACTCATGATATGCCTTAAGCAGCAGACACTGATGCCATTTGCAAAGGTAGTGAATTGATAATCGAGATTTGAAAACATTTTCTTGCGTTATTTTTGTTAACTTTAGTTTCCTTAGGGTTAACCCACATTGACGTTATTTTAGTTTCTATTTCGAAATTTTTATGCTTTTGTATTCTACAACATTTTTTAATCTCTTTTATTTATCAGAAAAACGCTTTTTTTCATGTCATTGAAAGTAAGCAAACTGAAGGATTTTTCTCATATTACTTTTGTACTAAAAATACACACTAAACAACTCTTTCATAAAAGGCATCATAATTTACCAAGATTTTTTTTTTTATTTCTATGAATCTTTGATGTTTTTTAGGATTTATAAATAAAAGATACCTCATCTTTACCTTACGGATACAGTGTCTTTATTCTTTCTTATTTTTATTAATTTGTAATTTTGCTAGGATTTCGAAAATACAATTCTTATCTACTGTACTTCGTATTCTGTAGTCATTTAATTTCCCAGCAATTTTTTTCACCTCCCACCGATTAACTTTGGAATTTGGTAAGTCACTTAAAACATTCTATTTTTTATTTTCAGGTCAAAGTACATATTAACGTCAAGAAATGGAAAAAAGTTTGCTCACAAATTTTTTAGTTAAGGGAAAAAAATACGGGAAAGATCTTGGTCGTGTACAAAAAAAGCTGGTAAAATTTTGGTCATATAACATAAAGCAACTAAACCGGCTTTTTATTGTTCTTTCCAAGAAGAAATATAAGGGAGTCAAAATAAACTGGATGAGTTATTATTTCCTAGGAAATGTTGCTTCTGGAGGGTAACAATTCACTAGTTTATTATGACTGGGGAGTTATTATTAGCTAGTTTATCTTAACTGGGGGGTCATTATAAACTAGTTTATTATAACTGGGGAGTCATTATTTAGGGGAGTTAAAAATTCCGGTGACACCGGTCTGTATATTTATTTAAATTTGGCGCCATCTCATGATAACTAACTTTATCGTTTGAAGTTGGCAGTATGTTGTGGAAAAGGGACTTAAAACATGAAAAAATATTGTTGTTGGTTATGACAGATATTTCTTTAGTTTAAAGAAGTTTAAATGAAAATTATAAAATGCTGTTGCTACAATTTTTGTTGTTTACTGATAAGTATATCTAAAACCTACTTATTTTTAACCCAGGACAGCCTTGAAAATTCTGTAAAAAGGTTGTTAGAAAGATATATAGATACTTAGTTGTGAAAGATAATTATTTATTTGTTATCAAAATAGTTATCATATAGTAAGTTTTAGGATTTAGAAATCTATAATTTTTTTCTCTCGCCTAACATTTATTTTCTGGCTGCCACAAAATAATTTTTTGTTCGTCTCTCCTTTAAAGAATGCGAAATGGTAATCACATTTAGCTATTGTTTTGCTTATATTCAATGTCTAAATTTATACTGACTTTACAGGAAAATTGGAAACGAGTCGGAGAAAAGGAAAAATGCGGAATAAAAAATTGTGAATGTCCGTCCTTGTTTAAAAAATGCGGAATTAAAGTTTGCAAATTTCGCTAACACTAATTTCGAATTCTTTTCTACACCGCACTCATGTCTTGTCTGTCTGTTTATACGAAACAATTCTGGCAAGTAATTTACCTTTATTGGTAAAAGACAAGTTATTTATTTTCATGTAACGTCATAACAACAATAAATAGTAAAGCCATTGGACTATACTTATAACTCAAACTGAAAGCACTGCTGTGGAGATATTTTGCTGATCTTTTGATCTTTTTTTATATTATAATTTGATTATTAATTTAGGTTGTTGTAAGTAATCGTAATAAAATCTATTTGTACGGGAGGGGAGGGGGGAGTTATTACTATGATTCTAGGTGCAATGATAATGGTCTTTTCGCTTAAAGATACCCCTGGTTCTTGACTCACAGATCGATGGCGAGTATTTAAATATAGACTAATTGTTAGTTCGTGGAAAAATACATGGATTCGCCGGTCGTCAGATTTCCTCCTTTCATACATGTTTCCTGCACCGATTTTGCGTGGAAATATTGAAATTATTTAAAACCAAAAAATTCTTTATTCAGCGGATATTACACCGATGTAAAGTGTTGAATGAAAACAAATACAGCGGTCTACTCATAAGTCATTCAGCTAGGTCTTGAAAATAACGAAAAATTCGCATGATTCATGGTGACAAACTTTGTTTGGTGGAAAGTGATAACTTTTGTTTATCAGAAGATAGCTAAGTTTTTTAAAAAAATAAGCAAACTTGTATGAGCATTACTACCGCAATCATATTTACAAAACTTTCATATGCTTATCAGAAACATAGCAACTTTTCACAGAACAACAAAATGGCATCCTGTTGTTGAATTTAAAATGACAAACCACTTCTTAAAAATTACGGAATACGAGAAAGAGTGGCAAAAACACCACAAAAACAAAATGTATTAGCATAAAAAAGGAAGTGGCAAGCTATATGTATTTACTTCCATGCATAAAAAAACAAAAATATGGTTTGGATATCTAAAAGGCTGAAAAAGCAACAGACATATTTTTGCTGATTTTGAAAGTGTCTATATTTACGTTGACTGTGTACAGTGCGTGTAGTTAAAAGAAGTTTACTTTCTGTAAGATATGGTTTAGGTACACAATGAAGAATTAAATTCTGCTAACTTAGTTCTGTCTTCGCTAATATTTCTTGTCATACTGGGATTTATAGCAGAATATCCTTGATGTGCATATGAGAAATGACCACTAATAATTTTACTAGTTGTGCTGAATAAAACCTGCATCTGTAGGAAATAAATAATCAAAGAACTTAAATTAAAGTTTTGGACCTTTAATATACCAGTTTCTGTTGTTAGCCTTCTAGGTCCTCCCCACTCTTCACAAGTTTAATATATAACTGTATGTGTTAATGAAGATACCCTGCTCAACAATCTTAAACGCTCGATTACCTATGTTTGTGAAGCTACTATAAACTAGAGAGCATTTTTGTGCTAAAAAAAGATAAAAAAAGGAATATATCTGTAACGAAAAAAGTTACCATTTTCATGAATATATTCTCAAAAGTGATTAACCAGGACACTAAAAGTTTGTCTGTATTTTAAAAATTCCTTATGATATAAAGTGATTCACGAAAATAAAATGAACAAGCAACAAAAATAACAGTTGAACTTACTGAGAAAAGTTTTATGGCTGCTCCAAGCAGACGCGTTGCAGCGAAGTCACAAGAAGTGCCAACGCCTTGCTGAAAGAATAACAAATAAACAAGTCTTGATTTTTCCCTTATGTAGTGGGGTAATCCCAAAGCTACTTTTGTATTATTGTTTGTATTATCATTTCTGGTTTTTACCAGCATTTACTTACAATCTTTAATAAGAACATACAGGTTAACCCTAACCATTTTGAAGAGACAGACGACAGCTATTATTGTATGAGACTAGCCATCAGATCGTGAATAAATCTACGAAACTGTGCGCGTCAACGATCAACTTTCGGGGAATTACAAAACACCTTTTAATTATAGAGAAACCTGGTATATAGGATCAGTAAGTTGTCAGCGGTAAAAAATTGCGCATGTGCAAATGAACAATACAACCGTATTATCCTTATTTTCTATCTTTATATTGATGATGGTAAGACTGTCCGCACATGGTCTTGTTCTTACGGTGACCAAGAAGTGGATTAAGAAATCTTTGTTATTTAAACTTTTAAAAACGAAAAAAAAATTACATGCATATTTGCATAAAAATATTGTTAAAAACCGCTTTGATTTTTCCAAGGGTTATATTTGCATTTAAGCCCCAGGACGTATTGCAACCTCGTCCCCAGGCAATGACAGCCTATCCACAATTCATTTCACCGCATTTTTATCGTCTATCAACTCTCGTCGCAAAATCGTCGCAAAAAGGCTAATTCAGAGTGAAAGAATAAAAATAGAAATTAGTTCCTTTTTTCGCGTAAAAACAAGTGCACATTCTCACCTTTTTATGCTGTCAACGAAGGAGCATGCAACGAACAGCCATTTTAAAAGTTTTGTTGAAGAAAGGGAAAGTATTTTTTTACTGTTATCTCTTAATACTTTTTTAATTATTCTCGCTTTTAAATATTTTTTTTGTTTTTTACATGTTAGCATGAATATATATTTAGTTTTTTAGCCATGACTAAATCTTAAACAAACCAATATTATTTTTTATAATTGAGGTAATTAATAACTTACAGATAACTAGCCAGTTTTTTTTTTATGTAATCTACTACTATAAACTGTATTATTCTTTTTCGTATTATTGTATTTTTAAAGTTGCCACGAGAAACTTCAATAGGATTGTGACTGCGAGAACTTCACTAGATTTGAGACATACTGTGTCCTTGAACAAAAGTTCTACACCTGGATTCATGGCACAGTTCACTGGCTCTTGACCGCTTAAGTAGACTTTAACCCTGTTAGTTCGGTCCGGGGTATTTCGAACATGTATGACGGGGAGGTGGGGAGGAGAGACGCGTTTTCGCTCCTTCCCCCTCCATAACTTTTGACAGACTTGTCTAAATCGAATTATATTAGTACGTCATGAAAGAAACAAATTGGTTGCCATAAATTTTTCTTTATGTCAGTTCTTTTTCTGTGACGTCATCGAAAGCTTGAAATTTGTCTAATATACCACTAAATACTACCTAAAATTCTACTCACATTCTAAAGCGAATTTTTAATTCTGTTTAGGTATCTGACAGCCAAACAAAAGTTTTTGTAACATATTCTCTGTTTTCTTACATATTTGGCAAAAGTAAAGACTAAATACAGCGCTTTTTCCTGATTTTTAGGTAAAACTCGAAAAAAGTGTCGTTTCTTAAGAATAAAGAGGTTAGGTATCTTGTATTGAATATTGAGTTAGCCACACACAAAAAGTTTGAAGGTGTATAAATCTGCACTTGGTATTTAATATTTCTTATCACATTAGCTCAAATTAACCTGTGTTAACTCTAAGATAACTATTAAGGACTGTATCTTAAAACTATAGACTAATTGTTTATGAATATTACAGGAGTCTGTTTGTTTACAAAATGCTCAACACTTGCCGAAATAGATGTATTCAAAAATATTTTCAAAATAACAACGAGATAGTGAATAACTACTGCCATATGCATATTGAATTGAAAACGGCGAAGAAACACATTAACAAGCTGCAACGGTCCTTCCAACAAACAGTCTATAAAAGTCGGTATCAGAAAGATGTGAGCTTCCACTTTGTTATTATAAGGGTTGTGGTGCTTCTGAAGTTATTGGAATACAGTATAATCCCGTTTGGTCGTACCATGGGTAATTCAAACATTTGTACCCCTTGGATTTGACGACCCTAATGAAGACAATATACTCCGTTTAAGTAGTACCCTTATAGCCCCAAAATTCGTCGTAATATTTTTCTCAATCTTTTTAGCAAAAAAGACCTATTGTAACTCGAACATTCTGAAAACAGTATGTCAAATGATTTGAATTAGAAATCCAAGCATTGCAAATTTCAAAAAAAATCCCGCGGTTTTATGAGGGCGTTCATTTTTCTATTTCAACATGGCGTCACAACGCGGAAAGAAATGTAAAATACAATGTGAAGTCATTTCTATTTGATGAGTGTTAAATGATATAGAGAGTGGTTGATTAGTTCCCTGTTCCTTCTTTTAGCACTCACCTACAAGAATCCCCAAAGAGACATGATTATTTTCGTTTTCAGCAGATATTTTCAAAAGTCGTACTATTGGAGAAATTCCGAGTTATCGAGACTTATATCTCGGACATTAGTTAACTTCCTGTTTCCGCTGAGGTTCTGACTTAAAAGTCGAATTGTTTTGTCCATACGTACTTAAAAGATTTTAACAAGGCAAAATATGCACTTTCATTGTTTTTGTTTTTCGCGTACATAAACTTCACCAGAGCGAGGTGGTCCAAAATGTTTTGCGACATAACTTTTCAAGAGTATGATTAAAATTCGCCAACTTCGTGAAAGTTTCTGTTGTCAAAAGTTTCTACGCCGAAACTATCTGATGTGTAATGATTGCACCGGGCGAAAACATGGTCAAATTCTGTCTTAGATAGCAGAAAGTAATTAGCTGACAGCTCTTTGTTGCACGAAAGAAATTTGCCAACTGCCATATTCAGTTGTTTACGGACAGGAAGAAAAACACAAATGTTTATACAATTATTTTTTTGTTTCTTGTGGCATCAGTATTGCATAACTTTTTTTCTTATATACTCTCATGTTTTCTGGTGTCCAGAACTTATATAACTTCTCAATGCAATGCAAAAATAATGTTGATAACCACTACAGTCTGGAAAATCTCTTATTCAAGCTGTAACACATAAATAGAAAATTGCTTATTTCCTTTTTAACTTTAATTACTTACTTCTTTAAAATGAGGGAAGGGGAAAGACCCATTGCAGGCTCGGCGGAGCAATTTTGAAAGCAAAGGAGCTAAGTTATTTATGCCGGGGGAGGGGGGGTCTATAGCCCCCCTGGCCTGCATTGGAAAAAAAATATGTGTATATATAGTTGTAAATATTGTACTTATTTTCTTTCTCCGTACGTTAATTTTTGTTCTACTCACGAGTTTTGTTCAGTCCACGATGCTGCCACCAAACTTCCTATCAAAAATGTTTCTTTGTCCAACAGTATCGAATCAGTTTCACCCTGTCAGATTTTCAACATTATTATCAACGTCAATAATAATAAAACAATTATTCTGCACCGCGTCATCGTTACACTCTTACAGTACTTACTCTTACAGTACGCAACATAAACAACGTTGCTAGTGGTGCAATTGCTGTTCTGTCTAATCCTAAACAAATTTCTAACTGCGGTCGTTGCAAAACATGTGAGCAATGCTCTCTACACAACATTGTAATAACTTGTAACAGTATAACGAATAAAAAGTAAAAAATAAACGGTTTTTGATTTATTATTTATTCAATGATTAAAATTTTTTTAAAACTTCGAACTTTTTTGCCCTCCAGCACCAACAGCTTTCCCATGTCACATATCCAAATAGCCACAGTTACAAAAAGTATTCAGGTTCATTATCCACCATCACAAGACCTTTGGCGAATCAGTACCGGTCGACAAGAGGACCAAAGCCCACAGAGGTATGCCTTGAGTGTGGACAACAGGGACACTGGATGACACATTCTCCAGCCACCAACAACCAGTCAAGTGTCTGAAGAGAGTAAAAAAGATAAGCGTTTAACTTCTGTAATATCTGGTAAGGGAAGAATTAAGAACAAATTTTAACCTTTAGAAGAATCATGAGCTAACATAAACTTCCATTTTTAAAATATGCAGTTTTTAAATAACATCATTGAACGAGGAATATTTTTTGTCACTGAAGAAGATACAGCCCTTTTAGAATCAGCTTCTGTACTAGAAACTTAGCTATAATTTCGCGGAGGAAAAACGACATATTTTGGATCTTAGATATGTTAATTCACATCTTAAAAAGAACTACATAAGTGTGATGACTGGCAGTGATTTAAAGAATTTACGAAAAAGGGGAAATTTTGTTCCCTTATCTTTTTGTTTCCTTATTGCTATGTTATATGGCTATGAAACTTACTGGGTTTCAATATTTATCTATTAGACACCTGCATGCCAAATTTTTAGGTCCCATACCTTTCAGAGGCTTTGATATTGACCATTACTCGAAACTACCCCTAAATATCTCTATGAAATCCTTATAATGGGGAAAATTTAATAAATCCTGTTAGAATTATCCTTAGAACTTGAAACTGGCAACACAACTTTGTTTTATTAAAAAGAATCATTTTCCATAATTTGGACTTGGATTAACCCGATTTCCCGATTTTGTCGGATTTTACCCGAAAATCGGCAAAAACCGAATTTTCGGGCAATTTTTGGCAAATTTTTATGCGATCCCCGTAAAAGCCGGAAAATATGTTAAATAACTTTTATTTAACTTTCAGAAACTTCAAACAAAATGCAAAAATTCGCTCTGTAACAAAGTATTTAAATTTTAAGCAGATAGTGGCATTTTTAACAAATTTCAAGCTTCTAATGACGTCGCAGAAAATGTGCTGACGCAAGCAAAAATTTATTGCTGCTATTTTGTTCCTTTTATGACGTACTGTAAGTGTGCCAAGTTTGATTCAATTTGAACAACCCTATGAAAAATTATTAAGGGGGGGGGGGGGGGGGAGGGCGGATTCCGCCCCCCGGTCATAGTATGTTCGAAAAACCCCGGACCGAATAGGATTAAGGAAGGTTATCATCATCTAGATATTTACTAGGAATATCAGACGTACGTAGGTTTTTCGTGGAAAATTAACGGTAAAATCAAATCTTTTTTTTTCGCCGTATTACTGTTTGGTTTCACCACAGCTCCATATATATTTACGAAGTTATTTCGCCTTTTACTTTCTTTTTGGTAAAGTAGGGGTGTTAAAATGAACGTTTACTTAAACAACGCTGAGCAAGAGTCTTCGTATCCAGAATGTTATAAAGGTGCTTATTTAGTGAGAGGCCACTGTATAAGACAGTATTTGTAGTTAACGAAAAGAAATTGTGTTGGGAACTCGCCAAGAATTTAACATGGCTGGGACTCACCCTTAATTGTGATACAAACATTGTCCAAGTGTGTGAAAAAAGAGTTTCTTCTTTATTTGAAAGTATCTCGAACGCAACCACACAGCCGCACATATTTGCAAGAAAATTATCTAATATTGTTTCTACAAAAATTGTTTTGGGTGACATTATTTGCTTAATGACAAGATAAATCCATAGAATCATATTAAACAGGAGCTCATGGGATGTTACTTTCAATATATTCAATTTCCCAGATCTTTAAAAAGTCATAGAATGCTCACTTCTTTGGAACGAAACAAAAGTTCTTCTTGGCAAGAAATGAACCTATAGAGTTGGAGTTAGAGTCATTTAAAGAACAACTTCAGTACAAGTCTGTGTTATGGTTTACTGATAATTATTTAGCTTTTAAAATAATTTTATCTGGGAGTAGTGAAACTCAACTACAAAGAATTTCATTAAAGATTAATTGAATTTAAGAGCTTATGATGTCGATCTTATAACTAACTGGATACCCACATCGTTCAATGAAAACGCTGGTAAAATATCGGAAATTATAGATTACGACAATTGGGAGACTTCTCCAAAATGTTTCCAGGTAGTTATTGCAAAATGGGGACCTTTTACAATTGATTGTTTTGCTACTTTTCAAAATAGGAAAAATGATAGATTCTATTTGAAATTTCTGTGTCAAGGAACTTTAGGCGCCGATGCATTTTGTTGTCCCTGGGTGCATGAATACAGCTACCTAGTGTCTTCAGTAAATTGCATTTCTAAAACCATTGACAAATTTGACAAAGACGAAGTTAAAGGAGCGTTAGTGATTCCACTATGGAAATCATCCAATTTCTGGTCTTAGAACGAAAGATGAATTTAAACTATTTTTTTAAGACATTTTAATTTTTAATAACAATATTTTTAACTGTCTTAGACAAGGCGTTTCAGGATTCAGCATTTTAGAACGCAGTAGTTATATAGGAAATTTAATCGCCTTAAAGATTGATTCTACACGGTACAAGTAAACGGACATCAAAAAATAGGCACAGAGTGCCATTGATAAGGAAAAGCGCAAGGTGCGAGATTGGACGTTATATAAATCAGAATACGGCTCAAAAAAGCACAGGGTGCCAGAAGTTAAAAAACGTGCAGGATGCCAGAAGTTAAAAAAAGGCACATGATGCCAGAAGTTCATAAAGGCACAGGGTGCCAGAAGTTCAAAAACACGCAGGATGCCGGAAGTTAAAGACAGGGGTGCCAGAAGTTATGACTTATTATTTTTATTTACTTTTAGCAGTTTTTCCAGAAAGTAACGGAATTTTCCATCAAGACTTACGTTCTTTATCACAATATCTGCTATGTCGGAAGCATCGCAAGCAAAGAACACGAATAAGAAATATTGTAATTATCAACGTCAATTCGAGAGATGGCGCTGTCAGTTCCTAGAAATTGAAGCATTTTCCGTAAAGCAAATTTACATCTCGCTTTACCTGGTATCGTTAATCCAATCTGGATCATCCGTGTCTGCTATAGAAAGTTCGTTTTTTGCAATTTAACAATAAAACATCTATATACATAAGTCTTGACTGTTCACTGTTATGGGAAAATAGTAAAAGATAGTTAAAGAAAATACGCAAAAGTCTAAAATAGCTGCCTACCTTTACTTAATTTTTATTTAATAATTCAAAAAATCTTTAATGTAGTCAGTTGCATAAACATAATGCATAAAGCTACTTTTGCCTCTGAGCTGGCATGGTACTAGGTAGCTCAAAGTCACAGAATAAATATCATCCAGATATGTCCATCCCTCATCATCAGACATCAGAAAGGAGCTTCTGTTTTTTAATTGTTATTGTGGGGTCTTGTAAATCCAATTTAAAAAAATTGATCAAAACTTCCTCTTCTTTCACTTGCACTACTCATGACATTTTTTTGCATTTTCTTCAGTTCCAAGTTATGATTTATTCCACCCGAGATGTCTAGTTTTTACGATGAACAACGTTGAGGAACCCTGGTTAAGTTAAAAAAAATGTGTTTTAGATTTTTGGCGCGGACATCAGCATATTTTAGCCCTCGAGTGCCACCCCCAGTATCTATAGGAAAAAATCATCCTTAACGAAAATTATATCTTCCCGATTATCAGAATTCTATAGAAATTTAAGGTGTAGTTTTGAAGCATGGAATCCAGAAAATTGGCACGCAGGTGTCCAAAAGGTAATTTCGTAAACTTGGTAAGAGTTTTAATAAAAAATGGCAGGGAAGAGAAGGGGGGAGGGCGATTCGCCTTTTAGACCAAATAAGGTTGATATAGACACAAGTGGGTAGCCTGTGGATAAATGCATGGGTTGGCCTAATTTGTATATAGCATTTGTTTTTTGCTGTTTTTAGTAAGGCCGTAACACGACAAAAAACTGCGCAGAGACAGAGAGACTATTATTATTGAAAGAGATAATACTAGTTCTAAACTAAATTAAATGAATGGTTTAAAACATTAAAAATTAAAGTTTGGAAAGATAATTCACTATTCAAATAATTTTAGCTGTATTTTTTCTGTTCATGCGACCCAGCGTTTATGCGGAATACACGAAACAATTACTGATTTAGAGGGATTCAGAACTTTTTGCTACGAATGCACGAAATTAAAAAACTCGAAATATGTACGACATGCATAAATTAATTAGAAGGGGGGGGGGGGGGGGAGGGGGAGGTCGTAATTAATTTTAAAAGAATAAGAGATTGACCTACAACTAGCTGCGACAGGGTAAACTGTTGACATATTTTTTGAAAATTTTGACTCTTGCTTATGATGCCACAGTTTGTGAGACATTGGCTAAAATCACAATTGCCAACAACCTCGATCTAAAGGGCTCTTTAAGAGCCCTGGGATCGAGGTTGAATTGCGAATTCTTTAAAAAAAGAAAGTGCATAATATTTTCATCTGAACCATGGGATGAATATGGAAATTATGCAAGTTGTTTACGTTCGTTGTATTCACTATTTGATCTGTTTTTCAAGATTGTTAAAATTTCAATCCACCTCGTACCCAGGAGACTTGTTACGTTTTCTTGGGTTTTGACTTTAGCACGATACACGAACATTCTTTTGGGTGGGGGAGGGCTGGTAAAAATACAAGTATGTTTTAAAAAGTTTAAAATATATTAATCAGTAAACAAACATTTAAAGAAAAGAAAGTATAGTTGTCGACCGGCCTAAGGGCGGTCTGTCATCAGTTGGTTAGGGCGGAATATTTCCCCTGACGTTATTTTCTTACTTTTTGTATGTTTGAGATGACTATCTTCATCAGTCGCTACGGAGGGATGAGTTCTTGAAGCTGGTGACTAGTTTGTATCGGCGAATGTAACACAGTTGGGCAGGTCCACGCGCGTAGGTTGTTACAATTTTACTTAATAATTTATTCTATTTAAAACAGAAAAAGTTGCCTAGCGGTTGCAAAGTTGTTTCACCGTACTAGTTTGTATACATGCAAGAAAATACATTTTCAAAACGATATTATTTTTTTGTTTATTTGGCTTGACTAGTTTTCCCCTGGATTGCTTTAGTGCCATTCAGTTTGGTTCCATGGATTTGCAAGACAGCCTTGTTATCTTGTCGCTAGTGTTTCTCATATTAAATATATATCCATGTAATGAGTAACAGAATTTAAAACTAGGAATGATGCACTAAAGAAATAATAAATATGATATCAAAATTGCATTTTGTTTATACGTCTTTTGTCAATACGCCTTGCCAATCTGTATTCGTAATTCTAATCCAGGCTATTTTTTTATTCAATATATTTCAAAATTCAATATTTTTAACGACGATGAAAGCTACAAGTAAATATACTATTATCGTGTTCATTTAAGCACTAAGAACACGAACCAATGAAATTCACGACCCAACAAGTAATAGGAAACATAAATAGTTAATTGCGGTCAGCGAAAACTTTTAATTTTTGATTACTCTTTTTTGCAAATAGATTCTGTTTTGAAAACAGTCTTCATTGTGAAAAGATATTCTTCATATTGACTACGAACCTACGAAGTGCAATGGCATCAAAAATGGCGCTTTTATTTTTAACACTCTTAATATATATCGTATGCATTAGTAAAGGAGAGATACTACGATTGTCTGAATGCAACAAGTTTTATGCGGTCTTTGATGTTGTATTCAACAATTTTCTTTTGGTAAATACGACATATTCTTTGGTTAGAAACATCGAGCTGAATAAATGCTTGATCATATGCATGCAATATCCAAAGTGCAAATCATTCAGCTACATGTTTCATCACTCACAATGCCGAATACACCATTCCACTAGAACTGACACTGGAAGTAACTTACAAAAGGAAAATGGATGGACACACTATGAAACCAATGAGAATGCAACGAACGTGAGTAATCTAGAATGTTTTTTAAGGCCTTATTCGTTCGTGTGGATGAAATAATGTGCTTAATAATAATATAGTCAACGAGTACCATAGAGTTCTGTAAAAAATTATTTTATATTTACCTGGTAGACAAACAGGTTTACGAAATTTCAATACCGTAATGCTTCGAATAAACGCCCCCTTCTATTAAACGCTCCCCCCCTCGAATAGACGCCCCTCTTTTTAGTCGTTTTATAAATAAAGCCCCCCCCCCTCGAATAGACGCCCCCTCGAATAGAGGCCCCTCCCTCATAAGGGGAGTTTATGCGAGGCGATAGTAAAAGTATACTTACTTTTTTCCTAAATCTTAGGTTTAAGGTTGGAAATTTAGTTTTTCGCTTTTGAAATTCATTCTCTAAAACATGTGAATATCTTTCATTTTCTGTTGTGAGGATATATATTATAGGTATCCTTAAAATGTGCAAAAAAGACGAAGTGTAAAAAATTTAATAAACGCCCCCGCTCTTTTAAACACCACCTCGAATAGACGCCCCCCAAAAATGTCAAAAAATTTAATAAATGATTGTATGAAAATTTTTCCGGTGTAATAAAAAATTGCGTCCGAAAATTTTTTCCCCTAAGTTTTTCCGCTGAAGCATTTTCCGTTGAAAATTTTAGTTCTTAATGTAGTTTATATTATTTTTATGCTTTAGCAATTCTTAGCCTCATAGTTCTTGTAAAATAGTTTTTGTCAAAAAAATGTAACGTTTTTGAAAGAAACAACTTGTATGCGCCAGATGGTCATCAAGCGACTTGTAAAATTCCATAGAAACATCAATGGGGGTGTTCTCATCTGTTTAAGGAGAGATAGATATATCATATTTTTCTTGCCCACCGATGAGTCGCTATGGCAACAGGTGTGATGGCATAACAAAGATTTTTGCCGAACCTAAAGTAGGCAGAACAATACTGTATAAACACTTACGAGAAATTTTTTATGTTAGTCAATTCAAAACTGATTAAACTTTAATGATAATAAGAATGGAAAGCACGTCGCTATTCACTTGTTAAAGTTTTATACCTGTAACCAGTTCAATTGAATTTTTAGTGCGTGGACTTTCCACTTCAAAAACAAACCTCGTTCACAGAGCATTTTGCTTTTGCGATGAGTTAATAGAGGCGAAAAGGTCTTGGCACACGTTGGTCATATGACTGCTTGTAATTTATAAATATTACAAAATAATTTATGCACGTTGCTTTTCTATATATTATTTCCGTCATGCACGGGAGTTTTTTTTTGTAAACAACAAAAAAAAAATATTGGATGACTTATGATAATGATGAGGCCAGCATCAGTGGATTTTGCATCAGCGTTGAGAAAGCTTATTCGTAAAATAAGCAAGATCTACATGTTATAAGGAAGACCAAAAAAAATAATCACATTCGTGTGAAAAAAATATCTGTAATCTCCTAAAAAAATATTTTATTGGCGAAGGAACAAGAATAAGCCGTCTTAAATGTTTCTAACTTAGGTACGCTATAAAGGCGGGTTCACACTTCGCGTAGTCACACGAATGAGTGACGATGAATCTGCCTATGCGCAATATTCATTTTCAGCATACTACGACAGCATTCGTTGCAGTAGCTCGAATAAGTGCAACTACCACGACGCATGGGAATTTATTAACCAATAAGATCTCGAAATACAATTTGAAAACGCGGCTTAGAATTTTAAAAATGGAAACAAAGTTGATGAGGAAGAAAAGTTAACTTTTTTTGTGCAATATTTAATGTAAACATTGAATATTAAGAAAATTATGAAAAGTACTCAAATGTGCTGAAATAGAGTAATGTAACTAACTACCCAGTGGGCACTTCAACGTTGAATCAACGTTGAAAAGACGTTGCTTGCGACGTTGAAAAGACGTTGATTTTACGTTGCAAATGAAAGTTTTTTTGACGTCTTTTTCCGACGTCTATTCAACGTCGGACATCAACGTCTTTTCAACGTTGAAACAACGTCTCGCAACGTCTTTTCAACGTTGAAACAACGTCTCGCAACGTCTTTTCAACGTTGAAACAACGTTGCAGGACGTTGTTTCAACGTTGAAAAGACGTTGATGTCCGACGTTGAATAGACGTCGGAAAAAGACGTCAAAAAAACTTTCATTTGCAACGTAAAATCAACGTCTTTTCAACGTCGCAAGCTACGTTGAAACAACGTCCTGCAACGTCTCTTCAACGTTGAAACAACGTCTCGCTACGTCTTTTAAACATTGAAATAACTTCTCGCAACGTCTTTTCAACGTTGAAAAAACGTCTAACAACGTCTAATCAACGTCGTTTGGAAATGCTCTCGCAACCGTTATTCAGCGTCTTTTCAACCTTAAGAAACAGACAAACTTGACCGAATCAAATCATAATCGCCATTGTGGCTTCAGTTTTATATGTCCATAGTTTACATGTCCATGTATCTATTCCCTAGCATGATTCCGACGCTTATATTTGTGTTACGTTATTTGTACATGGTTATTGCGAAAAAGAAATAAAATCATTTCTACGATATGTCATTTTTTTATTATAAACATCGGCAGTATATACAACTTCTCCGCTGAAAACTTCCTAAATGAAACTTAACGGAGTTTTATAATACAAAATATAAAAACGATATTTCAAGTATTCACAACTGGTACTATGTGAGAATCTCCAGCGTTCCAACCCAATGCAAAAAATGTAACGCAGCAATGACGAGGTTGTTAAACGTGCAGTATTTGCAAATTTATAGCTGCGATTTCATGTGCCAGGCACGCCTCCTGATAAGGCAGCCTGTTAGTATGCTCAAATCACCTAAAGTGTCAAGCAAAACTGTTGCACCGAAGTCTTTAATCAAGCATTGGTTAGAGAAAAAGTATGTTTTCTTAATGAAGTCAGAGTTGAATACAAGGGTGTTTGTTAAGGATACCAGATGCGAATAAATACGATCATGATGCTATACTTTATAAAAAGTGTGAAAAGCCACCGTCCTCACCAGGTGCAAGAAGTCCAGGAATCGAGGTTGAAAATTACAATAAAAATATAATGAATATTATATTAGCACTGTATTTCCTTAAAAAAAGCACCCACTCATGCATATTCCATACTTTTACTAGTCACAAGTCCGATCTCTAGTAGAAACACTAAAAATTGTTGAGCTAAAATCACTTTAACATTTTGCCATTCTAATTTTCTGCCACCCAATCAAAATTAATATAAGCTAGAAGAATTTATTACGGCGCTTGAAAAATTTATAATCCTCTCTGATATAAAAGTTGTAAATTATTTAAAAATTAATCGATTTAATTTTCTTCGGCATTAGTTCTTCCCGCTCCTCCACATCTATCAGGTGCATATTTAAGGATTGATGCCGTACACGCACGAACTTCTCCTTCTGTCGCATTCTTTTGATGTTTGATAACAGTTTCTACAACGTAACAAAATTCTTATCACATATTGATGGAGGTAGTTTACAGTACAACAGCTGGACAAATAGATTTCCTCAGATTAATGTGTATTTTTCCCCCTGAACGTCGACCCCTCGAAATGGCGGGAAAAACTTAATACAAACTTGTCGGTTTGGATTAGCACTTTAATAAGAGCTATTGTATTTATTTGTACATATTTTAACCGACAATAAATAAATTAACAACAACAAACTAAAACGCTTACAAGCACATATATAAATTGAATATTAGGAATAGGATTTTTTTACTAACCGACAACAGCTTTATATAAGTTCATCCTTGCAAACCCAACCTTTTCACTTTTTCCCTTCCCTTTCATGTTGAGTGCCGACATTACTTCATTATTCATGATTCTATAATGAAAGTGGAATAAAAGTAAAACAATCGACATCGTAAGCGCATTTAATATATAGTTGCGAGTCCATTAGGCTGCGGGGCCGCATTCCGTAAACTATTCATTCAATCATACTTTTTGTAAACAATACATCACAAGACGGCGAGCTTTGTTTTTTTGTGATGACTTCTTCGTCATCCGTTTCTGCCTCCGTGAAATCAAACTCCTCACATAGTTTTCTATCTGTAAAGATAATATATAATGGTTCTGATACATGATTAGTTTTTTTTAAAGTTGTATTTGACTAATTAATTGAAGTAAAGCCACTTAGCATCGTACCTCCTGTAATTTTAACTCGGACTAGTGGAAATTTGTGCCATAATGCTGTAGGTTCTTTTAATTCTGCAGCTGCCTTCTCGACATTCAAAAAACTTGGCCAGTAGACTAAATTATTTTTTATCCAAACTGTTGGTATTGTACCTTCTTCTTCTTGTTTGTTTTCCAACCATATTGCTCGGCTCCAACTCATTTTATTCAAATATAGCTAATATAAAACAATGGTTACTCAAGGGAATTAAGGATTTAAATATTGACTTAACATGACAAGATCAAATACCGGATTGTAAGACTGTCGAATGAGGCATGAAGTTGGCTGATAGAAAATCTCAATCTTTTTCCAGCTCTTTGCAATAATTACAAGTTTAATAACTAAGTTTTAACCTAATTTGTATATATACATAATACTAGTGGTGTGTGCAGGTCTCTGGTATAAAGCAAGTAGTGATCACCAAGTTAATTTTCTTATTTTTGTTATAATTTTAGTGTAAGAATTGTAATTTATCAAGCAAGCAAGCACTCTATTTTTTAATAGAATTCCACAGGTGCACAAAATGTATTGAAGGAACCTTCAAGCAGACAATACAATCATAAGTTTTCAATCCTCTACGTTTATTTATCAGCATTTTCACTTCTGCATAGTTATGAATGTCTTTCAAGTACTTAAATGTCACAATTTTTTGCGAATCGATCGAGTTCAGATATTTCGCGGGATTAAATTTTAGTCAATATGCCTTTTTCATGAAAAGTTGGATTTTTTAAGTCAAAACAAATTAAAAGAATTTACATGGGCTTTGGAACAAAACATGCAGCTTTTTAAATATGATGATTTATAACTAAGAATTACTAAATACTTGATATTTAGCTTCAGCTATATATTTTTTTGTCACAATGTTTTCGAATAGATTGCTATAAATGCTTGCATATGCCAGGCACGCCCTCTTATAAGGCAGCCTGTTAGCATGCTCCAACCACCTGTATGTGTCAAGCATAACTGGTGCACATGAAAGCAAAATAGCAAAAATTTTAAATGGTTATTGAATCAAAAGTTATATCTTCAAATAGATTGCTATAAGTATGCTTGCATGTGCCAGGCACGCCCTCTTATAAGGCAGCCTGTCAGCATGCTCCAACCACCTGTATGTGTCAAGCATAACTGGTGCACATGAAAGCAAAATAGCAAAAATTTTAAATGGTTATTGAATCAAAAGTTATATCTTCAAATAGATTGCTATAAGTATGCTTGCATGTGCCAGGCACGCCCTCTTATAAGGCAGCCTGTCAGCATGCTCCAACCACCTGTATGTGTCAAGCATAACTGGTGCACATGAAAGCAAAATAGCAAAAAATTTAAATGGTTATTGAATCAAAAGTTATATCTTCAAATAAATTAGTAAACGTATGCTTGCATATGCCAGGCATGCATTAATTTGGGTGCTTGATGACTTATATAAAGGTATTCCATCTATATTTATTGCAAGCTTGATATATTCTGTTACGGTGATGTTCGGATTGTTAAGAAGCATTCGTCTTATTCCATTTTCTATGCCCAAGTAAACATATTTTCCCGCACAGATTGAATCTGTGTTCACGTTTCTTGGTGTCTTGAGAAGAGTGCGACTATCTTTTGGGAGAGTATGCCCATTTTTTCTCAAGATGTCCAAAAGTTCATTAACAGAATTTCTTGTAACTCTATTTCGCACTGCCCATGACGCAAGTTCTTCCGATAATGTGATGTTTCCCATTGCATCACTTAACCACTCTTCATCACTACTACTGCCACTGTCATTTACAGTATCAGTTGAGTCAATATCACAGTCCATGCTACATGAATTGCTTTCAATGTAACACTCTTCAAAAATTTGATTTCCCCCTTCCCTGTGAGTTTCAAC
Source organism: Hydractinia symbiolongicarpus (assembly GCF_029227915.1). Lineage (NCBI taxonomy): Eukaryota > Metazoa > Cnidaria > Hydrozoa > Anthoathecata > Hydractiniidae > Hydractinia > Hydractinia symbiolongicarpus. The sequence continues at coordinate 21,893,141 of NC_079883.1, forward strand.
TGCATCATCGCTATCACTGCTTCTTGCAAGTTTGTTCACTTCAGCAATATTTTTTCTGTATCTTTTCAAATATGCCATGACACTAAAAAATATTTTATAATGATAAAACGTTTTTATATCATTTGATACCTAAGGGCAGAGATTTTGGTAGAATGAAAATTTGGCGGTGCCTGCCAAATTAAATTCCCCGCCAAAATTAACTTTTTCGCCATCCGCCAATTTTTTCGTGTTGCTACTGTACAAGAGGATTTCAATGGACATGCTTTTAGTATTGACGACGAATGACTTTTTTTTTATCTAAAGTTGATGGTTATTAATGTAAACAAGATGCAGGCGCTGCATAAACTATCTCGCTATTAAAAATGCACAACTATGAAACATCGACAATGCGACCCAATTCTACAATTTCTGCTAACAAAAAATACAGCCTATCATTCATGGTTACAGTGGCGCGATTGAAACGTTTATGGTCTTAAACGGCATTTAGGTGACAAAAAATTAACACTTTGATGTCACTATCATGTTCAGTATACCTTTTTTGTTAACTGTGCCAAATGTTGTCGAAAATAAAGTAGTTTTAATTTTTGGGCTAATTTTGGCCTAAAATGACATTTAGGTGACAAAAAATCCAAATTTTGAAGTTACCATCATGTTCAGCATACTTTTCTTGTTAATTGAGCCAAATTTTGTCGAAAATAAAGTAGTTTTAATTTTTGGGCAAATTTTGGCCTAAAATGACATTTAGATGACAAGAAATCCAAATTTTGATGTCACCATCATGTTCAGCATACTTTTCTTATTAACTGAGCCAAATTTTGTCGAAAGTAAAGTAGTTTTAATTTTCGGACCAATTTTGGCCTAAAATGACATTTAGGTGACAAAAAATCAAAATTTTGATGTCACCATTATGTTCAGCATACTTTATTTGTTAACTGTGCCAAATTTGGTCGAAAATGAAGTAGTTTTAATTTTCAGACCAATTTTGGCCTAAAATGACATTTAGGTGACAAAAAATCAAAATTTTGATGTCACCATTATGTTCAGCATACTTTTTTTGTTAACTGTGCCAAATTTTGTCGAAAACAAATACCAATTTTGGTCTGAAACGTCATTTAGATGACTTCTAAGTACTTAGAGAGTTTAGGTACGAAGTTTAAATCTGTGACGTTGCAATTGACCATTTGGGACATAGTTAGCCAGTTACGAGTTGGAAACCAATACTATCCTCGCAGGCGAGATAGTAAAAACTAATGTTGTCACATGATTTACAAAGAAACAAACAATCTTTCATATTTTTAATGAGTTTTACGTTATCCGTCAAATTTTCTTCCCGCCAAAATTAATAAATTTTGTTCTCCGCCAAATTTAATTTTTTTTGTTATCTGCCAAATTTTCTTCCCGCCAAAATTTTTGGATTGCAAGTATGTGTAATGTACTGTAAAATAATAAAAAAAGCTGGAAATACAAAATAACAATACCAGGCTGGAACATTAAAAAAGTAAGACCACCTCAGCCTGGGCATTATATCCATTAAATATTTTTTGAGAAATCTAGCTAGCATTGTTTTTTTAGAGATAAGTCTCTGGAAATAAATTTTTCTTACATTCTGAAGAATCCCCATCTCTCTTGTACTGAAATGTCGACTTGTTGACATGCAGACAAATAACATCACTTCGGCAATTTTTTGCCGACATGGAAAAATTTGATTTAAAATAATTTAGGGTCAAACGATTTATTTCTAGAATGTGTCAAATAAATATGCGTGAAAATTTTAGCTAACTTTTTCTTTCTTTAGATTCTGCTACGAATGCTACCGAAGCAAAGTTTACGAATTAGCATATGCTGTACAGAAATACTTTACTCACGTCTGTGGTTCTTCGCCCTTTTCGCCTTGTGAGTTGATACGAACTTCTTAGGGGCTTAGGCGCGAATTTCCTCATCGAAAGTTTCCCGCCAATGACTAGGAGGGATATTACATGCGACAAAGTAAAGGTTTAAATATGTGAAAGCGAAGTAAATAAACAGTTATTATTGTATTATAAATTATAATTTGACAAAATGGATTGTATTTTAAATGTCTCACATCCATAATACAAGTTGAAATATTTGTTTCTCTCAAAATACGAGGACAAAAAACCCCCTGATAAATATTACAAAAAATAAATCGAACGTTTGGTACGCTCTGTTGAAAAAAAATCCATTGAATGTTTTGTGTACATTTCATGTTTGTGTTCATTCATTCTCTGATGTTATGTCACAAAAGTTTTAACATAGCATAAGAGAATGAATGCACATTCGGCTCTTATGTAAAAAAGTACATAGATGCGGCTGTAAAGTTGCAAACAAATGGTAATATTTTGAAGTAGTAAAACTGCAGTAAAATTAGCGATATATATGAAAAACAACATAACGTCGGCATTAATATATCCAATCGCTGACAAATTACAAAAAAATTAAGTAAAACGTGCGTTCTTTATTTCTAGTTTATGACGATCTTTAACAAACACCGAGTACGCTTCGTTATTTTGTTGGACAGTTTGGAACACTTCTATGAACGTCTGTTTGAGATATAACTTTGCAGGCCAGTGTGAGACGAACTAAAACAAATAAGATTTGAACGGAACAGATTCTCGGTAAAAAGTTAATTTGGTGCAACGTTGAATAAACGTCGATAAGACGTCGGTTGAATCAACGTTGCAGTGCAACGTTGAATAAACGTCGATAAGACGTCGGTTGAATCAACGTTGCGGGTGCGACGTTGAATAGACGTCGGTTGAATCAACGTTGCGGGAGTGACGTTGAATAAACGTCGATAAGACGTCGGTTGAATCAACGTTGCAGTACGACGTTGAATAAACGTCGGTTTTACGATCGTTGAAACAACGTCTTTTTTCGACGTTGTATCAACGTTGATATCACGTCGGTTGAAACAACGTTGTGGAAACGACGTTGAAAAGACGTCGATGATGCGACGTTGTATTCATGTCGGAGGGCAACGTTGAAAAGACGTTGAATTTACGTCGGTTGCATCGACGTTGCAGACCCAACGTTGATTAGACGTTGAATGTTGGTTGCGACGTCGCGACCAGAATTCAACGTCTAATCAACGTTGAAAAGACGTCGTGTGCCCACTGGGTAGTGGTACCAAACTGAAATTGAATATCTTATTTGTTATTAATCTAGCAAATTAAATCTTCCCTTTTTGATATTTTTGATTAGAGAAAGGAAAAAGAGAGTTTAAAATAACTTACATTTGCAGTTGATATTTGAAATGACAACGGATTTCAAAATCAAAAATATTAGCCACTTAAAATTCAAGGTATTGTTTTTAAATATTCGCATAATTATTTTGGAAGTCACTTTAAAACATGGCGGATTAGAAAAAAACAATAATTAGCTTAAAGTAGCTGACTAGCTATAGCTGAAACTTAAGAGACAAAAAAATTCTAGCTATAGTCTAATAAATTAGCGATCTATCACTATTTAAAAACATCTTTAAGCGATGACATTTAGATAGAACGTTGTTTATAGTTACCTGGTTGTCTTTTCTGCATAAGAAAGAATGGTATCTTATTCGTGTTGAGCATGGAAAAAGTATCTAAGCATCTAAACATTTTATTAGATTATTTCCGCTTCCAGCACTTTTTTTCTGTACAACAACATCTCTTTACCAAGTACAACTGTGTGCTCTAACATGGTTTTAAGCACCACGAGTGAGTAGCCTAATGTCCTTAAAGTTTAAGCGCGAAATTTTATGAAACACATGGAGCGCGCATGTACAATCCAAACACATACTCGGTAGAAGGTGGTAGATTAAACTTTTACCATAAGATGTTGAAATTTTTTTTTAAATACAGCTTCTAACTGTTTAGCCTTAATCGAAAAATATGTTGAACTAAAATGTTCAAGATAAATCCAAAACACTCGCCATGTTCAATGAAATAAATTAAATGCATAATTTTAATTCTCAGCCTCACTGCAATATATTTATATGCCCTGTTAAAATAAGCCAGTCCTACAAAGTAGCAGTTGCATTCCAACGCTAGGCTATTCCTGTCTCTCTTTTCTGCGATAGTGCGCTAAGAAAGGCAGGGTTACAAACAAAAGCAGGACAGATAGCTAAGTGTGAGAACAGGAAAGAGAAACAGGTATCCTGTCTAATTTTTATGTGCAGTTTTATTTTTCTCGCTAGTGTGAACTGAAACAAGGTTTCTATAAGGCATGTTTTCATATCTAAGATGGCATTAAAACTATTATGGACGTCTTATGAAGTTTCTAAAATAAATCCTTTAAAAGCCGTCTTTATTAAAAAGACATCCAATCAATGCTGCAAAAGATGCATTAAATTGGAAGAGATGTGTTTTAGATGTCTTCAAAAATATTTTTTAAATTTATTTAAAGATTCCACTTGGCTTAAGTTTATCTAATCAGTAACTAAGTAATGTAAAAAAATGTCTGAGGTATGACACTTTATTTATTTTTTATTTAGGTCGGCCCTGTTTGTGAAAGAAGAAACCCATGCAAGTGTGGAAAATGTGTGGATACATGTGATGAGACAGGCTTCAAATGTGAGTTGAAGTATACTCCAAGTTGATAAAGTCAAGTGCCATCTAACAAAAGCTAAACCTTTTTGAGAACAGGTTTTTGCAACTTAAATGCCTTATGGACGATGTACCTCTCCCCAAAAACTTTGTAGAACGACAACACACTGGACCCAAAATATAAAACAGTCTGCTAAAAATGCTAGTTTTGCCACATCTAATTGAGTATTTTTACACATTCGCCAAACGGGTGGCTAAATTAAAAAAAAACAATAGGATATATTTCTTGTTATTGTGATGGTCACAGGTCCATACGCACGAAATAATGAATTGACAAAAAGTTAAAGAACAAAATAGCAAAAAATGTTAAACAATGTGTAACGAACGTATTTTTATTATCTAAAAGTACAGAATAGAAAAAATTATATTTATTTTGTGAGTTAGGTAAAGAGAGTAAAGATTCGTGAAGCCACTACTCTGCACTTTCGATTTGTTGTTGAGTGTTTCCGGTCTGTATATTTATTCCCTTGGCGCCATCTTTTCACAACAAACTGCATCGTTCAAAGTTCGTAGTATGTTGTGGAAAAGAGACTCACAACATAAAAAGAATAATGTTGTTGGTCATTACAGATATTTCTTAAGTTCAATGAAGTTTAAATGAAAATTATAAAATGATGTTACTACTATAGAATGTAAAATATTCTTAGTTATTTGAAGTCAAAGATCTTTTTTTTGATGTTTATCTAAAGCCTACTTATTTTCACCCCATTCAGCTATGAAAATTCTGTAAAAATGTTGTTAGACAGATATAAGCACATACCAAACTTTCAATTTCAAATACTGAACTCAAAGCCTATATTATACTGCGCAGTAGTTGACGTTTTACTGCGCAATAGTCAATGTTCTACTGCACAGTGGACCCGATTATACTGCGCAATAGAACTATATCTACTGCGCAAAAGAATATGTGGTACTGCGCAGTAGAATCGCGACTACCGCGCAGTAGAACTTTGTCTACTGCGCAAAAGAACTTTGTATAATGCGCAGTAACCATAGTTCTACTGCGCAGTAAAACTATATGGCTACTGAGCAGTAGAATTGCTTTTACGTCTCAACAGTGATCTATTTCTGCTGCTCGACAATAGTGGCAGATATGGGCCACCGTAGTTATCAAAGTAATTTTCTTAGTAAATTTTATGACTTAGAAATGTATAATTTTTTTTTTCTATCGCTTAAAATTTATTTTCTGGTTGCAACAAAATTATTTTTTGTTTGCTTCTCCTTAAAATAAAGAAATACGAAACACCTATTACCCAAGCTGAGAATACTGGCTATAGCTAGTTCTTAAAAAGCAAAACAAAAGATAGATATGTTCTGAAAGTTAGATAAATTTCCTATGAAATAGTGTTATTTTGTCGTAAGATAGTCAACTGGGAAAACGTAAAAAAAACAATCAAACACCCTTTTCATATTTCCGTTCAAAATTTCGCGAAATTTTATAGATTTTGCAAGAATTTACTTTTAAACCTTTTTTGCGATACTTTAATTTGTGAATGAGATGTTAAAAATCTGCCCATACAATATCTGATATTAAAACTATTCCTAATATGGAGAAAAATATATCTACCAATTATGACTGGAACATTTTATTCAGTCTATACCGATAACTATCCCCTCGGTGGTTCAGACCTTGCATACTGAATTTATCTCTTTATTAATAGCCGTATTCCGTCTGTCTGTCTGCCCGCGACGCATTTTGTAACGAAAACACGAAATGAGATATATAAAAGACAGCGACCCCGTGGATTTTTCCACGGCCTAACAGTCATGTTTTGTCTGTCTCTGCGCGGACCGCTGCTGAGTTAGAACGACGTGCTACGGAAACAGGAATTTCAAAAGAGACATATTTCTATCCATTTTATTGCGACGGGTAAATTTAAGGGACGGGCGACCCCGTGGATTTTTCCACAAGTTAACGACTAGTCTATGTTAAATACCCATACCTCTGTCTGTCTGTCTGTCACGCAAAATGATAGCATAGCTGCGCAAGTATCAAGACGCACGCAATGCGATATAAAAAGGACAGGCGAACCAGTGGATTTTTTTCACGGGTCACCGACTAGTTTTTTTAACTATTTACCCTGACTGCTTAAATGTATTACAAAGAGTCGCAAGTGGAACGAAATACAACAATGTTTTTGTTCCTCGCTCTATTTCAACTGCTAATAGTCTTGGTATGCTTGTTTTAAGAGCTTGTGCGCGTGAAATATATAGAAATGCATGAGGGTATTTTATTATGGCATCATTTGGCGATTTCAGTTTATAGCGTCAAGATTATTTTCTCATTTCTCTAATATAAAAGAACTCAAACACATATTCAATGAATTAAAATAAAATGACATTTCAGGATCAACATGTTATAGTCATTTAAAAAAATATTTAAAAAACTAAAACTAAAGGATGAATCATTAGTAGTATGAAAATATTTTTAGGTGATTGGATTTTATTTAAACGTGATTGGATTTTATTGAAACACAATGTCTGCTTTGGAGCACGTGCAAACGAGTATGGAACATTTAAAATACAACATGACGCAGTAATGACTGACATAAAATTGGTACATGTTGGTGGACCCGGTTTAAGGTGCGAAGAAACCCAACCATCAACAAAGTGGGGGTGTGGTCACGGGAGCCCTTATGATGTGGGAAATGTTGCGACTCTTATTACAGATGATCAAAACAACGTACTTTACCCATCTATGGAAAATCATGCCGGTTATGGATTCTTTACTGTACCAGGATACAACGCCAATTCTCCCTACCTTATCTACAATGCAACAAGTCACACTGTTCACAAAGGACAAGAGCTGAGATTGCATTATGGCGAAGCTCTTTTAGGTTACTACCTCTCTAATAACAGTGGTGAATCATGTGCAGATATATATGCAAAATTGTGTGACGAATAATGTTTTTATGAATGATGCCTCTTCACTCTGAACTACATAGAGAAATAACGTTCTTATTTGATGGAAACTATTGGTTAAATGCAATGAATTTTTTTCTTAAACTTTAAATAAAGAAAAACTGTGTTATTTAAGAATTTTTACCGTAAACATTTTATATTAAATTTCTATGTGGAACACAAAAGTTAGGGTTAGGGTTAGGGTTTCACTTTTAAAACCAAGTATTTTAGTTACAATCTTATTATTATAAAAATATTACCAATAAAAAATAGTAGCAACAGCTGCCAATGTTTTATAAGACTTGCGGAATTATCCAGTCGAACTTTTAACGACGCTCAGCCGAGTATCAATGTCTCATGTTAATTTCACATTTCCAATTAACCGCGCAGTCAAAGAAGCGGGAAAGTTTTCTTTGCTCCCAGAAGTAGTTATTTTATTGTTTTATATTTCTGATTTTTCTTTCATTTATTTGATAGTACATTTTTCGACTAAATATATAATATATAATAGTTGCATATATACTCCTAAGAAATTTTGTTATGTGACTTTAGAAGCACTTTATTTAAACTTCAAGTCCATTTGTGAAGAGAAGCATTTTACTTTTAACTTTTTAGTTAGTGCTAGTAAAAGTTCTTCACAGAAAAATAATAAGTTATTGCAGTTATTGTTTTTACTTTGTTCTTATTGTTTAGCAATTTCAAACACCAATAAAATAGAATTTTTAGACTGATCTGTTCATAATTGGCTCTTAGCGAATGGTAAAGACGCAACTTCAGAATTCAACTTCATTTTGTTCTTACGTATGGAAATTCCAATAATTCCCAATAATTCCCGGTTTCTTCCCCCGAAAATGTCGCCCGAAACTAGTGTTTATATGACAAATCTGGTGTCGTCGTTGCAGATAAACCTGTATATGCGCTTTTGTAATCGAACGCGCCAATTATTTTTAATAGTATTGTACATAGGTAAAAAATAAGAAACAAACACAATACACCAGATATAATTTCATGGAAAAGACAGCGAAAATTCAAATTTCGTAACGATAAGTAGGCAAGAACGTTGATTCTATATATAACGCTCGCCCTTAGTATATTTTTTATCATCTTGGATCAAAAAAATGTGGGAGATATAATACACCTTTCACAAATTATAATAATTATGACGTCATCCAAAATTTATAATGGTTCTGTGCTCTTCAAATAAGGATATTCAGATAGGGGATTAAATTATCATGATAAAACTGAAGTTTTTAGAGCAATATAATATTCTGGTTGGATTTTATTTAGATTATTATTAAAAAACATTAAACAAAGAATGTAATGAAAAAAAACAAGCAGGTGACGACACGAATTAAATTTGTTTGTTTTTACCCTATGAAAAATTCATCTCAGAAAAAAACGCCGAGTATGCAAGAAATTTAATGTAAAATTAACAAATACGAAAAAACAAAGCGCTAAAAAATGTTGTAAAAGGCAACAAAATATTGAAAAACGGAAACCAAGACAATGAATAAGGTTTTGTATATAAAGTATTGTGTGAAGATTGTGGAAAATATTACATAGGAGAAACAGGAAGGAAGTTGACAACACGAATAAAAGAACACAAAAATGGCGCAAAAAACGATCAAGAAAACGTTTCTGGAATGTCCAAATACATTAAAAAAACAAAGCACGAAATGAACTTTGAGAAAATAGAAATTCTCTATAGAGAAAACAATTTTATTAAAAGAAAATTTAAAGAGGCATTAGCGATTAAACAACACAAATCTGATTTATTAATAATTGAACAAAAAATATGAAAGAAGACGGTTATCTTAAATTTGGAAAAACCTATTATAATTTTTAACGTTTTTTATTGTTAATAAACGTTTTTATACATTTTATTTATATCAAGAGAATTTTTACATTTTGTACATGCATGTTGAAAGAATTTTTTAGTTGTGAAGATGCTCTGACCAAGATCAGGGAGAAAATTTATCAAATTTAGTTTGTAATTTATTGCCTTAAACGCAAGAAAAATATGCTAATTAACTATGAAAAGGCAAACATATAAAGAATTTATATTTTTAGAAAGCTCGGCTATATGAAGGGTTTAACCGTAACTTACAGTTTGGAATTAAAGCACTTAACAAAAAGAAATATTTACGAAATTAGGTAATTTGTTCTAACTTAGGGATAAAAATCATTTTTAGTATCGACCTCTTTAATTGAGTTTGGCATAATTAGGAAATTCGGGAAAAGTATTGAAAATTTTTGAAACAAGCGGTGGTGTGCCAGGCTTTGTTTGGAAGAAATTATTCTATTGCCTTTTAACAATTTAAAGTATGAATTATATGATGCACTGAAACTGTTTATATTTATTTATCACGGAGCAGTTTTATTTCGCCCTTCCACCACCTTACGTCCATAGGCGTTGTATTCCTTTCTTTAGACACACCCACTTACGCCCTTTTTTGCACTAAAATTTTAATATTGTTGTTTTAGCTACCATATTTCTGCGAGGATAGTATTTGTTTCCAATTTGTAACTGGCTGACAGGCTATATCCCAAGTTCTATTTTATAAAAACACCTCCTAGGAAGATTTGAACCAGCACCGCAATAGAAACTGTTCTTGCGAAAATTTTCTTTCGTCTGTGAATTTATAAGCTAATCAAAACCAATGCAATTTTTTTTTTATAAAAAAAGCTCTTTAGCAGCATTCATCCCAGCATTTTCAAAATGTAATAACACCCCTGTGTGCAAAATAATATAGGAATGAAGATTCTGTTGTGCAGAAAATAGAAACAACAGCATGGGCAGACTAGCGGAAAGACAATTAAAATACCGTACAGAACTTATTTTAAAATGTAACAATTTAATATAAATTATTGCTTGTGGTGCAAAAGTTTCCGTGAATGGCTTACAAGCTTCTGAAACTATACATTATCATTTCTATGGTTTTTCAAAGTATTTAATTAGTATTTTCAAAGTATTTTTAACTAATTGTAAAAAAATATACCGTAGACTTATGTTCGCGTTGATTAAGGCTCGCGGTGTCTGACAGCGGACAAATCTTATGCATCCACTTCGCGAGCGCAAAGTGTAACTTTCTTGAAAATACTGAAAACGAACGTCCAGTTCATTGGTCGGGTGCGCATTAAAGCCTTAAACTTCCTACCCCCAACTTTTGTACAAGCCAACGTTTCGATATCAACTCGCCGTAATTCGATATCAACTCGCCATAAATATTTAATTTGAAATCTATTACATGCTTTTATGTATAAGAATCTGAAATTTTTAACCAGGCTTGTCAGTATTCTTTATTTCTGTGTTGTTTAAACAAAAAGTCCTGTTGCGTTTAACCCAAAATCCTAGCCTGGTATTCTTATAAAGTATATTGTTAAAGGAGCAAAATCGTTTTGGCGTACATTATTCTCACTTTATTTATAGCTTTCCTACCCAACCGTTTTTCTTACTTTTCTCTTTTTAGCAACCCTTAACACTCGTCCGGATAACCAGCTGCGGCTCCTTTGTTTAATTTTTTTAATGTATCACGCTTTTAAAAGAATCTGGTTTGTTTGCTGGTATTTCAGATTAAAAAAAGGCTTGTTGTTTAGGAAAATAGAGATAAATAAAAACAATAGAGAAATAGGAATAATGACCAGCTCGGTCTGAATTTGCGTATTCTTATAACAAAGCATGTGTGTACCGTGAAACATTAGATTTTTGAAACTTATTCTCTATAATAATACGCCAGTTCTGTGTGTCTGTAACAGGCAAAGTGGATATGTTTATTTTCCTTTAATCTTACCGAAATTTTCTTTCAAGTAACCGAAAAATGCATGTCTAATATGTTAAATTTTCTGACGTTATGGCGCAACGTCAATAATACTACTTTAACGTCAATATCATTTATTAAATTAATGAAGCCATTGCAATGCACCTAGAATTTTGAGGCCAAATAACTTGGAAACGAGGTGGTGACGTCAATGATTTTTCACCGCGTGGGTAACTAGGGACCACCTGGGACCAATTTGGGTAAGTTTCCCATACCTGGTTCCTTGAATCCGTTTCGGAATGGACAGGTTGATGACGTCATCACAAAACCCACAAACACCAATAACTGCAACCGTTTGTCAAAAGTTCATGTTCCTATACATTTTCTTCATCAGCGTTTTAAGATCTATACGCGAAAGGCAACAGGTTTAGAAATTTCTTAAAAATTTTTTGGAGGTTTGACGGGACTTTGATGACGTCAGTAAAATTTTTAAACCCTTATATCTCCTTAGGCGTTCCTCGAAAACATATTATTCTGTACATTATTTTGATCAGCGCTTTTAAGCTCTACACAATAGAGGCAACGTAAAAACAAGGTTCTAATTTTTTTTACAGATGGGTTGCTGACGTCATCAAAATTCATATGACGCCTGTTTTTCAATTTTATCCTGCCTTAGTGGATTTTTCCACGGGCTTTATCGACTAGTGTATATAATAATACGCCAATTCTGTCTGTCTGTCTGTCTGTGCAAAGTGGATAAAATTTCTTTGATAAAGTCTATAAAACATCGTCTATAAATTTCTTCTGTAAATTAGCAAACTTTAACGTTAAAATAGTATTGACGTCAAAGACATTACATTACAGTGCACTTAAAACTTTGAGGCCAAATAACTTGGAAACGAGGTGGTGACGATTTTTCGCTGTGATTTTTCGCTGTATGGGTAACTAGGGACCACCTAGGACCAATTTGGGTAAGTTTCCGAAACCTTGGTCCCCGGATCTGTTTCGGAATGGACGGGTTGATGACGTCATCACAAAACCTTCAATCCCTAATATCTCTGCAACCGTTTTTCAAAAGTTCATGACCTTATACATATTTTGATCAGCGTTTCAAGATCTATACGATGAAGGCAATAGGTATACAAATTTCCTAAAAAAAACTTTTGTGTTTTCACGGCCATTGATGACGTCAGCAAATTTTTAAACCATTATATCTCATTAATTAACCGCCCATCAAAAGCACATAATCATATACATTTTCTGGATCAGCAGTTTAAGCTCTACACAATAGAACGCAACGGATAAACTGAATTTCGTCAATTTTTTTTTCCATATGCACTGCTGACATCAGCAAAAAGTCTAAAATAACCAATTTTTACATTTTTTTCCTGCCAAAGTGGATTTCTCCACGGGCTCTATCGACTAGTTAATAATAATGCAGGCTCTAATGGTGGAGCCATACTTATTTCCAATTCCGTTGCAAAAATATCAAATACTTTGATGAACAATAATCGCGCTCCTAAATCTGGTTCCGGAATTCATATTACAAGGGGTAGTGATGTTGAGCTTAAAAAAAGTAATTTCGAGAAAAACAGAGCTGGCAATAGAGGAGGAGCAGTGTACGCTGAAAATAGTAATTTATGAATAATATAATGCGTTGTTAAGCACAATACTGCTACGTTGACTGGAGGAATTATAACAGAGAAGTTCGTTCTCCAAATACACTTGGTTTCAACGTAGAAAAGCAATTCAATGCAAGTTTTGAAATGAGACATATTTTCATTGTCGCAAAAGGAAGCTGGTCTGTAACAGATGTTTTTTGGATAACTAGTCCAGGAAGCCGAAATGTAAGTGTTGATTTGGTTGATATGAATATCGTGTTGCACCAATCACTGTCCAGACACACTGGTTTTTACGCATGGCTTCCCAATTAATCATTGGTTAATATGGATGTTTCTTACAATTGCCCGGTAAATTTTAACGCAGCTTATTCAGAAAAACGCACCTATAACAACTGGATGTACCTATACATACACATTGTTTTGTAGGATATGTGACAAAGGGACATACAACCTGAAAAGAGGGTTTTAGAAAAGTATTAATCCAATTCATGACATTAAAACCTTTCGTCCGGATTCTCGATGTTTGCCCTGTCCATCAGGAGCAGACTGTCAAGGTTATATTAAAAGCAAGGATAATTTGTTTGGGGATTTGACAAAAATAATTCCGTCACGTGCATTCTCTGTCCCGAGGATTATTGCTGTTCCAACAAAATTCAACCCTGCAAATCAATATCTACATGTAATTATCATGGTTGGCATAATCATGCAGAGCATTCGTTAAAGGCATTACTATATTGATGATGCATGCGTTATAAAACAGATGAGTAGATATCAAGGCTTGTTTTGGTTTTTTAACAATATTTGCTTTTACTTACACCTTTGTCTTGACATACTTCAAAGAGATTTCCTTCCTTTTTGAAGTACCACAGCATAAAGATAGTGGAGATTATCAAAAATAGAAAAAGGAAAGAATTAAACGAATCAATTATCCTTGTAGATATCCAAAACACGTGCTTGTCGCTAGATTATTGTATGCAGGACCACAAACAACTGAAGAAGTAGAGAGTTCTTACGCATATTTTATAAAACATAACAGCAGCATATCAGGTACGTTTGAAGTACTTACATGCTTCTATCAAATAAAATCTTTACTTCACGTCAAAATAACAGAAGAATAGTTTGGATTTATAAATACAATAGAAGCTGCCATGTTGTCAATATTTAACTTGAATATTCCACATGCATTAAAAGATTTCTGACCTTTGATCGATCTTGGGGGAGTTTCTAAAGCAGTGATTAAGGAATTCTTGTTTATATGCCTTATGTTGTCTGCAGCTTCATTCTTCATCTTTGCTTCAGCCATGTGGCATTGCAGTAGAAAAAGAAGCGTTTACAGGTGGACTCGCCGTATCTTGCTTCGAGGATCTCTATGTTACATTTAAGTGATTATGATCGGCTATACAATTTTAGCTGGGTTCTCTCTTAAGCCAATGGGTCTTCAGAACGTAGCCGACTTGAGATTTTGTTTATAAACGGAGATGTTGTATGTTATACCTGGTGGCAAGGAATAAGTATTGCATTCCTTACTTCCGGGCATTAGCCTTACCATTGACACTGTTTACATCTGTGCGAATGCTGAAAAAAATGGAAATAACATCAAGCAGTTCTTCCCTTTGCTGTTTTTTCCATTGCTAGCTCCTATTCAGGCGCGGACCCAGGCTTAGTCAGATAAGTCGCATGACTAAGTGTAAATTTGACGAAAAATGTTAGCCAAGCGAATGATGTCGACGATCCAGGTGTTGCAGACAGAGCGCGTTAAAAAATCAGATTGTAATTTATTTACGGCGAAAAGCCATGGTTCACAGCCCTCTCCATTTCGGCTATGGCGATGTTGACGTCAAAGTTGTGACGTCGCTACCATATAGACTGAGAGGGTTGCAAATTATAGCTTACAGATTTTGACTGATTCATTTTGACTAATCAGTCACTCAGTCAGTCAAAAATCAAATAGCTATGGCCCGCAACCCTCCCCATCTCACCTAAGGGGCATGTGACGTCAAAATCGTGACGTAATTTTCACACTCTATGCGTAGTCCAACAATATGTGGCCCGCAGCCAGCGTAGAAAATTTAGGTTCCGTACTGCGTGGTTACTTATAACCCGTTAGGCTATAGTTTTAACTCCCATCCGTCAGGATTAGTCAAAGACTCACGCCTTTTGGCTTGGATTCCTTCCGTACTATCATGGCTGCTGCAGACATGTTGACGCGGGTGCTTACTGATTTAAAGTGTGATAATGTTGAATCTGTTCGTAAAATGCAAAATAACTTTCAGAAAGTGTTTATTCTCGGACATTTTTGTTATCTGGGGATATTTATCCCTTGGTTGGTAAAAGTTTTCATCAAAATTCAGGTGTAGATATATACATTCCATCTTAGGCGAGGTGTGAAGATAAAGGAATTATTGATTTAAGGTGAGAAGTATGTTTTTTACTCTCCAACACACCTTGCATTTATTTAAAGGTTTTCAGTATATTCGCTACGAAAAGCTAGTTGAGGGAGAGCTTTTTACAACAGACTATTAAAAGCTGGCTAATTGTTTTTGTAACATAAGCTTTGAACAGAATTTTCAGCATTGTGGAGGAGTTCTTTTTCAATTAATATTTGTGTTGTTATTAGAAGCAAGAACTGGATAAGTAGCTAAGGCTGGTGATGAAAAAAACTCTTCGAATGGCTATTAGGAAACAAAGTTTGTTGAGTGAAAGGTCATGGCAAAATATATTATTTTTAGATCCAATCCATCAGGAGACTGTCTATACAGCTCAGCATTGTTGGTATTGGTAGGTGATAATTCTCTTGTTGATGTTTTGATAATCATGACATCCACAGAAGTTTTCTTGCATCCTTCCTTTTATTGCAATCATCCTTGTTTTCAATTTGATTTTAAAAACCAAAAGGCAAATATTTTTATATCTGAAAAAAGTTTATTCAGATTTTCCCTTTTCCATATTGTGTTTGATATGACTCTTTCTCCTGAGAAGGCAGTTAAAGCAGAAGCAATCAACAACTGTATTTCCAAGACATGGTCTCCTTTTCTATCAATACTTGCCTTGTCAACAGTAATAAAGGTTTCGAACTCTCTTTACACAGTGTATATTGTCACGGCCATTTATTTTACCTGATGAAGATCAGTTAAAAACTTTATTTTGTTATGAAGGTATCGTCAAGTCTGGTGTAGACTTCAAGACAAATCATTACGTTCCCCTTGTTCCAGGTTGCAACTTTTTAAGTGAAAGTTGCATTTACCTATTTCAGCATGCAAAAAGCTGAAAACGGCCCTTTGTAATTCTTCTTTTAAAGTTCAAACGAAACTTGAGTTAAGCCCTTTAAATAAACAAATAGCTATATCTGAACAAATACATGGGTTGAGGTGTGTATCATGTCACATGTATGTACATTTCATCTTCATTATTCTGATCTTTCCATATTCTTATTGTTTTTGTTATGATTGTGTTTTATTTTGCTGTCCATGGCCGGTGTGATCATTTGATTCACCTAGTCATGCTGATGAAGCCTGATATTGGCAGAAACAGCAAGAGTTTATAAATATTGAAATATATTCACAGTTGTCTCACTTTATTGTAGTTAATCCCTGTTAATTTTAGTGCTTTTATCTATCTAAAATAAGATGTGTAAGACGGAGAGTTGATTCTTATAAAAAATGTTCTTAGGAGATTTTCTTATAGCTTAGCGTTTCTTTTGTCAATTTTATTAATAACTAGATAAATTGGAAGACAATTTTCGGCGATTTTTGTGCTTACAGCACCCCCCCCCCCCAGGACCCCCAGCTGCTAAATTCAAGATTAATTCAAAATATTGCTGCGCAGCAGCAATATTTTGACTAAGTCTTAAAACAGTCTGGATCCGCCCCTGCCTATTCACGTTGTAACTTCATATTGCAAATGCAAGCCGCAAGCGAAAAACGATTATGTAATACCGCAATATATCTATCGCATGTTCGAAGAACCATAGATAAATCTACGGATTGGCCTTTCTTATATACCGTGTTTCGTGTGTCTCGGTACTGTGGTTACCATTTTGCGCACATACAGACCAACAACTGCAATTATTACAGATACCAGTTGTCAACCCGTGCAAAAATCCACAGAGTCGCCGTCGTTTATATGTCGCATTTCGTGTTTCCATAACACGATTTTTTTGGTGCACAAACAGACAAATGGAATACCTGTATTATTAAAGGGAAGGTTTGTATTAAGACAAACAGATTGACAGATTCATTAACCTTGCATTAAACAGCATTTCTTCTACACAATTTTCAATTCAGTTTAGTCATTCCAAAAAGAAACATACCTTTTGTAATATAAAAAAGTAA
The DNA here is from genome assembly GCF_029227915.1 of Hydractinia symbiolongicarpus. Taxonomy (NCBI): domain Eukaryota; kingdom Metazoa; phylum Cnidaria; class Hydrozoa; order Anthoathecata; family Hydractiniidae; genus Hydractinia; species Hydractinia symbiolongicarpus. Next base: position 21,910,354 of record NC_079883.1, read on the forward strand.
TTCAAGCAAGACAAGCATGGTGTCCTCGCGTCATTCAATGTCAGTTCTTAAACTAAATTTACATTCGATGCGATTAAGAAGCAAAACTACCAATTTTGCATGGCCGTCTATTTGTTTCCGTTGTTAAAATCTACATCGATAAACCTCAATTCATGTAGCTAACTTTATTTATTCAGATATGAAGCCTTGAAGAAGAATTTTATCTGAACTGATAAAGTTAACGATGTTGAAGCTGAATGTAATGTAACTTCACTACGACCAAGTATAAAAAATATATACTTGAAACCTTCACATATCTATCGTTGGTTGCAATACTGCGAAATAAGCACAAAATAAAACAAAAACATGAATTATGTGAAGGTCATAATATTTGTGTACGGTATTTTCGCCAATTAACATATTTGGCGATTGTGTAAACATTCCTTTCTGATTAGGGGTTGTATTAAGTTATATTAAAGGTTTTATAAATTTCAAGTTTTTATTGTGTCAAGAAACTAAAACGAAAAATTCGCGGATGGATGAGCTTTTTCACAAAATTTGATCCCTGCGAAGTTTTATCCCCCTTAAGTATAGGAACCGAGTTCAAATATTGCATTTTGGGAAGACGTTGCGAATTGCAACTGAGCAATCTCGTTCTCAAAGTTTCACCTCAATTTGTTAATGGTAGTCAAACTCGCTCCCAGGGCTTTTTTGGTTATTTGGTGGTAGCTTTCACCCCATGAATGTGCCTTACTTGATAATTTACCATAAGGGTTCCAGTGTTAGAAAGTTAAGTTAAAGTCAAAGTAAATAAGTTGTACACGTTATAATATCTTATCACACAGGAGAGGGACTGTCATCGCTTTTGAAAGAACACAATGCCAACATGATGAAACTGATCTGCCAAATGCAATTTCGTTGTTTGTTGCTTATTGTTCGACCACAGTAGTCTATCATACAACTTCGGACCCAGGTTTATTTGTCTTTTTTGTTCCTTTTCAAGTAAAACAGTTTGGTGATCACAAAATCGACATCTGTTGCATTTTCGAGCATCCAGGCCAGAAATCATTAAAGTGCTGTGAAACAGTTAGATGCATAACGCTTCCACTTTTATTTTCCTTCTTTAGCATTATTTCTTACCTCTAATCTTCTTCTTCACTGCTAAAATCACGTCGTCGTCGCTATTCCCAATATGGTGGTCATCCTCAAACTCTGAATAAATAAATGACATGAGTTTTGTGTTCAGATGACTGTGTGCATACATTTGTGTGTATATATAACCAATTGTTTTGACTTTGTAAAAACTATAGGTACACTTACCTTATGGGTAAGTTTGTGAGCCAGTTTAGGGATACTTGGGATCTAGCTGATTTGGTGAAATCCCTGCATATTTCAGAAAGTTCCCTCCGTTTTTTGGTTGCTAATACATTTATCTTTTTTGTATCAAATTTTCTATCTTGTTCTTCATGGGTGAATGCGAGGCCCATTTTGAGGTACTTAAGTTGGTCATTTGTTCCTTATAGCCCCATAGCCCCCATGCTTTAAATGATGTAGCAAAAACATACATTCTAGTCCTTATGGGTAAGTGTGAACTGTTGAGAGCTCCTGTACTATTGGAGCTCCAGGATTTTGTCAGACATTATTAATTTAGTAGGATAGAAAATCCTAACTTTTTTTGCATATTTAACAAATATGAAAGTTAAAGGGATATAACAGTGTGTAAAATCACATCTTACCACTAGATATGTAGTAGATATGTTCACAGACGTTTGTTTTAAAAAAAAAGCTAGCTATGCGAATTAATCCCAAAGTTTAGATTTTCAAGATATTATGAAAACTTTTTACAGTGTTAATGTTCCGACACATACAAGAACTTATGTTATGGTAGCTAGCTAGCTAGATCTGCAAAGTTTTTGATAAACAAATGAGAAATATGATTTAGCTAGCTATATAATTAATCAGATCACTCAAAGATAAGAAACCGTGAACTTTGTCGTCAAGATGATTAGATAATGGGTATAGCTAGCTGTAATGGAAGGTTTGTGCTTAAAAATAAATAGGGACCCGTACTTTTTTGAAGTTCTAAGATGTTTTATGAAAATTAAGGACAATGGTTTAAATGAGAAAAATGAAAAACCTAATTCATTAAACATTGCCAAAGCTTATAATGTGAATGCAGATAAATTTTTTCTTGTCTCACTTATCTAGTTTGATATCGTAGCTAATACTATTAGTGAAAACTTATTAGTGAAAACACTAGTCGATAAGGCCCGTGGAGAAATCCAGTTAGACAGAAGGACAATAAAAAATAGGTTGTTTTATATTTTTGCTGACGTTAGCAGTGCATATACAAAAAAATTTTGGCGAAATTTAGTTTATTTGTTTAATGTAAGGTGCAGAGATTGAAATGCAGATGAGAAAAATGTATATTATCATGTGCTTTGACTAACGGTTAAAAAGATATAAAGGTTTAAAAATGTTGGTGACGTCTGCAAAGTACCTAATTAAAGTACAAAAAATGTTTCTTTTGAAATTCATAAACCCGTCACTTTTATTGTATAGATCTTGAAACGCTGAGCAAGAAAATGTATAGGATCATGTACTTTTGACAAACGGTTACGAATATGGTGGTTTAATGATTTTTGTTGACGTCATCAAGAAGGTGGAGCGCTTTTGTACAGTTATACAGTATGTTGTAAATTAAGTGAAGCGCACACACCATTATAGTGTTGCGACTGTCACATATTTTTCAAAAAATAACTTTCCCGCAACAAAAGCTAAAGTGAAAGTTTAAAACTCCGTCATAGCAAAAAAAAAAAAAAAATTGTCAATATTATGTTATTTTGCGAAATAAGTTTCAGTAAACGTTAAAAAATTAATCGTAGCATCGGGCGAAGCGCTTAGTACAGTTAAAAAGAGTTGAACAGGCGTATAGGGACAATACCCTTTTGAAAAAAAATTTCTCGCAGACTCTATTTAAACAAAAACACAAGATGCAGTCCATTGCTAACACGGGGTTAAGCGGTTAGTCCAGGTAAGCAGTGTTGCACATCCGTGCAGGCGTGATTCCCAAGAAAGTTTGAAAAGTAATTGTCACAGTGGGCTGACCCCTTATTGCAAACCACATCGCACATGCGCCTAGGCGTAACAGTTTTTTCCAAAAAACAGTCCGTTGTTAACACTAAGCTTAGCGCTTAGTACAGGTAATTTGTGTCGCACGTGCCTATAAGCTTAATAGCCTTTTCCAAAATACTTCAGTTTAAATAAAAACACAGGAAACAAACCGTCGTTTAACAGCACGGGATAGGCACATATATCACGGGTACTCCGTGTCTCATTAATTAACTTTTGACTTTTGCTAAAGTTTATATTACAGTAAAGTGGTAGCTAACTACTTAATTGCATTTAGTATGAAAAAGATTACTTAAAGATTCTGCTGCAGCCAACTGTATTTGGTTACTTTTACATTTTAACTAGAGGTAGCTAGGTTCACAATCAAGTAAAAATCAGATTGGCGAAGATAACATCTACGTTGGTAGCCAGAATCTTAAAATTGGTTTTGTTTAAGATTAGTATATGGCTAGAGAACGTGACAGTAGGAGGCAAATAAAACTAATACAAAGCTTTAGGTGGCTGAATACGTAGCTTAGCTTGCTAGCTAACTATAAAGTATAGTTGAATAAACATGTACACGAATAGAAAAAATACCCGAAAATAGTTTTAAAAGAAACTGCGATCTTGTTAGAATGCAAATAGAAGTATCAGAAAGAAAAAATAAAGCAAGCGGTTAAGAAACTTTTCTTTCTCCAGCAATGAGTTGGTTCAATCTGTTTGCCAAATTTCGGACTGATAACGTAAAAATCGTTGCTAAGGAATATAAAGAGCTTTACTTTCTGATTGGTCATTTATATGAAACTCCGTTCCTGATTGGACCTTTATTTTAGCGGGATTTGTCCCTGTTCCAGTGGGGGCTCGACGGGTTTCTCGTCCCTTCTTATTTTGTATTTCGTGCGTGTTTAACACAAGTCACTTTTGACGCACGAACAGACAGACAGAATACGGCTATTATTAAAGAGACTAGTCGTTAGCCCGTGGAAAAATCCACGGGTTCGCCCGTCCTTTAAATTCACCCGTCGCAAAAGGGTGGACAAAAACATATCGCATTTGGTATTGGTGCGCATTATAAAAATTTCGTGTTTCCGTTACGGGACGCGGCTCTCGCGGACAGACAGACAAAATACGGCTATTATTAAAGAGAAGAGGTTATATATTATGCATTGTTGACAGCTGTACTTTATACGGCTCAGAAAAATGGTAGCGGTGCTGCAACCAATACGTAAACAAATGAATATAAAGTGTTCTTGTTGAAAATCTGAATAAACTTGTGGGGAAATCACTCCTCCACGAGGTATCAAGACTGAAACATTTTATAGCTGTCAAACAAGCTGACCATCCAGGTCAAGAGCAGCCATAAGGGTGTGAAAGCTTTAAATGTTATGAGTTTGATGCAATCGCAGAACAGAAATTAAGTGATTTTTTACCCCTACTCTCAGAGTCAGTGTCCAGGTTTTTTTCTTTTCCTAGTTTTTTCCTCGTTTTCCTATAATTTCCACTCGATTCCCCAGTTTCGTCATCGTTTGCCCTCATTTCAAGTCCGTTCACTCTGTTTCCAAGCTCTTCTTCATAGTTTTCCCTGTTTCCCATGCGTCTAACCTCAAAGTTCTTACGGTCTAGCTCGTTTTCATGACAAATAAAGAAAAATCACAGTATAAGACACAAATACTCTATATAGCTACCTTCATATTTAACGTTTATGCATTATACAATGTCCTGGTTCTTTGACATAACACTTCTATCTTCTTACAAATGATCATCGTAAATTTTGCAAAAAAAAATATATTTACATGTCTTTTTTCTAAAAAACAAATTTTCACCGCAAGATAATAGTGTTGCATTTTCTTAAATTAATTTGTTAAAATTTTTTGTATTTGTGAAATATATATTTTTATTCGACTAGCAAAAAGGAAGCAAGCGCAGTAAACGACGCCATACTACGAAACGTCATCATCATACTGTACTAGACCGACCGATGTACCGTATTTTATTCTACCGCCGCCGTGTGTTCGCATAGTTGCGTCTGCTTTCTTGTGTACCGTCCGCGCACAAAAAATTTCATAGTAGTTGAACGGATCTACATCGCATCACGATAATTACCGATTTTTATTTATTATTTTACCGTAAACTTTCGCTTAGCAAATTTATCACAGTCCCGGCTGGATGTTTCATATCTTATCATTTAATCGGTTTTAACCACTTTATCTGTATGGATCGTTAGTGTTAGAAACATCATTAGTAGCAGATAGATAAAAACATTGGCAGTTGATTAAACATAATCACTATACATAATGGATAAACGAGTTAGAGCTACCGTTAACTCGACCAGAGTTTTGAATGAAAAAGTAAGTTCTCTAAGGACTAGTCGAAGTGGTCATAATGGCATTATAACTGAAATAACTAATCGTTTATCACTCCTTCTAACAGAGCAAAATAAAGATTCAGAGATAGTTAACATGTCAAATAAACTTTGAGACACTCGGAATAGTTGAAAAAATAACTTTTGAGCATAATAATCTGGTCTCCGCGGAGGAGGGTGAGGCTGCTAACCAACTTTTAAGAGAGCAAAAAATAAAAATCGACTAAATAAAATCTGTTTGTGAGGAATATTTTAAACATTCTAACGCTGATGATAATTTAGAAATTGATAATGCCATAAGTCAGGACTCACGTCACCGCTCGTCGTCGCATCGACCACCTTCAAATCACTCTAGAACTTCCAAACATTTCAGTTTATATCATCACTCTTCTCACAGCAGTCAAAAAAGCCATCATAGTAAGTCCCAATCGACATCATCTTTGAACTTGCTCCTACAGAGGAAGACTGAATCTGCTGAGGCTCAGTTACAGGCGAAACTTGCGGAGGAAAAGCTTAAAAGGGAATTAAATTTATTAGAACGGAAGAGAGAGATAGAGCTTAAAATATTGGAACAAAAGAAAATGCTAGAGAGAGACGAAATAGTAGAAAGGTTGAACGTAGTGAAAGATAAAGCTGAAATCGACAGATTAAGAGAGAGTATAATAGAAGAACATGTTGCTTCAGAAGATATGTCCGTTAGATCGCACATTACACAGCCATTAATATTTAGAGAGAGAGGAAAAGCTCGTCTTATTATGTACCAACCACCGAAAACCTCCTATTTAGAAGATAGCAGAATTGACAGAGAACAGAGAAATACTTCATCCCAGATATACTTATCATCTCTACAACATCCTAAAAACGACACTACTTTCGTTATCCCTAGTGACATCAACAAACATTATTCTAAACCACATTCTTCGTCTTCATCAAACCATTCAACAAAAAGCCGTCACTTCTTCAACATCGATGATGTACCGTCTGATGCATCTTCGTCAGTCAATCAACATCCATATAAAGATCAGACTAAAGCACTTCCATGTTTAAATCAGGATAAATCTCAAACGAACCATTCAGAACTAAAATATGTCGAAAACAATGTCTTCAATAATCCGGAAAATATCAATAAATCTCGTTATCAACCGATTGATAAATTTATTGACGATCTTATTGAAGGACAAGAAACCATTATAGAAGATGCAAGTGCGATAACTACCGCTAGAGTACTTCGCTGGGAGTATGAATCAAGGAATCTACCAGTTATTGATCTGTTTAGGTTCGATGGTTCACCTAATAAATGGCCAGAGTTTGTGGAAAACTTTAAATCTAGAGTACACTTGAAGGTTTCCTTTTACAATAACACAAGGATGGAGAGGTTGATTAGTGTATTAGACGGTGAGGCGAAGAAGACGGTGTTAACGATTGGTGCAAGTGGCATATTTTACGCATCTGCATTAAAAGCATTGAAACGTGACTTCGGCAATCCTGTTGTTTTATCTTACTTTAAATTAAAAAACGTTCTCAATCTTCCTCAAATACCACCTCGCGACAGAACATCTCTCCGTCAATATCAGCAGCTTCTTAATTCTAATAATACTTAGCTATTCTCTATGGGCTACAAATCTGCTATTAACTCGACAGAGAATCTAGCAAAGGCTGTAGCTAGATTACCTCACCACTTTCGCAATCAGTTTTACAAATTTTCGAAAGACAAAATTACGAGTGAGAATAGCATTAATTTGATTGACTTTGAGAAATGGTTTAGTTGGAAGTTAGTAGAGCAATTCAATCCAATAGCAAATTGAATCGCAGATCAGGAACAGAATAAGATTAAAAATGGAAAGGAGTCGAAGAGAGATGAGAAAAGAGTGAGAACATTTGCAACAGGTGCAGGTAGTGAACGCAGTACGAAGTGTTGGATTTGTTCAGAAAATCATTTTGTTTTTAAATACAGAGAATTCGAATCAAAACCGGTGGCAGATCGTAGGAAGTATGTTTTAGAAAAGGGACTTTGCTTCAATTGTCTTTCACCTTCTCACAAAATAAAAGAATGTAAATCTAAGAAAAGGTGTCGAGAAGATAAATGTAGAAAACTTCACCACACCCTCCTGCATTTAGGACCACCACAACAAAATGATAATGAAGATACAAGGAATGAATCTGAGGCAAGAATCACCCGATTTCGTACCACAACTGACACCTATCTTCAAGTTATCCCAGGTACCGTAACTCATAACAACAAATCAGTAACAACCAACGCTATTTTAGATAGTGGATCAGATAGCACCTTAATTTGCGAAGAAACAGCGCGGAAACTCGGATTAGGTGGGAAGGAGCAATCGTTGAGAGTATCGACGATCCTATTGAATTCAAAGACGTTTAAATTAAAAATCCTATCATTTAATGTTCAGCCTACCAATCTAAAAGAAGAAATCAGAATCGAAAAAGCATGGGTTGTACCAGATCCTAACACTCCTACTAAAAAACGAAACATCACAGATTTAAAAGAAAAATATGTTCATTTAAAAGACATCGATTGATATACCAATCTTAACCCTATTCAGTCCGGGGTTTTTCGAACATACTATGACGGGGGGGGGGCGGATTCCGCCGCCCCCCCCCCACAATAACTTTTAATAATAATAATAATAATAATAATAATAATAATAATAATAATAATCATAAAAGGAACAAAATGGCGGCAAAAAATTTTTGCTTGCGTCAGCGCATTTTCTGTGACGTCATCAGAAGATTGAAAATTGTTAAAAATGCAACTATCTGCTTAAAATATAATTACTTTTGTTCTAGAGCGAATTTTTACATTCTGTTTGAAGTTTTTGAAAGCTAAATAAAATCTTTTTAACATATCTTCAGGTTTTTACATGGATCGGATAAAAAATTGCCAAAAATTGCCCGAAAATCCGTTTCTTTCCGTTTTTTCGGGTAAAATCCGAAAAAAACGGGAAATCGGATTAGTCACGTGTCAAAATTACTCAAAATGATTGTTCTTGATGAAACAAAGTTGTGTTGCAAGTTTCAAGTTCTAAGGATAATCCTAAGAGGAGTTATTATATTTTCCCCATTATAAGGATTTTATAGAGATTTTAGGGGTAGTTTCGAGTAATGGCCAATATCAAAGCCTCTGAAAGGTATGGGACCTAAAAATTTAGCATGCAGGTGTCTAATAGATAAATGTTGAAACTCAGTAAGTATCATAGCCATATAAGAAAGCAATTAGGAGTCATTAAAAAAAAACCGTCAGGGGGGGGGGCGGAATCCGCCCCCCCCCCCCCCCCCCCGGACCGAATAGGGTTAAAGGACGACAGAGTAACAGTACTTATTGGAATGGATACACCATCACTTCATATTCAACACGATTATCGAGTTGGAAAACACAACGAACCAGTAGGTGTTAAAACGCAACTTGGTTGGATCCTATTTGGTGGGAAGAATAAAAACATATTTACGAATATTAATCGATTAGAAACTGATACGGATGATGGATCACTAAAGCAGTAGAAAGATTTTGGAAAATCGAGTCATATGGAACAAAGCCTCCACTCCATCCAGACCTACTAACGAAAGACGAAAAACATGCGTTACACATACTTAAATGGACCACGAAAATGAAAGACGGTCATGTTGAAGTAGATTTATTGTGGAAAGATGAGAAACCAAAATTACCATACAACAGGGAATTAGCAGTCCAACGTCTGAAATCTAACGGAAGAAAATTGAGCAAGCAACCAATTTTAGCAGAAAATTACGAGTCAAGGAATATATCGCTCTTGGGCATGCGAAAAAGCTTTCAGACTTTGAGAAGAACCAAACATCCGATATCACCAACTACATACCACATCATGGTGTTGTCCATCCTAACAAGCCCGGAAAAGTTCGTGTAGTCTTTGACGCAGCCGCAAAGTACAAAGGTATTTCATTAAACGACAACTTGTTGCCCGGCCCAGACTTGCTGAACAACCTAGTATCTGTATTACTCACATTCCGTACCAATCGTTACGCAATTATGGCTGACATTGAAAAAATGTTTCATCAGGTCAAAGTATCAAGGATAGAACAAGACGCTCTTCGTTTCGTTTGGAGAGAAAACACCAGCGACAATATTGATGACTTTGCCATGCAAGTACATTTATTTGGTAAAGTAGACTCACCTTGTTGCGCAAATTACGCTCTTAGACAAACTAGTATCGATCACGATCGCGAAATCGTAGACGCTATCACGAAAAAGTTTTACATGGATGCTTATCTGCACTCCATGAAAACGGTAGACGAAGCCGTATCGATTGCAAAAACCGTGACAGAAGCATTGAAAAGTTGTGGCTTTCGTTTAACAAAATGGCTTTCAAATTCTTGTGAAATTCTAAAGTGTTTTTCCAAATACCGAAACCGTAATGAACGTCAATATAGATCTAAACAAATTACTGACTGAAAGAGTACTTGGTATGTTATGGAATCCGAATACTGACTATTTCACATTCAAAGTTGTCAACAAGCCATCACCTGAAACTAAAAGAGGTATAGTAAGTTTAACAAGTTCAATATTTGACCCACTTGGCATCTTAACACCATTCATTTTAGAAGGTAAACTTATCATCCAATCTTTGTGGAAATCCAAAATAGACTGGGATGAAGAAATACCAACCGAATTAAAAACAAGGTGGTTGAGCTGGAGAAGTGAACTGGAGAAACTAATATCGATCAACATTCCTCAATGGCTCAAACTACAATCCGATAATCAGTTGATTCAACTACATATTTTTTTGCGACGCTTCAATCAATGCATATGGTGCTGTCGCATATCTACGTATTCAAGATACGCCTACCGTCAATGTAACATTCGTGATGGGAAAATCCAGAGTCGCCCCGTTGAATCCGAAATCTCTCACAATACCAAAATTAGAATTACAAGCTGCTGTCTTGGTTACAAGAATGAGAGAATTTTGGACAGATTCACAAATAGTTTTGAAATATATCTCGAATGAAAACAGTATTCGTTATGAATCGCATCAACGAAATTTGTACTACGACTGACGTCAATTCGTGGCGTTTTGTACCAGGAACTCTGAACCCAGCAGACAATGCTACAAGATATGTACCACTATCATCGACCGAGAATTTCAGATGGTTAACCGGTCCATCCTTCTTAATCGAAAAAGAATGCAATTGGCCAGACCAAAACCACAATGTCATTCAAAGTGAAGAAGACGAAAATATTACCAACTTTCAGTCAACCTTTAACGCAATACCAGAGAAAACATCCTTTATCAAATGGGAAAGTTATTCCGAATGGCAAAAACTCTGTCGCCACATTGCGTGGATTATCAAATTAAAACAAAATTGGTTGTTATTAAAGAGGGGAGGGTCTGTACGTGAAAAATTTGATTACCTGACCGTTGATGAAATTGAAGCAACAAAGTTACAGTTGTATAGCATCTCACAACAAGAATCCTACCCATCAGAATTGCGAAAACCTACAATCATACAAGGAACTACCAAAAAGATCACCACTTTGAGACCAATAATGCAAAACAATTTGATTCCACTCACTGATATAAACTAAAGTTGACATTGGTAATGTGAGGCATGCTGCAAAGGATGCATAACAACTATACCTTGCTTCATTGAAATGTGTTGGTAAGCTCTAAATGCTTGGACTAAACACAAAAGGTACAATAACAAAATAAATACAAGTATATACGCTAATAAATTCTATGTTCACAGCTTTGTCTTTAGAACGTAATCTTCTCTATTTCAATATTTACAAAAGTGTGTTCTTATTGTTCATGGTGTGCATACCAAATTGGCCACTTGGTATGCACCAGATTGGCAATATGACATCTCTCCCTTTCTTCATTTATATGTCATGTGCAGTTCTGTTAACTAAATATACTGCTAGTAATTTCTTCAATGTTTTATTGGTCTCATGCGTCTCTTAGGGTATTGTTTTCGAGGGCGTAGGATGACGGCGGGATTGTTTGTGTGGCTGCTTCCGCTTGGTTGTTCTTCTTCATTGTTTTCGTCTTCTTCCTCGATATCTTCTCCTTTTTGTTGGAAATGTGGTAGTGGTGCTGTTTTGGGCAATGTTTTAAAGTGTGTGCTATTTCGTGTGATAGTATGAGAGTTGTCGGCAGCGGTTGTGGTGATCATGGAGTCATTTTTTTGTGTGATGATGTATGGATGCGGATCGAATTTAGTGCTAAATTTATCCCGGTAAGGCAGTCGTACTAGTACCTGGTCGCAGATTTTGAAGGTGGTTTTCTGTTTGCCAGTGGTACCATAAAGCGTTCGACCTGACAATTGGCTTGAGGCCGTATGGTGTGGTCTTGCGTTGCGTAATTTCTTTTTCATAAAATTTATTTACAGATTTCGTAAGATTTGAATTGGGGTCCGTTGTCACTAACTAGTTTGTTTGGGTAACCAAATAGGCTAAATGTTCTTTCAAACAGTTCAATAACGGCTGCAAAATTGGTGCTTTTTAGAAACCCGATTTCTGGGAATTTCGATTTCCAACCCATGAAGACTAAAATGTAGTATCCGTTGGGAAGTGTGCCTAGAAAGTCCACGTGTACGGTATGCCAAGGGGTGGGGGTTATGGGTGTTGGTTTTACGGGCTCGTATTTCCTGTTTGATGTTGTGGTTTGGCATGCTACGCAGTTTGTTATTCTCGTTTCGATAAGTTCGTTCATACCTATAAAGTATACTTTTGATCGCATTAGGACTTTAGTTTTGGTTAGACCCTGGCGCCCGGAGTGAGCAAGCATAAGTGAGACTTTGTGTAAAGAAGCGGGTAGTACAATACGGGAACCCTTTAGTATAACCTTTCGGTCAGCAGTGACTGTAACTTCTTGTTTGAATTTGCTAAGCAACTTCAGGTGAGTGGAGATGGCGTTTTTAAGATGTGGATGTTTATCAATTTCATTTAAAAAATGCCAGTTACCTTCTAAAACTAAGGTCATCAGGCATTGCAAGATTTCGTTTTTTTTTTGGTTTCGGTTTTTATTAGATCCAGAGTGATCGCGTTGGGTGTGGATATATCGGAGATAAAGTTTACGTATCTCTCATTCTTTTCGGACGGAAGACTTTTCGAGACAGAGTGACGGCTACAAAAATAAGAGATGCTGTCTTCGTTCTTGACGTATTTTAAATCGAAATGGTAACCTTGGATACTCAGAAGCATGTTTTCGATGCGTAGTGGTAGAGTGGACAGCGGTTTTTGTAGTAAGGCTATAATTGGTTTATGATCGTTGTAAATAACGAATCTTCTCCCCACCAGGTAAAGGCGGTTGCGTTCACATACATATTTGATACTGAGACATTCGCGCTCCATTTGCGAATATTTTTGTTCTGTTTCCGTGAGTGATCTTGATAAACAGCTGATAACTTTAGCAACTTTGTGCCCAGGCTTTTTTGCAATAAAATTGCTGAAACTCCCACTTTGCTTGCATCGCAATAAATAATAGTTTTCTCTTCCGTTTTCGAAATAAGTCACACACGAGTCGGTTTTGATGGCGCTTTTGAGAGCCTGGAATGAGCTTTCACAGTCTGCGGTCCAAATAAATTCGGCGTGTTGTTTGAGCAATTTTCTTAACAGCTGAGTTTTTGTGCTAAAGTTTGGAATAAAACGTTTCAGGTAATTACATAATCCAAGAAAGCTGCGTGCGGATTTTTCATCCTCCGGTCTTTTTAAGTTTTGAAGGGAATCTACCTTAGAGTGACTGGACTTCATGCCATTTGCATTAAAAAAGCCGTAAAATTCAATGTTTTCTTTCGAAAAAAATCATTTTTGTAACTTTAAAGTTAAACCCTTAGCTGTTAATCCACCTAGAACGGGTTTTAAATTGCCGTCGTGTTCTTCAATGTTTGTTCCGAAAACGATGATGTCATCAGCCATCTAGCTAGCTATATTTAATTCATACCATGAAGGTTGATTATAAGGAAAAAATTTGTAATATCTAGCAGTGCGTCATGTATTTTCTTATAAATATTTCAGTCCATGCTCATTGCCTCTGCCTGCAGGCACAGAGCTAAAAATACCCTTTTACCATCATCCAACTTTAAACTTTGTAAAAGTTAATAATTGTAAGTTGTTCTTGTTTTAATAAAGATAATATACCAAAGAGAGGACTAGCAGCACCATTTCAACACGTTATTTAAAAGTTAAATGTTCAGAATTAGAAAAGAAGCAACAAAAGGTTACACATTTCACGACCTTTCTCCGTATGACACAAATAATCCTTTCTGATTAAGTGACCAAGAAACCTGACTGGGCTATCGAGTCAAACCAAAACAAGCTAAAAATTTGCCCTTACAAGCGCTTTATTCGTGCCAAGACTGCAAGTCGACTGAAAGTCGGTAAAAGTAACCCGCAAACATTTCTGATCAATATATGATACTAATCCTTGGGTCAAAATTTCAGTTTCGTAGGAAACTGCAGTTTCAACGTACAAATAAGTATACAAACATGATAAACGCATGCACGCTTGTTTCATAAGAACACAGTGCGCAGGTTTTACCAAACTAAGAGCAACCGAGACTGAAATTTGCCATAAAATAACAAGTGAATCGTCTGCTTTGAAACTACAACTTGAATATAACGTTTGTTTAAATAGCCTTTTGTGGCTTATCTTTCTCATTTTTCTGTGGACATTGATCAGTGAATAATGACAAATTTAAAGAGCGTGTTACTGTAACTTATTTTCGTAGTAATCGAGGCCAGATACGCATACGCTTGAAGAGATTACGTAGAAAATAAGGCTCTTATTTTCGCTTGAACAAAATGAATAAGAAAATATTTTGATAAACTTCTGAAGTTGCTTTTTAGCATTAAGAACGCTATAAGAACTTATCAGGCTGTAAAAGGTTCTAAAATATCTCTAGCCAGAGCAGCAATTCTAAAAGAAAAATAGTGCTGAAAATGATAAGACGATAAGAATAATAAGTACAACGACTCCTTTTTTAAATACTTCACAAATGGATTTAAAAGTTAAATAAAGTATTTCTAAAGTCACTGAAAATACTGCTGAATTCTTAGGAATATATTTTATAACCTTGTGCAACTATAATACATTTTATATCTAGTAGAAAAATGTACTACTAAATAAATAAAAAAAAATCACAGAGATAAAACAACAAAATAACTACTGCTGGGATCGAAAAAAACTTTCTTTTACTGCGCGATTAAATGTTGTCATCGAAATTAGCATAAGACATCGAGACTCAGCTGAGCGTCGTTAAAGTTCGACTGGATAATTCTGAATGCCTCATTAAACATTGGCAGCCGTAATATTGTAACATGGATTTACAAAGGGATTTTTAACTAATTAACTTCTTTCAATATTTGTGTGTAAATACATAGAAATTTAATACAAAATGTTTATCGTAATCAATTTTCTTCATTCAAAGTTTAAGAAAAAAAATCATCGCATCTAACCAATAGTTTTCCACCAAACAAGAACATTATTTCTCTATGTAGTTCAGACTGAAGGAATTGCATTATTCACCAAAAAAATTATTCGTCACACAATTTCGCATAAATATCTGCACATGATTCACCACTGTTATTAGCGAGGTATAAACCAAACAGAGTTTCACCATAATGCAATCTCAGCTCTTGTCCTTTGTGAACAGTGTGACTTGTTGCGTTGAAGATGAGGTAGGGAGAGTTGGCGTTGTATCCTGGTACAGTAAAGAATCCATGACCGGCATAATTTTCAATAGATGGGTAAAGTAGGTTGTTTTGATCATCTGTAATAACAGCTGCAACATTTTCCACATTAAAATAGGACACGTGATCACATCCCCATTTTGTTGATGGTTGGGTTTCTTCGCAGCTTACACCGGGTCCACCAACATGTACCAATTTTATGTCAGTCATTACTGCGTCATGTTGTACTTTAAATGTTCCATACTCGTTTGCACGTGCTCCAAAGCAGACATTGCGTTTCAATAAAATCCAATCACCTAAAAATATTTTCATACTAATAATGATGCATTCTTTATTTTTATTTTTCTAAATGACTATAACATGTTGGTCCTAAACTGTCATTTTATTTTACTCTATTTAATTTGTGTTTGTGTTCTTTTTCTTTATTTGTCTTTAAACTTTCCCATTCTTTTCTTTTTTTTTTTAATTTCATTGTTAGTTTTTCATTTATTTTTTAATTTCGAACAGAAGAAATAATCTTAAAGATACAAACTAGATTTCCCGAATTCTGCTATAGTATACCATCATGCATTTCTATATATTTCGAGCGTATGAACCTTTAAAGTTTCAAAAAAGCAGACCAAGGCTATTAGCACTCGAAAATGAGAAAGGAACAAAAAAATGAATAGACTGTAGTTCATCTAAATGACAACTCTTTGTAATACGTCTGGCTTAATAGTTAAAATTCTGCTCTTAGAAAATTTTTTGTTGTATTCTGCAATGATATTCGGTGGCCCTTAAATAAATTCACGGTTTCGCCCGTCCTTTATATACCGCATTTGGTGTACCTCGCTACTTGCGTAACCATTTTGAACAGACAGACGCATCCAGCTATTGTAATGTAAATACTTGCTGCTTCAACAATAGTAAGAAAAGTAGATGCTTATTACACTGTTAACGGAATAAATAAATAAGAAAGACAGTATCGCGAAAAAAATGGGTGATTAGTATTTGAGAAATTGCCTTGTATTTGCCAATTCTGGACAAATTGTAGGCCTTTTAAAAAAAGACAAAGATTTACAAGATTTTGTTTTTACATTTTGCTTGTTTTTTTTTTTTGTTTGTTTGTTTCTTTACTTATTTTACTTATTTTTAGCAAAGAATACAAAGAAAACAATAATTCGGTTTATTACGCAGTTTGCGCAATTACTGAAGTCTTATTTATAAATTTATTTTGCGCGACCACAAACAACTTTTTCCCTTTAGGTATTGTGTAAGATTTTTAAAGGGCAGTGACATGATGTAAAATGTCGGAAGGAAAATATGCTGCCTTTGTGATGTTATTTCTTAATTCTGGCGTTGCTATGCAACTGTCCTTGTCAAGGCAATAAAATTGTAATCAATATACCTCCTTGCTGAATAATGTACACAGACTTGAAAGTAAAAAGCTCGAAAGAACTTTTACCTTTGCATTTGCACATTCCTTTGGAAGTATTTGTCATGACACGATCTCCAAAGTTACAAAAAGCTTTTGTGGGTAGTGCCTAAATATTAAAGTGAAGATTTCAAGGAGACACTTTCAAAATTCAAAAAAAAAAAGTTTATTCCATAATTAGTGTTTAACAAAAAAAATAAACTAAGTGTTTATTTTTTCTATTATAACACAAGTTTATTGTTATAATACTATTATCTTTCACCTACATAATTAATTTTACCGAATATAGTTTTAGTGCTGAATCTGAACATTTCTGCTGACTTTGCATTTAAGATAATAGGTAAAGATCATTTTTATACGTGTTAAACACCATATTTTGTGGAAATAGTAAAAATTGATTGCTTATACCAAGGACGTTTAAAACCTCCTCGTATATACATATTAAATTACATATTAATACTGAGTAAAAACACAGCTATTTGCACAGCTAAAAAAGGGACACAGACAAATGAACACAATTTTATTTGCGTGTAAATCTTCTGGTAAGGTATGGTCTCGACTTATGGCAAATTTCATCTATCATGATTAAATGTGGAAAAATTAGTTCCTAAACAAGCAGTCAAGCTTGTCGTTAAGGATACGGTAGACCCTTTAAGTAAATTTTTGCAAGAAAAGTTGCAAGAAAAGATAAAATTAAAGCAATATTTTGGTGGGATAAAAAAAGGAAAATGTATTTTTTCGTAACACTATCTTTGATCTTGTCTTGAATGTGAGTCAAAAATTTAAATTTTACTAAGACACCCATACAAGGATATTAAAGACTTTTTTAAATACTAGAAATATAACTCACCATTCGCAACTAATTTTAAGTTTCAGCATTTTTCATACTGCTAAGGTTTAATACGACAAAAATAAACAGTTTTCAAAAAAACAAAAAAAAAGGGAAAGAAAAAAATAGAAGATAAAAATGAAGGAGGAGGTACAGAAAAAACTTCTGTTACAACGTTGTTTCGTGGTTTAGTCAACAAAATTAAAATCTGTTCAACGATGGAGAGCGCACGTTGGCATTTTGTCCCAGTACACGAAAAATTCTGTTGCCAAGAAAAATATTAAAAACGACAGTTCAAAAAGATTTATCATGCTGTTCTGTTAATACTTATTTTTCTTTCATTCTTTTTTTTATTGCACATTTTAAATCCATCCAAGTTATTAATTTTTTAACTTACTTTAATTTTATGTTGAAAATATTTTGATCATTAATTATTCATCAAGGAAAATTTCAGCATTTTTTATACTACAAAATTACTGCAAAATATATTTAATGAACTTGGGAAGGTTTAATATGACAAAAAAAACAGTTTTTAAAAAGACAAAAAAAAAGGTAGAGAAAAAAATAGAAGATAAAAATGAAGGAGGAGGTACAGAAGAAACTTCTGTTACAACGTTGTTTCGTGGTTTAGTCAACAAAATTAAAATCTGTTCAACCAAGAAGAGCGCACGTTGGTATTTAGTCCCAGTACACGAAAAATTCTGTTGCCAAGAAAAATATTAAAAACGACAGTTCAGAAAGATTTATCATTATCATGCTGTTCTGTTAATACTTATTTTTCTTCCATTCTTTTTTTATTGCACATTTTAAATCCATCCACGTTATTAATTTATTAACTTACTTTAATTTTATCTGAAAATATTTTGATCATTAATTATTCATCAAGGAAAATTCCAACGCCATACATTTTGCGCAGGTACCAGAGAAAACGTTTCAGCTGCTTTTTCTCGAAACAAGAAGTTCAGTCGATACACTGCATGTTTGCGTTGATAACTGATCTCCATTTTGTCTAAACCTGGCGAAACTATGTTTTTTTTTAAAAAAAACCGTTACAAGTCTGTTTCCAAAGTCTTGCTTTTTTGATTTCGAAAATTAAATAATTATCGAGTTATCGACAAATGATCCTTCATTTTTTTTTTTTTTTTCTATTACAGTATTAAAAATGGAAAAATGGTAATCACATGATAAAATAAGCGAAGAAAGATTAGTATAATAGAAAAAAAAGAAAGAAAATAAACACGTTAAAATCACCTTATAGCCTTCAATTGCTTTGTCCTTTTTCAATTTTTGTATCTCTTCTGCTGTATCAGTTGCATTCTTTTTCACAAACCAGCACTCTCCATTCATCATCTCTTTATTTTGCAACTTGAACATGATGTTGTCACAATCCTCATCTCTTTCGCATTTTAACAAACAGCTTATTTTAGTTTCTCTTTTCAAATACTTTGTTACACCTCCATCAGGTAATTCATCATCCTGAGTATAATAACCACACCTTACAAAAAGTATTTGAAATGCAGCAACTGCAATTTCGAACAATCCGAGCTTCATCTTTTTTATTAAGTGAAGCAGCGAGAGGTAGTTGAATACTTGTGTATCTATCTGCCTCTGCGTTTTTTTTAAATGAAATAGTCAAAGATGTTACTATGTGGAGGTCTGAAAAAAACAACATAAATTTTTAAACTTTAGAAACTCGATTTGCGTATAAGAATCCCTTTTGTGGCTTTCTTAATTAAAGTAAAAATAGCAAAACGTAAACTTTATCACGATAATTTTGCCTCAATGGTGTGAGAAGGGCGTTATCACATTTGTACCACGATTGTTCTAATGACAAAAAAGATACCTTAGACATACGTGGTACATTTCTTGAGGGTGTTTTAACTGTTTTGCTTCCAATCACACTTCATGAAAGGATGTATTTTTATGTGTGTGTTGAAGGTTGTGAAGGGGGAGGGGGCGTAAGAGGAGGAGGGTGAGCCTTACTAACCTCAACTGTCCAATTTAAATAACTTTGTTCCAGATGAGGTAGAACTATAAATTATCTGGCTTTTATTAGCTAAATTTTCATTCCCGTTGCTGGGATTAAAGTTGTATTATAAATTTTGTCAAAGCTGGTTGGATAAAATTTTGGTATTTCTGTACTTAAATTTCTTATCGTACTTTTAACAACTTATCACTGAACATAGCTATTATTATCTGATAATACTTATCTTTGGCATAATTAACGCAAATATAATTTAAGGAAGATAACCTTAAAACTTCCTTTCACGCTAAACACGAAACCCAAAGGATTTCCCGCCCCTATTTTAAGGTATCGTGTCTCTTGCTTTCTAAAGGTTTAAATTGTGGTTCATATTTTTTATTCAGGTCTGTGCTCCTGAATAAGTTGCTGATGTAAGTCTACATTGAATGCTAATGTTTCTCCTTTCTATTCTTGTTTTTAAATGGCGATAAAACAGCTGTGGTTTTTTAATTCGAGCTGAATAATCAGTGACGTTTGTTTAGTTTTCCAACTGCACAATAATAAAAAAATTATTATTGTTTTGTAAAATGTACCCGATGGTCACCATAGTGTCTAATAACACTGCGGATTCGGCGCCCTTCATAACGTTTTATAGATCTTTCAAAATGGAATAGAACTTGGCACTTACGTCAGGGAAAAGACAAAATGGTAGCAATACATTTTTGTTTATGTCAACATTTTTTCTTAGACGCCAAATCGGGTTAACCTCGTGTCCAAGCTTGTGTTTAATAATTATCAATACTAGTCGTTAGCCCGTGGAAAATCCACGGGTTCGCCCGTCCTTTTTATACCGCATTGCGTGCTTCTCGCTATTGCGCAGCTAAGCTACCATTTTGCGTGACAGACAGACGGACGGACAGACGTATACGGGCATTATAATAAAGACTAGTCGTTGCCCGTGGAAAAATCTACGGGTTCGCCTGTCCTTTAAATTTACCCGTCGCAACAAAGTGGATAAAAATATATCGCATTTGATATTCGTGTATCCGTAACATCATTTTCTAACTCAGCGGGGGTCCGCGCAGAGACAGACAGACGGAATACGGCTATTATTATAGAGATTATATGCGTTCAATAGAAATTTAAGTTTCAACCTGCCCCGCAAAGTGTATAATAAGATACACATAGTATATATAAAAAGATCTGAACCCAAGGGACTCAGGACTAAACAAACTGAGCTTTTATCGAAATGCCGACATAGAAATAATTTTATAATAGGAAATATTAAATATTACTGTGGAAAGTTTATCATTTCTTGAACATGATAGTTTAGTAGGCACTAAACTATCATGTTCAAGAAATGATAAACTTTCCACAGTAATATGAATATTGAACAGACAAACCGAAATGATATCTTCAAAAATATTAAATAGTTAACATATCTCTATTCCCTGTGGTAACAAACTAGATGTTTTTCTAAAGTTATTTTTTAATTGTAACCTGATGATTGTACAAGATACGTGAAACTTAAAGTTGTTACAAAGTTGTAATATACTTACTTGTTCAACAAGTATTATAAAGGCTCTGTATCCATCATCATAATTTAATATTTTATGAAACTATTGTTTATATTGGGTAAGTATGTCCTTAAGGATACGTTAACACCATTAATCCATTATTTTTAATAAAATTAATTTATTCAAATATCAGATTCCGTACGATGTTGTGCACTACTTTTTTTAAATAAAAACATGAAAAAACCGCTTGGTTTGATCACACATTGGGACCATTACAAGATAGCGGAGAATTAAAACTAGTTGCCAGGACACCAACCTAAAATATCCTTAAAAATTTTGGATGGTGAAATGCAGACGTTGGTGTTTCCTTAGCGTGAAGCGTATGTCTACTGGTCAAGGAGGTAATCGAAACGGGACATGCAAGTTTTAAAGGATCGTGGCAACCAAGTCACCAAAAAGCGGGATGAGATTTAGGCGCAGTCCATCAAACATATAATAGGCTCAGATATTTTTCTGCTGCACGATTTCGCGAACACATTCCCTGGAGATATCATGATAATAAACGGACAGATAGAACTGATTTGGAACATTTTTATATGATTCTAGTGTTAGCTGTGAATTTTATGAGATTTCAGTTTTAATAACCCAATACATCAAATTTATATTGTCATAGAAAAAGTACATAATTGTGTGTCTTTTTCGCTTTGATATTTATCTCGTGTAGAACCCGGATATGCTTCAAGAGGAAAATGCAAGGCATATGTTTGGGAGTTTTCGCAAATTTGTTTCCTTTACTTAAATAAAAACTGTCCCTCTAAAAGTCCTAAAGATTTCAGGTAATTCATTTCAGTTGAAAAAACTGTAAGAAAGTCCTGTAAGAAAAAAATCAATAAATATAAAATTCGTTTAAAAATTAGTAATTAGATATATACTTTATACATAAAATCTAGAATAAAATAAAATTTTTGAAAACGCTAAAACAAAAGGAGATAGATGGCCAGTAAAGTAAGGGATCTTGAAAACACTTTCACTTCACTTGAAAAACTACACTAAGGAAAGAAAGGACTGTAAATTCAAGATATATATACAATCACAAATGACTGAACGGATAAGTGGAAATAAATAGTTATTGAACAGCAAAATGGAGCCCAATGTTGGCTGAGGTTTGACTGTTAATATGTGGCGATATTATGTCCAGGATCGACAACATCAAAAGATAAGAACCGTGAACTCTGTCGTCAAGGTGATTGGAAAATGGGTATAGCTAGTTGCATTTAAAGGTTTGTGTTAAAAAAGACGCACAAAAATTTATTTATTTATTTATTTAAAATCAAGAGTTGTTTAACCACAGGGAGGTAAGCAATATTTAACACAAACAAGTCTAAATAGAATGGAAATGGAAACTGGAAACGACCGGGTAACGTGGTGCACAGAATCAATCATGGCGGTCATGTTCAAAATGTTGTTGTTGTCACTTAAAGCTTCGCTCTGGCCCTGTTTTTTTGTAAAGTTCTAAGTTATTTTGTAAAAGTTAAGGACCATGGTTGAAATGAGAAAAATGAAAAAGTTAATTTATTGAACATTATCAAAACTTATAATGTGAATGCAGATAAATTTTCTTTCCTGTCTCACTTATCCAGTTTGATATCGTAGCTAATACTATTAGTGAAAACATATTATATATTGTGTATTGTGCACCTCAACAATACAGCTGTACTTTACACGGCTCAGAAAAATAGCAGCTGTGCTGCAAGCAAAATGTAAACAAGTAAACAAAAAGTGTTCTTGTTTAAAATCTGAACAAAGTTGTGAACCTTTTTTCTAGCTGTCAATCAAGCTGACCATTCAGGTCAAGAAACAAGGATAAGGGAGTGAGAAAAAGCTTTGAATGTTATGAGTTTGATGCGACAGCAAAACAAAAATTACGTGATTTTCTACCCCTACTCTCAGAGTCAATGTCCAAGTTTTTCCCTATCATGTCCACTTGATTTTCCAGTTTCGTTATCGTTTCCCTTCATTTCCAGTCCGTTTCACTCAGTTTCCAAGCTTTTTGACCCCGTTTCTTTATAGTTTTCCCCTGTTTCCCATGCGTTTCACCTCAAAGTACTCACGGTCAAGCTCGTTGCCATGACAAATCACAGTATAAGACACAAATACTCTATATAGCTACCTTCATATTTTACGTTTATGGATTATACAATGTCCTGGTTCTTTGACATAACACTTCTATCTTCTTACAAATGATCATCGTAAATTTTGCAAAAAAAAATATATTTACATGTCTTTTTTCTAAAAAACAAATTTTCACTGCAAGATAATAGTGTTGCATTTTCTTAAAATTATTTTTTAAAATTCGCCTGACACATTTTGAATGTGTGGGAGATGACACGATAGCTGAGTTGTTTTTTGTTTTGTTTTTCTATTTACACGTGCCTTTGTTTATGGGACTAGGCCCTCTTTACTTTCAAATTTATAAGCACAGAAAAAAACATTTTTCCACAGACAAATGTATATATTGAGGGGTTGTATATATACACAATGTGTTTTTAAGCTTTTCCTGGTAGCTCAGATTTGTTGAAAAAAATAGAGTAGTTTCCATAAAAAAGGTTTATTTTCATTAGATTTGAGTATTTTCTAAATAAAAAAACTCTATTTTAACATTTTTTGTATTTGTGAAATACATATTTTAATTCGACAAGTAGAAAACGACTCTATGATTCTTTTCTGAGGCCAAAACAAATACCAGGACTGAAATTAAGTGTTTTTAATGCAAAGAAACAATTTAATAAGAATAATAAAAAAGACTAAAAATAACAAATAACAAATATTGAAAGCTGTCCTTTACTGTTGCGATACGCTGTTATCCCTATAATGTTGTTCTAATTTATAGTTGACCTGTCTTTCTACACTATCATAAACCTTTCTTCTGATAGCTTCTGAATTATTCTTGCTTTGTTAAAATACTATTATCCAAACCTTCGAACCAAACATACAAATTAAATTGCTCAAATTTAACATAAAGATTACTACATACTTTACAAGCGTTTTTCCTTCCACATGTTGCTGACTGATATAAACCAAAGTTAACATTGCTAATGTCAGGCATGCTGCAAAGGATGCATAACAAATATATCTTCCTTCATTGAAATGTGTTGGTAAACTTCGTGCTCTAAATGCTTGGACTAGACACAGAAGGTACAATAACAAAATAAATACAAGTATATACGCCAATAAAGTTCTATGTTCACAGGAAAATGCTTTTTCTAATTTCCTGATGTTCAATTCCATTTGGGGAAATGCTAACAGCAACTGTAACAAGACACATATAGCAAACCAGTATAAATAATAACAACATATATTGAAAGCTCTTTTTGATAACTCCATTCGATGTAAGCCTTTTGCTCTTAAAAATAGATATTAGAAGTAATGTTTTGGCAAAACATATAGCAACAATGATACAAAGAAAAAGTCCATTAATGGTTACTGCAACTGTGCATTGTAATTCACTTTTGAACTCTCCAAGAAACATCAACGGTGCACAAAACAACAAAATATGAATAAGTAACAATGCAAACGATAATATTAAGAGAGAAGACTTAACTACTGGTGTTTTTCTATGGATTAAAAAAATTGAACTAATAGTGATGGCAAAAATCATTCCAATTGATGTAAAGGCATACATAACAAAAGACGTTGGGCTATTATGTGTGACAAAAACCATAATGTATGGCAAGCATTTTGTCCGACCATTGTTAGATTCAGTATCACTTGGACATTTCCTACATGTAAAATTTCCTGCAGAACTTTTGTGGTATCCATCGTCGCATGGTCTACACGTCCAGCAACATGAATCTACTTGTACAAGGTTATAACTGGCTTTACAATTGTCATTACATTTAGATACAGGTAATTTTTTATATCCTGCCCATACTGGACCAGTCGTATTAATATAAATTGGATAAGCAAAATCATAATGAACCATTATTATGCCAATGTGAATAGAACGTATTGCTCTTGTTGCGAAGTTTGACTGTATCAGAGATATATGTAAGGCATCAGTTAGGAAGTTAAATCAGTCAGTTAAAGTGAGATTCAAATTGTTATCTTAAAACCAGGGCTTCAGTCTAAGATCAGTAATTGTTTGATTCCAAAAGTAATTTTCATAAAACGTGAAGGAATTCCTTACAGGAAGTGAAATCATTCCTTGTATGACGAATGGGTGAAATTGTTGCGGAATAGAAGATATAATTGAGCGGAATAGAAGATATAATAGAATTTGCGAGAAAAGTTCAATTATTTATATTATACCGTTCCATTAGATAAAAGAATTTCATAGCATCGTCTAGGGTTAGCCACAGAATAAGAACATCCAAGTAATCATTGTCCTTAATGTTCTGCAAAACATTTTCTGCATTTACTGAGTTTAAAAATATTGTAAAACTTAAGCAAAGATCTTTTTGTTTCAGTTTTTCAATTGCGCTAAAATATCTTTTTTCTCCATAGGTGTTATCAGAGAATACAATACCAATGTTTGTCCAGTTAAATGCCTTTGCTAAGTATTGATAGGCCACAAATATTTTTGATTCAGCATTCACCATTTGAAAAGAATTTTCATGTAAAGTTGGATTTCTTGCAGAGAGTAAAATATACTTGGTTCTTACACGCAACAGTATTTGTGCAAATAACTGCGTATAGTACGCTGTTGAAGCAGATATAACAGCCAAGTTTTAACCAACAAAATTTTCATTGTAAAATTCACAACTGCACTGTTGATTTTTATCAAATGCGATTCCATTTGGACCCAGAATACTTTCCAATAATGCATTCAAAATATCATAATTTTCATAACAAGTGTCAAATATTTTATACCCAGCACTCGTGTAATTGTTCGTTTTTAAAATATCTTGAAAATTTTTATGTTGTTTCTCCAAAGTGTAATCAATTGCGTCAATAGAAAACCAGGAATCGATAGATATTCCATCTTTTGCGGATAATGGCAGAAATATTGCAAAGGTGAAATTGCCTTTCTTCACAACAGTTTAAGAGTAAAATCATGCATAAACAATATTTAAGATACTGAAAAATATCAATTTTCTTTTTAACAACATTTCCAGCATTATTTTGCGAAAAAATGTGGTGACTGGTGTGTGACTCAAGATAAGCAAAAAAAACGTTAATAACTTATTGTTATTATTCGATATTAAATTATTATTACCTTGATTGTTGTTACACTATAAAGTATTAATATATGAATTAGGGAAATTATTCAACTTCAAGAAATCAATCTTAATATTCAAACTATTCTATTATTTAACAAGAAAGACATTCATCTTGAACCATCTGCTGTGACTTTCAACAAATAATGAATAATGTGGATGATACCTATTCCATGATAAAAGATAAAGGAATGAAACTCGTCCTTAGCACCTCTGTTAATTTTGTCCCTCTGGGCACAACAGAATGTCTTTTACATTAAAATTCTCGACTATGCAATCGAATACAATGGTATGCTGGAGAAGAATCCATAAAGGCGGGCTGTATCTGCTGTATCACATCCTCTTCGCAATACCTTACCGTTAAAAAAGGGTTGGTGATAGATGACTTAGATTCAGTAACTAATATTTTGTACTGACCGGAGTTTTTATTGACTACATCTTTATCTATATCTTTGACCAAGTAGATTTTTTTAGCGATTATTACGTAACCTTTTTAAGTACATTAAGACCCTAAGTTTAATTTGATACCGGCTTGATTTACCGATTGATGGCGACATGTTTTACTCTGCTTTCTCAAATGGAGAATCAAGAAAGCTCTGTGATAGTACAAAAATACAATAATGAGACACGCTATTTTTTTCCAAAACAACTCCATTTTTTATTTTAGTTGCCAAAATAAAAATTTTAATTTCAGCCCCAAAGTTACAAGATCCTGCTTAATATCTGCTCGCTTTTATGTTATTAACTATTGTAGGTAAAGAGTTTTTTATTCTTCTAAAGAACTGTTGTGTAGGTTACTTGTTAGGTTATTCAAATTT
Organism: Hydractinia symbiolongicarpus; assembly: GCF_029227915.1. Taxonomy (NCBI): domain Eukaryota; kingdom Metazoa; phylum Cnidaria; class Hydrozoa; order Anthoathecata; family Hydractiniidae; genus Hydractinia; species Hydractinia symbiolongicarpus. The sequence continues at coordinate 21,937,245 of NC_079883.1, forward strand.
AAAGTCTTTGAGTTGCTCAACTTCCCAAACTTTTAGTTTCTCCAATTGCTTAGTGGCTGCTTAGTTTTTGAACTAATTCTAAGTCTAAGCCCTCAACAACTCAATGTAATGACAGAAAATAATTGTTTTGCTACGAAAATAAATGTATTCTCACAATAGAAAAAGCGTCCTGAAAATAGGTAATGGACATAAAAGTAAAATTGTTGACATAAACAAAACATATATTTTCCAAACTTATGAAATATTTTGCAAATTACGAATAAGTAGCATCATTATTACAATTAAAAATTATAGGCATGATTAAAACCTCTATTTTGCAGACTTCGACAGGATTTTACAGACCAGCACTATATATTAATTTAAGTTTTGAAATTTAAAGATGATATAAAGAAGCAATTGTAAATAAAAACGAAAGAAACTGAATACAACAACAACATGCATGCATATTTTAGTTGCAGATACACAATCCATTTAAACAATTTTTTTAAGTAAATGCTCTAAAAATGCAATTCTAAAAAATTACCAAGAAAGCGTCCAAACATCTCCCCGATGGTCGTGACCAACGATAAAACTATTGATCAGCGATATATCGATTGCGCATCTAAAAAAACAAAAAACGTAGTCTAAGATTTACTATCGCATACTCCTAAGGTGACATTAGGTGACGCGTTTTAAAATAGGTTAATTTGGTGGTAGGGAAACTTGCTGTATTTTTGTAGTTGGTATCAGAGAATATCCCCCCCACCTGAAAGTATCCATCTTGAAGGATAAATGGACCTAAAGATGACAATTTGTTTTGTTGGCAGATGATGATCTCCTCGTAGTGAATCTAATTCGTCAGCAAAAGAATATGATTGGACCAATTTTTTGACGGTTTGTTTCTGCCAATAGATCACCTCTCTTTTCTCGACTCTATGTTTTTGTTTGCAGTGATTTGACAAACCTCATAAGCCATTTCTATGCATTTCTATCAATCGGAGCATTTATAAAAGATTTCTGCAACTTCTATTAGTGATCTTGCAAGTTATTAGCACTATGTTGTGTTCTCAATTTTTTGTCATTGCCTTTTTAGTCCACGATCTGTCGTATATTTTCTTCATGGCTAGGTCAGCTGGGTCGCTGTTGCCCCTAGGTAGCAGGTATACCAATGTTTTTTTAAATAGCTATACGAATTCCAAAGCTTGTGTTAATAGATTGGTGACGTATACTTTGAATCTATGTAATCCGTCCCTGCTATTTTGTGAGGCAAGGCAGACCAGGAAGTAGAGTTTAACTCCGCCAATAGAGTCGTGTTTAATAAATAACAACATGTAAACACTGTGTTTTCTCTGAAAAAATTTCAGCAGGGCTTCAAATGTTTAGGTATCAGGTTTCAGGTTTCGTTGCAGATTTTTGAGTTGTGCCAACGTGGTTGAAATGAATCTTTTGTTTTGGATTTTAGCCTTATAACAACGACTGATTTACATTATAAAAATAAACATCCGGTTAATTATTCGCTTCCTCGTGGCATACTGTAGTTATGTAATCTTCCAGAGAGGTTATGTCTATCACTTCATGAAAACGTGTTGCAAAGGTATGAGAAAAAAAAATTATTTCATGCCTCCGTTGTAACAAATCAATTCTGTTGTTAAATTTAAAAGGAACACAAAAAGTTTACTTCAATCAAAGAAACTTTGGCTGGACCAAATACTGTGAAATTCCTTGGATAAATTTTCACAAATCAACAAATGGGAAAGTTTTGCAAGATAAACGAAAAATAAAAAAAATTATGTTTGAAACGAATGTCAGACAGGCCATCTTCTCTTTTTTTCACTCTGTGCTCATAAATAAGCAATGCGACAACTCCTTTTTTGTGTTCTAGCAGATAAAGATGTCTAAAAACTTGTTGTCGGATTAACTTTTTACAAATGATAAAAATACATTTTCGTCTTTCGAGTGAGACTTGGTGATTTAAAGAAATCTTAGTGGATAATTTTTTGCGAAAGGTTATTTTTGAAAGTTCTGCGAGACAAAGTTTTGGAAAAAAGGCCAAAAGTCACAAATTTCTCCGATTAAAGTATCTTCTTTTGCGTAGGTTAGGTATTACGTCAGGAGCCATAATTTGACAAAAAATGGCTATGCTTATGTCAGCAAAATTAAGACTTGGATCTAACTAAGTAATCTAAAATCCTGAGTATGTCCGCTGTAAACAATGTAACAAGTTAAAAAATCTATAATCTTGGACAAAAATATTAAGACAAAGGCAGTTTTTCCTCATTATTTTAATATTGATAAAAGCGTCGCTAGTTTTGCACACACGTAGGTCAAGCAGAGAGCGTTGAAAAGTTCCTGTCACATTCTCTGCACACCGGAAAAATCCACGTCAGGGCCCACGAAGACTCCGAAATTCGTGAAAAATGGCCATGCCGACGTCAGCAAAATTTAGCACGTTTTAAGAATTTAGACAATATCAAATAAAACCTAAGTGCTAAATCTACTCTGACCATTGACAAGTTTAAAATGTGTGAATTTAATATAGAAATAGCCTACGCAATTACTTGTGGTGGCGAACTTCAAAATTGGCTGTCTTGTCTTTTGACCAAGATTGTAGAAACTAGGCTTTTCCAAGGATCGCCAAAAATGTATGAATTTGTTCCTACTTTATCAAAAACCTAATAAAATTCCTTGAAGTATTCCAGGTTATGGTAAATCAAGAGTGTCATAGATATTCTTACACGTTTGTCTTTCGTTTATACATTGCTGTAGTTGGTAAACTAATTTATTCGGGTTTGAAATAAGTACTTAAAAGCTAATCAGCTAAAAGCTACTTAAGTTACCGTTCTTTCATGGTTCCTTATTATCTAAGAAATATTTTAATTTCTCAAATAATTTTTCCGCCTTTTTTTCTTTCACTATTCACAAAAAAAACATTCATGCATCTGATCACTACATAAATTTTTTTTTCCCTGTAAAACGATAAAAATAAAAAATGAACTTTTGTTACAACCATATCTATTCCGCCGCATACTAATAAAGCTCCTAATTATAATTAAACCTCGTGGTGAAACAATAGAATAATTATGCAATATAAGTCATAATTGGTATGTCCTCGTTTTCAGTAGATGACATGTGGTATTGTTGGTATCGATACAAAACATGAGTTTTTTTGTCAAACAAGTTTATTGACGACTTGTTTTGTGATAAGATGAATTGGGAAAGGTAGAAGGAATGATAGCATTTCGAGATGTGGTTACATAACTTCTCTCTTTTTCTTCTGTTATTGCTACAAGCGGATTCGACGTGTGCAGGCCGCACGAAAGGTAAGTTGTAAGAACGTGTGAAACGATGTTATAAAGATTACAAATGTTTAAAGTGAAAAGCAATCCTGTTTAAATGTTGTTGTTTTTGTTTGTTTTGTTTTCTTGTTCTATACGCAACGCTGTTAACAAGTCCGCCAATTACGAACTACATGTTTATTAGCTCCAACAATTATAAGTTTAATAGTTGTGGAGGGTTAATTTCGTCGCCAGGGCAAGTAAGAATCTTTACAGCACGCTAGGCAAAAATTCCTAATGCTCATACAACTGTTACTGCATTATTCAGGGCCAGATGACGGAACACTGACCTAAATTTATTTTGTGACTTTCAGTTAAAGATAATTTTAGAGTGTTTGACCACAGTGTTTATTTTTCTCTCGAAATGCACTTATCTCATTGGGTAAAAGTCGAGCCACGTGATTTTTCCTACCTAAAGAATATTGTTTCTTCTTTTTAGGGCACAGGCACAGTTCTATAGTTAGCTTAATTTTAGCGTTACGTTTGTTTTAAAATAAAAGAACTCATGGACTTTAGAAAAAGTCTGTTTGATAAAAACAAACCACGGGGTTGGGATAGACAATGAAATAATTTGATAGACAATACAAACTTTTTAACAGAGGCTACATAAAATTGTAAAAACACAACATTCTTTCTCTTAGAAAGGGATTTTCCATGTCATATGAATTTAAAATCTATATTATAATACCCGTATACGTCCGTCCGTCCGTCCATCCGTCACGCAAAATGGTGGCTTAGCTGCGCTTGTAGCGAGACGCAGGCAATGCAGTATAAAAAGGACGGGCGAACCCGTGGATTTTTCCACAGGCTATCGACTATAATATAATAATAACCACCCTTGTGATACCATCAGTAAGTTTTTACGCGGAAATGAAACATCCCGTTGTATCAGTGTGTGGAATAGCAATTCTTTGGTACAATAAAAAGCCATTTTAACAGATAAGCATGGCAATAAATTTCAGTTTCAAAATCGTGGAATGCCATAACGACAAACTCTATGTTGTTTTGACGACCGTCCATTCGTCAATGTTTCACAATAAGACAGGCTATCAGTATAGCCTTCCTGTGAGCTGTTTTTTGTCGAGTTATAATTGTTTTCAATGAAACATGGCTTGTAAGAATGGGTATAACTTTAATAAAAATATAAATTGTATACCATAACCTACCAACAAACTACTGACTCTAAACTAAGTATCCTACAGAAAGATATTAATACCACAAGATAAAGACAGGATACTCGCATTGAAAGTTTGTGCAGTGAAACTGTTGTTTCTACTTCTACACTTTATAAGAAACTGACTATTTGCGTTCCAGAAAATTAAGAAAATTCTACTAGTTAGTAGTCGTTAGCCCGTGGAAAATCCACGGGTTCGCCCGTCCTTTTTATACCGCATTGCGTGCTTCTCGCTATTGAGCAGCTAAGCTACCATTTTGCGTGACAGACACCCAGACAGACGTATGCGGGCATTATAATATAGATAAAGGTTTAAGTCAGAACCTTTTTTACACATACATCTCATCAATCACTATAGAACAGCTAGACTTATGCTTTGACTTATGCAATTTGCGTATTATTACCTCGTATGACAAGAAATTGGACGATTACCGAGTAGGTTAGGATGACAAATCTGAAAACTACTTAGCTTCTTTGTGTCAAAATCATGTTTTTAATTGAATATCACTTTAAGTAACTTTCCAGTAAAGTTACATCAGTGACAGTTAGAAATTTTTACAAGCTGACCGCTTGCTAGGTGTCTTTAGTTATAAATAAAATAAAGATGCGTTTCTTTTATGTATACTGATGAATTATCGCGCATATTAATTTTTGTGCGTTTTTTCCGCGTTTTATGTTATAGAACTATTTTCCGGCAATTTATAAAGGAAAGAATATTTTTGGTGCAAAAAGCTAGCAGGAGTATCATTGTTTGATATTGGTGTTTTTTTAAATGAATTATCCAATGCTACCTATTTTTCACACCTTTATTTAATACTGCTACTAACATTTAGTATTTGCCAGAGCAATATCTCCTTTAAAGTTTTTTTGTGTGTGTGAATTTGAACGCTGTAAAAAGTATGTAGATAAATAATTTGTTCGTTAAATTTTCACATCAAGCACCACTCAGCAAGCCACAAAAGAATGTTTAGGAATTTTAGAACAGAACTTTTTAAGAACGCTTTCATTAAGTTCGAAAAATGAATTAACTTAATCGAATCTTTACTGCTATAATCTCTACTGGTTTATGACGTCACAACCTTGATTGCTCTATTGCAGCGACTGGATAAGCATTACTGTCAATTATATTTGATGGAAGGAAAGTTTAATGACAAGTAATGCATCAGTGTAGAGATGGTTCATCGGAAAATGTGTTTAACACTTGCCTCACCTTCAAATAGCCTTTTATACACGCGAAATTGAATATGGAAATAGGGTCTATCTTTTTTGGAGATTTTCTGTACAAATGTCCCTATGAATATCTAACTTTTTAAATCTCTAAATAAATAGTCGCATTCTGTTCCAAAATGGTAGCCGAATTTGTATTGGTGCTAAAAATGCACGAAATAACAATGCCACGGATATGTACTACGAAAGAATCATGGAATTTTTTTACGTGTTTTACGACTAGTCTTGAAACATACCGCTGTTGAGGATTCTTTCCCCCCGTTGCTTTACTTATAAAATTTTTTTTCTAATTCTAGACCAAATTCCAAGAAGGACAAATATTATCATTGTTGTCGATGTTAGTAAACCTAATCAAGCCATAACACAACAACACATTGCTCAAGTTTTGAAACGAACGTCATTGCTCCGCCATCGATTATCACTATACACAACAAATGGATTGAAAGAAAAGATTTTAAAATTCCAAAGCAGACAGTGTTTGATAAACAAACTGAAGTAAGTTAAACTGTTTTTAAGTATTAAGCCTTCGGTTTAGCTTATCTGGTGTTCAACTTTTAATAGTCTTTTGTATTTTGCGTCACCTTTGATCTTCTCTTCACTGCTCCACCCTTCTTTAAACACTGCGAAGCCCTCGTATAAACAAACCAATGAAAGATAGATCACTGCTTTAGTGCTCCGTTAGTAAGTGTAGCAAATAAGCGATGAAACAAATCTCTTATATGATATATCGCATTCATTGTTTTTCTTTTTCCTGGCAATCTGCTTAACTTTTAAAGAAAATTAAGGGGTTACGAAACGATTCAATAAGCTCGATCTCCGCAATTCCTGAAGAATTGCGTGTAATAAACAGACCACTCAAAAGGTCCAGGTGCATGAAATTATACACTTTAGAACCACATAGACGTCTAGACAATCTGTTTATGAATAATTATTTTTTATGATGCACGCGCTACATTTATTTTTTTTTTTTTTTAGAAAAGAAAAATAAGCTACGGGTTAAATATATTAAAAATCAGTAAATGGTTTTGGCGAGGGAACAGAGATAACACGAGGATCTTTGTTTGTTAAAAAATGTTATGTTACTAGCTCCAGGAAAATAATTAATACCTCTAAAAATATTTTTAAGTCACTGTTGTTGCTTAGACTACCTTGATATACCATAAACTTATATATGTTTCTATGCAAAAAAATCGAAGAATATAACTAGCTAGCTACTTCAAAAGGTTGAAGTTTCTTTCATTAGAAAATTTGAGTTAAAAACAAGGCAGTTACTTATATCGAATAAATATTCAATATATATTAAGTTAATTTAACTTGTTGTTTTTGTCCTCAGTGATTACAAAATTTTCCACCGCTATTATCTCGACTTTCGTGTAAGTCACTAAAGCCAAAAACCAACAGCTGTTTCGCAGCCCCTGTAACTCCATAACGTAAAATATCGTTTTGTTTCGATCAGAATGTTTTAAACTTGAATGTTTTAAACTTGAGTACACTAACAGGAAATTTGATTTCTGTCGTTCTTTTTATTTTCAGATGTCCGGCTTAAGTTTTTCTTGTTTCTTTTCTTATACCTTGAATATTTTTTATTTTATTTTACTAAAGTACAATGCAATAGTCTCTGCAAAAAAAATTCTCTTGTGTAGTGTCACTGTAGAACTTTGTCTAAAAAGCATACCACCACTTCACATATGTTTAGATCCGTTGCATCACACCACAACCGATATTCCATACACAGTGTATTACGAATTGCTGAGCGTTTTGATATACAAAGCTTCCCTGAAGATGAATTCATTATTTTGCTTTTTTCCGATAAACAATTCCGACTCCAGGATGCACAGGCATTAACTCAATTTAGCTCGTATAAAAAATGTCAAAAGATTTTTGTTGTGAATGTTGGTCATTCTAAAAATCCAATAGTTGGAGATATAGATAACACCGATGTCATCAACACAAAATATAATGCAGGATGGCTCAGGAGATTACCATTTGTCACAGGTGATACAACTCAATACAACAGTTTTCTGTTAAAGAGATTTTGTTTCTTTTAAATATGTTTACAAAAAAATGGGTCTGGGGAGAGGGAGTAGAGGGGGGTAGAGGGGTGGCTTTGTAATCTTGGTATATCCTCCACCGTGCTACCATGGTTAGCCCTAAGATTTGGAAAACGTCATGAGTTTGTATGATCTTATTGTTGGTTGTGATCGTCAACGGGGATAAAAATATTTTTGGCGGGGTAATTTTTTTGGTGCTTGCATGTTTTTATTCACTATTTTAATGAGACTACGTTACGAAATACTTGTCAAAATCAAAGGCGCGATAGTCATTTGTCGCCCACGAATACACGTAATAGCAGTTTTTAATGAAGTTAGAAATGATTGGAAATAATAGTATTTGCAGGCATCAAAAATTTTGATATAGCGTTATAATATTCATGAAAGCACGTGTGTTTTATTGCTAAACGACATGAGTCATTTTGGTTAAATAAATTTTATTGGCTGAATAGATCTTATTGTTCTTCATAAGAATATGCTATCCATCAAATCGTTTGCGCACGCAGTTTCTGAGCACTCAATATGCTCAACTTTAATTACTTTAAAGATGGTAACTTTCCCTGAACTTTTATTGGTTAATAAGGAAGTTGTCTGTCTGCCTTGCTTAGAAGTTGACTCTCCCCCACTTCCAAAGATGCCAAAATTTAGGCGTTGCGTCCAAAATTATAATGCCCATGACCAGTATTAAGAGCTGCGGGGAAAAAACGACCTAATGGAAAGCAGACTTTACTTATATTTGTCCCCACTTGACAACACGATTAACAACATTAAAAAAATTAAGATTAAAAACGGTAAAGTTCGAAGCGGTTTTGTCTGACTAGGACAAACCGCACCAATTGATCCTTATTACGTGTCAACTGGCAGCAAACGAATATAATAAAAAGGAATTTCTTCTAATTTTTCGGTGTATTTTTTATTTTATTTTATTTTTTAAAATCACTATCCATAGAATTGCCAAGATGTAAAGAAGGTAGCCATGTCAAAGACGAATGCGGAAGAGTTTGTGAATGTTTTGATGGTAAACTTGTAAACTGTTACAGAGTTCGCAAGGAGTTCTCCAGCTTGACATTCGCAGAAAGGGAACGATACATAGCAACGTATAAAAAAGTGTCAACCAGCAGGCAACATAAATACGCTTATGAGAAGTACTGCCATATCCATAAGCATTACTTCTATAAAGGAATTCACAACGCAAGTCAATTCTTTCCATGGCATCGCAAGTAAGAGCTTGGTTTTCTTTATTGAAGATACGTTACACAAACTCTGGTGGACTTGTAGATAAGTCAGTAGCCTTTTCGGCAGATTAGGTAACAAGAAAAAAAACATATATAGCTAGGTCTTGTTATAAATTTAGGGTATCTTGTCTTTTCAATTTTAGTTATCTATTGGGATATGAAAATCTCCTACAAACAGTAGATTGTCGCGTGACTATACCTGTCTGGAATTGGGCAAAATTTAGTTCGGTTGCTTGGAACGTCACACCTTCATATCATATTTGGAGAAATGTTGGTGGCTTTGGTGGTAATGGCACTTATGGAAACGGATATTGTGTGATGAACGGACACTTTCAGCTGGGCTCTTGGCAGCCACCGCTATATGAAAACACTCGAAACATTGTCAGTGAAACGTGCAGTCAAAATAAAAAATGTATGAGACATTGTCTGCAATACATAAAGTGTTTACGACGACGATTCACATGTACCCCTCCGTCCTACAAATTAGTTAAAAAGAATCTTAGATTCAGTCCACATCAATTTTATAGATTCGATTTGATAATTCGTTCAAGCTATCACAATAAAGTTCACAATTGCGTTGGTGAGTTGTTAATTTCATTAGAATGTAGAACGTAATATGTGTAGTGCAATGTAGTGCAGAAAAAGTAAAAAAAAACAACTGAGATTTAACTAATCTTAATCAAACAAAAACTAAAAAATACGTGAGTGGTGGTTTTTAGGCAGGTAAATGCTAAACTTGGAAAAAAAATATTTAGCATATTTTTAAAACAGAAAATATTTTTCCTTTCGCTTGATCATTGCAGGTTAAATCAATTATATAAGCTGTGCCGTGATGAGGCACAAAATGCTTACTGAGTTTGACTTCGCATAGCTTGTAACACAAATATCTAGCCGTGCTGAACTGGGTGGTACCGCACAATTGACTTAGCTGTGTCACACGCCTTAACTTGACTGTATGAAATCAATCAACGTGTTTAAACATGCGCATGGCGTTGTAAAACTGCTTATTGAAGTCGTGCCAAGATTTGACTTTAGTTTGGCTTGGCTTGACTCTTATAAAACAGTGTGGTGATGGGGGATCGAGTCAAGCAATATTTTATGACTTCAATTGTAAATTGTGTTATACTCTTGTTACCACATCTTTTAAACTACAGGTGGTCATATGCAAACAATTTTTGCTTCAAGTGCTCCTGAGTTTTGGGGTCATCATGCAATGCTAGACAGTATTTGGGATGTGTGGCAACAAAAAGGTGAAGAATACAAGTGGGCTGCGTTCACAGAGAAAGACGCCTTCTTGTATGGCTTCAAACAGACGAAAAGAAGTTTGTACATCGATAATGATAATTTAGCAGGCTGTGGAATAAAAATCAAATATGAAATATTCGATATGAAAGATTTGATTGAAGATGAAAATAACTTCGAGGAACCTGAAGATTTTGATGGAGGTAATATTTCTGTGAAAGTGATTAACTACGTATTGATTTTATGGGTTTGTTTATAGAAACTAGTTTTTTCCTTTTGTCGCTTAGTTTGTTAGTCACACTGAAACGTGCCTTGATTGATTTGACATACGCGTCACAGCGACGCTGTTCTATTTTATATTTTCAAAGTTACAAGCAATTCTTGCGACAGGATAAGAGCAGGAATGATTGTAAATCGCGTTGTAAATTTTTTTTACTGAACTAAAACACTAAAAAGGCCTTTCCTTTTATTACACAAGGAAGCGCGTGTCTCTGAATAGTTCTGTGTTGATCTCTTAGAAAATGTGATACCGCCGGCATGACATTATTTAGGAGGTTTAGCTGACCGCGTAATTATTTTCGTATTTATGCCATGTGCTCGAAGTAAGGAAGTAAACCATAAGAATTTTGGAAGTGCTGTTAAGAAATAATTAACTTAGTTTATACTTTAACCGCGACGACTTTTAACAGTATAATGTAAAAATGTACGATTTATTTTGTTTTAGAAGAGGAATTCCCAAGCCGAAACAGTGCATTTCAATTTGACGAAAATGGAGCATACAAAGTCAGTGATGAAGAATTCCAGGAAGAGAAAGACTTTCACGATTCGAACTTGTAATTGTAAAAAATAGAAAAAGGGGTGACATAGATGGTTACGAGAATAGATTATTGTAAACTGGGAAATGTTGTTTTTCCCTTTCTCCTATTTATTTATTTATTTGTTTGTTTGTTTGTTTATTTTCGCTTGATTAATTATTTATCAGTTTTTTTAGCTGCAAAACCTCTAGACCACTGTTAAACCACTGTTAAACCTCTGCTAAACCACTGTTAAACCACTGAGAAAACCTTTGCGCTTTAACCATATAACTGGTGTAATGTAATACATGCATTAAGTATGATGACTGATCATCAGAAGATAAAAAATAACTATATAAAACATTTATGTTATGGTGTATTATGTAAATGTTTCGCAGAAGTTCACACAATTTTTGAACAATTTAAATCATGTCTCCCTCAAACTCTTCATTGTATATACACTATTTCATTTATTTTCTGTAACATTATACAGTTCTTGGTATTTGTTAAGAAATTCTGGTTCTCGAACAGAAGTCGTTATTGAAGGAAGGTGATCCTGGAATAAAAACTGTTTCTGGAAAATACAATATTTTTCATATATTGCTCCGAAGCTACATCTTTTATTTAAGAAAGTGGTGTAATTTTATGCAAACCATGCTTGAATCGGTGTATATTTTTTAAAAACAAGGATGGTCCACCAATAACTTTGAAATTGACTTTTGATGGAATCTGTAAAATGGTGGAACTGTAGGCAATACTTTTGATGTATCGGAAGGTATCGCCTACAACTGGTCCACTTGTAAAAAGAGTTGGTTTAATTCCATGCTTTTTCTGTTATAAGAATATGCTTCATGAGAATGCTAGGGTTAACTTTCGGTTAAAAACAATAGGAATATTATTTAAAACAATAGAAAAATAAGAATAATGACTATTCTGATTGGAATTTGGGTGTTCTTACAAAATATCCTTATTTGCTTATATATAATTTACGCATTTAACGGGTTTGGTGACAAATTTGAAAGACAGGATGCTAGTGCTAATTGCTTCGGTTATGCCAAAGTTTGAATGATTGCAGGTTGCAATAGCCCGCGGTCTTTAGAACGTCACTTTACAGGATAATCCACATTAGGGCCCATAAAAACCTTTAAATTTGCAAAAAGTGGTCACGCTTGCATCAGCAGCAATTAACAAATTTGAGAGAAAGACTCTAACCACACAAGCTAACATCCTAAAATTCTAATTTCACTGTGAACAGTTAAACAGTTCGTTACAAACAGTTCGTTGCAAACAGTTCGTTGCAAACAGTTCGTTACAAACAGTTCGTTGCAAACAGTTCGTTGCAAACAGTTCGTTGCAAACAGTTCGTTGCAAACAGTTCGTTGCAAGCAGTTCGTTGCAAACAGTTCGTTGCAAACAGTTCGTTACAAACAGTTCGTTGCAAACAGTTCGTTGCAAATAGTTCGTTGCAAACAGTTCGTTACAAACAGTTCGTTGCAAACAGTTCGTTGCAAACAGTTCGTTGCAAACAGTTCGTTGCAAACAGTTCGTTGCAAGCAGTTCGTTGCAAACAGTTCGTTGCAAACAGTTCGTTACAAACAGTTCGTTGCAAACAGTTCGTTACAAACAGTTCGTTGCAAACAGTTCGTTGCAAATAGTTCGTTGTAAACTGTTCGTTGCAAATAGTTCGTTGTTAACAGTTCGTTTCAAACAGTTCATTGCAAACAGCTCGTTACAAACAGTTCGTTACAAACAGTTCGTCGCAAACAGTTCGTTGCAAACAGTTCGTTGCAAACAGTTCGTTGCAAACAGTTCGTTACAAACAGTTCGTTGCAAACAGTTCGTTGCAAACAGTTCGTTGCAAACAGTTCGTTGCAAACAGCCCGCTGCAAAAGTCTGCTGTAAGATTGACAAGTGAACTTTGACATGTTTAAATTGCGTTATTTTGTATAGAAAACCCCTAAGTAACTACTTGTGAGGACAAACTTCAAAATTTGCCGACTTGTCTCAATATATTTTTTCCGGGATTGTAGTTTATATGTATTTTAGATAATTTAATGTGATAATCCACTTCGAAAATGTGACCTGTCGAATAATAATTCTGAGGGCTCATTTATGCACGTCCCGATTTTTTTTACGTATGCACCTTTATAACATAGCGCGAAAGCGTGGCCGGGTAAATATTGGGATATCCATGCTAAAAACTATTTGGAATTACCGCTGTTCTTCGTTCGGTCTTGTGAAAGTTCAAATTAATGGATCCACTGTATACCGCGAATGCAATGTTTATATATGGGTAGCACTACGAAGTTGTTAAAGCTTACCTCCTGCGAAAATAAGCTATCTAGGAATATTTTTATTTTTTTGAAAAATCTTTAATAATACTCGAGATATTTGTCTTGAAAGTTGCACTAATAACTATTATAATTGTATAATTTCGATTCTCTGCAGTTATATAAATAAATTCTCAACATCTTTTTACTTTGCCCGATGATGGGAGACGAAATGTTACCTACGAAACTATCATGTTCAAGAAATGCTAAACTTTCCACAATCATAAAAAATATGTCCCTTACTTTATGATCGATCAAACTCTCCTTAAGTAGACAATTTAGATTGAGAGTTTATACGTATGTTGTGGTTTCTTCTATGTTTATTACGTAATTTAAAGTTTATAATAATTGTTGAAGACAGCGGTTGTGTTTGTGGGCGCTAATAGTCAATTAAACGATAGGAGAGTACATGTGTTGCATATCGTTCACCAGGTCTGCAAATTCCACTTACTGTTAGTCATTGTGTTGTAATGTTCCTATAAAGATAATCAAAACAAAAATGCTATTTTCTGATTTTCTGATAAGACAATATGAAGTATTCGAGAATATCCGTGACTGAATAATTAATCACTCATTTTAAAATAAAAATTACGACGTGTGACATTTATTATTTTTCGTTTCCGGTGTCTGTTGCCTTCTTTATATCAAGACGGTGGGACGCTGTCCTGATATCAGAGAAGATACAAGATGCGCTGAGAGCGAGGTTGAGTTGTAGGTCATTTTTTGACCTTTATATTTTCTGAAAGCTTTTTAGTTCTGTAATGTTTTTTCTCTACATGTCAAGATAAATATATTGTTATATTTACTAGTCATATATGAATCATAAACCAATTTTAAGATTTTGACTACAAACTTAAATTATAAGGGAGCATCCTAAATCCAGATAACTAGCTGCACTTATTCATTGCTATCCTTTTAAGGTTTTCATTCAGTTAGGAATAAGTGCTTTTTATCCTAGTAAATGTTGTTGTTTCTCTTTGTGGTATTTCAACAATCTGAGTTCTACTTTCACTTTTTAGCAAGAGGTATGCAACAGCTCTACCAGCTGTTCCATACCTCTTGCTAAAAAGTGAAAGTATCCGAATACCAGTTTGCTGTAACAAAGTCTTTCTTCTGCTAAATAAACTTAGGTAGCTCCTTTTATTGTAATATAAACTTTGGCGAAAGTCTAAAGTTTATTGGTTCAGGGAGCCAACAGTTTCAATTAACCTGTGATACTTAGCCAGGGTTTTTTTACCCACAATTAATTTTGCAACGACAAGCTTCAGGATGTTTTTTTTTTTTAAACTGACATTGAATTTTGTAAGGGTCTGTACAATTTGTTTAACAAAATAAAATTACTCCGTGATTGTTTTAGCTGAACGGGCTAACAAAGAGTTGTTTCCTGTGTCGCACTTAAGTTTTTTTAAAAAAGAATATTACGCCTATAGCTGTACTAAGCTCTCAGTTCGGTGTCACAAATTAATTTTTGAACTAACACGTGAACCAATTCTGCAAAATAAAAGACTGCGGTTGCGGGAAAGTCATTTTAAAAATATATATGTTACACCAGAAACACTATAATGATGTGTGCCCTTCAAATGATTTACGACATGTGGTATACCTGTACTAAATATCTATTACACGGCTGGTGTCGTACTGAATTACGCATAAAATCTTTAAGATGGTATAATGAGCGATATATTCACCAACTATTCTCTGATCACGCGTATCAAACAAATAACGAAGATTCCAGTTAAGTAATTAGCAATTTTTTAAAAATTTAAGATTTTTTTAAAACGATGGAGCTATCATGAAGATAGTTCGGTCAAGACGACCACTTTAAAAGCCGTTGAGCTTAATTGATGAGAATTTTAGAGATAGCCCCTTGATAATTTTTTGACATCCAAAAGCTTTGTATTTTACGAATATACATCCTAAGATAAAAACCTAATCTGAATTTTAGCCATTTATAGGCCTTATTGTGCATGGGTACTTTGCGCTTAAACTGACGGGTGACATAGAGCGCCCACGCGCAAACTACTTCTGCTCTGCAGTGATAAACAGTTATGTAATGTCTTTATAAACACTTATTCCAAGTAAAAAAGTGTGGATGACGTCACATATACTGAAAATAAAACCATCTTTTATTATTCGCCCCTTTAAAATCGTTTTTTTTTTATGATAAAAAACAGTTTTAAGTTTTTAGCTACAAAATTTAAAAGAGAGCAGTCTATTCAGCTAGCTAGCTGTATTTATGCTATTCCGTTAGCTATGTTTTTCAGCTAAGCATATGTGTCTTTATCACATCCAACTTTATTGTTTTATATGTGTTATATTCTATTTCTTACCAAGGTGCTGCATTCTTGTGTCTGTATATATAGAAAAGTAAAAGTGACCACATACAGTTGGCGGAGAACAAACCTTACAGAGGGTTGGCTTGTTCTTTCTCCTGTTAAAAGTTATTAGATAGCTGCACCTACCACTGTAATATAATTTTGCTTAAAACTCTAAAGTTAGTGATTCGATGAGACGATTAAACCTGCAATAACTGTGATGTATGAATATGAAAATTTCACGATTTATCAATTTTCATGTGAGGATTTTGAAAATGACATTCGTTTTCTTTAAAAAAGTTGAAAAAGTGCTGCAGCACAACAAAGAAAGTAAATTCGGGAAAGGTGTATAGTGTCGATCCTTCCTAATATTTTTTAATTGATATTATTATTTTTTTCTTTTTTTGCATAGTTGGTTTAAATTAGTTCTTAACTATTGTAAAAATGACTTTAAATAGTGGAATACATACATACAATTATACTGCAGATTTATTTAGGATACTTCGTAAAATAAAAATGTCATTCTTTGCTAAAAGGCGAACAAGAATGTACGAAATACAGATGTAAGAGATTTGTGCGACAGAATGTCCTTTGATTTTTTCCTTAGCTAACAACTAGTCTCTAAAAGAATAGACGCATTTTGTTTAAAATATTAGCAGGAATCGCTACTTTATGCGAAGGATGCAGGAACAAGCGATGCCCGGGATATGTACGGCGTGCGAAAACCTAAGAACTGGACTTTGTTAGACGGTAGAACCCGTGTTTTTTTTCTAAAGGGTTATCCCTTTAGTAACCGGTAAAATCTTTTTTGCCGACAAAATATTTCGCGATTTATGTTTGCAGATTATGTAGATAGTAAAACATGTTTATATTTTATTGTACTTTGCAACTTTAAGCATTCGCAGAATCTACTGTAAATCTGAGAGCTCTTACATAAATCAGAATCACAACGACCTATGCACGACCTACATAGACGACCTCCCATTACAGAAACCAGTAGTATTGAGTACAAACTAAGGACTAGAAATTAAGTGCGTATTTGTATTAAGTAAAAATAAGACACACCATTTCTATTGGGTATAAGGCCATTGCATTTGTATTATTTCAAGAAGTTTATTTACCCTCAACAAGCGTTTAGGCATTGAACTTTCTCATCTTTCTATTTTTGACAAACGTAATTTCTAAGTATTTTGCCTCATGTCGGTGTAAATCAAAAATAGAAAATGGAGGAGATATGAGTAAGTAATAATAAAATGTTGTCTGCCTTTTTTATATACTTACTTGGTTTGAGTTCAAAATGCACTAAATTTTCCTGGTAATCAACAATTCGGAACACAGAAAGTGGTGTTATTAGTTCACAGAGAAAAACACCGTAGATGCTGACAGATGCCTCATACTTGATCGGCAACACTATCAAACCAGGTACTATAGCTTTACACGACTTTTTGTTTTGCACTGTCATCTCCCATTGCTTGTTTTTTAGTGGATTTGAAAAAACTTTTACCATGGCACTATCTTTTTTAGAACGAACCAAGCATAGCACAAAACAAAGTCTCCTAAAATTTCTATATTTGTGTTTTTCCCATGTTTATGTTTGTAGCATTCTGGTCTTTGTAAAAATCGTTGGGTCGTACACTCTAGGGTCTCTGAATCCCGGGTCCCATTTTTACCGTATGTCAGTAATTTTTGGGGAATGTCTTTCTTGGTTCAATTTTTTAAATAAGTAACGGGCTTCACTCGACCAAAACTTTGCATACGGTGGACTGTAAGGATAGTACTTTGGTGGATATTTAGCCCACGTAAACAAGACGTAAACACCCGGGCTGCACTGGCTGCACCTTTTTGCACAAGTCAGCAAAAAATATTTTTACATATAATCCTGGTAAAAATGTGTGATATAAGTGTCTAATGTTCAATGCTATGCAGCAACAGTTATTACATCTCAGTAGTTTCGATTTAATCAAATAACCAAGTCCTAAGTCCACTCTGAACATTGTCAAGTGAACTTTTAAAAGTTGAAAATGCGTGGGCCGGATAGAGAATTAGCCTATGCAATTGCTTGTGATGGTGAGCTCTAAATTTGGCTGCCTCTGTCTCCATATTTCTTCACCAGATTGTAAATAGCAACGATCCCAATGTTTTGTAGCTATAATTCTCAAAAAATTGGCCCTCACTTCCACTATATTATGTTAACGTACATAACAAGTATGCCGTAATGTCGTTGACAATGAGAAAAAAGGATGAAATTGAAACTCCATATACTAGGAAGAGGAAGTTTGCTTTGGTTAAAGCTACATTTTTAAAAGAAAGCGTAGGATAATTTAGAAAATTTAGGGATAAAAATAAAAACCATATTTATGTGATTACTTTAATTGTTGTGTAAATTATAAAATGTTAAAAAAAATTATTTCAGCACAGGTATTATAGCTATGCTGTGCGTGTTTTGGTAATTCTTTCCTAGAATTTAAAGAGTATCTGTGCTATATAACTCAAATTTAAAGACATTAAAACATTGAGAAAAAGGCCTTTCCTTGTGCAAAACATTACAGTGGTCTCATGCCATCATTATATATACACGATATCGGGTTATTTCCATAAGATTACTGTCAGTGAGATGACGACAAGTAATAATAATCGCACGTCAAATCGAATCCATGTTGCATGAGCGGTATTACACGAATTGGAATCGCAACACATCAGTACCTGAAGAAAAAAAATTAAAACAATAATAATTATTAATCGCTGTTAATCCTTTCAATTAAGTTTTCTTGGTGGGGTACCGTGCAGATTTTCAATAATTTTTAACCTACCTTGCAATCATTTTTTTTATCACAAAGAGCTTTCTTGGCTGCGTCACTGAAACACTCTCTTTCGGTACTGCATCTCGCTTCATATACCATAGCTCCATTAGAATTTCTAAAACAATCAATCAATTTTCTTTTATTCAATTTTTAATGAAATTTTGTTACGTTTACATAGACAAAAAAACATGATTTAATCGTGAATAACAGAAGCATTTGAATGGTATTCATGTTTGCTAAACTTCTTTCCTTAAAGCGAGAAAAGGCCAAACGTAAACAAATGTCATTGGCCTCTTTTGCTGTGCTATCGTGTACAAGCTATTTTATTTATATTTAAATTTTTTGTTTCTCCTAACTTTCAAGGTTCTTTTTTTAATTTGATAAAATCAAAAAGGAATTTTTACTTTTCTTTCATTAACAAGCATCTGTCATGTGTAGCAGCACACCAATCTTTGTCTTTGATGCATTGTTTAGCGTCAGTCAAAGGCGTGTCTGTGCATTTGTAACACGACTCTAGTCCGCAACCTAAAGAAGAAAACACAGTTTTGTTGAAACATGGATGCTTAAACAAAACATTTACATTAAGTTGAAATTTGAGCATTAAAAAATGCAAAAATTCAAAGAAATTTATCTCATGTTGTTTTCGTGATATACAATAATCTTATTACAAAAGAAACATATAGCTATGTAGTTTTTTTACGTTAGTTCTCCTTTATGGTTCAGCTACACTATAACCCGCCAAGTTGAGAATTACTGAAAAAAAAGTAGTTTATTATTTTTAATTTTATATATGTATCTACCTCTCACCTTGGAGGAAAGATTTCATTCCCCCAAGCTAATAATACTTACTTATAAAGTGGGCAAAGAGCAAAATTATGCCGATACTGAGTTGAAATGAAGACATCACAGCAATCAAATAAAAAATTGTTTTCTGTACAGATATTTCGACCGTCTTGTTTTTTTTACTATATCTTCATAAAATGACAGAAGTACAAAAATAAATATTTTTTAAATATTCAATCTATCTCCAGAGAGACAACAGGTTACTAATGGAAATTGCTACAAACAGCATATGTAATGTATTAAAGTGATCTAAATATTTGATAAGTTCAATGGTTGGTTTGGTTTTACCATCGATTGGCAACATACAGTAAAAAAATTGGAACAACCTCCGTTGCCATGCCTACTAGCGTTTTTTTTTATTATAAATGATGTTACTTAAAGAGGCTACGGAACGGCTGTTGGTTTTCGACTTTAGTGACTTACACAAAAGTCGAGCTGGAAACAGCGAAAAACAAAAATCGCTATTTTTCCGGCATGTATGTAATTTACAGACTCGCACATATAGATATATCTAGAGTTTTCGTCCAGAATGAGTCTTGCTGAAATATTTCTTTGTAATATACTTTTCGGAAAAAAATATTGAAGCAGCAAGCAAAGTGCGCTGGTCTGTTTTTTTTGTATTTGTTTTTTTTTCGCTATAAGAAATTTACATACAACTATTTCAATATTACAGATACAAGTTCTACATACACATAAGTACAAGCATAAATTTCTACATTGCGATATATTTCGCCTATCTAACTTAATGTCACTAGATGAGAGGATATGATGAAAACAATAAACAAGTTACACCTAGTTGCTAGCACAAAGTTTTAAAAATGCAACAACAAAATATAACATAGAAGGACAAACACACATGACTTTTATAGCGGCGATCAGGTGCCTTTTCTCCAACTTTTGAGAATCTAGTGCTTTCTGCATTTTCGGTTCGAACTTTTTGATGGTAAAAATATAAAGAGGCTATTTACGCTACGGTAGTTATATTTAATGTCTCCAGGAGGGTCAGATATTATTTTGCCCGGTGGATCAGCAGTCGGTAACGGTATTGAAAGTCAAATTGTTTACTTTCTCTTGCTCGTGGCTCATGGCTCTCAATAAGTCGAGAATCAATGAAGATTTTTTTGAAAAAAAAGATTCCTTGATAACTTTCAAATTCTATTTTTTATCATCTTTGCCTCTTTACGAACTTATTATTTTTTAATTGGATGTGGTTGCTATGTTATAAAGTGGTTAAAAACGGGATTTTGGTGTGAGGAAAAAGACACTCTGGGTGCGAAAGTACTCTCTGAAAACATCCCACAAAACAACTTTTCTTAATAATGCGGAAACGTTTTAGAACTTGGGTTGATTTTTAACTGATTTCTATTGATATAAGCAACCATCTGCGCTTTGGGGTATATAATAAGAGCTTTCTTTTTCGCTTATACAAATGCACTTTGACACGTATCTGTGAGATTCACTGACTTATAAACATATTTTTGCTTTAAAAAGCTGCATACCTGAAGGAGTGCCTATGGTAAGAAATTTGTGTATATTCTTGCATATTATATTTCATTCAATTTAGCATAGGCTCGGTCCAATATTAACAGCGCTTTTTTATCATGTCCTGTTTTCGCGACAACTGTTATGTGTTTCCTAATTTTAGTAAATAGCTAGGTTTTTATTCATAAAAATTTCAATACACTTTAAAGGGGCTACAAACCGGTTCATCAAGCTTCCAGTCAAATCTTGCGCACTCCAAAGAATGGTTTGTAACAAACGGACCACTCAAAAGGTCAAGGCGAAAGAAGTGACGCACATTTAGAACCATGTGGTCGTCTAGACAGCTGTTTAGAAATAATTATTTTATATGATAAACTTACTATTTTTAAATAAAGATCTAAGAATAAAGACACTGACTACTTTGGCGGGAAACTAATTACAATCTGCAATATACACAAATGTCAGTAGAACGGAAATCTTTTTTACGTGAAAGTAAAGAAGTTGTAGTTCTCATATAATGCTCCATGCTGCAGGTAATAAATATCCCCAAAGAGGTATTAAAGCCATTGCTTCCTCGACCTGCTTGGTATGCCATATTCTTGTACGCTTCTACAAAAATTTTAGAAGAATACGACCAGCTGACTAGGTAAAACGTTTGGGTGCTGTCTGCAGTCAGGAAATGCAAATGTTGCTAGTTTCATTTAATTGCTTACTGCATGAAAAGTTGAGAATCAATAGAAAAATAAAAGGAATATGTGTTTATTGATTGACTCGGTGTAGTAAATCTCACAGACTCTTGTATTAGACGATTGTTGACGGTGATGGTGGTATTAGTGAATGTTGCAGTGAGGTTCATCTTTGAAATTACAACGAATCTTCTTTATGGTGTTTCGACTTATAAGTTGATACAAGGAAAAAATGTTTTATCCCGTAACATGAATTATTGTCCTTTGTATATCGCATTTCATATTTCCGTAACAAACAGTCAAACAGACAGACGACGGCTATCATTAAGGAGATGCTAGCAGAAACTTTGCCGTTCTGTTAAGTTTTTTTGAAAATTAAAATTTCTAGATATTGAAGAGAATTGGTTACGGTTTAAGAGTTATCTTGGAGTTGAAGTGATTCGTAGTGTCAGGCTCTTCTCCCTGCTTGATCAATCTTAACATGTTTCTTTCAACGATTACCAACACTGTGTGGAATGAAATTTAAAAACGTCCACCTCGAACTTCCAAGGGACCGAGGGAATGGTTCGAGCTAAAGAAGCTTTCGTAAAATCGAGTTTAATCGAAAATAAGATTATAGTTCGAGTTAAAGCGACTTTCTTTAGAGGTAAGCCAACAATTACTAGGAAAAGTTCCAATTTTGGCGATGAAAAAATCATGCAATTTCTTTGTAAATTGAATTGGCATGCAATATTATCTATATACATCAGGGGTTAATAAAAACTAACAAAAAAAACAAAAAAGATCTGACATTTATCTATAGTCTTTTTCTTAAGTAAAAAGTTGGAGTTGTCGGAAAAATTAGCCTTACGGGGATGAAAAATGGGTCGAGTGTTCAAGTTATTTAGTGTTCGGGTTACCTGGAGCTAACTTTTTATAATGCGTTGTTTCTGTCTAGGAGTATAACCTGCTTCTACATTGGATATCTTCTGTTCCTGTATCATTTGTGATCTGTATACTGGGTCTAATTGGAAATGTATTATGTTGCATTGTATGGAATCGTATTGGGAAGAAAAGTGAAACATCAAAATCATGCTCAATCTATCTGATCGTACTGGCTGTCGGAGACAGTGGCGTTCTTTTGTTCTTTTTGCTGACTACCTCGCTTCAAGTTGAATTCCCAAGTGTAAGGAAAACTTACGCGTATGCAGTACTGTATTCATGGGTAGCTTATCCGTTAATGATTTACTTCAAGGTATACAGTCGATGGGTGATGATTGCTGTGACACTTAATCGTTTCCTTGTTCTTCGCTTTCCACTGCAGTCTGCCACATTTAACACAAGAAGAAAAACAGTAATTGTATTAACGGTGTTAGCAGTTGTACTCGTTCCCTTTGTAGTACCGTTTTGGTTTTATTTTGCACCAGAAAAAAGAGGAGACGGTTATAAATTAAACAAGACAGATTTTGGAACAGGAAATGGTGGGGTAATAAACCAATTTTGGGTGCACTGTGTGTTCTTAATTTTGGTTCCTTTCTTGTCGATTTTGGTGCTGAATATTCTCATTATACGCAAGTTATCAACGCGGGCAAAGAAGACGTATTCTATTTCTAACAAAGGTAAAGATTTATATTCTTTTATTCATTCATTTGATTTCATACTCGAGAGAAAAGGCTGGATAAATGAAAAAAGGGTTAAAAAGGATAACAAAAAAAAATCCCAGGCTTTTTCTTTGTTTAGTTAAATGGTTTCAATGTTAAAAAAGTGAGCCAATTTTTATATCACAAAATGATTGGCTTCAGCATATCATTCACACATGAAAGGTGCATAAAGAATTTCTTCTTTCATAGGTTTAACGCGAGCAAAACAAATGAAAACACAATTGACCAAATCATTACTGGCTGTAACTTTCTTATTCATTGCATTACTCTTTTGGCAATGTGTATCAAAATGCTTTTACATGCTGCAGTATGGAAAAGAATCACGTCGAGTTTGGAAAATTGTTGATGGTAATTTTGCCTTGTCCAAAATTGGTTTGGTTCTAAATTCATCCATCAATACTTTAATCTATTCCGTGATTGGAACAAGATTTCGAAATGAAGTTCGACGTTTGTTTTGCTGTTCGGGAGGAGCATACACTCAGTCGCCAGCTAAAGAACAGACATTAAGTATAACTTTGTCAAGAATATAACAACAATGACAATCTCAGACGAAGAACAATTCAATGTCAAACTTAAAATCATACATAAGTCAAACATCATACACAATAATACACTCGTTTAACAAAAAGTATATCAAGATACTGTTGAGTGGATGTGTTTAATTAAAAGTATGAGATCATCTATTGGAGTAGTTAATACAGTTGGTTCTAAAATTTATGTTTTTTTAGTGTGTCAACCTTCATTCACTTTCCAAAGTCTATATGTTGCATAACTTTCATATTTGTGTAGTTAACATAAACATTACATTAGCGACTTGAAACAAGGACGGGGCTATCTACGACGAAGAATAAATTAAATATTATTTTGAAGCGCATGTGCAGATCAGGGTAAAACCCTAAAAACAAAGTTGCTGTTCTCCCTTCGACTCAAAAAGAACGATTTTAAGGTTGTGGCTAGAACGTTTTTACAAAGTAAAAATTTCATATAGAAATGGTAAAAAGCACGCAGATGAAGCTAACATATTAGGAATATATTCGTTTTCTCTAAATTTTGTGTGTTTTAACGGTTTGTTGTCAGTTTCACATTTTTTTTGCAATTTTTAACAGCAGCGATATATTTGTTTATTTTTTGTAATCAATTTTTGGCAGGGAAATTTTAGTTTAAATGTTATTTATTTTATTTAGCTTGTAACGTATTGTATCTTATCGACTTTAAATTACGTTTTCTTATCTTATCTGATCTGCTGGTTTTACTGTTTATCGCGTCGTCGGCTGCAGTCGTCAGGACATCTTTACTGAAATATTTTTAAACTGGCCGATAAAGCCCTTGGTAAAATCCACTGAGGCAGGAGATAAAAATGAAAAAGTAGTGTTATATGAATTTTGGTGATGTCAGCAATCCATGCACAAAAATTATGTGGAGCTTGAAACACTGATCAAAATGATGTATAGGATCATATGCTTTCGACAAACGCCTAAGGAGATATAAGGGTTTGAAAATTCAGCAAAGACCCGGAAAAACACACACAATTTTTTTTTTTTTTTTGATTTTTATATGCCTGGATGCCTTTATCGTATAGATCTTGAAACGCTGGTTAAGAAGATGTATAGGATCATGTATCTTTGGCAAACGGTTGCAAAAATATTAGGGTTTGAAGGTTTTTTGAGTAGGTGATCAACCCGTCCATTCCGAAAGGGATTTTGGGATCCCAGGTTTCGGAAACTTACCCAAATTGGTCCTAGGTGGTCCCTACTTACCCACGCGGTGAAAGATTATTGACGTCAGCACCTCGTTTCCAAGTTATTTGGCCACAAAGTGTTAAGTGCACTGTAATCGCTTCATTAATTTAATATGGATATTGACGTTAAATTAGTGTTATCGACGTAGCGCCGCAACGTCAGAAAATTTAACATTTCAGACATGCATTTATTGGCGACATCAAAGGAAAAATAAACATATCCACTATGCCTGTTACAGACACACGGAACTGGTGTATTTTAATGTAGATTCACTATATCTAGAATCTAAAAAGGTTACTCAAGTGTGGAATAAATATGAATGTCATTTTTTCATCTGTCATCTATGCTAACTAGTGTTTTCTTTTTATGTTTTCTTGTAGCTGTTATGAATTACTGCGAAGTTAACGTTACTAGGTACAACTGTATAGCTGTTCACAGGGTCCGTTTCATTTTTTTCTTTTCTTTATTGCAGAAGTATATAAATTTAGCAATTCCTTTAAGTCCTATTCTGCACTTTCTCATTTAGTGTGAGCGGAAGTCACTCAACTTTAGGGTTAAATTTAGTATGTATCATTTTAACATTGCTGAAACGTATTAGAAATTAATCCGTTTCTAACAGCTTGTAATGATATAAATGTCTACAAATTAAAAGAGAAATCAAACATCTGCACAGGGATATATATTCCCAGCATTATCTTTCTGTTATATTCACATGACGCTCCTCACCTATCCATATGGTTTATTTTAAATAATTTGACTTAAAAAAGCATTTATGGTAAGCAAGTTTTTTGTGTGATACATTTTTTTCTTGTATATGAAATATGAACATAAAAACAGCTAGTCTTAAATTTTAAGCAAATTTTTCCTTTTTTTATGTGTTTGTCCCAAATAAAAAATTCCATGTAGTAAAATTATATATTGCAGCATTTCATGATAAGATTTACTTTCCGATTCTAAAAATGGTACGTTATATTTGTGGTACGAGGCACCATAACATCGCTTTATTTATGTAATATATTGCAAACATGATATTTCTGTTAGAAAGCGTTCACACACAACTACACAGCACATTACACAACTCCAGCGGTTTTTTATGGGTCTATTTACGCTGTTTCAAGCACTTCTTTCCTTCATCCTGCTTTTTTCTTATTGTTGCAGTTATTGTTTTGTTTTGGCATACAAATACTATAAATACTCTAAATTCAGACGGTTTTGCCTTGCCTTGCCAATGGGAATGTATTAGCTTAGGAAGTGTCAGCAATGAAATTTTTATAGAAACAAAGAATTTAGAAATTGTTTAAAAATTTAACATAAAAGTAGCAATCGAAAAGCTTAACTTTTTTCTTACCAGGACCATCATATTTTTAGTGGGTAACTCTTCTCTTCTGTCTAGGAATATAACCTGCTTCTACATTGGATATCTTCCGTTCCTGTATCATTTGTGATCTGTATACTGGGTCTAATTGGAAATGGATTATGTTGCATTGTATGGAACCGTATTGGGAAGAAAAGTGAAACATCTAAATCATGCTCAATCTATCTGATCGTATTGGCTGTTGGAGATAGTGGCGTTCTTTTGTTCTTTTTGCTGACTACCTCGTTTCAAGTTGAATTCCCAAGTATAAAGGAAACTTACGCGTATGCAGTACTGTATTCATGGGTAGCTTATCCGTTAATGATTTACTTCAAGGTATACAGTCGATGGGTGATGATTGCTGTGACACTTAATCGTTTCCTTGTTCTTCGCTTTCCACTGCAGTCTGCCACATTTAACACAAGAAGAAAAAATCTTTGGCAAACAGTTGAAGGTTTTTAGATGACGTTTGACGTTTTTAGTGTTTGAAGGTTTTTAGATGACGTCATCAACCCGTCCACTCCGAAACGGATTTAGGGACCCAGGTTTGGAAAAGTTACCCAAATTGGTTCTGGTGGTCCCTAGCTACCCACCCGGTGAACCATCATTGACGTCACCACCTCGTTTCCAAGTTATTTGGCCTCAAAGTTTTAAGTGCACTGTAACGGCTTCATTAATTTAATATAAGATACTAGTCGATAAGGCCCGTGGAAAAATCCACTTAGGCAGAAGGACAATTGAAAAATAGGCTGTTTTAGATATTTTGCTGACGTCAGCAGTGCAATTATAAATTTCTTTTGCGAAATTTAGTTTATTCGTTGCCTGTACTGCGCAGTGGTTTAAACGCTGACCATGAAAATGTATATGATCATGTCTTTTTGATAAGCAGTTAATGAAATATGAGGGTTTTAAAATTTTGCTGACGTCAGCAATGGCCAGTCAAACGCCCCAAAATTTTTTTTTAGAATATTGTATACCTGCTTCCTTCATTGTATAGGTCTTGAAACGCTGATCAAGAAAATGTATAGGATCGCGTATTTTTGAATAACGGTTGCAGAGATATTAGGGTTCGAAGGTTTTTTGGTGACGTCATCAACCCGACCATTCTGAAACGGATTCGGGGACCCAGGTTTGGGAAACTTACCCAAATTGGTCCTAGGTAGTCCCTAGTTACCCACGCAGGAGATGACGTCAGTTATTTCCAACCGTTTCCAAGTTATTTAGCCTTAAATTTAAATGTGCA
The DNA here is from genome assembly GCF_029227915.1 of Hydractinia symbiolongicarpus. NCBI lineage: Eukaryota > Metazoa > Cnidaria > Hydrozoa > Anthoathecata > Hydractiniidae > Hydractinia > Hydractinia symbiolongicarpus. The sequence goes on from NC_079883.1 coordinate 21,964,715, forward strand.
ATGCAATGGCTTCACTAATCTTAATATACTTTCCTTTGACGTCATTATTGCTTTAACGTCAAAGTTTGCTAATTAACAAAACAAATTTTTAGGCGATATTTTATAGACTTTATCAAAGAAATTTTATCCACTTTGCAAAAGTGACAGACAGAACTGGCGTATTATTATATAGACTAGTCGTTGCCCGTGGAAAAATCCACGGGTTCGTCCGTCCTTTTTATTTACCCGTCGCAACAAAGTGGATAAAAATATATCGCATTTGATATTCGTGTTTCCGTAACATTATTTTCAAACTCAGCGGGGGGTCAGCGCAGAGACAGACAGACGACGGCTATTATTATAGAGATTGACGTTAAAGTAGTGTTATTGACGTCGCGCGTAACGTCATAAAATTTAACATTTGAGACATGCTTTTTTCGGCAACTTCAAAGGAAATTTCAGCGATGTTAAAGGAAAATGACGATATCCACTATGACCGTCACATACACTCCGTATTAATATAAGAGATGGATATTGACGTTAAATTAGTGTTATTGACGTCGCGCCGTAACGTCAGAAAATTTAACATTTCAGACATGCATTTATTGGCGACATCAAAGGAAAAATAAACACATCCACTATGCCTGCTACAGACACACGGAACTGGCGTATTTTAATATAGATTCACTATATCTAAAATCTAAAAAGTCTACTCAAGTGTGGAATAAATATGAATGGCATTTTTTCATCTGTCATCTATGCTAACTAGTGTTTTCTTTTTATGTTTTCTTGTAGCTGTCATAAATTACTGCGAAGTTAACGTTACTAGGTACAGCTGTATAGCTGTTCGCAGGGTCCGTTTCATTTTTTTCTTTTCTTTATTGCAGAAGTATATAAATTTAGCAATTCCTTTAAGTCCTATTCTGCACTTTCTCATTTAGTGTGAGCGGAAGTCACTCAACTTTAGGGTTAAATTTAGTATGTATCATTTTAACATTGCTGAAACGTATTAGAAATTAATCCGTTTCTAACAGCTTGTAATGATATAAATGTCTACAAATTAAAAGAGAAATCAAACATCTGCACAGGGATATATATTCCCAGCATTATCTTTCTGTTATATTCATATGACGCTCCTCACCTATCCGTATGGTTTATTTTAAATAATTTGACTTAAAAAAGCATTTATGGTAAGCAAGTTTTTTGTGTGATACATTTTTTTCTTGTATATGAAATATGAACATAAAAACAGCTAGTCTTAAATTTTAAGCAAATTTTTCCTTTTTTTATGTGTTTGTCCCAAATAAAAAATTCCATGTAGTAAAATTATATATTGCAGCATTTCATGATAAGATTTACTTTCCGATTCTAAAAATGGTACGTTATATTTGTGGTACGAGGCACCATAACATCGCTTTATTTATGTAATATATTGCAAACATGATATTTCTGTTAGAAAGCGTTCACACACAACTACACAGCACATTACACAACTCCAGCGGTTTTTTATGGGTCTATTTACGCTGTTTCAAGCACTTCTTTCCTTCATCCTGCTTTTTTCTTATTGTTGCAGTTATTGTTTTGTTTTGGCATACAAATACTATAAATACTCTAAATTCAGACGGTTTTGCCTTGCCTTGCCAATGGGAATGTATTAGCTTAGGAAGTGTCAGCAATGAAATTTTTATAGAAACAAAGAATTTAGAAATTGTTTAAAAATTTAACATAAAAGTAGCAATCGAAAAGCTTAACTTTTTTCTTACCAGGACCATCATATTTTTAGTGGGTAACTCTTCTCTTCTGTCTAGGAATATAACCTGCTTCTACATTGGATATCTTCCGTTCCTGTATCATTTGTGATCTGTATACTGGGTCTAATTGGAAATGGATTATGTTGCATTGTATGGAACCGTATTGGGAAGAAAAGTGAAACATCTAAATCATGCTCAATCTATCTGATCGTATTGGCTGTTGGAGATAGTGGCGTTCTTTTGTTCTTTTTGCTGACTACCTCGTTTCAAGTTGAATTCCCAAGTATAAAGGAAACTTACGCGTATGCAGTACTGTATTCATGGGTAGCTTATCCGTTAATGATTTACTTCAAGGTATACAGTCGATGGGTGATGATTGCTGTGACACTTAATCGTTTCCTTGTTCTTCGCTTTCCACTGCAGTCTGCCACATTTAACACAAGAAGAAAAACAGTAATTGTATTAACGGTGTTAGCAGTTGTCCTCGTTCCCTTTATAGTACCGTTTTGGTTTTATTTTGCACCAGAAAAAACAAGAGACGGTTATAAATTAAACAAGACAGATTTTGGAACAGGAAATGGTGGGGTAATTAACCAATTTTGGGTGCACTGTGTGTTCTTAATTTTGGTTCCTTTCTTGTCGATTCTGGTGCTAAATATTCTCATTATACGCAAGTTATCAACGCAGGCAAAGAAGACGTATTCTATTTCTAACAGAGGTAAAGATTTATATTCTTTTATTCATTCATTTGATTTCATACTCGAGAGAAAAGGCTGGATAAATAAAAAAAGGGTTAAAAAGGATAACAAAAAAAAATCCCAGGCTTTTTCTTTGTTTAGTTAAATGGTTTCAATGTCAAAAAAGTGAGCCAATTTTTATATCACAAAATGATTGGCTTCAGCATATCATTCACACATGAAAGGTGCATAAAGAATTTCTTCTTTCATAGGTTCAACGCGAGCAAAACAAATGAAAACACAATTGACCAAATCATTACTGGCTGTAACTTTCTTATTCATTACATTACTCTTTTGGCAATGTGTATCAAAATGCTTTTACATGCTGCAGTATGGAAAAGAATCACGTCGAGTTTGGAAAATTGTTGATGGTAATTTTGCCTTGTCCAAAATTGGTTTGGTTCTAAATTCATCCATCAATACTTTAATCTATTCCGTGATTGGAACAAGATTTCGAAATGAAGTTCGACGTTTGTTTTGCTGTTCGGGAGGAGCATACACTCAGTCGCCAGCTAAAGAACAGACATTAAGTATAACTTTGTCAAGAATATAATAACAATGACAATCTCAGACAAAGAACAATTCAATGTCAAACGTAAAATCATACATAAGTCAAACATCATACACAATAATACACTCGTTCAACAAAAAGTATATCAAGATACTGTTGAGTCGATGTGTTTAGTTAAAAGTATGAGATCATCTATTGGAGTAGTTAATACAGTTGGTTCTAAAATTTATGTTCTTTTAGTGTGTCAACCTTCATTCACTTTCCAAAGTCTATATGTTGCATAACTTTCATATTTGTGTAGTTAATATAAACATTACATTAGCGACTTGAAACAAGGACGGGACTATCTACGACGAAGAATAAATTAAATATTATTTTGAAGCGCATGTGCAGATCAGGGTAAAACCCCAAAAACAAAGTTGCTGTACTCCCTTCGACTCAAAAAGAACGATTTTAAGGTTGTGGCTAGAACGTTTTTACAAAGTAAAAATTTCATATAGAAATGGTAAAAAGCGCGCAGATAAAGCTAACATATTAGGAATATATTCGTTTTCTCTATATCTTGAGTGTTTTAACGATGTGCTGTCAGTTTCACATTTTCTTGCAATTTTTAACAGCAGCGATATTTGTTTATTTTTTGTTATCAATTTTTGGCAGGGAAATTTTAGTTTAAATTTTATTTATTTTACTTAACTTGTAACGTATTGTATCTTATCGACTTTAAATTACGTTTTCTTATCTTATCTGATCTGCTGGTTTTACCGTTTATCGCGTCGTCGGCTGCAGTCGTCAGGACATCTTTACTGAAATATTTTTAAACTGGCCGATAAAGCCCTTGGTAAAATCCACTGAGGCAGGAGATAAAAATGAAAAAGTAGTGTCATATGAATTTTGGTGACGTCAGCAATCCATTCACGAAAATTATGTAGAGTTGAAACACTGATCAAAATGATGTATAGGATCATATGCTTTCGACAAACGCCTAAGGAGATATAAGGCTTTGAAAATTCAGCAAAGACCCGGAAAAACACACACAATTTTTTTTTATTATTTTTATATGCCTGGATGTCTTTATCGTATAGATCTTGAAACGCTGGTCAAGAAAATGTATAGGATCATGTATCTATGGCAAACGGTTGCAGAAATATTAGGGTTTGAAGGTTTTTTGATGAGGTCATCAACCCGTCCATTCCGAAAGGGATTTTGGGATCCCAGGTTTCGGAAACTTACCCAAATTGGTTCTAGGTGGTCCTTACTTACCCACGCAGTGAAAAATCATTGACGTCAGCACCTCGTTTCCAAGTTATTTGGCCACAAAGTGTTAAGTGCACTGTAATCGCTTCAATAATTTAATATGGATATTGACGTTAAATTAGTGTTATTGACGTCGCGCCGTAACGTCAGAAAATTTAACATTTCAGACATGCATTTATTGGCGACATCAAAGGAAAAATAAACACATCCACTATGCCTGTTACAGACACACGGAACTGGCGTATTTTAATATAGATTCACCATATCTAGAATCTAAAAAGTCTACTCAAGTGTGGAATAAATATGAATGTCATTTTTTCATCTGTCATCTATGCTAACTAGTGTTTTCTTTTTATATTTTCTTGTAGCTGTTATGAATTACTGCGATGTTAACGTTACTAGGTACGGCTGTATAGCTGTTCACAGGGTCCGTTTCATTTTTTTCTTTTCTTTATTGCAGAAGTATATAAATTTAGCAATTCCTTTAAGTCCTATTCTGTACTTTCTCATTTAGAGTGAGCGGAAGTCACTCAACTTTAGGGTTAAATTTAATATGTATCATTTTAACATTGCTGAAACGTATTAGAAATTAATCTGTTTCTAACAGCTTGTAATGATATAAATGTCTACAAATTAAAAGAGAAATCAAACATCTGCACAGGGATATATATTCCCAGCATTATCTTTCTGTTATATTCATATGACGCTCCTCACCTATCCGTATGGTTTATTTTAAATAATTTGACTTAAAAAAGCATTTATGGTAAGCAAGTTTTTTGTGTGATACATTTTTTCACAGCCTTGTAACTCTTGCATATGAAATATGAACATAAAAACAGCTAGTCTTAAATTTTAAGCAAATTTTTCCTTTTTTTTTGTGTTTGTCCCAAATAAAAAATTTCATGTAGTAAAATTATATATTGCAGCATTTCATGATAAGATTTACTTTCCGATTCTAAAAATGATACGTTATATTTGTGGTACAAGGCACCATAACATCGCTTTATTTATGTAATATATTGCAAACATGATATTTCTGTTAGAAAGCGTTCACACACAACTACACAGCACATTACACAACTCCAGCGGTTTTTTATGGGTCTATTTACGCTGTTTCAAGCACTTCTTTCCTTTATCCTGCTTTTTTCTTATTGTTGCAGTTGTTGTTTTGTTTTGGCATACAAATGCTATAAATACTCTAAATTCAGACGGTTTTGCCTTGCCTTGCCAATGGGAATGTATTAGCTAAATGTTAGGAAATGTCAGCAATGGAATTTTTATAGAAACAAAGAATTTAGAAATTGTTTGAAAATTTAACATAAAAGTAGCAATCGAAAAGCTTAACTTTTCTCTTACTAGCTCCAACATATTTTTAGTGGGTGACTCTTCTCTTCTGTCTAGGAATATAACCTGTTTCTAAATTGGGTGTCTTCCGTTCCTGTATCATCTGTGATATGTGTACTGGGTCTGATTGGAAATGGATTGTGTTGCTTTGTATGGAATCGCATTGGGAAGAAAAATGGAGCATCAAAATCATGCTCAATCTATCTGATGGTACTAGCTGTCGGAGATAATGGCGTTCTTTTATTCTTTTTGCTGACTACCTCGCTTCAAGTTGAATTCCCAAGTGTAAATGAAACCTACGTGTATGCAGCATTTTTTTCATGGGTGGCTTACCCACTAATCATTTACTTTATAATATACAGCCAGTGGGTGATGATTGCTGTGACACTAAATCGGTACCTTGTCCTTCGCTTTCCACTGCAGTCTGTCACATTTAACACAAAAAGAAAAACCATAATTGTATTAACGGTATTAGCGGTTCTGATATTTCCTTTTGTTGTACCGTTTTGGTTTTATTTTGCGCCAGAGAAAACAACAGACGGTTATAAATTGAACAAGACAGACTTTGGAACAGGAAATGGTGGGTTGATACATGAATTTTGGGTGCACTGCGTGTCCCTCGTTGTAGTTCCTGTTTTGTCGGTTCTTGTGCTCAACATTCTCGTTATACGCAAGTTATCAAAACGAACAAGAAAATTGTCCACCATTTCTCGCAAAGGTAAGATCTCATTATTGCAGGTCGGCAGAAACGAGTAAAAATAGTTTTATTATTAGAAAAAGTAATTTAAAATCGTACATTTACCAAGATCACCATATGATTGGTGTTTAATCACCATTTTACTTCACTATATAATTCACACTGTCATAAAAAGTCTAAAATCTGTAAAAATGAGATCAATTTGACTCGAATTAGGAACATGTGCAGGAATTGGTGCACCTGAAGTTGCCTTTGCGAACTGTTGTGCGAAAATCAGTTTGTACGACAAAATGTATGAAAAAAACAATGTGGTACTAAAACTACCACGTGGCAATAGGCTAGCCACACACACACGTACACAGTTTATTTAGATGTGATGGCTCATCTGTCTTCTCTGTTTATTCTGAGGATACCTGTTGCTTTAACATTCTCAGCAGAGAATTACGTGGATAAAACGTTGATAAAGATTATAACTGCAGATAATTGCTGTGTTGTATTTCTGCTTATTTCTCCCTTTATTAGGTTCAACGCGCGTTAGAGCGGAACAAATGAAAACACAATTGACCAAATCATTACTGGCTGTAACCTTCTTATTTATTGCATTACTCTTTTGGCAATGTGTATCAAAATGCTTCTACATGCTGCAGTATGGAAAAGAATCACGTCGAGTTTGGAAAATTGTTGATGGTAATTTTGCCTTGTCCAAAATTGGTTTAGTTCTAAATTCATCCATCAACAGTTTAATCTATTCCATAATTGGAACAACATTTCGAAATGAAGTTCGACGTTTGTTTTGCTGTTCAAGAATATCGCAAACTCATTCATCAACTAATGAACGGACATTAAGTTTAACGTTGTCAAGAATCTACCAACATAACTTATCTGTAAACTAAACGACACGATATCAAGTTGATATTAATCACACTAGTTGAACTGTACACTGTAATGAAACAACTTCTTGGAACGTTCGTTTAAAGCCTTTTATTAAAAAAGTTAATGAAAAAAAATAACGGAAATACAGCTTTTTTAAATAACAAAATTTATAATGACTTATTCATTTAAATATATACTTTTTGATGTCACCTTGTTTTAATTACACAAGAAGTTTAATTTTTCAATTTTGTAGTAAACACCCCTTCTCAAAAAAAACGCCCACCTTGGAAATATTCTTAATCAGGGCGGGTATGTATAACAACAAAAATGACACTTGAAATTAGAAAACTACTTTATTATTTATTCACGGTTTTAAATTTGATTTACATACATAAATATTTATAGCCATTGTAATAAATATATTCTGTATTTGAAAAGAAAAATGTGTCCACTGTGAGATGGAACTCATAAAAATGTATTTTACTTACAAATCTGAATGTATGAAAACATAAAGGATCATATATAAATAGTAAAAAATGGAACCCTAAAGAGTTACTAAAAGCCCAAAAATGTATAAAACTATCAAAATAAAGAAAGTCATGACATGACACAACCGTTACTCTATTAATCCGCAAATAGAAGAAGGCACCTAAATATAGTCATAGAACCTGAAATTATAAAGATACGTAAAAAGTTATTGATACTGAGAACATATTCAACTACTACAAGCTAATTTTAAAATCATACCATGTGCATGGCCACACTAATAAAAGAAACGAACGGAAAATCTCCACTTCTGGTTGACAGCGTGTTGTTTGCAAGTATTGATATGAAGTCCAGCATGGTGCGACTCAACACACTGACTAGTGTTTTTATGACGAATACGATCTCGAATCATCAGTACCCAACGCTAAATAATATTATTATAAAGGTACGGTTTCAAAGGTAATTAAACAGTTTAGCACTATTCCACTGAAACTCATTTTTATTTCCCTAAAATTACTGACATTTTCCTGACAATTTCCGACATTTTACCAGTTATATTTAGGCTGACCCGGAGAGTTTTATAAAGCTTTACTTCAGAAAATGTAAATTTAATACAAGCAAAATACCCAATACTTTTTAAAAAGAGACCTAAATCCAATCCTTCTTAACCGTGTCAGGTTAAAAGAAACATGAGTTGTGAAAATGTTATCATGCTCAGCTTACTATTTTCGTTTCATGCATTTATTGATGCCGCAATCATTGTCGAAAGTAAATTATTGCCATAACTCAAGTTCAGACGATATTGGCGATTCAGGGTGGCCACAAATTTAAAAGTTCGTAATTTTAAGCGATTTTAGGAGGTTTTAGGGTGAAAACATTAAAAAACGTGTAAAAAACATTCCATATTTTAGATTTTCGGGGGAAACGTAGAATTACTGATAATTAACCCCTTGCTTATTTGGATCTCATAAAGGCTTCCAAGACAAAAAGCGAAGAATTTTGATTAAAATTTAATAACTTGCTACTTTGATTTTTCACAATTCGTTAATTGTAAGTTTAGATTAGACGGCCAAAAGTAAAAAATATGACAACCATGTTACCTGACTTAAATCTTTTTTGTCGCATTTCACTAATCGTAACACTTTATCCTTTTCGGTAGCCTGTACACACAAACCAGTGTAACTGCGGATCAGTCCTGATTTTGTCATCTCCCATTCCTGCGATAAAGCAACACAGATCATGTGACATTCTACTACTTCCATCACACAAACTATTTACACGAAACTGACAAGTAAACTCGGACACTAAATTTTCATTTGGTGGTTCAGAAAAAAAAGAATAATTCTTCCACAACAGTCGTTGCTGCAAAATCACACTCCCCCTCCATACTGGTAAAAAGGTCCGTCCAAAAGGATATTAACAACTATCAGGCTTAATTAGATGACAGAAATTTGATAAGTCTTACAAAAATCAATTACTGGCGTAATTAATGTACTCTGATTTAAAATGTTATCTTATCCTTCATTCGACAAATCATACTGGTAAGAGAAAGGGGAAAAAAGCAGCAACTGATATTCTAGTAAACCTACCTGACCTCTGTTCCACCTATGACAATGTTCTGTCGTCACAATAGCTGAAGTGTTGTCAGTAAAACATAATGGCTGCTTATTATCCATTTGTTTTAATTCACCATAAGCTGCTAGTTCGTTTGATGGTACTCTGAAACAAGAAAAGCAAGAAGTATTTGGAAATGTATTTGTTAATGTAGAAACAATGATCAGGGGCATATAGAATAATATTAAACATGCATTTTACACATTAAATTGGGGGCTAATTTTTTATTTGCAAAAGTTGCTGTTGCAGATCTGGTTCATTGATAAAAAAGTTTTCAATCTCTTCCCTTACCTCTTCTTCGATAACTACTGAAAGGCGTTGTGCGCAAATTTTATGAAAGAAATAATTTTTATAATTTGATGTCATTCTACCTTTGACGACCTTTTAGTAAATTTCATATTCAATATGCGGTACCAATATACTGACGGAAACCAGAATATTGTTTAGAAATAATTAACAATAAGATGGAATTGTGTTGGCACATCTTGGATTGATACAAAGTTGAATCAAAGAGACCTTCAATAAAATAATGACGACGGTAGCTACACTAACTGATGTCATGAGAGCGAGAAACTAATACTTTGTATGTCGTTAACATATTGCATGGGAGCAAGTAGAATTTGACCACGATCGAGCCCGCTGCCCTTCATCTGAAAGCATGTTACGGATGTACATGGGTAGGCCATCCGGATGAAGAACCTATAAGTTACTTCAATCCACAAGACAATAAAAAATTTTTACACATTAGATTTAAACTTTGAAATCTTAAAAAGGTAAACAAAAATTTGAAAAAAGTCTCTTTAAACTGCCAATAAAATACTAAGTATTCATTTTAGTTTTAGAAAGAAAAAACTACCACTTATGAAATTTATACGCATGTAGTGTCCACTTGATTGGCAGAAATTGACAGCTGAGTAGATAGCTGTGGACAAGAGAACATGTTTACCTTAACTGGGGATACACAGTTTCCAAATACCATTTAAACGATTGACATTTTAAATTCCTTCTTAACTGTTTTCTTTTTTCCAAACTAAAAAACAAAACGACAGATTAGCAAAAATGGCAACAACGTTACCGTAAGTTCGTGATTATGCGTCCACTCCCGATTAAGCGGCAACTCTAGATTAAACGCCTATCCTAAAAGGCAAAAGCCGGACCGCATAATCGAGCATTTACGGTATTTAAATTTATGAATTTACTTTCAGGTAATAAACTGTAAAGTTATATTTGGTTAATTTTCAAGCTAAGATAAAAATAACTTTAACAAACTACTTTCGAATTTAATTAGATTCTAGCTTCAATTTCTAGAATCCTGCTCATAACATTTTGAAAAATGACAGTTTTTTGGGTCATTTCCTAAAATTTGTAAACAGAATCGCCTCACGAACGCTAAATAGCCGGTGGGCTACAAAGGTTCTGCTTAAGGAGATGTGCAAGCCGGGTTTATAGTTTGGTCCAATAGTTTGCTGAACACGATTGTAGTCGATACTTTAGTACTGCGTAAAAGTAAGTTGTGGGATTAATTTGTGTTGGTTTAAGGAACACAATGGCGCTAGAGCTAATAAGGTTATAGAAATTATTCAAGGAAAGTGACAGGTTATGAATTTTCCTAAAGCTTTTTAGTTATTATGCCAGACTTTTACAAACGAGGTACTTTTGGTGAAACTTACATAATTTTTTTGCTTTAGTTGTTCGCAGAGTATAGAAATATCATGTTGTCTTAATTAACCATTTAATGACAATCTTCATTTTCTTCTTTTCATGATTTTTCTAGATTTTTTCAATACCTTTTTTTCTCTCAGGTTTTCAAATCCTACGTAAATATTTCCCACAATTATTTTTTTAAATAAAACAATTAAAATATAAAAGTTGTGGAAATAAGCAATCAAAAGTACTCGTGATAAAAAGTGTTTCATTTTGTCGTTATATTGCTGATGCGAAAAAAAAGAAACATGCTTGCTGTATTAGATCGTGTTTTCACACACAGCAAATATCAGAACTGTTTAATTTACGTTGTATTCATGTTATACTAGCAAATCGTGTTTAGCCAACAGCCATAATTAAAAATATCTTATTCGCTGTTTTGAACAAAACATATTTCGTGTATACTTAACACGAAATCAGCCCAGAGGATAAACATTTAGTTTTGTTAGTGTTATTATTGGGTCCGGCGAAGGGCTCCCTACTGCAGTTAAAGCTCTCCTTTCAGCTACAAAAGACTGCAGAAAAACCGATTCAGGTTAACGCTTTATCACAAAAATGAGGTTATATGCCCTAATAATATATTATTGGAGGTGAGGTAAACAACCCACAAAAGCGGAGCTGGTAAAAAGAAGGTATCATAGAGAAAGGACTATAGCAACAGTTGATAAGACATAGAGAAAATAATAACTTTGTTTGTTAAAAAAAAAAGAATTACCTCGCTTTAGATACAATAGTAGTCCCACCACGAGCTTTATAGACGAACTCTTTGTAGCTATCCATCCATACTTCTGCTATTCTTTGAATATTCCTGCATGACAAAAAATTTCTTTACTTCTCGTCCATCTGTTTAAGGCATTTTACAATTACCAAAGGCATAACAATTTGTAAAATTCAGTTTACGAAGGATATTTTTAAAAACTAACTTCACATATGTGAGACTGTTTCCATCAGGGAATGTATACGGATGCACTTTTCGAAATACATGTCCAACTCTCGAGCATGGTAGAATTTCCATAGTTCCCCCACACATCCACGTTTTAAATGAAATTTCTGATCGAATTAAACGAAATACATTAAGAAATACAATTTCCTTTACATGAACTCTTATAGAAAACAAGACATATTGTGATTTTTTCGAAACACAGCAAAAAAAATGTTTTGTAAGTTATTGGACTGTTGATTGCCATGGTAACAGGCTAAACAAACAAAGAAGGAGCGAACAAGTAAATAACATTTACCGAAGTTTTCTCCACCCCATATTTCCATATTAGGATCGTACGTCCGAAGTTTAAAAAACCAGTCTCTTCGAATACTAAATATTCCACCAGCGATCATGGGCGTTCTACATAAAAGAAAAAAACAACACTAGACTAGCTGATAATTAGGGAAAAAAGGATAAATATATAAATTAATGTTGGACGACTAACTTTATAGGATCAGTTGGATTATCTCGATGGTGTTTCGTATCAACCTTAGAAAGCACGTCCCATTTGAAACGCATATTCCAATCAAATCCTAAAAGTTATAAAAGGTTAATATAAGAGACCTTTGACCCTGATAACTGACACGTCCTTGTCTTTGAAGTTTTGCTAGGATGTTGCTTTCGTTTTGTGGGGAAATTGTTCACCATTCGAACTTTAAACAGTTTGCTAATAAAGACACTGTAAAGATACTTTAGAGCCAAAAATTTAAACTGTTTATTTGGTTAACCAGAAAATTGTTAAAAATTATTAGTTAAGTAACCCAGAATGCTTGTTTCCATTTGACTGCATTTTCCGCAATAGCGAAAAAATATCACAATTTTTTTTGTTACCGCGTGTGCACTTAAAAAGAACTTCAATTTTGTCCAAGTGGTCCCGCGCTAAAAAGAAAGCATTTTGCGCAATTGCGGTAAATGCAGTCGATTAGAAACGAGCTTTAAGATTATTTACAATTACATGAGGATTATAAAAATGCAACACAATGTAGCAGAACACTATTGGGTTAAAAAAGTCAGTAAGTGGTGAAAGAAGGAGTGGTAAATATTTGATTTACGTTTTTGTCCAAATGGCAACAAGTCAAACTAGAGTTAAAATGTTAGTACACCTACCAATGTTAATTAGTTCAAATTAGTGACAGTTCTAAAAAAGATTAACATATAAATTAATTACACGGAAATTCATCAATTTGCCATAATTAACAGAGCATATTTCTGCACAGAGGCACTCGTTTAGTCTTTAAAAATTTCTTAGAAAAACCAAAGTTGTGTATGAAAATGCATTTGTCAGAAGTTTAGAAGAATAGATCGTTGAATGGATCAAGAAGTAAATGAAATAGTGTTCGTATGAATACCTCCTTTTAATTCTGCACTGGAAGACAAGTAAGCAAAGTTGTCCATACTAATAATGTCAATCACCGGACACACGATGGATTTTGGTTTCTATACAACAAATATGATAGGCTTACATATTATCTAGTACATTTCGTCTGGCATTTTGAACAAAACTCCATTATAATCTACAACATTCCTCTTGCAATTTTAAACCCCCTAATGCATTAAGGGTCAAAAAGGAACAGTCAAAGAAGGGTGGGTTAATAAATAAAAATAACAAAAGGAGTTAACAGAAACACATGACTAAACAGAAGATTAGGATATAGTAAAATTATTTTACTTCGAGCATAATTAAGTAAGGAAACTCTCTACCAGCAGTTAATTTAAATTAAGTCAATTTAAATAGACTTCATGTAAAAGACGGTATCAGAATTTCCATTTTTTTAAAATCAAATACTGTAAAAGAAAGTAAGGATGATAATTCAAGCAGTAGCAAATATTCCCTAAATTGTACTTTCACAAATCACTTCAAAAATCATACCTGAATAATTCTAGTAAGTAAAGGTTCCAGCCACTTTGTGTTAACTTCACAGTGACTATCTAAGAATGTCAACACTTCACCGGAAGCTAATTTGGCACCAGATATTCTTGATCTTATTAAACCTAAAAAGACAGTAATGTTATACGTTCCTAATTGTACTGTTTTGATAATTTTGATGCTCTGGAGCTTAATCCTAACAGACTTGAATATTAAATAGCATGGAGGAATGTGTTTTTTATCTTATTAAACCTAGAAAGTTATTGATACATAATTGATTTCGTTCTTAATTTCATATTTCAATGAAGATCTTGAAGATGTTATTGGTACTAACAACAGTACTCTTAAATGTTACAAAGCTTGAGAAGAGGGGGGATCACGACCAAAAAATTTAAAATACATTATATTTTTGCAGTTTAGCAGGTGTATAGAAATGTAAAAGACCATAAAAAATAGCTAACGCCATGACTATCGGCAGGATGTCTTCATTTTAATGGCTGATATTAGCGATTGAACGGTCAAACAATAATGGCGCAGTCATCGAAAATTTAAAAACAAGTAAATTATCTTTGGTATGATAAAAATAAAGATGAGTACGCTCTTAATCTCCCTAAGAACGGGCCTTTTTTATTACCAAAATAGACAAAATCATTCCTATGGCAACACTGCTTTTTTGCTTTGCGAAGTTATAAACTTTGAAGGACGTTTCTCCATAATAGCAAGGAGTGGAAAGTTTGATATTTAAAAAATACGTTTCACCATAATAGCATGTAGCAACTATTTGTACTGTCATAGTAGTTAAAGTTGATCAATAGAAATAAAGCTATGCACCTTCTCTTTTTGCATTTCTTTTCAATACCACTTTTGGTAATTTTGAAAGGTACAAGCCATCATCAGCTAAAATCATAGTGTTATTATCAGTAATTGAAGAATACGCTACGAGGAATATAATCAATTGGAGATTATGCATATTGTCCCAGGTATTAAGTATAAGGGTTAGGGTTAGGGTTAGCATAATTCCTAAATTTACCACGATGCAACATATAATAAATACAAATGGATGCTCTACTATATATTCCCAAATTTATTTTTCTTAACACTTAAGCAAAATCTTACAAAGATAACTCTAACGCTCTGTATTAAAAATGTTCAATTTCTCCTACACAAACATGCTCGAAATGTTGATTCAAAGTTAAAATGTTCTAACAAGGCATATTAGGAAAGAGATCAATTAAAAAAGTCGTGATGAACTAATTGATTACTCTAAATCTCACTGCACAATGAAATGTGTCTAGGCTACAAATATATATATTTGGTATAGTGTAATGAATACTATTATATATAACTTACTGTTAGCACTGAAATCATCCACCAGAATTATTTCTTTCAACAGATACGAAGGACTTCTTGTAAGAATACTAGACAAAAGGATTTGAATTGGCTTGTTTAGATTATCGACACATTTCAAAAGTAATTACTTGACAAAATAAACAATCTGGGAGCAAAATAATACACACATAATTAACACGATTACATAAGACTTCTTGAAGCTCGCAGCATTGGAATTAAGCTCGAAATAACAAACACAGAACTGAAATAATTACAGAAAAATTTACAAAACACATTGTTAGAAGATATTCTCAGACTTACCTCTTTATGGTTCGTAGTAGAGTCGATCTAGCTTCATTATGAAAAGTAATTATAACACTTGTTAGTGGAAGAGCTTTTGGATAGCTTAGTGATACACACCTGTAAAATAAAACTGTTTGCAATATTGCTTCAAAATAAACATCTAAAAGTGTCTTGCCTATGTATTGTCTATTTATTGCGACTCATCTCAAAGATGAGTCGCAATACAAAGGAGGAGAACAGGGGGAGAAAAAAGAGAGCATGTGTTGAAACTGTTGTTGAATAAATAAAAAAAGATCACAAAAATAAAAAAATTAAAACATCAGCCAAGAAAGCGTTTACTAAAGTGACTAAACGTTCCATCAATTGCGCATAAAGTGTAGCTACATACTGTTTGTGTCTTGTGTCAGGTATCGTTCTATACCATGGAATTTGGTCACTTTTCCATTGATTAAACTTATGATGCTTGTATGCATTCTTTTTATCTCTTAAACAATCTTCATTTAAATAACTTTCTACATTAAACGTTTTTCCGCTCTTCAAATCTAAATTTTTTTTCTGCAAAAACAAAATAATAGATTAACGTTAAGCGAAGGTAAAATATAATTTACTGTTGTTGTGAATTAAAAACACATCATCCAACAAACAGTCTTGTTTTCAATCTCTAGGTATGTTAGGTCAAGCAAGGGAAATTACTTTGTAGTCATATGTTATGATCAGGTTTACATGTTTGTTTGTTTTTCATAAGCATGACATTTATAAGCATGCGTAGGCTCAAATTTGGTCATTTTTAAGCATATGTTAAGCATTGACTGAAGATGTTGTGAAGAGTTTTTATGGTTTTTGTTTCGTGAGCAGTTTTTCTTTTTATTCTTATGTCTGAATTAACCGGTATGTAGTGAGATTTAAGTTGTAATTACTGATGTTTAGAATTTAAATGTGCATATTCCGATAAATTTTGCATATTTTTGCTATTAAGCATATTTTGAGCCTGAAAAAGTACTTTTCACAAGCATTTTAAGTCTTATTTTGGAATTACAAATGCTTATAAAAAACATGTATTACATTAAGCCATTTTAACGTATCTTTAAAGCTGATCTTCTAACAGAAGGTATCACTTTAATACGGTTCACAAGGATAAAAATAATTAAAAAATTCATTCCCGTTATTAAAAGTATTCTATAAAAAATCCAACATTTTAGCACAGGGCACATTGAGAGTGTGGAAAGCAATGCTTGACCAATGTGTTATAAACGACTTATGAAACCAACATTGTAGCTAATAATATTTTGACATGGTATATGTAAAAAAATTGAAGACAGGTACATACCTTGATTCTGTTATGTATATGATAGTATGAAAGTTGATTGTGAATCATGAAATACAGCATGGTTATCACAAAAACTATAACCAAGGTAAGTGCACACCAACGCCAACCAGCTTTCATAATATATACTTTGTTAGTTGTTGGTGTTTTTTTTAATAGACCTATGAAATGAATTTCAATACGATTTAAAAAGGAATGTTGCTAGATTACATAATCAGAGTTAGCTGCAAATTTCTAAACCAAACTTCCTGATTTTTCGTATTTTTTTAGACACAAAAAACAGAAAAACAGCAGAGAATCATATAGCAATTTTCGAATTATTAAAAATGAAGTAGTAATCCTGCTACAAGAAAAGCCACTGTTGTAAACAAAATCGTTTGAATGTGCTTGAACGTGAAAGCTTTTTCTGGAGTAATTTCAAATCTCTAATACCTTTGAAGTACATATTGCATAAAATATCTTACAATTCCTGTAGTAGTAAGCTATAACATTGTACGAAAGGAAAATATTTCTGAAAACAAAGGTATTTCTATGCCATACTCTGATGGCATCAGGAAAAAACATAATCATTGTTAACCTATTCCCCCATAGTTGCTTAGTAAATTCAGAATGAAAGGAGTCCATTATAAAGCATCTGCGTAGAATTCACATGTTCAATGTTAAAGCTAATTTCACTGTTAATAAATACATAAACATTTTTTTGGCTCTAAATAGAATTTTGACAAACACATAAAAACACCTTAGTCAATTTTCCTCAAACCCCCTAATTTTTCTTTAAACGACAACCCTCTCCTTATAATAATATATTTGGCCAATCAACTTTTTTATGTCAGACGTTATACCATACAATTTCGTTAAAATAATTTAACAAACAACTACTACAATGGACGTACATGTACTTTTTGACACATAACCCTGCTCAAATTTCCTTCTACATTTATTTGTAAAAAGAGGAAAAGCAAAAACTGAATTCATCCAGAGTGCCAAGCTGAATATCAATTTTTCGATCGTAAAAAATAGTACACATAAAATTCAAACATATACAATAAATAGTGATTTTGATCGCAAAAAATAAAATCAATACAAGTATATATATAGCTACTAACTTGGCAAGTAGAAACGAAAAAATATATACCAAATTTCTGATTTTGTGTGTAATACTAAATTATAAATGTTATACCAAAAGGGTTTAAACTTTAAATGCATTGGAGCTGTAGCTTTTTACCACTGCCTATATTAAAATACTCCATTTTTCGTCTGTGAACCAAAATGGTAGCTGCGAATAACATAGGGCAAATTCCTGTGGATTTTCCCGTGTATGGTCATTGATTTCCATGGGCTAGCAACTAGTGATACATAAAAAAACAGTCAATTATAGAATATAGTTATTCCATAAAAGTAATTAAAAACACAAATAATAAATACTATCAGTCGTTAAAATCATTATAATGTTAAATGAATGGTTTTGATTTTGTATTGTACAATTGAAAAAAGTACAGTCCCAGATTGCGTGCTTTGTGCTCAGTATCTGTTGAGTGTCTTATTTTTTTTAGCTACCTGCATCTTGCGTGGAAATTTAGCTTTCTTGTTTAAACAAAGCAACTGAAGCAATTCTTCTTCTGCATTTGCTATTCTTAAGTCACCAAGAAAGGAAACAATACATCTTCAAAGTATACTTTTTTATAAAACTCTGCAAGTGCATAATATGAATTGTTTATGGAAAGGCTGTAGGGACTTTTATATTTTTGTGCACTATGAAAACCTGTTTTTTAATTTTTTACATTTTTATGGTACTATTTTAAAAATGGCTAAGAAAACCATCTAGTATGGCTTCATCAAACCATCCTAAATGACCCATAAACCAATGAAATCATTAGAATTTTTCAAACTAACACTATTTTTGCACAAGTCAGGTTAATCAGTTGCTTTGTATTCACTACATAGTCCATCAAAAATACATTTGATTAACATATATACACATCAATATAAATGACTACAGAATATTACTTCAAAATTTACTACTGTGCTAGGGTTAAAAATGAGGTTAAAAACCAACTACAGTCAAATCTATTACAACGCAACCTTGGATAAAGAAACCAATGTAAATGAATCACATTCACATGCACCTTAAGTATCTCTGGGAAGCAGTATCTCTGTGAAGCAACTTGTAACATAAAGCATTATTCTTATGTGTCGAATACACAGATTTGACCATATTACATTCAGTACATAACTGCTAATTCGAAAAGACATCAAAATCCAAATTAACAAACGTTTGAATTATACAGCTAACAAAATAAAAGCTTTATGACAGTAGGGTGTTAACATCAAACAGGTAAATAATTACTCCAACAGCAATCGAATTAGCAGATGTGCATTGAATATATTTTTGTGTGTACAATCAATAATACAAACAAACTTAACCAGCTGTGCTATATTTTACTGATAAAGTTAACTTCATAAAGTATATACAAGAAAATCCTAACTATGTCAATTTCTTTTGTCGTTATCTAAATCTTCCAGTTTTTTCATCAAGGCTCCTCCAAATGAGTCCACATAACTTGCACTTATATTTTGAAGTAAGCTGTATATTGTCTCATATGCAACAGGATATTTTGCGGACCCATTATCATCAGTATCAAAATCGTGGCCAATAACTTGGAAACCTTGTAGGTTTAATCTAATTGTAAATTTTTCCGATTCTTTTGTTTCGATATTAATACAAGCATTGTCCGTGGCTTGTGGTAAAACTTTAGAAAGAGCTATACTGTTGACAGCAAATCCAATATCTTTAATATGAAAGTCAATTTCTTCCAATAGATTTACGTCTTGAGTAGCCATGTTTGTTTACTTTTTAAAGAACTATAAAAACATGAAAATTGTTAAAATAAACAAAAAATATTACCCAACAGTTTTCATATTGCAATTTCTGAATTTCTAAATTGAAGGTACTACACTGCTTTTACTTTTTTACAAACAAGAAACAAGTGGAAGGAGTGCTGTCATGTTTTTTACAACAGCATTCTGAAAAATAGGCTTAAAAAAGCATTCAAAATAGTACAGGCGAGATGCATAGAGCTAATTCAACTCACATTTAGAGATATGCATTCATACTAACAAATAAGTTAATTTGAAATAGAAAGAATATTTAAGGAAGTCTCGTATTTTAACACACACAGGCTAAAAATGTAGTAACATATATATAGACATTGGTCAAAGCTATCAGAGAAATTTTAAAATTTTCTTTCAAAAATTCATTAGAGAATTGAAGAATATTTCTTACAAACAGATATTAACTTTGAAATAAAATTTACCAGATATAATTTAAAAATTTGTCAGTAGAACACCAACTCTTGATTTTTTCATCAACATGAAATTATTACCACAAAAGTACCCTGCTTTGTGTGAAAAATTTACGATAGATAACATCATATTATGCTCCTGCACTTGAATGAATCTTGGTCTATCCACTTTACGTTCACCATTCTGTGAAAATGCCATCAATGAAATCATTTATGACAAACTATTTATGCTAATAAAACAATTTATCAAAATGAATTAACATGATACTTCTCAACTAACTTCTCAATAATTTCCTCTGTGTTCATTTCCTGGTTGTTAACAAAACTCTGTCTTAACAAGAAAAACTTTGCACGTAACCAATAACGTGGCTTGTGATATTTCATGATAGCAGAAACATTATCAAAATTAATATTTTGCTGCAATAAATCTTCACTTTGGCATAATTGTTCATATAGATAATGAACAGATGTTTTAAATCTCCTTCGAAATTCAATCGGTACATCTGCCGTTAAGTCACTCCATCCAGCTTTAATTTGTTTTAAATTGAAGAGAAAATCAAACAAAGATAGAAGTTCATTCCAGTTTACATCTTTCATTTTCATCACATCTGAATGATAAAGTGCAATTACCAAACCTTTTTTGACAGTCGTTGAAAAACATGGTGGCCTATTACGTGTTCTCTGCAACTGTACCCATTTACTTAAACATCGCTTATTAGAGCGACCAATATAATGAGACACAAAGCGCCAATCAATTTTTTCAGAATTCATTTTACTTATGATAGAACGAAGGTTGTAAATTTGTTCTTTAGTCCAAGTTCCATACACATAATTATTTACAAAATGATGGTGGTATTTAACACTGAGGTCATTTGCGGTTCTGTTCATGTGTTTAGAAATAATATTCCAATTCTTTCCATACAATTTTACAAGATTTTCTAAAGCTTTTAACTCTGCTAAAGAAAATGGTCCAGTCTTAAAGCCAGCTTTGGATTTGAAGTGATGCTTAGCTTTAATACGTACATTATCTAATGTGCGCTGAACACCAAAAGAAAGTTTTCTAATAATATCAGTACATCCTTTGTTTTTCTCAGGTTTATATAAAATCATAATGATATCTGTATCAGGGTTTTCTTTCTGTAATCTTTCCAAGTTTGCTTCTAACTGATTAACTTCATGTAGTTGCCACTTTCCTTTCAATGGTACAATACCTTGTTCCCGTAACTTTTCTAAAATCATTTTGCTATTTTTATTTTTCCAAATATGCAAACAACCATATGGATCATAGATAGGTGCCTAAATTTCATAAAAAGACATTGGAATTTATCCTCAGGATTTTTTTAAGACAAAAATCTAAAAGATTAAAAGCATAATAATAATAATGTTTAACTAACAACAACTTCTTTAAGAGTAATAAAATCAAACTCTACTAGCCCTTTGAATTTTTGTAAATCTATAGTGCCTAGAATTTTTCACCATTATAGAAAAACATTTCAGTACATGTAAAAAAAAACAGCAATACTTAATCAAAATAATGGCAGCTTTTTAGAGTTTCATAGAGATTATGGGAACTAATTGAAAACATTAACATACAAAAATCTCAGGCATGTATGATTATGATCAAGTAATGAATTTACAATTCAAGTTTACAATATTAAAAAAATGTATGGCGGCAATAACAGCGCAAATAGTAGGGCAGAGATTTGTTCCCTTGTAAGCAAATATAACCTTATGGGGACTATACTGTCATGTAACTAAATTACAGAAGGTTTACTACATCTTTATCCATCTTTGTTTAAATTGGTAGCTTGATCCCTACTTTTTGCTATGAATACATGACATAGTCTGGGATGTGTACGATGGGCAAAAACCTGATGACCAGAATATATATATGACAGACAAAACATGAATTTTTCCATGGGCAAACAACTAGCATATCAATATCACTACGTGCAGATCTAATTTATTCGATTTTACATGGATAAAGATTTTTCGAAATCACTTGAAGGAAATGTGAACTGACAAAAAAAAAGCAAACAAGAAGTATATACCGTCTCATCTTTTTCACACATTATTTACCACCAAAAAATAAATGGTAAGCACAGCAAGTTCTTTTATGGTTTCAAATTTGCATGTATAAAATAGGATAACCCTAGAAAATATAACAATTAAACAATATAGTAATTCAAATGTGGAACATAATGTGTTTCACAAGAAAAATTTCTGACTGATTATACTAGCCAAGGCATACTATATCTTAATAACCACAATATACTACACCTATGCTTACTGTCCGTAAGGGTATTACTAGAGAATTTTGGCAATAAATTGGTAGCTAATAACTTATACAAGCATAGAGGAGCTTGATAAACCATAGAATGTGTTTAAAAATTAAATTTATGTTGAATATGGTATTACTGATGAAGATGCAGAGAAAAACATATTAATGTGAATTTAGTTAATTACAACTGATTAGTTAATCACAACTTTGCAACATACCTTTCAAAGACATGGATGGTACATTCTTTTTTTCAAATTTCCCCTGTACAATAAACTTACTTCCATCAGTTCTTTCATAACAACGTGGAACACATTCTTTAATCTAATAAATCATTCATTCACTTGCAGCATTTCGAAATTTGCTCTCATAGATCATTGATGTAATTTGAGCCTCCAGTTGTCACACGTAAAATACGTTATTTCATAACAAATCTAAGTAATAAAGGAAAGAACCCCACCTAAAAACAAATTATTTTCCCCACTGAGAAATCAGAGATTCAAACAAGTCTATTTTAACCTCTATGATAATAGACAAAAAATAGTTTAGACACTGGCTGTGGTTGAAATGCACAAAATTAATAACATGTAAATATTTCTTTGCAAAATCTTTGGTCTTGCTTTGAATTTTCACAATGCCGAAAAACTGATTATTCTATGTGAAATGTAAACAATTAGAGACAGAATTCAAACCAGGACAAAATGTATTGATTTAAAAATATTTTAACTTCTACCCTAGCCTAAGTAAATAAATAAAAGTTAAATAGTAAAAAAACTATCAAATAAGATACAAGAATAGACTTGTAGTAGACATATTTGAAAACCTAGTGCCCAACCCAGTTTGGACAAGTTTTGAAGATACCTTCTCATACAAGCAGTTAAAATTATGTTAGGATTTACTAATACTTACTATATTGCATAAGCAAACAGGTCTGTTTACTAATATTAACTAACATCTGCAGACTTTTTTGTACAAGAGAAAAATTATAAAATGGCAAAAGACAGCTATAAATTGTCATATTGTGAAAATATTCAATATTTCAGCATTCATAGAAAGTTTAGCACCCATAAAGACTTCGAAATGTTAATTAATTTCAAATAGTTAGCTTTTATAGACCCATTTCTTAATTTGGGGAATATTCACTAAAAAACAAAAGATATTTTTTCATAATTCTTGAAAATATGCTGTTTTGCTCCCTTTGTCGATTTTGATGTTGTTCAATCTATGCCTTTAGAATTGTTTTAGCATTACAAATGTACTTTATTTGATTACTTGTGTATATGATTTTATAAAAAAATTGCTATATCGTGTTTGTACGTATTTATGTGATCAAGGCGGATTGTTGCCACTAAAAGCTTGTCGAAATATAATACGGTTTTGTTGTTAAAAAAAACATTTTTTTATTGAGTACCTGACAGCAACAACTCCATGGTGAACATTACAGGATCCAAATAATTTTTCTTAAATAAATTACAATCCCGCTTTGATATAAAATAGGTAATCCTAAGCATTTTTATAAATAAAACAAAACAATAAAAAAATGAAAATAATGTTTGATTTAGCAGAACAAAACCTTCAAAATTGCTTTACAGAGACAGCATATTATATCTTTAAAAAATAAATTCACATAAAAACATAAACGTGTCACAACGCTTCATTAAAAAAGGAATATTGTTTAATACAAAAATACTGTAATCATTTATGAATTATCAAGGGATTGCTTTTCAACAAGTTGTCGAAACAAACCATTCTCTTTCTTCAAAAGTTCATAATAACCACCCACTTCAGCAACTGCACCATTTCGTAGGACAGCAATTTGATCAGCTGTTTTGATTGTTGACAAGCGATGAGCAATAATAATGGTTGTTCTATCTCTCATAAGCTTCTGTAATGCATCCTGCACTAGGTGCTCACTTTCAGCATCAAGAGCACTTTAACAAAAACATATTTTGGTTAATTTATAGTAGGAATAGCAGGCCGGGAAAGAGGAGAATATATATATTTTTTTAATTGTAACATAGCTAACAGCAAACTTTTAACAAAAAAACTCTGACATAAATTTTATGAAGAAAATCAACAAACAACATTACAGAAAGTTTTATCAACAAGAAGTGGTTAACAGTGCAAGAGGTTTTTGCCAGTGATAATTCTTGGCACAAAGAGTATAAGTAAATACTAGCATGATAATTAGTTGTACTTCCATTTTTTATTTGTCTATCTATTTTTGTGCACATGGTTAGTATATTGATATGTATTCATATATATATATATATATATATATATATATATATATATATATATATATATATATATATATATATATATATATATATATATATATATATATATATATATATATATATATATATATATATATATATATATATATATTTATACAAGAGAAAAAATGCTGGAATATGCAATTTCCAATGATCTACAATTCTCTTAATTTAAAAATTCGTCTTCAGGTGCTTAGGGACTTGGTAATCTTAATAAAACTTGCAATCAGTGAATGGTCATTACCACATAGTACAACTTAGAGCTCCAATTTTACCTAGTAGCTTCATCCAACAACAGAATGCAAGGATCCTAAACAAAAATTAAGCATTCTTTAATAATTTAAATAAAAAAGGGAAGAAATTCTGGTTAGTTGTGTTCTGTTATGCTTACCTTTAATATTGCTCTTGCTAATGCAATCCTCTGTCTTTGTCCGCCTATAATCAAATTATCAAAACAATAAAATTTGTTATACATTTTGTGCAAGGAAAATTTACACTATATCAGTTTGCATTGATGATGTATTTACTTTACCTGACAACATTTGGCCTCTCTCTCCAACAACTGTTTCAAAGCCATCTGGAAAGCTAGTAACAAATTCATAAGCATGAGATTTCTTGGCAGCCATGTGAATTTCTTCATCACTGACATCATTATCTATACCATATCCAATATTTTTACTGATGGTTGTTGAGAATAAAATGGGTTCCTATAAAATAATTAAATTCCTATAAAAACGAATTTGCTAAATATTGTACAATATTAATAAAATTGAATATGATTCTGTTTAATATTAGACTCCCCACCCCAAAATAACTTTCAGAAATAAATACAAAACTCTTTCTTTAATTACCAAAAGCAAAAATGAGGTTCTACATAAATTGCGTTGTTTTAGTCTATTACATTGCAAACATTTTGCCCCTTGGGGCTAACCATGGTAGCAGACCTAGTAGACATTTTATCTCTCACCTGGTTTACTGTTCCTATATGTTGGCGTAGAGAAGAAGGATCAAATGAAGTAATATCTTGGTGACCTATTTTTATACCGCCACCATTAACATCATAATGACGTAGCAGTAAGGAACCAATTGTACTCTTTCCACTACCACTCTCCCCTAAAACAAAGAAAAATAACCCTTTTAACAGTGAATAGTACCATAAAAAAAAGATGTTACAAACACAAAATCTTCCTTTTAATGCAAAACACTTATATCCTACACCTGCAACTGTGACACAATTACCAAAGTAGCTTTGGAAAGCTAATGTATATTTTATTAAAAATATAAAAAGAAATAATATTACCAACAATAGCAGTAACTGAACCAGAGGGAACATGCAGTTGAAAATTATTAAGAATTTGTATTTCAGGTCTTGCAGGATAGGAAAACATTACATTTTCAAATTGTATAGATTGATCCTTAATCGCTTCAGAAATCTGTGTACCACCTATATGACAAAAAAGACAATAATATCCAATATGTTGAATTCAATTCACCTTTAAAAAATTTTAAAAAATATGTCAATAATACACTAGTTTGGTATAAGTGTTTTATGTCATAAAACATACCACAAAAATACATGAGGGTCTAACATTCGCAGTCATATCTGCAGTATTTTGCCATTCATTTATAAATGCATTAAATAAGCTTAAAAAAAATTATAAAAGATTAACAGGTCATAAAATTAAGTTTATGTAACACTGCTTACCACTTAAAGGAATAGCAGGCTGCTTGTCAATTATATTCCATATCCTTGTACTTGCACCCAGACCTTTCATCAGCTCGGTGTAAAATGTACCAAGACCTAATAGATGCAAAATACAGCATTTTCACATAGATTATAACCACCTTCCATATTTATCCAATTAGAATGCTTATTTAATAATTGACTAATTACGAACTTTAAGTAAAATATCATAGTTTATGCTAGTTTATTTTGTTTTCCTAACACTCTGACAAAAAAAAACACAATTTTTTCACAAACAGGCAAATTCATATGCTAACTCCTTAATCCTGGATGTTTAAAATCTTTATGAAACACTGTCACACAAAAAATAAAAATAGTCCTCTTGCGACTTAAGTCGATTTTATTTAAGGACTTTTGTACAAAGACAGATAATATCACAATTAATCACCAGAAAGTTTTCATTCAAAAAAAATTATCTAACATACGGAAAACATAATCCATCTTATAAATATAGCTAGGACATATAAAGTTGAGGTTTAAAAGTTTATTTATTTTAAGTGTCAAATTTCAGATTTAAGTCAGTGATTATAACAAGGTTTTGCTAAATAAAATCCCTACTCAGTAAAATAATTGTTACATTTTATAACTAATCGTAAGCCCGTGGAAAAATCCACGGGTTCGCCCGTCCTTTTTATACTGCATTGTGTGCGTCTTGCTACTCGCACAGCTAAGCTACCATTTTGCATGACAGACAGACAGACAGACGTAGACGGGTATTATATTATAGAAGTCGTTAACCCGGGAAAAAATCCACGGGGTCACCTGTCGCGTTTGTTCGTTCTTTAAATTTACCCGTCGCAACAAAGTGGATAACAATATATCGCATTGATACTTGTGCGCATTTTAAAAATTTCGTGTTTCCGTTACGGGACACTGCTTTCGCGGACACACAGACAGACGACGGCTATTATTAAAGAGATGCTTTAGCAATTTTTCAACAAAGAGAACAAATAAAATAAGATACTATTAAAATATTAAGTATATTAGCCACACTTTATATTTTTTTTTCTGACAAGAAG
Organism: Hydractinia symbiolongicarpus; assembly: GCF_029227915.1. Classification (NCBI taxonomy): domain Eukaryota; kingdom Metazoa; phylum Cnidaria; class Hydrozoa; order Anthoathecata; family Hydractiniidae; genus Hydractinia; species Hydractinia symbiolongicarpus. The sequence continues at coordinate 21,992,092 of NC_079883.1, forward strand.
CTAGTATGTGTACATCTTTACAACACACCATAAATATTTTTTCTTCAACTGTGTACACATGAATTTTTAAGAGAATTAACGCACTTCTGTAAGGAAATACAATTTAAAAAAAGATTGATTGTAATTCCATAGATGAAATATATACCTAAGCCTTTGCAGTTAGAAATATTGATTTTGTTTAGTGTCTGTTTAACTTTTTTAGGTTACCAAGAATTTTTTTCAAGCGTTTTGATTTCTTAAATAAATGTAATGTTAAATTGCATTTAGGTGACTTATTTTAACAAAAACAAAATCAAGAAGGCAAAATTATCAACCCTCAGATGCCCCTTTAAGAGCGACAATTAAAATAGGTTACCATTTAAAATGGAAACTGTATTTCAAGAGACACTTTTCCGCAAAGGGACACTTATTTAATAAAAAATGAAAGCCCACTATTATCTGTTCACTTAAGTTCGTTTTTAGTCGACTTTTTAATTTTACTGTTTATATCTTTATTACCCTCCTTAACTGTACCGTCTTTTAACCTATGAATTTATATCTAGTGAAGGTCAATATATTTGTGTATATGGTAAATACATAGTTCCTTTTCTAAAAATTAACACGAGCGAATGATTTCACTTCGTTTCCTTTGCAAATAAATTCTGAATCAGTATAAATTTTTTTAAACAATTTTTAAATATTAGCAGTACAACATACCCGATATAGATATACCAACATAAACTGTATACATTAAAAATGAAGTCAAATCACCAACAGTGATAAGTGAGTCAGCCATCATGACACCACCATTGTATAAAACAAGAAGAGCTATACAATTGCCAGAAAAACCATTCTAAAATAGAAACAAACTTTTAAATTTAGCCAATTCAAAAGTTTACATTTCATTAAAATGTTTCTAAAAACAACAACAAATTTTTGTGAGCAAAGACAAGGACAACCAACTAATGGTGTCAGTTGCGTTGTAACATTAACTGAATGAGCTAGTTAACACTAGCATAACATAACCAATAATTATTACGATAAAAAAACAAACATAAAAATTGATATTATATACAGCATAAAAGCCTTTTTAAACTTAACGTTTATTGTCAGTACATACATTCTTCAACTTTAATAAACTGGAAGCAAATATGTATTTTTTAGATTTCTGAGGATTTTTAGACAACATACAAAACCAGTATAATATATCCGTCAGGTTCACACCTGTGGATATCTGTTATAAAATTTCAATGTTATGTACTTACAAATCCAAAGAAAGCTGCTCTAGCTAGTGCTTCTTTCCTAGCAAGATCATACACATCTTGAACTTTCTGGTTATAAACTTTCATTTCGTTATGTTCCTGTGCAAACGCACGAACAGTTTTCATATTACTAAATCTTTCCTCTGCTATTTGACTGGAATCAGCAAGTTTATCTTGAACACTCCTTGTTATCTTGCGCACAAAACGTCCATACACACCAGCAAAAAGAACTACAGGTGGAACAATAAACAGAGCAACAGTCGCTAATTTGGGAGAAGTATATACCTACAAGTAAAATTATCAAATTCAATGACAACGAAAACATTTGAAATAAAATACAAATATGCCAAAAATGCATTGACACATACACAATATAATACACATATTTTTAGGAAAATTATATACGAATATATATATAAATACAATATTACCATCAAAGAAATTCCACCAATTGCTTGAACAGTTGCACGTAGACCATCTGAGACGTTATCAGTGACCGCTTTACCAACAAGTGTCGTATCCGAAGATAATCGATTTATTAATTCACCAGAGGATGTCCTATCAAAAAATGCCATCTCTTGAGAAATTATTGCAGAGAATGTTTTGCTACGTAGTCTTTGAATAATCTTTTGACCTAACAAACACCAAAATTGAAAGAGAAGAAATTTTCATCTTTTACACTGTCTTGTGTAATAAAAAAATGTAAAATATTTTTGAAAAAATACCAGCTGATTGTATCATGTAAAGTCTTCCAACATTTGCACATGCACCAAGCAAAAATACACCAGATAGAGTAAAACATATTGTTCGTAAATTTGACAGCATGCTTGCATGTTCATCCTTCGGAGTGTACATAATATCAAATATTTTACCAATAAAATACGGTACAGACATGGAAATGGAAGAAAATACAAGAAGCAAAACAACTGCGCCTAAAAAATAGAAAGTACGCATAGTGTGTAGTGACATCTTTATAGTTTCATATAGAATGATGCTTGGAAAGATAAAGATGAATTATTATCGCAATAACACAATCTTTTTTAAACATCATCAGACTTCTTTGCTTAGATTTAATTTAGTTATATATTTTCATAAAATATATAAAATTTACCTTCCTAGAACGACAAAATATATATCTACTGTACGTATTACATTTCACCATATTATTCACATTGTGCAAATCACTTCGTCCAATTCCAAAGTTGCCTTCTTTAAAATTGGTGTACATTATAGAAAGAAAAATGTTCAGTTGGTTCAGCTGAAAAATCTCTTTTTTACATTTTTTCATGTTGTGTCTTTTAAGTCGTTAAGTTTGAAAAAAGTAGTTACCATGACTGGGCAGCAAAAACATGCACCTCTTATCAATTTTCAAAGTCCTCAGACTCTTTGCAGTTTTTAGTATAAGTCATCACATTTTATCACTTTTTATTTTAAAATTAAAGAGAAACTTCTAAAACAAATGATTATGTAAAATTAATTATTAAACATTTTTACATGTTTTACATGACAATTTGAGGTTGTAAAAGAAAAAATAAGGTAAGCTTTTACTTGTAAAGTTATTTCTATTACAAAGCCCTGGAAACTTTTAAATCTCTTTGTTTTGTTAAAACATGATACAAGAAAGTAGTGGAGACTTTGATTTTTTCTTAATCTTTATAGGAGAGGTCTGATCATCTGAGCGCATGAGGAGGAGGGTGCATTTTTTAGTTCATTTTTTTTTCTTTTTGAAAATACCTTATTTATTTAAACCTACAGAAAATGTATCCTTCTTCACCAGATATTTCATTTTTGTAAATACCTTATTTATACTACCTCATTTTAAAAAGAATTTTTCAACTTTTTTTGCGACCTAATATATATTGTGACTTGGAGATAATTCAAATATACTGAGTGTGTCAAAAGGGGTTACAATTTCTTCAAATTAATTCATCTTACCTCCTATTTTCCATTTTTCTGGTCTTGCCAATGACAACAACCTCCATACATCTCTACTCTGTTGACTGGCTATATTATTTTTTGCAAGAGTATTTATGGTCAACTTAGTGTTGTGGAAATTAAGTATAGATCTAGATAAAATGCCCTGTCCACACCTGCTACATTTTTTCAAACTGGGTTTTGAATGAGTAGAAAACAATGTTATGCTGGTTTGTTTCTTAGTGAATTTCAAAATAAAATGTTGAGGTTGCCATCTTGAGGTAATTATTCTTAACATTATCTAAAATATATATAAATATATGTTAAGTCAAAATAATTTACAAAAATCTGCTGGGCCAGACATACAAAACTTTCAGAAATTAAGCAAGAAAACAATGGGCTAAAAATTTTTACATAAAAGAGAAAGTCAAACATCAGCAGACAGCCATCCTTTGCCAGCCTTTTTCAAGACATCCACTTTATCTGCACATACACAAAGATTGCTAAAATTAGGCCCCTACCCCCTACTGTACAGAAACACGGCTTGTAAATAAACTTCTAATTATATGCACCCTCTACTTTAAACATTTTATATTTACATTTAACTTTGCTACAATTTCTTAAGCTATTTTTATTTTACTTTTTCCCAGGTTCCATAACATTAACTATCTCTATATTAATACCTGTTGATCATTTGTCAACTATGACTGGGTCATGTTAATAAATCAGATATATTTTTGTTGACTTTGCTTAGACGTGTTAATTTCTGTGGATTTTAAGGGGTGAATGACTATCCATAGAAATAGATTGTTTGAAATGTTCGAGAATCAAAAATAAAACCAATTTTTTAAAAAAATTGAAATGTAATAGCTTTTATCACACAAAATAAAGAGGTTTTGTGGTGCAAAAAATATGTTTATACATTACGTGCTGTCCATAAATAATTTTACTCTTTTGGCTTGACCCCTTCTCCTTCATGCTTACATACTATGCGGGTGCCCCTTTGAAAAATGATAATTGTTGATTATTATTATTATTATTATTATTCCAAATATATAAATTGTTTCAACCTTCAACTTCCGCAAATTAAAAAGACAGGATGTCTGGTAGTCAAAAAATTAACATAGTCTCGTTGATTATAAATAACTGATGTGTTAAGAGTTTGTTCTTTTTTGCATTTATTCTTTACAAAAATTTTTTCTTTGTATCCAAAGTGACATACAAATTGAATACTGTATGCTAAGCACCAACTGACATTGGGCAGTGGGTGGGATATGGTTAATAAATCCTTTGACAGTTGAAGGGAATCCGATGTATTAAATGATGTTGGACTTATATATTATAGAGCTTAAAAAGTTGGTTAAGTCTTTTCAAATTTTTTTAAAAGGTCTTTTCATTCTCAAGATATTCACATTTACAGAATTTCAGATTTAATTATGCTGTCATATTTAAGTATTGGGGCGAATAAACGAATGTCATTTTGGCAAAAAATTTTATCTTAATGAATTCACCTTTATAATATCTATGCATTGATAAAGTTTGAATGCACATCCCTAAACAGGTCTAAAATTACTGATGACATAAAATGTCAAAATTTATGTATGCTTAAATATGACATTATAATTTATGCAGCATAATTAAATCTGAAATTCTTTAAATGTGAATATCTTGAGAACGAAAAGAGCTTTTAAAAAAAATTAGAAAGACTTGTTAACCAACTTTTTAAGCTCTATAGTATCCAACATCATTTTTTATACCTTGGGTTCCCTTTCAATACTTCATTGTGAAACATCAAATTTTCGGAGAATAAAACATTTTGAACTGATTTGTGACATAAATTAAAAAACTTAAGAATAGATGAAGGATAGGTGAACACCAAGTTACCCATGTTGGGAATACTGTCACTATTTTCTAAAATGCCAAATGGAAGTATTACAAAATTGTCTTTTAAAAAAATTACCTAACACAATTTCTTAATAGCCAACTATCAAGCCTAAAAGAACATTATTTTTGTTTGCCTCCATAAACTTTCCCAATAATAGAATACAAAAACATTTGACAAAAATAAATGGGTAATTCATGTATATATCCTTAAACATTATTTTTTGTTTTTACTTTTGGTAAAAAGTACATTCTAAAATTGATTGATGTTAGTGTACATTTTTCGTATTGTTAGTTAAAACAGTTAAAAAATATTCCTATATTCCACTCCAGTAATATTCCAAATTTCTTAGATAAGTCTTAAATTTTCATTAAGAGATGTTCTTTAATAACATATGGATTTACCACTGGCTGCTACAATATTTAAAACAAGTTTTCATAACCTAAGATAGCTTCATCAATTATTACATAATATATTCAATGCTGTTTTACATTTGCATGCTACGACGAGTCTTTAATGAAAGAGCCAATTGACGTTATTTGTCCAGTTTTCATTTCTTTCAACCTTTTCGTACCTCGCCTAACCAAATACTCAATTTGCATTATGTTTGTTCTGGGTATGTTTTTGTTTTTCTGAAATTCATTTTTAATATAAACTTTCACTCCAGGTTTTTCTGCGGCCTCACGCAAGAGTGAACGATACAGCGTCAGAACTTGCTTTTGTACTTGACTTCTTCTTGCCATGCATAAATTCTCTATAGAAAACTGAAAACATTAAATTTTAAATTACAAAAATAAGTCACTAACATGTATATACATATATCATTTTTAATCTCAAACTCCCAATTAATAAAGTTTTTCAGATACTGAGTTGCTGAAAACAGTAAAAACATATTCCTTGCAAACAAATTAAATATTAGAAAGTTGTCTAGGAATATTTGAGACAAAGAATGTTTGAGATAGCACAGGCCTATCAATAAGAAAAAAACACCCAAGCAATAAATCGCTTCCTCAAGGTTACAATAATTTAAACAGGGCGAGCAATCTCAATAAATAGAAAAAGTTTATAAACGCATATATTTTATCACAACGTCTTTTTTATTTATTTTATTTTATCTTTTGTTATATATTTTGGATGAATTGATATTGCTCGGCCAGAAAAACTTTTTTTGAATTGAGGGAGCAATTAATAGCTCCGCTAGTTTCTCATTTCTTAGAATTGGTTGAGTCTATGCGTGAGCAAGAGCAATTGCTCTCCCCTTATTGATAGGCCTGTAGCAGGAAATCCAAATATTTACTATATATACTTCACAGTAAATTTTTTGTCAGACAGATTTTTTTTAAAATTCATAGCCATCTATGGCAAGCAAAATTAACAAATTATTGACACTAGTCAAAATCAAATGTATTTTATATCTATTCCTTGAACATTGGTTTTCCAGCTTTTTAATTGTTGACACCCATACTAATCTTGTCATGAGAAGTGGCCTTTGATTGTTTTTTTTATATATACCACATCATCCAGTCCTAAAAACAATGAAACTAAAGCCAAAAAATGTACCATCATACCATCATATTAAATATAAAATGTTGACTGTTTGTTTAGCTTTAGGCCGTCAAATATTCAGATGTTGGTTGTTTTAAAATTTTATCAATAAAATATATTTTATATATACCTTCCGTTTTCTGGCTATATTGCTCTAATATAACAATACAAAGATGTATATGTGTTGTTGGACAGAAATTGGGTAAATGAGCTAAAATATTTTATTCCTGCTCTGGCACCTGATTTATAATTAACTCCTGGATTTTTTTAATGCCTGATTCTAAGGACCCCTGGTTGTTAAAAGAGCCTAACTGAAAAAGAGCCAACACATCATTACAGTGCTCATTTTTTTGTTTTTGGGGAGAGGTAAGTGGTATTGTGTTAATGAGGTTTAAGGTAGATTTTCAAAGGTCCCTTGTGTGAAAAAACACGCTTTGTGTTCAAAAGTGCAAGGAGAAAAGATTAAAGTTGATTGATCTGTGAAATTAGAATGTTGAATGTTTGTCTTAGCATTTATGCCACAAAAAAGGGTGTTAATAAGCCACAAACGCTGCATATATATAAGGGCGCATTCAGGTGACTTTTCATTTTAAATTGGTGGTTGTCCCTGAAACCGCGCGGACTTTCCCGAACTCGACCGGAGCATTCCCGAAATGCAATTTCTTGTAACAGACCATGTAGACAATAGTTGGAAAAAGGTGCTTAAAGAGAAAAGAGTTAATAAAGTTTATATATAAGTTATTTATAAAGCAAATTTTATCAAAAAACATCAAAAACAGTTCTTTTAAGAACATAGTTTATTTTAATTTTTATAGTTATTTCAGTATGCAGGTTTTTTTGGTCGAATACTCAAAATTTTCTTAAAACACCGAACTTGCCTGAAAAATCTCCCACTTTTTACGCTGCATGCGGCTTATCGGCACCTTTGTTGCCACACAAGAAACAGATACTGGAAAAACCCACTTACCCACAAACTAGCCAATGGTTGTTTCTCGTGGCAAGTTGATTTAAGTATAGATGGATTCCAGCGTGGTGCTATAATTGTTTACTTTTTAGTAGTAAGCTCTTTGGCTCTGGCATTCGTGTGTTAGGAAAAAGATGTTAGGATTTGGTGAAGAAAGGTCATCATTGAGGTTATAAACTATTATCGAAGTGTAGATTGATACTTTCTAACTTATTTAAATTCATTTAAACTCCTAAGAATCCCTTCAAGTGTAAATGGACTGGTAATAACTTTGCTTAACCTGTAACCCCTATCTTTTTTCCTGCCATGCATACAGCATCCAAAAAAGCTTACCACTGAAAATGTAAACAACAGAATATATCTATGGGCATCACTGTTCTGCTCCATATCTCAATGCTGGCCCAACTATCAACTTTTAGCCTTCCTGTTTGTAAATAGGGCACTCTGTTAAAAGTTGGGACTTCTCAACCATCAACACCTGTGTGTGCAGCATTTGAAAATGGACCACCTATCCCACAATTGAGAATGCTTGTTGAATGTACTCATAGTTATGAATTTAAAAAAACTGGCAAGTGCAATGTGCAGTTCAAAATTTGGAGACTGGTGCAGAATGAAAGTACTTCTATGAACTCGAATTTGTATGCTTTAACATTACATTTGAAAAACTTTCTATATTTGTTACTTTGCAGGGCTTAACAAATCAAGTAGTAGTAAAGCAAGCACACAAACAAACATTTAATAAAGGGCAGTATGATGGTCCCTATGGCTCACTTCTCTTCCAACTAAAAAACACTTCTCTTTTACGATCCATACAGTTATCTTCTGTATTCTCACACTTCTCTTCTGCATTTTGACACTTCTCTTCTGCACTTAACACTTCTCTGCATGTGACCTCAAAATTTCTTTTCACAACTAAAATTTAAAATCTGATCCGCAATTTTACACTATAGTTTGTATACTTATTTTACTTTTCGCAAGAAGTATACTTGGCTAACACATGCTCAATTTACGGACAGCTTATTGTGCGAGGTCCCGAAGCATGTGCATAAATAAAAGAATATCACTAATCAATTCAGAGTAGTAGCAGGTTTTTTAATTTTTAATTGAGTCCTCAAAGTCATGGTGCCAACCAAGCAAATCACATGTTTTTCTTAACTATAATGAATATGTCTAAAAATGTTTTGACTTGTCAGTCCAGTATTTTCTATTTTGATATGGTTGTTTAACATGTCGTGGACCTGAAGATATATATTTGGCGGCATTTCAAGAGATCCTTCTCTCATCATTGGGGACGCAAATGGGATGAAACATTCGTTTCATGGTATTAGTTCGGATTGAATATGCTTTATAAGAATATTAGGCTAGGATTCTAGGTTAAAAACAATAGTTCTTTTGTTGAGAACAATAAAAAATAAGAATACTGACCAGCCTGGTTAGAATTTATTGTGCATATTAAAAAAGATAAAGAAATGCCTCAACGGAATACCACAATATATTTTTTACCTAAGTATTTGTAGTGATCCGCCACAAAATTTTTGAAGAGTTATTAATTACTAAAAACACTTATTCTTTTTCATGGCAGAAGCCGATATGTCATTTATTTATCCTTGTCGCCAGGGATTTTCGTTGTCACCCATTATATTTCGAAAAGACAAAAGCCTGGGGATGAGGGTTGTCATTTTTTAAAAACTTGAGTTATCAAAATCCAGCTCAATCAATATTCCGGTCCATAATTAGGTCTGGGAATTTTTGAGTTCATGAAAGAGAAGTGCTTCTCACTTTAAGAGAAAAATGTTTCAATCGGAAGATTAGACAGATAGATAGATGTGCATATTTTACATATGCCTAGCCTCACAAATATTGAGGGAAATACCCTGTCTATTATTTCCAGGGGAGGGGCCATGGCTTAGAAGATGGAGAGTCCTAGAGTATTTAATGCTCATTTTGAGCTCTACGCAAACCCAATTAGGGCCCACGCTCTACTAGACAACAGACCATTTCGGAGATTATGCGCCATTATGGATTTTCGAAGCCCGGTGGTGCAAGTTGAACTTTGGACTTAACGTTTTATTCAGTCTTTTCCCTAATGGACGTGCTGGCGGCAGGACAGTTTTGCTTTTTGTTATCTGCTTTTATGTTTGATATACTAATTTTATGATATATATATTTTGAAAGATACTTTTATTATGCACTTATTTGTACCTTTAATTTCTTTTTGTACAATAAAGGCAACTTAATATATCCTAAAAATCTTTAAACTAGCTAGCTAGCTAGCTAGCTAGAGGTCTCCCAAAAATGCTTTTAGGACACTGTACTGTAGCTAGCTATAAGTCCGTAATTAGTGATTAATGCTTGATTAAAGGTAATTTCATTTTATGTTTAGATATTTAAAATTGTGTATTATAAAGATATTGGCATTGGATTTTAAACTTGAATTTTTAGAGAGAAATTTTTGATTTTGGAAATTCTTTACTGGATTTGGACTTGAACTTTGTTTTTGGATTTGTAAAGAAATGTTTAGGTTGTAATATTTGTGAAGATCTAGAGAGTTATAATCCATTGTCAAAATACTTGTCAAAACTCTGCAATGTTATGTATTCCTAAAGTGAAACTTAAGCTCGCAAAATAATCTGGCTTCTTCTCTATAATGGGTGTAAAAATTTTCAATACACTGCCCATAGAGATACGGTGAACAGGTTCGGTCGCAAAATTTTAGGAATAGAGTCAGTAGTCATTTTAATTGCAAATAATTTTTATTATTTTGATATTATTATAATTTTGTTTCTCGATGATAATTAAACTAATCGTATGTTTGTCCCTTGATTCGTCTACCTAAACACTCCTATCTGAAGTCTTTCAAGAGTGGTATTAGAAAGAATACCTGTCTCTCTTCCCTGCTTTTGCTATTGCCCTATTATATTTTTGTACGCTTCCCTTATTAAAAAATATCAAAAAGAGAAAAATGATGAGTTTAGTTTACAGACTAAAGTGTTATTCAATTTTTTGTTTTTCTATGTTATTTGTTTCAGTCACAATGTATATTTTACATGACTTTTTGTTATATATACGTATGTCTTTATCGGTTTCTTTATCAGGACACGCAATTATAGCAGTAATTTATTACTAAAGTGTAAATCTTTATGATAAATAAATAAATTACTCTTTGAAGCTCGTTTGAATTATTGGCATAATAGTTTCATAGCAGAGAAAGCTCTGGCGACTAACTGGCGACTCAACTATTAATCAGTCCACAAGAAGTCAGTCAGCTGCCTCACGCTAAGTTCTAAAAAATCCTTATACCTTGCAAGAGCTGACAAGAAGTCAGTCAGATGCCTCACACTAAGTTCTAAAAAATCCTCATACGTTGTAAGCGGCACAATTCGATCGTAAAAATATGTTTAAAGTTGATTAAATATATCACTCAGTATCCCTACGTCCTACACATGTATTTAATTGCTATAGATCAAATCAATACGCTTAAATAAATGTTGTCTGGTGCTATCCCTGTTACTTAGATAAAAAAAACGAGGACCTAGGCACGCTAAGAGTGTATACAAAACTCGTTTCTTTTTGTGTGGTTTAAGACAGTTTTCTACTACGGCATATAGGGTTCAAAGTTCAACTTGCACCACCGGGCTTCAAAAATCCATAATGGCGCATAATCTCTGAAATGGTCTACTCCCCGGCAACATCCAACAGCCCACACAGTGAGCCATCTGCCCAATTTCCCTCGCATGGGGGGGCCTGTATGGTAACATTCACTCGACCATGTTGAATCGTTGTCAAGAGGAATTAAACTCCGGTCTCCCGCACAGAGTACGAGAGCTATAACTACTAATCTACGGCGCCACGTAGATTTCAATCTACGGCGCCACGTAGATTTCCGAGGAAAGAAGAGAAGTGTTTTGAATAAGAAAAAAAGTGTTTTTATTACATTGTATTAAGAAGAGAAGTGAGCCATAGGGGCCATCGTAGGTCAGTTTTCTAGCAGCATACTCTTTAAAACTAAGGAGAGAAAAAGGGATAGGATGTGAACTAAGGTGAAATGTTCACGCGGCGTGTCAAGATGATTTTTTTCTACGTAATGCAAATCACACCTCTCAAAAATAGAATTGACCATCGCAATAAATCTTCCATTATGAATCAACAAGATAGACAAGGCTGAGACCCGTGACCCCGTCTTACTCTTCTACCAAAACATGCAACAGTCTCTCTCATCCTCGTCCCCAGGGTCGCTTGGCCCCTGTGCCGTTGTTACGGAGCGGACAACCTTTTTTCGCCGGCTGTCAAATTAATCAAAAAAGACTTTTTATTTTTGTATATTTCGCATAGAAAGATATAGTTACAAAAGTTGGATTCCATGACGTATATAATATACGTAACACATACTACGGATTGATAAACGTAACTTCCTTAACAATAAGCAAGATGACTCGCAAGTAGTCTTATCATCGAGCAACTAGGTTATAGGTTTATTTCGCCGGTTTATAAATGTTACAGGTTAAAATAACTTGTAATATATACAAAAATAGCCGGACCAAAAAGAAGACACAAATTGCCTTATCACTAAGCCCGTTGTTAAGCAAAAAGAAAGAGAGAGAGTTAAAATAATACTTAATATAATAAAGCAATATTCTATCTATATATATTCTATAAAAAGATAAGTTGAATTTACAAAGGTCTATGTGAGAGTGTGCATCTAAAAATATTTACAAATGTCTATAAGATCAGTCGTTAATAATTTTTTTTTTACATTTTTCTTCATAATATTAAGAGTTGAGTTTGTTTTAATATCATCAGATAAAAATTAATTCCATAGGTATGGTCCCCATGTCTAATTGAAAACGTGCAAGATTTTAATAAAATCTTTGGCACTACATAATTATTTTTTGAAAATCTAGTATCATAATTATGTTGTATTAAACTAAATTAGTTAGTAAACAATTTTGGTGGTATGTTTTGTTTCATCTTGTACATGAAAAAAAAAACATGATGCATATTTAATTGATAAATGTTCAAAGTCCCAATTTGAAGAAACAAGTGTTGTGTTGGTGCATATCTGTCTAAACCAAAAATTATGCGACAAGCATGTTTTTGTTTATACAACTTTTTTAATTTATTTACATTGTTACTGGCCCAGGATATATTACAATACGTTGAGTAGCTGTGTATAAAAGAAAAATAAAGGTTTTTTTAAGCAATGGACATTTAAGTATCGTTTGGCCTTATATAATATCCCTAAGTTTTTAGAGATTTTATTTTCAAGGGTTTGTATATGTTTACTTCATGTTAATAATTCGTCTAAAAGTACGCCAAGAAATTTTATTGTTTCTTCTCTCTTCATGTTTACGTTATTAATTGGTAGATGGTAGTTTGAGTGGAATATTATCAGTTTTGTAGCGGTTATAGAATAACACATATTTAGTTTTACTTATATTAAGTGAGAGTTTATTTGCTTTAAACCATTCGTTTATATGCGCAAGTTCTTGGTTAGCTATTTTAAATAAATCGACTTTGTTAGTATGGGAGTAAAAAAGATTAGTATCGTCAGCAAATAGAATAAATCTCAATATTTTAGACGAATTGTGTAAGTCGTTTATGTAGATTAAAAACGGTAAGGGTCCAAAATTGGATCCTTATGGAACACCACATCTTATTAGTTGAAAGAGGGTCAATTTATCGTCGTATGCTATGCATTGTTTTCGGTTAGTCAAGTAATTTGTAAACCATTTCAAATTGTTGTTTTGCACACCGTAAGATTTTATTTTGGATAAAAGAATATTATGATTTACAGTATCAAAAGCCTTTGAGAGATCAATGAATATCCCTAGTGTAAACAACCTTTTATTAAAGGATTCCGATAATTCACTTACCAATTCTATGACTGCATGATCCGTCGAATCGTGCTTTCGGAAACCAAATTGTTTGTCATATAAAATGTTATTTTGTACTAGATGGTCGTAGAGACGGTTATACATTATTCTTTCAAGAACTTTTGAGAAGCATGGCAATACGGAAATATGTATATAATTAGTAACATCGGAGTTTTCTCCTGATTTAAATATTGGAGTCACTCTAGCATTTTTTAATTGGTCTGGAAACTGTCCATACTTTAAGGAAAGACTAAAGATATAGAATAGAGATTGTTCAATAATATCATTACATCTTTCTACAATATTTACACTAATATCGTCAAGCCCTGGACTTTTGTTTGGCTGTAATGATGAAAAAGTACTTAGCAATTCTTTTATGGTAAGTTCAGATTCACTCATTAGAGTATTGCAAGTATCTAAGTAAGAGCTGTGTGTTTTTGTGGAAGATGGAATTTTAGCAGCTAGTTTTGGTCCAACATTGATAAAAAACTCGTTGAATTTGTTAGCAATTTTATCTTTTCGGAATGTAAGTTCATTTTCAATTATAAGTTGTTTTGGAAATTTCTCAATGTTGTCTTTGGTTTTGTCAATTATTTTTTTAATAACGCTCCAGGTTTTCTTAGTATTCCCTATTGATTTCGCTATTTGACCTGCATAATAATTCTTTTTTGCTCGCTTTTTAAGTTCAAAAATAGACTCATCAGATAGTAAGAAGGTCGGGAAATGATCAGATACATCAGTTTCAATCACTCCAGTTTGATATTCGTTGTTATGAAAATTATTTGTGATTATGTTATCAATTATGGTAGCAGATGTCAAAGTCACTCTCGTAGGTTTGGTTATTGTTGGAATAATATTATGTTGAAGGAGCGCATCTACAAAGGTTTTACTTCATTATTTGATGTATATTCAAGAAGGTTTAAATTTAGATCTCCGGCGATGTAAATGTGCTTATTTAAGTGGTCTAGTTTAGTGAGGTGTGATTTAAAGTGTCGTTTAAATTCTTTGAAGATTCTAGCAGGTTTTCTATACATAACAGTTACAATTATATTTCTAGTGTTTTTGTTTATAAAGTTCAACGGTTAATGATTCACAGACGTCAGTATTTATACTCAAGTTACTTCTTAATTTATAATTAATAGCGTTGTGTATAAAAAGACATGTACCACCACCAGTCCTATTTCCTGAACGTGGTTGATGTATTGACTTATAACCCGGAATGTTAAAATTTGAATTCGTTACCATGTGTTCCTTGAGCCAGGTTTCTGTTACACAAATGATTTTGAAATTAAATTTAAGGTTGCATAACATTGTTTTCAGATTTTCGAAGTTTTTGCTTATACTTCTTGTGTTAATGTTAAGCAATGAAAATTTGTTTCTACATTTTGCAGCATGAGTTTTTGCTTCAATCGGAGAAGAATTAGTAGTTTCAATTTTTAGATTTTTAAAATAACTCAAGTCTGGATCAGTCATGTCGTTCAATGTTAAGTTAGAGTTTAATATATCGAAAAAAGATGTGTTATCATCCATTTTTGTGTTAAGTTGTTATACTATGTTAAAATAAAAAATAAAAAAGTGAGTTAGTTTTCGCCTGTATTTTTCTCTTTGAATTCTCTTGTGATCAGTCTATCATAAACAATTCGCGAGAATTTTCCGTTTTCCCTGTCTTTTTTCATTTGTACTCTCAATTCCTTTCTTATTTTGGTTGTTGCATCCGAAAAATCCTCATTAATGTAGATGTTCGTGTCCTTTAATCTGTTAGCATTTTTTAATATTAGGAGTTTCTCTTTGTAATTCAGTAATTTAAATATTATTGTCCGTGGTCTGGCGTTATCTTGTGCTGTATATGGTCCCATTCTATGGATTCTTTCAATGTCTCTGTCTTTTGTGATGATTAATCGATTTTTAAACAACCTCTGTACCTTGTCTTCGATTTCCTCTGAATTCTCTCCCTCTGTTTCACCAATCCCATCTATACGAAGATTGTGTCGACGATTTCTGTCTTCTAGTGTTCGTATTTTGTGTTTCAGTTCTGTTTGTTTTTCTACGTATATTTTTTCTTTTGTTACTCGTTGCTGTTCGTTTGTTTGTTTAATCTCCTCAATCTTTTCGTTTAATGCTTTATCCATGTCCTTTATTTCGTCATCAATTAACCCTTGCGTAAATTCAAGGCTTGTTTTAAATTCACCAACCGTTGATTCCAATTCCTTTTATTTGTTTTTTATTAGTTTGATTCTTTCATTAAAACTTTTTACTTGCTCTGTCAGTTTTTCAATTTTTTCAGTTACAATTTTTGCGTTGCTTGTAATTATATTTAACAATGACTGTTCTTGAATCTCAAACTTTTCTTTCATGAGTTCGGTTATCTCTTCAATTGATGCCATTATGATTAAAAAATTTAAATTAAATTAAACCAACGATTACAACAAAAATATTTTTAATTTTACTAGAAAAATTCTTCAGCTCAAAAAACACGTCTGCTCTCAATCAACTCTGTTATGTCTACGCAAAACCTGGTCTCATTGTTACTGTTTGTGGGATGGTATTTATTTACAGTTCAATGTTACAAACAAGTGTATTCGAATCAACATAGCTATTTACAAATACAAGAAGTTTAATAAAATTGAGTGCACAGAAAAGAGTTAATAAATTTAAAAAGATGTTTTGCTTTCCAAGTCCAAATCAAATCACTTTGGAGCAGGTTTTCACTTTATACCAAACTATGTTCTCTCCGAAACGTCTTCTATATTTTATTAAAGCTGATACAAATATAGACACTGGCCCCTACATACAAAATAGACTGTTTTTAGTTTTTCTAAATGGTGGATAGTATTGGCCTGCAGATCTTGTTGTGTATTTGTTTTGAGGAATATAACAGGTATTATAAGATATTATTTCTTGCTTTTTACATTAAACAAAGCGTTATTCCGTGTCCCTCATATTTTTGTCAAAATTATATTTTGTAAAAAAAAGAACACAAAAGATAACATATATTATAGATATTATATATGTATATATGTATTATAATATTACGTATATTATATAAGTTTATGGAAACTTTTGTAACTATACCTTTTTTATGCGAAATATACCTACATACATACATAACAATATAGTTTCCTCGCCCATTCAAACCAATTCGCAGCAGAGATGTAATTGAATCTTAATGCGTTTTCCGATTATCTAAAGGTGCTAATTTCAAAACCGTTGTTTGTCCTCACGGATTTAGGACCCTTACTATAAAAAATGGTGCTGTTTATTCCATCTGGCATCTTTTTTTCTTTTTTCCTTGTGTCTTATGACTTTTCCCATAGCTCCATTTGACATTATACGTTGCTTATGGGACAAAACAGATAAAAAATTCTTAAGCCTAACGGTGAACTATCAGAAAACGCAGCCCCGTTGAAGGGGAAACTCCTCTGAAAATCTGTGAGTCAATTTAAGAATCAGTGGTTTTGTAATCACAAACGCCAGTATAATCGCACATATAATCATAGTAATAACCCCCGTCCAAGTAAACTTTACAACATCGTGGAAACAGTGGGGCATGGTTACCGACATGCGGAAAGTATGTACAGCGGGCGTTCCCCGTGGAATTTTCTTCGCAGGCTAATGACTAGTAGTGTATAATAACTATGGTTTAATATACCGCTCATACTTTAACCGCAAATTTTGGTTGATTGAAAAGCAAAACCGAACGTGGGACGATGTTAACCTAACATATAACGAGTTAATATTGGACCGAATCCTTAAAACGCCTAACCTTTTAAACTTAAGTTTTGAATGTCGTAAACAGAGTAATTAAAAAATGTTTAAAATTTACTGTCAGACTGGTATTAAAAATTGAAAGAGCTTGTAACCCATGTGTAAAAATGATTTTTAAGTTACCCTAATCCGCAGGTGCTATTGTGGTGAAAGGAAAAAAACGGAAAAACTTTGCATGTTAAAATTAAAGGAAAATTATCAGGACAAATAAATAAAATACAGCATGTGTCCCACCTGCTTCTAGGCAAAATGATTTTCTGCTGCTTTCGAGAATTTTTTAAGTGTTTTGAATTTTTCTCTGATAGGGTGTTTAGCTAAAATTTCAAAATTTCATATTACTAACTTTGCGGTATTTATCATACTAAATCCCAGTTAGCTGGTCAGATTAGTTTCTTGCGCGTTCCAATACAACAAAACTTATAAGACCTGGGAACAAGCTTGTGTGTAAAATGAACACACTGCTTTCAGCTTGTGAAGGTGTACGGGATAGTGCTAATGACGTCACACTAATAATTTAACTTAGCTTGTTGACAAATACAAGTTTTTATTTGTGTTGACGATGTGTGTACACAGAATACAAGTGACGTCAGACACAAAAGCAATAGAATATTTCGTTTATTCCTTGTTTATTGACAAAAACAATGATGTTATTGTTGTTGTTATTGTTTTTGTTTTGACCGTTATATAAACAAAGATTACAAAGTGATGAAGTTGACAAAGTTGACTTAGTTGACAAAGTATGAGTGATTTGTGACAACTTTTCTCTAATGCAATCTCCCTTGTTTTTGTGATTTATTATCCAACGCGGAAAACACTTTGTTTGTAGAGTTTGCTTCAACAGTAATAACTCAAAATCTACAAAAATTATTAACTTATTAATTTTTTTAACTTCTAATTTTTTTCATAAATATATTTTTGCTATATTTTGTTCCATATTACTTCTATACTCCTTTTATAAACATGTGCTTGCAGTAAACTTCAGTCCTGTTTATAGCGCTTTTGCTTTCCCTCCCCTTTTATTGAAATATTAAAAAGCGCCCCCTCACGAATGACCTCTCTTCTTTAAAAAGACCCCCTCCTATAAAAAATGGCGCTGTTTATTCCATCAGGCGTTCTTTTTTTCCTTTTTCCCCTGTGTCGTATGACTTTTTCCATGGCTCTTTTTGACATTTTACGTTGCTTGTGGGACAAAACGGATAAAAAATTCCTGAGCCTAACGGAGGACTATCGGAAAATACAGCGGCGTTAAAGGACAAACTCTTCTGAAAATCTATATTATAACACTCCAGTCCGTCTGTCTGTGAGCCAACTTAAGATTCAGTGGATCTGTAATCAAAAAAGCCATTATGATCGTACCTTTAAAAAGGGTGATTATACTAAACGGCGCTAATCGTTCTTTTAACAATCCACGAAGGTTCAGATAAAGATATAAACTTTGAATTTTATTAGACAAACTGCTTTTTTAACTATGGTTATTTCATAACTAAAGTTTATTCAAAACACATGCTAAAATTATTATTTCTCTGCCTAGCGGAAAGAAAAGCAAGGTCTCTGCAATATATTTAATTAGCGCCCAACTCTAACCCTTGAAAGATCTTTCTCTCAATTAATCGTTTCTCCACAAAGTTCTGTAAGAATATGGTCGCTCGGGTGCTTGTTTGACTAAATACAGTACTAATCGAAGCCTGCTATTTCTTGTATATCACTTTTGGTTCTGGATAAGGAGAGCGACAGAAAATTAAAATTGTAGGCACAGTCTTTAAAAAAAATCCGACCTTCCAGTAACAAAGTAATAACAAAAATGACATCATGTTAAAATTTATGACAGGTCACTTACAAAATTTTTATACAGATCTTTCCGACAAAGAAAAACATACAAAGTAGCATAATTTTTCCGTCGGTGTAAATAATTGACGCGAAAAAAATCTGTTGTCAAACATGGCTATATAACGCTAAGGAGATACAAAACAATTATGTAAATAAATGAAAAAAAATACTGAAGCGAAAACAGAAAAAAAAACAATGTATTAAATATATCAAATACCCATAAAATGCATCGGCTAAGGTTTATTATTAAAAAACAAAACATAACTATAACCTCATTGGTGGATCAGTTTTTTTGTTACGAATGAAAAAGTTGAATTCATTTCCTGTTTCTTTTTTTCGGAAAAAAGCAAAACGCATAATTTTATTAAACAGAAAGGTAGTTTGAAGTGTTGTTTAGCTATGCTTTTTCCAGGGGAAAAATCCGGGTTTTAGACTTATTGTATTGAGAAACAGTATTATATTGTAGCGCGTAGTAAATGCAAGCAATGGGGAACGCCCCCCATTAAAAAAAACATATCAAACACGAAGAGATCCACTCTGAACATGGTTGTTCCATTTTATCTTCATTGAAGGAATTTCATTTTAAAGTACGAATTCCACGCGTACATTAGACAATTAGCAGTAGTTTTTAAACAAAACTTAATTACCAACCACGTTTTCCGGAGGTTCTTTCCTGTTTGATATTTAGGCCAATAAGTAAGCGATATAAAGTCATCAGGCAACAAACTTATTGGACAAGGACGCTAAATTACTGCTGAAGGACGAAATCGTTAAGCAACATTTTATGACTCCAGTATTCATTAATATCAGGATGGGTAGCATAAGAACAAAGCATTTTCTGAAGATTGTTTCCACATCTAAAAATCGTCCACATTCCTGTCTGCGCGTTCCCTTCTTCGTACTGTCGGAATTTTTACGTCATTGTCGGTAAAAAGTTGCATGCATACAAATTAGGCAACAACACTATAATTGTTAAATGCTAACAAAATCTTTTTTCTCCTTATGTTCTTTTAGTTTTTTCTACGGCTTTTCATACTAAACAGTACGATTTTCTAACATTACCTGCAACGACAAGCAATATTTTAGATTGGGGAGGCAACACAACTCACATAAGTCTGTAAAAAGGATTTTTTTATTTTTCCCTGGAAGAAGTAAATCATAGTCCCGTATTAATATTTGAAACAAATTAAATTGACCAAGGATTTTGGGGAAGGTAGAGAAATACGAGGAGAATAGTCAATCATCTTTTATTTCGTTTCATCATAGACCGTGGGATTGAATGAACGTGAGAATTGGCTATATAATCTATATCAGCTATCGAATTCCCAACAATGGTAAAATACGAAGTAAATTTTTAATTACAGTAATTATTTTTTATTTGGAAATAATTTTATTATTCCGCCATTATGCTATTCTTCACAAAGAGCGTTGTAATGAAAAAAGTAATGAAATATATACTACAGGGAGGCCGTAATAACGCGTGCAAAACTTTTTTGAACACAGAGAATATGGCTATTATCAAAGAGATTTACGAAAAAGGAAAATACCATCTGAGAGTATACATATTAAATATGTCAACAATGGGCGCTATAATAATCATAAGCTTTCATCTTTTCCGACCTTGCTTCATTTTTCTTCGTGAGTTAATGAATGAAATTTTCTGGCATTTTTTTTTCTTCGTCATCGCAGTTTAATCTTTAATTATTTTGAGTTTTAATGCGTTTAAATGGTTTCAGCAAAATTGTAAGAACCTCGAACAACTTCCTCTTTCACAAATAGGTTATGTAAAACCCGCTTAAACAGTTTGCAAGTTTTTAAAATACTTAACATTCTTAACATTTCAATCGCATTAAGTACTGCCCCTTTTTGATATCGTACTGCGTGTTTTCGCAGTAGATGAAAAGGAGCCTGCCCTGGTACACTATATACGACCTGGCAACCACATACACTGGTAAAAATCGTTGGTTTTAAGAAACTTGGTTATGATTTTGTATAATAACCATAATAATAAATAATGTACAATTCGATCATGTTGTTGTTATTTTCAAACAGAACAAATCGCGAGTGGTAATTCATTTGTGAAGAGTGATCCCTGGCTGGTGGTTTCCCCTGGTTTCCCTCATCAATCCGTCCCTAGGATAATGGCCTTCAGCCTAACGCAGACCTCCTTTAAAAAAGACCAGCATATTGAAGACCAACAAGACATACGATTAAAGTTAAGAACGTTTAAAGAATACACAATCAGCGCGAAAATTGCTGTTTGTGCGATTGTCACAAATCGCATATCTTGTACTTTTTTCTCCTTGCGCTTTCATTATTTTATTGAAAACTCTGTCTCCATTAATAACTCATGTTTTTAATTACCGTGATTAAAAGATTCAATCAGATTAATTTGTCTCGCTCGTTTAATCTAAGGATGACGTAAAATATCGTGGTGTCATGAAAGATTGTGAAATATGTGTCCAATTTTGATTTGAACTACGATAAACAGATCTGACATGAAATTAAAATCATTGACATAATGATATGATATCCAGCATTTTCGTTTAATGTTAGGTTTATTTTGACCGTTTCAGATTGTCATCTATGCTGTAAGCCAACCACAACATCCCACTATAGATGTGGGATGTTACCAGGCGGAATCACCGCAAGTATAGCATGCTATGGCAAGCCCTTTTCTGCAGGAAAACTTTTAAAATGCTTTTATTTTAGTATCTACAGTTGCTCTGTGAAGATGGCGTGAAAAACATTGAATGGAATAGATACCTCCCACTTTTTATCTTGTGAATTAGTTTAATACTACTATGTTGACTACCTGTTGTCACCTGGTTACAATACCCATGTACGTCATATCGTCCTAGCAATTAACTAAAAAATTGATTACATCGACAAAGTCATAATTTTCAGCAAAACATAATTAATTAAAAAATGCAATTCCTTGCCTATCATGAACAATCATAAAATCAAGTCAATTTTAAAAAAAACGTAAAGAAAAAACAAATTTCGTGAAAGTTTTGCCTTGCAAAAAAAACATGTCTATAAAAATATGAGTGAAAACAGAATAATCTCAAGAGTTTTTTGATCCCACAACACTAGTAAGCCAAAAATGTTGCTACAGTATCTATAGTATCTAGTTGCTCTGTGGAATCCATGGTCAGACCTACTTTACAACATTCATAGAAGGGACACAGTGGGTAAAAAGCTTAAGAGCTAAATAAAATAGTAAGGGAAATTTCCTTCAGTCGTATTTAAAAATTCAATTTATGGTCAGTTCAAAATAACACTAAATTCATTCACATGGTACCATTATATGAAATGCTTTTGTAACTAAGCCAGTCCTTTAGGAGACAAAGATTCCTTTTCTTGTGAACTGTCACGAAATTAAGTATCGATATATTAAATCTATTAATAGCACCAAGTTGGTACAACAGGCATTAAAAATCGGATTTTTAATAGAAAGGTTAATTAATGGGGTGGTTGATAAAAAGAGCAATTAAACAACATCCTCAATTAGAAAAATCATCCGATCTATATGAATCCTTTTTAATATGATGCCAAAAAAGTGTACAGTGGCTATTTCTACGTAGCTATTACGTTTGCTTGCTTGTTCGTTTGTTTGTTTTCTGTTGTTTGTTTGTTTGTTTGTTTTCTGTTGTTTTTTTGTTTGTTTAAAACTATGTTGATGTAATCATGTTTTGTTGTCATCCAATATAGCTTAGAAACCTTTTGAAGAACGAATCAGAAAAAGTAAAGTGATTCTTCTTTTGTTTCAAAACGGCCAGAGAAACAATGACGCGCCTTATAAAACAACACTTTTTGTTTGAAAGAAATCTAATGAGATAATTTCTACTGACGCCATGTTAGTATCAGTAGCGTTTCAGCATAACCCGCAAAAACCTTTTTTATGTGGCTCAATATCTTACCACATTAATATAGCCAAACGAAACTAAAATAAAAAATTTAGTGTTTTTCACCATTCTGATATTTATCTGTTGATTCAGGTTTTTACAACTCAATGAATTATGGTTAGCAGGGGGGTAAAAAGTCTGCTTCCGACTGACAATACGTTGAACTGAGGAATGGTGAAATGTGATATGATGTCATTCGTGGAAATTGCTAAGAAATAATTTTGATTTGATATGCTGACAGCCGCAAAAAAATCACTCTTTATTATTGTGAGTTAAGCAAATATCCTTTGGCGTCTTTTTACATCAGTACCAGTGAGGGCTCTGCGTGGCATTCTTTGTGAATTTAAACAACTTATCTCTGTGCAAAGAGGACCATCTCTCTACCTTGCCACCAGTTCTTAAAAACATTAACGAACGCTGCACATTGACCGAGATTGAACGCAAAAGGAGTAGTAGTAGCCACTCTTACCCAGACACCTCCAGTTTAACCGCTATAAACACGTTGCTAAGGTTCCTATTTTGATCGTTCTTTGTCCCCTTCCTGTACGCAAAATCTACCCTTTATGTATCCTTAATGAAGAGTTTGACAAAATTTTAAACAATTATTAGCCAGTAGTATTAGTCCTTATGAAATGCAATCATTTCTTTTTCCTTCCGGCTTTTTTTAGAACTTATAGGAAATAATTTTAGGTTAAGTATATTGATTTGGAACGGTATATCACTTAAAATATACAAGCTACATTTTAATGCAACGCGACTGCTGGAACATGAAAAACACTTTAAGGCGGAAATATTTGTGGTTGGAAAGGGGGTTCCTGCAACAAATTAATTGGCTGCTTTGGTGGTATGATATAAAAACTTTTCCCATGAAACTAAATATAAAATATTCAGGATATCGTTCGCATAATAACAGGGGAATATTTCAAATACCTAATAATAAGTAAAATCCGATAAAACATTTTTATTCCCCCGCTTGAGGTTTCCAAATATTTCTAAAATCCCTTCTAATTAGAATGATTCATGGGATAATATCCTATATAACAGTTTTCAGATACCAAAAATGCTTAAATAAATTAATTAATGTGAAAGTTAACAACTGACGCCTCCGTTTTCATTTAGTAATATTTTTTGATACCAATTTCAGTGTTCAGTGGCCAAACCACAGCTAATAACAGCTTCTTGACACTTACTAGCAAATTAATTTTATCAACGATTAATATAATGTTTTCTAGCCAGCTTGTAATTAAATGATGTAATGACGTATGACCACGATTACAACATTTATGGTTTACAAAAGTTTTGTGACGTCATAGTCCTTAGGGTTACACCTCAATGGCTTTCAGCCTAATGAGGAATTTATTTTGTTATTAGATTTGTTTTGCTTTTTTGTGTGTATCAGCTTATTTACTTCAAGTTCCTAGAAAATACTGAGTTTACTTCCCTTCTAAACTATACCTTCATCTCTACAAACGCTACGTCAGCATTTTCAGTGTGAATACGTCACACACAAAAGTTGTTCGTAGAAATTTGCATAAAATTACCTTTGCATTTTAAAGATTCTAGCTATAATAATTTCATAGTGTCTATAATTTCAAGATTTTTATATCATATTTTTTTTGTTTTTTTTAATCATGTTTTTTTATAAGCATAGAGTTTGTAAGCCTATTTAGGCTAAGACAGGAAAATTTTGTAAGCATACATATATATTTTTCAACCTTGGCAAACCCTCTGATGTGTTTTTTTCTTGTGTTATGGGCATTTACACACAAATATCTTCTGTCCTTATACAAATAACATTTAGCTCTTCACTTCTAGCTATACTGTCTACGACTCGCACCACTACCCTTAGTTTTGTCACTGTTCATTTTTTTTTGTTGCGTATTTTGAGAAATATATCAAACGAGCCACCAAATTAAAACTCTTTTAAAATTAAAAACAGAATCATTTTACCAATAGCTATAGGTCATAAGCTTCATGTTTTTTATTCGTCTAAGCTCACAAGGCAGTGTTTAAATGTTACATTTGTTTTCTTCACATCATAACGTAAGCATATCCTAAATCTGATTGCGATTTTCATATAAACATATTCCAGCCTGATTTCCAATTTTTACTTGCTTTTAAATATATATATATAGATCGTACCGACAGTAACAATATATATTATGTTCTTATTTGATTCTTATTACGTATTTTTTTACTTGAACACAGTTCTTATTGCTCACATAGTCTGACCAGAGGCAAGGTAGAATGGACCTGAATTTCCGGGATTTTGGGGCCAATATAGGAGGATAGATAGACAACCACACGAATGTTCAGTTACTTTTTAGAAGAAAATGGTTCCAGGATAAAACAAGAAAAAGTTAACACTATTCTAAAAAAACAAAAATATCTTGATGCTTAAATTGTGAAAAGAAGTAAAAATTGGAATGCAAACATTTACGCTATTGTTTACATATTGTTACACGCGCAATGTAAAGGAGTTGGTTGTTTATAAATAAACCAATGTCCAAGATCACTTCACCTCACACTCGATGACGAATCTCCACATACTGTTATTACCTTGCTTTTTGCCTTACCTAACAATTGAAACCAATAATCACAGAAAATATAGAAAATCAATAAAAATTGCAGACATGTAACTTGATGCTGGCTACTATATGAAACCTTATGCATTGTTCTTGCTGTCAAATGTTAGAACATAGCAGGTGAACTAACCATGAATCTTGTTTGAAAAACAATTTAGTTGACACAGATAGAAGTACTATGTTTATAAACAACCAAAGTGGACCATTAAGATAGTAGCGGCTTACTCATTTCCGTTTATTAAGCAGTAAAATGTAAGATGCTTGTGGTATTGACAAAAGATTAATAAATAAAACAAAAGTTTTAGTTATTAATAGATTTTTTTAAGACCAGCACGTAATACAACTTATGTGAAGAGTTTACCATCTTAGTAGAAGGTGTGACGATTGAAGTATTTAGACACGTGTTTTCTTCTCAATGACGCCAAAATGGATGAAAGTTGAGAAATAATAGAAGGCGATTTAATGGTCTCAATAGGTTAATCCTAAAACTAAGAATTGCGAAAACAAGATAGAATGTATTTTTAACATACCTATTTTTTTTTCATATTTATTCCGGTAAAATCTCCCTTGTTGTTCCGAAATTAAACAGCTCGAGCAAGTGCTTATAAATATGTTGCTAAATATAGTGTTCCAAACATATTGATGTTTTTGAAGATGCGGTGTTTTCTTCTCCAAGTGTTCGCGTGCTAAATATTTTCAAACGGAATTCACCATATGGTATTTTTCCTTACCCCCTGTCCTTTATTTTTCATTCAATTGCAACGAAACGAGGCTAAATTTTCATTGGCTGTTTAGTTTACCTAATGGGTTTTATGGCAGCGTGGCAACTTTTTAGCTAAAGAATATAATAAAAATTTTCTATTGTTTCTAAGAGTAAAACCAGCAGTAGTAACACAAAATCTTTCAAATAACAGGTTGCTTTTAATGTGTTTCCATATGTGCAGCCAGAAACAAAGGGGTAACCTCCTAGCTATGACATTAGGTGTGTATTTAATGTAGCAAGAAAATTAAAGACTAAAACCTTTTACATATTCCTCCTGTCAAAGTTTATTTGTCCTTGCAGCAGCAGTGACAATGAGTGGTCCATTTATAGGCATGCATTATATTCACTTTTAAACCAGCAGCTTTGCATTTGTCAACGTCATTTGTGCTCTTCTAGAGTTACAATGTTTTGATTAATGGAAAGAGTAATTCTCATTGGATGATTTTGTAAATCTGTAAATCTAGCCTTAGATAAATCACAAGAAGGGTGGCTACAGAAATGCTACAGAATAGTTTGTCACCAATAGCATCAAAGATAGCCTAGTCAACATAAATTTTACTGGTTGAAAGGTTGTCACAAGGCTATCAAATAATTGCTCCAGTGAGAGTGCGCTCGCCTTCACTGTAGGCGGCCGTGGGTACACTTCCAGATAGAGTCATGTACTATAAAAGTGTGGATTTATTTTTCTGCTTAATATCTTGTAATATTAGTTGGTTGTCTTGTTGAGAGATTGCTGTGCTCTCACGGCGCTTTCGTAGCTCAAATGGAAGCTCTGAATGCACAAGCCTAATCATCTTAGGTTCTTGAAACATGAATATGACAGTACTTTATTAGGAGAGATAAAATTAATAACTACATATTCAACTTTTGGTTACATTACGTGGGGAATACCAGAATCTGGTGTGCGTTTTTTATTTTATAAGAAAAATATAAACGAGAACTGATGTTTCCCATATTTACTAACATTTTATTACTTTTTTGTTTCCGTTTCCTTCTTCCTTTCCTTTATTCGACATGTATTTCTACTAACTAGCATTCATAAATTTACAATAGTTCTAATGCTGAAATGCGTAAATAATAAATGTATGTCTAAACTAAATAAAAAATACCATCAGAAATAATAAAAATGAACATGGAAAAAAAATACAATTAAACTAACTTTGGAAGCATTTAAATATTAGACAAACGAAAGTCTTGAGCTGTGAAAACGTAAGACATTCAGGTAAATAAACAGATCTAATCGATCACATCAAAAGGAGTGAGCTGGCTGTATTCTTTCAAACACAACGCAAGACAGTGATAAAATCAAGCGCATTGCGTGCTGGGAATCATATATTGATAATATTATGTTTAGCGTGACAAAATATGTGAAAAGGGAAAATTTTTATACTTTTTTACAATACAGCCTTTCCTGATGAAACTTTCAGGTAATTGTGAGAGTTTTCTTAATATGGTTTTTAACAACTTGTCAGTTTCGAAAGAGCGACAATATTACGCGTCAATTTTTTTTTAAATTAGATTGTTACTGTCTTAATAGGGTAAAAGTGGAAAACAACTTAATTTCACAGTCTTAATGTCCTCACTTTCACCCCTCTTTTTTTTCGTCTCTGATGACAAGGGCTGACATATTAATATACCAAATTACTTTTTTCTGTTTTAATTTATTGTCAGGGAGATGTGAAAAGAAACCATAACTTCTCTTCTAAGTTCGCAAAATTAAAAAGATGTTTAAGTGACAAGAATTATTAATTAGCCTTATCTGATACAATTTATGTATTTCCTGTTATTATTATTGTTTTTATTTATATTGTCACTTTTCCTTAAGTACTATTATCCCACCCTTTGTTTACTGACAAAACAAGGAGCTTTATTTTATCATGTGTAAATTTATGACATCATTGTCATACCGAAACAACAAAAAAAGTATTGTCAATTAATAAGTTGATGAAGATGACTATATTTATCATAAGGATTAATTTTTTTCATCTCAAATAGGTCTGATTATTATTGTTTTTGTAGAATAATGTTTTGATTGATAGTTTAAAATCAAGTTCAGTAAACTTTCAACTGAGAAGATTATAACGCCTACATCTCCTATGTGTCAAAATGAAGTCATAGAGAAATTAGGTAATGGAGTATTTTTGGTCAACATAAAGCATGACAGAGCTTCTTCATAACGCTCTTTCGCTGTTTGTTTTTTTACTTGTTTTTGTTTGTTAAAAGCAGAAGACAAAATCACGTCATGCATCGCTTTATATTACACTCTAATTAATTAAGTCCACTGAGAGTGAGTCAATATTTCCGGTGGTTAGAACAGTAATATTATATAGATTTATAGTTGTTTATAAAATGTATGAATTACACTTGGGATACCTGTATTAACATTAAATGCTTTGAAGTCTACCGCCTAAATAAATTGAAAGAATGTCATCTTTAGAAAAGAAAAGAAGAAAATTATAACAGCTGACCATTATTTCAAACCCCCTGATGCGGAATTTTCTGTCTACAGCATCGCACATGCCACGTGATATTGTACGCTGGGCCCAGCAAACTGATATAGGGTTATGGTGCTGTTATATGTGTCAAAATAAACCCCGCAAACCTTAAACATATTTTTTCTGTTTAAATTTAACAAAAGTTAAGTACTAGTGTGCTCAAGAGGCTCTGTAGAAGATTATATTCGTGATGTTATGACCAATAAGAACGATGTTATAGATTGTTTTCTTCGTTTCACCTACCAAATATGTGGGGAAGAGAAGGAAGGGGGGACAATGGTTCCCCTTTCCTTGTACTTTCTATTCCTATTTTTTATTCGCGTTTTAATGTGACGTTTTAGGCCCTAGGTTTATGAACTCAATCGATGTGAAAGTGTTTCAGTTGTCACCAGAGTATGTGTTATAATTTAGAACAAAAAGAGAAAATTATTTTCTTTGACAGTTAGATCAAGAAACAGTATTGTGAGTTGATTATGATGCTAAATTTCGTTGTCATTCTTACAAAATGTCCTTACGAATTAAAAAAAGTCGTTGACTGCACAACACCGACAATTTCTGTGAGTAGAAAACGGAAAATCGCGAAATGAAAACAAAGTAAATTACGTCTAAGATTTTCTCTTTAATAATATTTAATTTAACAATCTACAAATATAATCTTTTAAGAGCTCTCTCTTCTTCTCTATATAATGTACGTTAAGAATACAAGCAAAAAAACTACTCTTTAAATAAAAAAGATTTTAGCGACTCAAGTCCGTGAAATATAAAAATTTACAGCAACTATAAAAACATGGTTATAATATATACTACCTCGTTCCCATGGTTCTTTGTTTATAATTTACTAAAGGCATCACAAAAAACCGTTGGGAAGAAGGGTTAATGAACGGCCAGCCGCGAATTTACCCCCAGGGGCAACCGCTTAACAAATTAAAAAAAAATTGGATTTTATAAAAACCCGTATTTGTTGCGAGATTATCGCGAATAATTTTTGACGTCATTGTTTATGTTTTCTTGTAGGATTACGTAACGTAAACATGATGACTTGTAGCAGGATTACTTTAAGACATGGCATGATGTGTGAAGACACAGCGTGATGTGTGATTCGCTCACATAAGAAAAGTAACGATAAAAAGCTATACCACATTGTCTTCGTAATACGATATTAACTGCAAACTTGAGGTGATCTAAGGTGGTTTCAAATAATGATTTTACTGAGGCTCAGGCTTGACAGCCACTTCGCTGGCTTTAGATTGTTGAACGTCATTTAGGTTGATTTGTTTCGAGCATTTATGTTCTTTGAGTAACTCTTTCAATTCGCTTAGTTGTTTTCTAAGTCCTAAGATTTCTTTTTCCACTTTTTCATTGTCTTCTTCGATCTGAGAAGTTTCCTGATAAATAAAATAAAAAATAAACAATTATTACAATGTCTAGTTTAAAATTGATAAAACACGGTTGACACATAAACACGCCCTTTTGCGTCACAAACAGATTTTAGAATTATGTTCTATCCAGTGGATAGTGAAAAAACTCAAGCGCGGGAAAAAACAACCAATGAAAAGCGAGATTAAATTATAACGCTCTCTAAAAAATTATAATCCTAGTTTTAGTAAAAAATCATCTTACAAGTGGGCGAAAAAATGGAAAAATATTTATTTTTGAAACGAACATGGGTATTTTATATGAATCATACAACATGCGTTTGTCTTTCCAAAACATGAAACATTCAAAACATTGTCTGTATTAATGTACTTTTTTACTTTTGTTTTTTTATATATTTTACAAAACTATGTAGTTTTAGTTTGTAAAATTTTGTTAGATCATAATACTAAAAAGCAGCTTCGTTTTACATGACACGGTATAAAGTTTATCATATCAGTTTTTATGCATGTAAATAAACACACACAAATTCATTTCGTAACTACTTGACGATAATAGTGAGATCAACCAGGGGGTTGCGTAACATAGTTACATAGGATGAAATTTACCTGTTCTAATGCATCGATTCGTTCTCGTCTTCTTGTTCGGCAACGAAGTGCGGCTTGTTTGTTTCGTTCTCGGCGTAACCGACGTTTCTCGTATTCTTCATTTGTAAGCTACGAAAAAAAAATGGAAAGATTAAATTTTGGTTCATTTCCAAATTGTGTGATTGATTAACTATATTAGACCTTATTATAGCATGTTTATGTCAATAAACGGATGATAAATGAACGTCAAACTTCCATGTTTCGGATGTCATTTACATATCCGTTAACATGAAAACAACAAAAACCCGAAATTAACAAATTAAAAATCGGGTACACGCTGTTGTCGTATTCAAAATATTTAGGGATAAATTTATTTTTATTAAAAATTGATGACGAGGAAAAAGTGCCAGGTGATTTTAATAGAAAGTCGGTAAACATGAGAGGCTTTAATTGATTCGGCTTTTTATGACGTCAGAAGAAGATTAAAAGCGATTGAAAAATATTTTTTTTCTTTTAAATGAAAAACAACACGGCTGGCCTATTTCTTACAGATAAAAATAACTCTTGATACAAGGGCTATCAGGCAGGATGAAACATGATCTGACACAAAGACCATAAAAATGGGTAGCAATCGATCTGTGACGTCATAGTAATTTATTTCATTATTTTCAAAAGAGAACATTGAAAACGCCTGTCATTATATCAAATCGCCTTTAGGGAAAAATATGGAAAAAAATCCTTTTCATATAGTATTTGATAAAATTAGACAAAGCCGAAGTTATCTGTTTTCAAAGTTAAACGACAATTCAGAAAGTTAACTGGTATCTAAACTACTACTATTAAATATTTAAATAAAACGTAAAAAAAACTTGCCGAATGTGATAAAAAATGAAGTCTAAAAAAAGAGAAAGTATATTCACCTCTTCATCACGTTTTCTTCTTTTGTTTCCAGTATAGTCGTTATAAAAATATCCATAATCTTGTGTTTGAGGGAGAGCATGACGAAAATTTTGCCTCATGCCATATCTCATGAAGTCTTCTGGTGGTATTGCTTGCTGCGGAGAGTTGATAGGTGATGCGGAGTACGTTGAACTTCCTGGTGAATGCGCGAAAGTATTTGAAGGCGATGCTTGCATGATTGATTGGGCGGCGGGTGAGTACGGGTTGTAGGCCTGACATAAGACAGGCATGTTCATTGATGGCGACGCTAACATAGATGCTTGAGTCGTTGGCTGAAACAAAAACAAGTTTGTGTTTACTCGATGCGATGTCGTTTTAAAGTGAGTAACCTGTTCTGAGAAAACATACCGATGTGATATTTTTGCATGCATCAGCAAGTTTTTTGTTTTTCCACTATTTATCTAACCGCCGTAATAAATAATTCATCGTTTCTTTGTTAAACAAAGTTTCGCTACGTCAATTGAAAAATTGATTATAACGAAATGAAAAACAAAAACATTCCCACAGAAAGAAAACGTAACGAAGAACAACAAAAGAAGAATCTAAAATTTTTCACCTCATCAGGTGAAGTTGGGGTTGATGCCAGACCCCAATGACTTAAACGATTTGATGAGCTATTTTTAACAGAGGAGAAATCTAAATAGCATCTCCTTCTATCATAGAATGATCGTTGATCCATATTTTCCAGAAATGTTCCCAATCCCATTTTAGCTGTCCATCCAAGCCGATGTAATGTTTGTTCTGATGTACTTAAAGTGTACCCCGTCAATGATATCAAGAAATTGTGACTGTATATCCGGAGTATTTTTTTGTTACAAAACTATCATACGGCTTTCAACTATGACTTCATTCATTATTAATATCCAACACAACCCCCTGGATTATTTTTAATTGATTTTTTAAAAATAATAATAGAGCTATGTCACGTGCTATAACTTAATCTTAAAATTTAATATGCAAAGTTTATCATTATTTTGATAAACGTTTTTAGTTAAGTGTGTGCGAGTCTTGGTTGTTCGTTTTAAAAAAGCTTATCCAAGTAATGCGTGTTTTAAAATATCCAAACCGAAGACTTTTTGGCTAGAATTACACTGTTTATTATTTGAAAGAGCTAAGTAGAAAAAGAATTTGGTACAATACTAGCTATGCGAAAAAAGTTTGTTTGAGCTGCAAACATCTGGCTACTGTTTTTTTTTATATAGATAGTTACTCCTAAAGTGTGTCTGTACAACTAGAGCTATAATACCAGCAATATTTTACGTAGTTTCGTAGGAAAATGCAACAGTAGTATTATATTCTTAGTAGTTTAGCTAACCTGGTAAACTGGAGAATAAGTGTCTTCTGGCTTGATTTCGTCTTGATCAAAAAAGTACTTATCTTCTTCTGTTAAAAGTTCAGGAAATGTTGTAAGGTACATTTCAGAGTCGTAAATATTCCAAGAAGGTACTTCCTGATTGCTGTAAGTCATTTGAAATCAACTCTAAAAATTTTGTCGGTTATTATCGTTATTCGTTGATTACTCGTTTGATGAATAACACTGTTCGGTTGTTCTCGTTGATGAGTTATGTTCAAATTATTTCGACGAGCAGTTTTATAGTTCTTACTTATGTGCGATTAACCAATCAAGTTTGATGTGGCTTATGACGTATAAATAATTACTTTAAGTCTATACTATTGTAAAGAACAATTTGTAAGTTCACAGCTAATGACGTCAAGGAATATTTTTTTTGTTTTTTGTAATTACCAAGCAACTTGAGTAGATCTAAAAGAATTCATGCATAATTTATAATAGCGTCCAATACAAATAAGTTTTACTTAATTCATTTAAAAATATGCATAGCATAATTTACTTAACGACAAAACACGAGCGCTTAAAACATAAATAATATATTTATAAACAAATAGTCGCCAACGTAGAAGTAGGAAAGGTCAACTTGCTTAAACGCTGCTTAAACAGACGGTGGATGATAATTTAGTGTAATTAGTCAAACAAGTTCTGTCAAGCTGTACAAGTATTAAGGACCACTCCCTTCCCACACACTAAGTGCTTGATACAAAAATAGACCGTGTATTTTCATACCCTTGACGAAAATAACCGAATCTTCCCGAAAATACTCGAAGAAAAATTATATTGCACAATTTTGCTGATAGATGTGATGATACGAGAATTTTCGTTTATTTATATTAGAAAACAAAGTCCATTCAGTTGTTAACCTTCTACAGATTTCTGCATAATTAAGTTGATATATAAAAAGAAGTATGTAAAACGCTTATCGATTAGAAATTTCTATGGTATTAACTGGTGTTAAAGTTGGGATTTTATTAGATAAAAGAATCACCGACACGTTACTTACTATTCTTTGATACAAAATATTCTAAAACATGTTACTCTGGTCATACAGTAAGCCATTGTATAAAACTGACAAGTCAAGAATGTCAAGCGCTTATGACGTCAAACTTATACGTCATGAGCCATACCCACCAGTTTGTTTGAAAATAAGAAAATTGATTAATTGAGCCAAATCTGTTTATTCTATAAGAAGTAGAATTAATTTGTTGACGTCTGCATATTTTGCCAAAAAATTTTCGTACGCTAAACAATGTGATCTTTCCAAGCCAAAGAAAAATCGTCATCAAAGAACAATTTCGCCAGTTTATTTGAAAGAAAACCAAGCTACGGGTTGGACAAGCGTTTAAAACCTTTTTAAAAAATGTCAAGGCTAAGCAACAATAAGAAAAAGAGAAAAACGATTGTAACTTCTTCATAAATTTTCTCTGTCCCCATGTAATCAACCTCGTTCCCAGGGCATTTATTATTTTTGACACTGAGGCAGCCATTTGGACATGTTCTTATTGCCGTCCCAATGTCAAAAAGATAAAAGATGCCCTGGGCACGAGGTTTCACATGTAACATTTGCCACCATCAATGTAAGAGACTAAGTCAACCCTGTTTCCACGCCTGCCCGATGTTGACCATTTTTTGAAGCAGTGAAAAGATAAGAATAATTTTATAATTTCAAAAAATAGTATAATAATTGTATATGTAAGTTCTTCTTAAGTTTCAAGTAAAATTCTCCCTCACTAATTAGCGTACATCTCTAATTAGAGCAACCTTGTCCCCAAACGACAAAGATATACGATGTACGATGGATGCTACTATTCAATACGCTGTACCTAACATTCGATACGCTGAGCCTAACATCCTAACATCCTTTTCCTATAAATTTCTTTTTTTCAAGGCTTAACGGCGATAGTGGAAAATTAAAAATTAAACCAACTGAGACTGCTATTTGGTTGAACTGAATTCTCACGCAGTCTTCTGTTATCACTCAAAGAACGGATCCCGCAAATATGAAAGCTAAAATCGGGAGAAAATAGTCTTGCGGCTGGACCGCCATAACTCCTGTCATGAAGAATGCTTCTTACGTTTTGGAAAGCTAATATGCTTTCGGCAAAGGTTTTTTAAGAAACCGTCAAAACAAATCAAGAACTTTTGATTTGATTTTTCTCCCCCAAAACCACTATTTTCTCCTTTAATTTTATCACCACGAATTCGCGCTCCTCTCACGTGGGGAAGACGCAAGTACCCGTGGTTGATAAAGGGGTCCATTGTCCGTTAAAAATTTAATTGTAGGTTTTTTCAAACGAGGATTTATTGACATCTACACGATTTTTTCATCAGAATTTTGACTGTTCTTAAACTGTTTGTTTTAAAAAGCCTAAGAAAGCTCTCATCAAGTTCTTTAAATTACAAAATAAGTCATAAAAAGCAGTGTTTTGATCTTTTTTGCGTCAAGGCTCAACACCGTTCCAAGCTTAGAGAATTACTTTCTCTGGTTTTTAAATGGCAAAAAATATAACATCTTACGGTTTCTTCTTACATACTTGTACAAATTAGAAGTTTTTATACATCTATACATACACAAAAACACTTGCAGTTAACGATAGGAAAAAGACCGTTTTGCTTGCTTGTTTTATAGCTTGTTGTCTTCAATCAAAAACACACACAACTTTCTCAAACTTAAAAAGTAACTCCTACCGTAGACTTCTTCCAAATGAACTTTCTATGTATTTTCTTTGGTTTTTTTAGTCTTTTTATTCAATCTCCAGTGATATGAACATATTTTAACAACGACATAATGTCACGTTCGCATGTTCCTTATGAGGAAGTGAGAAAAGTTTCTAAAGGTCGTGAATGACGGACGTGCATTGAACATTAATATTGAAAAAG
Organism: Hydractinia symbiolongicarpus; assembly: GCF_029227915.1. Taxonomy (NCBI): domain Eukaryota; kingdom Metazoa; phylum Cnidaria; class Hydrozoa; order Anthoathecata; family Hydractiniidae; genus Hydractinia; species Hydractinia symbiolongicarpus. The sequence continues at coordinate 22,028,006 of NC_079883.1, forward strand.
AATGTTTTAAATATTAAAGTAAACGGCTAATTTCCTTTCTTGAGATTTTGAACATTCCGTTAGCTTGTGTAACTGTATTTAGCTGTTGTTAGGAAGAGAAAGCGAGAATTGACAGCATAGACATTTTTCGTAATCGGATGGTTGAATCGGAATGGAAAGTTCCATTCCGATTCAATCATTCGATTACAATACTGTCTTTACTGTCAGTTGTCACTCTCACTTCCTAAAAACAACCGATTATGTTCTAGTTTTTAAACGGGAACATGTTTGCTATCACAAAGTTAGAAACAGATATTGTAAGCATAATATCTATGTGTCCGGCTTTATACTACTTGAACATTCACGCATGTTTCCTGATAACATTGTCGGACGCAGTTTTATTCAAATAAAGGCAAACTCAGCTAAAATAAGGAAACTGTACTTCGCATATTAAATGCGAGATCGTGTATTCCTGTGCTTTGCGCGATTCAATTTACACCTTGTCTCATGTCTAATAAATACTATCCTATTTTCTGAAGGATTATTACCATCATAATAAAGTATCTATATCACGAGTTTAACTTGGTTCCAATAACAGCCGAAAGTTAAGAGGACATGTAAACACACATAAAACACGTTACTCGCTTGCACGATATAAAATGTAATAACACGGACTTCGCACACATCAGGAAGTCACCCTCATGTCACTGTCAGAAAGTAGTTTATGGAGAATAACTATTGTTCTAAAAGAAGATAGTACTATACGAAAGCTCTGACTTGTGAACTGAAGATTGTATTTTAAATTTTGGTGCTTAATTTCCCTTCTTAACATATGATTTCTCAAGTGATTGACAAAGAAATCCTTAAAAATAATACGCTTTCCCATATAAAGGTGGATTCAGTCCTAGATGAAACGATACTACATCATCAGTTCTCTGTCTTTCAATTACTCAAAAAGAAAGATAAAATGGCAATTGCGTTGCAAATGTAGGCTGGTCATCCAATCTTGTTTAGGGGCGGATCCTTAAAAGGAACTTATGAAAAAGACTTCTTTCAAACACAGGTTTTGTGTGTTCACTTTGACTTTCTTAGGATAGAAAAAATAACAACAAACTATTCTAATTCTCTGTAACAAGAGCGCTAAAGATGTTTCAAAATTCAATATTTTTTCATGTCCATGAAAACATAACATCAATAATCCACTTGAAAGTTTTGACACTTTGTGACGTCACAAAGACCGAGCATTGTTATCGCTATTTTTGGCTGAGTTATTTTGGGCCACTTCCAATTTTAGAGCAGTATTAGCTAAACAAATATAGCTCATGACAGTTGGCGAAGTGGGAAAATAAGGAGGGAATTGAACGCAGTGTGAACACGGATAATTGTTTCCAAAAAAAGCTTAAACGCTAGTATGGGGGGTGGTTTTTGATAGGAAGCAATAAAACCACCCAAAAACATTTCTTAGCATTCTCTACAAAGACACTCTATCTCCAATGCCATTGACAATAAGAGTTCAAAATTCAGACAGCTTTTTACGTCACAAAACATTTCTACTAAATGTTTTTAACTTGTGTGTTGCAATCAAAAGTTGTTTATGTTCGTTGATATGGTAAATACGTCAAAGTGTTTCAATGTCATTATGATCAAAATTAATTGATATATTAATTGCATCCAACATCTAATTAAAAGCTGTACTTTCAACTTAGCTTAATTGATTTGTTTTCAAACAGCGTAGCAACGTTTGGATGTACTTTAAACTCTTGCATAATATTAATACTCCAACACTTGGTGTGTTCTGTACGCTCTATTGCATCTTTAAAAACACAAGACATTTTGAAAATGCCATACATTACTCGTGAAGACATACTAGAATTTACTAAGAACTGTTAAAAAGGTTTCCATCAAAACAATGCGTTTGTTGCTAGTATTTTTTTCCTTCTCCCTTACGTTATTGGTGACAAAAGTGACGATTTTTTTGCTATTATTCCTAAAGAAACCTTCCAGATCTAATTTTTAAATTTTTTGTGAGAGAATTCTTGCCTTGCAATTTCACTAAAAATAACGATCGCATTTTTTTTACAAAATGCTGACATTCCAGTTGGACTGGTTAATTTAGGTGAACTAATTAAATCGAGCAAAGGTGCAACTTTCAAACTTACCGAGGTCACGCTTTACGTTGACGTTTGTCTGTAACGTCATTACACTTTTACTTTTGATTCAAAAATTATTAAAATCGCGTCAATTGTTCCGTCTGTCTAGGCAACCGTAAACAGGAGCCCTGTGGACAAAAATGGATTATGCACATCTTGAAAGCGTCTATTTAGATTTTGTTGGCTTTAGCTATGTTTTTCCGTCCTTGTAAGAATGTCATTTTACTAGTCCTTTACCTCCTTAAGTCTCCATCAGAAGGAATATTTCGAGCAGACTGGTTTTGCGCATATTACGGCAGATTAAACACAGAATTACTTTCCATTTTTTGGCGGCGGTGAAATATGCTCTGTTAGCCAATCACAATCTTCATATTTTTGCGTGAGCAAGGAATTTTTTCGTTTTTACATTTAATAAAGGAAGACTTGTAGCTTAACAAGAATCCGAAGTTGTCCTCCAATACAGCCAATCAAAACACATTGAAAAATCTCAGAGATGCGTCGCCCAAACGCTAGCCTGGATGCCAGTGTCCTCTTTTATTGTTAAAAAATGAGCTGTGAGACAGACTATATTTGACTATATTTACTGTCTATGTCTATGTCAGAGGTTGTTGCTTTGATCTTGATGCACTTGCTGTTTTTTGTTGAATAGTACCTTTTGCTAACACTACTTCGCCTAGTGTAGACCAGGCTTTATGCATTTCTATAGATACAAAATTTACACGCCTGCACTATTATATACTGCCATTGTCGTCCCCAGAGCTCTTTGAGATTAAAACCTAGTTTATCTCAAAGAGCTCTTGGGCCGAGAATGATATACTGCCTATTCATAGTCGCTGCAATTCTTTTTTATAAAATATGTTAAAATGCTAAATTTACACTGAAAAAAGTTCTGTGTCGCTGCGCGGTTCCTGCAATTGACATTCTCCGTCAGGTGCCGCAACAAGACTAGGTATAATCCAAACTACCCGTAGCGTTTTGAGTCGCGTCATGCTGATATCAGCATTTTCCATTGTTATTCTGAAGCCACGTGTTTGACACTATTGTATACAAAAATAAAACGCAATGTGAACAAAAAACGTAAATGTCACGCGGCGAGGTGTCGCGCCGCAAGGTACTGTTTTTTAGTGTGATTTGACAACTTTAGTTAAATATTTCTCGTTAATGCTTCTACTGACGTCACGAATAAATATCGAGTCCAGTGAAAAAGTTATGTTAATTTATTTCGTTTATGTTATATTGTAGGATTAAACCGGACAAAGTCTTTTTATTAAAACTAGACTAAACAAGACATCGTTGAACAAACACTTTGCACATCCTCTTTAAGACTGCGCCGGATGAAGTTCAACAAAGCCGGAAAATTCAGATATCGTTGTTAGTACTTGCGCCTATCTTCAAGGTCCATATAAAAAACATTTGCAAAGGTTCACGAAAAAAATACTTCAGTCCCACATCTCCTGGCAAGAACTATTCTTATGTTTTTTTTAATAATCCCTGGAAAAGTAAGAAGTTCTGAGGACGAGTTTGGAAACTAAAGAAAAAGAGTTGATGTGATTTAGTTCATAGTTTCCACTTTATCAATCCTGTCCCGAGGGCTGGTTTACATTGTATTGGGTCGTAATAACTTTCTGTCTCAAGCCAAAAATCAAACAGGCCCAAGGAACGAGGTTGAATCTTCACCATTGAAAATTTTCTTAGTCTTACATTAAATTCACCTATAGATTCCACTTAGCTTAGCTTGATCTCGTGATAATATTATGCAACAGAAAGCATCACAACGCATTTCCCTTTTATGTTAAAAAGTGGAATGATTTCGAAAATTTCATTGTGTCTGAAAAAGAAATCTAGTTCCTTAGATACTTAAAAAAAAATTATTATTTTGTTCTTTACAATCCTACCTCGGTTCTCGGTTCAAGAGCTTCCTTTCTTCTGTCGATGCAAAACCCGAACAACACCATGAGTATGATTGCAGCGTTGCTTTAAAGCAATAAGGAAGAGGTATCACAGACAGTATCAACAAACTTGCCACCAAAAAAAACAAGACGTGGTTAATAAAATAAACTGATCCAAAAACCAACACGTTTCCTTTCCGACGACCAAATAAACACAGTTTTTGTTTTCAAAAATCATTCATTGGATTATTAAAAAATAAACAAATAAATAAAAAATTGATGTAGTTGGTATTGGTGACACAAACTGAACCCAAAATGTTATCACACACTGTAATGTCCTCTTATCTCAACAAGGTAGCTCTGCATTCTCGTTCCCATAGCCTAGCTAAATAAGCTTTTTTCGAGGATATTAAAATTCAGTTCCTCTAATACAAAGCTTACACGCAAACGAATGTTTCAGAGCAAATCCCTAAAATTTAAATCCACCAATTAACACAAAATAATTTCTCAGAGCAAACTCAGAATTAAAATCAACAAATGAGCGCAAAGCCGCATGGTCACATCCCACCCCCTTTAAAATAGTACGAGAGTTAATTATATTTGTTCAGGTGAGTGAGACCTTTCGCGCTCAAAACAAAGGATTTCCTGATAATGATCACATAGTAAATAACAATAGAAGTAACCAATCAAAAAGCGCGGTCAGTAATTTGCGACCCAGTGTAATTTCCCCACCAGAACTATTCCGATTTCCAAATGGTTAAAAAATTATGCTGGGTTTCCTGGCTATCATTCCAAGAGTTCAGGTTTATCTTAAAGAGCTCTGGGGACGAGAATGGGTAGTTCTGTTCACAACACTTAATATTTTAAAAAATTATGCACCGCTACACTAGACTGTTACTTCACGGTACTTCATTAGTCTCGGTAATAAGAACGGCAAAAAAGAACCCATTGTAAAGTTCTACCGGCTTGCCGCACAACAATAAAATAATAGATAGTTATAGCTATACAGCTTGATTATACCTTCTATATTACTCAAATTGCATAGTTGAATGGTTTTTAGAACAAGGTTTATCTTTCAAAGACCATTATCAATAATTTTGTTATGATTGGTCACAAGGGAAATTTTGCGTAACTACTAAAGAAAATCGGTGCTGTGGTTAACAAATTCAATTTGTGATCATAGCGCTTTAGGCTCAGTTCTCTGTCACAATTTCAAAGCAGCGTTAACAGGCCGTCAATTTTTTATGGAAAACAAACTCCTTATGAGATATATTTTTTTTAGCTATGATCTGCATAGTACATGGTATATAGCGCTTAACCTGTCCGTTAGGCAGTACTGACCTGAAGACAACCTCTACTTTCTTATTTTAGGGTCGTCAATAAAGGACGTCCGCACCTTAGGGGGGAGCATTTTAAAATTCGTTTTGTTATCCAATTACATGAGAAGCATTTTGAATAGAGAATTCTTAGAGTTGTTTTTGTGCAGTGAATTTTCCCGTTTTAAGAATTGAAGAAAATATCACAATTTGGGAAATATCACAATTTGGGGGAGGGGGGGTGGGGGGGAGGGAGGGCGGGTGGGGTAAGAGGGGAAGTTAAGAACAAAGAGAACACGCATTGGGGGAGGGGTAAAATTGTGCACATATCCTTTATAAATTCCCCATTATAAAAAAAAACATGGTCTGTGACTGCACGACGTAGACTTTTTAAGGTTCATGACATAAACATTCGATGACGTCATCTTTGGTGCTTTAAGTGGAAAACAACGTGTTGGTTTTAAATTCAAAGTTGTTTTGTTAAAACCATATCGTGGTAATGTTATCGCATTATAATGTTTTAAAAAACATTAGCTAGACATTATTTTATTTGCTTGTGTTTATAAAATGATAATGCGTAATGTCAGGTTTCTAGAACTTTTTCTATCTGATGAGTCCATTTTAATTTTCCCAGAATTTAGAATAGAATATAAGTAAAACGCACTGGTTTGTTAAAATAGTTTCGACAAATGCACCTTGATAAAAAGAACTTCCGATAAAGATCTAAAAATCTCCCAAGCTCATACGAGGTCAATTTTCCGCGTCTCTAAGTGGGATGTCAATGAGGAAGATACGCATCTAATGGTTGATAACCTTTGGCTTGAAAAACTCTCTGCACTTCTTTACCCTCGTTCCCAGGGATCTTGCCTTTATATGAGAGAAGGCAAAGATCTCTGGGAACGAGGGCGGTACATCTTCACTAATTTTTAGTACATTTTTTCGTGATTTTAATAGTTTGCTTCCATTTTTTGTATTCGTATTTGAATTCAACGACAGATATATTATAAGTTTGTTTATCGGTGACAATACTGATAATTTTTATAGTGACAATAAAAGTCCCACTTTTTGCAGAATAGTGTTTTTTTTTAAAGAAGTATATTTAAAAGTAAAAAAGAAGCTGTTTTAAGGGTCTCAGTGCGTTTTTAAAGTAAAAATTTTCGTCGCACAACCATCGATGGCGAATTTTTTTTTAACTGTCGTAACTTTTCTTAAGCCCTCTTTAGATTAAGTCTTGAGACTCGATCCTTAGTTTATATAAGTTTGGACGTAACATATAAAACATGGTTCACATCAGAGAGATAAAAACATTCGCTTACTAGTCTCTTTCTCAATAAAAAAATTTAGTAAGATATCAATCACAGATGTGGATTATGCTTAAAATCATACCTACTTTTTTCATCTTTTTACTCCAATCAACAAAACTTTTTTTCTTTTTAACTCCAAATTTATCACGTATCATAACGAAAATCTTCCTTATCCGTTTTGTTTTCTTGTTAAACTGCAAAAAAATTATCATAATATGCAAAATATTTTCTAAAGGTTATGACGTCACAAATTATCATGGGAACGAGGCTGTATTTTCTTCTATCAAAAATGCCAATTAACACGTGCATTCAAATTCCGATACTTATAGATTTTCCCATTTAAATTTGCTTGCAATTTACATTCTTCGCGATAAAATTTTGCCACATGACAAAATCAGGTGATTGAATTAATTAATCGAACGGAAATGGAGGAATTTGGCGATATTATTTTTAAATGTTCATCAATATCTGCACGTGAATTTGTGCAATGTTCACACGACGTCATAAAATTATAACATAAACAGAATTTAAAAAATTTATTTTCATCACCAGTACCCAACCAGGACCCTGGGGCTCTATCTCGCTATCTTGATGTAGGGCTCGCGGCGTCGTCCCGTTAAAAAGAGGGTTTCCTTTAACTAGTAAAATCAAAATTGTATGGTCGAGAAGAACTGAGTTGAATAATTTAATAGAAGATTCTGAAATTGTCTCTCAAAAAATAAGGAAACACGAGGAGATTTTCATTCCTATTTTTTATAGATGCTAAAAACAGTTTACAGACACAGGTAAATGGACAGTTTTCGTACTTTCCATTTAAGATGCCTATTCGTACTGTACTAATTTTTGCACTGCAAAAAATCTATTACGCGCGTATAAATTTGGCGCTAATTTAAAGTCCCCACAAATAAGAAGGAAAGGGTAGTAAAGGTAGGCTCTAGACAATCATAAATGCATTTCTTTATTGTGTGTTGAGGAATTATTTTGTTTAAAGCCGTTTGTTTTTTGTTGCAAATCATAAAAAAAGCGGGAGAAGAATTTCATACTGCAATTCACGCATTGACGATAACCTTAGTCGAATGCGCAAAAATAGGTATTATAAATATCAAATATTTAATATCAAGTGGAAAAACACTAAATACGGGACAATCTTTTAAAAATTAGTTGATTTGTGTATTTATTGTAAGAATAATTTTGATGAGAAATCTCAGGGAAGAGTTTTTAATTTGTAGATTAAGGAGTGCGTGTTGAGGTGTGGAAACACTTTTTTTTGCAGCCAAGCAGACTAAAAACTTCAGTTTTAAAAAATAAACCAGAAAGAAAGAAGTTTTCCATATGCTTTTGTAAGACAAAGGTTGAAAAATTAAGTTGATAATCATACATCCTCTTGTTTTGTACGAGTACATTTCTTTCTGTTCCGCATTATTGACATCTACAGTCATTTTCAACCTCGATCCCAGGGCTTTTTTTCTCTTTTTGATAAATAAAGCCCTGGGATCGAGATTACAGTTATTTTATTACTTTTTTGCTTTTTATTTTCCGCAATTTGATACTACCTTTATTTCAAAAGTTTCTATTAATGTTGTAAATACACTTTTTACAAGCGGAAATTGAAAAGCGACATGCGGAGAGGAAAAGCAGAGCAGCTATTGTTACTATGACAATGACCGACCGCGCGTGACCTGCCTAGTCAAAACGAAAGAAAGGACTCAATATAAACAATGATTTCCGTAGGCAAAAACCTACGTAATTCGCGGATTAAATTTAGAGAAAGACAAGAATCTAGACTTTTCACGCAGATTTGATTAAAAGAAAATTTACGTTATTACTGCTTTAAAGTGATGTCTTCTAATTTTGTGAAAGTTTAGTTTTTTTAGGTAAAAAAAACGCCAAAATCAGAAGGTACCAAACGATTTCTCTCTCCACTTCTCCTTGCGCTGCATGAACTGTCGCAAAGGCCACAAGATAAAATTGTTCTGAAAAGCACTACTTTGCAAAAACTTTCGCGAATCATCAAAACCTACTTGACGGGCTCAAAACAGAATTCAGTAAAAATTCGCGAAATGGTTTTTCTTATAAAAATACGAGTATTCTTCGACACACCGAGTGAATGAGATGGAGTAAATGCATTAAGGCTTTGCGACAACTGTTACCTGTCTTGGCAGAGTAAGGAGCGTTATAATAACGGTAACAAAACAAGATATTTGGTAAATGTGCTATTTATTTAGCTTCCTGTCCCGGTTTACTAAATACATAGGTCAGACAACATTTTCCACAATATTGTCTATCAAAGTGCTGGGCCATAAATACACCTGCTCCACATGATTCACTTGGACATTCGCGTCGAAGGCGAGTGATTTTACCGTTCTCGTCAACTTTGTAGTACTTCAACACGGCGAGCTTAACCTAAAAACACAAAGGCGATTTTTTCAGTGAGACTGACAAACATTTGACAAATTAAAAAAAATTATTATCAAGAGCATCTTTGTAACCATCAGACATCTAAGGAAGGTCTGAAGACCATCACTAAAATAACGAAGTATCTTGTCAGTGGAAACTGCGAATATAGAATAAAATTCATCATTTGGTTACAATAAGAAGCAGTGACAGATTATTCATAATTTTGGTGAATTACTAAAACACCAAAAGATCACTGCATTTTTCGTGATGCAGGTTTGCCCGTTAGCCTTTGTTTTTAAATTACTAAGTCGTTTTCTGGGATGCTTCAGCAGGGTAATGGAAAATCTGTGATACCACATTTCCAGGAAAATTATAATCGCTATGTTTACATTAAAACTGCCAAGACATTTTAGATATTGCAGCGTAGTATGGGTAGTGTATATTATGTTAAAAATTCATGAAATTCATGTGTTTGTGGATATCACAAATATCATGAGAAACTTATTTGTTACTGTACCTTCTTTCTTTTGTGTTTAATTTTTTTAGGAGTGGTGTAATTCTTCTTCTTTCTTTTCTTACCACCTCCTCTCAGTCTTAACACCAAATGCAGGGTCGATTCCTTCTGGATATTATAGTCGCTGAGTGTGCGACCATCTTCCAGTTGTTTGCCGGCAAAAATTAGCCGCTGTTGGTCTGGTGGGATTCCTGCATGATAAAAACAATTAGTCAATAACAAAGAAATCAATTACTAAGTTAGCAAAACAAAACTTGTGTAACCATCAGACATCTAAGGAAGGTCTGAAGACCATCACCAAAATAACAAAGTATCTTGTCAGTGGAAACTGCGAATATAGAATAAAATTCATCATTTGGTTACTACGTGGGTAAAATCTCTCTTTGGATCAAAATAAATAATTGTACCTTCCTTGTCTTGAATTTTAGCTTTAACATTTTCGATTGTGTCACTTGGTTCGACCTATAAACCAAATAAACATAAATTACCAAAACAAATTAAAGTGAAGAAATCCATATTAAGGCACAATACATAATATTCTCTCAGACAAAGCAGCCAGCAAGTTAGAATCACTGAATTCATACGGTAATTCCAAGTTATCATCATAGAGAATGTTATTATCAATTTTAGTTTAAACTACCTTGATAAAATAAATTGATTTAACATAAAGGAAAAGTGTATTTTGTTTACAAAACTGTTAAAAACAGAGCTTATATTACAATACTTCCTTGCAGCAAAACAGAATTTTGCTACAAAAATATTTTTAACAAACAATATAACCAATTGAAAAAATATGTAATATATGTAGATAATCTAATGTGAGGTATTTTTTTAACTATTATCTTTTAACCATAAAATAAAAGCAGCTAGTTAAACATAAGTAATAAAGTGTGTTAGTTATGGCAGATTGAAAGTGAGCAACATTATATTTCAATTGGAAAATTGCTGTTGAACAGCTTTGTCTATATTACATCTTATATGTATAGGAGCCATCAGACATCTAAGGAAGGTCTGAAGACCATCACCAAAATAACAAAGTATCTTGTCAGTGGAAACTGCGAATATAGAATAAAATTCATCATTCGGCTCTATAAATTTATGGAAATTTATCATGTAACAAGCACATGCATTTCTGTAATCAACATTGTAATAGATAAGCAGTGACATTAAGAAGCATCAACTCTCAGACAAATGCCTCGATTTAACATCAACAATCTTCAGTCTCGTCATCTTATGGTCATCACTGAGTTAAAGCATGGAATTTCACAAATATTTAATATTTTAGTCATGTGAAACATTTTATAGGCATAATAATTTAATTTTTGGTCTTTTTCATGCAAATTATGGAAAAACTGGTAAATAGATAAGCAAAAATTTATTTGTGCCATTTTGTTCCTTTTTTTATAAACATTGTTTGTTTGATGCCATCTAGAAAAGCCTAACAAAAGTTGTGCAGGACCTCCCCTTCAATTTTATAGGCCTCAAAACTCTTAGTATTTTTAGGGTTGCGACATAATTAAGGCTCCGGCAAAAAAGCTTCGTCTATAATACACCTTAAATGTTTAGGAGCCATCAGACATCTAAGGAAGGTCTGAAGACCATCACCAAAATAACAAAGTATCTTGTCAGTGGAAACTGCGAATATAGAGTAAAATTCATCATTCGGCTCTAGAAATTTACGGAAATTTATCATGTAACAAGCACATGCATTTCCGTAATCAACATGTGATAGATAAGCAGGACATTAAGAAGCATCAACTCTTAGACAAATTTTCTTAGAATGTAACTTCTAGTTACCATGATAGATAATGCTATTACCATGAACAGGCTAGATTAGATTATGAACTTAATTCACTATAACTTAAATTAAAGCAAAACAATTCTTTATAAAAATATATATTGCAGCAAGTTGGTAAAGATCTACTTCTAGACGTTTTGCGACCCTATCAAAATAGAGGAGAATTGGGGAGTATCGAAGAGGCTTGGCAACCCTGATATAGCTAGTACCTCTCAGACAAAGCAGCCAGCAATTAGAATCACTGAATTCATACGGTAATTCCAAGTTATCATCATGGAGGTGTCATTTATCACTGGAACTAAATGTGCAAGCTGGGATAATGGAAAAACCCAGGTTTTAATGCATTCTCTTGAATCTGTCAAATTAAATACAAAACCAAAAAAAAAAAAAAATTCTTTGGAACCATCAGACATCTAAGGAAGGTCTGAAGACCATCACCAAAATAACCAAGGTATCTTGTCAGTGGAAACTGCGAATATAGAATAAAATTCATCACACGATTCCAAGAATAATTGAAAGTAATTTTTTGCTTTTACCTGACATTAAGAAACAAATTGGATTTTTAGGCAATTTTTTTGTCTTTTTTTTATGCAAATTATGGAAAAAATGGTAAATAGAACATAAGCAAAAATGTTTTTCGATTGCGTGTTCCTACTCTCCAGTGGAGGATTTGAAGTATGGTATGGGATGACCTAAGAAACAAGGGCTTCATCATACGCACAGGCCTTGTTCCTTATACCGCTTTTTGCTCGGGTAGTGAATTTGATCCATGATAGAATCAAAACAACCCGACCTGGCATAAGCGGTCGGTCATTATGAAGGGTCTGTTTATAACGAAAGGGTTACCTCTATATAATGTGTATTTATTGGTGCCATTTTGTTCCTTTTATAAACGTAGTTATTTAGAAAAGCCTATAAAAAAGGTGTGCAGGCCCTTCCCTCCAAATTTATAGGCCTCAAAACTCTCAATATTCTCAGGGTTGAGATAATAAGGCTCACACAAAAATAATACAAATGCATCAACTCTCAGACAAATGCCTCGATTTAACATCAACGGTATTCAGTCTCGTCATCCATTGGTCATCATTGAGCTAAAGCAGGGACATTTTATCATACTGCAATACATAACCATGTAAGACCCTTCTTTAAAAATAAAACATCCAATGCTTAAATTGTTAATACCAAAAATTGCAGTACTTCATTCTGAAATGATGAGAATGCTTCCCTACAAGGTTCACCTTTTGTTCTAATGGGGAGAACACATTACAAAGCTTAAATTTGCTATATTTTGTAGGATATAACGAGAATGCATTCCTTCAAATTACCGTATTTTGTTTTAAAATGAGAAAAAACCCTACGAAGCTAAAATCACCATACCTCATTTAAAATTAAGAGAAAATCTCCCCTACATATGAAAACCTTTTGATATTTTTGATTTTGCCAAAATTTTCAGGAAATAGAGAGGCTGTTGCAAGATACCCATTTCCTCAATATTTTGTTAGATAAAATTTAAAAACATACTATGGATACGAAGGTACCAATAAGCCGCATACGCTGTAAAAAGTGCGAGCGTTTTTGGGCGAGTTCAGCGTTTTGAAAAAAAATCAAGTATTCGCCCAAAAAAACCTGCATAGACCCAAACAAAAACACTCAAAAATTCACCACAAATGATTCGAAAAACTATAAAAATTAAAATAAACTTATTATGTGGTAGCGAAGTTCTTAAAAGAACTGTTTTTGATGGTTTTGATAAGATTTACTTGATAAATAACTTATACATAAACTTTATTAACTCCTTTCTTCTCCTTCAAGCGCCTTTTTCCAACTGTCGTCCGCATGGTATGTTACAAGGAATTGCATTTCGGGAATGCTTCGGGAAATTGCGGGCGGTTTTGGAGGACAACCGCCAATTTAATTTGAAAAGTCGCCCAAACTCGCCCCTATGTATGCGGGCGTTTGCGGCTTATCGGCACCCTCTTCTATGGATTCCCCTCAAACAGTTTCAGTTGATCCTTTTTTGGACTTAACTTTACTGACAAATCTGATTTGAATTCATTTAAAGCCCTAACAATGTCTTCGTGTGATGAAATAGAATGAAAATAACTTTGCTTAACCTAGTGCCTCCATGTTTTTGCCTGCCACGCAATTGTTAAAGCCAAAAAGGCTTACGACAGAAAATGTAAACATTCAGAAAGGTCTATAGCTAGCTACCCTCTTTTAAACAAAGCCAGGAAAGTGAAGTAGGTTTTATAAGCTTATTTAATAAAGTTATGCTTTTAAATGGAAAACTCTGAAACGTGTGTAATGAATATACCTCTAAAGTTATGGTCTTGCCAGTCAGCGTCTTCACAAAGATCTGCATGATGGCGTCCTCGACCTCTACAAAAGAAGCATTTCAACAAACGTTTTAGATTTTATTCCCTGTTAGCTAATGTATAGCGCATGTATAGCGTATGGGGTAAGTGAAGTCCTACCTCCTGGCCAGATCAAGCTTCTAAAAGAACTACTAAATTTATTTTGCGTTGAAAAACGTGGTTTGAAGACTGGAACGAAAAAATCTGAACGGGGGGGGTGAAACCTTGAATATTATGTCTTTATAAGCATTAAATAACGTTTATATTTGTTTTATATTACTTGTGTTTTAGATAAAAACATAATTTTATATCTTTCCTTCGTTGATACAAATAGTTAAGTTTTTTAAATACACAAACTTTATTAACTAGAGGATCAACTTGCCTCCTCATTTAATATTAGTTCACTGGATAGATCTTAAGTTTAAAATGGCGCTAAAGCTGCATCAAAATAGGAATACCTATGCCCTGTCATTTTTTTCCAGGAGGGGCCACAATAACGGTTCTACAGTTTTTAATGTTCCTATTTCTGATGGCCTAGCCAGCTAGCTAGCTATATTTAGAGCTGACACAGCATCAGAGTGTGAAAGAGGGAAATTTGATTCCAGTTTCTCGTTCCTTGTTCTCTAGAAGGCTAGTCAGGAGTCCCAGTTCTTTTCGATATCCCACAAATAATTTAAGGACGTAGTGTACAATCCTCCAAGCACAGTAGTCGGGGACAAACTGCACAAAACCATGCCATTATTTATCATTTTTGTACACCTTTCGAGCCCAACAGGTTTTTTACATGTAAAATACCTGAAAAATTCCCTAAGCTAAGCTCTATCTTTAGAATTATAAAATTTTATATCATATCATATTTTTTTTCTTTTACGAAAATCAGTGGGGATCAGAAGATTTATTTATTGTAGCATGTGTTTCCATTGTGTTAAAAATAAATCAGGTCCCTTGGGAGCTTGTTGCAAAAATAAAATTGCATATGAGCAATGCTAAACCATTCTTTGCATACGATTATTGCATATAATTCTCACGCAACAAACATTTTCACAAAAAATCAAGCTTTAATGAATAATGCTCAATGTTTAAATCGTTCAGTAAAGAAGAAGATAATGTTCTAAAATAGCTTTGCAGGTAGGTGTACAATTTTTAAGAGCAATTAGGGAAGTCTCTGAAAAGGGGTATCAATACTTAGTATCAGTAAAATGCACAGTGATCAATGCATCATTTTGTTGTTAATTTTATATATGGGTAGTATCAACCCGCCCCCTCCCTGTACAACTTTTGATAGTGTTTCTAAATGCCATCAACTCGTCACAGTGATAGTATGTCATAAAAGGAACAACATAGCAGCAATAGATTTCTGCTTCAGAAGCTTGAAATTTGTCACACTATCTGCTTTAAAATTCAATTACTTAAGTTCTAGAAGGAGTTTAAACATTCGGTTTGAAGTTTCTAGCCAAATAAAAGTTATTGAACGTATTTTCCAGTTTGTACACATTTCAGATGAAAAAAGGCTAAAAATTGATTTAATCGAGTTAATAACATGTCCAAACTTTGTAAAATAATTTCCCTTGATGAAATAAATTTGTGTTTTGAGTTTTAAGTTCTAAGGATAATCCTAACGAAAGTTATTAAGTTTTTCCGTTTATAAGAATATTTATAGGCATTTAAGGGGTAGTTTCAAGTAATGGCAAATATTAAGACTGATTCGGCATGCATGCATGAAAACTTAGTA
The DNA here is from genome assembly GCF_029227915.1 of Hydractinia symbiolongicarpus. Lineage (NCBI taxonomy): Eukaryota > Metazoa > Cnidaria > Hydrozoa > Anthoathecata > Hydractiniidae > Hydractinia > Hydractinia symbiolongicarpus. The sequence goes on from NC_079883.1 coordinate 22,043,439, forward strand.
AGTATATATCATAGCCATGCAGCATATCAAAAAAGAGTTATTCAAAACTAAACGGTATATTTAGGGTTAAAGAAACTTATAATACCAAAACAACCAATCACATGCTCACTTTTTTTCACATTGTGTAGTTGCAGACCCTGCCATCGCCTGCAAATTAAACAATTTGGTGGTTTTGATCTAAAAAGGTTACACTGGACTCTCAAAAAATTGCTTTATCTTAAATAGGTAGCATGACACCTAGTTTTCCAAAGTACTTCTAATTTGGAGAATCGCTTAGATAGTGGTACTTGCTTAATTAGCATTTCTTCCCTGATTGCTATCTGCAGGCTTAGCGATCACACACACACCTATTCACACACCACAATTGCTTCAGGTGTGCTTATAATGGTCACAAAGTGTGGTACAAAAGGCGTGGAAAATTAGCACATCGTTCCAATGATAAAGATCTTTGCCAAAAGTGTCCTATTTTTTCATTCAACCTTTAATTACAACTGTTGTCTTGGAGGATCCTTATGAGGAAGAAAATAATGTTGGTAGTGAAAGTTGATGAAATCATAAAGTAATAGCATGACAATGAAGTGTTATGTTTACATATCTATATACTATAATTTAGATAATTATGTTTTTTATATCATTGTTATGGCATAAAGTTTATATCCCATGTCAGGAGAGTTATGGTGTGCAAAACTCAGCATGTCAGGAGGTCAAATACTCCTGTTCAATCCTGATTTGAGCTACAGAATGTGTGACGTTTCTGCCTAACGACTCGAGGGAATCAAACCCATGACCCCAATAATAATGTGAGAAGAAGACTCCTGTATTAAAGTTTATCTACTGTGAAATATAAGTGGATTTTATATGAAAGACTTGAAAAGTTGTCTACAATTTTTTTATTTTTTTTTGAAAAATCTTGAATTCGGATGCATAGGTGTAAATATGTTAAAAATATCAAACTAGATATAGGTGACACATATTTAATCACTACATACTTTGACAAAACCTTAAATACGGCACCTTGTATGTAATAAAATACATTATATCAGGCATTAAGTAGCATAACTTAACTTCTTAATCAGATATCTTGAAAATTGACTTTTAGAAAAATTATTTAGACAAAAATATGGAATCTCAGAATTTGCCCGATGATATTCGCGATAAAATGGAGCATTTTGACGAATCACTTCAAGAAGTGGAGGATGTTTTTAAGCCATTTTTAAAAGTACCCATAACAGACCTTCGTGAAAAGGTTTGTCTGTTTAAATTCATAGTTTTTACCTTCTTTTTTAAAGTTTAAAAAGCGTACTGTGGTTATGCACTATGAAAACTCTCACTGATATCATATTCAATGGAATAATAAAAAAGTCAGTGGTGGTATGGTAAGTCACATAACAAACTTATCTTTTTTTAGGGACCATCTCCACAATCATTTTAATATTGTTTCTAATCCTTATTTATTAAACTCATTGACAAATTTTTGTTATTGTAATTCTTTTTTGTTTTTTTTTTAAATGTACTACAACAACTTTATACGGTTTCATTTTTGGCATGTTATACAATATTTTCGGCACATTTGGCACATTATACAATATTTTTGGCACATTTGGCACATTATACAATAGCTTCCATTGGTAGCAAAATAGTGATTTTGCTCAATGTTTTAAAAAAACTTTTGAGGGTGACGAAAATTATATATATCTGACAAAAATTTGTGTGACCATAGAATACTTATACACTTATAGTTTAGAATTGTTTTTCTAGTCTATAAGTGACCAAAAAAAAGTAAACAAGACTTTTTTAAAATTGAAAAAATTGATAAAATTTTCTCCTGGAGACAAACATTTTGTCTGGCGAGCAGCCCTCGAAATAGCGGTCGGACATCGGACATTGTCCGACCAATACGCAAATATGTCTGACGAAAATCAGTTCTGGCCTGTCATTTTGTCCGGCACGTTTCTGTAGCTACATCTCCCCTATTATAACTTCAAAAATTAAAAATTGAAACATACAAAATAACGAGATAATTCAAATATAATCTGTCTCTTTTAATCAATCTTCGTTCCACATCTCTTTCGGTTTGTTTTCATCTGCCATGTGCCATCATGGAAGTTTCTTAGTCATGATCACACATACCACAAATAAATGTGTTGACGCCGTTAAAAAACAAAGTAAGGCTGTGCATTTTAATAAGCCAATTAAATCGCAAAAAAATGTCGTCGCTAAAGAAAACTTAAAACATATAAAACAAAAAGTTTATAAGTTTGTATTATTATTATTATTTGTAAAGTCATCACAAGCGAATAGGAAAAAATATGCTTTTTTTAAAATTAAAAAAAATCTTTTAAGTGTATCTCAATTAAAGTGGCTTTTAAGTGGCTCAATTAAAACTTCAAAATTCATTCAGAAAGTTTAGCTACATTTTAACAAAATTTATCTAGAAAAAAAAATTATACCGCACATGGGTTTCGTTTTTAAAATTGTTTGAATAAAAATCACACTTGCGGCATAAAGAAAAAAATCAATTAAATGGGACCTGCTATGGTTTCAAATTGTTTTGTCAAATGAAGAAAAAAATTTTCCTTTACTTGCAACACTCATCTTAAAAAAAAATTAATTCATTTTAATATAAAACATCTCCAAGTGAGAGCATTCGAAATGCCAATAGAACGCTGGTCGCTTGTGCTTGGAAATAATTATGACATTTAAAACAGAAAAGGCTTTTTAAAAATTTAAAAAGAAAAGAACACAAAATTATCTACAATTAAATCCATGATATAATGTCTGTTCCGCCTGTAAGTGCAATTTTGCAGACATGCTTCATCCGTGCTTCGTCGGCGTTCACCTCTGCATTAGTTAAGAACCGCATGGCTTGATTTTGTGTAAGACCTGGTTACCAACGACAAAGGGGCCAGGCAATATAGATTCATGTCTACGTAGTTATTTTAACTAAGTCAGGAGTCGGTGAATTAGCTAGGATGGTCAGGTTGGCTATGAATAGGCTTGGTCGTGGATTAAAAGGACCAGGACTATCCAATAATTTTGATATGTAAACAAATGAAAGTGTCCGACCAAGACGGAAATCTATCGAACGTTTTGTCCGACGAAAGTTTGAAATGAGCTACAGACATGTCCGACCAAACTGGAAATGTGGCAGACATTTTGACTGATGAGTCTCCAAAAATTATTTCGAGGGCTGGGCGAGTAATGTTGTCTCCCTATATTTTTGTCTGACATTGTTTTATCCAATAAGGTATGTAATTTTTGTATTCTGTAAATAATAAATTTTACTTGTGTATTAAAAATTATACATGTCTTTAATTGCTTTCTACTTTGTAGTTCTCTGATCCACTTCAAAATGCAAGATTAGATTTAATGGTTGCGTACACTGCCAATTCATTGTTCTGGAGTAAGTTTAATTGATCTAAAAACTGTTTTTTGGTGTTATCATAAACTGTCATTTTTTGTCTTGATTATTTCAATAAAACACGGAATCGCTCTAATGTTAGATAATAATGAAGTCTTTGCATCTGGATCATACACTATAATATAGGTCCACAAATTAAAAGAAACCAATAAAAGATCAAACTTATCCAAACGTTCAAAGACATGCTAAATTTATATTTCGTCATTTCCAATGATTATCGAGCAATTAGGATTTATATAAAGTCCTAATTGCTTTTTGCTCGCACAATCTAATCTTAGTGTTTTAGTTCACTTGTGTGCAAATAATTCCAAACAGCACTTTATATTCCCATTTTCTTTTTGTAAGCTTATTTAGTAACTCAAGGAATTGACCCAAAAGAGCATCCAATCAAAGATGAACTTGTAAGTACTTTTGTGTGAATTTTTTTTTTAAATTTACTAGCTGACTTTTTTTCCTAATAATATATTATTATTGAAATCTTAAATTTTTGTGCAATTTCATTCGATTTTTTGCAGTTCTTGTGATATTGCTTGTTTATCATTGTATTAACAGATTCGAATAAAAAATCATATGGCAAAACTTCAAAGTATTCAAGACAAAAAGAAAAGTAAGGGAATATCATGTTCAGAAAAATTCTTCAAGACTTTGTTTTGCAATTCCTCACTGATAAAATCTATTTGACAACTTCATTCTCCTTCCTATACTGCTCTGGTATTTAATAGCATGTTTTTGCATGTAATTTTTAAGCAACCAGACATTTTTGTGGTGAAAGGATATTGCACAAAACTGTGTGAAGAAATATTTTCTTACTAGAATGTGGCTAGTGATGTATTTTTACTTGTAAATCCTACCGATTCATCATCATCATCATTCTCGGCTTAACGTCCGTTTTCCATGCTAGCATGGGTTGGACGGGGTATATTAATGACCCTCTTCCAATCTGATCTAGACTGTGTTAGATCTAAACTCAACTGCCGCTGTATCAAGTCTGTCCTTATAAAAACTATATCATTTAAAATATCTGGTATATTTTTTCTGTTAAATAATTGTGTATGCAACTCTTTTAGTGTCAAGGGTTGATACAAATGCTGCAAAGCGCTTTGTAAGGAATGCATTATGGCAGCCAGGTATGTTGTTTTCGTTCTTGTCATTGTCTATTTACAGAAAAAAAAATTTCTGATAAGATTAGATTAAAAAAGAGTGATTGAACATGAAGTATTAATTAAATTTTAAAAACAATTTTTTGTGTCAAGTTTGATTTAATGATCATTAAAAAATAAAAGTGTATATTAATGACAAAAAATGTCATTTTTTATTTCGGTAATTCTAATGAAAATCAAGAGTTGACCATGTTTATCTTTTCATTTTTCATTGATCTTTTTTTTTCAAAGTTCAAGAGAAGCATTGTTTACTGAAGAATACTAACTTAAGAAAAATAATATTTTATTCATTATTCACCAGTGGGAAAATTAAATATTTCTTCTTCTTCTTTTTTTTATTTAAAAAAAAGTTCTTTATAAGGTAATTTTTTTATATTTATCACAGATCACTGATAAGAATATTATCAAACAAACTTTTCTCAAATTTACTAGAAATGGAGAAATAATAATTTTTGATATTATAATCACTTTTTTTTTTTTATTACACACACTCCCACACAAACAACAGTTAACTATGGTGATAAAATCAGAGCAAAACATTAGTAAGTTCAAGTTACCTCGAAATTAAATAAAGTCGAAAAAGATTGATGTGAATCATGAAATGTTAGCAACCCTTCTGCATTCATGTCGTTTTTGACAAATTATAAAATTATTTTCAAGTAATAAACATGGCATGTCTGTTGTTTTAAAGCTACATAAATTTTGATTTTCAAGCTTAAGATTCCAAAAATATTTTCCATCATATTGGAATTATATATGATTATATAGAAAACTAGTTATCCAATGAAAAATTTCCAGTTTGCCTGTTGTACATGTCCCAAGTATTACTATTTTGTGCATACTTGTAACAAAAGAGAGGATTTGGCTATCATTTAGAACACATAGACAAAAATGTCCATTTCTTGAATTTTGAAACAGTATCACCTGGATATTGTTTCACAGCAGGTTTTAATTACCTTAAAATTGCACTCAATTTATATAATGTCCATGTATAGAAAAATAACTCAATAGGCCATGAGGATCAGGAAAATTTACTGTGCTGACATCAGCATGTTTTGCCAAGCACAAAAACAATATGCTGCAGTCAATCTAAAAATGGACACTGAATTATTTGGTGGCACATAAAGAAAGTATTTTATTAAAGATCTTAAAAACCTGAAATCAAAAGAAAAAAGCAGTAAAACCTTTATTTTTTTAAAAATTTTTTGGCAACACTGTCAGTATTTAACATTTTATATTTTGCTATTTCAATAACACAAATAATAAAAAGTTTTGGTTTTTAAAAGATTTGTAATACCAACATGAAATGTTACTATCTGTATGTATGTGTAAAATTGAATTATCAGTAACTATCATGAGGGTGTGGTGGTATCCTTTATAATTAGAAAAGTTTCTTGTTTTTAAGATGAGAAAGGAGATGCAACTCAAAACAACTCATCTTCACAACAAGATTCACCACGCTCTTCCAAATCTCACAAGAAGAGAAAAAGAACTGAAGAATCTCAAAAAAAGAAGAAAAAGAAGAAGAAAAAGGAAGATTAAAAAATTCATATTTTACTGACTCTAATTTTAATTTTATTTTAGCCTGTTTTTAATTTAAACATGTTTTATACTACTATTGAGATAAGAGAAGGTACTTTCTAATGCAATTTGAATCAAAAAGGTTCCTCAGGGTGGCTAAAACCTTTTTTTATCCTATGACATATTTTTTTCATGTGTAGTATTTATTTTTATTATCACATTTATATAAATAAAAAGTAACCAGATTGTTATGACAGGCTTCATGGCTAGTATTCTATTATTCTTTTTTCTTAAAATTTTGGTAAAATCTCAGGGTTTCTTCTCTTCAAACTTTATCCCAAAACCTTTCCTGAAGCTTATTTTAAAACTGTGTCCGCCCTGTTTAAAAAAATAGGTAGAGTAACAAGAAAACATCTTGAGTATGTATGTTGACATGTTTAAAATGTGTCAAAAGACAAATTTCAAGATTAAAATTTGTGATTTGGACTTTGAAAAATGATAAAATTGTTGAATAAGAGAAATACTTTTATTGGAATTGCTGAATGAGAGAATGCATATAACTTCTCTCATCCATAATTTTGCTGAACCGTATTCCTCAGTGGATTTACAACTAGATTAAAAAGAACTCGAATGATGATATATGTAAACAAAATTGTGAATATCTTCCCTGAGTTTTAAAACTCAAATTTCAAGCTTCCAAATTCTAGGCATATTAAAAAAATGATAATTTAGCTTGTGTTAGTGTGTTCAGATTGATACAAGGTTTTATTGCTGTTTCAAAATGTGATCAATACATAAATCAAATTGACGAATCAGCACATACTAAGGCTCTAGTTCTGGGGACGCGGATCTAATTCCACTCACTTTCAGACAGTGCTCAACTTTAATTTGATTACACAGATTATACTTCCCAATCAGAATTGGAGGTCTAATTGGGGTAAAACATTCTCAATAGAGAATGGATACACATACACCATAAAAGATTCGTCTATAAAAGTGTAAGGTATTTTCTATATTTTTAGATTGAAAATAAAAATGCAAAATTCAAGAATTCCTGTGCTCAGTTTATACAGAACATTATTACGTGAGGGAAGTAAATTTCCCAATTATAACTTTCGAGAGTATACATTAAGAAAAGTAAGAGATACTTTTCGTCAAAACATGAAGGAAACTAACAATAATAAAGTTAAAGAATTTCTCAAGTGCGCTGAGGAAAATTTGGAGACAATAAAACGCCAAGTAACAATTGGTCGTTTGTATGGTGTTGACAGGATCGTGGTTGAAAAGAGTGAGCCCAAGTTGTAACAACAAAGTTTTAAAGTCGATTGGTTGATGCACGATTGCTATTTTGTGACCTACATGTTAACCGGCTTCATTATTTGAGAAAGTACTTTCATAAATTGAAGGAAAAAAAGTCTCTTTAATATTATTTTGTAGTACAATGATTGTGGTTAGAATATGTATTACTTCAGTCAAGAATTAAAACATTGTTCTGTTTTTTATTTTATTTTTATTTTTGTTTAAGTTAAAAACTAAAACATTCTACAGACATCTCATGAAAGGTTAAAAACTGTTGTACATTACACCCTAAAATTAGTGGCTGTCTAGTTCGATGTGACCATAGTGCAGGTCTTGAAAGCACAAGTTGCTTTACAGACTCAAATCAACAACCATGATTTAACCAGTTAAACCTGCTACAACGACCATCTGCCTAAAGACAACCTTTTTTATATCCTCGGAGTTGCCATGTTTTACAGGTTTGACTGTGTATTATTTTTCCTTCCTCTTTTTTTTTCTTAAATGATTGATATTTAAATATTTTTATTTTTTGCTTTCCTTTTGAATAATGACAAATCGTCTCTACAACAGCGTCTGTAAAATCTATAAAGAACCTAAAATTATTTAGTCAGGGATATGGAGCAGTTAAGTTCGGTAAATTTTTTTGCAGACTGTAGTATTTAAAGTTTTGTTATCAAACACTCCTTTGTAGTATGTCATGTAATTGTTATTTTTAGAATGAAGCTATGTTACAGAAATTTAGTCAGGTTAAATAATAGTTTTGTAAGGTGCATTCTAAACGCCTGGGTAAAAAAATTGCATGTCAAAGATTATGAATCAGTGCTTAGAGGTATAAATTTTTCTTTTTTTCTCTCCAAATAAAAAAAATGTTTGAGCAAATCGTCAGTATTATGTTCCTTTTATTATTTCTTTTCTACATTTTTCAGTTTTATTAAAATGAAGCAGTCTTGATATTTTGAAATGTTTAGAACTGTATAGGTGACAAAAAAAATAATATTTTATATACCAGTTTCGTTCACTTGCTGTGTAAACTTTTACAGAAAGTTTTTCCCAGTTTTTGTCAGTAGTAAAGCAGTCTTGTTTAAATAAGATTTCTATCAAGCAATGAAAGATATACTGACTGAAATTATTCTAGTTTTTACAGTGCATAATATTTTTATGCACATTAGGGAGACCATCAAATGGTTTTTTCTGTTACAGCGGAGCAAAAACGTGCGTATTGTTTTGTCAATTTTCTTTACATATAAAATTATTTTTAAACACCAAGAATGTTTAATAGTATATTTTTAATGAGAATAACTTCTATTTAATCTCACCATGTGTTTAGATTTTAACTAATAGGGTTTTTCCACAACAACAAGGGCTCATGTTGTTGTGGAAATGCCCATGTTGTTTTGGAAATACCCTATTCTGATGTTGTGTTAAATAAAATGCTGTTAATTTTTTTACACAAGAATGAAAGATAAATGCTGGCAAAAAGCAACCTGGTAATTTTATGTCTTTTATTGTTTATGTTTCTTATTAAGTCCTTTTTGTTATATTCCTAGTTTTATTTTAAATATTTTTTTCTTTTTAAATTTTCTAGAGAATTCTGCCAATAGTCTATGTTGTTTTTATTTAAACAGCTAGTTTTTTGCTTTTCTAAGCATATTAAATGTGTTTTTAATTCAAGTATGTCAATAGTGGACAATGTATTTCTAAGAACTGGGTATTAATAAAACATCAGTATATATAATTCACCTATATATCATATTTTTTTTAAAAAAAAAACATCACAAAGTTTTTTGTTGTGGTAAGTTAACATGTTTTGAAAAAATATTTTTTAATTTGTAAACCGTCGTTCTGTTTTCTTGTTAGGTGTCTTCCAGGCTTCAACTTTTCTCCATAATTTTGTGGTTCGTGAGTTAAAATTTAAAAGTTTGGTAGACACGATAGAAGGTACACACGAGTTTGTACCTGATTCTTAAAGCCATGTTTTTTTTAGATACATTGATGCATTTTATAGGTTGTGAAGCTGGTGTTTGATTGTTGACGATTTTTCATGATGGATCAGATTAAATTCAAATTTAACAAGGTGAATGACCTGATAAAACAAGTTACAGTTAACATTATGAGTGATAAAACCGTAATAAAGCTTCACAAGTCACTACAAGAAATGGAAAGCTACATTAAGCAGAAAGGTACACAACTAAATTTAAAAAAAAGTTTACAAAAAGAGCCCTGGTGGAGTTTAGATTTTGGAGCAAAAAAAAAGCAAATACTCCAAAAAAATGTGTATTTGTAGCAATGTGAATAATTTTCTCTCATTTGTCAGCATTTGTTGCAGTAGTTAGAAAACGAAAAATGAATATTTTATTTGTTTTGTGTAGTCATAATTTTTCGCACTATTGTGAACTGCATTCTTTCATTCCAAACATTAGATTTATTGTATCCTCCTTATTCACACAATTACTGTGCGTTAGTGTGAACCATTTAGTATTACAGAAATTCCTCAAAAGCAAGTAAAGTTGAAGAATGTTTAATTTTATTATTATGTGTCGTATTGATAAAGTTTTAAAATTAAAAAGATGCAAAACAAAAACCTTTAAATTTGAAGCCAGATTACAATTCAAAATGGCCAATACGCAAAATTAAATTTGTACGAAAAGTCCACTAATCTGTAAAACTAAATCTCTGTAAAGCATCAACTATTATTTATATTTCAGGTGTTAATTATGAAGAACTTACCAAACGCTATTCAACTGTCAATACATTCTTTTGCAATCTTAATAGAGATAAAAAGTTTAACGACAATACCAAAGTGAATAAAATACTTGCAGATTTAAATGATATTGGAAAGATGATACGAGCTGCTAAATCAGGTATGGCGGTCAGTGATACTTTTAGGACCTAATGTGGGCAGAAAGAACTGTGATACTGCACATGTTTTTTTATAAGAAACCAGCGAAAGGCCCTATCACTCAACGTTTCCTTAATTTTTGGTGTTTTCAGTACTGAAGGTTTCTTATTGGGTTTCTAATTTTTACTTTCAAATTTAATTCATTATTGAGATTCAATCGCTCGAAATGACAATTATCGAGTTAAAAGAACAGCAAAAGTTATGCAATAAGTATGCAATAACATAAGTAATGTTTTATAACAAATCAAGTATAGTAATTACGTTCAAGACAAAAGAAGATTTGAATAATTGAAATTAACATGATATATATTATAAATTTAGCAAAAAGGTTAAGTATAGTAAATAAGAAGGATGGAACATGAATTATTTAAGACACAGTTTTGCCTATAGGTATATAATAATAGAAAATATATACATTCTAGCAATAATTGCATTTCATAATTTTTTCCTTAAAAAACATTAGATATATGTACTAAGGAATGTCATTTTAGACCATTTTAAACCAAAATAGACTTCAAATAATCTCTTTTTTTATGGACACAGCTTTTAAAACAATTTTTGTTTACCATGCCTGCACATATGCAACATGCAGATAAACAAACAGTGATTGTGAGTTACGATTCCTCTGGCAACTTAATTTGGTCAAGCAGAACAGATGTATAACAACCAGATTTTTTAAAGTTTATTTCTGTATCTAACATTGCAAAAATATTTTAAAAGTTTTTGTCTACAGAATTCAAGAAAGCAAAAAATATAAAAAGACATTCGCACTGTGTAAAAAGACAACAAGCCTTTCTGTTTTCGGCGATAGTTAAGCAGATGTTTGTAGAAATCAGAAAAGACCAAAACAAATATCTCTCCAAACACTGCACAGTTTTTTTTTTGACATGTAGCACAGAAATATGTTCCCTTGTAACTCATGGTCAATCATTGATTCTTCATTTAGACAGGGTTTTTTGTTTGTTGAACGTATTTTGTTTTAGTCCTCACGGCACTTGCGTAATTGAATACTCTTGTATACATTATGTTTTTTTGTTTGTTTTTTAATTTCACGTTGTTAATGTTCGATCCCTCTATTGAGTACAAATTTGGAACATGTACCTGGCTTATTGTGTTTTGAGAAAAGTGAAGTGCATGATGGGCTAATCATATCACATATAATAAGCTTTTATCACTTGCTTAATTTTTAAGGGAACGTCATCGAAATAATTTAGACTGTAAAAATGTTTTAAGATTAAATTCAAATTAAAAAGTTGTCATTAAAAAGGAAGGGATTTGACAAAGAAAGTGAATTATTTTGCATGTTTGATAAGGGATACAGAGATCAGTTTGCAAATACATTGGAAATGGTGGCTAGTTTTATTGATTTCAGAGTTAACTTCATCATAGACTTAGGTTTACATAATGTGAGCTAACATCTTGTTAGGCTATAGTGAAAACCAAGATCTGTAGTTCAAACTATCAATTTAAACATTCTTCTAATCTTTTTAAATCCGAAAAATATATATACCGCTAATACAGAAATTTTAATAAATTGCAATGTTCAAAGCATACCAATGTTCTTATAGATGTCCCAAATTTTGAATTTGCACCATTTTTTGAATCTAATAACTATAACTTGCTGTTAAAATTATAGTTATATTTTTTCTTAATTTCCAATGCAGCACATTTCTATGACTAAGACTTCTATCACAAGCACAACCATTTTAATTTTATACTTTGTCTACTGTTATTTTTATTTAAAAGGAAACCAAGGTAAAAAAAGATGATGTTAAGCTTATAGAGTTTAAAGAGTTGGCTAACAAGCTCATTTCGCTCTCAAGATATTCACATTTTTTAGGAATTTCAGTTTTATTATGTCATCACTAATTTTAGACTTCTTAAGGGATGTGTATTTAAACTTTTTCAATGCATAAATATTGTAAAAGTGAATTGATTGACATAAATTTTTTTGCCAAAATGACACTTTATTATCCCAGGCTTCTTAAAGCATCAATTCTTAATAATTTACATTTTTTCTATCTCCATTAATTTTATGATATGTCTTTAATATTGCAATTTTGTGATTGCCTTGCTATATAACCAATTTCAACTGTCCAATTTTTAGGTAAACCTCTTTCAGGTCAAGTTGTGTCAAAAATGTCAGCCCTTTCACTAAGCCCGGCCATAGCAGCTGCTACAACACCAGGTGATAATAGTTGGAATGACAGTCCAGAATGTCGAATTGCTGTTCGAAAGTTTCATGATGAATATGCCACAAAAGGGTCTTTAAATGAAGCCAAAAGAGATCTTGAGGGCAACATGAGGTTATTTCGACAATTCCTGGAAACCATGTCCTTGTGCAAACGTTTGGAATATACAGGTTAGCTTGAACATTATGTACTGTGATTTTGTTTTCCTTTTTTATGTGTGACATGACTTATTACCACCTTAGATGCTAACTTACAAGTGTTTGCTGTAAAAATTGTGTTAATTTTAAGTATGTATTTGCCTTTATGTCAATTATGCCATTATCTGAAAAGGGTGGAAACTGTTAAGCATAGCTTAAACTTGGCAGGAGGGCAGTTAATATGTTTATGGTAATGAAGCATCTGAAGCCAGTGAAATTGTTGTTCAAAGTTCTTCATAAAATGCTGAACAAAACACACCCTATGTTGCTAAAAGCCAACTGTTAATGAAGGGTGATGTCTGTTTCAGTATTAAATTTTTGGTTGAATAAAAATGAAATATAACTGATTTCATTTTCTTAAAGTTTGCCATAATTCTTGCATAACTAAGTTTTTAGACCTATCTGATAAAGGTAAAGTCCTGTAATTGACCAGTGTCTGTGTATCTGTCTATTACCAGCTTTTCTCAGAATTGGATTATCAGGTTGTTTTGAATGTAACAAAGTCAATTTTTTCCAGATAAATAATGGAGAATTTATGGGCAAAATAACTCAAAAGGGTTTAAACATATGAATTTTGAACTTTACCAAAGATGTTCAGATGTTTTAAATTCATTGAAGTTTCGCTTGTTTCTTTTGTAGGAAGTGTATATGAAGAAGTAAATATTTCTGGTGATGAATTAGAATTTGATGTAATGTTTGTGGCTGACGGAAAGATCTTTCAATGCGTACCTAATAAAAGGCTCCAGAAAGGTTATACCTACCTGAAAACAAGGAACCAGATGCACAATTTGACTACCCAAGTAGATGGGAATGGTTATGTTAACGCTAAGAAGTATAATGAATACTTTGGCGGAATTGTGCAATTGTGGCTGAATAAAATGGACACAAGTAAAATCAAGCAGCGTGGACATGGTGTTGCAACACAAATTGATGTTCACAAAGACGGGAAACTTTGGTACAAAGTTGATTTGGTCCCTTGTTTTGAAATAGGCAAGTCTCTTCTCTATAATAATAGGCTTATTTTGTCTGTCTGCCCACCAGGAAAACGCCATGTTATAGAAACATGAAATGCAAAAGGGCGACCCTGTGGATTTTTCCATGGGTGACCTACTAGTAAAACCAGTGTTTTGTCATAGCTGCGCTACTGACACACGAAATGTCATATACAAATGATGTTCGAACTTGTGGCTTTACCCACGGGCTACCAACTTTTTTTTTAGTAATTTAATTTATTTTACCTTTTGTAGACTAGTTTGGATTCTATTTTTATAATAAAACGCGATACAAAACTAAGAAATTTTTTTGTTATATTTATGTCTTTAATATTTATCACAATGTAATACTTTAGAGCGCGAGTTGTATGTTCCAAAGCACTTATCCACTGATGTCATGTCTTGGAGACACTCCTTTTCTTTGCGGGAGAAGAAGATACTCACAAGCATGGATGGAAACAATGAATGCCGTAGACATTGTGTACGAGTCATCAAGGCCATTTTCAAGTTGCGGATAAGTGGACTTTTTAGGAACTTTACCTCCTACCACATCAAAACGATTATGTTTTATATGAATGAAAAGAATGGCATCAATTGGTATGAGCAAAATCTTGGAAAATGTGTATTGCTGTTTTTGAATGAAGTTAAATTGTGCCTAGAAAAAGGCGAGTTGCACCACAAGTTCGAGCCCACAATCAATCTGTTGGATAGTATAAAAGAACAGAGACAGCAAATGATTGGTTTCTTGAATAAGATATTGACAAATCAAAATAGATTTTATGAAACTATTAAATGTTGTTAAATGGTAATATATAGGAGATACCTGATCAACCTTTCAAGACCTAGAGTATGTGTGTGTGTTTAAAGATGGAAGGGATAAGTTGTGTGCAACACAAAAAGTATTCTTTCAGTGATAAATTTAAATAATTTTTACGGAACTTTTAGAAAAAATTAAGGATAGTTTTTGTTTTATAAAGCAATAGGAAGTCTTAAATTATAAAAAAGTATTCTGAGACCTTATTCTCAATTTTTTTGGTTTATGTAAGTCTATGTAAGTGTCGTTTATGTAATTTAGGATCTAATCAATGTAATTTTCTGTATATTATGTGTCAGGAATTAAAATAGTAAGAATTTATGCTTTTTCAATGGATCTCACTATTCTTGTCGAAATTGTATTTTCAAAGTGGTCCAAAATTAAAAAATGCCATTGAGCGTAGTTGGGTTTTTAAAAATCTCTTTTTGTTATCCAGATACTTTGATATAAAGCTTTTTCAGATTTTTTAATTATGCTGTGCGTTGTAATACAGTGACAAAAGATTTTCATATTATTTTGTTATGAGTAGTTTGGACGTGTTAAAATGTGCATTCAAACTATTTGATTAACCTTAAAAATTATGTCAAGATATGGCAAACAGGCATGTAGACCGAAGTTAAGGGTTGTCACCAAAATTAAGGAGGAAAGTACTGCGTTGACATGGTTATTCATAAGGTTTGTATGCGTATCCCCTTAAAGGTCCAAAATTACGGATTAAAGAAAATATCAAAATAAGCTATTACTCAAAGATGCAGTCATAATTTACGCAGCATAATACAATTTGAATATATTTCAATGCGAATTTCTTAGAATAAAAAGGGTTTTTAAAAATTCTTCCAAAAAAACTATTTTTAATAGACTTTAAAATACTACAACGTAAGTCCAACATCATTTTTTATTTTTGGATTCCTTAACCTTTCTATATTATATTAGGCATAAAAAATGGATGAATTTGAAGAAGAAACAGATCATGATAACGATCAAGCTGCAGGCTCGTCGAATGATGGTAAAAAGAAGAGATTGTTCACAAAAGAGATTCGCTGCATGTTGTATGGATTTGGCGATGAACAAGTACCCTACACAGAGACTGTTGAATTGTTAGATGACCTTTTGCTGCAATATATTACAGAAATGACGTTGAAGGCAATGAACGTTGGAAAGAAAGGACGTGTACATGTTGAAGATATTGTGTATTTGATACGTAAAGATCCGAAAAAATATGCAAGAGTGAAAGAATTGCTGACAATGAATGAAGAGCTGAAGAAAGCTAGAAAAGCTTTTGACGCAGAGAGTTACGGTGAATAAATATATACCTTGGAAGTTACAAATATGATCTGGATTTATTTTAGCTTCTTGTTGATTGTTTCGCTGTTTTATTAAGACATGTAAACTTCAATGCTCAAGTTTTCAATCCTTCGTAGAGGCTTTAAAAAAATGGCTGAATCTGTTATGTATTTGTGTAAGTACACAACAAGTTATGATGTAATTGTCATGGTGATATGATTACTTTTAAATGGTGTTCGTTATGTCTTCCTTATGTGTAGGATTAGCTTATTTCTACTAATTTTCGGGTAGTGGAAAAAGAAAATCTATTTCGCGCATATTTTCGCGAAAGCAATATGAACGTATTTCGTAGTTTGAATTCCTGCAAAAAACAAATCCTTAGTTTTATACAAAGATTCGTTCTTCTTATGTAAAACTGTAATATATTTCCATGCCATGTTATTTTCCGTACGAAACATTTTGCATGTAATTTCTGTAGTAAATGTTGAACAATTACGAACTTTTTGTGCGAATGCGCGAAAATTACTACGCGCGTAAAATAGTACGAAAAGTCATGGTCATTTTATATTGTTGAGGTTTATTTGTATTTATTTTTTGTACAATAAAGCATACTTATAAAATATATCTGAATTTTACATTTTATCTGCTGCAATTTAACCTAACTATACAACTAATTTTTCGGTTGCTTGTAATGTATCCAGTTGCTTTTATGTATATAACATGCCAGTTTTATACCTTGCATGTTTTTAAAGTGCCAATTTTGATTAAAAATTGATACAAGGGTCCTAAAAACGTGCTAGATTTTCATTCAGTCTTAAAAATTATTTTAAATTTTTTTGTTTTAAAACGTATCCTGAGTCAATTATTTTTCTAACTTGTCCTAATTTAACTCCTGTACGTATTCTTTATAACATTCTGTGTTATCATAGCATGCAGTGCAAGGGCTTGAATGCTGCACTAAATTTCTTCATTTTACAATAAATGATAGTGACATTTGAATTCTGGATGTTCAATGTTTACACTTTTTATTTTGCAATTTGTGACAACACTCAATTGCTACTAAATACCATATCAACTATAATACTGTTTCGTAAATCTTTTTGATCTAACTAAGAGAATAAAAGATGTAATGAAACGCAATTCTGATGAGTCGGTGGGATTTTCTTTGAAACCATACGTTCCAAAACGACTGCGCCAAAAGCCAATTGAACAACCAGCTCCAATTGTTCCTTCCACTTCTCAAACATCATCTATAAACAATCAAGCAAGCTCGAGTAAATTAGAACGTACTGTTCATAGCCAGTTACCTTCTCAAATCTCATTCAAAAGAAAAGCACATTCAAAAGTTGTTTCTGCAGTGCAATGGAATCATGTGAACAATCAAATCCTTGTTTCAGCAAGCTATGATAGAAGTTTGATTCTTTGGGACTGTTCAACTAAAAATGTGAAGCTATCGAGACAAATAGTAGTTCATGAAGGAGCTGTGAAAGATGTAATATGGAATCATGATGGGACTTCGTTGTTGACAGCAAGTTTTGATCAAACTTCGAAGTTGATTGATGTAGAAAAGGGTTTGTTTGTTTGTTTGTTTTTGTTTTTTATTTGTTTGTTTGTTTGTTTGTTTGTTTGTTTTAAAAGACTATTTTTAACAGCATTGTTTGTTTGTTTGTTTTAAAGGACTATTTTTACAGCAATGTTTATTTGTTTGTTGTTTTAAAAAAGTATTGAAAAAACTCTGTAAAGCAAAAACCTTTCAAATAAGTAGCAGACGAAATAAGAATAACAAAATAACGAATAAAGGAGCCGGTCGGTTAATTTAGAAAAATGGTTATCCTAAACTATGACACAACAGTTCTTCCATTTCACTCTGTTATAGGAACAGCAAGAGCTTCATACAAATGCGACGACTTGTTAACCAGCATTATACTTCACAAGAATGATCACAATGTATTTTTAACGGGTACAATGAAGAGTGGAATATTTGCATGGGATATACGGCAAGCAGAGGTAAGATTCAACCTAAGGACATCTATACGATTTCCCTTCTTTGATGCCAATTCGTAATAGCCATTAAAAGACATATACAAAAAGTAAGAGTGACCAAACTCTCTTGAGAACCTTAAAATTTTCTGTAATATTATTGCACCGTAATGCAAAGAAAAAAATGTTCTACCTTATTCGTTCAAATTTTGGAAGAGATTTTGATCTGAAGTCGCAAAATTATTCTTTCTTTGCGATTGCCAAATTAAACGCAGGCCAAATTAAATTATTTTCTTTTATCGCTAAATTAAATAAATAAAAGCTTAATAAAAACGTTTTCTGCACAGTTTATTATATTGTACTGTTGATTAATTTCATTTATTATTATTGCAATTATTGAAATTATTCACCAAGGATAGCCTCCTTAGTCCTATTGGTACTGCTACCATCAAGGGTCCTGCAAAGCGGTCCTAGTCCATTTAAAGCTCCCATTTGAGCTACAAAAGTCGTGCTTGCACATCAATCTCTTCGCTAGACAACTGAACGCTAAGCAAAAAGGACGATTTACACTTTATAGTCTCTCGCATGACTTAGCCAGGGTTTGAACCCTGCACTGAACGTGAATGCTCTGCCACAAGGCTACCAGTCTCAAGAGATATTCTGGTTCTTCCTAATCCTAAAGTCGGGTGAAAGCTTTGTTTTTTCAAAAAAGACCAATTTTTGCGTAAAAAGAGGATTGTGGGAATCAAAAAAATATTTTTGATGTTTGTGTGTCCAGTTAGTTTATTGCAGGCTTTTATATTGTTTAGTCCGTTTTTTTAACAGACAAGTATCCCAGGCCAAGTTATAATCAGATAAATGTCTTTTTTTAATATTGGTGTTTCGTTAAAAGCAAATCTCCCATTATGTTACTGTCATGGTAAAAAAACAAAGGCTTTTTCGTTTTGGTGCCTTTTTTAATGATCCAACTAGAGAAAGTTTCAATACTTTTAAACTTTTTTTAGTAGCTTAAATTTATCCCCTTTTAACCTTTCACTGTGACAAATGATTTTACACGTGTCACTTTTAAATGTAGAACAAAACCCCACAAGGTTATGTGTTGAATAACGAAACTGTATTGGCAATGATGTTCAATTTTTTTTATCGATTATTTATTTAATTTGTCATAGCCTATAAAAAGATACAAATCATTATTCGGTCAAGTTCAAGACCTTCTGTTTTTACCGGGCGGGAAAGTATTTTTATCATCAGCAGAGGTGATCAGGAAGAATTCCATGGATAAAGCTATAATGGCTTGGGATTTCGATTCGACTGCTGTTGTGTCCAATCAAATCTACCAGGTGAGATAACTGATGTGAGATTAAATTATTGCTATGTAATATTTTACAGTATCCTTTGACCAGTGGCTGTCGAGGAAGGATTTTTGAACGTTACTTTTAAGTAACAACAAATAAAACATAGGATAATCAGCCACACAACCTTTCACAGCTAGTAAAGCACTGTTTACGTTCACACCAAATTTGGTGTATTCTTCCAACGCTATGTCACATTCTACGGTAAATCTCATTGCTAAGAGCATTAACATTTTTCATCCAGCGCATGATTTTCACTGACAGCTGTGGTACTATACTTTGTAAAGCAATTTTGATTGGTTTTCGCAGTTTTGTAAAGCAATTTTTATTGGTTTTCGCAGTTGTTTTCTTTTAAGCGTCCAATATGTGTTCATTATGCCGAATTTCGACTTTTTTTGCTGAAGGTAAATAAAAGGTACTTCATATCCTATGATATAATTTTTTAAGATCTTGTTTCAAAACTTTGGACGATTCCAGTACGAAACGACTGCAAACGTGATGTACTTTCAGTTGATATTACTATGTTTGTGAATCAACAAATGTGTTTGGACACTTTTACGCTCTGGGATCATGTAGCAATTTAGCATTTCTTAAAAAAGTCTTGCATCCAGTATATCTTGTTTAATGACAACACGAAATCATCTTTCGAGTATAGCTATTGGCTTTTCTAATTTTCCTTAATTAGAACTTAGATACAAATGAATTAGTGATACTGTATTTCCATTTTTCCCTCCTTTGGCTCTCATCTCGCCCCTCTTAATGGGTAAATCACGGAGCTCTTTAAACCTTTCTATCCAACACTCAATTGTCGTTTAAATACACCACACTTAACTATAAAAATTACTTTGGTCTTATTTTATAGCTTTGTAACTGTTTGTAGACCTAAGGATTATATTTGTAGCCTATTTCTCAAGCAAAACACCATTAATATCAGACGCTCTACATTTCTAAACGATGTGTAAAGGAATTCTAGGTTTAGACTTAATGTTTTTTTCTCTATTGATATGTTCGACGCGTTTATTCTGAGAGTACTTATTAAGCTTCAATTCATTTTTGACAATGTTGTCTGCTGAAGTTTTTTCAATTTTGAGTTGCTCAACAATGCTCCTAAGAAAACGATAAGTTCCTCACGCTCGCGATTTACTATGATAAAATTAATTATCTGGCGCCAGATCTTTTAAATGGTGTTAATGCTTCCGCCACAAGGTGAAAAATGTTTCTTTTAAGATGTTTTTAGGTTTATGTGTGCAGCTAAACCAATTACCTTGTCAACTTTCCATGAAGTGCCTGTACTAACGATACCCGTGGAAAACTTTAATTTAAGTGCGTGCATGTGCTATACCTTCTTTTCATAGGAACCTTACACTTGCACAAAGTTGAAACTCCACACTAATCAAAAACACTTTTATGCTCAGTCGGCTGCCGGTTATATTGTCATATTTGATGTGGCACCACCGTGGAAAATGAATAAGTATAAAAGATTTGAAGGACATCGGGTAAGCATAGATTCAATTATTTCATTATATGTGTTTTTTCAGATTGTCACATCTAGGCATTTGGCATCGACGGAGCGTTTGCTTTCAATGCGAGAGGTTCAAACCCTGGCCGACTCATGCCAGAGACTATAAAAAAGTGTGAATCAATCCTTTCTGCTTAGCTTACAGCATTCGAATAGGATTAATATCTTAGGCAGTTGTCTAATTGAGCGATTGCTGTGCTTGCACGAATTTTGTAGGTTAAAAGGGAGCTTTAAATACTCTAGGACCCCTTTTGCAGAACCCTCGTTAAGGCGAACTACGCGGACCTTAAATCCAGTGAACGGACTTATTACTCCAACCATCTGCTCAAATTAAAAACTTTTTGGTGTGGAAGATGAAATTGAAACGTGTCTAAAACATTTTTTATTTATCCTGCTTAAACTTCTTAATGAGAAATGATGACAAGGAAAAAAGGTTCTCTTTCGAAAACAGCTAAATTACTTTCGCTTTAACTTTTCAACCAGTGTTTTGTATTTCATTCAAACATTTTAGTGTGTGTGATAAAAGCCTAATTATGAGAAACCAGAAAAGTTTCTATTTGTTTTGGTGTTGTTGTTTTGTGAGAAAAACAAACAGTATTTTTAGCAATTATTTCGTTCGAATAACAAAAAGAAAGTAAAAATAACGTGTTTGCTATCTAAACTCTATTTTCGTCACGTTTTCCATTGGTTTGATTTCTCTTATGTTCATAAAAATCAACAGCTTACCGTTTTTCATCGGTTTGAAACTGGTGTACACTCTTTATAAAAATCCATTTTTACAAGCACACTGAAATTCAGAACTTCATAAAATGGCAGCTTTATTCCATCCTAAAGTGTCAGAACCTACTATTTGAGCCTGAAGTGCAGAAAGAAAAACTGTGAATTGAGAGGAATGGCCTTTGAAAAAGAAAGTATCAAACATAATATTAAAGCAGGATGTTAGGTACCATTTCATGGTGCTAATACATTCTTAACAGGACGGACGAAGTGGTCTGGAGAGTGGAAGGGCCAACATATTGGCTATGGAGGCCCAAATTTAAAACTTCTAACTTAGCTGAAATGTTATTTAAATTCTAATGTTTTACTGTTCTATCTACACTATCTGTAAGCATATCTTGAGGAAATATGATTTTTCATAAGCTTACGGAGGCCGAAAACAAAAACACTACTTTCATAAAAATGAGGTGTAATTCCTCCTTTTTTAATGTTTTTTACGTTTTTCCATAAGTTCAACTATTTGAAATCGAATCCCCGCTATGCACCGTCCTCTCACTGGGCTTAGAATCTCTCTCACAAAAAGGGGATTTTTTGACAGTCCACATAACTATATAGATTCTTGTATAGTGGATCATCAAATCTATTTCAGTCCTCAGGTTACCATATTGGATTCGATGTAAGCACAAATGGCTCTCTCATCTACAGTGGTGACATTGATGGGAATGTTTATATTTACAACAACTTTTCAACGAGATTGATTAAAAAACAAACGGTGTTTACAGGCAGTCCGTGTATTGATATTGCGTGCCTCATTGGACACAAGTCAAAGTTTGCGTGCTGTTCGTGGGATGGTGAAGTAGCGATACTGGAATGATGAGATATAGGAATTTAAGGTAAAAAATATGAGTTTTGTACTGTTGTTTAATGCATTATGGGTAGTTTCTGTAGAATTACGATAATTACGAAAAAGGAAACGCTATTTCTGTTAAGTACATCTTGTTTTTGTTTCGTTTTTTTTTTTTTTTTGTAATTTGTGCGCGAAAAAAAACGAAGAGAGGCGAAATAAACCTTTATTCGCTTAGATGCGTGCGCGAAAACTAGGGTGGCATGGAATCCCGAAAATTTTATTACAAAGTCTTGTTTAATTGGCAACTTGGTCGAACGAATCACCCTTGAACTGGTATTCAGTAATTAACGTTTCATTCATTAGACCATGCCATAAACAAAAATCAGTTAAATGTACGATTTTCTGATTTGTCAAAAAAATAAAATTCTTAAAAATATCTACGCGAAAAGGAAAGTTTGTACGACTACAAATGTAGAGGGGTGTGGTAAAGGTTTCTTTCTCCTAAAAATTGATTGGTTTATACACCTATTTTTGCCGGGATAACAACAATGATATAGTCAATTTCACAATGTATGCTTTTAAAGAATCCTTGCAAACTTGCACTTTTTACCATTTTTAAAATTAACCCGGGGGTGATTTTTATACAGGTTTTATCATTTGTAGAATACATGGGAGTGTTTTGAATTGGTTTTATCATCTTATAGGGGCTTAAAAACTATATAGTTTGTAGCTTATTGATGTTTTTCCTTTAAATGTTGCTTCGATTTAAATAAGTCACTGCATAAATCTAACATTGGCAACAGGGGCGGCTCCAGGATTTTTTTCATCTTAGGCAAATTTTCTACGCAAACGAAAGGGGGGTGGAGGTATGTTGGTATGATATTTAGCAATTTTTGATAATATTCGTTTAGGCCACATGTGAATTAACCCTAATGGTACCAACCTGCGCGGGTATTTATATTCACACATGTCTTGTATTTAGGCCAAATTTGCGGAATTATTTACCGGATATTATTCACGGTATATCAATTCACAAGAATTCCTTATTATTCGTGAGCTTTTATCACAGTGTGAAATCTTAACAAAGTTCATATTTATTTGTGAGAGTGTTGGGAAAATTATTTTTGAATTTCGTAATTCGCTAAAATTAACATCCACTTCACTTTTCACAAAGAATCATCGACCAAAAATTAATACCAGCGAAATGTATATGATTTTCTTCAACCCGAAAAAAGTATCTACAAACGATTATTCGTACCATCAAGGCAAGCTGAACTTATACCCTGCATAATAATACACCATCATAACTTAACTGGCACAAATATCAGTTTTCGAGGAATATCAGGTGTCGTATGTTCCACGATATAAAATCCCGCAAAATCTCTCAGAGTTATCTTGCAAAGAATTTTGTTGCTTTGTCACAAAATCATCTGAAAGGTTCCCTACCCCCATAGCTAGCTTATACTTTCACATTTAGCTGGGCCACTTTTAACTCGGTTAAACACATAACACCTTTGCAGGTGGCACAATGCTAAACATTTAAATGCGGGAAAGGGTAAACAGGGTAAAAAATTTGTTAACTAGATGTGTGTAACCAAGTGTATATAGATAGCTAGGCTGCATGGAAACGGAAATTAAAGTAGATACTTTATTATGCCTCTACTGGATCTATTGTCAGTTATAGTAAGCTAAACTAGCTGAATACAGCTGAATAAATATGTACACTCACCAAAAAAACATAAAGAAAGAGACATTCTCCATTCCGAGTTAGGTACAAACCCAGAATATTTCAGGGAATTCGAGAAACTGGGTCTTCATTGGTCGGTTTTAAGGTAACACCAGATAAGGGCGCAATAAGCCAAATACAAAACGTTGCAGCATGAAATCAAATGTCGATTCCCGAAGTTACGTTTTAAACACTACCCACCTAAAGGTTGAGTGAAAAATGGAACAGATCTGGAGTAGGTCTGGAGCCTAAGTTGTGTAGTAATGTATTATTAGCTTTGAGCACTAATAGCACTAAGGTGATCTTTACCCCACTAATAGTATATTTGAGATTATTTCAGCTTTCTTTGTTCAAGGGAACGGAAAATCTTCATCAAAACAAAAGAATAATTAACAGGAGAACCAATCAGTTTGCAGTATTTTTTTGTTGTCTCAGCTCTAAGAAATGAAACTTTACAGAGATGAAAGTTTTCACATGAAAGATCAACTTCAATGTTTGTTTTCTATTAATTGAACTTAATTGTGATAAAATATGTTCTTCACTGCTTGTTAAAATGATTTTTATTGTTAACATGTTTTCAAAATATTTACTTCGCATTACGTACATATGTCGGCTCATGCTTGCTCAACAAATCTTTTTACTTTAATATTTTTTTTGTTTGGTTATGAAGAACATGTTGATTTTTTTCATTTATCACATGTTTTTACTTCTTTAAAAAATTAATAAATTCTGATAGATTCTTATTACTACAATCTGTTACGTTCACGTCAGCTGATGACTAATAATTCATATTAGGGGTCATGATAGTCCAAAAATTTCTCAAAAGATTCAGGTCCTAATTCAGTTTCAGGCATCAAAAGTTCTCTTTGATACATTATAACATCTATCTTTGCCTTTTAAAATTTTCTGGAATTTTAGACCTTCTTTTAGATTATACAGCCCATTTAATAAGTATATAGACTGGTACTGAGTAATGTAAGTTATATTTCTGTGTAAGATATTTAACCTGCTTGAATACCTCGTAAAGCACATTTTTACTCCCTTAAATGTCTTCAATTTGTGTTGTTATGGCGACGTGTTTTGAATCGCGCGGAACGTGTTAATAACTGTCGCACCTGTCAGCGGTTTGTTTTTTGAAGTCTTTAATTTTATTGCGTGAATCTAATTATTTTTTTCTTTTCTAATGCTAAAAACACATGACAGCTAACTTTCTAAACAAAAGACTTCATTTATTATGCTAAGGAATTTTTTTTAAGACAAAAGAATTTGCACGTTGTACAGCGGTTGTTAAGCCATCATTTGATCAGCGGTTGAATGATTTTTGGAACACGTGGTTATTTCGAAGGGTTTTAACGTTCGAACAACCTGATTCATAGAGTGTAAATACATAACTGTAAATCGCTTGTTTCAATGACGGGGGTTGTAAATTTTTTTTCCGTGATTTTGTTATGCTTAGCACTGCACGATTTTCTTATAAGCACACCAGACTTTGTTTTAGTCTATGCTGCGGAAGTTTTTCTTTTTGTACGGGTTAAATTGTTGTTGACATGTTTTATGTCGCTTTGTTGCTTGGAAAGACCCAATTCGCGCGTTTGCTTTCTCTGTTAAGGGTATTTCTTACTATTTCTCGAGCGCATGCGTACTTATTATGTTTACGGGAAAAGTAGAACTGAGTTTAAAATTTTCTTTCCGTTGGTGCGGGAACGGAACGAAAAGGAAAATTTTCCACTCACGTGATGTAAATATTAGAAATACGCATGCTCGAAAGCTTTTCTGTTTGAAAACTTTCAACTTTTTTAGAATTTTTCTGAAAAATAATATTTTAAAGCCAATAAAAATGCGAGAAACACACCACGTGTATAAACATTGGAGAAATATTTCCACCCAGGAAAAGTAATTCAAGAACATATTCTTGACCAGAAACTACTTCAACAGGCGTTGATCCGGCTTAAGCTAGCGCGTCAATTGAAATCAACTTTGGTTTTTTTAACTTTTGCTTTTAGTATGAAACTTGAAGGCTAGCTTTTTTTGTTGTGTAGCTATTTTCAGAACAAGAATGATCTCAAAAACTATTGTCCAGAAATCCCTCATCCTCTTTTTTTATCTACCCACTTTAGGCTGAGCTCTTACCAGTTGTTTTTGTTTTTGAAGGATTAAGTTTTCTGTTGCTTGTGAAGAAATATGTTGTATGGGCAGGGTTTAAAGAAGAAAAAAAATTAGATTTCTGTGACTTAATTTCAAGATAAAATCTTTTGGAAAAATCTTTGCAAAACTACACTGTCGTAGGGAGGGGAAGGGGGTGCACCGATTTTATCGAGTTTCAATGCGTTTTCCAGCAATCTAAAGGTGGTAATTTTCAAAAAAAAAACACAAAAAACAAATTTGCTTATTATGTTACTGAACTTGATCATAAAAAAGTGAAAATCGTCAGCCAATATGATGTAACAATCGGTTAAATATGATTTACGTTAAAAACCCTTTTAAAAATTAAATACATCCAGAATGACAACTTATTTGCGACTCGAGTGTCTGACATATAGCTATAGCGTTTTCATTGTGATTGGTTTAAAAATGTTCATGTGACGGCTATACTATCTTGATTATTTTAATTGGATGTATTATACTTGTAATTGCATTCGCTAATTATCATTTTTTTCTCCTTCAAATGGATAATTGAATGTTTGGTCTTTGTAGCCAGGTTTAAAGTGTTACGTTGTTTCTCGTTTTTTCACACCTCTTGTGTGAATTAGATATGTTTTTATCTAATTTCACGGCTTAGGTGTGAGTCGCACAAACATCTTAGAAAATGTATTGGCTTTCCTGGCGAACCCGCTCAATGGAATTAGAATACATTTGGTCTATTTTTTGTTTTTAGCGGGTCCCTTATGTTTTTGGCTGTTTTTGTGTTTCCATCGAATCATAGCTAATATTTCTGTACTCGAAACCTTTTTGTGAAAATTTGCCGCTATCTTAGGGATATTGACTTTAGCGGTCTTGATCTAAAAAGACCCTCTTACTTTCTGAGTTTGTTTTTGTTATTAGTTCATACTTTCGACACCCATATATCCTGCTTCTCTAAGCTTATAGGAAACCCCTGGGATGACGATGACTCGTTTTGAAGTTGCTAAGGTCAAAATTGAGGTTAGGCTAATGGATTGTATGGTTACTATTTATACGAAAATAAGTTTCTGCGGAAACTTCCATAAAAATATTCTTTTATTCAAAATTTATATGAAATAGAAACAGCTGCGTGATTATTCTAATTTTTCTAAACAATATTAACGATATGGACGACCAATTTATTAGCAAGAAAAAATGCACCCGGACTGTTTATTATTTTTCGTTCATACCTTTAATTTTTTCATAAAATCTCGAATCGCGAAAATAAATTCCCGCAAAATTTCTTAATCACGAGTGTCCGCGAACTAAATTTCCTGTTGTTCTTTGAAAGGTAAAAAAAGGGGAAAAAGACGCGGAAATTAAATCCCTAATGATAGTTTCAGGCATTTGTATGAACGTACTAGACGCATTTCTGATAAGAATATGCTTTATAAGAATAGGCTGTGATTTCAGGTTACCAACATAATACGAAATAGCTAAGTATAATAACCAGCCTGGTTAGAATTTTGGTATTCTTGTATAAAAAAAAGCGTGTGTTGCACGTTTAAGACATTCTTTTACATTTGTTTGTATTCAACATAGAAACGAAAATATTTCCATTTGAACAATTTGTTGGCAGCTTAGCAAACATGCGACTGTCGAAATTCCTATTCGTGCCGAAGCATAGTTATGAAAAAAGAAGGAAGAGATTCAGCTGCATAAATACAAAATGTTAAAATTGGTTTCAACTATACCGCTTTCCAGACTAAACATTTCGCACTTTCATATGAAATGAATTTGAGTGAGAAACAAACCTTGAAGCTTTCCTTAGAAATTATTTAAACTTTTACTCAACTTGTTCAACGGCGCTTTAAGTAAACAGCCACGACTTCTAGAAATCATGTCATTTTTAAAACCTAAATATTAGAGTTTATTCCCATAGAGATAGAAATATGTGAATTTTTGTTTCAAAAGCATTTCACTGGTTGATGTGATAAATACATTGTAACGCCATTTTTGTGAAGCTTGGTTACTGTTGCTAACGACAGACTGTGTTGGCTTGCATAAACTTACAAGTATTTGAATTTCTTCCGACCTGAAGAATATAATGGACCGCAATACCTTATTTTCACATATCATATATATTAACTTTTTCGAACACGCGATAATTTTTTTCTTTCTTTTATCTTTATATACAAATTAGTTCACCAAATTTGTAAATATATATTAAACTAATTGTAATAATTAGATCTGTATCACAATCGCGTGAGAACCAGCAGTTGGCGGCGTTAAAAAGTGTTAAGAAAATGCTTAATAGTGAATCCGCATAAGTGGAGGAAATTATTTTTACATCAACACTATTGTGTTGAAAATTAATACAGTTTTTATATTTAGCACCTCCGTCGATCTTCAACAGGCTCTCGTTCCCAGCTACATTATCAACTATGCGATAAATTAAGTTAGAACTTAGTTCCCAGGACCTAAGCTTTGCAGAGCGTAATTTATGCTGAAAATCAACGCTTTGAAGCTATTCAGTTGGATATTTTTTATGTATTTCATTTTCTTGACCACAAAAATGTTTATATTTCCGCATATTCGTTTTACTGACGTCAAAGAGTTGGATACAAGGTTGTTAAAAGGGTTGGATACAAGGTTGTTAAAATTGAATTACCGTTAGTAAATATAATTTACATCTAATTATATGCTTGTTATTTGTAAAAAAATTAAAGTGATATATTTTTAAACTTTTTAGGAAACAGGGGGAAATAAAATTGCAAGTTAATATTGTTTTTATTGGGTGCAGGACACGCCCTTGAGCTACTCCCCTTTTTTATTAACAGGTTGTTTTTACGAGTTTTCTTTGTAAATTAGCTTCCCTGTGTAAGTATATGTCTTCATTAATTTACATTATTTATATACTTTCTGTTGTCTTCTTCCGTGAAATATTTTTTCAAAATATTTTCTAACTTATTATGGTGGCCTATTAAATCCACAGAAAGTTTTTTGATTTGTTTTACTAACTTTTTTTGTTTATTCAATTTTTCTTCTTTTTTATTTCTTTGATTCCTTTTTCATTCTAAAGTTGTTGTATTTTTTGTTGATTTACAATAGAAGAAAGACGAAGAAATCAAATAATGTCAATTAAAAAAACACCCCCGTCTTTATCTGAAGCACGTTTAAACGAGGCTAAACAACAATGGCGTTTGCTCACAAAACAAAGTATACATAATGTTTTGTGATGTCTTAATATGAATGTGTCGAGAAATATTTCTTATAGTTTTGCAAGGTCGAGATTTCAGAACAGGTGCATTGAGAGTATTTAAGAGACTAACAAAGGGTTCGCTAGAAGCCAGACATAGCTGCTGTCAACGAAGGAAGAACAAATTTGGTGAACACTTTCCAGAAATATAATTTCAAAATCGATTTTGCTGCAATGCCAAAGTCATTTCTTGTTCGCAAATACTCCAAGAGATTATCAGTGCATCTTTTTAATGATGACGTCTCTCACTGCGACAACGTTATGTTTCAGAGCAAAAAGCAGAAGACTTTGTCCACTGGTTGCGCGTGTAGCGACGATGAGGCGGTTTGTCACCGCAAGTGCTCAAATGAAATAAACGTGGAGTCCGCAGATAAACAAAAGAGTAGAAGTTCTCAAAATCAAAAATTAGATCTAAAGGCGTTGTTTCTTAACAGCATTCCAGTATCAAAACCATTCGGCTTATACTACATAGAGAAAAACCAATGGGAACAGAAAAATAAAGTCAAACCTAATGAAAATAAAAGTAATGGGAAAATCTCTCCTACGTTGCCAAAATTTAAAGGTCCTTTACCACAATCGAGTTTTAACTGTCAACTCTGCAAAGGAGCGTACCAAGATGCTTTATCATTGGCTCAGCATAAATGTTCGGCCATCAAGCATGTCGAGTACCGTTGTCCAGAATGCGACAAAGTGTTCAGTTGTCCCGCAAACTTAGCATCGCATCGTAGATGGCACCGTCCGCGTTCGCCTACAACGAATAGACCTCGTAAAAACGATAAAAATAAGAAGTCTTTGAAGTCGGAAACGAAAAACCGAAACTTAAATAGACAGCTTACAATGGCGGGCTATAATGAATCGCTTAGGTGGAATAATGTGACCAAGTTAAATTTACAACGTAAAAAGTATTTGTATCAGCAAAAAGATTATTACGAATCCCGCCTCTTTCGCAGCACGAGTTCTCCCAGTGATCCGTTTTCTCGAACTGCAAGAATCGGTAGCGAAAATTCGGAAGAATCGGATGAAGATGAACGTTATATTGATGTCGGGCGAAAGGAGAGCGAGAAATGCTTTCAATGCGATGACTGCGGAGAGCGGTTTGATAATCATTCGCGACTTAAGAAACATCAGGATCTTCATGCTTCGCTTAACCAACTTTATCCTTGTCAATATTGTGGAAAGTGCTTTAAATATCTTGCTGATCGAGCAAACCATGTGCTGAGTCATGTTCAAGATGGAGTTTTACCGAATGGTAGTTTTGGAAGATATCCTTGTCTCCGCTGCTCGTCAAGTTTCTTCGATGCTAACAGTTTGCGGAGACACATGCTGGAAAGCCATAACTAGACGTTTTGTTCCTAAAAACATGTTTTGTGTTACGTAGGAACTTTATATTTAATTGTTTGTAAATAAATATATATTTTTTTAAAAATAAAAATCAAACATGTGTATAAGCCTGTGTGTTTGAGTTACAGCGACGAACGAGCGAATAAAAATCAACCCTTTTCTTTGGGAAAAGGCCAATTAACTCTAATATTTTAAAGATCGTGTTTATTTCCCGCGCTTTTTACAACTCCTTTCATATCATTTAACTGTAAAGTGATTCGAAAACATTCATTTGTACCTTTTCGTTTCGAATGTGAGAGAAGTACGCAAAATTAACTGAAAGACTTGTTTTAATAATTTTCCTGAGTTGTGAATATTAATTTTCGCCAGAACATTTGCAATACGTCCCAAATATTGATCTTTCGCTAGCTTGTATTTAACAAAGCTGTTTTTGGATTTTGTACCTTTAAAAAAACTTTCGTTTTTTTCTTTTTCGCAATGCACACACCAAGCATAGCACTCAAATGAGTTTTTACAGACAACTGCGCAGTGTAAATAAGTTTACTGTTTCAATATTCTGAAATTTTAAAACTTTTCGCTTTAAAAATACTTCGCCGTAACGAAGGTGAACTCAGAAGATGAACTCAGAACTCATTATACACATCCGAATATAGATACTTTATTTTTGATCTGGTTAAGTTTAATTGAAATATCAATTATTTAACAACCAATTGGACTTTGCACAGTGGTCACGAAGGTTTGTGGCTGAAATGGTTACCACAATAATCAAAAAATATTTTTCTTACTTACCCAAGGGAAATTTTCGTTACGAAGTCCCCCTCTGTATCATGCGGGATGAAGTTGCATGTTAAGTTATCAATGTTTAAATACCACTACGTGGCAATATCAAATAGTCACCCAAATTTCTCTTTAGGCTAAAATTAATCTGACAATTAAAACTGCTTTGTTTTTAACAATTTTGGCACAGTAAACAAAAAAAAGATAGAATATTATCAAAAAAAAATTTAAGTGTTGTCACCTAAATACCGTTCCGGGCCATAAGTAAATAATTACATTTCACTCAGCAGTATTTTTGCTTTAACTGGTTCAGGAATGAATTTCTTGTAACTGACAAACAACCTCGTCCCTAGGTCATCTAGTAATCGTTCTGACCTTAGAGATTCAAGATACCCCGGGGGTCGAGGTTAACTCACAAAGGCTTTTCATATTGGGCTTACATTATTGTAAATCGTATTCAATTTATTTATTATTTCTTCAACGGCGTTGCAATAATTCTTATACAACAACAGGTGTGACTTCTCATGCCGTAATTGACTACTCATCCTACGAATAGTGCATGTGTATTCCCTGTCTCTCTGTTGAACGTTTTAGTATCTCTTTTTACACCCAACCATAATGGCGCTTTTTTAACAGAGAAGGCGTTAGTTTTGGTTTGAGTGTGTGCTTGAGAGTATTTGAGAAATAACGTCATAAAACTAAAAGTTCTGCTAGATTTGTATTAAATTAAGATCGCGTCACGTTAAATTATACATGCCAACTTATTATTCTGATTGGTTTAGATTTAATTTAAATGACAAATTCCTCAATCACCCAATCAAATTCAAGAATTAATGATTGAGTGCGTTGTTTTATGTCCACTATTTTTACAGCGTTGATTGTTTTATTTCGTTTGAATGATTGCTACCTATGAGTTCCCATAAGTATTGTTTGTCTTCTTCATCCGACGACTGTTGTATACCGAACACGTGGTTGTAAGATGAATACCTGTCTCGTTTCTTCAAACGACTACAATTCGTGTTGTTTTTATCATTGTCTCGTTTTAAGAATATGGTGAGTAGCGTAGTAATCATAGCAGCAGCCAAAGCCATACCAAGTAGGACAAACAAAATGACAGGTAGGACAAGTAACGGATGGTTTTCGAAGTAGATGAAAAAATCAAAAGCTTGGTCTCCGTAACCAATGGTAGTTAATGTAATCCACCAGAAATAAAAGCTGTCTAACCAAGTCCAATTTCCTAAATCGTTATGAACGGAAACAGACGCTGCTGCAGCAAATGTTGAAAGAAACAAAAGCAGGTTAACTACAAATGTTTTGACGTTCAAGTGTTTCACCTTGCGACGTCTTAACAGTCGTTTCTCTGTACATTTTATGAAAACATGGGTTGCACTTACTATAAAATTACCAATATTTGTGTACAAGATAATAACAAGTGGAATCCCAACCAAGGAGTAAATAATGGTTGCTATTTTTCCAATTCTTGTGTTCGGTACGACATTTCCATAACCTATATGTAACAAAGATGCTTTTATATATTTGCATTTACTGCGTCAAAGTATGGTTGCGCCATAACGTTCACCATCACGCTTTTAACAACAGGCATAATCTAGTTTTATAACAACAATGTGTGCAGCTCTGGAAAGTGAAAATTCAGGGAATACCAGAAAAAGAGAGGTAAAGGGATGGAATAGCATGCGCTGGCAGGCTAGGGAGATAGCATTGGATAGACAGTCTGTGGAGCACTTACCCATGCAAAGGCAGATCGTGTATACAAGTCCCACTGGTCGATCTATCTTTGCAACAGTAGGGAAGCTGATGTGCAAGTTTAACATGCCATAATGGAATTAATCTTTACAGAACTATGTGTTTTCGTAAAAGACAAATAGTTTTCGCGAAGTTTCAGAAAAGGTTTTTTTCCGGATGAAACAAAAACTGCTAAAGTTTAAATTTCTTAAAAGTGGTTGATTTTCGAAAAGAATAATTTTCGCGAATATTACCTATATTCGAGAAAATTTATCTGCGCAGAATGCATTTTTTTAGCTCGCGAAAATAAGTCTTCGCGAAAATTAAACAACTGAAGGTATCTATTATGTGTAGAGGTAAATGCAGGTAAAGCAGAATGAAAAAAAGAAGTGTACTTGTTAAAAGAAAAAAAACAAGCCAATTTCCCGAGAATTAATTTTCGCGAATCACACAAATGGCAAGTTTTGAGAAGTTAGCAAAAACTCGTAAAATTTGCGAAAATTAATTTCTGCAACTTCTGCACGCTTGTGGTCTAGGGTGGTCTATACACACTTTTCTTTGTATGCCACATATTTATCAACTTCAAAGGAAATATTTTTTTTACCATTCTTATATAACGTAATGATTTACACTGACAGTAGCGTAACATTTCGTTAGGGTTATTAAGCAAAATTTGATAGGGCACCTGATATATGTAAAAATCTCTATCACTAAAGTTGATCCAGGCATTTAATTACTGTTTCAAAATTAAAGCGAGTCTGACCACGGTTCAATGTAAAATACTGTAGTTTTAAGTTCTTACCGATAGTATGTATGGTGGCAACAACAAACTCCAACCACGTTGCAATTTCTGCTTTGTCTAATTTACACTCAGGTTTGAAATGGTGCGTTTGACCATCATCTATGAAACCTTCTAACATAGCTATACATTTGTCTAGACTGGACACACTTTCGTGGGGTAAACTTGTTGTGTTTTTTATACTATTGTTATAGTGTTTACTGTTCATACGTCTTGATACCTTTAAACAAAATCGATGGATTTGAGTTTTTTTGTTGTTGGTTTGGGCTTCCGGCAAACATTCTTCCAAGTAAAAAAATAAAAATATTCCAAACACAACATAAAAAAATGTCAGAACAAAAAATACAGCCACGTATTTGGCGTAAAATTTAATCCTGTTTTTATCATATGACGGATCAGCAACTTCAGTTACCATCTTTAATTATGACAAAGCAGAGATGCTATACGCGATGACGAAAATCTCGACTCATAAATGCAGGTATCTCTCATGTTTATCAACTTTTTCGGATTCTTTTTTTTTATGATTTTTTTCTATCGTTAATAAATGATCGAAATTGTTTTTATAAATAGTTTATTATTTTTGGTTTCTTAAAATAGCAAACTTAATTAATTTTTAAAATTTCTAAACTTGGAAACAACGTAGCGGTTTGTGTTTTCCTATAATATCTACTTTGCTAACGAAGAGAGTTGACCGCGGTAATGTTTGTAAGGAAAGGAAGTGTTTCCAGAACAAAATCGTAAAAGTTTTTTTCCGCAAAAAGTAAGATAGAGCGTGACTAGTCGAAACTAGAAGAAAAAGTATTCGTGTTTTACACATCTGTAGGGACCATTTTCTATAAGTATACGTCACTTTTATGAAGCGCAAAAGCTTTTTTTGTGCAAACATTTTTAATTTTGTAAAACGGCGAAAGTTTTTTTTTCTGTACAGCCTGACCGCTAAAGTTTACTTCGTAAACCCTTTCTTCCTTGAAAAGTACTTGTGGTTGTTGATGGAATACCTAAAAGTGGGAGGACGCAAGAAGTCAGCAGGTGGGATTGGAATTTACATATTTTTTTCTAACTTTGTTATTTCGCGCGCCTTTCTTGCGCACTTTTTATACTATTAAGACACCCAAAAGTTAATTTATGAGTTTGAATTTTCGGCCTACCTTATCGGTGAAAAATCCTTAGTGACGAATTTTGGAGAAGGTTACAAAAAATTTAACACACGAATATTTTTATGCGACGAATTTTACCCCCAAATGTATCTTAGCGACAAAAAAAACCACAGCAAACGGATGTTTCCATGTCCTTCTTGATGTTGATAGTTCTTTGTGAAAATGCACAGCAAAAAGTGAAGCTGTTTAGTCGCAAACACCTTTGAAAGTCGAGCCTCCCATCAGCAACAAAGTACTTCAAGTTAGGTACCATCATCTTGTGTTTCGATTTAAAATAAATAAAATAACTGTGCGTTAATTCGTTCATTAATTTGATTTTTAGAGTTCAAGGCATGAAACCCCATCTCCTGCCAACCGCTTCCTTAGGACGTTCGAAAAGTAGCTATTTTAAAAAAGACTTCAGTTATGTTCGTTGCTCCCAAAATTTCAACTCTCTTGGATCGCACTTCTTCAAAAAGTGTCGTCTTTAACACATATGATAAAATTTTGTGAAGCTTTGGAGTTTAAGCAGTCTTGTCAACATTGGAAGAATGTTATTTCTTGCAGTTGAAAGGCCTCATTTATTATACTCCCAATGCTGTTTTGGTGGAGGAAGGTGATCGAATAGTATTATTTCTGCTTGTGAAAATAAATACCTCTTTACCAACGAAGAAGACGAGACGTGTAACTGTTTTCTACTTGTTCTAAATGCAGAATTTAAATGTTTCTGTTCTCTTTAAAAACAACCTTCGCGACCAAGATCGATTTCAATTTAAAAAGAGTCACAGGATTGAAAGAAGTTATTAAAATTGGTAAACTTACCTCTTGTGAAGAAGACTGCAGTTTTTTCTGATGGTTTAGGCGCAACATGACATCCTATTTATATTTATAAATTATATGTCTTTATCACGAGCATTCTTTCTTAAGGTGAAAAATCTTGAAAAGCTTTTATAAATTCTAGAAACAAAAGTTATTGGATATTTTTTTATCAATACAAGCAGGGAGAGATGGCCTATAACATCTGCGTTTTGCCATACCTTTTGCAAACACATTCAACATTTTCTCCACCATTGAAAATTTTTGATGTTGGATGGAAATTTTCGAAAACTGAATAAAGGAGAAAAAAATAATGTCGGATAAAGTTGTTCTCGATCAAAGGAGTTGTTCTCGATCAAATTTCTTAGTCAACATTTTCTTTTACCCAACATCAAACACGAAGGAGTGTTTGGAGAATTGAAATACAAAAAAAGTATGAACTTCAGTCTTTCAACTTGCAGCAAGGTAAACACGAGGTGACAGCGAAGGTGATTCCGATTCTATTTAACCAAAGGTAATGTCTTTGAAAAGTAGAAATCAATAAAAAGTAGAAAGAGACTCGAATGTAACACGAGATGTGAAAAGTAGAACTGCTGCATTTTTCCATACCTTGTCCGCCATCTTGAAAATTAGACTTAATGGAACCAAAATCAAAACACTCGAATGTTGTATGGAATGTTTGGTGACTTGTCAAACGCTAAATTTGATTTCACCCAACATTCAAATTTTCATCCAACATCCATCCAACATTAGAATCAAAATGGACATCAGGAACTCACCAAGAAATTGTATAATTAATCAGGGAATTGTCATAGATATTTGGAAAAAACAAAGTTAGTCAGACCAAGCCTTTGGTATAACTCAGGAGAAATAAAAAATCACAACCTTGTGCCCAGGGTTCTTTTACATAATGAAATGTCGCAGTGCTGACTGCTAATATCACTTTATTTTGGAGCGTTAATTCTCTTGCGAACATTTTCTAGTTAACTACCTTATTCGTATTAATTTTCGCACAATAGCAGTATGAACATATTTCGCGCGAATTATAGTTATAATTACCTTACAAATAACAGAGAAAGAGTAACATTCAGGGTTGTGGCCAAAATACGATTGCGTTTCCTTTGTTTCTCAAAAAGTATTACATTTAACACATTGAACATCTGTACTAAATATCGCGCCCTAACTAATTTTTTTTTTTATTTTTTTTTTGCGCTAGGATTATGAATAGAATAATAGTAGTTTAAAAAAGCCTTAATATACAAAAAAATTGGAGAATACGCGATATTATAGTCCGTTCAAAAATGGGTATGCCATTAGATTTCTTAGACTTTGATCCTGGTTTGTTTTTCGTACAGAATATTTTTGCATATTTTATTTTCCCGTTTCAATTGGTCATCCGTCTGGTTATTATCTATAGTAATACCAAAAAATTACCACACTCTTTTTCTTTCCTTTATGGCAATTTTTGTCGTTTGTTTGTTGTTGTTTTTATATTATCAACCTAAGCTTTTGTTCTAAACTCAAAATCAAAATGTTGTGTTGCATTATATAGTCTATGGTTGCATAAAAAGTCATGTATTCTTCTTTTCAAATTGACGACTCACGCAATTTTTAAGGGTAACTCCTAAGGTTAGCAACTCTGCTGATGAGCGAGAACTAAAGTGGTGCTCCGAAATCTTAATGTATCAGTTTATTAAAATAAGTTTTACTCCGCTAAATTTTATTCAATAAAGATTTTCAAATCTTAACAATACTCATATTTACATGATCCAGCTATGATTCTACTCATTTTCACATATTTTGTAGCAGCTGGCTTTAAATTATACAGAAAAATTATACAGACTTTTGAGCCCAATTTACTCTTTCTTTTTATCTGGTCTAATGCTTCGCAGCATGCCAACTATTTCTCCTGCAGTAAACTCCAGACAGCGACGACATATTTTTTTTTTGTCGCGTTGTTTGAGGTTTTAATTATTGTATTGCTTTGCTACAAATTTATTTGTACGATTTTGTTAACACTTTTCA
The DNA here is from genome assembly GCF_029227915.1 of Hydractinia symbiolongicarpus. Lineage (NCBI taxonomy): Eukaryota > Metazoa > Cnidaria > Hydrozoa > Anthoathecata > Hydractiniidae > Hydractinia > Hydractinia symbiolongicarpus. The sequence goes on from NC_079883.1 coordinate 22,081,355, forward strand.
CAGTTCGTTAAGATCGTTTCATGTATCATCGATGGCCTAAAGAGTGTTTTGCGTTTAAAAGAACGTTGTATACATATACGAGAATATGATTCGTAAATATGTTTCTCTACAAACTATACCCCTTTTTTTGATTTGAAGATTTTTAGGTAAAGTTTTAGCAAATGATGTCTCACTATCTCACCTATAAGCCTACGAGCACCAACCATAAAGCACTGAATATGTGTTTCTTTAGGTCTCACATAACAGAAAAGAGAAAGGTTATTTTTACATACCCACGTCAAAAACAATGTCGTATAAAACACCTGGCAAGGTGAAGTCTGAAGCATGAATACGTTTAGCATGTATCGCGAATGTTCGATTTAGCGCTTTCTCTCAATTATCAGTGGCGCCAATATCAACTACATTTTAGAAAAAGCTGGGAAAGATATTGTGAAATTTACTAATATTTTACAATTTTATGAAACCGTAAACATTGTTGAACATCTAACAGACGTAAATTGTTTTGCTAGATTTCATGAGTGCACAGTTTTTTGTTTGTTTTGTTTGTATCAGTAGCACATTTGAATATTGCAGGCAGCGTATATATTTGTTCTGTTTCTTTCACCTTAGGGTTTAAAAATTGGAAAAGAGAACTTATTTTACGGAGCTAATTACTGCGTTTCGGCTATCAAGCGCTGGATCAAACCAGTTTAACATTTGATGCAATGTTTTAAGCAGCAATGTTCCGTAAAATGCTAAATGTAGTTGACATGGATTTTTCATGATTTTTGATAGTCATGTAACACGGTACAATATGTATCCAACAACATGAAAAACATGTTCGTTAATAGGTTTTGGACCTTAGAATCGATAGATATAACAATTGACGAAAAAGGTAACATTATTGTTGAGAGTTAAGAATATAGTCTTGCTCGACAAATACTTTTTTGTTTATTACGTATATGAGATTTTTGTGGTTTACTGTTGACTTTTTTTGTCCAAGATTGGTAAAAAAAAAGGTTTGCTCATTTTTTTGGAATGTACAGTTCACTTTTAAATGGAAAACATACCTAATATGGCATCGAGGAAGTAACCAGTTATATACATTCAGAGATATCACAAGAATTGGGCATGGAAACGTTTGTAAGGACATTGAGAAGGTATTGTGTCATTTTTGGATTCGTCAGAAAAAGAAGTGTTAGCATGGTTCAGGGAGCATAACAGGATTGGTTGGGAGAGGTGGTAAAGTTAAGCCATGATAATCTATTTTTAGGGAGGATTTTATATAGAAAGAGGTTTCACATCCCAAAGACCAATAGCAAAGATTTGCCCTCTTGTGTGTATTTTAGGTTAACCACGCCAAAATCGATGAAAGAGGCGAAAGGACAGCGACCAACATATGAGAAGCTACCATGGTTAAAGTCGAAGAAGATAGGTTGTTTACCAAATTTTAGCGAGTGTTTAATTTTGCGGTTGGCTTGAATTTCTGGGTCACCTTACCTAACGAGGGGTCTATTTTTACACGTCACTATCAGAATTCATGTCACAATATCTTTTATGATTGTCACATTTACAAGTCACATTTTTGACTAAATCGTCACATCATACATATAACAACTTTTATTAAACATTTCATTCCCGAAGACTACATTTTCTAGTCTATTCATTATGACAGTAGAGCTACCACACCTACCGATCACAACTAGAGATTGAAAGCCTTGCTCTCGGTTTTGGAGCAATTGAAGATTGACAAACATCTGTATGGACTTCCCCAATATACAGCTAGTGGATATCAAAACCGTCACTAGCCTTGTATATGTAAACGAAACAGAACAGCCAACAAGTATTTTTGAGGCATATACTGATGTTTTTGTTCTACACTCAAATTCAAAATGTTATGTTGCATTATATAATCTTATGACCATGGTTGCACAAAAAGTCATGTAGCGCGTGGCCTTGTGGTTACGGAGTTCGCTTCGCAATCACAAGGTACGTAGTTCGGTCCACAGCGCGGGCATGTTTAGCAAGTGTCTTTACTACAGCTACGGGTCAACCCATGCCATGTGAGGGAAATTGGGTAGGTAATGCCGGTGTATACTTAATGTATACATTCTGAACCAGGACCCACATTGATAACAGTGTTTCAAACACTGAAGTGGCTATATCCTGTATAAATATTCGGAATAATAATAATAATAATAGTATTCTTCTTTTCAAATTGACGACTCACGCAATTTTTAAGGGTAACTCCTAAGGTTAGCAACTCTGCTGATGAACGAGAACTAAAGTGGTGCTCCGAAATCTTAATGTATCAGTTTATTAAAATAAGTTTTACTCCGCTAAATTTTATTCATTAAAGATTTTCAAATCTTAACAATACTCATATTCACATGATCCAGCTATGACTCTACTCATTTTCACATATTTTGTAGCAGCTGGCTTTAAATTATACAGAAAAGATTTTTGAGCCCAATTAACTCTTTCTTTTTATCTGGTCTAATGCTTCGCAGCATGCCAACTATGCTGCAGTAAACTCCAGAAAGCGACGAGTTAATTTTTTTTTGTCGCGTTGTTTGAGGTTTTAATTATTGTATTGCTTTGCTACAAATTTATTTGTACGATTTTGTTAACACTTTTCACAGTTCGTTAAGATCGTTTCATCATAAAATGTACTTTATGGTTTTAAATGGTTGCATTTTTTTAACAAGGTACCTAAAACAGAACTTAAGTATAAGTTTTGCATGAATTAGGTTTTTTTTGATAAGTATCCGATAAGAAATTTCGAAAATTAAAGGCTATTTTAGAGGCCTAAATTCAAAAATTTTCTCGGCCCGTCGGTTCAACCATGATGGAGCCTCCTTAGATACTTCATATATTTGCCCCCCCCCTTTCACATCTGATTCGCCGGCCCTGTTGGCTTTATCTAGGTCAAACAGGCTGTATCATCGATGGCCTAAAGAGTGTTTTGCGTTTAAAAGAACGTTGTATACATATACGAGAATATGATTCGTAAATATGTTTCTCTACAAACTATACCCCTTTTTTTGATTTGAAGATTTTTAGGTAAAGTTTTAGCAAATGATGTCTCACTATCTCACCTATAAGCCTACGAGCACCAACCATAAAGCACTGAATATGTGTTTCTTTAGGTCTCACATAACAGAAAAGAGAAAGGTTATTTTTACATACCCACGTCAAAAACAATGTCGTATAAAACACCTGGCAAGGTGAAGTCTGAAGCATGAATACGTTTAGCATGTATCGCGAATGTTCGATTTAGCGCTTTCTCTCAATTATCAGTGGCGCCAATATCAACTACATTTTAGAAAAAGCTGGGAAAGATATTGTGAAATTTACTAATATTTTACAATTTTATGAAACCGTAAACATTGTTGAACATCTAACAGACGTAAATTGTTTTGCTAGATTTCATGAGTGCACAGTTTTTTGTTTGTTTTGTTTGTATCAGTAGCACATTTGAATATTGCAGGCAGCGTATATATTTGTTCTGTTTCTTTCACCTTAGGGTTTAAAAATTGGAAAAGAGAACTTATTTTACGGAGCTAATTACTGCGTTTCGGCTATCAAGCGCTGGATCAAACCAGTTTAACATTTGATGCAATGTTTTAAGCAGCAATGTTCCGTAAAATGCTAAATGTAGTTGACATGGATTTTTCATGATTTTTGATAGTCATGTAACACGGTACAATATGTATCCAACAACATGAAAAACATGTTCGTTAATAGGTTTTGGACCTTAGAATCGATAGATATAACAATTGACGAAAAAGGTAACATTATTGTTGAGAGTTAAGAATATAGTCTTGCTCGACAAATACTTTTTTGTTTATTACGTATATGAGATTTTTGTGGTTTACTGTTGACTTTTTTTGTCCAAGATTGGTAAAAAAAAAAGGTTTGCTCATTTTTTTGGAATGTACAGTTCACTTTTAAATGGAACACATACCTAATATGGCATCGAGGAAGTAACCAGTTATATACATTCAGAGATATCACAAGAATTGGGCATGGAAACGTTTGTAAGGACATTGAGAAGGTATTGTGTCATTTTTGGATTCGTCAGAAAAAGAAGTGTTAGCATGGTTCAGGGAGCATAACAGGATTGGTTGGGAGAGGTGGTAAAGTTAAGCCATGATAATCTATTTTTAGGGAGGATTTTATATAGAAAGAGGTTTCACATCCCAAAGACCAATAGCAAAGATTTGCCCTCTTGTGTGTATTTTAGGTTAACCACGCCAAAATCGATGAAAGAGGCGAAAGGACAGCGACCAACATATGAGAAGCTACCATGGTTAAAGTCGAAGAAGATAGGTTGTTTACCAAATTTTAGCGAGTGTTTAATTTTGCGGTTGGCTTGAATTTCTGGGTCACCTTACCTAACGAGGGGTCTATTTTTACACGTCACTATCAGAATTCATGTCACAATATCTTTTATGATTGTCACATTTACAAGTCACATTTTTGACTAAATCGTCACATCATACATATAACAACTTTTATTAAACATTTCATTCCCGAAGACTACATTTTCTAGTCTATTCATTATGACAGTAGAGCTACCACACCTACCGATCACAACTAGAGATTGAAAGCCTTGCTCTCGGTTTTGGAGCAATTGAAGATTGACAAACATCTGTATGGGCTTCCCCAATATACAGCTAGTGGATATCAAAACCGTCACTAGCCTTGTATATGTAAACGAAACAGAACAGCCAACAAGTATTTTTGAGGCATATACTGATGTTTTTGTTCTACACTCAAATTCAAAATGTTATGTTGCATTATATAATCTTATGACTATGGTTGCACAAAAAGTCATGTAGCGCGTGGCCTTGTGGTTACGGAGTTCGCTTCGCAATCACAAGGTACGTAGTTCGGTCCACAGCGCGGGCATGTTTAGCAAGTGTCTTTACTACAGCTACGGGTCAACCCATGCCATGTGAGGGAAATTGGGTAGGTAATGCCGGTGTATACTTAATGTATACATTCTGAACCAGGACCCACATTGATAACAGTGTTTCAAACACTGAAGTGGCTATATCCTGTATAAATATTCGGAATAATAATAATAATAATAGTATTCTTCTTTTCAAATTGACGACTCACGCAATTTTTAAGGGTAACTCCTAAGGTTAGCAACTCTGCTGATGAACGAGAACTAAAGTGGTGCTCCGAAATCTTAATGTATCAGTTTATTAAAATAAGTTTTACTCCGCTAAATTTTATTCATTAAAGATTTTCAAATCTTAACAATACTCATATTCACATGATCCAGCTATGACTCTACTCATTTTCACATATTTTGTAGCAGCTGGCTTTAAATTATACAGAAAAGATTTTTGAGCCCAATTAACTCTTTCTTTTTATCTGGTCTAATGCTTCGCAGCATGCCAACTATGCTGCAGTAAACTCCAGAAAGCGACGAGTTAATTTTTTTTTGTCGCGTTGTTTGAGGTTTTAATTATTGTATTGCTTTGCTACAAATTTATTTGTACGATTTTGTTAACACTTTTCACAGTTCGTTAAGATCGTTTCATCATAAAATGTACTTTATGGTTTTAAATGGTTGCATTTTTTTAACAAGGTACCTAAAACAGAACTTAAGTATAAGTTTTGCATGAATTAGGTTTTTTTTGATAAGTATCCGATAAGAAATTTCGAAAATTAAAGGCTATTTTAGAGGCCTAAATTCAAAAATTTTCTCGGCCCGTCGGTTCAACCATGATGGAGCCTCCTTAGATACTTCATATATTTGCCCCCCCCCCCTTTCACATCTGATTCGCCGGCCCTGTTGGCTTTATCTAGGTCAAACAGGCTGTATCATCGATGGCCTAAAGAGTGTTTTGCGTTTAAAAGAACGTTGTATACATATACGAGAATATGATTCGTAAATATGTTTCTCTACAAACTATACCCCTTTTTTTGATTTGAAGATTTTTAGGTAAAGTTTTAGCAAATGATGTCTCACTATCTCACCTATAAGCCTACGAGCACCAACCATAAAGCACTGAATATGTGTTTCTTTAGGTCTCACATAACAGAAAAGAGAAAGGTTATTTTTACATACCCACGTCAAAAACATTGTCGTATAAAACACCTGGCAAGGTGAAGTCTGAAGCATGAATACGTTTAGCATGTATCGCGAATGTTCGATTTAGCGCTTTCTCTCAATTATCAGTGGCGCCAATATCAACTACATTTTAGAAAAAGCTGGGAAAGATATTGTGAAATTTACTAATATTTTACAATTTTATGAAACCGTAAACATTGTTGAACATCTAACAGACGTAAATTGTTTTGCTAGATTTCATGAGTGCACAGTTTTTTGTTTGTTTTGTTTGTATCAGTAGCACATTTGAATATTGCAGGCAGCGTATATATTTGTTCTGTTTCTTTCACCTTAGGGTTTAAAAATTGGAAAAGAGAACTTATTTTACGGAGCTAATTACTGCGTTTCGGCTATCAAGCGCTGGATCAAACCAGTTTAACATTTGATGCAATGTTTTAAGCAGCAATGTTCCGTAAAATGCTAAATGTAGTTGACATGGATTTTTCATGATTTTTGATAGTCATGTAACACGGTACAATATGTATCCAACAACATGAAAAACATGTTCGTTAATAGGTTTTGGACCTTAGAATCGATAGATATAACAAATGACGAAAAAGGTAACATTATTGTTGAGAGTTAAGAATATAGTCTTGCTCGACAAATACTTTTTTGTTTATTACGTATATGAGATTTTTGTGGTTTACTGTTGACTTTTTTTGTCCAAGATTGGTAAAAAAAAAAGGTTTGCTCATTTTTTTGGAATGTACAGTTCACTTTTAAATGGAAAACATACCTAATATGGCATCGAGGAAGTAACCAGTTATATACATTCAGAGATATCACAAGAATTGAGAAGGTATTGTGTCATTTTTGGATTCGTCAGAAAAAGAGGTGCTTGGCATGGTTCAGGGAGCATCACAGGATTGGTTGGGAGAGGTGGTAAAGTTAAGCCATGATAATCTATCTTTAGGGAGGATTTTATATAGAAAGAGGTTTCACATCCCAAACCAATAGCAAAGATTTGCCCTCTTGTGTGTATTTTAGGTTAACCACACCAAAATCGATGAAAGAGGCGAAAGGACAGCGACCAACATGAGAAGCTACCATGGTTAAAGAAAGTCGAAGAAGATAGGTTGTTTACCAAATTTTAACGAGTGTTTAATTTTGCGGTTGGCTTGAATTTCTGGTTCACATTTACAAGTCACATTTTTGACTAAATCGTCACATCATACATATAACAACTTTTATTAAACATTTCATTCCCGAAGACTACATTTTCTAGTCTATTCATTATGACAGTAGAGCTACCACACCTACCGATCACAACTAGAGATTGAAAGCCTTGCTCTCGGTTTTGGAGCAATTGAAGATTGACAAACATCTGTATGGACTTCCCCAATATACAGCTAGTGGATATCAAAACCGTTACTAGTCTTGTATATGTAAACGAAACAGAACAGCCAACAAGTATTTTGAGGCATACTGAAGCTACAAGGCTATAATTCCAAGCTAACACACGAACTTGGTTAGGTTAATTCTGATAATCTCTCCCACCATCAACAGCAAATACAGGCTCCACCTAAACAAGAAGGAGAATTTCCTTTATAATTAGGGTGTGTTTATTTCATAAGTATTACAGCGAACCGAAACAATAAATTCACTTTCTTTTATTACTACGTAATTTGAACAAACCAAATCAAAACGCCAGTTCAACCTCGTTCTCAGAATTGCTGCTTTTTTCCATACCTTGTCCGCCATCTTGAAAATTAGATCAAAATCAGAACACTCGAATGTTGTTGTGGAATGTTTGGTGACTTGTCAAACGCTAAATTTGATTTCATCCAACTTTTAAATTTTCATCCAACATCCATCCAACATTAGAATCAAAATGGACATCAGGAACTCACCAAGAAATTGTATAATTAATCAGGGAATTGTCATAGATATTTGGAAAAAAACAAAGTTAGTCAGGCGAAGCCTTTGGTATAACTCAGGAGAAATAAAAAATCACAACCTTGTGCCCAGGGTTCTTTTACATAATGAAATGTCGCAGTGCTGACTGATAATATCACTTTATTTTGGAGCGTTAATTCTCTTGCGAACATTTTCTAGTTAACTACCTTATTCGTATTAATTTTCGCACAATAGCAGTATGAACATATTTCGCGCGAATTTTTTATTTGTGACAGTTGAAATTACTTTACAAATAACAGAGAAAGAGTAAAATTCAGGGTTGTGGCCAAAATACGGTTGCGTTTCCTTTGTTTCTCAAAAAATATACCTTATCGCGTATTACATTTAACACCTTGAACATCTGTACTAAATATCGCACCCTAATAATTTTTTTTTTGAGCTAGGAATATGAATAGAATAATAGTAGTTTAAAAAAGCCTTATTATACCAAAAAATGGAGAATATGTGATATTATGGTCCGTTGGTATGCCATTAGATTTCTTAGACTTCGATCCTGGTTTGTTTTTCGTACAGAATATTTTTCAATTGATCATCAGGCTGGTTATTATCTATAGTAATGCCAAAAAATGACCACACTCTTTTTCTTTCCTTTATGTCAATTTTTGTCGTTTCTTGTTGTTTTTATATTATCTACCTAACAGAATGCGTGCGGATGTTTTTGTTCTAAACTCAAAATCAAAATGTTATGTTGCATTATATAATCTTCTGACTATGGTTGCATAAAAAGTCATGTATTCTTCTTTTCAAATTGACGACTTACGCAATTTTTAAGGGTAACTCCTAAGGTTAGCAACTCTGTTATGAAACTCTGCTATGAACGAGAACTAAAGTGGTGCTCCGAAATCTTAATGTATCAGTTTATTAAAATAAGTTTTACTCCGCTAAATTTTATTCATTAAAGATTTTCAAATCTTAACAATACTCATATTCATATGATCCAGCTATGATTCTACTCATTTTCACATATTTTGTAGCAGCTGGCTTTAAATTATACAGAAAAATTATGCAGACTTTTGAGCCCAATTTACTCTTTCTTTTTATCTGGTCTAATGCTTCGCAGCATGCCAACTAATTCTCCTGCAGTAAACTCCAGACAGCGACGAGTTAATTTTTTTTTGTCGCGTTGTTTGAGGTTTTAATTATTGTATTGCTTTGCTACAAATTTATTTGTACGATTTTGTTAACACTTTTCACAGTTCGTTAAGATCGTTTCATCATAAAATGTACTTTATGGTTTTAAATGGTTGCATTTTTTTAACAAGGTACCAAAAACAGAACTTAAGTATAAGTTTTGCATGAATAGGGTTTTTTTGATAAGTATCCGATAAAAATTTTCTCGGCCCGTCGGTCCAACCGTGATGGAGCCTCCTTAGTTACTTCATATATTTGCCCCCCCCCCCCTTTCACATCTGATTCGTCGGCCCTGTTGGTTTTATCTAGGTCAAACAGGCTGTATCATCGATGGCCTAAAGAGTATTTTGCGTTTAAAAGAACGTTGTATACATATACGAGAATATGATTCGTAAATATGTTGTCTACAAACTATACCCCTTTCTTTGATTTAAAGATTTTTAGGTAAAGTTTTAGCAAATGATGTCTCACTATCTCACCAATAAGCCTACGAGCACCAACCATAAAGCACTGAATATGTGTTCCTTTAGGTCTCACATAACAGAAAAGAGAAAGGTTATTTTTACGTACCCACGTCAAAAACAATGTCGTATAAAACACCTGCCAAGCTGAAGTCTGAAGCATGAATACGTTTAGCATGTATCGCGAATGTTCGATTTAGCGCTTTCTCTCAATTATCAGTGGCGCCAATATCAACTACATTTTAGAAAAAGCTGGGAAAGATATTGTGAAATTTACTAATATTTTACAATTTTATGAAACCGTAAACATTGTTGAACATCTAACAGACGTAAATTGTTTTGCTAGATTTCATGAGTGCACAGTTTTTTGTTTGTTTTGTTTGTATCAGTAGCACATTTGGATATTGCAGGCAGCGTATATATTTGTTCTGTTTCTTTCACCTTAGGGTTTAAAAATTGGAAAAGAGAACTAATTTTACGGAGCTAATTACTGCGTTTCGGCTGTCAAGCGCTGGACCAAACCAGTTCAACATTTAATGCAATGTTTTAAGCAGCAATGTTCCGTAAAATGCTAAATTTATTTGACATGGATGTTGCATGATTTTCGATAGTCATGTAACACGGTACAATATATATCCAACAACATGAAAAACATGTTCGTTAATAGGTTTTGGACCTTAGAATCGATAGATATAACAAATGACGAAAAAGGTAACATTATTGTTGAGAGTTAAGAATATTGCCTTGCTCGACAAATATTTTTTTGTTTATTACGTATATGAGATTTTTGTGGTTTACTGATGATTTTTCGTCCAAAATTAGTAAAAAAAAGGTTTGCTCATTTTTTGGAATGTACAGTTCACTTTTAAATGGAAAACATACCTAATATGGCATCGAGGAAGTAACCAGTTATATACATTCAGAAATATCACAAGAATTGGGCATGGAAACGTTTGTAAGGACATTGAGAAGGTATTGTGTCATTTTTGGATTCGTCAGAAAAAGAGGTGCTTGGCATGGTTCAGGGAGCATCACAGGATTGATTGGGAGAGGCGGTAAAGTTAAGCCATGATAATCTATCTGTAGGGACGATTTTATATAGAAATAGGTTTCACATCCCAAAGACCAATAGCAAAGATTTGCCCTCTTGTGTGTATTTTAGGTTAACCACGCTAAAATCGATGAAAGAGGCGAAAGGACAGCGACCAACATGAGAAGCTACCAAGAAATTAAAGAAAGTCGAAGAAGATAGGTTGTTTACCAAATTTTAGCGAGTGTTTAATTTTGCGGTTGGCTTGAATTTCTGGGTCACCTTACCTAACGAGGGGTCTATTTTTACACGTCACTATTAAAATTCATGTCACAATATCTTTTATGATTGTCACATTTACAAGTCACATTTTAACTAAATCGTCACATCATACATATAACAACTTTTATTAAACATTTCATTCCCGAAGACTACATTTTCTAGTCTATTCATTATGACAGTAGAGCTACCACACCTACCGATCACAACTAGAGATTGAAAGCCTTGCTCTCGGTTTTGGAGCAATTGAAGATTGACAAACATCTGTATGGACTTCCCCAATATACAGCTAGTGGATATCAAAACCGTTACTAGTCTTGTATATGTAAACGAAACAGAACAGCCAACAAGTATTTTGAGGCATACTGAAGCTACAAGGCTATAATTCCAAGCTAACACACGAACTTGGTTAGGTTAATTCTTATAATCTCTCCCACCATCAACAGCAAATACAGGCTCCATCCCAACAAGAAGGAGAATTTCCTTTATACTTAGTCACCAATGCTGTCATGAAAAGTGATTCAACTATTATCACTTATAAGATTGTTCAAGCAACGTTTGAAAATTCCACGCTTTAACCTCTCGCCATTTTATCCGACAAGGATCATTGGCAAGAGGTAGAAAGAGTCACAAAATCATATTCAGAGAAATTAATTTAGTAGATTCAAGTATTATATTGAGAGAAGACAGGACCATTGTCGCATCAAAGCTACTACATTGTGATGTCAACAGTTGAGTTGTGGCAGTTGGTTGTGGTAGGATTACTGGAGAGTGGTATGTCAACGAAAGGATTTAGAATCCATCTACGAAATCCACATTTGTAACACACTAGGATTTACCACCGTTGACCTGTAAGAGGCACGCCAAAAGTAATGCGAATTGTGGACTACGACATAGAGGAAGAATGGAATAATCTCAATCAAGACATTGCGATGGAACAAGACTTGTGAGCCTTCTAAGTTAACTGAATACGAAATAGGCCTCTAGGATTCTTCAAAATTAAAAGATAAGTAATGTCGGAGACTGCCTACAGACAGACTGTATATGTGTGTGTATAAGGCACGGAGTGAAGTGTATATAGCTTCTTTGTGTTTAACTATATTACGAGACAGACGTGTTATTTTTTGTCCTTCTAGTATCTCTTATACACGCTGAAAAAAATATATAACACCCATATTGTGGCTAATCAGGTAGCCTAGAATAGCTAGCTAGCATTGCTTTCTTTAGTTTTCATTAAACTAAACAAGCTATCAGAATTCAAAAATTCTTACCAGTTATGACTCGGATATATCTACATGATTTCCAGCACCTAGCTTCAAGTTTCATTGACTGGACTTTCACTACATCAGATGCGAGTGCTTTTCAAGTAATTATCAGGGAGCCTTTCGATTGTTTAGCAAATAAACATTTTCAAAAACTTTCACAAACACTTTTATTAAATTTTTTATGCGCTTATTATTTTTTTTAAAAAAATGTATCGTTTAAGTAGGGAGTGCTTATTTCATAATACAAATCATAACTCCAGTCCAACCTCGTTCTTAGGGTAATTTCGCTTTAAAATGCCCTGAAAACGAGGTTTAATTGCAGTCATCTCTTCGTCTCGTCAAAAGTTGGTTGCGTTTAAATAAACCTCGTCTCAGGGCTTCCAATGACGGGTTCAGGGTTGGGTGTTTATTACGGCTATATGGTTACAATTAAGAATAGCCGGGGTTACTTATTCAGGGAGAAAGGTGGACGCTTACTAGACACGCGTGCTTAAAAATGAATCACGAAATCTTTCAGGTGGCTCAGCTATCTTTCTCGCCGCACTTTGTTAAACTCGCCATAAGTTTCAGCTTGTCTAAATAAGCGTCTAAATAAGAACACCTAGCCTCATGAAAAATTTAAACGTTCTTCTAACAGAAATCGTGCACTATTTGAAAATTTAAAAAATTCACATGGTAAATACGTTCCTGTTTGTTAGATTGAAATATTGATAAGCAATGATTTGTCGGTTTTTCTTGATGTATTGTCACGAAAGAGGTATCACGAATCTTTTCTATTTTAGGAAAAACACAAATAAGAACATTGCTACATGCTGATTGAACCGTTGTGTCACCGTGCTAGATTTGCTTAAACAATATTTTCAGGCTCAGCCAGCCTCGTCCCCAGTGCATCTTGTATTTTTTTCTTCAACAGCTAATAGAAAAAGAAATTGTTTCGAAACAAAAGCCGTCGTGTTTTTCTATGTTATTTGTAGTGTTTTTTATGCATAATTCATTACAAGCCTGCACAAATTTCATTTTTGTTAGTACGAAAGCACTTTCCATTCCAAATATAAAAAAGGCAAGATCTTATAAAAGACTTTTCTAGAAAAATGCCGTTAGAAGGAGGGTGTGTTTATTTCATAACTTTTACAGCGAACCGAAACAATAAATTCACTTTCTTTTATTGCTACGTAATTTGAACAAACCAAATCAAAACGCCAGTTCAACCTCGTTCTCAGGCCAACTTTTTTTTTTAATTTTCCTATTAACGAGCTTGAACTGCAGTCATCCATTCCTCTCGTAACAAATTTATCGCGTTTATATAAACCTCGTCTTAAGCTTCTCAGGTGTTTGGGCAGAATCTGTATATAAAAAACCCAAAGAAGTCCTGGGTTCGGGGTTGGGCGTTTATTAGATATAGCTATAACTAACGGCCTTGGTTTGCTTATACAGGGAGGAACTCTTTATAAATTACTTTCAAAGGTGGACAGTTTTTTTTTTGCTTTTTAACTGTTTGATATTAATTAATATTGAAACTTCATTTCAAATATTTACAACCATTGTTCCGTTAAAATTTATAATTTGGGAAAAAAGTAAAATTCAAACTTTTTTTCTCAATGTTTTCGTATTACCAAAACAAAATTTGTTGAAGCTTGTAATGAAATATGAAAAAAAAACACACACAACAAATAACATGGGACAATAGGACAGCGTTTGTTTCGAAACCATCTCGTATTGTATTAGCTCTGGACACACACATCTCAGTCCCGATATCAAAAAGATACAATATGCTCTGGGGACGAGGTTGGCTGAGCCCGAAATTATTTTATAAGCAAAATAAGAACGATTAAACCACCCTTGTCCCCAGAGTCCTTTAGGTTACTGCAACTGTTCCACAATAGGCCTATTTTTAAAGTACATTCTTATCAAAAAAAATTTCTTTTTGAAATTAAATTAGACATTTTAAGATATGGACAAACATATCGCTGTTTCGATATTCTCAAAGATACAAGATGCTCTGGGCATGAGGTTGGCAAAGCCTGAAAATATTATTTAAGCAAAACTAGCACGTTAAAACACTGGTGCCACCACCAGACAGCGTTTAATGCAAATACATCAACTAATTTTTTTTTTAAATACGCTTATATTTCATAATTTTTATTTTTTTTCGAAAATAGGAAAATATGGTCCGATTCAGAGACGATTATGGTTTTTATTTTTGGATTAGATGAAATAGATGATTTTAAAGTTATTTATTGTAAACATATGCACGTATAAAAGATAGAGCGAAAGACTGTTCGAAAATCTAAGTTTCTTAGTAATTCAACACTCAAATTATTTGGTTACTATAAAATTTGTGAAAAAAGTTGAGATTTTTCCAAAAATATTCTGAAATTTCGGAAGAAAGACATACCAGCTGATGAATTATCAAAAGATTCGTGATACCTCTGTCGTGACAATGCATCAAGAAAAACCGACCAACCTGTAAAATTACAAAAGTGTTTTGCAACACAATCATTGTTTATCAATCTTTCAATCTAACAAACAGGAAATTATTTACCATGCTGTGAATTTTTTAAAGTTTCAAATAGTGCACGATTTTTGTTAGAACTTTTAAATTTTTTATAAGGCTAGATGTTCTTATTTAGGCGCTACGCACGGTATTTTGAAAAATAGTGCTGACGACTCTTTGTAGTCTACTTCTGGTCTTATTCTAAGTATTATTTACTACTAAGCTAAAAAGTAGAGGGCTACAGCCACCCTTCAGATCCTCTCCTCACCCCTTTACTCCCCATTGTCATAGGTTATGTTATTCTTCTGGCATTTCATCAATCAACAACGCATTACCATAACTTGAAGAAGCATGACTCCATAGCAAACAGTTTACTGGGGTTTATCACATTTAAAATTCCTTTTTATGTTTGTTTTTTTCCTTATTTCTGGTTTCTTGCTGGGTAACTTCTTTATCCAAATACCAATTTTTTGTTTTCTCAGAACTAAATTGCATATTATACTTAGGAACAAAACAAAACGATACATTTTTTCTACTAAGCAATTTGATGCTCAAATCCTTTAAAAAATGATGCAACTTGTTAGCAACAGTTTAGCCTAAAGCGAGTAAATAAATAAAGGCACTAATAACAGGGATTACAAAAACAGAAAAAGTTTTTCCGACACTTTCCTTGCTCTAAAAGCTTGTATCATATAACGGTATATTTAATTAAACGTGCGTTTTAACACCAGCTAGAGTAAGGGAAATATCCACGTGAATTTGATTAGATAGTGAACAGGCAACAATGAAGCATCAGCTGAGGCTGCAAGAGAGAGAAGCTTTAGCAACATCTCCCATACACATTGCATGCCATGACTAGTCGTTAAAAAAAAAATTGAAACCAATCTAAATCTTCTATGAATCTTCTTTGTAGTGTCATCAGTCTGGTGTCATCAGGTCAGACGACCAATCCATTTCAACATTAGACCCAAAAATTTTTAAGATCTTAAATTTTAATAGAATTCCTGCATTGAGAATGATATTTTGTATGTTATGGAGGATGAAAAGTTGTTTATCAAGTTTTTTGGAGCTTTTTAAACATCTTTTTTCGTTCTCAAGATACCGAGCTTAAAAGATTTCCAGCTGAACTGATGACATACATCATCATCAATGATGTAGTTAGATAGTATATTTTCGAAATATCTTGCGAACTTACATAATATTAAAACTTTGAAGCAGTGTGGACTTATGCTCTTGATGATCTCTTGGCATTTGTAAAATTTTGTAGTTTAAGAGTGATCTCATCTTTAATTACAGGTAGAAATACAATGTCAGCATTTTTTAAACCTTTCTTATGACATCATAATATCCCGGATTTTGAATACTTAAAATTTTAAAGAACTTCAGAACTTGATAAACAGCCTTTTCAACAGCCATTCTCCACAACTTACAAAATACCGTTTTTAATGCATGAATCCCTTTAAAACTTTTTATTAAGATATGGTTGTTATTTTTTCTCTGAAACGTGCCATATAGTTTGTACATTTCTGCGCATGCTCCATGGGGTGTTTACAAACACAGCTAATAATACACTTGCTTACAGTACATCCATTGTATTGTTTATAAGCTTGACCATAACCTTAACATTTTTACTAGTCCAACTGGTAAAAAATTTCTTGTCTGTTAAACCATAGAAAAACAAAGTAAATTATTTGGAATATTTGCTCCTTTGTTTATATAGGAATTAATACTGAAGATGCGCGTATTTGATGAGCGCTACAAAATGCCGTGGTTACACTGGCTATGTTTTTTTTTGCAAAAAATTAATGTCAACCGAAAATTGACGCGTTTGTATATGTTTTTTTTATTATTTCTAATAACTGTCCATTTCATTAGTGGATTTAATGTCTGATTTGATCAAATATTAGGAAGTTTTTTAGAATCTGTCCGACCCTAACTACCCAAAAATGGGGAAAAAGTATTAAAAACCTAGATTTAGTCAAAAAATATCTATCCTCCCCGGTGCAATTTTTAACTGCATCGTAGAAGGAGAGACTATTCAGTATTGTACAACACCATTATGTTGGGTATACTGACGACATTAATTTGAAAAAGGTTTATACCAGTACAATGTGCTGGGCAGCAATATTAGAGGCTGTTAAAATATAGGCCACGAATGGAACATTAAGCTTGATCTTGACATTTTTATACCGAATTACCATTCAAAAGCTATGTATATATGTAACATATATACAAAGTTTCTGTTCTCTCATTGGTCCTATAGATCAAAAATCTAAAAGTTTAATTGATGGCTGGTTTCATTTGTAACAGTAGAAAATAAAAATGTGCTCCAGGAACAATAAATATGCAAATTTTGCAATAAGATCAATGAAGTTCAAGATAGCCTTTAAATGCTCTTAATTTTTTACAGATTGTCTATCAAAGGGATTGACAGTTAAAAGAATCAAATATTTCAACAAGCGTCGAAATATCCTCCCTGTAGCTTGTCTACAAAAAAAGGGTCCTGAAACAAATAAATACTCTCAAACTCATCTTTGTCTATCTGTTTTGTAGTCCATAAGAAGTTTTAAATCTATATAACGCAGCTACCATTTGGTAACCCATGGTGAAAATTATGTTCAACATATTTGAGCAAATGTTTAAACGAAGTGATCAAACAGTCAAATGACTCTATATTGGTCGTTTATTTTCTGTATTTTCCTTGTTTGAGTTTTTTATTTTTTTATTTTGGGTGTCAATGTTTTTATATCTCAGTATTATTATCAGTCTGTTTATCCAGAGAACGCTGTGAAAACATGGCACTGTGTAGTAGTGTACAGAAATTGTTTGTTTGTTTATTATTTGTTAACAAAAGCACCAGGGCGTGCTCAACAAATAATTTACAATATTATTTTTTACACTATGAAAAAAGGAAGACGTGATAGGTAAAATATTTTTTATTTTGTACACACCATGTGAAGTACTTTGTAAGTTCATTGAAATCTAGCATTTTAATTCAGTGAGGAATTACTAAAAATGTGAGAGCATTTGCAGAAGCCTTTAATATATTTTGCGGAAGCTTTTTCCCAACCTAATATTCCTCAAGTAAGCATCACAAAAAAATCAACACTCAATGGGCACGCTTTGTTTCAGACACGTATTCGTCGAAAATGTCCTGCAAATTTAGCTACTAAATTAGAAAAATTGTTGCGAAATTTAAGGAAAATTACGAAATAAGAGTTTGCTATTTTTGTTGTAGCAGAAAAAATAATAAGTTCCAGAACAAAAAATGTCACGTAGTCTATTGGTTAAATCTTTCCAATGTTTAATGTTTTTGTATTCGCCATAAGGCGTAATTTGGAGCTATCCATAGTAATGACATTGTAGCAACCTTGTTTTGTCATTGAAAAATTAAAATTATAACAACAACACAGATATGTCTCTGCTGCAATATTTTCAGCTTCACATTTTCAATGCTAAACTTGCTTCTTGGTCCATTTCCACTAACAAAGGTATTCACATTGATTGATCTTCGCACGTGCACGTGCAATCATTATGCAATATCCTGGACTTTTTGGCAAAAGTTAAATCAATACTTTCCTCATGATTTGAAGAAAAAATAAAAATAAACGAAGTTGACGTAAATAAATTGTAAACAAAAATGAGCATATTTCAGACAGGCTAGGTTCCTTTTGAAGAAATATTCTGTACAAGCCTACATTTTGCTAGGTAGAATTTGTTAAAATTGCAGTAACGCTACGTGCACTAACCTACAACAGAATTTTCTATAGGAACTTTAAACCAATCTTCTTTATTCCAGCAGAATGTGGACCGTCTGTTGGGCATACGAAGCAAAAGAGAAGTCGAAATGAACTGATAAACCCAAAGCAGAGAGCTAGTTGTAATACCAACTGAACACCTAAAATATTTATCATACACATATACTAATTTTTAGAAAAACAACTAATTTTTTGTTTGTTTTTGCGATTTTCCATTTCCTTTTGTTTCTTTGTTTTCAGAAGCAAAGAAATGAAATTCTCTTTAAGCATTTTTAACATTATGAACAGCAATACACTTTTTTTAAGAACAATCTTATAAAAATAACGAGGCTGGAAGTAGCCAAAAATTAGAACATAATAAGAACAATAGCAATGCCGAAATTTTAATGAAAACTTCTTTTAATTGCTGGAAGATTAAACATAGAAAAAAACCATCTTTTTAGGAGGAATTTTTGCAGAATTAATTGTTGTGACGTTGCATCGCTAATATTCGCAATGAACTGTGAAATAAAAAATAAAAAGTGCTCAAAATATACTACAACCTCTTAAATGTCGAATGTTAGCATTTTAAGAGACTGGTTGGAAAGAAAAAAATTTTTTTTCTTGAGGTAGAGGTGTTCTTATTTTTTTCCCGAAATAGTTCTTATTTTGTTCTTATATTTTGATTACTTTTTATTTTTATATTTTAACACAACATTGCAAATATTTCTACGCAAATCAAAACAGTTGTTTCTGTGAATATTTCTATCCTGGAAGATGTATTTCGTCGTGTTTTATGCGGGGTTTTTTTTTGAGTAACAAGAGAAAGTCTTTGCGGACTTAAACCGAATTTGAAAAATTATAACACAGCTCAACAAAACCAAATATTTTTGTAAAAAGGTTCTTTTCAGAATATATGATGAAAAACACTTCAGTAAATTATCTTCCCTTTTGACCAGTGTTTTGAACTCTATAACAAATTTTTCAAAATTTAGGGCGTTAAATATTGTTTTAAAATATGCTTTATTTTGCGGGCGAGGTGTTCCAGTTTTTATTATACGAAAAATATTAAATGCAGTGAAATGCAGTGAAAAGTTTATTTAAAATTAATTAAAAATATACACGGTGAGTTAATTCACAATTAAATATATATAAAATTAATAGTGCAACAAATGCATTTGTTGTTAAAGAAGGAAAAACGTTTCTAACAATCTTACAAAAAATGCAGAAAGAAAGAAGTAAAATTATTTTGCGCTACCCAACTTTTGTGAAAAAAGAAAAAGAATTCAAATTATTATTTACAGAATAAATAACACGAGTAATAACGACAACTACAAACTTAAAAATGTAAAAAGTTTTTTTTAGTGTCTGTCGACTGAAACGCCCCATATTAGGGAGTATAAATTCGATAATTGTTCTTATTATATTGACAGTAACAATCTGGATTGGAGCAGTGATTACTATGAAGGTGACCATGATGGCTGGGGTGGGTTGGGTACAATGGGTGCATCATTGGCGGTGGAGGGGGTTGTGGGAAGTGTTGTAGGTGGTTTGGTGAAGCTTGCCCAATGTTTGGGTTGGTGTACAAGGGCTGTGGTGAGCTCCATACCCCAGGTGCAGTTTGTGGGTAATGATAGAACGGAGACTGTTGTTGGTCTAATTCTTGGTGCATGATTTCATGTTCGCGTGCAAAGGGGTATCCGCCAAGCATGATGGGATCGATCCATTGTAACCCTCGTGGTCGTTTTCTTAACGCTCTTCGTTTTCTATAGTCACCTCTTGAGAAACTATCAAAGTAGGAAGGATGCACTGCCCAGTTGCAGCTTCGTCCATTTTCAGGCCGATGCAACTTGATGAAACAATCGTTGAGAGATAGCGTATGTCTCACGCAATTTCGCCAACCAGTGCCACGTCTTTCGAGAGAAGGGAAATGTTTTTCCATGTACTCATATATGTCAGAAAGCGTGCTTTTACTTCCTTCTTTCTTGAGAATGGCTTGTGCAATCATAGCTGTATAACTCGGTAGACCGTTATCTGGTGAATTAGAACCTGGTGACTTTTTCTTTTCTGACGATGTCGACACGATTTCTGTTTTTTGTTCGTTTTTTAATTCTTGTATAAGTGTTTTAGTACTATGTTTTTCTTCTTTTTCGCCTTCTTCTGTTTTTCTTTCGTTTTCATTTTTCATTTTACCGGTTTCTGTTTTTTTAGTACTTGAGCATTCTGCGCTTGAGGTTAATTTTTCAGTATCATGCTCATCTGTGAGTTTTTCTTTCGCTGAAAATACAGTTTCGTTTTTCACGTTCAACTTCATTATTTTTTCCATTGGACTTGTCGCCCTTTCCATTTGATTCGTCAAGACAGGCAGGGCGATTTCTTTGGAAGTATAAACAGGCTGGTTACTTGATGGAGTAGATGCTTCTGTTGATGGTTCAGGAGTAAAACGTGTCTCAGTAAAAGTTCTAGTATTCGTTTGAGGCGGAGGATAAGGGCTCGAGTTTATTGGATGTCGAACATCTATTGGTGGTGTAAAACTGTGTTTCGGAAGATTTATATGTGATAAATGTGCATTTTCAAATGGAGTACGACCGTCATACGAGTCGTGTAAGGGTTTCTTTAAACAACTGGGACTAGCAGAGGTTGGAAAGCGAACTTCAGTAGACGTCTGTCCGCCTCTTACGTCTGTATTCTTTTGAAATTGCTGCGTATGAAAGTCATGTAGTCTTTGTTGATCGTTGTATTGAAGTATCGATGCAGCATCGTGTCGATTGCGTGTTGGTTCGTGTGGATATCGTAGGTCAGCATAGCGAAAGTCTACACGAGGTGGAGTTTTTTCTTGAAAATATGGCGTGTGATTGTATGTTGATGATCGATCGGTTGACGGGTTGTTGGTGTGCGGCCATCGAAATGCGTTTTCTTGGGGAAGAATTGGTCTCATGTGTGAAGGCGTCGGAAGGTAATCCGGATTGTTTAAATCGGCATACTTCTCGTTATACGAAGCTGAAGGATAACTCATTATTTTCATCACCGTCATGTAACCTTTTTTTAAAATGTTATATAATAAATTGTTTTATCTTTTCAGCTGGTTTGTTGTCTTTTGTCGAAATGTTGATAAAATTTAACACAATCTTCAGGCTCGTTTGTAAAGTTCCATAATTTGTTGTGATGTATCAGTTGAGTAAAAGCGAACTTACTTGTAAACAGCCAACAGAAAAATGAATAACACCAAAAACACTTTCATAATTTATCATTTTTTAAAAAACATACATTAACTAACATTTACCAATCAGGATTACTAACCAATCAATGCGTCTCAAAATAAAATCTTAACCAATCAAATTTTCTGTAGTCAACTGGTATGTTTCAACATTGTAAACATGAGCGACTAATTTTTCGTGTTCGGCATGAAATAACTTCACTTTTGTGGTTTTCTGTATGGATCATATAACAATACCGAATAAGATTGGAATCTGAAATGGGCTCGAATTTGTTTACGTTCCATGGCCGCACGTAAAAATATATTATGTACTTATTCACAGTTATTTTTGGTTTATTTACATTTTAGGATATTTGTTTGTTCCTCGTTTCCACACTTATGTTAGAATGTGTGTTTAAAGTCAAATTTTTTACGAATTTTGAATTGAGGGGCTTGGGAACTTGGAAGTTTTAAATTGAAAGAGATTGATTAAAAATTAACCAGATGGTATTCAAAATGTTTACAGTAAACATTTTTTTTTTATTTTACATTTGGAAAACAATGCACTGTACTTCAATGGGAAGTTTTAAATCAACATATTCAGATGAAGAATGAATCACGTTACATTAAAAGCAAACGCGAATTTTATGTTTTTTCTTTTTATTGAGAGCATCGTCTCATTCCCATCACAGTATGTATAGAAAAAATATACTCCACCATCAAGTGAAGATCGACCTTCACAGTTAGACATTGCGAAGCGTGTTCATGTGGAAAGAAAGTCCGCCTAACCAGCGAAGACTCCTTTTGCGCTTAAAACGATTTGATATATTCGCAACGAACAAAAAAGAATTCGCTTTTTTTTTTAAATTCATTCATAAAAAAACATTGCAATGTTGTATTGAAAAAATGAAAACCAACAAAAGGAATGTGCGCAAAGAAAGTGAATGAGCAAAACCCACTTTCGGTGTACATATAATTCGGTGAGAGTTATAGTTATTCTGGAGGCGGAAAAAACTACCCTACCATTTGAAAGGTAACACCTTCCGAGGCGTAAAAAAAGAAATCATACTGAGCTCATTTTGTTTTTTCAACCATGTGTGTTTTGCCACAACATTTTCAATACGTTGCACATTATAGTAAACCCTCTGAAACATAATATTCATTATAATATTCCTCCTTTATAAATTTCAAGAGGTTCATGATGAATTTTTTTTAAAGCATATCAAAATTCCAGGCTGGTCATCATTCTTATTTATCTATTGTTTTAAACTATACCTATTGTTTCCAGCGTGAAATAACAGCCTCTTATTTTTATAAAGCATCTATATTATAATGCCCGTATACGTCTGTCCGTCCATCTCTGTCACGCAAAATGGTAGCTTAGCTGCGACGGGCGAACCCGTGGATTTTTCCACGGGCTAACGACTAGTATTCTTATAAAAAGGGAAAGCATATGTCTGTTTATCGGTTCAATTCATGAAGAATAACGGGGGTCCCAATAAACGAAGCTATACCCGTGTTTAAATTTTTGTCATAGTTTTGTAAATTGTTGTTTCTTTTGTTTGGAGGTGGTATTTATTGGTTTATTTATTCGTATTTACTTATTGCTCTAAAATGTTTTATTTTCATTATTTTTCAGCAAATCTGGTGTAGCATCATTGTCAACCTCGATCCCAGGACCTGTTGTCTCTTTTTGCAAATCGGACAGCGAGACGATAGATGTCAGGCCTATCAATAAGCGCAGCGCCTATGAGAAACAAAAAGCCCTGGGAACGAAGTTCAATCGATGTTGCGTTTGATAACGTCACCATCGAGCATTTTTGAGCGGGTTACAGTCATTTTTCTGTTTTATTTTTGTCAGCTATTAGTTAATTTTAGCTTATCTATTTTTGTTTTTTGCTTGATGTCCTTTAGGTGTCTCTTTGAAGCAATGACTGAACCAAGAACAGAAGAAATTTCAATAAAAAGTATATTTTTACTTATCGCAAACCACTTTAGCTACGAAATGTTTCACCTTACATATTAATATTCCTACTAAATAAAATATTTTCTACTTAGCAACAAATAATATTGAGTCGGTTAGTTGTTAAACCTCCTTGCTGAGTTGTAGCTTCACTTGCAAAAAGGCTAAAATTATATTCTATTTCAGAAGTCAATTGGGGTTCTTATTTTATAAAAAATTAGGTATTTGCAGATTTGTACAGGTATGGCGTTTTAGGCTAATAAAAAGTAAGGAATTGGATTTTAATATCTCATTTACTGATACTATATTTACATGATATTATATTCTTGAAAAGCTAATCCAAATAAAACAGTGCCCGTAGGTTTTAATACTGATATATAATTTTTATTTTTTTAGAGAGTGAGAGTTTTTTAGAGATCTCAAATACAATTTCGTTCTCAGAACTTCTTTTTCTCTTTTTGATCTGGTCTCAACCAATTGTTTTGGTCCCTTATTAATTTTTCTGTTCTTTTATATTTTTTCTGTCAGATTCTCCCTATCTCAAATATAAATTTTTCGGTTCCTCGGTAGTTCTGTATGAAGAGAGTTTACTGTACTTGTAGTGCGATTTTCGTCCTGTCCAAAAATGTAAAAACTTTCTTTAAAACAAAAACGCAATAATGCTACGTCATTTTGTGAGTCCTGGAAGTGTAAAATTCCGTGTTATTTTTTTTTATTTTCTTTATTAGAAAACAATAAAATCAATTTAGGCAGCCTTAAAATACCTTTTTCTAGGGAAGACCTTGGAAACCTTGAAATTTGAATATTTCAAGGTCTCTAATCTGCCGCTCCCATAAAAACGTCTTTTTATAAAGAAATTTCTTCGCTTGAATTTGTGGGTACTGCCCAATATTGAGAAAATTGAAAAAAGTATTGAAATAAATAGATAGGCCAAGAGGGATATGCTGAAATAATATAATGAACCAGTTGAGTTCACAGCTGATTCCAGCTTGGGGAAATGCTTTCAAAAACGCCATAAATTTACTCGAACATAAACCTTAGTAGCTACTGGCACGCACCAAGAAAAAAGGGCTCGTCAGTTTTTTGCGCTACAGCGGAAAATGCGTTCAGATGGAAATGAGCCCTTAGAAAACTCCAATTTTATCATAAGAGTCAGCATTTAACAGGAGAGAAAACAAAGTTTTGTCAATTTTTCTTAAGGTCTTCTTTCCCAAAATTATTGTTAAAAAGGTCTGTATATTTTACGCGCTTGTCATGCTGACATTTTGCCTATGTTTTTAAAATTCCTGACAGGGTGGGCACCTTGGGGATCCTTAATGCATGCCAAATCTTTTGAATATTCTTCACATTTATTTTTATTCAGATTTATTTTAAGGGTAAATCGTGGTTCCATGAATATTTTTAGCCTAGTTAACTAAGCTTTCTTCGAGGATATCAAATTCAGTTTCCAATGGGAACAAAGTGGGCGTGGTCACATTCTACCGTATTTAATAATACAAGAATTAAATATATTTGTTCGGGTGAGTGAGGCCATTCGCGCTCAAAACAAGGAATTTCCCAATATTAACAAGGTGAGCAAAGAACAATAGAATTATTTTCACCTTACATATAGAACAATAGAATTTTTTTCACCTTACATATTCTGATTACCTGGTGTTAAGAAAACTTATGCTGGGTCTCCTGGCTAGCTGAAGATAAAAATTCACATTAAAAACCATTACATTCAAACAAAAGGCATGTGCATTAGGGACACTTGTGGTAAAGTTAAAATTTAGTCCTGAAAAGTCCAGACAGAGTGGTCACCCTATCGAAAATCGTTCTGCCTGACTATTTTCAAACATACGTAGTTTTTAGAAAAAGACAAATAGAACCCAAAAGGACCGTTGGTCCTATAAAGCCAACATAATGAATTTTATCAAAATTGTGGCTTTAAAAAAAGCCGTTTTGTTGCAAAGAGTTGTTTATCTGGAACTTGTGTACTTGGTAACAGCTTTTGTTCCTTCACTCACAGCGTGTTTGGCAAGTTCACCAGGCAACAACAAGCGAACTGAAGTTTGTACCTCACGAGAAGAGATGGTTCGTAGTTTGTTGTGATGAGCAAGTTTGGAAGCTTCGCCTGCTAATCTTTCAAAGATGTCATTGACGAAAGAATTCATGATGCTCATCGCTTTACTTGAAATTCCGACATCAGGATGAACTTGTTTCAAAACTTTGTAGATGTACATACCATAACTCTCCCTTCGACTTCTTCGCCTCTTGCCTGTGGCTTTCTTGCTTGTTTTTCTCTTGCCAGCTTTCTTAATCGCCTTTCCTTTTCTCGCTGGACTTCGACCTCTTTTGGGGCTTCCACCTCTTTTAGGGCTAGCAGCTCTTGAGGATGGTTTCCTTGGACTTCCTTTTCTTGGGCTTCCTTTTCTTGGGCTTCCTTTTCTTGGACTTCCAGCCATTTCTGCGTCAATTATTTACGAAATAAAACTTTTTGCTCTATTTATGTATTTCCTTTGGATCAAAAATTGCCGCCTTTTTCATATTCGAATGCGAAATAGGATCGAACTTTCCCGCCATTTCTTAAAATCGAACGGTAATGGTCACAGCTACGTCCAAAAACTAATTTTAGATGTGCAAGTATCATTTATATCAAACTGATTTGTTTTTTTCTTGGATTTTGTTGTAAAAATAAAGTGTTAACTCATCGCTCATCTTCCGTTAATAACTCTCCTGTTTTTGCTCCAAATACAGCTTCAAATTTGTTGCCAGTACATTATCAGAACGTTATAAGATGCTAAAGTTAATTTTCCATCTTTCACTTGCTCTAGGCGTACAGCAGGGTGTCACTACTCCTGGAAACTCCTGAAAATACTGGAAATTTAAAATATGCTCCTGAGAATAATCATCGAAAGTTACAAAAATTGAAAAACTCCTGGAAAATAATTTTTCTAAATCTATTTTGTGTTGGCTCGGCTTTTTATGGCTATGAGAACTGTTTACTTTATTTTTTTTTTTCATTTAAATTTCTGTTTTTATCGAACGAAAATACTCCGGGGAAGACGTTCAGATAACTGAAACAAATTGGATCGAAAATTCCCGCTCTTGAATTCGAACCTGCTTGTCTCCATCCCGTTCGCAAGCTGGAATTAGAAAAAGATTCGGGGATCGAAAAATCCCGCCTTTTTAAAAATTCGAACAGTGTTGTGTCCTGGCGCGTACGGAAATAAATTATGAACCCAATCAAGCTGTTTTTAGAAAAAAATTCTCAGAGTTATGTATTTGAACATTTAATCGACCTGGGCATTTATTTGAAAATTTTAATTTTACCCTAGGCTTGATTATATGGGCGATTATTTAAAGGGAGCGTTTCTAGTATGAGTTAATTTTTACCCTGGGCGGTTATTTGAGTAGGGGCGTCTAAATTGTTTGGCGGTGGGCGTTAAATCGGTCAAATACGGTAGCTATATATTTGTAAGAAATACTCCTAATAGCGTACTAGCAAGTTAATTTCTATTTGAACGAGGTTATTGGGTTGCCTTCAACGTAACCAGAAGACTCAACGTGTTTTGTCTTACTGCTCCGTGGAATAAGGAGATGTGTAAAAAAAGAAAACGCTGGGTAGCAAACACATTTTCTGCGGTTAGAAAACTGACCGCGCTTTCTGATCTTCCGAGGGGCCTTTCCCCTTGGACGACCAGAAAGCATTAGCCAGGGCGGAATTGTTCTTAGTATGAGTTATCCAGAGAAATAATATCCATGGAGGAGTTCCTCTAGGTGAGAATTGTCCGGGAAAAATTATCCAGGGGAAAATAGCGAGAGGAGGGAAATTATGCAGCAGTCGAAATCTTTGCCGGTAAACCCTCTTCATCAAAGTGTCTCATTATTCGAACATCTCTATATTCCGAAATTTCTTTTTCACTCTTGACGTTTTTTTCCCCACAATTCGAACACAAATAGTGTAAAACCTCGATATAAAAAAGACAAGAACATATAGAGACGAGGTTGCGAACTTTAATTTTCGCAAGAACTAATTTTTGCGAAATTGACAAAAGCTGGAGTTTTCGGGCTTGGGAAATATAAAAAGAATAGTTCTTTTGCATTGCATCTTTGTGTATACACCGCTTGAAAAATGCAATTCGTTGTTAACGTCAGCGTGCCTCTCCAATGCCATGGAAAATAGTTTTATTGGTCTAAACTTGATTGATTTTGTGTAAGGGTAGTCGATCCAGGACCTGTTGTCTCCTTTTGCATATCGGACGGATCAATAAGCGCAGCGCCGATGAGAGACAAAAAGCCCTGGGATCTAGGTTGAGGTTAACTCTCTATTTGCAGTTTACGAACTTTCACTACCCCTTTCAACCACCATTTTTCAATTTTTTCAGGTTTTTCTAAACAAATTACTTTTGTTCTGAAAAATGAACATACTGGAGAAAAACACATAGCGCTTCAAACTAAAATCACAGAAAAGTACCAACAAAAACCCTTTGTTGTTTTTATTTTATCAACGGACTTCTTTTCCCAATTATTACATACACTACAAATAGACTAAAATATAAATAACATATAATATCAAATTTAAACAGCATTGACAAAAATTTGACATTTGACATTTTCGAATGTTCCCATCTTGAATTTTGCACTGACGATCGCTTTATAAATATTTCAGTCTGTACGAAACAACCAGAAAAAAATAGAATTGCTGTAGAAAGACTAATAGTTATCTAAATTAAGTTCTAAAGCTAAAAATTCAGTGTCAGTTGAACCTTACCCCCTCCCCCACTCCGTTAAAAATATATTTCTGACAATATTTTTTACCAAAGGAATAGTACCAAAAAATCAGTTTTTAAAAACTTTTATAATTTACAAGAGAGTAAAACAGACTGATTTTACACTACCGCAGCAACACAACAACATCAATAATAACAACAACAACAATAACAACAACAACAATAACAACAATAACAACAACAACATCAATAATAACAACAACAAAAAAAACCAAAAAAACAACAACAATAAAAGCAACAACAACAAAATACAAAGAGATTATCTATGAAATTATTTCCTAAAAAAATTAAGATAAAAATTAAGATAAGAGAATTCCAAAATTCAAAACGAAGCTATTAATATATTTTCTTTACAAAAATGTTTTGAGTGAGAAACTTAAATTTCAAATTATTCTTCTCATAATAATTAAAAAATAATAATAATAATAGTATTTGAAATTATTTAAAAGCTATTCTACTTTATAAAAAAATATATATGGAAAAATAAATAAAATTAGGAAATATACACATCACATTTTTAGTAGCTAACATTCGCCGTAAGTAGTTGTTAGTTGTCCCATGCTAATGTCTGGTTAGCATATCTAAAACAAAGAATGTGTTACGTGGTTGTTATTAACAAGTTAGTATGTGTGACCATGGATATTACAAATTATTTGTGTGTTGATTAAATGACGGAGTGTTAGCAGGAACTTTACGAAACAAGAACGGAAACTATCTGCAACGAAGTTGTCAATAACTTTTCATCAAAGCTCGTAATATGAATAACGCCCCAAAAAAATGATTACAAAAAACTAAATGAAAGCGGCAACGGGAAACAAATTCAAAACAAATAGGGCTATTTTTAAAAAACGAATCAAAAAAAAAAAAAAAAAAAAAATTACAACGAAACTGACCAGAAGTTAAAAACAACAAAATTTTAGAAAAAAACTTCTCATCAGTAGTATACTTATATGACATTTTCACTTCATCAAAAAGATCTAAATCGTTTTACTTACGATCTCAAAATCGTTCTGTTCGAGTCAAAGGGGGAACGGCTTATTTTGGCGGGTTTACCCTAATCTGCACATGCGCATTAAATAAATATAATTCTCCGTCGTAGATGAATCTTGTTTCGTAAGGTCGGAAAGCAGAGAAAAGATTGAACAGTCTTTAACCTGTAAAGTTGCAAATTTTTTGAAAAGTAAGAACCTTTTTACTTAAATTTTTCGTTTCTCTTGTTTTCTATGAATAATATTCGATATCAAAGATTTTAAAAAAGGTTATTAGAGTTTGCGGATACATTACAAATGCCGCCCTGTTTTAAATGCCTCTCTTTTATAACGAAAAAAAAATCAAAAAATTTTGATAAGCAACTTTTAATTAAATTTAATTTAATAAACAGTAAAATATCATTTTTAGTGCTAGGATCCCTTTAATAAAGCACGGTTAAAAGATGCTCTTGTTATGCTGTTATTTAAAATATCAGACAGAAAAAACGGTTAGTATGGCTTAAAATTGTAGATTCGTCATAAAAACATGCTCACAACATTATAGATGAGAAACTGTAGTTAACATATTTATAAAACAATTGTTTTTCAGTTTTTTGATAGTGCTTTGTACAGTGTCTTATTATACAGTGTGTGATAAAAGCTTTTCGTACCCTTTTTTCGATGAATCCGTCAAATCAAACAGTTGGTTTTCCCTGAGAAATCAAAACAAAAAAATTACTGAACAGTTGGGAATACCTCACCGGTCCAAATTCGAACTCATTGATAGATATTTTGTACCCAGTGAAATTCCTTACATGCAAATAATAAAGCCAGTCTAACTTTATTATTTGCTTGTTTTTTTGCTGATTTTTGCTTACCCTTTTCTCGGTGCATTAACAACCAAAAATGCTTCAAAAATACGAAGACACAAGCATTGGATAAATTTTTAGTTGAAATAAATATATATAAAAAAAAGGATTTGTTAAATTCCTTTGCATATACTTTATACTTTTTAAACTTAAAAAGTATTTCCAAAAAAATAGTCAGCAAAAAGTGTTGTTGGTAAAATTTCTTCCGTAAAAATGACCAAATTCTGAGCATGTGACTAATTTTATTCACCAACTTTTCTAAACCATATTTTCGTAGCAAAAGGTATAGAAAAAACTCTTCTATAAAAATTGTTAAAATGACTTAACATGTGACGACAATTTTCAACACATTTTTTTTTAATATATCATTTTTTTTATTTCTGTTCAAACGCCTGTAACTGATTTACCCATGCAAAATTATTGAACAAAAATTTTTTTTTTAAGATCGTAGAAAAAACAGAGGATAGAATAAAAAATCATTAGCTTTTACCTTTCGTAATGAGACGCATCTATATCTTCGTACTCACTAAACGAATGTTGAAATTTTGGTATCATTCAAAACAAAAACGAGTTATTTATTTATTTATTTTCCATCAGATGGTTTGAAAACAATAATAATAATAAAGATTATTCATGCAAACTTATCAAAATTACCTAATGGAGGGATAACCACCACGAAGAAAAGGCTTAAAAAGTGTAATGGTTACCTGGAAAAATATTACATGGCACAAAACCACAAAACAACACAGTGTCAAAACAAACATTTAGGCGAAGTAATCACAGGGATAAATTTTTAATTTAGAGGGACTGCCAAAAACTGTTAGCGTCAAACCACAAAGCAACAATGGACAGAAAAGAAATCAAGTGCAATTTGAAAATGTAATTAGCTTTTATACGAGTTTCAGAAATGTTTATGAAGAATTGTTTTCATTTCAATTGTATTTTTATTAGAGATTTTAAAGGGTAAAGAATTATGAAGATTGTTCCAAGAATTAATTGAGAAAAATTTAATGGGTTTTTTACCAAAGGCAGTTGAGTGGACAAGAGTTACATTTAAATGCCCTTTTTACCAGCACGAGTGTGGTGAGAATGAAAAAATTAATGTTAAGGGTATTGAGAATGCTGTCAGGAATAGTTTTATAAAAAATATTCAGAAGAAAAATGATATTATATGATGAGATCATTTTAGAGAATTTAAGTGGGCTAAGGTTCCAGTAAAGAGGATTGAGAGTGGCATTGAAGGTACTAAAAGAAATAATACAGACTGCATGATTTTGAAGAACTTCTATCCCACGAGTGAGAAAACCTTTTTAACCCCACACTAAACAAGAAGAGGACATGCCTGATGTTGAATTAGTTCAGTAGCAGCGATGATAGAAAATGGGCGTTCAGTTTGGAGGCGTAAATTATTATGCTGAAGACGACCATGGTGCATATACTAGTAATGGCACAATAAAACAAAATCATATACCTAGTCCCCAATTCACTTAATTGGACAGTACCACCATACTCTGTAAAGCCAGGTATTTGAAATAAGTCGTCGTTATAAAGTTTGTAGTGTCTAAAGAAAATGCAGTGAAAGAAACACACTGTGTACATTTTTGTTGAATAAAACTGAAAAGGTGGTGTATAAAAAAGTTCTTACTTATTATCTCTTCGCTTCACTCGAACAAACCAAATGATCAAACAGAAAAGTATGATTCCAACAGCTATAGCGAATCCTATACCAACTTTTTCTGCTGTTGTGTAGTGAGGAGATTGATTTGATGGTGCTGCTGTAGCTAATATAACACGTGATGAATGCGGTATAAACGAGGACGAGGTGGTAACAGAGGATCTTAATATACCTAGACAAAAAATAACAAATAAGAAATAGAATTCACTTTATTTCCACTTATTTTGGTCTTACAAGAATGACGAACTAAAAAATCTCATAAGAGAATTTACTTTTTCTCAATCAAAGTACCACTACATGTCAATCATCACATCTGTGCATGCAACAATTAGTTTCAAGGTATAATTTTAGCATTTAATATATTATATATATATTACATACTTATGGAGGATACGTCTGAATGTGTTTTTGAAACCAATGAAGGTGTTACTGCAACTGAAACCTTAGAGCTTGCTGGAATAAAACTGCTAAATAACATCATCCTATAACTGGTGTTTGAGCTTGTGGTAAAAGCGGATGAAATCTGTTGACTGTATGTTACACCACGACTCTTGGAGACTGATGAGGAGGTTGCAACAACTGCTGAAGACGGATTTGAAGCCAACACTGACTGACTCGTCTGCACAACTCCACTAGTTAAATAAAATGTTGTTTCACTTGATGATGGCGTAGAATATAAACTGTCATGTGCAGTTAGCAAAGCAGATATCATGGATTGACTGTTTACCAGAGTAGACATATCTTTATGAGGACTTGTATTTACTTGTGATGCAGTACTACTTTCCATTCTTAATGTGGATGACTTTATACTTGTGGTGTATTCTGATGATGCAGCTAACATGTTGCTTCTTGTTGACATAATAATACTTGAGCTTGAGAAAGGCAAAGAGAATGATATATCAGTTGAAACTTGCTCAGTGGTAGCAAATATTGTTGATACTGAAACATTGGAAGTTGATGAAACTTCCATTTTCTTAAACGAAGCCATATTGGAAGTGCCATTAAAATTTGATGAAGATGTAGCTGTAGTTATTGTAAAACCATGTGTTGTTAAAAGACTTAAGGTCGTAGGAATTGTGAATTGAGTTAATTTATGAGTTGATATAGAAGTCTGCAAATTGTTGTTTACAACAGAACTTGTTGTATGTATTACTGACAATGAATGGGTAGTTGTTTGTGATGCTTGTTTTAGCAAGCTTTTTGAAAGAGTTAAAACAGATCTTGATGTGGCGTAGTTTTTTTGATGTGTTAAATCAGAAGTTTTAACATCGTCTTTTACTGTTCTTGAAGAACTTGATGATGGCATCAAGGTTGTACTGATATTGCCAGCAACATCTAAAGGGGTTTAATAATTTAATCAATATTAACCAATTTTCTACATAAAATTTATTTTATTCGCACAATTTTATTCACACAAAAATAATTTTACGCAACCGTTTTACCACTCAAGTAAAACTAGTTTATTAAAGAATATGCCAAAACAAAAAGAACAAATTAAAAATTGCTTTGTTAAAGTTTTTCTAGTAGTAGTATTAAACTGTCAATGATTTTCTTAAAGTTTACATACCGCGAAAAAATAAGTTGATTTTTAATGAAAGAGCATAAAAAGCTGGCTGGAAATATTTTTATTTTTTGCAAAAATCTTTGTTGGTTTGTAAGTTATAGGTCTTTAAAGTTCAGCTAATTATGCAGAATTCTGACATCATAAGTTAGATGCTTCGAAGCAACTATATATGCTCTACAATAAATAGTTTCTTTCTCTTTGTTGTTATATTTTTGGTTTCTTTTTTCTGTGTGGAGACTTATAAACTTGTGTGCAATCTTATCAGAAAAAAATTTGCTGATAGTGAATACAGAGCTTAAAGAGTTTAAAAATACGTCAGAAAATACCTTAGGTTATAGATAGATGTGCATATTTTACATGGCTAGCCTCACAAATATTGAGGGATATATATACCCTGTCTATTATTTCCGGAGTCATGGAGTATTTAATGCTCTCTTTGAGCTTCGCAAACTCAATTAGGGTAAGTTATTATAATGGAATGAAAGTTCTAGCTGAAGAACAGCACTTCATGAACAATACTAGTTATGTCCATATGCTTGGTTTAAAATTATCGAGATAATGATTTATATAATCATTGATTTTTAAACATTGGAGGCTTTGTAATAATACATATACATATACCTTTAACTGAAATTAAATTATTTGTTTTCTCACAAGCTTATTTCATTAGTTTGTTTTTGCTTATGGCTGCACTTAAAAAATTAAATGCTGGTAATAAAATAAGGTGAAATTTAAGTAGCTAGTAACGAGATATTTAAGCTGCATATAATTGTTTTTTTTAATAATTTTAGTTTTTTTTATTAATTCCATTTTTTTCTAAAAGATATAAAGTAGGTTTATTGAAATAACAGCAAAAAAGGATGCATAAGTTTTCGACTTAACTGCTCCAAAAAATAATTTGCACAAGCATTTCTAATCACACATGGATCACTAACGCAGAATAAGTTGTGTGATTTAATGCTCGTGGTAAAGTAAAGAGAGGCATGCTAAGAGACCTAAGATAAAATTAATTCATAAAAATTATGCATTTCTTACCAGCATCACCAAACACATATCTTATCACAAAAAGTAAGGTTACAAGTAGTGTTGAGAACTCCATTATGTTAATTTATATGTTCTAAAACAAAAAACAGAGATGGTTGGTTCTGATCTAAATATATATACTTGTCCTTGACATGTCAAAGGCAAATTAGACATATAAATATCAAATGTATATAGACAAGTTTTAATGTGACAAAATGTTTTTTTGTGTGTAAGCAATGAACATGTGCATAACATACAAGCAAAATATAAACAACAAGCCTCAAAGACTAAATAAATCAAGTTCAACATGATGCAACTTACACTGAAATAATTATTTCTGTTAAAAAAAGATGATAGTTAGTAAAAAAATAATTCTAAATTCTATTCTATCTTAGATTAAGGTAATTAACAATGTACATTTTTGGTCCTTTTTTTCTTGCCTGTGTGGATGTCGGGGGACCTAATTATAGCTATATTCTCGGATCTGGGTTAACATTATCAAATTTTAGGAAATTTAGAATACTAAAAGATTATTAGAACAGGATTTATTGTAATTTAAAGTTTTTAAATTTCATAAGAGTTTGACCATAACATCTAACTGCAGTGACATTTTTTCACTGCAGTTAATTTGTGTGGTCATTTCTTCATAAAACATCAAAAGTTTGGCTAGTAATAGAGACAGTTGTACTTAGTGTATAAACTTGAAAATTTACATGTTTCTATAAATTTTGGTGCTGAATTTAAATTCAGTCATATCAGTAAATTTCAAGTATGTTAAGGATCCGAGAATATATATGTTACAGAATTTGTATATAGCTAGCTAGCTAGCTATAAAGACTTGCAACTCATCTTAGCTAGCTAGCATAACTAACGATAAAAATAGAAAATACCACTAGCTATATGAATAGAATATGAATATTAACAATGGCCAAGGTATTAAACTAGAAATAGCTGTTGTTAGCTACA
Source organism: Hydractinia symbiolongicarpus (assembly GCF_029227915.1). NCBI lineage: Eukaryota > Metazoa > Cnidaria > Hydrozoa > Anthoathecata > Hydractiniidae > Hydractinia > Hydractinia symbiolongicarpus. The sequence goes on from NC_079883.1 coordinate 22,116,777, forward strand.
ACATTAAAGACAGACTACGAGAGAGTGGATCGTTAAAAAGATGTGTAAGAATGCATGTAAATGTTAGGTTGCTCTTAAATGTGTGTGACTTGCATGGATTGTGTCAGATTTTACAGGTCTAAAACAGAGTGACATTAGCTAAGCTCTTTAGCTAAACTAAACAACAACACAGCATTGATATTGACCAGAAAGTTGATGCAAAAAAATATTAAATCCATTTCACCTAACAAAAACTTCTTTAAAATATAGTAGAAAGAAATGCCAATTCATCTTCTGTTTGTTTCAGTGTTAAAACTTAAGTACTTTCTCAGGAAATAGGAAGTGATATTAAAAACAACATTCTGTTCCGTACGATGTCATTCATTGTACGAAGTTGGGCTTTTTTGCCGTAGCGCTGAGAGTGACCATCCTCGTACAAAACCGACCATCTTCGTACAGCGGCGAATATCGTCAAAAAATGAAACTTTTATAATAAAATAATAACTTTTTTGAAATATCTTTTTTTCTTTTAAGTAATTTGCAAAAAAAGACATTTGTTTTACGATTTGGATGCCTCTTTGGAAAAATACTAATATGTTTATATATATTTATACTTTGTTTTATATTAACAGAGAATAAACAATAATGTTTTTGAAAAATGGTACTAGTGCTCGTAAGTATAAATTTGATCTCTTTGATTCAAATAAGGTTATATCAGGTATGATATTGTTATTGATTTCTTTTATTAACCTTTCCATGGTTTTTATGGTAGTGACCTTTGAATTCTAATGCTATATTGAATTTTCGTGCAAAAAACCTGTAAATCACCCTTGTCCCCAGTGCCTTTGCGTGGCTTGTACGAAACTGTTTTTGTAAACATAGTTTTGTTAATAATTGAGTGAGAACGGAGAAGAACACAAAAAATTTCAATATTATTTTTTCTAACCTTTTAAGTTATTTCGATAAAGGAAAAGGTAGGTAAATTTCGAATCCTTTTCGAGTGCTTTTTCGAACGCACATTTTAAATTTACATTGAAACTTTTAACGCGTGTTTTTAGGTTCAGCACAATGGAGACTGAAAAGAAATACATGGAAGAAAAATTTCAGGAATGGTTGGAAGTTGAAAGGACTAAACGGAATTCCGTAAGAATGCCCGAACAGACTTATAAAACAATGGTAGATTTTCTATGTGGAAGAATAGACAACGTTCCACGTGCTATGAAAAGAAGATTGCGAGGAAAAAATTCCAAGTGATGAGTTATCCTACACTTGGTTTATCGGATGTTTTGTGCTCTCCATTTCCCGATGTCAGAACATTTTTATATATATCTAATTTTGGAAAAACTAAAGTCACAATTATTTTTTTTATAAACATTTCTACTTTTAAGAAATTTTGTTTCAGGCTCGGCATGGTCATATGGTGTTCTCAATTTTTGGATAGCTTCGGTCTAGATGTTCTTATGAGCTTAAGTTCTTAAGAAAGAAGGTTTATAAAATTGCCAACTCAAATAATTTTACGGTATTTTAGGGCGATTCTCCTCTGGGAAAATATCGTCGCGTAGCAACAGACCGACAGATGTTTGACATTATCAATAGAGTACGCCGCCAAGAAGTTGGTCACCAAGGGGTTCATAAAACGTTTGAAAAGGTATTAGATTCTTCGAACAAACCTCGTTTGAAAGTAAGAGTCCACGGAATATGGGTGTGTCACTGATTTTTAATTGCTAACAATTTTAGATAGCACGCACCTATGATAACGTTACTAGAGACGCTGCTGGTGCTTATATAAAGCTTTGCACAACTTGCTGTCTGAAATCCAGTCAAATAAAGAAAGCTCCATTGAAGCCGATTATCACTACAGGATTCTTACAGCGTGTACAGGTATTTTTAATACTTTTTCACTTTGTTTGTGCTAGTTAGTAGTTTTTTTGTTACATTATACATGTCTTTCTTTAGATTGATCTGATTGCTATGTTATCCAAACCAGATGCCGATTACAACTACATTGGCCATGTCGTGGACCGTTTTAGCAAATTCAGGATATTATTTCCAATGAAAGGGAAATCAGCAAATGAATTTGCTTCAAACTTTTTTAGAAGTTTTTTAGCGACTTTTGGGTTACCAAAAATTTTGCACTCTGATAACGGTGCCGAATTTATCAATCACGCTCGTTAAAATCTCACATCTTCTCTCTGCCTGGACACACGTGATATGGCCGGGTGAGGTGTCATTTGTTCATGGGAAACCGCGCCACTCGCAATCTCAAGGTTTGGTTAAACAAGGAAATAACACCATCCAAGTGATGATTAGTGCAAGAGAAAAAGAGTCCCAAACTTCAACGTGGTCAGAGTGGCTTCCAGAGATTCAATGTAAATGTAATTATATCTATATCATTCTCGTCCCCAAATATCTTCAAATTCATCTCAAAGAGCTCTGGGGTCAAGAATGATATTTATATGTCACGATAGCCTTATTATGTCGTGTTCACAAATAACTTTTCTTGAATCTTGCAGCTATTTTATTCACGCTATTACTTCTGTTTTAGTTATCATGAATGCTTCAATGGTGAGGAGTGTGAAAAAAACACCTTACGAAATTGTTTTTGGCCAGAAGCCAAATGGTTTGGGTCAAATTTCTTCAAGTCTACGGTCAGTGGAAGAGGATATTGTTTAATATATCATAGAAGAAATGGAAGAAAATGGTGCACAAGATTTTGAAAATGCTGAAACTGTGGATTTTTTAAAGCACCCAAGTACAAGAAAATTATCGGATTGTTTGGAAGATGAGTTTGAAACAACATGTCCGAAAAGACAAAAACTCAGACAAAATGTTGTGGAGGAGGGTGTAAGAAACGCAGAAATGATGCGTAGAAAGTACAGCAATGGAAAAAGAATTAAAGTTGCTGATTTCCTGGAGGGGGATAATGTTTCTTTGACAATTCCAAAAGGTCTTAGAACATCTTCGGATTTAAAAAGATTGCCATGTGTGATTGTACACAAATCAGGTGGTAACCAACCAACATATAAACTCCTCTGTGGTGAAGGCACAATTCAACGGCGTTACACGGCATCCGCGTTGCAGCTGTACCCTCAACCAGTAAGATGTAAGTATCCTTCGGTTGATGAAATATAATAAAAAGTATAAATATAAATATAATAATAAATTATTGCAGACGAAAAATTGGAAAAGGAAGATCAATTGCATGCGATCGCTGTCTTGTCTAGTGTCATTTTAAATGCTGCAAATTGGCTGTAAAACCATTAGGGGACTGGTTGTGCGATCTATGTTTACATATTGCAAAAAAAGGTCAGTAAAGCTTCCCTGAGTTCCTACACAAAATAGTATAATTAACATGTACTATGAGTTTTCTTTTTTAACTTATATTCCAGATTTCCAGCAGCGTCAACAACAAAGAGAAGCAGGTATTTAAAAATTAATTATAAGCCTGATCGCAAACAATTTCATAATAATAATGAGATAGTTATACAAAGATTACTTTCCTTTAATAGAGAAAGAAGTAGAAGACGAAGAAGAAAGGGAGAGGCAATGGAGGAGAGAGTTTTTGCCATTATTATACAAAAACGGTACCCTGGACTACCTGGTACAACAATCGAAGCTGCCTGAAGTAAATCCACTACTTTTGATTAAACGTTCTGGTAGCAAGTATCAAGCATTTTATAACGAAATACTGGCGAAAAAACATCCTCAATTTTATCAAAAACTGATGCGTCATTCGGACATTGCAGAGCCAACTGGAGTCATCACCAATTACATTCGGATGAAGTACCCGTGCGAATTCGATATAGGGAGATATCGTTAAATCGCATTCAGTTTTTGTTGGTGGAAATTATTGATAGCTTTAAATAAAAAAAGCGATGTAAAGACCATAAATGATAATATATAGTAGTCTTCATCTGTTTCTTGGTGTTTTAAGTTGTACGAAGTTGGTATGGTTAAAAAAATTCAAGTTAAGTAGAAGAAGTGCAGTAGGCCCAACCTCGTACACAGTTATTTAAGTTGTACGAAGTTGGATCAAAAAAATTCAAGTTAAGTAGAAGAAGTGAAGTAGGCCCAACCTCGTACACAGTTATTTAAGTTGTACGAAGTTGGTATGGTTAAAAAAAAATTCAACTTAAGTAGAAGTGACGTTGGCCCAATCTCGTACACAGTTATTTAAGTTGTACGAAGTTGGTATGGATCAAAAAATTCAAGTTAAGTAGAAGAAGTGAAGTAGGCCCAACCTCGTACACAGTTATTTAAATTGTACGATGTTGGTACAATCATCAGATAATTGTCAAAAATTAACGTTCAGAGAATATTTAAGATATTATCATGTTTACTGAATGTAATTAACAATGTTTAGATATTCATTTCTAAACCAAATTATTCGTTGCCTAATTTTTGTACAGCAATTGTAATGCCCATTTTCGTACAAAATTGCCCATCTTCGTACAAGCGCGAAAAGTGACCAACCTCGTACAACGGGTCAATTTCGTACGGAACAATTCAATGCAAAAATTATAAAACACTGTGCGTTGTCTCAGTTAATTTAATAAATATTTAGGTCATCAAGACAGACGATGGCAGTTACTTGGTATCTGATCCACAATAAAAAGGTCAGCGTTATTACACGCGTCGGAAAAGTTTTCCAGGGTAAGATTCGAAGCGGCAGGGACTTTTGTGGAGGAGACGTATTTTTACCTGTGTGGATGACCTGGCGGTAAAACGTTAGAAGAAAATACTGAAAACAAAACAGATTGTGCAAGACCAGGGTAAGATGTGGAGGATAGTAACGGAAAATTTATTAATAAAGTTATCTATAGATGCCCCTATTAAATATTTATTCTAATAATGTCAGAAAAGGATTCCGCAGACATTAAATATCGAAGGTTTATCTTAAGGAGATCTTCTGGGGACGAGAATGGCAACGCAATTCTTTCCAAGCTAATAAACGAGAAAAAAAACAATTCTACAGAAACCATTTAATAAAATAAACGAGTTGTTTGTACCGATTTGAACCAAGCTCAACCCCAGCACCTTTTTTTGCACCGTTGAGAAGCAAATAGTCCTGGGGACGAGGTTCCGATTAAACGTGTTTGTATTTTCCTTCACAATATCGAGGGAGAGACGGGCGCGATGATTACTTCTCTTTATCACGATTGACACTATTAATGGTCGCGAACGAAGATTTTCTTTCGCTTTAAGAAGTCGGAAATTTCATGTATTTATTTAAAGGAGTAGAAAGATCAGGAAAGGTGTTGACAACGTTGCTAAGGATGCCGACACCAGCATGGATGGTGAGAAAATAGAAGACTCCTGGTACCGGCCGTCATTTAACTTGCTTAAATACCGCTATTTTAAATGAAAAAGACAAACTGTAGCGTTTTCTACCAGAATAGCTACTCTTCCCAACCTCGTCCCCAGGGCTCTTTTTTTCTTTCTGACAATTTGGACGGCGTAAAAAATACCCCTGGCACCAACCTCGTCCCCAGGACTCTTTTTCTATTTCTGACAATTTCGCCGTCCGATTTGACTTTAACGAGATTTACAATTTTTTATCTTAACACGAGTTTTCAAGCAATTAGCTACTTCATGCTCCAGTTGACCTTATCCAGCAAACTCTCCCTAAAAAAACAAATTCGATAAAAATATATCACATTTGCAATTTTGCGTGCCCGTGCACGGGCATTTTCCAGCAGAGAGAGACAGACAGACAAACACACTTTTTTCAAACGTAAACTTGCTAATGGTGTCCTAGATCGCAAATTAAATTTCGCAATAGTAAATTCAGTAATAATATCCTTTGCGCAAGTTTTCTTCCCTTAAATTAAAAATGTATAATTTTTAAAACTAATAACATTGCTGCCTAAAATTGATTAATTTTCGTAGACTGTGTGAATTTTGCCTTTATTTGGGAGAATAACCTCCACGACCATTGCGCACCGCCTCTGTTAAACGTGAACAGTTGGAATTCCTAACAATTGTTGTATAGTGTCTCTTTGTTTCCGTTTGGTTGTGGCTGTGTTTTATTTTAGGTACAGAATTTTCCTGGCGTACACCATAAACAAAATCGCCGGCATATTTATTATGATTTTTTTTTATGCAACTGTGCAGCGTAATATAAGAATTTTTTGTAGTCCTAACCTTGTTCTGTCAAGGCCGTTTAGGCTTTCTATAATCGGACGGTTGTACAAAAAACCCAACCGACGAGGACAAGGCTTACCTGAAAAACTAGGTCTTCCTAAAAATGCAAAATATTTAGAGCGGAAAATGATATTTATTTGATTGTCTTCATGTTGATGCAAACATTGTTTGATATTCGTTAATTTTTGCAAAATTGAAATACCATAATAATATTTTTCAAATTTATTTAAGAGTCAGTACATACATTACTTATTGTGTTTACTTCACCAGGAGGTTTCGTGTTAATTCTTTTCTCTATCACTCGAAAAAGCACTGCCGGGTCAAACAACATTAATTTTGCTAATAAATTATATAAACTAATTGATAATTCCACAGTCAAACAGGTTTGCGTAAGTCGCTTAAGAGAAGAATCGCAACACAGTTAATCACACTGTCCTAAAGATAAGTACGAACACAAAATACCCCATAAAATATCCCATACAACCATTAAAATTACAGATAAAATTTTTTACATAACAGAAGTACAAGAATAGATGTACAGTAGTATCCATACGTAACTGGTTCATAACATAAATGGCAGTAAATAGCCATGCAGTCTTTTCATCTTACACCTCATTTAGCCGTCAAAGAGCTGTCAAATAGAAATTGACAATTAAAGATGTAATACGCAAATTTTAACAATTCCACATTCTGTTCCCTAGAGCTCTTTCAAAGACCTCTGGGGTCGGGAATGCAGTTTTTAACCTTTTTATTTTGATTAAAAAATGCAAAATGCTGCCCTCTGCCGTTCTTCACCACGGCTCATATTAAAAAGACGTCATCATCGCCGTCTTTGCAATCTGAGGACCCAGCTGAATGTTTTGTGTATCTCTATATAAAGTAAGAGCGCAGATTTACAACAGAGCAGCCAGCTAAAAGAAGAGGCAGAAAAGTTAGTTTGTGAAATCAAGTCACTTGCTTTCTTTCCTCCTTGATTTATTATGGTATGTGTTGTTAGTTTTTTGTGTTTTTAGAACTTTTACAAAATAGATCAATTTTGTTAGCTCTCTAGCTAGTATTGCAAGCATCCAAGGAATTCAGAAAAATCAGAAACTGGGGGCAGGTAGACAATCAATTCTTGCAGACAAGTTGCTCTGATGTCTTGCTTTCCTCTAGTGTACGACAAGGAATTTTCATGGTCAAACACTTACAGTAGAAATCTGTGTACACCATTTCATAATGGCTGCTTAGTCTGAATACTTGCCCGGTGGTGATTGAGTACTATGTGAGTACCATGATAAATATATAAAGGGTTGCAGAGCACAGGGAAGGGCCCCCTAGGTACACATGCAAAACATTATAGACACTACATTATTTCAAACATATTGAAACTAAGTTCCCATGTGTTATATTTTGCCCAATCAACTGATTTTAACTTCACTAAGGCACGTGAGAGCAGGGGGGGGGGGGAGCAAGGGAAATGGCAAGGCAACAAATCAGTGCATAGGCAGAGCAGGCAACAATACCAAGGCAAGCAGTTTCTAGAATTAATTTGTAAAAAATCTGGAACTGTTTTGGAATTGTATTATGAAGGTGCCGATAAGCTGCATATGCTGAAAAAGTGCAGGCGTTTTTGGGGGAGTTTAAAAAAAAAAAATAACTTTAAGTATTGGCCCCAAAAAACCTGCATAGAACCGAACAGTGCCTGAAAAAAAAAAGAATAACAGACACTAATGATTCAAAAACCTAAAAAAATTAAAATAAACTTATGTGGTAGTGAAGTTCTTAAAATAACTGTTTTTGATAGTTTTTGATAAAATTTTTTATATATATACATATATATATATATATATATATATATATATATATATATATATATATATATATATATATATATATATATATATATATATATATATATATATATATATATATATATATATATATATATATATATATATATATATATGTATATATATAAAAAATTTTATCAAAAACTATCAAAAACAGTTATTTATTATATTATATATTATATATATATATATATATATATATATATATATATATATATATATATATATATATATATATATATAAAATTTATTAACTTCTTTCAATTCAAGCGCCTTCTTATAACTATCGTCCACATGGTATGTTACAAGGAATTGCAATTCAGGAATGCTCTGGGTGAGTTCGGGAAAGTACAGGCGGTTTCGGGGGACAACGGCCAATTTAATTCGAAAAGTCGCCAGAACTTTCCATTATATATGCCGGTGTTTGCGGCTTATCAGCAACATCTTATTGTATTATATATATATTTGTTTTCTGTATAGTTCTAACATTATAAGCTGCAACTTCGCTTTTTTATTTATAAATTATTAAGTATTTTTCAGGCCTAATTTTATTTCTAATTTTGTTCTGAATAGTGACAAAATATCTTCGTTTTAATTTTTCTGAAATTTGTGTTTATATTGCCAAATAAGTATAATCCAGCATGAATATTATTTTGCACAAACTATCAAAAATGCCCTCTGGATTATTCTTATTTATGGTAGATTATAGGGTTAGGGTGTTCTTGTTTCTGTTGCATTGTGTTTTTTATCAGTAGAAAATGTGTAGTCCTAGGTATAACGTTCTTTGGCGTTCTTTCATTAGAAGCTATTTCTTACTGTATTTACTAAACTTATTTAATTTTAAAAAACCATGCTGTTTATTTTCGTAGCGTTTATCATTATCCTTCCTAAAAAATATTTTGGTTAGCTAGCTATCACCAACTATATTATATACTTAATAATGCCACAAGACTTAAAAATGTTACTTTACTGTATTGCGAATATGAGAATAGGTATTAATCAGACATTACAATATATTATTTGGTTATTCTACATTCATAATTTATTACACAAAATTTATGATTGCTTATCAATGTTGATGAAGATTTTTCTTATTATTGTTTTTCTCATAAACAGTTGGTATCTCTCTTTATTATCCATTTCCGTATTCCCATTCAACATTACACCGTGAATATTTTAAATATGCACAGCCTCAGATATGGAGAGTGACATTTTTATTGATTATTGGCAATAGTAGCAACTCATCAACCACCTAACTTCTAGACTATAAATGTTCCCATACTGCTAAAATATAAATCCAAAATCTGCAACGTAAAATAACCACAACAAATTATCGCTTGGTAGCCATGTTTTGTTTTATTTTGCTTAAAATCAGGCAGAGTTTATAATCAGCGTTTTTAACAGGGGTAAAGAGCTTCAAAATGAAATAATCCTTTATAATTAGGCTCTATTAATTCACATTTTCCATGTTTGCCCATATAATATGGTTGATTTAATCTAATCATAGCCTGAAACCTTGGCTGTACTATAAGTATCGTTCTTGATACCAATAGAAAAGTTACAGCACAATGTAGATTAATTGATTTTGTGTCAAGAACATTGAATATTTTCACGTTATATGCTGTGGAAAACAGAAAGGACAGACCACTGCAGTTATCCAATTATATAAGAAACAAATTTAAGTTGGTGAAAATTGTTGTTAAATATAAAAGATCTTGTCTCCTTGAAAGCCAATGATTTAGGGTGTATGACAATTAGCATTCCCAATGTGGGTCTCCTTTTTCTGAATTGTGGCCATGCTTACATGTGCAACAAAATGCACTAACAATTTGTAAGCAAATTAACCCAGCAAAACGCACTTATCCACATCCAAATGTGTATAATGTATAAAGCATTGAAGTTCAACTTATAGAATCTACTGTATCTTGGGTTCACTCTCATGGGTTGCATGTTTTTTATGTTCATTTGTTTTTGTGATCTAGTTTTAAATTAAAAACCAACAAAAATAGGAATGAAACATTAATGTCAACACTATGTTACAACATGCATGTTTTGTTGAATAACTAAACATGATATTCCGGTAAAATAAATAGTGACAATGAAAAAATACAATGTCCAATACCCCTAAACAGAAGAATGTTTAAGAGGGCTTGTGGAGCATCTGCGCAAATATGAATTTCGAAAAAGGACAAACATTATCATCCAACACAAAAAATAGTTGGCCTTATTCCTGAGAATAGGAATATAACATGCGTTTATAGGCGAAGAAATGAAGGGTGTAGAAAGACTCTCCTACAGAAAAGAAACAAAACTCTTCTATGCATTATATTCTACACACAGGCAAAAAATGAATGTCATTTTTAAAGTAGACCATGGCCATATTTTTTTTGAACCTTCTTATGCGAAGAGAAAATAAGACATGAATTCCTTTATTTGTTACCATACCACTTGATTATTTTTTGTTCTCCATCTTAGACTGAACACACCATCTTGTTGGTCCAACCAAGCAATAAACTTGAAACTAGAACATACTCAGATTTTGAAACTGTAACAGAATGTATGGAAGGTAGGTTCGCTTATCTTTATCATAATACTTCTGTCTGTCTGCGACATAATACTTCTGTCTGTCAATTTAAACGGAAGTTTTGAAATCGAAAACGCCATTATAAATAAAAAATAACCCTCATCCAGTTTTTTGAGAATGAAAGACCATGCAATATTTTGTTTTTTTACTTTTAGTAGCTTCTTAATAAGGTTAAATAAAAGTATAAAATTTGTATTTGGATATAGTCTCTTTAAAACTCAGCCAAACCTCTGCTATCGCATCTCCGTGTAGAACATCGCTTACTTGTTACAAATTGGGGTTTAAATTGGAATGTTGTGTTCATATCAATTATTGTCTTGATCACCATCTTGTCTTCATCACTGAAACCCTGTTGTTTTAAAATGTCAATATGCTTAATTTGTTTTTAAAAGTTTAACAGTACAATATTTTAAATAAGCATAGTTTACTTCGAAACCATCCACGATTTGCTTTTCTTCTTCTTTTATTCTGTTACGGTTGTTAAACAATTGTTTTTGATATTTTGTTTCTTTTTTATCTTTTTTATGTATAATTGGGAAACGTTTTTGTTTGGAAAAATTTTATGTTCTATTTTCGTGATAGGCCTAAACTTTCAGGAATCTTACCCCATATATGCTTATAATTGGTTTAATTTGTTTATATTTAATTGGAATCCATTGTACTATCATTTATCTTTTTAAACAGGAGTATGTAAAATATTTGAAGAGCATTTGAAGCGAACGTATCCGAACAGTACATCAATCACTTACGACATCAGCCAACTCTTCGACTTCATTGACTCTTTAACAGACTTGAGTTGTTTAGTGTAAGTTGTATTATGTTAACACATTTTTTCTGTGTAAACCAGGGTGCCCACATTGTCAGGAATTATCAGGTACTGCCTAAAATTATTTTTTTTGCAGTGTATTCTATCAATATGCTTGTAGAACATTCGTAACAGCTCGTAAGATTGCAGAGAAAAATGAGTGAAATGATTTTAGTTAAAAAAATGACAGAAGAATTAGTTGTGTGGACGCCCAAAAAGCAACTTAAGCCCTGTTGCATTTGAATGCATTTTCTGCTATAACAAGAAAACTCATGAGAGCGCACTTTGAAAAAAATCAGAGATTTTGTCCAATTGCGCTATAGTGGAGAATGCAGTTAAGCGGAAACCAACCTTTATGTTTTGCTGGATTATCTCTTGCATTGGCAACTGTCATGACATATTCAAACTCTCTTTTTAGACTGGACAAAAGCAAACAAATGTACGCTCCTAAAGGGAAAGATTTCATTAAAGACAGAATATACAAAATGCTGCGCAGTCAAGCGGGGAAATAAAAACCCTGAGCTTTTTTTTACCCTGTTTGTTTTTGTGCACGTTGAAGTATTTTGAGTAACACCTGTCAGACAATAAAAAGGGAACTGTATATATCACCAGTATGCTGATAGGTGGTGTGGTTATTTCGAGAAAAAAAATATTTGTTATTTTTAAACCCCGACTATTTCAAACGGAAGTTATGAGATATTTTTAAAACTTAGCTAATTGTATTCTTGCTGATTTTTATTTTTAAACCACAACTATTTTAACAAACGGAACTAACATGTAAGATATTCTCAGGTTTGTGTCGAATCAAACTTTTGTCCCATTGCCTAAACTTTCTTTTAATCTTCTATCGCTGTGTTTGTTGTAAATTTTGTTTACCTCTACGGAAAAAATGTCTCGGATGTTCCTATGTAAAAATAGTTTTAATTTAGTATCTTATTAAAAATTGTGAACAAGGAAAAAATACCTTTTTTTAAATGCAGTTGTGATAAAACCCGAGCTGGGTTAGAAGTTTTAAAAACACGTTTGCCATGTTTGTGTTTCATTAGCCCATTTTTAATATCTGCCAGTAAATGTTTGATACAAGGGCTTTTGTGACAATTTCTTTCGAACTGGCTGACGAAATATGAATTTAGAAAAATCGTTGCAGTGTAGACCCTTCAAAGAAACGATTATGATAGCAAAAGGAATAGCCCCTTTTTTATCAGTAAAATTACACCATCAGGGTAGCCACGACTCATCTTTAAAAAACCTCGATAGAAGTTGAAAATATCTCCTCTTTAACTCTTCTATTTCAGTAACATTAATAATAGTTTGATAGTTTAACGTGTTATTTTCCTTTGCTATATAAAGGAATATTCTAATTGTTTTGCATAGCTTAAATTTCTGTTTGCGTCGAATGTGTCAGTTTTTACTTATTCTTGTATACATAACAATATCAGAGACAGGTGAGCCTACTTTTAATCTAGAAATTGGTGTCCATGTATAGTTATTTTCTGATATGTCTACCATCAGGAATTTTTTTGTTTTGTTTAGAAAAGTAGAAATAATGCCTAAATACTATAGTGAATTTCAGGACTCGTGACTCATTGTTGATGAATTTAAATCTTGGTTTATAACGTTTAATACAAGTCGCTTAGTATTGCAAACAGAATTAAGAATATAAGGCAGCATGCTAAAGGAAAGAAACATATAGAAAGATGTCCAATTGGTAGCAATAAAATAAGTCTTGTTAAAAAGCCTTCTGAAGTCACTAGTCCAGCAAAACAAAAAATAGTTTAAAAGCATACTAATTTGATTAATACAGTATCAAGAGATCAGACACTAAATGCAGAGATAATTTGGTCATTAAAAGTTTCAAAATGCAAACTTTCACAAGGCTAATCAGAATCGAAAGGTAAGCTGTTCTGTTCTATATAATAAAATTGCTCAAAAATTCACTTGCGGAAGAACAAAATGTAGTTTACATTTTATGTCATGTCATCTTTGTTACAGAAATACTGTTAAATAAATTGAAAGAAGTCCCTTATTACACCACATTTTTTAATGAATCTCATAAAATTTCCAAAAAAGGTCAAATGGATCCACATGTTCGCTTTTAGTGACAAAGACAAAGAGTTTTCAGGTAAAGCATCAGCTGATGACGATTGTTTAACTTTTGGATCGTAGCGAAGCCCGCCATTATACCCCCCAAAAGAACTAAATTTACGATTCTCAGTGCTGTTCAAGTTTCTTTCATTGATGGTAGTCATTTATGTCAGATTTCGTTTTGATTTTGTTTTTAATTTTAAGTGATGCTAGATACAAACTCCTCAAGATAGTTGTCCTGGTTTATGTTGAATTTTTTTGACTACCTAGGTTTGTTATGGTACAGAGATTTTACATTTGTTAAGGGGGATTTTCACGAAGCGAATTGAACAGCGAATTCGACGGCGAATTGTATCTGAGCATGCGCAGTTTTGTTTGTTTTGATTTTGCATCGAACTGCGCATGCTCAGATACAATTTGCCGCTCAATTCGCTTCGTGAAAATCCCCCTTTATAGTTATATAAACCATTAGTTCTATACTTCATGTTGGCAATACGTCCCTCATCAAAAGCTTTATTTCAATTGTTTAATTCAATTAATCATTTAACCTGAAATTAATACTTTCATAAACATATTTGTTCTTGACATTAGAAATTGATAGGCATTTAAAACCTAGGAAAGGAAAAAAAAGTTTGCTATTGATCCTCTAGAATCCTCTATATTTCTTCAAAAATTTTCATTTTTTGCGGAAAAACTTCTCTAAATTCAGTGCAAAATCTCTTTCAAGTTTGTGACCACCCTGACCTTACCATGTTTGATGCTTCGTAAGCAACCTCGATCCCCGTACCTGTTGTCTGTTTTTGCATATCGAACGGCGTGACGAACATTTGTCAGACCTATCAATAGGCGCAGCGCTGGTGGGAGACAAAAAGCCCTGGACACAAGGTTTCTCCCAAGCACTTTGCCAATACCAATTTCCTTATTGAAGATATTATTTCGGTTTGTCTGTTCAGTATTCATATTACTGTGGAAAGTTTATCATTTCTTAAACATGATGGTTTAGTAGGCGACGTTTCGGGAGATCCTTCTCCCATCATCGGGCAAAGTGAAATGATGTTGAGCATGTATTTATATAATTGCAGAGGATCGAAATTCATAAAAATTAACCAATCAGAAACGAGCTGATAATTACAGTTAATTACGGTAATTAACATTTTCGGACCTAGATGTAGGTAACTATTTCTTCTGTAGCGCTGGTAACCAAATCTCAGGAAGTTGATACGAGATGCTGTTTATGTGTTCATCCCAATTAAACTGATGACTTCTGCTCCAGCTGTGGTCTGCAATTTCGTTTTTCTTCACATCTCCGTTTCTCACTGCGCGCATATGTTCTTGTACTCGTTGCTTAAACTTTCTTTTTGTTTCGCCTATATACACTGCATCACAATCTTCACACGGGATTTCGTAAACAACATTGCTTTGTTCTTCCAGGTTTATTTTGTCTTTTGGTTTAGACAAAGTGCTTCTTAGGATGTCTTTAGAGTTAAGAATGCATTTGATCTTGTGTTGCCTTAAAACTCGACGAGGAAGGATCCCGAAACGTCGCCTACTAAACTATCATGTTCAAGAAATGATAAACTTTCCACAGTAATACCAATTTCCTTAATCTCGAAAAATAAGAAATTGTTGATTCCATTAGATATTTCTTATACTGGAGTAACTTACAAATTTTGTTGATTTTTCATACTAACCGGTTTTTGTATCAGCCAGGTAATAAAGTTGCTGACAAACTAGATGCTCATAAAAATACGCGTACTTGAAAATAGTTTTTAGGGTAACCAAAGATAACTGCAGACAGCTCTAAAAATGTTTTCAGACGGTCAGCAATGCAAATATTTTTAGGTGGGCGTCGTGAATGTTTTCAGGCGTTCAGCGATGCAAATGTTTTCAGATGGTCAGCGATGCAAATGTTTTTAGGTGGTTGGCGATGTAACTGGTTTTAGATGCTAAAAGATGTAAAAGTTTTTTTTGCTTAGAATTTATTTTCGCTTTTATGTCAATCAGATGTTTTCTATTCTCGTGGTAAAAGAAAAAGAAATACTAATTCCAAATTAACTTTTTGATCAATATTAATTCCTGGTGGGTTCCAAAGCGATGAAGAAAACGTTATGATCCCTGGTGACTTTGTTTGATTTATATGTATTAATAGGCGAGGCAATGACTTCATTAGTGGTAGTAATTTCAGTTACCATAAAAACTAAAATTGTTGCATAACGGTCGAACAAGGGTCACGACTAATTAGTGTTTTACAACAATGCTAGACCTTGATGCTGCACAACAAATGTTGTAGAACAGAATTTTTTTTACATTCTGTCTTGTGTCCTGGAACTGAGTTTTTCACCCTGACTGACTATGTCCTCAATTTAGGGGAAGTGCTTTTGTAAAAACAGTTGACTTTAAACCATTTTAATTAAATGTGATGTACTGAAATGCTTCAAACTGTCTTTGAATTTAAAATTTGAATTTCTGAGATCGACACAAAACACGTTTACATTATGCTACGAGTGGATTTTGTTGGGGCGTAAAGAGAGAAACATATCCTTCTGTCAGCAGGGACGTTACAACTGCGCACTTGGCGTACTTCTGAGTGGCAGTAACCCTCTCCTAAAAGAAGCTCCATATTATTTCCTTGGCTTTAAACGAAAATATAACTGCCATACATACGCATTCCCAACTATATTATGCCTTAACAGAATAAAAAACAGTTTGTAAACAAATAATCATTTTTTGCTCAGCGACTAACAATGACTAATTTTCACAGGATAAGTAGGTTGGGGAAATAAATATCTGCTCTGTCATCAATAAATAAATCCCAACTTTGTTCTCAGACTTTTATAGCATTTGTGACTTCCAAAGTTGGAAAAAAAGCCTGTGAGCAAGGCTAAAAAAATCAGAAAAAGAACCGCCTTAGCTGCATTATTAGATTTCGTTTTAGCAGAAGCTCATATGCTATGAAACACTTTGCCTTATCTTCCACAGAAAGTCATTGCGATACACCGTAATGGTTTTCAGTGTTTATACGAGCTTCTTTCTAATCATGTCATTATCTTTTATTAACCTTCCTTTGTTAAAAATAAGACTTGCTTTTAATATTCTATAGGAAATTTTGACAACTCTGCAAAAAAATAAAAGCATATGATTATTTATTCGTTTACTCTTAAGAGAATTCTTCAATCCAAACTAATACAGAGAAAACAGTTTTAAAGATTTGGTCTGATGAAAAAGGACATCGCGTTGGCATAATGCTATCGAAGTCAAATATTATTCTTACGACGTGCTTTGCTGCGGTTTGCCGTCAATCGAGACGGCATCTTAGAGATGTGTCGTTGGTAGGAGTTCCATTCAGTGGAGGTCAGGTAAAACAAAAGTACAAATTTCTTGTTCATACTGTTATCGAAAAATGTGTTTATAAATAGATATTATCGTCATTTTCCACGTATTTTGCGCGTGTTTTGCACGTGTTTCCACTACCTCAAGTCGTTTAGAATGTGTAAATCTGATTTAGCCAAGAAGTGGAGTTGAGCATGGACCAAAAGCATTGCGAGACGCAGGATTGGTTGATAGAATCGAAGCTTTAGGTTTGTAGCTACCATTATTTTTTTTTCTAATCCATAATTTACTTCCATTTTGGGATTATTTTTTTAGTAGTTATGTCAATCTCGTACACAGGTCTCCTTTTTCGCTTTTTGATATGGACCTAGCGCGAAAGACACGCATATCAGAAGGAGAAAAAGAAAATCTTGACCTACTTTATTAAGAAAGAAAAATCGGCATGATTAGCGAGGAAATTGATATAGAATTAACCACTTTCCTTGACTAAATTTGGGTCTCAGTTGAAAAATGGCCTATTACTTAGAAAGGAAATGGTTGATGTGTATATTCTCAGTTTCTCTCCTGTAACCAACAAAGTTCATAGTTAGATATAAAAAATAGTTTATTGACTTGAAGTAGGAACAAAATTTAAACATTTTAATAAAAAAATTAACTGGTAGTAAAGTTCTTTTAGTGGGAGTTAACCGAGGAAAATTTTAGTCACCAGACCTGCAAAATAGTTACTTTTCGCCGGATTTTCTCCCCCAATAACTGAAATTTAGGCTTTTTAACAAAAATAAAACTTTTACTTTAAAAACATAGAACTGGCTAAGCAAGCAAAAACACATTGCGGTGTACCTATAGAATTCTACATTTAGAGACAATATTATAAAATTGACTTTAGGGAGGCATGTTAAAGATTTTGGTGATATAAAAGTGGATGAGTATTCTTCAGAAAACCCAGAAGTAGAAAATTACAAAGGCTATCCCGTAAAAAATTCACGTATTTGTGGAAAAGTCTCCAGACAGGTTAGTATGTACTTCATCTATTCCCTGAATTTGCTATTTATGTAAATCGTCTTCGTGTAACTCGATTTCATGTAACTCGTGTTCATTTAACTCATCTTAACGTGACTCGTGTTCAAGTAACTCCTGTTCGTACAACTCGATTGCATGTAACTCGTGTTCATGGAACTCGTGTTCATACAACTCGTGTTCATTTAACTTGTGTTCAAGTAACTCGTGTTCAAGTAACTCGTGTTCATACAACTCGTATTTATACAACTCGCGTTCATACAACTCTTGTTCATGTAACTCGTGTTCATGCAACTCGTGTTCATGGAACTCATGTTCATACAACTCGTGTTCTTGTAACTTGCGCTTATGTAACTCGTGTTCATACGACTCGAGTTCATGTAACTCGTGTTCATGCAACTCGTGTTCATGGAACTCATGTTCATACAACTCGTGTTCTTGTAACACGCGCTCATGTAACTCGCGTTCATACGACTCGGGTTTATGTAACTCGTGTTCATTTAACTCGTGTTCATGTAACTCGTGTTCATACAACTCGTGTTCATTTAACTCGTGTTCAAGTAATTTGTTTTCATGTAACTCATGCTCATACAAATCCTATTTATAAACACTTCTAGAGCATGCTTTCTTTTTTTTCAATGGTTTTTGTTAGGTTGCTAATATTGTAGAAAAAGGAAGTGAAAATGGAGATATATGCGTTACAGTAGGAGGCGATCACAGGTAGGTTGAAAAATTTTGTTAATTTATTTATTTTATTATTTGTGTTGATCAGGATGTGGAATATTTTGATTGTGGTACGAGTTGTCGACCAAATCAACAGCTATAATTTTCAAACTACTTTTACTTAATAGTTGATACGACTTCTCAGTCTTAAAAAAGGATGATTCTTTACATGTTACATTTCTTTTTAAAGTGTTGCAACCGGCAGTGTTTTCGGTCACCAGAAAGCAAGGGGAAATATATGTGTTCTGTGGGTAAGTTAAAAGCATTTTTCAGTTTAGTAGTTGATAAAAAAAATTGTTAATTGCGCCGCAGAAAATTGGATGATCTGACAACGTACAACATTTTTATTTAGAAGTTTCTTTTCATCCATTCTCTTTGCATCCATTTTCTTTAGAGTTTAAAAAGCCTGATGAAAAAATTGTATAACACATATGATTTCGACGAACGGTTAAGGATATATTGAGATTGGAATAATTTTTTGATAATGTCATCAACCATTCTGTTCCGACACGAACTGTTTAACCCAGCTTTAAGAAGTTGGTCCCATCTTGGTCCCATCTTGGTCCCATCTTGGTCCCAGATGCTCTGTAGTTACCAACACAAGAGAATAACACCAAAACAAGAGAAATAAACGAAAGATTGTTAATAAAGCTTAATTTCTCACAACATTTTAGATCGATGCACACAACGATATCAACACATTTCAAACATCACCCAGTGGAAATTTACATGGGATGTGCTTATCCTTTCTCGTAAAAGGACTTCCATATGTAGGTCTTGCTTTCTCTTACAGAATGATTTTTAATTAATTACTATAAACCCTCCTTAAGATATTGTATAACTCTATTTAGGCTCAAGGAATACCTGGTTATGAATGGGTGGAGCCCTGGTAGGTACAGCATTAATGCACGTTAAAAAAATGTGACTGAGAATCTATTCTAAAATCGTCGTCAACCTCTAAATCGGATATCTTACCAAAGTCACCACAATTCTTTAACGTTTTATTTCTCCCAATAAATCATGTTTTCTTCTAGCATAACACCATTCGACATTGCATATATTGGCTTACGAGACACTGATCCGGGAGAATAGTAAGTTGCTATGGTAAAGGCTATGGTGAAGGCTGTCATACATGCGGAAATCGAAACAAACAGTTTAGTCGTTGAGATTTTAACTTTTCGGTGCCTAAAACACGAAATAATAATCGAGAATTTATTAGTGATTCGCTATTGTAGTTGCAGGAAAGCAACTGTTCCAGAAAAGTGACAAAATGTTATGGCAATTGACTTAATTCTTACCTACCACCCGCCCCCCCCCCATCCCCCCGATTTTTTTAGTATTTGCTGATATTTATATTTTAGCACGATAACACACGAACTTGGTATACTCACGTTTTCAATGCACGAAGTTGATCGATACGGTATTTCAACAGTTGTTGAACGAGCCATAGAATCGATCAACCCGAGGTAATATATAAGTGTTATAAATGTGTCAAGGTTCTTCGAAAATTAAAAGAAAACCTACTCAATATTCTACCATTACATGTTAGGTTGGACAGGCCGATACATTTGAGTTATGATATTGACTCCTTAGATCCTTTGGTGTCTCCTAGCACTGGAACTACAGGTGAGAAGAACCTTTTTGCTTGAAACTCCATGCACGCAAAAAAAAACTTATATTTAAGTGAAACAAGAGGTGTTTTATTAAAAATACTATTGTTTTAGTATACGGTGGCTTATCTTTGAGGGAAGGACTTTACATTGGAGAATACGTCAACAAATTAGGTTTGTATAACTTTCACGGGCATCTTCTTGAAAACGAAGCTTTCAAAAAGGTATTGTATAATGTACCAATGTATTTGTAGGCTTGCTTGGTGCCCTTGATTTGGTTGAAGTGAACCCAAAGTTAAAAACTAAAGAAGATGCACAATTAACAGTTCATACTGCATTGCGTATCACTGAAGCTTGTCTTGGCAAGCACCGTTCTGGCTATGTCACCAAAAGATCATTTGAATATTAACTTCATTACAAATGTACAGGATAGTAGTACATTTTGAATAAAGCTGGTTTAGAAATACATTTGACAGTAATGTGTGACAAGAAAGAAAAGGGAAGAAACAGTACGTTTGATATGTGACACCACGATGAATATGTAGTTATACTTTATGTACCAAGGTCGTTCCCAGGGTATTCTACTCCGTAATCACGGTTCAGGGGCCACAAGACACTGGGGACGAGGTTGTTTATTCACGTCAAAACGCTTTTATTAGCATAATTGAGTGACGATGTTTATTTGAAAATTGTATATTTAGGATTGGCATTTATATTGATGTATAAAACAGATTGTGTTGATATATATATGGAAGCTTATGCACTTGCAGCTATGCGAAAGTGTTACACCAACAGATAATTTTGTTAAAAGGTTCAACTCTTCAATCTCATCCCCAGGGCTTCCTTTTCGCTTTCTGATATGTGGCTAGCGCAAATTTGCGCTAGCTTACATATCAAAAAGCGAAATTAACTTTTGAAAAAAACATTTGAAAACGGAATGGTTCAAACCACCCCCAAATATAAGTAAGTGCTTTCAGGTGCTCGTCCTTTCTTAGCGTTAAGTTCAAATTTTATTATATAAAGTTTCTGTGCTCATTTCGACTACAGGTTTTAACACTCTGTTGCGCCTGTTGTATCTTTTCTGATATCAGAAGGGCAAGAAAAACAACGTGTTGCCGTCCTGATGTCAGAAAAGATACAAGATGCCCTGGGGAAGAGGTTGTCTGACGAGTGTTATCCGTCATAAACTGTTTCCCCTTTGATTCCTCCAAACATTACGACAACCAAACTTCTATTTTTTTCAAGTTGTTAAATATGATGGGGGAGAAAAGAAGAGCTTAAGAAGTTATGGACGAGGTGCCAGCGTTTGTTGTGCAACGCTGTTTGTAATCTTTGTCCACACGATACGTGTCGCAAAAACACGTGGCCGTCGCACAAATGTTGCAGAGTTAAAAGTGCCGATTCCAACATGGCTGTGCAATCCAAAAAAGAGTCGTGGGATTGTCGTGATGCACTATTGACGCGATATTGTGTTTCCGTTGAGTTATACATAGGCAACCCTTCCATATTGCTGCTTAAGCATTTACCGTTATCGTATACTGTCAACCTCAATCACAGGGCCTGCAGCGTTTTTTGCAATCTCGTCCGTTTTTTGCAATCTCGGCTTCTTTTTTGCTCTCTGATATCAGAGAGCAAAGGATATCAGCATGCTTCGAAAAGTTGCTGGGAATAGGTTTATTCAAGGGGGCACTTGAAACAGGGGCGTAAATTAAGGTTTTTAATTTTTGTTTCATTCCGGCATAAATTTGTTTTTCACATAATATCTTAACTGTAATGCGTTGTCTTCGCCAATACTGTCATCATTTCAAAATCTGTTGCTTAACCGTCTTTCTTGTTTTTCCGATATTTCGAATGAGTTTTTAAATTATTTTTATTGGTGATATAAAAAGTCATTAAAAAAGGGGAATGTGCGTTTAACCCAAGGTGTGTCTAGTGGGTGTGGAAGGCATCCTCGTCCCCAGGGTTTGTTACCTATGTCAAAGCCGCTTTTGCCTCTTTTGACGGCCGAACGCTAGTTCTCCTCGATGTCAAAAAGGCAAAGCCCTTAGGCCGAGGTTTGGGGGACGACTAACACTTCCACCTTTACGTAAATCTCATTCAGAAGGAAAAGGACATTAGTTTCACAAAAAAAACAAAAAAAAATATTGAGGTTGGATAACTTCAAAAACACAACCTTTTCCCGATGGTTCACGTATTTTGCCCATCTAAATTCCCATGAAAATCGGATTCAAATAGTATCGCGCGTTACTCATTCGTATATCATCTCGTTTTTTTTGCAGTCAAATTTTACTAGAAAAGTTGCAGTTATTATGGCAGAAGAATATTTTGGTGTCCCCAGACTAATGTGGGAATCAGAACATGAGTGGAGAGCTAGATGTGCTTTCATCGATGGTAATAAAGAATATTACACTGGAGATCGCCTTGCCACCTTGTCAATGAGTTGGTCAAACTGGAAATTTATGGGGTGTTCATATGGTATGGAAGTACAAGGTAACTTCGTCTTGTGTTTGAATTTCACACCTAAAAAACTCATATTTCTTTTAGTCTCTCAGGTTTCTAGTCTACACAGTAACAGTGTCCATAAGGTTTGTAGCTAGCTAAATAATGCTGAGACATCAAACTCAAGTTGATATAAAACACTTAGCTATATACCTTTATTATATGTGGCAATTTTATAAAGAAATGTTTTTTTAATTGAAGAACCAAAACAAACCCTAACCCTAACTTTCAGTTTAGTTTGGAATGCCCCCCCCCCCCTTACCCTGCCATGTCCTTTAGTAATACATGACCTTAAAGTATTGCCTTTTGTGATTGAATCTTATATACATACCTGGTGGAGTGTAACCATTACGTACCGATTTTAAGTTATGTCTAGTAGCTCCCCAGTTCACAGACTGTTTTAATTTTAACATGGCAAAAATAATGAGTTTAAATTAACTCACTATGGCCAGAAGATAAGATAATTGAATTTTTTTGTGGGGGAATATATTTTCTTGCATGGTAGGGTGCCGATAAGCCGCAAACACCCACATATATAGGGGCGAGTTTGGGCGACTTTTCGAATTAAATTGGCGGTTGTTGCCCGAAAACGCCCGTACATTTTACGGCGTATGTGGCTTATCAGCACCCTCGTTCTTGCATTCATGCTTAAATTATAATTTTGCAAGACCGACTTTACTAAACGACCGTGAAGGATTTTAATGACGGCAAAACTAACTAATTAAATTTATTGGAGAGACTGGACATGTCCGTTGCTTGTTTCGAACTTTCGTCAGACAAAACGTCCAATAGATTTCCGTCTTGGCTGGACACCCCCCACTTACAGATCTCAGAATTATTGAATAGTCCTGGTCATCTTAATCAATGAGCAAGCCTATTTATAGCCAACCTGATCATCCTAGCTAATTCATCAACTCCTGAATTAGTTAAAAGAACTACGTAGACATGAATTTCTTTTGCTGGGCCACTTCGTCGTTGGTATAGCCAGGTCTTACACAAGAAATCCAGCCATGTAGTTCTTAACTAATGCAGAGGTGAACGCCGACGGAGCACCAAAACCACAAAACTGCACTTACAGGCGGAACAGACATTTTATCATGGATTTAATTGTAGATAATTTCTTCATTTGACAAAACAATTGGAAACCATAGCAGGTCCGAATTTAATGGATTTTTTCTTTATGTCACAAGTGTTATATATTCAAACAATTTTAAAAACAAAACCTACGTGCTGTATTTTCTGTATAACTTTTGTTAAAATGTAGCTGAACTTTCCGAACCAATTTTGTAGTTTTATTTAAGCCACGTGGATAAAGATTTATTTTAAATTGAAAACGAAGCATATTTTTGCCTATTTACTTGTGATGTGAACCTGAAAACTTGTGATGTGACCTGAAAAATAATCAATAAATTTATGAAAGTGACAGTATAGTCATGCATACTATTTCGGACATGTAGAAATGGAAGTTAAGATTGAGAAAGTCGCTATATGTAGACGCTCAATCATCGTGTTTGGGGTTCACGATTCAAAACGTCCCCCACTTTTCTACCGCAAAATGAATGCAGAACATTGCACGTGTAACATCCTTTGTATGGCTCACTTCTCTTCCAAAATCAACAAACATCACAATGTTTTTTGCTGCAAAAAAAATATCTTTTGTAAACCACGAGTTCTGTTCCCAACAGACATCACAATCAATGTTTATTCCCGGATAAAGTAGGGTCAATTGTAAGCCGCAAAACGTTCTAGTTTCGCCGAATCGCAATTATAAAAGTTCAAAGTTAGTGGAAACTAGTTAAAAAAAGCAATTTTGTATTACGCTTCTGGGACCGTATAAGAATATAGCTTGAGATTTCGCAAAGTTTTTCCCGGGAAAAATCTAATTTTGTAGAAACGTTAATATGCCCCCGTAAGAATTTATGCAAACTTTACTGGGTACAAAATTTCCTATGCGCAGATCCCGGGGTGTGCCATTTATTCATAAACAAGATCTGGATAAATTCATATATTAAGGACCAGATTCAGTCTGGGAAATTTGAGCTTAGGAAGAGAAATGTTTCGGTACTTTGGGTATCAAAGTAGAGAAGTTTTTTATACAGAAGAGAAGTGTTTTTATACAGAAGAGAAGTGTTTTGACTAAGAACAGAAGTGTTTTTATACAGAAGAGAAGTGTTGTTATACCGAATAGAAGTGTTTTGACTAAGAAGAGAAGTGTTTTTATACAGAAGAGAAGTGTTTTGACTAAGAAGAGAAGTGAGCCATAGGGGCCATTGACCTTTGCATGTGCGTTTTATATTGCACGCGTTACTCGATTCAAATATTCCTGAAAAAGACTGATGCATGGTATGATCTAACAAAGACTTGTTTGACGAAATAAATAAGTAGCTAGCAAGATTAGTAAGTTGGAAAGAGTACTTTTATTTTTGTGCAGTCTATAAACCACTATGGCAAAATTTTGCCTTCGTGGAGATCGACAACGACGGCATTCACGACGGCAAAAGCTGAATGCCGTCGTGGATTCAGAGGGCTGTTGTTATGAAATAAAAAAAGCCTGCTTTGTGAAGCAGGCTTTTTTTATTTTCTACACAAAACGACTTACCAATGTTTACAAATATTTACAAAGCTTTGTGGGTTTTTTATATACATGCACATACATTAATTGAAGTAAAAAAGTAGCATCGTATGGGATTAATAATATCTATTCTCCATGTGACAAAAAAATTTAATTTTTCGTCTATGGCATACATATCATATATATCAATGTCATCTATGTATTTTAGAACCTCATGTTCC
The DNA here is from genome assembly GCF_029227915.1 of Hydractinia symbiolongicarpus. NCBI lineage: Eukaryota > Metazoa > Cnidaria > Hydrozoa > Anthoathecata > Hydractiniidae > Hydractinia > Hydractinia symbiolongicarpus. The sequence goes on from NC_079883.1 coordinate 22,142,178, forward strand.
CATCAAAAAATAGTGTTTCCATTTATATACCTATAATTCTTACAAAAAAGCAACTACAGAAGTAAAGGATAGAAGAAACCTTTTTTTCATAATTTACTTCTCGTTTTTATACAAAGTTGAAACAATATATATATTTACATCTAGCTATTTGTTACATAATGCAAGTATAAGTTGGGGATATGTATATACAATATGTTTTCTTTTGTTATAAGTTATGTTTAATATCGTTAGAAATTGAATTAGCTGCTAACATACTTTTTTTGTTGTAGTAAAGCATTTTGAAAGCATTGATTTTGAAATGCAACATGAACTTCTAATAATTAGGAAAGCTTGAACGCTAGTGCAAGTCACACTAACTTGACAAAAAACCTACCTACTGCTTTGTTGCAATTGCAAAAAAAATGTTGCAAGTTTGGTGTAGAGTTCTCAACGCAACTGTATTTGATAGAATTCGATAAAATTCATTACAATAATTGGCTAAGAAGGCCAAATTACTTGGAAACGGAGTGGTGATCACATACGCAACTAGGGATCTTATGGGATCAATTTTATGTTTCTGATTTTTTGTAGTGATGGGTTGTTGCTGACGTCATCAAAATTCAAATTACAGATCTTTTCCATTGTTATTTACTTCGGTGGATTTTTCCATGAGTTTAGTTTCAAGACTCTTTTAATCCAAAGGTTGTGTTTTTTGTGAGCAAGTCAACAAAATTGAAAGCCTTTTTTGTATATGTGAAGGCACTGTTATTTGGATAGTGGTCAATCAAGAATTTGCATCCCAATGTGCAATATCAACCTTTTTTCATAAAATATGCAGATCAGCCATCTCTTAGTTTTAGGATGGTATAAAATCAAGTTTGAACTTAAATTCTGGAAGACACCCTGTGCATAAATTTTTATATAATTTACTTTACTAGCAATTCTTGAAGAATGTCACACACGAGTGTCTCCAGAAGTAGATCGAGATATCAATACATTACGTGAATTAGCACGTCCAAAGGTCAAGTTTGTCAAATCAACTGGTGAAGACTTAGGAACACGCACTGGCCCACCCAGAGGTAAAAAGTAAGAACAAATTAATTTTTCAATTTTACAATTAAACAGCTATTTGACTTCTTCTCCCAGAAAATATCTTTAAAAATAACATTTCTTTAGTTGTACCAAAAGTAACTTCATAATTTTAAAATCTCTTTGAGTTTTGTCGTAATTTTTCATGTTTTGTTTAAAAGAATTGTTCTGATATTTTTGGAAGAGAATGTTGCTGCAATGTTAAAATTACTGGAGGCTTCAACTTAAAAGAAAGGACTAGGAAATTTAATTTTATATTGACCCTTTTGGACAATTACGACAAAATTTCCATAAAACACTGCGTAATTTTCCAAATACCTTAATCGTACTAATTTTCGTGCGTATTAGTTTATTGGCAGCAATTTATATTCCCATTAAATGACAGGGCAAAAATATGGTAAAATCAGAGGCTTAGATGAAAAATTATTGATTTAAAAAGCCTTTCTGCGAACATGGTTCTTTTTTTTTTAAAAAAAGTATATTGTATTTATGTATTAAATATTGCGAACTTTGGAACGTATGCGCAATTACAGGAAAATTCTATGTTAGTTTTTGTATTTCAGGTGGTAATATTGCAAAACGTCCATGTGAGATCATTGAGAATATACCTTTAAAAAAGTCCAAATGTACAAAAGATGAAAAAACTAATGAAATTATACATGGCCTAGTTTTATACTTTCCGTCTGTAACTAATAACACTGAATTGAACCACATATGTATATTAAACGAGAGTGTCCAAAAGAGTAAAAAAGTTGTACAATTTATAGAAAGGGATGCAAAAATCAGTTCGAAGAATTTAGTTGAATATACCACTGATGTTATTATCGAAGGAAAGTATATCGCTTCTGGAACAGGGACTACCAAAAAAGAAGCAAAACGTTGTTGTGCTGAGTCAGCGATTGTTAAATTGAAATGGAGGCAACGTATTGTTTATAAAGCAGAAATCAACCATGATCATGTGGAAACTGTTGAGAAAGGACAACTTGTACGCGCAGCATATATGAACGCAGATAGACTGGACGATAATAATGTAGGGAATAAGTTGCTTCGAAAAATGGGTTGGAGTGGTAGTGGGGGAATTGGGAAATATAAACACGGTATTTCAGATCCAGTGTTTGTTGATTCTAACGAACGAAGGGAAGGCGTCGGTCACCAGTTTTTGAATCGCTGTATCAGAAAATCAACCGTTGAAGAAACATTGTTGTCTTTCTTACATGATCGTGAAAGATTGGAAATGAAATTTGCGTCAGAACTTTCAAGAGAAGACAGAGCATTAGTACACAGGTTATGTCAGAGGTATCATTTAAAACATAAATCGTTTGGGAAAGATAAAGATAGATATTTAGTTGTTAGCAAAAGTAAAGAAATAAATGTTTAAATAGACGTAATTCCTTGCAATCTATCAGTGAAGTTTTTTCTCTGTTCATCTAAAACATCTTTTTTTCAACCTACCTAGAATAATTATGTTTGCGTCATGTAAACATAGAATAAACTTTATTTGATCTCGGGATTTTTAAGGATGCTTCCAAAGTAATTTTTTGATTTCTTTTGTAAGTAAACCTCTCATTGGATATGAATTTGTATATATTGATATATTTATTAATTTTCACTTTTTCGGATCTTTTTTTTGATCTACCTTACGACATTAATTTTCAGGGGTATTTGATTTTACGGATGTTTTAAATTTTCTTTGAGATACCATTCGCAAAAAATAAGAACCGCAAAAATACTAAAGAAATGCTAACAGTTTGTTGATTTTTATCTCTGATTGAATAAGAATGCAACGAAACAATAACGCCATATTTGTACTTATGAAGTTTTCTTTTCAAATATATTTGAAACATTTTTTGATGTCATTAGCGAAAATAACTACCCGCTGATATTTGACTCGTTAAAATAATTGACCGAGAAAATTAGTACCAGCAGCTATGAAGATTATACACTCTGGAAAAAAAAATTAATCATATGGCGACCGCAAAATACACTTATTTTCGATTCTGCATGCCTAAAAAGCACTTGTAAACAAAAAAACGCAAAAAACATGCGGCAACGTGCCATCGATACCCAAGTAAGTGTAACAGAGGAGGGTGCCACAATAATCATATAGGATTTTTTTTGAAATAAATATGTAAGGAAGGTATGCAAAAAAACAGTTTTCTATTGTAATTAATTCTAGTCTTTTCAACATTCAACATTTTTTTTAGTAAGATAAAATAATAAAAGTATCTTGCTTTGTGGCATTTTCACGAGCAATTATTCCTTGACAACAATCCGTGACGTATACCTTTAATTCGCCAATTTTTGGGTTTGCAATTTTCCTAAACTCGGTAAAGCGAAAAAAAAAGATCTGGGGAAGATTCCCTCACATGTTTTGGGTTAACCCCGATGTTACTCGCACAAGTGCGAGAGTTATAACCACTAAACTACGGCGAAAAACATTGAAAAAACTGAAAAAGTATATTGATAGATTAAAGTTAGAAATATGCAGGCTAAACGCCAAAGTATGTACCTGTGGTTTACTTTGGAAATTACTTCAAATGTTACTGTATCTTTTTACTGAGAAAGTAAGCAAGAAATCATGCATATTTTATTAATCATTTTAAATATAAAATTTCTATACACTTGTGATATTTTCCATGCATTTATTCCATATTAATGAACAACCGTGCCAATCGATGTTATTTCGTCCAATTCTTTGACAATATGCTGAATTTTCTAACGTCACTTCTGACCAACACTAATAAAAAGAGAGCTGTAAAATAGACAACATGAAATGTGTGCACGCCTGGTTGAAAACGTGAAGCGTGAACAAAGGAGCGCCAGTAGGAACAAAAATGCAAAGGTTTTGGTGAAAACAGCGCGCTATCGACACTTGCTGTTACCTGTGTTGTTAAAAGTACTAGTACTTTCGACGATACAAACTAGTCACCACCCTCGAGACCCTAGCGACTGTTGGAGATAGTCATCTTAAGGATTGTTTGAGTTAATGAAAATGATCTCCCTTATCCAAAAAGCACTGTTGTTTTTGCTTTGCCAGAACAATAGATAAAATGGCACCGCAGCTGCGCACCAAAATTCAACTCCATATAAAAAAAACAAAACGGAATAATATCTGGGAAAGTATCACGCCCTAACCGAGTGATCCTTATGTGTTCGATTACGAAAAATTAAATCTTAATATTCGTTTTTCCTGTTTCGCGCAATTTATTTTCGCGCACACACATTTGAAAAATAATGAATTTTGCGTATGCAGAACGTAGTTATGAAAGTTATTACGTCGTTATTACCTTTTCAATGAGTTGTTGAAAGTGATAATTGGCGTCGCCATTATTCTTTCCCATCAAACATGCAACATATTTGTCACGACACTTCGGATCAAGCAGTGAAGTGGATTGCTGACATCTGAAGAAGTCTGTCACGCACTAGGGAAGAAAAAATGAGTTATACTTTGCGACATATCACCGACAATTTCTGCTCTCGTCGACAAATATGGTTAAGAATGACGGATAATTTTTTGTATGCATACACTGCAAGGAAATCTTGTGGCGTTCCTACTAAAAGATACTTGTGATCAAGCGCAAAAAGGACATATGTGGACAAGGGTGGAGGTTGTTCAAACAATAAATTTTGTGATATCCGGCTTAAACTCTTTCAAATTGTAGTTCAAAAAAAAAGTCACTCAAACAAAGTTCATTCTGCTGCCATGTCTACGTTTCGTAGGGATGGGGTTGGGTGATAGGGATGTGGTTTGGTTCGGTTGGGTTGGGGGATTTACCTGGGTGGAAAGGGTGGGATTGGGTTGGGTGATAAGGGTGGGGTTAGGTGATAGGGCTGATGTTGGGAATAGGGGCAGGGTTGTAAAGTTGTCTTCATTTTATTTATTTTCTTGAAAAGTACGCTTGAAGCTACAAAAAATGACTTTTTAAGTATAAATAAATTTTCGCGTATTGTGTCTATCAAAAAAATTCGCGGGAATTTCCTTTCGCTAATGGTATTTTTGCAAAATAAAAAAAAACCTGCGAATTTTAAGTTAAAAACTCTGAGCGAGAATTAGCTAAAACAAAATATGTTAAGGTTACCTGTTGTTTTAACAGACCACCGTTCCAGTCATCATTTGCGTTGGATTGACCTGTCAAAAAATAACGATAACAGCGAATTTAATTATACAAAAACGTATTGCCTACTTTCCAAAGTCCTTGCGCACCGGAAAGCAGTAACAAAATTGATATGCAGGTCTTTTTATAAACATTTCTGATAACAGCGTTGTCAAATGTCAACACACTACATCTTGATATATCGAAGCGAGTGAGGTAAATAAGTACATGTTGGATGAACAGGTACAAATTTGGTAAAAAACTGTATAATATAAAGAATTCAATTCTGCAGGAGACTAATAGAGAGAACAAGGTAAACAAGAATATAGTTAAAAGGTGGAAAAGGGTTTGTGGCTATTTTGTGGATATTTGGAAAACCCAAAAACCTTAAAAAACAATATTTTGTTGCGCCAAGCTAATTTCGATTGCGGAAAGACGCTTTGGCGTTGCTATATTAGACATAATAACAGGCATCATAGCAGAGTACAGTCATGCTAGAATTTAAACAACTGAAATTTCCCGATTCTTCAGCCTAGTTTCTAAACAAGCAAAAGTCTAGCACATCTGAAATACAGTGATTTTCAGACAATTTCCCTCACGGATGGTCCTGAAACTCGAAAACAGATAAACAACAAACAAACAACAGTATCTCTTACCAAGAAGGAAAAATAGACAAATAAATGAATACCACAACTCCATCATCTACTTCTGCCGACCTCTCACAGACAACCACGTTTTAACCTTCTTCTCACAACACAGCTGCTTCAACGAAAATACATATCACTGTTGATTTGCGCCAGCTGTTAAAAATCACGTGATCGCCTTGTTTATAGATGCAATACTCCTCCTATTTATAGTAACAAACAAGTTTGGGAGTTTATCAAAATTCCTGCGCAATCTTTGGAAGAATAAAGGCAAAAGAGAAAACCTGCATAAGTCAATAAAACAAAAAATATACTATTAATTGGATACTATGGAGAGGGCAATAAAAACAATATTTTAAGTGAAAAAAAATACTGTATTATTAGCTAACTAGTTTTGACCAGTTGGCCTTTTGTCGCAGTTGTTAACAAGTGTAATGTCATACACAAAGGATGATATCAGCTTTGGTTCATATTTATATAAACATCCAATGTTAAATGGAGGACATGGTATGAAATATCCAAAGTTATTTGTGATAACCAACCAACGTTTTACACAAAATGTGTCTACTAGAAGATACTACGGCCTGGTTGAAAACATTTTGATTATCCGCTTATGCATCTTAATTATTTCATCAACTGGCGTTCCAAATCGACTTTATTAGATTCCAGATACCCATTTGGCTAATGTCATTACTTAACTGGTCTCTCTCCTCTTCTTCACTCATCGGGATTTGAGACTCATCCTTTATTATGAAATAAGATTGTACAAATTGTCGACACACGGGACAACTTTCAAGTTTTTTGAAACATATTTTACACACACACGAATGTCGACAAGGTAGTAAAACTCGTGTCACTGGATAGTGATGACAGATTATGCACAGTTCATTGGATTCACTTGATGAGGCGGAAGAGCTGTAGTCACTGACACCAGATTGAAACAGTTCCTATATATAAAGAATGACACCCGAGTATGGTGACAAAACAAACAAGTCAAAGAGGAAATCACATCGAGACGAATTATTTTTCTTTTTCTCGAAAGTGTTAATATTTATTGATGTTTTAGTTAGGGCGATTCTCAGTGCTTTGTTATCACAAGTCAAATAAAAACCGCCAAAATAGAGAAATTAACCCTAAGAATAGTTTAGAGGGTATGCTAAACGTTAATTTATATAGAATCAAACACGCTACAATAGGTTTTTATCAAGACATCCAACAAAGGTCAAACCTTGATAGGAAATATCTTTCCACCAGCTGTTTCTATGTACTGTGCCACTGTTTCATATTTGCCACCATGACATGAGAAGGCAGTCAGTAAAGCAACCTAAAAATGTCGTACATATTAAAATTTTTAACTTTCTACCTGGGTGGTTAAGGGGAGAGGGTCGCAAAAATGACCAAACCGTAACCAACTTTTTTTTCTAAAGATCTTACATGTCCGTCAACATGCAGTAGTACTCCATCATATCACTTAAAAATCTAATTTTCTATGACACAAAAGGTGCTTCTGTAAAAAACCTGAAATGGATTACTATGGTTTATACTTCAACGCTTACGAAAATTTGCATTTCTGGGAAATATTACTTACAACGTCATTATCAGATACAGCCTCCATTTTTTCTTCATCTGACAATTGCGAATAGGCAACAAAGGGGACAAGTGTTTTAACAGAAGATTGATCACTTATCACTTCCAACAACTCTTTCTGTACATTTTCTGGTAATTTGCTGTAATGTTGTTCCAAAGAAACTTCTGTGGTATCTTCAGTAAATGTGCTTGGAGCAAGTCAAAGAAACCAATATATATTGGGGTAGAGGTTAAGACAGTTAAACTAAAAAAGATCAAACATTTCGCTGTGAATTATCTTAGCCATATCAATCAATTCCAAGTATATACAAATCTAAAAAATAAGTGTGATTTGCTTGAAGCTGAAATCTTAAGCATAAAAAGACATCTATATTATTTTTCATAGCCCGAAGTTAAATTTTGCTTCTAAACAAAACGTTTTGAAGTAAAACAGCATCAACAAAATAAGTTTGAAAACATTGCTCTTAAATTTTCACCTTTTACTTTACAACACAAACATGGTAATAGGCTGGCATATCCATACTTTCTGCAGATTTCAATATGCAGTGCCCGGTTTGAAAAGATACAATTTTTGCATCTTACTGCACCACATGGATATCAAATTTAAAACATCAACAATAGATTTTTCATTAGAAATAGAACGTTCTGACTGCAGCACTTTTTTCAATTCACTGATACCAACACAGCAGTAATACAAAATACAACCATCTTTTGAACCAGTTACTTTAAGGGATAACGAATCTAAAAATTTGTAACAAAGTATTACACTATCGAAATAGACTTTGTAGAATAGAAATACAAACAAAAAGTTCGACAGTTATTTTACAGCATTGAGCCTACCGCATATATATTTAAGCTAGAGCCCAGTCATTTATTTTTACAGGCTTGTTTAAAAACGGAAGATATTCAAAAAATTTAATGTCAACATTACAAAAAAATCTGCTTAAATTCTAAGTTTTTCTGTTTTTTAAAGTATAAATACTTAAAACTAAAATTTTTCTCACTGAACTTTTTCTCCCTTAAAAAACATAATATATATATATCCCCTTATTATACTATGTACTTTTGTTCAAGCAATCTTTTAATGTTTTTTTTAAAGCCACTACTTTACTAAGGACAAGAAACTTTTGCGAAAATAACCCTGTGAGTAAAAATAAATCGTGAAATCAAGGGAAAAATCTTTGCAATTTTTCTGAAAATTCCAGAATAAATAAAAATTGGTGAGAGTAAACTTTGGCAATTAAGCATTTTCATAAACTGCGAAAGTTTAAAAGTTTCTTTGAGTCAGTTTTAACTTTTGATGAAAAATTTCAAAAGTCAATTTTTTAAAATATTGCATTTTATTTTTTCATTTTTATGAAACGTGCTACCTTGTAGCAGTAATGGTGACCTTTCTTACAAAAACGATCTAGCTAATGCAAGATAAATAAACAAATCATGTATACTATGTTTTAAAGCAAAAGAGATGAAGTAATAGAATAATCGTCTCTATTTTGTAAAGCATATGTTTGTTTAAATGCACAGCCTTTGATTTTTTTCGAATATAAATGATGTATAGATTATATAAAAGGGAAGGTTAACAATATTTCCTTGCATTGACACAAGACAACAAAAATTGTATAAAGCTGAACTTTTGAAAATTTAGAAATGATTCCTATATATATACTTGCAATACCGTAGGTCAGACCTCGTGGCCGGGTCTGCTGTACTTTTTGATATAAAAACAGTGAGATAAAAAATAATAATTTTCTAATAGTACCATGGGTTGATAAAGTTCTCTTGTCCTCTGTTTCTTGTAAAAAAGGAAATGCAAGCAAAAAGAGGCCTACAATGACAAAAAAGATTCTTGAAACAGCACAGAATTTACACACTTTTTTTTTTATAAGAACACAAGCCTTAGATTTGTTCTGATAGAACAAAATAAGAAAAGCCTCAGGCTCAAATCATTGGTTATATATAATACAAATAACCCAACCCAAATTATTGCGCAAAGATTGCACTCATCCCTTGCATATCACGTGTGAGTGTTACTTTTAGTAAACTTGTAGATTGCCAGCAGAGAAATCAATGTGGTTCTTAATAATTAGTATTATACATTTATTAGTGAATAGAGCCCGTGGTAAAATCCACTTAAGCAAAATAACAATGGAAAAGAAGCCTTATTTGAATTTTGATAACATCAGCTACCTATCCACAAGATAAAAAGAATTAGAAACTTGTTTTTACGTTGCTTCCATTGTGTAGAGGTTAAAGCGCCGATCAAGAAAATGCATATATAGTATTATGTGCTTTTGATGAACGGTCAATGGGATAAAGGGTTTTAAAATTTTGCTGACGTCAGCAAAGTCTCCACAAAGTACAAAAATTTGTATACTTGTTGCCTTCATCCTATAGACCTTAAAACATGTAGGATCATATATCTTTGACAAACTGTTGCAGAGATATCGAGGTTTAGAGGTTTTTGATGACATCATCAATCCATCCAATCCGAAACGAATTCGGGGACCCTGGTTTTATGAAACTTAAGCAATTTGATTGAAAAATGAAAAAATGACTGACGTCACCACCCTGTTTCCAAGTTATTTGACCTCAAGTTTTAAGTGCATTGTAATGGCTTCTTTAATTTAATATAAGATATTGACGTCAAATTAGCTACGTTAAATTTGTTGATTACCATTTGAGAGGTCTAGATTTGTTTAACTTATATGGGAGCAGGAAGCTTTAATTAAAGTTGTGAAGATTTGACTATAAAAAGCCCATGTTTTACCTCATCCAAATGTGAGCACAGAACAATATCATATGACAACAACTCTGCTGCACAAGGGTGCTGACTCGCCAGACACGCTGCAAAAACCACAGGCTGTTGGACAACTTCTGGTGTTTTAAAAATAACTTAATATTTCGCCCTGAAAACCCCGAATCCACATGTTTTAAATATTTATTACCATGTATAGTTTATTCTTTGAATATCGATCAGTGGTAGTGGACCACAGTCCAAATGTAACCTTCTGCGTACACGCAACTTGCATAAATAATTACTTTTATAATGACTATTCTCTTTTAGAAAAAATAATTACACTGCAAGAAATTGGAAAGATCAGGGAAACTTATTGTATAAATAACAATAACCTGCGTGCGACGATGTTGAGAATACTTTTGGCGCAAAGTCTATAGAATTTTTAAACAAAAGCAATTAAAAATATAAAAATAAACTTTACTGTACTGTCCTAATTTTTATCTTGAAGGAAGATTTAGATATCTTATACTTTTAGAACACAATTTCAATACATTGTTTATTACATACATTGCTTTAATTTTTTTGTAAAACTGTAACTTGCATAAGTAATTGTGACAGCAATCGGAAAAGACTCAAGAAAAAAACAAGACACACATTATTGTCGTAACTCCCTCCTTCGCTATGATTATTATAATATATCATATATTATATAGTGTTGAAATATGTTTTCTAGTTAAAATACTGCTCAAATAGTCCGCTTTATAGGAAAAATAATATAAAAATACATCGCAGAATATGTTTGTTAGAAAATATGCTTGTCGTAACACCCTCCTCCGTTTTGGAGACAGTTATTAAAGAAGGGAGAATCGCACTCCTTGACAAAACATAAAAACACTCTTGGACATGTAAAGCGTTGCACGCCTAGCGTCTTCATTGACTAAATTTGGGTAGAATGAAGTGGAAGAGCATTGGAGTAAATGGAAAATTACTTTTATGCACATAGACTATTTTAAAGTCATGCAGCTAAAGTTATTCCTAAAGTTTTGTTAAGAAATAAAGATCGCAATAAAATGTTTAAAAGGATAATTTTTTTTTTTAAAAGTCTTTTAAACAAAAAACAAGCACATGAAACTTGCGAAAAAGCATGCGAAAAAAAAAGTTTTTAAAAACAATATTTTTTGCTCAATTTACTTTAATCTTTGCATAGTTAACAAATCATTAAATTTTATTACTTGCGCTAATATTTAAGGGAATTTTATATTTAATAAGTTTTAACAATAAAACTCGCAATTATGAGAAAATAATTACAGTATTGTTTTATCGCGAAGCTTTTGTTAAACCACTCGCAACATACATAGCTCATGCTAACATCATTAAAGTAATTATGATAAACAAAAGATTAAAGGGCTTCTGACTTGCAGGAAAAGGTTTGTATAGCGCGTACGCGGAAGCCTACATTCGGACTGTACTATAGTTCTGAAAAATAAATAGCTGTAATAAAATCCCACAAATAATAAACTGAGAGTACAGCGACAAAATAGCACCTTCCTTCTTCTCGACAAAATTTAACAATGAGCTCACGTGTGTCGCATTTTGGGCGCCTTCGCAGACCCAGCACCCTCTTTTCTGCAGAAGAATGGAGTTTATGTTGCATGTCTTAAGCAGACAATAGACATGTATATTTAGCCACTTCTTCTCTTCCTCTGCCTACAAGCTTTGGTCAGCAATATAATAAACAATGAAAGTTTGCTACTTGACTAGCCTACTTTGGGACAAGAAACCTTACTTTTTTCTACAGGAGCAGGAACCACTTCTACCTTAAAAGGCAGGGTTACTTTTGATAAGGACGCCATCGGTTTCCTATTGCGGTTTCTTAAATACTGAGATTCTGTTAATACATTCAGCTGTAGTTTCCATATGAACAGTGCCAAAATTACAAATACAACTGCAAGCAAAATTAAACTAAAGACGGCTACTGAGTCCACCATTTTTTGCGGACGTATTGGGAAACCATAGCTTTCGATGTAAAATTACGGACTATTATCCTCGTAATCCCTTAGGGGTGGTTTATACGGGACGGCCAGCTCACTTGACGGCTTGTGTTTTAGCTTCATTATATTCAAAAATATTTGGTTACGCGGGCTGAAAATGTAAAATTAAACAATGCAGAAAAAAATTACTTATAACAAAATAAAACCTAAACAAACAACACCCTGCGCCTAAACAAAAGAATTCAAAAATAAATAAAATGTGAATTGGTAATTTTGGAGCTGAATTTTACCACTCAAAAAAAACACAGAAATAATCCAATTTTATTCTTTTGTGCATGATATATCTCAGCATTGTGGGAACAATAGTTAATTTTCAAATTTATCCGCCAAATAAAAAAGAAAAGAAAAAGAAGGTGAAAGAAACATTAAAAACAAGCTTTGCTCCATGTGCGCGAGTAATAATGTGCCTACATGCTGTTATAGGGTTTTACATGACATAATAAAGTCTTGGAATGGTGGCATAAGACACCCGCATGTTGCAATAAGGTACCAGCACGATGCATCCGCGAAAGTTTTATTCGCAAAAAGCTGATAATTTAGCAAAATCGCAAAATTAATAACTAAAATTTCACAGTTTTTTGTTTTCACAGAAGTTTTTACTCGAGAAAGTTTCTAATCCTTAGCAATTATTTTTTATATGTGCTAAAAGATCACAACGAGATTTTCAATACAAAAAACACATACATTATTCATTGGCTAAGCACAAATGATATTTAATAAATTACAATAAATACATAAATAAACGAAACAGAATAAAGTCGTAGAATAGAAAAAAATTAGCATTTGTAAAAAATACACCGTAAAAATAATTTATATGGTAAGATTCAAAAAATCTAATTTTTAGTTGTTTGGGATGATCACTTAATATATACTTCCAGAGATAAAAATTTTATTGCTTGGATTAAGGGTTCACGTTTACTGCTTTTTAACAAAATTCAATTCCGAATCGGGATCAATCCGAGTAAGTTTCGGTATTAATAGATTACCTAAGCGGGATTAATATAAAGATTGCGAAGAAGCCTTCCCGCTCTTCATCGAATATAGGTTGACACCATAGTAATTATAAAATCCGACTAGTTCAGTAATCCGATAGAACATCTGCGTTTGAGTGCAGGAAATTAGAAATGTGCGAACAGTGCATATAATAAAACTACCCTAAAAATTTAAAGAACAATCGATACGCGTAACAATGACAACAACAGATAAAAAACCGAACAGAACAAAAGAAGTTCTGCTAAGAAAAATAATCACAATAAACAGAAATCTAAAAAATAAATAAGTTACCAAATTTACCTATATTCCTCTGAATTAAAAAACAACAACCTAAGATTCACATCATATAAATAAAATTAATGGTGTCAAGCATGAAACGCGTATATCTTTATTAGTGTTCCTTAGAGAAATTTTACTCAAGAATGCGTATGGTAAAATGGCGGCGACAGAGCGAGATCTGATGCAACAGTAGTTTTCCCGCCTTTTTCAAGCCGTAAACATGCTTAGCAGGCCAGAAGATGGCGCGTTCTTTGGTAGTATTTTACGTAGAAGGTTTTTCAACAACTCCACAGACACATAACCCGAGGAAGAATGTTTGTAATACTTGCTGCAGTATTGTTCATATTCGTTTATCAATGTCATCAATCTAAAATGACAAAAAGAATGTAATTAAGAATTATATAGCTAATTTTTTATTAACTTGTTTAAGATATTGAGTACACCAGGCTGTTCAAAATTACAAACGTTCTCAAAGAATCATTTTGATCATTCTGTCAGCTCGCTTGAACTCAATTACTAGGCTAAGGCTAAACAAGATAATTCTTAGCGACAAATCAAATTACCGCAGCAATGTAGGCTGAAAAGTTGTCCGCGCGAATGTAAAAAAACACTGACTTGTTCGCGCGAACGTAAGAGTGTTAAGGCGTATTAACAAGCACTGTCGTTCGCAACTCATTCTAAACTCTTTAATTGTGTCTACGAACAAATTTTTTTGTACCTATTTGAATGATCACTTTTATTTAGCTGCGACAGATCATCCAAATTTTGTGTCTTATCTTTTGTTTGCAAGTTGAGAACACCATAACAAATTCTAAATAAATGTACGTCATTAAAATTGACTCTAGATAATAACACATGCGTAGGAGTAGCATGCGTCATTTAGTACAAACATGCACAAACACATTGTAAAATATTAACAATAGAACAGGGCAGACAAACTCCTCCACATAAATTTTTTTACATTTTTACGTGTTTTTGGTACTCCTGCACATATTTTACTTTCAAACAAACTCCCACTTTCTACCACATAAGTAAGTAACGGGAAGTTTCATGCCTTGGGTATTCCATCCTAACAACTGGCTCTTTCTCCCCTGCGACTGTAACTATTATACATTACCGCCAAAGATATAGCATTGCTCTAACTTGCTTGCCTGACGCACAAGCCAGCGCACGAGCGTAGTGACACACTGGTATTGAAACCAGGAAACAATCTCTTTGTAAAAGTCTGTCAGACTGGTGCCAAACATGACAATTACTGACAAAAAAAAGAAAAAAAAATATTGAAAGGCCTTTTTAATACGAAAATTATAGGCACATTTTCGAAAAATTCGATGGACTATCAAATTAAGGGGTTGTAAAAAACTATGTAGTTAAATATTCATGTACAACATGTGTTTTGTTGTATTTTATCGCGTGATTAGATCCGTACCTTGATAAGAAGAACAAAACATTCAGCAAAATAATGGATTCCTCGACAAAAAAGTTATTTAAAGATGATCCCAGTTTCATCTTCTGTATGTCAAGTTTTAAAACTTTGATGGTCTTGCAAATCTCCTAAAAAATGAATGAGTAGGAACAGTACACTTGAACAGACACAAGTTGGGATTGTTAATATACAACACGTCTGAGTTTCATATATTTTATTATTCTTTAACATTTTCAAACATCGCAGATACTTGTCTTGGACCTGGTAACAGCTGTTTACTGCCCATACCTTGAAGGTATGATATTTCACATATAAGGTACAAATTTCGCGATTTTGTGATTTTCAATAGGGGACTAAGAATGGATAATACGCAAAAATCGTTTCTGTGGCAAATTAAATACTGCCAAAAAGGTTTCTACATACGGAAAATAAGTGCCTGTGGAATTTTGCACTTGCAAAAATTGATATTTTTATAGCAATTCACAAAACAGAAAATCATTTTTTTTGGACTTTATATCAAACAATTAATTTACTTTCCTTCAACAGATATGTATAAATTTTAAGTCTAGTCCCCAAATGATATATTTCTAGCTGAAACTGAAACAAACAATGACAAAAGTCCATCACATACCTGAAGATTTTCCGTCGTTAAAGATGACGCATCAATTGAACAATACGCCAACATGTCGTCGAATAAAGAACGATCAGCAGTTGTCAATGGTAACGAATTTCCCATGGATACAAAATAATTACCAATTAAGTCATTATCGTCTTCGTATATTTGATAGTTAATGATATTTTTAATGTACGTCTCGTCCTAAATAAAAGAGGAAAAAAATCTTAACTGCGAATCGATACGTGAACAACATTGCTCTCTAAAGGTATGCAGAATTTCCACCAGAGGAAGATAACAATCAGAGTGAAAATTACTATGCGTGTTATTTGTTTAAAAGTACTGCAAACCGTTACTTCGTGCTAACAAAGCACCAGATAATGAGGACTGGAATATTACCAAGCGGATCCGTGAAACACCGGTTACCGGCTTGTTTACTTAAATACACGCAGGAAAACATACATACCAATTCTTTCGGGGCGTTCCATCCCATGAATGACGTCATAACGATGGTTGGGAGAAAACTGCTCCAGCTACACAACTTTTTTGATGACGAAGAGAGTTTGGTAGATAAACCAGCAACATTATAATTGTTAAGTTTGTATGAAATTTCGTGCACACTGGACATGGCATTCATTATGTTTGGAAATAACCTAAAAATAGAAAGTTTATAACAGTTAAGTTCTTCCACCTAAGAGAATTAAAAAATTTGTCGGTTAATTTTTAAGGTCTTTTGAGGACGTTTAGGTTTGCGTGTGCATAACAAGTTGGTCATACACACACACCACTGAGAGAGTGGGCTAAAATTATTGCACTTAAAAAATTAATATCTAAGGGAATTAATTTTCGCGAAAAATTACTTAAAAATAAAATTTAATTTCCGGGAGGACTAATTTTCGCGAATTTAACAAATCCTAATATTTCGCGAAAATGCAATTTAATAACGCTTTGTTTCTCAGTTTTTACCGTTTTTGAAAGGTTTGAAACATAAAATAATGACGGGTAAAGTTGAAATTCATTTAAGAGTGCAAAAAAGGGGAAAAAAACTCTTTACTTCCAAAAACAAACATTTTTACAGCGAAAATTAATCCCCTTAAAATTTTTCGACCCACGAAAGTATCAACCCGCGAAAATTAGATAAGAAGCAGCATTGAAATAAAAAAAAAAACTGTTCTTAAAACTTGTGAGAAGAAATTTGTGTAAATTACTTATTTTATGTATTTTTTGAAATTTTTACCCTTGTATTAACGCTTTAAAATAACATAAAAAATAAGCGATTAAGAAATCGCAAATTTCTATTCTTAAATTTTTTTACAAAACATTTCTGTCTTTTACTCTTTTATCTTTTCAAAAAAAACGAAATTGGCATACAGAAGAAATTTCACTCTCGCGAATTCATCTTGTTTCGTGAAACGCGAAAGCTTTTTTGCAATAGCAGACAGCTGTCAAAAATTCTCATTTGCACGAAAAACATAGATGTAGTTTTGTTTGCAAATAAATAATTAAGTATACAACCAGGTTACCATAACAACAACCAGGAAATAAAAAAACAGCAAATTACATATGCTTTATAAAAAAAACATATTGAGGTTTAGAAAGGGGAATTTTTTAAACATATCCTAAGAATATTTTCCAGCCTTGGTAAATCCTTCCAATGTGTATTTCTGTATTTAAGCGTATTTTAATTAGACACATACTTTTCTAATTCCTTATATAGAATAAAACTTTGAGTTGTCTTGTGCACCCTTAGTCATCTTTCTGATCTTCTAAAACGGAACATTTCATCTTATTCCATAAAGTAACGTTTAAGTTCCTGCAACAATCATAACGTAATCATGATCTAAATCTGATTGCGTTTTTTTGCATAAGCATGCCCCAACCCGAGTTTGGACTTGCTTGCTTGCTTCATTTGCTTTGTCTCCCATTTCATATTTCAATTATGACAATTACTAACACAGGTATAGTACTACAAAACTAAAATGTCACTCACGACGTTCTGCGTATCTGATGACGAGCAGAGAATTTGTTCTATTCCCCGTAACGAATTACCATCAAGAAAATTTGACTGCATATTAGTAGTCGACTGGATATTAGCAGACAGGAAGACGTGTAGGAGTAATGCATTACGCATTCGACAATAAAAAAAGAGACGTGCGTAGGAGAGACGCGCTTTCTGATGAAATTTAAAAGTCGGAATAAACAAGACAAATTGAGACATAGAAAAACATAACATTTCATTTCAAATTGTGCCGCTGGGTTGTTCTATTCACAAAGCAGTGTCATTATAGGTTTATCACTTATACAAACAAATTTAAATGTTAACAGCCCTCGTTAAGATTAAATCGCTTGTCAAATTATATTAATGAAAACCAATTTTCTAAATCAGTTGAGCGAGATAAATTTTATTTGGAATGTTAAAGAAGCGAACTTATTTTGTTGATAAAATAAATAAGGCTTTTTATTGTCTTTATACTTCCGACTAAAAGCTGCTTTTCACCATGGTTGCAAGCCTACGAGCAAAAAACCATGTGACTTATAAAAGTGCTTTCAGAAGCGTATCTAATTAGTCATCTATTATGTAAGAAATAAAAGACATCGACTTATTGACTCATTATTATAAAGCAAGCGACAATGCTTTAATTACTCGCTTCGATTTAAAGTATTACTGTACGAAAGCTGTCGACGTGTTCAAATCTAGAAAGATCAAGTTTAGAGTTCGGCAATAAAATTTTAAAAAGATTGCAAATGACAAAATCTCCAGTTGATTTTTATGTAACTTAAAAATTTAACATCTGTGAATATATGACGATCATATTAGTAACGCATTTTTTTTGAAAACACATGAAATGGAGTTTTTAAAAGCTATACGAGCGAATGATTACAAAAAAGTGGAAAAGAAATTAAAAAAAGGCTGGAATGTGAATCAACCGATCGAAGAATACAACAGCAAAGATCTACTATGTGTAACTATACCCTTATGTGTGGCAGCAGCTCGCGGCTTTGCTGACATTGCAGAACTGTTAATGAGTTATGGCGCAAATATACACGCCTGTAATACGGACTGGTCTTCACCTCTACACACGGCTACATACCATGGGCATTTAGATGTTATAAGACTCCTTATCGCTAGGCGAGTCAATGTGAATAATCAAGACCAACATGGCGATACAGCGTTGCATATTGCTGTTAAGAAGGCCAATTTTGAAGCTGTAGTACTTCTGTTGAGAACTAACGCGGAAATAGAAATGAAAAATAATACCGGAGATACACCATATGATATCGCTATGTCTCAAAACTTTACTAGAATCGCACAAACTTTAACGCAAAGAAAAATGGAAATACAAAAACAGAAACAACTCGATAACCCCAAACCAATACCACCCAAACCGAAAAAACCACCACGGGTGGGAAAGGATCCAGAAGAGAGTGAAAAAGACAGACTTAAACGACAACTGCAAGAGTTGGAACTGAAGGAGGTCAACGAGTCTATCAAAACAAAAAATGAACAAATCTTGAAAGTCACCGACGAAATGCGAGACTTTGAAGGAGAGGTCACGCAGGTTAAGGGAAAGATAAGCGCCTTAGATAAAAAACTGAAGCAGCTAAACGAAACTTTAATAGCCAAAGCAACTTACAAGAAAACATTACAACAAGATTTAGAATCTCTTGAAAAAAAGAAAAACAAAACATTCGTTAAAGCATCAGCAGTAAATGAAGAAGCATTTGAATGTCCGATATGCTTCGTTTTGCCTCTACCACCCAAACAAGTGTACCAATGTACTAATGGTCACATTTATTGCAGCGACTGCAAAGAAAAACCGCGCATGAGCGTCTGTCCACAATGCCGTGCGCCAATCCCAAAAGACAATGCGATTAGGAATTTGATGTATGAAGAAATCATCGCGAATGTGTTTTCTTGAAATTTTAAAAAATGACGAAACATTGATTGTAGAAATTATTTGTAAATTAAATATTAGAAAGATTAGATTGAAAAATAAGTTTGTATTAAGTTCTAGCGACAAGAGAATCCCAGCACGCACAGTTCACTTCTTTATAACTTCGTTTCAGCGAGAAATATCATTTTTAACGAAGTAGGTAACAATTCCTACTTTTGATATATGCAAAATATTGTGGTTGCGTTCAGAAAAGTTCTACCATCAAGCTATTTTTTATGTTAGTCAAAAGTTACTGTAATAATAACATACCTGTTCAAATTGTTATTTTCATAACAAACAATACATTGTAATCTAAAAAAAGAATCAAAATACACCAATAACAATAAAACCATTAAAAATATATCGCGACAATATTACAATAATAATCACGTGCAATACTCCAGAACAATCAAAAATCAGGAATAGTATCAATGCATTCCTTTCGCTGCCGACTTAATTAACATTACAATTATTTGTAAGACTCGATATATATTACAAACTTATAAAAACCAAGATAATACAATCGGGAATTGCGTTTATTTCTGGTGAAGATTATTTTTAATTTTTGGTGAGCCTGTTACACTGGAATGTGTGCATTTCTTTCGTTTCCCAACTTAACTATCATTATGAAGAACTCTCTTGATAAACTTTAAATGACATTCAAGGAAACAATCTTCAGGTGACTTTTTAGTAAATTTCGTACACGCGAATAGGTAAAATGTGCCCAAGTAAAAATCCTGCAATTGCCACGAAAAGTGACAATGTGAAAATCCTCTAAGCTATGTTCTACAGCTTTCTAATTCGACGGGACGGGCGCTTACTTCAAGAGGTGCTAATAAAATAACTAGACTGCTTGAAAAGCAACCAAACTGACCCTAAGTTATCTACCATTTCAATGCGTTCTTCTAACCGATCCGCCTAAAAAATCAAAAAATCAAATAATAAATAGAAAATTAAAATCAAAATACCTTCGCAATGTGAACTTAGCCTTAAAGCGTTTCGAATAACTATGTCAACAGTAATTTTTGCGGCGTGTAACAGCATGATATCCAGAAAATTATAAACTCAATTCTACATCAAAAAAATTCTGGCAAGAAAGTACAGCGAACATCTCCTGTCTACAGCGGACGCTTTTCTTAGGCACGAATAAAATAGCGGTCAAACTCTCATAGCAAAACCTCTACGCATAGCTGATACTTAGTAGCAGAAGTAACTTAAAGGTTTTAATTTTCAGTTTTCCATACCTGACCAGGACTATTAACTTACAAACTCAAAGGGTTTTTTTAAGTCTGTTTTACCTCTTTGAATGAAAGATCGCATATTTAGAACATGTCGTCTTAGGATCTTTCTCTAACATCCCTTACCTGAGACAAATTAACGGTAAACGAGAAACTATTTAGTAATGATGTCAGGTGATCGAGATGCATATCAATTTCATTGACTGTCAGCTGCAGATGATAGTTTCTAGCTATGCAATACTGATGAAGTTGTTGAATGAGTTTAGAACTGCTTGCATGGCGAAGATCAACATGCAGGAAGCTAAACAAAGCAGACATTATGTTAAAAAAAACTGAGAAAAGAAAATGTGAAACCTCGGAAAGTTAAGTTATTTTTAATCCGTTCAAATATATTTACGTTTATTGGCTTGAATTTATAAAGCCTTAGGTTGATTTTCAATAATGCATACTGAGCAACAGTCTCCGTTACGAATTCATTAAACACACATGTTGTGCAAAAAATTTTGCCAAAGGGTTTTTCTCGGTCTACAACTGTTGCAGGATCTGTACAACATTTGTTGTGCAACATTTTGTGTTTGTTGTAAAACATGTGTTTTTCAAACAAGTTGTAACGGTGACTGTTATGCAACCGTTGTGCAACAAAATTTCGGTTATTGGAAACCAAGCTTAAGGGTTCATACTGTATATGTTCATGCAATAAAACCCCAAACCAGAAGCACAACGATAGTAACATAAGATATACACGTAGTATAATAAATAAATAAAAATGATGAAAATTTAAGAGGATTGGTCCAAAAATCTAAAATTTCAAGATTATTTTGACAAATGAAAAATCAAATTTTAGACTTCAAGAATCCTAGCTAGTAAATATGTGAAGATAACAAACTACGAGTTTCTACTCGCGCGAACACAATGTAAATCACAAATCTTGATGTCATGTAACTTTTAACTTCAACCTCAAAATGCATAAAAAATCAAACACCAGCTATACTTATGATGACTTACTTAGACGATGGAAACAAATCTATGTAGTTATTTAACTTTTCAATATTCAGTTGAAATATCCCATTATTTCCATGACTAAATAAAAAGAATAACAACATTTTACACGATTTGGAAGGTAAAGTAAGTATCTAAACCTAGATATTCTACGAGTAACTTACAAAACAGTTCTGTTTTTCTAAATAACCAACATTGAAACACAAAAAAAAGCAAGTCTAAGGCTGAAAACTTGATGAATACGTTTTAGCAGATACTGATATGAAAAACAAAGTTACTTAAAGTAAATTCAACTTGTGACAGTTTCAAAATTTCAGACTAGACCTGTTTTTTTTACGCAATACACACTCCCTAAGGCTTTCTCGGATAGGCTAAAAAACTTCATCTCTCTAGCTGTTCAGTTTAAGGATTGAAATATTCGTATTACAATATTTCCTACATTGAATATTTCATTTTCTTTCTTTTTTTTGACATTAAAATCATTCATTTTCGTCACAACAATAAACTGCTTCTATACCATAGTTGAACAAAAACAAAAAGGTTATTCACTCTCCCTAGCAACGTTGCTTGTTGTTAGGCATTGCAAGTAAATAAAAATTGTCTTGTCTACCTGATGAGGTTTGAATGTTCATCTATCACAATATAAGGAACAACGAGAATAAATCTTTTCTGGCAATATGCTTGCAATGTGAAAAATTCTCTAAAAACAAGTAAAATAATTCAATATAAGAAAAATGAATATTTTTTAAATAGAATTTGATCCTAGTCAATGTTTTGGATGAAACTTAAAATAATTTTCCTCTACAGTCAGAAAAATAAAGTTTTGAACTATCAAGGTTTTGAATGCAATCAGAACAAGAAAATGAATACACTAGTAGGAGATGCTTAAATTTATTTTAAGACAGGAACATATGTGTTGTTACCTTAAGTTGAAACATCCTGTATTTTTTTGTTCACCAATATTTTGTATGTTCAGTTGAATCTAAAAATAATGCATAAACTGAGCTACTGCATTTTTTTGTCTCACCAAGAGTAACATTAATATCACTAAGAAGCTACAACCTTTTAGGGAAACCTAGAACAAATATTAGAGAAAATTGTCTGCTCTACTTGGAACTTTTGTACTATTTTACTTTTTTGTTGTGAAAAACATATAAATATTGAATATATTTTTCTTAGTCGATCAATTTCCTTTGATGTCAGTTACCTGTATCTAAAAAAGTGTGTTGTAAGCAAGGGACACCCTTTTTCAGGATAATAAATAAAAGGTCGACAAGAATTTAGCAGCACCCACTTTTTATATGTTCCCTTTTTTAAGTACATTTTTGGGTTCAGTCTGGATGTTTCCTAAATTTGAAGGACTTTTTTGTAGAAATCTATAAGGCCTGACCCCTATTTTCCACTCTAAATTGGTTTTCAGCCGAAGGCTTGTCATATCAATTTTAGAAAATTTAACATGACTTGTGGATTTTTTTGTATGTTTGAGAAGGGCATATTATGCAACTCTTCTGATTGTCTTTTATGGATGATGTTATCAACAAATTATGTTTTATACCCATTTACAATAACTTTACATTATGCAAGGAGATGCTGCACAAAACTCATCAATTTTTGTACCATGGTTACGCTATTAATAAACATAACGCAAGCATACCTGGTTAATTTTAAATAAGGCAAGAATATCTACAGTTTCACAGAAGATGTCCTAAAACAGAAGTTAAAAATATCATTAGATGAGAAAGATTTTAAACAAAAAACGGCATTGTATACTGGAAAGCTAAAAAGTAGCAAAATACTCAATTGTCCTGAAGATTATACAAGTTGGGAATAAAAGCTTTCAAGGGAACCTTAAAAAGTAATGAAGCACGAAAATAAACTAATTTCAGTTCTTAGATAACAGTTCTTAAAATTTTTTTAGGAAACAGATAGTTTTTATGACAAGATTACTCAATATCTAGTTTGCTACCTGGTTGTCCATTAACATTGATAATGAGATGTCTAAATTTTTTGAAAATGAAAAATAGAAACCCTTTTTTTGTTTTAATCTCCCTTTTTATTTTTTTGGGTAAAACATAACACATCATTAAAATCCATATCATCTTCACTTTTGATTTAACTCAATCCTTGTTGTAGCTACATTATATATTGTACATGTAACAAAATTATTCCAGACGTAGTTAAACTAAACATTCCCTCTTTTCATATAGCTTAGAGACAAAATATAATAACAACAATTTAACACGTTGTACAAAAAAAAACGGCCATCGATGATCACACCAACGTTAATTTTGGGTAACATGTTGCAGTAAAGCACAAGGTTTTTTTTTTAATTCGGGTCATATGACTGATTTAAAAGAAGCAAGGAGTTTGATAACTAACAAAAAATTTATTTTTCTTTGTTATTCAATTTTAAGGGCTTGTTTAATGTTACAACGTCACAACCAGAGATGCCTGTTGCATTGTCCTAATTTCTAGCCTGCTGCACAAGCGAGTATACCGTCAGTAGAAAGCTCCATACAAGTAACAAAAATACTAAGATGTCTGTTACAATGGGGATTAAACTAGCAATCTTTAATAACAAATGATATGTTAACTACTAGACCATTGCCATTGATATGTATCGAGGCAAGATGTTATATATATTCATTGAAGCAGTATACACAAGGGTCTGAATGTAAATTTCACACACCGACAAAGATGAAACCTACCAAATGGGGAATGTCATTGCACTGGAAGTCAAGAATAACAGATCTGTGAGGATGAGATGGCCAATCAGAAATCTAGAACAAAAGTTGCTGAAAAAAATGATGTAAATGGTAAAATGCAAAAGTAAAATGCAATGTAAATAATTAAACAGTGCAATAATGGTACTTATTACCTAAATGGTATATAAAAAGCCCAGTTAACATGAAAACTCAGATGATTTGATTCATCTACAGCTTATTTAAACAGGGCTCTGTATAGATCCATACTAACCGGTATGGGAACCATTATTAAAATGGTACCACAAAACTTAAACAAGTAAAAAACAGATCGTAAGTTCGTTTTGTAATTTTGACCTCAGGCTTTGCATTTCACAGTACAACACCAACACCAGTTAGTATCAGTGATTAAGAATGAAAAATAAAAAAAATATACAAACTTGTAATAATGGGACAGCTTTTCCTCTGAATAACCTTAAACACTGCACGAACGTTGATATTCCACGAAACATTGAAACAGTACAGGAAGATAAAATCACCACCTAAAATAAAAAATCACAGAGTGCGAAGAAGCCAAAAAAATGCAAGTAAAGCAAAATAAAGAAGTGGTACAGTTTTAAGAACGTAGCAATGAGTAGAAAAATGTTGACATACCATTAAATGCTTTTTAATAAGAATTAAATTTTAAAGCAATAAAGAAAATGTCATAGAAGAGAAATGACAATATTTTTCCCACCTTATGTGTATTCACTTGTATTTTATACTCTTCTTTGTGTCTAAATGTATTTTCACTTATTATACATTGAAGATGAGTTTCCTTGATGTAATTCGAAGTGCCTATAAAAAAACAGAAATTATTTAAATTTAGCAGATACTTAAACAGGGATCATAAGAATTTAAGGGAGAAAAATTCCATGACAATCCCAGGTATCAAATCACAATTTTGGAAAAGAAAACGTTTTCTGCATTTTCATACAGTTTGGTCCCATATTAATAAAGTCCTATAAATTTTTTTATTTTCGGCTAGTTTTCTGTTCACACAAATGCAAGGACATAAACAGCAAACTCCTATTCTGAACCTAAACACGGGCCTATTATTAAGTAGTGTTATATGCAAAAAGAAAATAACAATTTTCAGGATAGAAAAATCCAATTAGTTTTTGCAGAATTTCTCTTAGGTTTCTCTGAAATCCCAGACTGCTAAGAGTCCTGTTAAAAAAAGACAAAGTTGATTGAGGTTTCACATAAAAAAGTTTAAAGTCACAGAAACATAAAAATATAAAGAATCGTGTTCAATATCATTTTTTACTTTTGAATCCACTTGAAAACGCCCGAAATCTCTAAAATTTCTATTCAACTTAACTATGGTCTTATAGGTGGGGATTGACTGCACAATAGGGATAAGCCAGGCTTTACTTACTATTTCCATTATAAATATACGATAAAGTTATTCCAATACTCTGAAACATTTTTGTAAACAAATTTCCAACATCTTTTATATCGTTTACATGTCCTGAAAATTAGAAAATTTGTTGATCAAACCAATGATATTATTAACCTTCTCACAATAAATAAGTATGATAAATAATCATTGAAGTACCTCGTGAAGATACTATTTCAACCGTGAGTTCACTAGGAGGGACAAAGAATAATCCTTCAAATTGTTTCATCCTTTGCGGAGGAGGGCATAAATATTTTAGGGTGGGGTCCACTGTCACCATTTTTGGTAAAACTGATGGTTGATTCAATAAATGGGTGGATGAAGTTGACATTGAATTGCGAGACTTGTGTTTGACCTCTGTGATGACAGTGCTTTGCTCTAAATGGAAGAAATAAGTTTAAAAATATACTCATCTTTAGCAACCGTAAATGTTCACATCATGTGTGTTTTACTCACACTATCCAGTTCTCTTTCACCAAAAAAAACATTAAATACAAATTTATTTATAACCAAATAGCTATTTAGAATCGTATCAGATAAATACATTTTTGTGATCTTCTGCTTTAAAAATTGTGTATTGGTCCTGATCCACCTTCCTATGTATTTTATAAAAATATAAACATAATTTTTCTCATTTAAATTTCTTACATACATAAATTGATGTAAATTATAGAAACAATTTTTATTGTACTTCTTAATGATAATTACATTATAACGATAAAAAAAGATGATAAAAAAAATAATAGGCATTGTAATTTTTGACAAACCATTGTTAAAAAAGTTATAAATGCACCGTTAAAACAAGACATGCATGTTCTGAACTTGTCCAAGTTCACGGCAGAGTGTTAGCCATTTAATATTGTATGCCAATTTGGAAAAATAGTATGCCCTTACAAGAATAGTCAAAAAATACCAATTGTCCAATTTTCTTTGCCCAAGATTGTAGAGCCGAAAACAACAAAATTTTACTGTCAGTGTTTTGTTATCACTGTACAAATTTCTGTTGAAACAGAGAATTACGGACTTATAACACTTAGGTGTTTAAGGTTTTAAAAAGTGATCTCGTTGATGTGTAGTGCCTTTGAGAATGTTTGTACTGATTTGTGGTATAGTTTTGCTTAAGAGTTTAAGCTAAAACAAGAACACAATTAATTTTCATCAAACTGTTGAAATGTTATACAACTTATACATGAAGGAAGTCGACACATCGCTATAGATTATTAGATTTTGTGATCAAAGTTCTATTTTGAAAATTTTAATTTTTTCATAAAGCAATATGCAGCTGTGTTTCATTAACAAAAGATGTAACAAATGTCTATGGATAAATAATGACAGTGGTGGTAGGAAATTAAATATTAGCGTTATACCAGGTATAAAAATACCTGAAACTTCTTCTGTGTGTACATCCTCAGTAACCTCTCCTTCCGTGTTTACTGTGTCTTGCTCAGCATATTGTTCTAACAATGTCTTTAATTCTGGATCTTTAATAGCAAGATAAATTGGAGACTTTCCTTCAAGATTACTACAATAACAAGAAATCAACATGTTGTGAGAAATGCCATGGTGAATTTGGCTTGCTTATGCCAACTGTGTATCAAAGCCTGCTTGCTGACAGGCAATAAGTAAACATTATATATTGCAAACTTATTAAAAAAGACTAGTTGTTAAACCAGTGGAAATATCTACGGGTCCCCACATCTTTAAATCACACACTATTTCGTATCCCCATTGCATGTCGCTTTTCTTGAAGACAGAAAAACAAAATACATTAGTATAGAGACGCTTTATATGTCATTACTACTCGTAACAATACCTACATAGATGTGAACATATTTGTGCCCCTTACAGTTGGTAGTTTACTAACCCTTTAACAGGCTTGGTATTTGTGTCTGCACCATTTTTTAACAGCTCTTCTACTATATCTTTATCACCACGTTGAATTCCATCATGCAAAGGAACAACACCGTCTGCATTCATTCCATTAACATCACCACCCCTTTCTACAAAACAAACAAAAATACAAAATTTAAACAATGCAGCAAGGATGAGCAAACACTAAGTGTCAAAGAAATAATCTCACCTTCTGTAATGTTATATTTAAATTGAATCCCAGGCCATGAAGTATGAAATGCCATTTATAGAAGGCTTATTTTAAATAATAAAGAATTTTTGGCTTTAATTCACCTTAAGAAAGAATTAAACTTAAAATAAGAACAAGCAAAGAAAGATGCTTGTTTTGTTTTTAAAGCTTTAAACTTTAAAACATAAAAAGAGATCAGAGCTGTGCTCAACACAATAATTAATCCATTCAGTATCCAAAAAATTTCCAAATGTGCAATGTATCCATTGATTTCAATAACAAAAAAATGCTTAAGTATTATGTTACCACATATTTAAAAAAAAATATATCCCATAATGTGTTATCACTATTGTAAATCCAAATCTGATACCAATGCAAATTATATTTTGTATTATCTATAAATCTGATTGTAACTTTAAAACAATGCAGTGTAATGGAAGTAATTATTTTAAACATTGGAATTATAGCAATGACATCACTATAGTGTATATACTACATAAAGCATTACTAATATAGAGAAACCAAACTATCTGTAATCTCAAACAGCCAAAATTCAATTCAACCAAATTATTAAAACCATTGCTTACTATATTTGTGTGTTTACAGAAGACAATTTAACTTACAACTAGAAAAATCAATTCTTGTTGTAATGTCAAAGTTTAATAGTTAGCTGAAGGTTCTGTCAGGCATATGTTAGTACACAGGAAGAATAAGATGTCATCTTATAGCTTTTAAATCATGCCCGGAAATGTGTCAGCAAAAAATTGTTGACAGTTAGAACCCTGATTCTCATTGATTAATTGCCAACAGAAAGGTTGGTTGTGTTAAAAGTAAACAAAACAAGTTCCTGGTAACCTACAAAGTTTCAAAAGAACTCTCATCTACAAACATAAGTTCCCCACTTAGTTCTTATCAGTGACTGCTCTTTCACACACTCAGATTTCAGAAAATAAAAATAATCAGATTTTATTAATATTATTATTATTTACCCAGGATAACCTCTTCAGTTCCTAATGATACTGTTATCAATTAGGGTCCTGCGAAGTGAATAGTAGAAAGAATTCACACTTTTATAGTCTCTGGCATGAATCGGCCAAGGTTTGAACTCAAGACCTTCCGCAATGGGGGGAAACTCTTAACCACAAAGTCGCCAGCCAGTTTAAAGTTTAAAAATAGATAGAATCTAAATAACTTATTTCTTTTCTACTTCTCTGTTCAGAAAAACGTTTGATTCATCAAAAGAGATTAAGATTTGACCCAGAAAGGAAATTTCATCACCCCATAATTCAGGCTGCACCTCAAGAGATGGTGCAACTTTTTGGTTTCTCTGGAAAAAAAGTAGGTCCCTTATCTTTAGGAGTTACCTGTTAAACAAAAAAATCACATTTCCATAATTAATACATTTTCTGTGCCAAATTCGAACCAAAACGTGCAGGGTATAGGAATTCACATTTTAACATTTTTTAGGTTTTTAAAGAAATCTTTTATTAAAAATTGGCTATTTAACTAAATTATGTTACATTTATAAAAATGAAAATTCACTCTTAACGTACAGACTTTATCTGATTTTTCTGACATCCCAGCATATCTACAGACAGATATATTCTTGACTACAAACCCTGCATAAATTCATAATAGATATATTGTAGTAATAGGTAATTTTATAAAATCTAACATTAAGAGGTTGATACTTAATTTTACTCAAAACAAAAGTTGAACTGTCATTTACAAACAGAATTAAATTAAAGGAAAATTGCACATATTTCATAAATAAGAGCCTCTATTTGGGGAAAATTTTGCACTTTGGACCTTTGTTTTTGCACTTTCTCTTTGTTAGGAGGAAATTTATCCTGACTTTTTGCGCCCTTTAAATAAAGGAATGACTAGATCATTGATTCCTGGCTAATTATGATATTTACCTATGATGAGTTTGACAGTTGGCAAATCTGCAAAGCTAACTGCCCAATGCAAAACAGTGTTGCCTGATGCTGCACCATCACTGGAATTAACATCAATCCCAGCAGATAGAAGTTGTTCAACACGAAATGTCCTAAAAATGTTTTTACTTAAAAATAATCAGCGGTTAAGGAGAGTTTAAAAACTTTGCTGCCAATTTATAAGAACTTAAACTTAAAAGTGCAAAGCAATGGCTTCACTAATCTTGTCTGTGACGTCAATATTTTTTAACAGTAAAGTTTGGTATATTACAGAACAATTTTATAGATGATGTTTTATAGACTTTGTTAAAGAAAAATATGAAAAATAAAATTCACTTAAAAAATATCACAGACAGGCGCACCAAAGTTTCGTATAATTATATAGATAATTTTTAAACAATATTTTATTTAAACTGAAGAGTCATTGTGATTTCAACGGCAGACATTTAAAAGAGTACTTGGATCAAACAAACCAGCAATACAAACAACTTTTCCCATACAACTGCATACCTTGATTGCGACACTGCTTGCATCAACTCTCCAACATAAGCATGTTTCATTGACTCGGATGCACAATAATTGTAAGGATTAAGTTTCGCCTTGTTAACAATTGTGCAATTTGCTCCTGCTGAAAGTAACGTGCGGGCAATATCAGCAGAATCAATCTAAATTTACAAAAAGAGAGAATTAATGTCTCCAGAAATAAAATAATGAACTTTTTCAGAGATAAAACGATATAGATTTTGTCAAAAACAATGCAAAATTTGAACTCAAGTTAAACTCAAACCAACTTGAATTGAAAATTTTTAATTTGCTTTATAGTCTATTTCTCAGGACTGCTTGCATAAATATACATCACATCAGACAGTTTAAATTAAATTGACTAGCGCGTTGGAGAAACATATTTTAATTCTTTTTATGTATAATTGTCATGTTAATCTAGAAGTAAATGATACTTGTTCTGGCACCCTTCTAAAGTTGCATAGCGAAAAAGGTTTTACAGAAAACAAGGCTTGTACAGCTACCATATAAAATAAATATTCATCAGCATCAACATCGTCTGCTTAAAAACTGTTGTTTATGCTAGCATTGGTTAGACAGCTTACAATAAACTTCTCGAAATCTAATCTAGACCATGTTATAGCTCTAAATATTGTTAATATGTGACATGTTTTGCGATTTGGAATACTATAGCATATTATTAAAGCCTATTAAAGCCTTAGTTAAACATTTCTGATTGTGCCATAAAGATTTTTATTCTGTCATATGTACTTTTTTATATAAAAAATACAAACGAGATAACAAAAATTATATGCTGTACATACATACATATTCCAGGACAAGCTTGTTGTCTGTATTTATATAGTTCAATTTTTCTACGCTGTAGTCTAATTTTTCTACACTATATTTATGCCATATTTCGTAAAACAAAAATGAATTTTATTAAACACTGCAATATTTAATTAAGAAACAAGAATCACTGTATTTTATTAAGAAACGATTAAAAAAGTAGAAAGAATTAAAAAAAATTTACAAAGTTTTCACAGACTTTTTATTTTTCTATTAAGAAATGACAGAAAATCTTTCTTACAAGCTAAAAAATCTCTGTGTTCTCTTAAAAAGGATTAAAAAACTGTCTTACAAGGTTTTTACACTAACATATTTTGTTATAAAACCTTTAAAATACTTTTTTACCAAGTTAATGATTTTTATAAACATTGCTAAGTTTTAAGAAACGATTAAAAAAACCTTTTAAAGTTTAAACAACACCGTTTTTCATTTTAAAACCATCATAAACAACCCTAATATGGCGTAATAAGTATTTTCTATGTTGCTGCAAAAAATATCTAAGGCGTAGAAATTAAATACTACTATGTAGCACTTAAACAATTTAACAAAAAAACACTACATTGGCTTCATATTAAAGGTGTAATGGAATAATTTGATCAGCATGAAATTACGGCATATGTACTAAATATAGGAGTAACCCAAATTGCAAAACATATAACATATCATAATATAAAAGACCGCCATTTTTATTCTTGCTGCTGTCAGTGATTACTTATTATTTTTTGAGGATGTCTACAATATGGGTATTATTTGTGCAAATTAAATTTACAGGTAACACAACTCACAGGGAAGGGGAAAAAAATCTTGGATTAATGCATATAAAAAAAAATCAGCAATAAAACATACCCTAGTAGCATAATGTAGGAGTGTTCCTGAGTCAGTATCTCTATGATTTAGCAAAAGAGAAAGTAAATCTAAGTATTCTTCACTGTCATATTTATCAACCAATTCTTTTTTGCTGCGTTCTTCACCATCGCTATCATATTCATCTTCCTCTCGTACTGTAACAACGAATGAGACAAAAACTTAAGACATAAAGTTGAGCTCTGGTGGATGAAATATAAATTCAAAAAAAGTCTATAAATACTTTAATCAAATTTTCATGAATTTTTTCTTACATGATTGTGCAGCAGAGAGAATTTGTCTGACAATATCTGTCCTCTTAGCTAATATTGCAGTCTTCAAGTCAGAAAATGCATCTAAAATTACAGGGTCATCACAAATGTACTCCTCTTGTTCCTCAGCAGCTTCTATCTTTTCTTCAGTTTTTTCAGTCATTTTAACTTTTTTTCTAAAAAATAAGCAACAATAACATAATACAACATCCTAATAATAACACATTTTATAACATCTGATGACAGCCACAAGATGGGACAAAAAATAACTTTCGAGGAAAAGAAATAACAACAACCATGTAAATATTAACTTTTTAATGTAACATCATAAAAAAGGCAGTTTGTGTATGTAATTATAATTTTATTCATATATGTAATACATAAAAATGATTTAAATAATTGAATTTCACAACATAACATACAGGACTTTAGCATACTGTCGTTGGTTAAAAAAGAAGGTTACTAACTAACTATATATATAACTATATAGTTTGTTTTCTTTTGCTTTTCTTCACATTTTTTTAGCACTTTGAATATGAATAGTCATAATAAAGTCTTATGCAAATTTTAGTTGTTATATATAATTATTATCATTACACTGATTGCAGTGAAAGATTTATCAAAATCATAAGCCTAAGACTGGA
This sequence comes from Hydractinia symbiolongicarpus, assembly GCF_029227915.1. Classification (NCBI taxonomy): domain Eukaryota; kingdom Metazoa; phylum Cnidaria; class Hydrozoa; order Anthoathecata; family Hydractiniidae; genus Hydractinia; species Hydractinia symbiolongicarpus. The sequence continues at coordinate 22,175,111 of NC_079883.1, forward strand.
TAACAAAATTTGTAAAAAAGTAAGTAGTCAAAGCAACTTTGCTTGTTTTTTTTCAATCTTCCTGTGACATTCCATTATTGCAACATTGTCCACAAGAAGTGCCAAAATATTAAAGTTGATAAAAAGGCCTGCATACATAATTTAACTTGAACTTATAGCAAAACACAGTGATGTAAATGTTGGTTATAAAATGCTTTCTCTACAAGGTTTCAAGTTTAAAATTATAATGCAGCAAATTTATCGAACTTACTTGGAGTAGGTGAACTTACCGAAGTTCAAGATTTTTATAAATTTTCCAAAATGAAACACCTTTTCTACATGATGCATATTTTGAAAGAAACAGGCATAAATTTTCCAAAATGAAACACCTTTCCTACATGATGCATGTTTTGGAAGAAACAGGTATAAATTTTCCAAAATGAAACACCTTTCCTACATGATGCATATTTTGGAAGAAACAGGTGTAAATTTTGAAAATAAAAAACTTCCCATTTTCCTAAGCGTACATTAAGCCCTATTTAATGTAAACAAGGGTCTGGCAACAAAAAACTTTTTAAACACTTCTTAGTTGATTTTTTTGGCGAAGGGGAGGGGGTGAACAGTTGCGCGTAGAACATTTTTTTGTGATGAAAATGTATCATGTGACAAACAATGTTAACAAACACAGATTTTTACTTAGTACACAAGCCTTTGGCTTACACCCAAACCATTTTTGTTCATTTTTCAGCAAATAACTTTGGACATGTTAAGTCTGCAAAACATGATGGAAATTATTTTTCACCAACCCTTAACAGTATATTTTCCATGTTTTCTGGAAATTTATTTTTTTAAAGAGAAAACAAATTAAAGGGCAAGGGAGTCACACACAAAGTATTATTTATCTACACAGTTCTTGACAGCCAGAGAAACTGTATTTACTGCGATTCATTCAGAAACAGGGTCTTCGGTAGACACTTCATATTGTCGGACAATGAATTTGGTTTAATTCTGTATACTACAATACTCCTTGTCGAACAACTTCATCCATAACAAATAAGACATTTGGCATACCATAATCCTCACCAATAAATTTATTTCCTGGCTTATTTGATCCAAAAGAAAAAAAAGTATTGAAGAAGATTGTTTTATTTAATTCTTAAAAATATTAAAATGAATAATAAGTTAAAAATTAACAGAAATTCAAATCTTTCACTTTAAAACTTATTTGTTTTGCTACTACGTATCGCTTACAGGGCGCTATTATGACAAATACTGCAATTGCAAGATAATATGATTATATAGTGGTTTTCTAAATGCTTGGATATATAAGTCCTAAAAGTGTTGAAATAAACAAAGAACTTTAGCTAAATTTCATCATTTTCCTTACCTTTTCCTGTCCAAGGTCCTGTTCCTTTGCAAAGGGCTCACAAAAGACATGATCACACATATATTTTGTAGAATGACCTGACTTTGCAGAATATGCTTGTGGCCTGCTTTGCAATATGGAAGAGTGACCAGGCCACCATTAATTATATGTTCGAGTTCTCCAACCAATTCAATTAGGTTATAAAAAACTCACATTGATAAGTCGAAAAAACTCCTACAAAGAATCAAAGTGATGCTCAGTTACTTATGACAAACAGTTACTTATGACAAACATGCCCCTTTCAAAACACATAGATTTTCTGGCCGTGTTGAGGCATGGGTCACTGATGAATTAATAATAGCCATCAAAGAAAGAGACTTCTTGAAACGGAAAGCATCAAAAACAAAATCCATCATAGACTGGGAAGCTTTCAAACAAAAAAGGAACCAGGTAATAGGTCTCAAAAATCGACTCAAAAACGAGTACTATAATGACGTTTTGCAGGACTTTCAAAAACGGCCAAAACAACTTTGGAAAACCCTAAAAAAACTGGTTCCTGATAAGTCAGGCAATACTACCTCGATAAAACGAGTAGTCCAAAACGATGGTACAGAAACTTCTCACCCAAAAGAAATTTCCAACACATTCAATTCATTTTTTGTCAGTGTTGGTGCAAAACTAGCCTCTAAATTTTCTTCTGACACTACTAATGTTAATCCACCTGTTAGCAGACACGATTTTCGGTGGGCTCGTATTGAGACCAAAAGTGTCGAAAAAATAATTAGATCACTAAAACTTAATAAAGCTACAGGCTTGGACGGAATTGGTTCACGACTGCTAAAAGCAGGTTCGTCAGTTTTAAGTATTTATTTATCAAGTCTTTTCAACAAATCTTTATTTACTGGTTATGTACCTAAATGTTGGAAGACTAAAAGGGTCTCGCCTATTTTTAAAAGTGGCAATAAAACAGATCCTACTAATTATCGGCCTATCTCCATTTTGCCAATTCCTATGAAAATTTTTGAAAAGTTAGTGCATGAGCAAATGTCTCATTTTATTTCTGAGCACAACTTCCTGAATGACAGACAGTCCGGATTTCGAAAACTCTTTTCCACAGAAACTGCAGTAGTCGATGTCTCTGATTTTATTCTTACTGAGCTCGACCAACATAACTTTGTTTGTGCTGTGCTCATTGACCTTAAAAAAGCTTTTGACACTGTTGATCATAAAATTTTGTTAAAAAAACTATGGTGTTTTGGCATCAGAGATGCTGCCTTTGACTGGTTCTGTAAACAAAGATTCTAGCAAGTCATCTATAAGGACCAAGAACTCTGATGAAATTTCCCTCATCCCTACTTTTTTGACTTACGAATAAAACTTTGTCTTGTGATTAAAAAATAAATATTTTCCTTGATATATTGGCTATTTTAGCTTATAAAACTATACCAACAGTTGATTATCCACGCGATAGGATTAGCTATAGCTAGCTATTAGAAACACGTAGTAATCCACATAATTACAGCTGCAGTGTTTACAAATTACTCCGCCATTATGAAATGGGGCTGTTACTTCATTTTAACTTTTATAAGTTGTATGAAATGTGTCTATTTTCATGACCAGTATAAACAATAGCCCCGAATCTTCCGCAACTTTTTAGGCATATACGGGTTTCAAGGATACACGGCATTTAAATCAAAATATTTTTTAGGAAAAATATATCTTAACAATATTATTTATAATTTATTTATAATATTTTGTCAGTGGGTTTAACCAATGCTTTTATTAAATCTGTAATAGCAACTGCACTATGAATGAACGAAACAATTTTTCCTCCTCTGGTGTGCATATGTTGTAAATTCTGCCTCCGCAACATTCTGTATGCATTTCTTGTGAGGCTTTGTGATACAACTTGTGTTTCCAATAAAAACTGTTGTTTGTATTTATTGTTTGTATTTTTGGAAACCAAGAAGGTCATGAATGCGTATTAGGATATTTACCTTACAAAAAACCAACTTAAAATAGAATGTGTGTGAACGAACAAAAAACAGTCTGTTTAGTTCTTAACATAAGCGTTAAATGGAGATTTTGATGCGAAAAATAGTCCCGAAAGTATGATGCCGATAATTTTTTTAGATTTTTGGTTAACGTCATCGTTGTACGTCATTAAATCGTTTTTCAGAAGTCAAAATTTCTGCCGTGAAATGTTTCATACTCGACATCAATTGGCACATTTCACAACAAAACATGCCGAATGACATTGAGGGGCCAACATATAGTTTGGCAAAAGTAGGACACTAAATCCTGAAATTAGATAAAATAATTAACAAAATTTTTTTAAAATCTTTTTACAAGTTATTGAGAACTAGATAGTTTGCTAAGGTCTTAACGCATCATGCTCACATGAGCTAATCGTTAGCCCAAATAGAACCACACCTGAATAAGATTTTTAACTAAATTTAATTCAAGTCTTTTTCGTTTCTTCTGGTCATCGCTAATTCTCTTTGTCTGAAACATATTTAGCAGCAAAAAACAGTATGTTTATATTTTTTCATTCTTTCACAACATGCATCCAATTTAAAAATGAAGTTTTTTTATGATAAAACAGCGGGTAAATTGATATTTTAAAGATCGGAATCCGCAAATTCGATCCCAGGACTTGTTGTATCTTTTTGTATTATTCTAAGGCTAGCAAACATACCTGCAAATAAGCACATCACCGACAAGAGACAATAAGCCCTAGGAATATGCAAAATCCGTAAAAGTGTACGCAATACAACGCTGTGAAACGTTACCTGTTTTACGAATGTTTCTAGAAAATTTAGTTGATAAACTAAAGATTTGCCAGGTTATTGAGCTAGCAATGTTTTGGTAGGTAGGCTGATACAACATCATACACATGGCCATCACAATTAATTGAACAAGAAAAAGACTATTTTATTGTGTTTTGCAACTAGTCACCAGATTTCATAGCGTTTATCTCTTTATTGATCAAAGTGAAAGACTGTGGGAGACCTGCTTTAAAGCCTCACCACATAGGAAAAAAGTTGAACATGGCTACTAACTATTATGGCCTCGATATTCGATCTTGGCAGTAGCAAAATGATAGAAAATACAAATACATCAGGTATAGTCATATCGAGTTCTATATCGAGTTATAACGACATAATCAACAACAGAAAAAAAACATGAGTGTTGAGGTGAAGGTTGTTTTTATTTACACACACGGTCAAATTTGACCTAATTAGTCCTAACTCTACCAGCCACACAAGAAGCACCTAATCGCACAGTGAGTAAAATATTCGTTTAATAAATAATAATAACGATAACAAGTATTGTCATTATCTTTTTACAAATGATTATTTACAACTTCGTCCCCAGGGCATCAAAAGATACAAGATGCCCTGGGGACGAGGTTGGATTAATTAAATAATCACAGTGCTCATATTTTTATAAGCAACCAGTTCATGTGCAACAGTACTATAATCTGAAAGATTTCTAAGCAACATTGGTGTAAACAACATTGGATACAGGCAATACAATTTTGGCTTTGGTTGCATCTTCTGAAAAGGCATTACCAGGCTTACATTATTTTTAACAATATTCGTGTCATTCTTCTCTGGTTTTGAATTGAGTAGTTACTCAATAGACAAACTCGATTAAAGAGGTCGATACTAAAAATGATTCTTATTCCTAAGTTCCTTAGCAAAAGGTATAACAAAGTACTTAATTTCGTAAATATTTCTGTTCGTTAAGTGCCTCAATTCCTACCTGTAAGTTACGGTCAAACCCTTTATATAGCCGGGCTTCCTAAGAATAGCCTCGTTTTTAAAATAATTATTTTCTTTAAATCTAAATAAAATCCAACCAGAATATTATATTGGTGTAAAAACTTCATTTTTGTCATGATAATTTGATATTCTATCTGAATATTTGAAGAGCACAGAACCATTAAAAAATTTTGGATGACGGCATAATTATTATAATTAATAAAATTCGGAAAAGGTGTTTTGGGGCTTTGAGGGAAAACATAACATTATCTCCACAACTGTGTTGGGTGAACACTAATGATTTTTGGCTGCGATTTATATGATCTTAAAAAATTTTCCAACCCAAGTACTAGGTCGTTAAAGTTAAGTTGCTTATAAAAAGAAATGTACAAATTCAATCAGATCTTCTTGAATTTTTGATCACCTCCATTGCTACTTGAACTTTTATAAAATCTTCATCTTTTCCGGAAGCTTTGTCTGGGTGGTATTTTCGTGACAGTTGGTGATACGCTTGATTGATCTTATCATTTGAGTCTGTTGGTTTCACTCCAAGATAATTATAAGCCTCTTCAAGCGCTGCGGATTTAGGAATTCCGAATATCCATTGTGTCAAGCGATCTGAGATTGTTTCTCCAAGGTAATGCCCAAATATAGAACCAAATATTCCTCCTTTAGTAAAAAAAACATACTTAAGTAAGTGCGCAGTATTTTCTTTTGGATGTATTTTTGCAACCTTATCCTCAGGGTATTTTGCTTTGTTTATGGAATTCAATAGCGGCCACTTCGTGATAACGGTTAAGAGTCTGTAAGACCCTGGGGACGAGATTGATATTTTCCACATTAATTTCAAATGCAAAACTATACATGAGAAGTTTCCACGAGGATGCACATTATATTATAAATTGACCAACGCAATGTATTTATATTGGTTTGGCACCTTCTGCAAAGAAAATCATTAACTTACACTGGCAATGTACGGAATAGGCCTGTAGAAGTGTCATTGGCCAACTATAATCTTTTTTATTTTTTCATTAGTTTTGTCGAGTTTATTAACCAGGGAGATTTTAAGAAAATATACTTTTTAATCAAAAATGGAAAGAAGTGCTAGTGAGCTTGGTACTACTCTTTTATCACATGCTCGTCCGTTAACAAAGAGGTGTATCGGTTTAGTCTGTGTTGTTGTTTCCGTAAAAGAAAATTCATATTCTAGGTTGTTAGTTTCTTTCCCTTTACAAGGTTTTCTCCTAATGAGTTAAGCCAAAACGAAAGAAAATAAAAACAGGACGAAAAAACCCTCTACTTTACGCACAAAAAGTCTCATGAATTTATCCCGCCCGTCTCAGCAATAATTCAGTGATAGACCTTGCTATAATCTGATAAACAAGACATTTCCTGCAGATTTTCAGGATCAATATATTATAGAGATTTTATCAGAGTTAAAAACGCAGACCGAGCACAATTTTTTATACCACAAGGAAATCAGAATAGTCAAGGTAAAATAAAATTACACTGGATCGCAAACGAATTTTCTGCGGTCAGAATACTAAAGAATAGAATAAAGCAATTGATTTATCAGCACACCTACCTGCAAACACATAGGCTGGCCCGCCACCTACATAACCTACCAACGCGGCCGCTCCTAACCCACCACCAGCACCACCCGTTAAACCTGAAGCAGTATCTATAATATTCTTCACGCATCTCACACCGGTTATCTCCCCTTTCCACCAACGTCTGATGTTAATAACTGCGTCATAGGCCAAATAAACTGACGAAAGAGCAACCATAATCGGAGTCCCTCCATGCTTTGTCACCAACCCAGTTAATTCATCAGCTACCAACACTAAGTTTTTCGAATGTAAGCTCAAACAAACTTCTTTTATCATAGGTAGCAACTCTTTCTGGCCTTCCACGCCGATAATTTCCCAAATTTTTGCCAGTTCTGGAAAGGATTTGCTAATTTGTAATTTTGCAACTGAAAAATGATAATTTTGGCCATCATGGCTCGGTGAACCGTTTACGTCTAAAAGATTTTGATATATTTCGGACATAGTTTTACGAAATTGAGGATCTCGCTTTGCTTCCTTGGTATCAGCCGCTAAATTTGATGCATACATTTTAAAGGCATCTTCAGAAGACGTTGCCATGTTCAGGGTCTTCCATACAGGAGATTCGCCGCCTTTATATTCTTTCTCTTCCTGGTCAAGATACCATAACGTTCTTGAAAAATCTTCCGGGTTGTGCTTAAAAAATTTAAAGATAAGTTTTCGGATATCATCTTTCGAATTTTCTCCAGTCTAAAATTATAAAAAATACGATTTTATAGAACAAACTACATCAGACATATGTCTTTAAAAGGCCAAAACTTTAGAACATGCTAAGAACATCATTTAGGGCTTTATTAATACTAAAAACTACTGAATTATTTCTTCTAAATGAGCTTCTAAATGCTTGGGTAAGGAGGGGGGGGGTCAGGGTGATTTGTCCCCCCCTCTTTAATTTCTAAAGTTTTGTCTGTCTGTCTGTCTGTCTGTCTGTCTGTCTGTCTGTCTGTCTGTCTGTCTGTCTGTCTGTCTGTCTGTCTGTCTGTCTGTCTGTCTGTCTGTCTGTCTGTCTGTCTGTCTGTCTGTCTGTCTGTCTGTCTGTCTGTCTGTCTGTCTGTCTGTCTGTCTGTCTGTCTGTCTGTCTGTCTGTCTGTCTGTCTGTCTGTCTGTCTGTCTGTCTGTCTGTCTGTCTGTCTGTCTGTCTGTCTGTCTGTCTGTCTGTCTGTCTGTCTGTCTGTCTGTCTGTCTGTCTGTCTGTCTGTCTGTCTGTCTGTCTGTCTGTCTGTCTGTCTGTCTGTCTGTCTGTCTGTCTGTCTGTCTGTCTGTCTGTCTGTCTGTCTGTCTGTCTGTCTGTCTGTCTGTCTGTCTGTCTGTCTGTCTGTCTGTCTGTCTGTCTGTCTGTCTGTCTGTCTGTCTGTCTGTCTGTCTGTCTGTCTGTCTGTCTGTCTGTCTGTCTGTCTGTCTGTCTGTCTGTCTGTCTGTCTGTCTGTCTGTCTGTCTGTCACCCAAAATGGTAGCTTAGCTGGGCAGTGGCAAGAAGCACGCAATGCGGTATAAAAAGGACGGACGAACCCGTGGATGTTCCGCGGGCTAACGACTAGTTTAAATAATTAATCAAATTAATCAAAAAATTGATTGCCATGACAACACTTCGGCATATGGGAAATTAAAGCTAAATAAAAACTAGGAAAAAGAACAAAATATCAAGGTGTAACTATAAAGACATATAAAGTTATGGGAAAAAGTTAAATATGCGGAATCAGCCCCCGTTCCCCAGCACGAACAGGGTTAAACTTTAAAAAAGAATTACAAAAGAGGAGAAATATTAAGAACAGAGAACATTTGAAAGGCCCACAATAAGCGTACCGGTGACGAGAGACAGAAAACTCTGGAAATGAGATTCTTTGCTGCTACCAAATTAATAAAAAAAGCAAAACGGCCTGGGAACGAGGTTGAAAAAATGTCATCACATAAAATTACCAATAAAATGTCTGAAGGAGGTTTATTATTGCTAGATTTAAAAAATCCATTGCAAAAACTTACCGAATCTCCACATGTTATGATGAAGAAGGTCAATATTAACGTTATGAAAAAATAATACATCCTGCAACGTTGCAAACAAGATCCAACTAAAACAGAAACTTTATTTTTCGTATTTATGCTTGTCATATGGAAATTCCCTGTGATCGGAAGCAATAACAAAAAAGGAAAATTACAAGTTTTATAAAGCGACGGTGTCTGGTGGACTTCAATACTTATTTTAGGCTTTATTTTGCTTCTAAGTTGCGTGCGCTCATTATCCGAAGTTTATATATTTTTTTGTATTCGGTTCAGCGCAGTAGTTAGCACTTCTTCCTCAGATGATAGGCTTAAAATGTATCCTGTGCACACGTCACTCCCATATCCACTATGATCAACAACCAATCACATTTTCATTGTAACTTCCATTCTGTTTCAGAAGGGCTAAAACATGGTGAATTTTATACTTTTCTTCTTATGCAACTTTTTTGAATTTTTTTTTGACATGACAGGCTTTTTTACGCAGTTGGATTCAATTATTGTGTCTTAATAATTTATCATCATTGATTTCTACACATCTTTTTTGGAAAAACTAGATTTTTTTTGGGGGGGAGGTACATAAATTGGTCACGTTGAAATTCACTCTGAGCATCTTTTTTTACTTCAACATGTGTTTAAAACCACCTTGACAGCATTATTACTATAGCAACAAAAAGGGTTTTTCTTAACATACACACTATTTTATTTTTCAAGCAATCTTTTGGATTATTAGCGAGGGCTTAGCCAAGAGACCCAGCCCAATTTTTTTACTACCGGGAAATCGGAATAGCAGGTGGGAAAAATTACGCTGGGTCGTAAACGAATTTTGCTTTTTGATTGTCTACTTCTATTGTTATTTGCTCACATGATCATTATCAAAATCCTTTCTTCTTTAAAATTTTGAGCTAGAATGGTCTCACTCACCCGAACAAACGTGATCAATTCCCACATTATTTAGGAGGTTAAGATGTGGCTACGCTGGCTTAATGCTCATTCTTCTTTGATTTTAAATCGAGGATTGCTCTGAAAATTATTTTGTGATAATTGGTGAATTTGAATTTATGGTTTTGCTCTGGCATATTCTTTTGCGTCTAAGCTTTCGCATGAGAGAAACTCAATTTAATATTCTTGAAGGAAGCTTAGTTGACTAGGCTAGCTTGTGCTCTCTATCGCAATCAAAACAGAGAGGTTTTAATAAATAGTCTTTCTTTGTTCTTACAACTTGTCTATTTTGTGCTCAGGGTAGTTTTTCATCAAAGTCGAAATTTGAAACTGGAATTTAAAGTCTTATCGCTTGCCCATAATTTCACATTAAAACTATTTGCGAAGTATCTTGAATGCTTTTATGACAATAAAAGGGGTATTTCCTAACTTCCACTAAACTCTGCTAACATTATTTTTAAAAAATCGTTAGACATGGTTGGAAGCACAAAAGTCTAAACTGCGGGCGTCTGACGCGCGAATTAAAACAAAACAAATTCAGTACACACGCGAATAGTTTTCAGTTGATTAAACCAAAAATTATTGACTTCGTTCCCAATCCCCGGATAAAATAATGCTTTTTGTAAATGACAACTTTTCGACTATTTCCAAAGTTGCTAAACATTGCTAAAATTCAGCGTTGGCAGACTTTGCTTTTGCAAATGTGTAGGGCAGCTAAAATATGCTACTAGCAATTTCTCTGGTTGATGTTCGCGGTATGGCACAATCCGTGCAATGGGCTCCCAAGGTCCGTTAACAATGGGGAATATTTTGCACTACAAGTTTTACCTATCAACATTTGCACCCTGACATCCAGCGGATAAAGCAACCTCGCCCCTAGCCACTTTGACATCATGCAAAACATTTAGGGGACGAGGATGAGATGAATTATTTGTCTTTGTCTTGTCTTGTCCTAAGAAAAGCGGTAGAAATGCGAAATATAGAAATTAAATGTAGAGAAATGTAATATGCCAGAGTCATACCGTCACAATTATTATTGATGTAGAAGAGATGTTGCCTGGCACAGGTTGGTCATGGGACACACAAAAACTCCCCCAACACACTGGAAATTTTGGAAAGATAATGAAGTCTTGATAGATAATTCACCACTTTCCTCAAAACACTCAGTGCTACCATACAACTATAAATCGCAACACGACCTAACAGTATCATTTATATTCCCCAGATAATAAACAAAAATAAATATGAAATAATATACATTTCTATTACAAAATAAAAAACAAATACTGCCCGAGAAGAATCTTTTCGCGAACGTAAACAGTCGCTAAATTCGTTGCGTTTTTGGCGAAAAGAAAAACGTTTGAAAGAGAAAATCTGTTCTGCCAATGACACAGTTGAATATAGACAAGATATTTTTTGTCATCCTACTTAGGCCTTCAACAAAAATCAGTAACAAGAAAAACCTTGCTAAATAAGTCAGACTTTTTAAAAGACAAAATGTCTTATTAGAAGAGGAAAATCTTCGTATATGGAGTTAAAAATTGCCAAAGCCAGTGGTTAGTAGAAACACATCAACACAGTATATCAAAAATAAATGTTAAGAATTTTCGATCACTTTAAGACAACCGAAAAAAATATCTATTGGTCAGAAGTCTATAGTAATATAGCCAACTGATTCTAAATAAGGAAGAATTGAATAACTCGACGGAGTCTCTTCTGATGAATATAATGTTTGTAACACTGCATCGGTAGAAAAATGTTGGCGTGTCTACCATTTCGACTAACACTGAAGTCGCATCATTTCAAAGAACTTTAAAAAAGACATCGCAACAGACAATTTGCTAACAACCGCATCCATTTTTGCTTTCTTCATGGGCTTCATCTACCTCTTGTAGTTTGTGACCTCTCTCAACTCCATTTGTTAAGCCGGGAGGAAGAGTTGCTTTATCGACGCATTTCTCCATTTGATCCATTACCTAAGTATAAAGGATTAAGAAAACAACCAATTTACAATCTGCTTATTATTTTTTTATTGCTAATTTTCTCGGAGTATTAAATTTTGCGCACGGATAAATTCGTCAAAATATGCACCCGCAAAATTTTCTTTATGATACCATTCGCGGAAATTTATATCTGCCAAAAAATGGAAAAATGTCGATAATTCGTGAAATTTAATCTCAGCGTCAAATAAGAATTAATCACACGAATAAAAAAGACCACACTATCGTAAAAGCATGACAAAGCTAATAAAAAGAGCACTTGTATGAATGTTTTATAAAAAAGACGCTTTTTTTCAAATATATTTTTACATTACTCGCGAAAATTAATGCTCGTAAATTTTTGCAAACAACTAACCGCGAAAATTAACACCCGCATAACCTTTTCTGCTAAGAGTAAATTATCTACGGGTTAAAATTATACCATCTAGGTTTGGCAAAACAACTCAAGGTAAATTTTTTTACTTGTTCCAGTAATGCATCGACGGCTTCGTTGACATTCTCACCAGTCTTGGCGCTAGTTTCAAAATATTTTATTCCTAGTGTTTCAGCAAGTTGTCTAGCAGAGCTTTCATCCACTTGACGCTCATTCAGATCACACTTGTTGCCAATCAAAACTAAAATATAAATTTTTCAAGTTCTCAAAATGTTCTAAAAAATACTCGCATGGCAAAACAAGATCACTTGACACCAAGAGCGCCTGTGGATTAGCTACCATGTCACAAAAATTATATATTAAGAATCGCTTTAAAAAACTTTTGCCAATTGGTCATTCATGCTATAAATCCGAAAAGTTAATTCACGCAAAAAGGTTCACATTACCTATTCGCAGAAGTCAACTCTGTGCAGATTATTTTTCAGTACAAAATAAAAAATGGAGAAAATTGATGATAAATTGACAATATCAGTAGACGATAAAGGATATGTATTCTTAAATTTTGATGGACAATAACATGCAGAACAGAAATTTTTAAAAAGTACAAATAAAAAATACTAAAAATAATTAAAAATCTAAAATTACTAATTTGTTGTACATAAGTAAAAAAGGAAAATATGGGTAAATCTTATGATTTACCTTTTAAAAATGTCAAATATACGACCCCACCCTCCTTACCGAAATTTTCGTATCGTAGCACTAATACAATATGACAAATATTGTATTAGTGCTGGACAAGCATACAAACAAGACTTTTTAATTATAGTACTGAAGAATACAGGAGTTTCTAGACAGCTATAATGTTTTGCAACAGAAGGTGGATAATTTTCTTTCACGCAATACAGTTGACAAGTTTTGTTGTACTTACCAAATGGAGTCTTACCTATAGTAGGATCTTCGCAGTACGCATGCGTTTGTAACTGTGACAACCAACTGCGAACGTTCACGAAAGATTCCTCGTGGGTTAGGTCAAACATCAATAAAAAGCCCATAGCGTCACGAAAAAATGCTGTTGTTAAGCTGCGAAATCTAAATTGTTAGGTAACTTAAATTAATGGAACAAAATACCTGATTTATACCAAACAAGTCGAAGGTTATGGTAATCCACAACAACACACCCACCGCTACCCGTAGCTACCATCTTGGTCCACAGACGGAAAGTTGGGTATTAATTTTATAGCAAGTTTAAGTTTTGATATTATTTCACCAATATTATATACATCATTAAATTAAGAACAAAAATTTTGTACCTCTCTTGTCCAGCTGTATCCCACAATTGCAGATGGACACGTTGGCCACGATTTTGTTTGCTGCCATCGGGATTTTTAGCATGATAAACCTAAAAATAAAGCATCGTACAGGTGAGTGGAATTAACAAATTTGATAAGGATCATAAAATGGAAGAAGTGAAAGTCGAAATGTCTGAGTAAAGATGTTAAAAACTACCCATATACACCACCAAACTATACTATGGAATCGTTATGAATTGCAAGCAACAAAAGAATGTTAATAAAACCACAGCTACTAGCAAATTAATTTTCAGAAAATAAAAAGAGAGTAAAAACAAGTTACTAGCTGATGCTAGTCTGTTATGACTTGCAAATGCATGGTACATCTTAAATTAAAAAAAACAGGACATAATCAGTAAAGCTTTTTGCATATATTGCAAAAAACTTGCCAATACAAATTGTGACCGCAAAAAAACAGGAATATGTATACCTTGCTGTTTAATAAGTTCTGTTTATTACACCCGACAACTTTATAAAAAATGCTAGCTTAATGGCTGCAAAACAATTACATTGTTAGTGTGTACATATTTCAGGAAATTAAAACGAAAATCTCACAACAGCAAGAGCAATTTTATTTTATTGACTGTATATAATTGTAAGAGTGTATATAATTGTTTCAATTGTAAGAGTAAGAGAATTATAAGAGAATTCAAGAGTATATACGAATTACAAAAATCTGTACAAGTAAATTTATGCTAGAACCAGCTATTTTTTTCTTTCACAAACAAGAACAAGTTTAAATCTCATTATAACTCTTTCTTCCAATGTAAGATAGATGTAAAACAACAAATTGTGGAAGCTTTATTGACAATAAAATGCTAAAATATATATAGATTAAAATGCACCTAAAAAAATGAGGAACTAACTTGAGTCATTTTGTGACATGTCAATTAAAAGCATATAGAAACTTCTCAAAAACGAAGGATCCTTATATTAAAAATGTCAATAAAACGAGAATCAAATTTTGTAACAAAAATAACATTAAGTTATGAAAATAATCGATCCTATAAATATTTTTTAAAATAAAAAACACATCATAGACTATAAGTTATTTGTTGTTAGACTGTCTAGATTTTGACAACTAACAATACAAGATTTTAAACATTCTTTTTTACTTAATGCATAAGCAAAAGGAAATTTAAGATGATGCTGGATATGCAAAATACACAATCAGCCTTAGAGTTTGCATACATTATGCAGCAACAAATTAAAAACCTAAACATTGGTCTCGTTTTTAGCTTTAAAAGAACGTCAACAACAACAACAACAAAACAAAGTACAGTGCTGTTAAGTGTCATTGTGTATAAGGCAAAAGAAAAAAAGGATTTACTAAGGCTGAGCAAAAATTAATTAAATATGATTGTAAACGTTACGCTTATCCAAAAAAAATACACTTCTGTGAGATAACAAAATGGATTGCCCATTGTCAAAAAGTAAATTTTTCAATGCAAAGTTTTTATTATTATTATTATTATTACTAAGGAACTTGGTGAATTTGAGATAAGTGACAACTTTTTTAGTCTAGAAAGTTAACATTTTGGTTAATACTTTTACTTTATTGTCGAAGCAGAATAAAGAAATCATGTTACCATGGAGTTGCAAAGGAGTATATGAGATACTTTTATTCATGGAAATGTTTAACCTTTTTATAAAGATAAATACAAAATGTGATAAGTATAAATTCTTAAAGGAGAATACACCTGCAACAAAAATATAAACAAAAGTTCAAAATAACAAAAATGTTTTTGAAAATCTTTTCAAAAATGTCTTTAACATGTGGCAGTTCATGTTTTAATACTCAAAATTTATCTTTGGCTCACCTTAAAACATATATAATATGATCTTTGTATCATTAAAAAATATATATATACATATAGTGTTTTTCATACCAGCAATCTGGGTGGTAAAAATCCATCCAAAATCATCAGATACGTAGATATAAAGAAAATTTTGTTGACTAAATATTTACTCATAATTTAGTATCATAATTTTAATATAACTCACTATTATGCTGAGAATACACAAAATTTCACATTTTGAATTTTTTTTATGGCCTACGCGACATCCTAAGCTTGTTTCATGTTGATTCACCAATAAAAATAAAAATACTTAATCACTTGATTTTGGTTGACAACATGGTGCATTCCTTTTGTTTCAATGGCTGAGGTAGCATGCAAATTTCTCTTTTTTAGTGCTTATGTTTTCCATCAATCAGAATTGTGTGAAACTGGTTGGCGTACACAAAACTGCAGTATATTTGCTCCATAAAAAATAAATTTTGTTCACAATGAGGGTGGTCCTTTTTGTGCCAAGCTGTTTGTATTACAGGAATAATTCAGGCTAGTTTGGGAAATTTAGTTCAAGGTGTGATGTCTTGCTGTTAATAAACTGTTTTGAATACTTATGTCACTAGGAAAGGCATGTTTAGCCCATGCAGTTCTTTTTGATAGACAAAGTGATGTTGACATAAACACGTTGTCGTTATTGTGTTTTGGTGACATATTTTGAGGGTTTTTTTAAAATATTGAACTCGCCTGAAAACACCGTAATTTTTTGCCAACATCTAATATAGGTTTTGTTATTTTGTATTCTCCTAATTGGGTGATTGAAATAAATATTTTTAATGGCCATCATTAAAGTTATGTCTTGTGCGCGTCCAATTCCTTGCAAAAAATAATTTGGCTTGGTTGGCTGTACTTTTTCCTTGATTTTCTGATCAGCAACAGTAAATTGTTTCCAAGACCATAAAACAAATTATTACCATGCACTTCTTTCTTTTGCCGTAACTTTATAACCTAAATAGCTTAATTTAGAAGACAGCAAGAAATCAGGGTGAGATTAGGGAGAGATCCTGTACTGTCTAGCCAATCACTCTAATATTTCAATGGAAATAGCAGTTATACATGCCAATTTTTCAAGTATATAAATTAAATTACCACTCTTTTTTCTCGAAAATCAATGCCGACTGTAGATATAAATTCTTCTATAAACTTTCCATCAGTATATCGGTATAAGAATGTCGTTTTTCCGACTCCAGAGTCTCCCAAAGCTAGAAGTTTAATTAGATAATCGTAGTCTGCTAACTGGGGTTTCTCTTCCATTATTATTATCAAGTATGTTAAACCATTTTCCACTTTGTTTATACCTCATGAGGTGATCTATTGACCATCACCAACTTTCATGACGGAACTTTTTCAACAACAGATGTTACCGCCTCGATTTCAAATAGAACGCGTAGCCTCGTTTTAATTCAAGTTGTAAAACTACACGGGGACGTGAACCACGACCGTTGTTAGATTTAGGACATTCTGCCCAACTGTGATGATCGTGCCGTTTTAGTTCGCAATGAAAGAGCATAAAATTTAGTATTATTTCGTTTAAAAAAAAAGAAAAAAAACATCGTGTGTTGTAAATATTTTGGAGTCGTGAGTTGTGGTGGTTTGCCGTTTGTGATGCAGAGAGAAAACCTCGTTCCGACTTGTTAGATTTTCTCATATTTGGGTTTTTTGTTTAAATATGAGCAGTCCTCCTACATGCACTGGGGACGAGGTTGTAATAGATGTTTTTAATTTTGAATATATTTTTTTAGATAATAAAATAAATAGAATAAATCAAGCATAAATTAGTCTCGGCCCAGCCCAAAACTATTAGGCTTTTTATATTTGGGACAGCCTTGTTGATCAGATATTTAAAATGTTGACATTGCTTCAACTCAAGTGTCGATACAAACATGCATTCCGCTACAAACAACAAAAGGTCAACTAGAAGACTTGTTTTTATGTTGTTAATATTTATGAGTTTTTTTTTCTTACTAAATACACCTATTTAAACAGTGTGATGCAAGAAACGGCATTAATTGTTGTGTACTCGATTGTGACACAAGCTGTTAAACAGAAAAAGTGTATTCACATTTAAAATCGTTGATCTTTCTTAAAAACCCGGCTCCAGGCCTATTCTGCTCCCAGGGCTGCACGCATGGCTGCCTGAAAAGAAGTAGCCAGCCACATATTACAAAGCGAAAAAATCTCTTCGAACAAGAATTCATTCGGTTTTTTTGGCTTTTTATCTGTTCTTAAGTCCAATTAAAAAACGCTTTAAAGTATGAACTTATAAGAGTTATAAGAAAAATACCTATTTCTCAACAAGAAACTTCAAGGCTGCTCTAACTTTGCGGTGAATTGTTTTCACGTGTTACATTGATCAGCAGATCCATGTTACAATGGATCTGCTGATCAATGCAAAATTATAAAATACATCTGCTGAGGAGAGAAAAAAGCCACAAGACAACAAAGTAACTGATGTTACTGGAAACATCGTCCCCAGGGCATCTTGTATTTTTTTTTGATATCCTCGACAGCCGAATGTCAAACAGGATAAAGATGCTCTGAAGTACGAGGTTGTGTTGCGGTTAACTTACTATTAATTTTTCTTGCAGATCCATTCCAATTGTAGGGATGAACTTATCAATAATTTCGCCCTGCACATATTGAAGAATAAATGATGTCTTCCCTAAAAGAAATAAATTTTCAACATGTTTATCGTCAACACTGAAGCTACCAACCTCGTTCCCAGGGTATTTTTGCCTTGTTGATAAGTTGAACTCCGTAATAACGGCTCAGGGGCCACAAGACCCTGGGGACGAGGTTGAGGAGCTACGACAGCTACGATTTTTGGATGGGTTTTCTGAAAGGTCGGCTTAAATGTCATTGACTTCAATTAACCTGTAATCTATCTCTAAGTGCGTTAGGCCGTGTTTTATTTTTTCGGTTCTAATCATAACAGAACATAGCAGTCATTATGCTGTCAGATATTGCAAACATTAATATTAAAATAAAAACATCTTCTAACACAACTATATTGAACTACCTCTCCATTATTGCCCGACCTCAAAACCAGCGCTGTCCCCCGATATCAAAAAGAAAAAAAAATCTAGAATCAAGATTGAATATTGTCTGATAATTTTGGCTATAAAAGCCTATAAGAGGCTCCACTATTGACACTGGTTATATTTGTGAGAAAATCACAGCGCGTATAAATATTGGTAGTTAGGTGAATGTTTAACAGTTCTGAAGAAACTACCAATAACCTGAATTGTGTCACCAAAACTTTTCTTGGATAGGACTAAATAAAAGCTAGAAGTCCATACCTACTGCGGAATCACCAAGTGCTAAGAGTTTAACAATTGCATCCGGTCTAAAGTCATAGGTTCCATCATGGCCAACACTCATAATGTTTTTATTGACATACTTTCCCTGATGAAATACAATTTGTATATAAAACGTACTTAATATAAAGATATGCTTTACCTCTACCCTTTACCCCCAAGAATGCATTGAACTATTCACAAGAAATAGAAGAACAACACAACCTTAGGACATTTTGTCTTTCTTCTTGACTGATCTAGGCTCGCCGTTACATATACAAAAAGCAACAACGGGTCCTGGAATCTAGATTGACAGTATTAACGAATAACAAGGCCAGTGGAAAACCCAGGTTGTGTAGAAAATCAATTTTTTTTTTGAGAAATAGAGCTGGAAACAGTTCTACAGTGGAATCTTTCTAAAACAAACGCTTGTTGGATAGAAAGTTTTATCCCATCTAAAGAGGTTTAATCTATGCAAGGTATGGTTATGCTTCATTTGGATAAGAATAAAAATAAACTATAATAAATAAATAGACATATATAAATAAATAGAAACATACATCAGTCAACTTGATTTTTATTAACTACTACCGTACTCCGTACCAAGGGTTTTCACCTTAAAGATGAAAAGGGTGGGAGGTTATTAAACCTCGCTCGAATAACCTGCAAATAGGGGGTGGTGGAGGCGAGGGTCTAATTAGAGGGGGATCTTTCAGACTATTTTTAATGTGCATGTGTGTGTGTGGAGGGAGGGGTTGAGCCCCTCCTTTGATTAGGTTTCTATGAGAAACTTAATAAGTTTAAATTTTAATAATCCATTTTCATCTTGATTGACACAAAAATAAAATTCAAAAAAATAGTCTTCTTTTGGGCCAGTCTTGAGAGCACGAAGCCAAGCCCTTTACATTATAAAATAGTTAATATTTTATTAACTTATTGAAGCAGAACAAATCTGTTAAAAAAATGGGAAGCACTTCTGAATGAACATTCCATTAAGAGAAACCATGCCAACACAAAACTTAAATACAATATCAAGTTTAAAAAAAGTTTAAAATAAACAAAATGTTGTTACAGAGTCAAACAAAATATTTTGTGAGTAAGACATGTTAAACTTTGCATTCAAATAAAAACAATGCTACACCAAACACGGATGCCTCTGTAAACAAATCAAAACAATAGAATTTTTATGAGTTTGTTATACCATACACTGCATAGAGATATTGTATACAACAAACGATATACTTCAACGACAGAACATGTGTGCTTTTTCCAAGGCACATTCCTGTAACGAAAGATACATTACACACTGATTTACCTCAACTTTAGAATATATGAATCGCTCGTAAATTCTATAACAAATTTCATGTCATTACAAGACTTGCATGTTTAATACTGTCCTTTTAATTAAATAAACGTTTTTTTTTTAAAAGATAAAATAGACTATACGACCTGGTTTCTACAGTATCATAAAACTTTATCTTTGATTGCGTAGACGTAAAGATAACATAAGGGGTTTCACACAGTAGCAGCCTAGGCGTGCCACGGGGTGGGTTGGAGATTAGTAAGCCCTCTCCCACTCCCCTTAAAAAAGAGAATAATTTTGCCAGGGAAAACTTAGTGTAAAGAATACGTTTGTAGTCTAGAGGGTTCAAGTTTAAAAAACTTCCACCTAAAGCGTCAATGCAAAAAAATTGGGTGCCTCTACGGCCCTGTTTACATAAGAGATTATTGCACATTCTATGCCCCCTATCGATTCATGTGTTTCTGCCAGTTTTGTGCCAGAGATACGTGACGGAAAGATGCTTTAAATCTTTAGTTTTTGGCTGACATGTCCAGGTGAATGTTCCGACAGATATTCATAAAAATACATTATACATTGCCGATTTCACTACGCATTTACTTTCTGATGGGATCTCACTAAATCTATATTTTTAAATGACGTTGTATGCTTCCGGCGATTAAAGATTTTTCGTCAATTCCTTTTTAATTTCAATATACAAGTCTTTGTACACTATGAAGAAATTGACTTGTAAAGGAAAGTGTCTGAAGCTTCCAAAATAGAACTGTTGGAGTGCGTAAAAGATGGTTAAAAATTAATTATTTGTTTGTTAATGTTTTATAAAAGAAATTGATAAGATTTTGATTTTCGTTACCTAATTTCAACAGTTTTCGCTGCCTCTTCGACTAAGCATAACATTGTGTTAAAAATGTTATTGAGATTTATCTGAAATAGCATTGGGAACGAGAATAGCATGTGATAGTGTAAAGAAATTTTGTGGCCATGTGCAGAAAAAAATAATAATAAAATTTCAGCTAACCTGGACTATTCCGATACAACGAGAACTAGCTCTGTTGAAATATCCATGTATACACTTCACCCCGGAATGAGAATATCAACCTCGTTCCCAGCGCTTGTTGTCTCTTTTCTATAACTGGGATGGCGAGACGTTTGTATTGCAGTCCGATGTCAGAGAAGATGCAAGATACCCTGGAGACGAGGTTGGTATAAGATCAGTTCAGTTAAAAGTCACGAACACAAAAGATTCGACTCTCCACACTCGAAATTAAAGTCAAACCAAAATAAAACAACATGGAATTTACTTCGGTCTCGTGTAAACGGCATCTAAAATTATCTTTTTATACAAAACTGATTTTGAAGAAAGCACTAGAGTCTTAGAAAACAAAAGCGTTAACTCGCTGAATAATTGATAATGGACTGTAGTTAATGTATCGACAATGTAAACAGGACCTTACATTATATATCTAATTAAATGAGACATAACAATCATTACAATATCATTTTTAAAAGTTTATAAAATACACCATAATTAAATCCATTGTTTATTACTGTAACATTGGAGAATATACTCTTTAGTAGAAAAACAATACGAATATTGTACTGAATGATTTTAATACCTAAAGTTGGTTGTTATACAATAAATCTAAGTATGGAAATTATAGTATTCTTGGTAAACTTAGTTTGTAAAATACTATGTACTATAATTTATATAATTAACATATTGAGATTTATTATTTTCGTTCTTTGAATTCTTATATTCTTTGAAAAAGTCACTAGATACGTAGTTTAGAAATCTGTACTTCTTTACCTCTGGTTTACTACCTGCCTAGCTGTTCTATTATCATATTTATTTTTGTTTCTTTATATTTGTGTGCTGATACACGGCACACTAGTTCCAGTCTAACTAAGACGACCACGCTACTAAATATCGCGTTATTATTGTCCTGTATGGGTTTTAGAGAATAGATAAGGTTATCTTCGTTTAAGCAAAACGAAATAAAAAAATAAGCCAGTTTTTTTATAAGAGCAAACAAATTTAGAATGTGTTTTGAATATTCATTGGTCAAACAGCCGAAGAACTATATGGTCACTCGTTTTATAATAAAGAGCGCCTAAGATCACTGAGCCTAGGCGCACCTGAAAGTCTTTGCACTTATAAATGCCTAGGATAACTGAGCATTTTAATAAACATCTAATTACGTTTCAAATGTATGATTGTGTCATGTGTCTCGCAGTACTGTCACTTTTATTTTCAATGTGTTCCTGTTTAAACACAACCTCGTTCCCAGGGCTTTTTATTTCTCATCGGCGCTGCGCTTATTCATCGGCGTCTGATATGCAAAAAAAGCTAACAGAGGTCCTGTGATCGAGGTTAGTTTCAACAATTACTAGGGTTGTTGATTTGATTAAATTTGTACACCCTCTTCAGTTACTTGCTTTGTAAACACTTTGCGTACAACAGAATTAAATGATATTCAAACCTTCCATTTAAACAGTTTATTTCGTACTGATAAGTAAAGTAACAAAAAAATCAAAAGTATTACAAATAAACGACTTTTCCTTCTAGATTGAATGTAACAGCTCTGACAACTATAAAACCATACAGATTATGCTAAATAAGCCTTTTTTTACTGCTACAATACATAAAATTGTAATATTTTTCAAGGTTATTCTTCAAGCATGGAGCGTGTCTGCTGCTCAATGTCATCAAGAAGAAAGACAGCGATTTATCTGAAAGTATTTATTTTAATCACACTACTCTTGACGCCCTGCACCATTTTACTGATGCAGAGAGTTAACAACAACATGAATACAGCATATGATACTTCAGAGGACCTATCGCCACGTAGATTTCATTCCAGCGTTGACAAACTGTTCAAGAGGGTGGATAGAAGTGTGAATGAACTTTCCAAACGAATTGAGAGACTGAAAAAACAAAAGTACAAATATGGTAGCAGTGATAAAATTAGAGCTAAAATGGAGAGAAACTTAGATAAACCAATACAACAATTGGTCAAGTCAGAAAGAATAAAAGGAAAATTTGTTCAGAATGAGGTGTACGAAATAAGATGTTTAAAAACTGTCAAATTATTAATTCTTGTCTTATCCAAAGGGAGAAATAAACAGCGAAGAGAATATATACGTAAAACATGGGGAAGGTTTAGTCCTATAAAAACAGACCAGGGAAAAATCCAAATGAATTGGAAGTTACTCTTCATAGTGGGATCTGCTACGGAGGAGGGTGTTACAACATTGGTTCATAACGAAGGACAACAAAAGCAAGATTTACTGCAATTCAATATTATGGAATTCCCTTTATTTCAAAGCTGGACAATAATGTCTGCTTTGGAATGGATTGACACGTGTTGTTTATATGAGTATGTCTTACTTATGCAAGACTCTATGTTTTTGAATACACCTGCTTTGTATAGTTTTATACACGATGCGAGTAAGCCAAGTAAATCTTTATACGCCGGTGTCATTGCTTTCGATAAAAAGGTACCCAGAGAAGGTCGATACTCTCTAAAGGTGAAGAATTATCCGAAAGATGTCTACCCTAGGCATGCAGATGGAGGAGCATTTATCATGTCTAGTGACGCAGTTAGTCAAACAGTGTCGAAATTTGGTTGGAGTAATACGTTACCGGACTCAGACGCTACGATAGGTCAATTTGTGTTGAAAGCTGGAATTGATGTGTGGTCACTGGACACACTGATAGCCAATGTAACGAAGGAACAATGTTTATACCGTTATAACACAATCTTGACGAAGCATAATGATGACGATGATTGTAAAAACTATTTATACAATCACGCATTAAAACAGATAGTTTCTCTATAAATCAGAGTGTTAGTACACTGTATCACTTTGTTATATCATTATATATTTAATAATTCTTTTAAGAGTAGTAAAAACAACAAAACTCAGTTTACCGGAGGCCTGGGTGAGTATTCAAAGTACTTAAAACGAGTCAGTTGGACGAAGTTTCAACCCAAAATAACGTTCAGATAGTTAAACGGGCAGTTTTAATCTTCCAGTATCTCAGCTAACGCGCTGTTTTCATAGCTATTAAAATATCGCTTCCCAACACTTACAAAAGAAGACCCAAGGAGCTATACATTCTCAAACTCCTTTTTTACGACATCCAGGTTCTTTGGGCCCTTCAATAAGGAAAATAAAATTTGATGAAAAAAACGTAGTCGCCCAGAATAAATTACGTAAAAATGGGTTTTCGTTAAAGAAAGTCGGTAAAAAATTGAATAAATTAGACACTGAATATTATTTTTCTCGGAGAAAAAAAAAATAAAAGGAGAAGCAACCGTTTTTTTATTGTTACAAACTGTAAGGTTTTGGCTGGTGGTTCCATGGAAATCTACATCTCTATAATAATAGCTGTCGTCTGTCTGTCTCTGCGCAAGATGGCACCTCAAGTAGCGAGACATACGAAATGCGGTATATATAAAGGACGTGCACCCCGTATATTTTTCCACGGGTTAACGACTAGTCTCTTTAATAATAGCCGTATTCCGTCTGTTTGTGTGTCCGCGAAAGCTACGTCCAGTACGAAAACACGAAACGCGATATATAAAGGACGGGCGACCCCATGGAAATTCCACGGGCTAAGGACTAGTCTCTTTAATAATAGCCGTCGTCTGTCTGTCTGTGTGTCCGCGAAAGCCGTGTCCCGTAACAGAAACACGAAATTTTTAAAATGTGCACCAACACCAAATGCGATATATTTCTGTCCCCTTTGTTGAAACGGGTTAATTTAAAGGACGGGCGACCCCGTGGATTTTCCCACGGCTAACGACTAGTCTATATTATAATACCGCATACGTCTGTCTTTCTGCCATGTAAAATGGTACCGAAAATAGCGAGAGGCACACAGTGCGGTTAAAAAAGAACGTGCGAACCCGTGGTTTTTTCCACAGGCCACTGATTGTAAGTACAGTTGACTCCCAATTTAAATCTCTATAATTCGAATATTTCTACAATTCGAACAGTTTTTTAGTCCCTTCAGCACGATTCTCTCCCTAATTCGAAGTTCAGTGTGTCAACAGAGCTTTGACAAATTGTCTTTCGAACGTTATTTTTTAAAACGTTAATCTTTCTACGTTTTTTCACTTCTTGATTGAAAATGTCCAAGAGACAAGATAAAAAAAAACATTCTGATAGCGAAGGCCTAACAGCAAAGCACTTGGTGATGCAACTTGTATTGTCGAAAGAGATCGTCTCTCCTAAGTAAAGCAATCAAATATTATATTCAACAGTTTTTTTCAAACAGTATCATAATATTGCACGCCAAGTTTTGCCATATATATATATTTTTAGGTGCTATGGACAAAAATTGTGAGTATTATCAAGATGTGAAGTTTGAAAATAAAGAGTGCTTCAAATTTTGCAACAATGGTATAAAGTTGCGTCTGGTAATTTGTCTCCTTACTCAGCTAAGGCGCTTGCAGACAGCAACTTTTCCACTCAAAAATTAACTAACTGAGCTCTTTTACTTGCTTCATTTGAAGCAAACCTCCGTCCTTCACCGGGCCCAGCCTCGTCCCCCGAACTTGTTTAACTTTTTACATTTGGACGTCTGCGTCCAAATATAAAACGCCTAACATGTCCTGGGCACGAGGTTGCTCCTGGCCGTGGACCACAATGCTTTCATATATGTGGTCAAATAGAGTAGAAGACTGTAATTGTTTACTCACAACCAATCAGAATTGTAGATTTAGATTTACAGTTGACTCTCCCTAATTCAAGGCTATAAGTACCGAACAAGGTGCATGGCGGCGTTTCCCCAGTACGTAATAAGAAAATTGCCTATGAAACTAAACCTTCGCGAAATCACTTTTTTTCTTTCCACAATATTTGTATCACACAATTCAAATAACTAGTGGGTGGCTCGTAGAGTTCTTTAGCAATGCGATGTCTTCTTCAACATAAATAAGATACTAGGTACGTCAGGAGTAACTTTACTATTCTAAAAACTATTGTAAAGTCTAGTTGCCTTTCAATCCGCCATGGAGGACCCCAGCTGTGGAATTCATTTTAGACCCAAAAAATTAAAATATTAGGAACATAGTACGCTTAAACCATCTGTCTAAGTCAGCAATTCGTAACAGTAATATTACCGTAAGCAAATAAAGAGTCAAAAGATTGGTGTTTGCATGTAAGAGTGTGTAGAAAATAGCTATTAGCTACTTAGGACGTCTTATTTATATAAACATATACAGTTGAGGCTCTCTTATTCTACGCTGTTTCATTCGATAAGCTCTCGTTTTCGATCAAATTAAAAGTCACCGTCAAATTTTCTTAAGGAACTATTATAAACAAAGCTCCATTACTCGGCATTCTCTTATTTGATAAGCTCTCTTTTTCGATACAATTTTAAGGTCCTGAGAAGGAGTTTTGCTCCTTTATTCGATTTCTAGAGTGTAAAAGGGCCTTTATACGGTTTCGAATTTCGAACGAATTTCAGGCTTCGAATTTTCGTTCGTTCGATTTCTAAAAGTTTATAAAACAAGCGGGTGAGGCGATACAAACAGTTACAAAACATGGCGACTGTATCGGTTAAATCAACGAAACAAAAACATAAAGATGTCGGTTTGGAGAGTTAGAAAAAGGAAAAACTAACAAGGAAGTTGGTTGATGTTTGATACTCCACAAAACACAATTTCTGCATGGAAAGTAAATAAATCCGAAATAGTCGAGGCATTTCAAAAAGGCAACTAAAGAGGCCAAAACTGACAAATTTGATCAAATTAATACAGCTATTCTTCAATTTTTCAAACGAATGCGGTCCGAGAATGTTTAACTCAATGATCAAGGAGAAGGCTTTATTTTTTGCAAAGGAACTTAGCATCAAAAATTTTCATGCCTTTGATGTATAGCTAGGGAAATGAAAAAAAAGGTAGCTAAGTTTTCTAAAGTTACAAATAGTTATAAATTTTAGGTAATCGCTCCTTTAAAATTTTCATATATTTTTCTTCTGCAATAAATTCAAGGCGGCATTGAACTTTCATTTCCAAATCTTCGTTTTCGTTCACAGCTTTCTTAGCACTAACCACTGCTTTGCATCGGTTGTGAGTCGAAGCCTTCAGAAAAAAATGTATCGTCTTAGCAAACTTTCCTGATCGACCAAGAGGAAGGTGACCAACAACAACTGCCTTCCCTTTTCGATACACAGCTAGCATACTTGTCTGTAACATTATCTGGCATAATTATTTGCATTCCGCTCTCTAATTCGACATTTACCCCCCAAATATCGAATACACCTTTACGATAATTCAATACACCTTTCCCGAATTTAAATTATCGATTACATCTTCGGCATGAAAACGAGGCACTTCTTAGTAAACTTTGTAAACATTAAAAATACAGCTGGTGAGTGTGATACTTTTATGCGTTGTGAATGATCTTTTATTGTGTATTTTTCTAAAGGATTGTAGGTTTTTCTTAACGAAACTACTTTTAATGTATTTAAAAACATACTTGTCTTGTAAAAGAAGAATATGTATTTGTGATGCAATCAGAAAAGTCAGCAAGAAATTTATCATAATTTAATCTATCCAGGTATATCGACCTCTCGACCTGGTAACTTTTGTTGCGTACCGTTATGCAAAAGTTTTACTCTTAATAAACCCAGAGTTAAACAGGCATTGCAATGTCTTCATTTCCATCGGATCCAAGTTTGAGAAAACAATGGGTAAGTATCATTTCAAGATATCGTAGAAGGTGAGGTGTGATGTGTCCACAGTAAACAAGAACACAAAAGTATGCGAAGTCCACTTTGAAGTACACTGTGTAAAATTAGGTTTTGGTTGCGAACGGAAAACATTAATCAATGGCTCTGTGCCAAATATATTTACGTTTAAACAAATACAACACAAAAAAGGAAAAGTCCGAAGAAAGAGCCCTTCCAGTAGTAGTCGAAACAGATTCTGAAAGCACATATGAAAGTTCTTTATCTGATTCTGCTGAGATCACTGAAGAACAACCTGGTTTTTTCACTCCTGATTAATTAGAAACTATCAAAACTGAGAATTCAATGTTAAAAGAAAAACTAATTGATGATACTTTAAACGGACTTTACTGAACAGCTAGGTGTGTGTAATGTTGATTTAATTTACATCAATCTTTTGGGATTAATACAGGATTTACACCAATAAACTCATAGGGTTGCGTTTTATTTGAAGTATTTGATATATTACTATTAGTAACAACCTTGATGTTATGTTCTAATGGTAGTAGTTGGTGTGACAATGTAGATCCTTCAAGAAAGTTCGCATGTTTAATTTCGCATGTTTAATATTGTTTTTTCTTTTTAGTGTACTGTTAATACAATGAGTAAAACCAACCCGTTTGTCAACCATAAGCATATCTTCTTGCAGTTTTAATATTCTTGGATTTATGTTACACAAACTATCATTAGTTCTAGGATCATATAACGTTAGATGGATACCTTTTTGTCAGCATTACTTTTTACAGGGCTGACCATAACTAAGTCTTTAAAAAAATTCTGTTTTTACTTGGAGCAAATGTAGTTGTTGATGTGAAAATGCTATCAGCAGATATGTATAGTTCATCCCTAAACTTTCTGCCACTCTCCAAAGTCTTAATAATTGCCACACCGTGCTGTTTACCACTATTTTGTCGATGCATTTCAATTTCTTTTATCGTGAACGGTGGCATTCCCTCCATGTTTTCCCTCACGCTTTTTCTTGAGTTTCATCGAAGACTAAATCTATATTTTCCTCAATTATTTTAAGCAAAATATCTCTCATAGTATTGTCTTCCTCCATGTTTATATGAACGCGAATAATGTTTACCAATATTTGCCTCGTTTTCATGCACGCAATATTTTATAAAATATAAATTCGGGAAAGGTGTATTGTACATGCATTCATACAGCTCTCCATCGTTTTACAATATCGGAAAAAAGGAGGTAAAAAACGTGGATTTAGAAGAGTTTGTTAGAAATAAAAGCGTTTTTCTCCAGTTTTTTAATTTCCTTTGTATCAATTTTTTTTTAATTTTCAGAAAAGATACAACTTATATATACTTTTCATTAAAGAAAAAACGCGGCAAAAAATTTATCACGATAGAACGTGTTTTTTTCCTTAATAAACTCTTATAAAAGTGTGATGTTTACCTCTCTCCGATCGCAAAATCAGCTGCAATGGAGTGTATTAGAGAAACTTCCCACTATTCGATAAGCTCTCTAATTCGATGAATATCTCATTCCTCTTGAATATCGAAATAGAGAGCGTCAAGGACGTGTTCGTAAAAAATAGGCAGGATTTTGGCCAATTGTGAACATTGGTATACCATGTTACATTTTTATCTCTGTACCTGATTTGGTATTGCCAGGAAAAATCTTGAATACATATTTTGAAGAATGAATGAACGTCTGTCGGACTTTTAATATCGATAAAGTATGAAGGGTGCTAATTATGTTGTACGTCGTGTGTCGGGACCAGTTAGCCCGGTGCTAAATAAAGTCGTTGCCCGAAAAAACCCTCCTAATTGCTTTCGTTTGGTCCGAAATTCAAATTACACGGCATCGGTTACTAAAAAATTCAATGATTATTGAAAAATACACGCTGTGTCACATTCGAATGCCGTAAATATGGGTCAAAGTCGTCAGTTTTGTGTAAACCAATCAGAATACCTTATTTTGGCCGGCAAGCCAAACACATAGCATGAAAATTCTTCGGATGTCGGTCGCTTTTTGACTCAGTCACACAAGAGAAAGGTCCGTAAATTAAAGGTCAACGGTCGCAGGGACTGCAGGATCACAGTACCCTATTATTTTTTACGATTCTTAGTAAAAATTGTGTCGCACTGACGTACACTGGATCCGCCCCTAAAATTGATAAATCTGTAACAGAAAACATATTTAAAATGTTAGGTTTTTATCCGAAGATTCAGATTGCGATATTTCATTTGGAACATAAATCAATAAAAAAGCAACAGTTTCAATTTTTTTCAGATTTGATCATAAAAAAATGATAATATGTAATATTATCCATACAAATAACGATTTACGATCGACTTGGTATTGTAAACCAACTGATACTGGCCTAATTATGAAGTTTTATGCTGTTGCACCCAAACGGTACAAACGTTCAGTAGTAGAAGGATTCATACATAGAGTATACACAGCATGAAGCAACAGGCCAGCGTTTCACAAAAGTCTTGAAGCAGTGAGGGTTGTTTAAAAACGAAATCTATATCCATCCGATTTTTATGACCCGATTATTGCTACTACACTAAAGAAATTGACATTTCGAAAACTAAAAACAGTTGTTCAACCACTCAAACCTACGATCAATAAGCTTTTCAAAAGTTGTGTAGAAAAATACCTGTCCAGGATTCCTGCTATGTTCGGCAAACGAGCCGACATTTACTCACACGATTTAGAGAACACAAAAATGGTCATAATAAACCAGTTCGTTGCCATTTCGATAATTGTGCACACCAAACTGTTGATGTTACTGACGTCAAAATCCTTGCCAGTACTAACCGTGGTAGTCAACATCTTTTAACCTTGGAATCTTTATTCATTAGAGAAATTAAACCTTCATTGAACACTAAAGATGAGTTCAGGAGCCGTGAACTAACCATCAAGTTTTAAACATGTGTATTATGTAAATATTATCACGAGAGTTTTAATTAGTGTACATACTGTTTTTAAAGGTACTGTCCCGTAAAATATTAAAACTTGATATTAGTTACATCTCAGCACAAAAGTAAAGAAAAAAGTATTTAAATACAACCAAAATTGTCTTTCATAAGTTTAAACTGAATTTGTTTACTTGACCATGCCATTCTCAATCGCCATCTTTACTGAACTTCGAACGCGGAAAAGGACTGGGTAAAAACATTAATATGCGCAATTTATGCAATGACGTATTCTTTGGGTTACCCCCGTGTAGAGACTGGCGCGTGCAGAAAGAGAAATAAAGAAAAAAAAGTTAATGATATTCCCAACAGAATTTTTTTACGTTTATCAATCATGTTCACAAGCAGAAATTAAAACATAATTGGATTTCAGTTTGAGCTAGAACGGCCCAATAACAAACAACAAATTCCCTCTTATAATGACGATGGCCCAGACGCACCAGAATTACCCGCTGCTTCTCGCACAGATTTATATATCAGTGAGTGGTGCTTATGTGAAAATTGCGAGAGGATGCCTTCAGCTGTTGAGTGTTTGTGCTGTAACGAGGTGGACACTATCAAATACTTACAACTACGGTACCTATATAATTTGACCTCACATTTTTCTACTGGTTGTATTATAAATGAGCGCCTGGGTACAAGGTTTCTATTGTGTTTTAGATAAGAAATGTATAACAGAGCATACTAAACAGAGCACGAAGATGTCAACGCGGTTGTGATTTTAAAGAACACTTTGTGGACAGCGTTAGTCGCTCTCCACGATCGGGAAAGCCGTGGACTTAAAAAATCCCTAGCACTCTTGAAATTTCTGTTGTCATAGTATTTCCAATCTTATTATTTGAGGATGATATTTTTAGATCTTATCGATATGCGGCATACCGCCAATTCTGTTGGTTTGTTCATAACCACTTGGGAAAAGGCGTTCGTCGGGTTATACCATCTTGTTTCGTGTCTAAGATACGTAGAGAATATCCAAGTACGAATGGGATGTATACTGGCTTCAAAGAAGGTGAAGAAATATCTCAAATTGATTTTTCTCGGACAAATGAAGTTGACGATGAGAATATTTGATTGTAAATTAAAAACAACAGTCTTTTGCAGGAGAGGCGTTCGATCGCACGCGCACGTCGTGGCACACGCGTAAATCGTTTCAGGCGTGCGATTAATTGAACGCCTGAAAAATTAATAATGAGTTTTAGAAATCAATCCTATAAAATCCCATTTTACAGCGTGCGATGGCAGCCTTCGAAATAATTTTTGGAGTCTCGTCAGACTTTCGTCGGACAAAACGTTGATAGATTTCCGTCTTCGCCGAACACTTTTAGATCTCAGAATTATCGAATAGTCCTGGTCATTTTCATCCACGAGCAAGCCTATTCATAGCCAACCTGACCATCCTAGCTAATTCACCAACTCCTGACTTAGCTAAAAGAACTACGTAGACATGAATGTCTTTTGCCTGGCCCCTTCGTCGTTGGTAACCAGGTCTTACACAAGAAATCCAGCCATGCGGTTCTTAACTTATGCGGAGGTGAACACCGACGGAGCACGGATGAATCAAGTCTGCAAAACTGCACTTACGGGCGGAACAGACATTTTATCATGGATTTAAGTGTAGATAATTTCTTCATTTGACAAAACAATTGGAAACCATAGCTGGTCCGAATTTACTGTGGTTTTTTTTCATGCCCCAAGTGTTATTTAAACAATTTTAATCTTTCTGGGGGCGTTTAATGGGCGTTTATTCGAAGCATTACGGTATAAATAGTATAAATATAAATAACCTCAAACCAAGTATTTCTTTTTGTTTGCTAATTGAGGTAGCTTTGGTAATAGAATAGGGGTATTGGGAACGAGGTTTATAATTGTGGAGGAAGTATAAAAGTATATAAAACACAATTTATTTAATGCGTTTGTATTTTCTATAATTCCTTCTTTTGCTGGTCGGCTTTCTGGAGTACAATATATGTACGATATGACAACAACAGTTGTCATATCGTTTGGTATATTACAAAAAATGATTCAGATTCGTCAAGGAGTTTAACTTGTAATGTCGCGTCAGATTTTTTCATTTCATCATCGCACGTTGCTGTCTGCGTTTAAGCATTGGCCACTCCAACGGATGTCTGCATAGATCTTTTACGTAAATAATCTTACCCGTGTCTGGTCTCAGTATCGGCACAAAAAATAAAGCAGCTTTAACATAATCTACTTTAATTTGTGTAGAGTCAGACATTCTGTTTGTGTGGACATTAAGTTCTATCTCTGAAAGTGAGTTGCATGCTTTGAAATTAAATATTCATAAATTGCTACATTTTTTTAAAAAGGGGGTAAAATATTTAAAAAAAAGATTAAATTAATCTGGTAATATTGTTCAGAGTAAAACAATCATTTTCTATTTACAATGTTTTGACTTGCCGAGAACCCAACGCTTACGTCACAACAAAATATTATTTTAGCCTCCCTTTCATGTAGAATGGCTTCGGTATAAATTTGCTTTTGACAACGTGCGATATGAAAAATTTGTAAACATAAAAGAAATGTTATTCAAGTTGTAAAACTTTAGAAATATAACCACTTACATTTTCGCAACAAATAAGAGAAGTGCAATTAAGTTCAGGCTACTTTTTTATTATTATATTTTTACTGGACAGTACCTTTAACCTATTTATTTAACTTTTACGATTTTAACCACTTTTATTGAACTGAAGATGGCGCTTACAGTCGAAATATATTTTCAAGGAAACTAACCATTGTCGTTTATTCAATTGAATACAATATGTAATTAAAATAAAGTTATTGTGCTATACCCTCCGTTAAATATATGTTACTTTATTGATACAGAAGAAAATTTAGAAAAATCTTCTTTCTAAAGCTTGGTTGTCACATGGGCTAACGATGACCTAACCATAGTGCGCATAATGTGTGTTAACCGATTTCAATTTTTTGGGCTGCGGGTACCTGATGTATTCGTTTACGGTGCATCGTTAGCTCTTTTGTAGCCGAATCTTATGCGAAAAAGAATAAAAAAGAAAGATGGAGGGAAAGTTTTTTTGTTATTACTATTTCAAAGAAGACGACGTAGCCTAGAAAGAAAGGAATAACAAAATTACGAAAAAGGAAACGACGTTGGGTCAGAAAGGCAAGGAAAATATTTCACCCTGAACGCTAACTCTTCTTCATCTTCTTCAAACGTAATTTTTTTAATTTTGTCAGCCATTTTAGTTTTAAAATGACCTTTCACAACGAAACATTACTTTTTCGTCAATTTCCTTCGTAGCTTAGATTTTGGAAGAAAAAAAAAGTGAATTTGTTACGTTAGTATCATTTTATATGAAAAGTTTCATGGAAATCAAGTAAATATTTTTTAAGTTATACCTGAAAGATCAAATTTAGCATTTTTTGAATATTTACATCCTTGCCTACGTTTTTTGAACATGTCATCAACTGTATTTTTATGCCATTTTCAATAATTATATAAATGTACAATAACATTCATTAGCATATAATACTCAACAAGTAGGGGCTTGGTGATAAGGTTCAATGCCTTCTACTTGCTCCTGCCATTTTAATGTGAACAATTAGCGCATATTTTTTCTTATGGACGAAATATATCGATATCTTTATCATTTTTCAAAAAGGGAACGGGACATTTTTAGTACCCCCCCCCTACCCCCGGCTTTTCAAAGTCCCCAAAAGCCCAGCCTAAGTAGGGTTAAATTGGGATTGTTCTTGGTATTTTTTGACAATTCTCTTGAGTAATTATTGCTTGTTTTATATACGTAAAATTATTTATAAATATTTATCTTTTTAACCCAAAGGGAGTAACGTCCTTCTTTGTTTTTATGATTATTCATTAGGAAATATAATGGTCGATAATTTTACTTCGTTAACTTTTGTTAACGAATTAATAGGCGCTTTAATTATAAACAATGGAGAATAACAAATCTTAAAAATCTTACATGTAAAATATCTATACGTGTCAAAATCATGAAGAGAGTTGGAGGACATATTATTCGAAAACGCAATTCAACCTTACTACTTTTATTGTGGGTTATTGCAATCGGCCTGATTTTAAACATCGTGTTTTATTACAGAACAAATTTAATCGCACCACTGACCATCACAAGCTACTACCATGACTCATATTCAGAAAAGGCATCTACCGAAATTACTTGGAGGAGTATCCTGAAACCATGCGAAGGAAAAACAGCATGGAGTAGAAGGGTTAAAGACAAATCCAAACGAACAAACGTAAGTTTAAGTGAGTTTTCTTTAACTTTTAATGGGTTAAGTGGTCGCGCGGAAATCGTAATCAATACGTATGACTCAAACGGAGAAAAAAAGCAGGCTGGAGGAGATTCTTGGATGATTCGAGTAAATGGAGCTGCCTCGATGTATGTCCAAATGCGAGACAACAACGACGGATCGTATCACACCTATTTTGAACTACCAGAAGTGGGCACATATAAAGTCGTAGCAATATTAGAGTTCAGTTTGTGTGATGGTTTACGTGACCCTCCACCATGGTGGTTTACAAATGGAACTCAACACGGTAAATATCAAACCGCCTTACTTAACGATGACGATGCCTATACGCAGGAGACTAAAACGTTAACACTTGATCATAAACATCCTACAAAGCCTACAGGACTTAATACACAGAAGCATAACTGTGAAAATTTGAACAAACCCGGCTATTGGAAACTACAAAACAACCAATTCAAATACGTTCTTTATGAGCAGGAAAAGATTTCAAGTAAGCAGCCCAAAAAATACACAGCATTTTGGGTATATGGCGACTCAGTTAGTGCTGTGTTCTCAAAATATGTGAAATACACCGTCTGTTCTTACTTTGAATTTTGTCACGTGACTTACACGTGGTTGTACCCACTGGGAATTGGCATTCCATATAAAAGCTACAAACACAAAGAGTTTGACAGTAAATTAATTTTAAGTAAATTAAAAGATTTATTATCGAAGAAAATGATGGCAACCAAACGCAGCGTCTTCTTGATCAATATAGGACTTCACGCTATTTCATGTTTGACTTTTAAACAGCTAACATTATTGTTTACTGACATTGTAAAAATGATTAAGACATTGAAGAAAACACAAGAACTACCGCAAATTATTTGGAAAAACACCACACCATCTTTTCGAAACGTCAATAAAGAAACTTTGCGATTTTTAACGAAACATCGCATCATGTTATGGAATGCGTTCGTGAAAGAAGTAGCATGTAAAGAAGGAATACCTGTATTGAATGTTCATGACATCGGTGCAGCTTATCCAAATGGAACTCTTGATGGAATCCATTTTAAAAATGGTACGTTCGAAAGTGCTGCACAATCTCTTGTAAATCATCTTGTTAAAGGTTTTAACTAGCTAATAAATGACGTATTTATCCAGCCTAAGGTCTCTTGAAATTCATATATAAAAAATAAAAACACAATTTCTTAAATTTTGCGTTAATTTTCTGGAGCGTTAATATCCTGGAATAAGGTATGATGAACAGATTTTAAAACATATTCTTCCAAGTTTATAAAGACTTAAAATATATAACAACTGCATTTTCTGCCAACTAATTTTTTTTTTCTTTTTCTGGTGCGTTAGAGAAATGTAAAAGTTTTTTTAGTTAGAATGAGGGAAATTTGTAATAAATTTCTTTGTAAATACTTCCCACTATGCAATCAAAAAATTGCACATGCAATTACAACCACGCGAAAAATCTAAACTTGTCGTTCGCAAAGTTAAATCTTCGCGAAAGTTCTCCTTCTCAACTATGCGTAAGCATACATTTTTTTCCACAGTATTTTGTATGACACAATTTCAATAATTGGAGGTTTACTCAAAAGAAGCGCTCATTTAATTTTGGGGTTGTAGGCATCTTTTTGTCCAAAATTTGTCACCTGATGTCCCGGCCACTAGCGCTTTCTTAATGGCTAACAAGTTTCTTTACCGGCGGCGCTCAATGTCAAAAGGTAACGAGAAAACCTGGCGGTTTGAACACACAATCCAGTATTTTCCCGGCTAGGAGAACCGCTTCGAAAAGGTCGAGCACCCCGCTGTAAATTGATAGCAGTCTGGATTTCTATGGCTAATAGACCAACCAAAATGTGGTCATTACGGAGTTTCATACCGCGCAGGTCTGGGCACTAGCGAAGCGCTTGTAGGGATAAATTTTTATATCCCCGCAGAGCGTAAAGCATTTGCTAAGAAAAACATGCAGTACGCAGAGAATTATTCACTTTTTCCCTTTGTATTTTCACTTTTAAACTGGTGCGATATATTGATTTTACAATTATTTAAAGGAAAGATGCTCAGTATTGACATTAGATTGCATATAATAATAATAATAATAATAATAATAATAATAATAATAATAATAATAATAATAATAATAATAATGTATATTTATAGTGGCAGTGCCCAAAATAATCTTTCAGCTTTTAGACAGCTTTCAGATTTTTTCCACTGGGCGCCACTTTTGAGAATTATTATACATCAGAATTATTTAATTGTGTTAAAAGAAAAGAAAAAGGTTAAAATATTTTATTGAGAATGTAAGAACTTAAAATTATTATTTAAAGTTATAATGTTTGCCAACTGCAGCCTTGAATTGTAGGAGACCATTTAATTTTCTGATATTATCTGGCAAACTATTCCAAAGCTTTGGAGATGAATATAAAAATGTTCTATTAAAACGCCTTGCACCACTTCGATGGGAAACTAACATATTACTTGTAGATGATCTGGTGCTGTGACAATGGTTGCTTTTAATTAATGTTAGCTTATTGCTCAAATATGTAGGTGAAATCTCATGGACAGCTTTAAAAATGGAAATACTTGAGTTGAAATTAAATAGAGAGTTCAGATCTGAAGCATCTCTACCCAAGAAAGTGTTTATGTTAAAAAATAAATTATTCACCTCCAAGGGGATGCCAGAACAATAGCAATTTGAGCTCAATCTGCCTCTATTCCTACCTCTATTTTTTAAACAAGGTTTTGTAAACATTCTAGGTACAGGGAATGTAATACACTTTATTCAATATAAAGCAGATTTAATTGTGGAAACCAAAAAACACAAACTTGACTAGAAGCCATGAAGCAGCTAGCTAGGTAATAAACTCTTAGGAGAAAATATTGAAGTGTGCGAAAATAATTTTAAAATGTTTGCCATGCAACGACAGCAACAAGAACGTCAATGGAGGATCTGGGACATTATTGTAATGTTACCCACAAACACCTATTTGATATGCAGTAAGGGGAAAAGTGCTGCTAATTAAGCGATTTTTTAAATTTAAGAGTAAGACAAAGCAATATTAGGCTATATATAACATTTTTTTAAGATCCCAGTTCATCCCTATTTGATACGCAATCACTAAATCTATCATTTTACCTTCCTAAATATAAGGCTAAGCTCAGTGTAGTAGCTATGTACACAATTTAGAATAGGCGTGGCAGAGATTCTTTTTCATTTATTCAAGCGATTTTTTACAGGTGATTCGAGCCACGTATCCTTAAAAAATGGTGGACAACAAATGATGTAATTTGCCAAATTAGGATTCCAGGATTTTGAATTTGTTAGCTTAATACTTCTTTACCATAATTCCATTGAACATGCGTTTCTACGGCTCTCCATCGTTTTACAATATCGGAAAAAAGGAGGTTTTTTTTAAAAAAAACGTTGTTAGAGATGAAAACGTGTTTTCTCCAGTTTTTTTTAACTTCCTTGGTATCAATTTCTTTAAAATTTTCAGAAAAAGTTAATAATAATAAGATACAACTTATGTATACTTTTCATTAAAAACAAAACGCAGCAAGAAAAGTTATCACGAAAGAACGTGTTTTCTCCTTATAAAAGCGTGATGTTTACCTCTTCCGATCCCAAAATAAGCTGCGATAGAGTGTTAGTTTTCCCGAAATTATCGTAAAGGTGTATTGGCATTCGTCATCCAAATTAGGCTAGATTAGGACGTATAAACGCATCTGCGCTGGCTTTGCGTAAAAGTTTCGCCAATGTGTTCATTTTTTTATTCGAAGAGGAAGAAAGGCTAAACCAAACACACATTCCTGCGGATTGTGTAAATAAGAAAAAAAAAGTGAGAGCTTATTTTAGGGACGGGGGAAGGAAGTGTAACGCTTAAATGATCTCCTACAAAAACTGTGTCCGTCTGTCTGTGACAGGCAAAGTGGATGTATTTATTTGCCTTTGATGTCGCCGAAAGAATTATGTCTCAAATGTTAATGGATAAATTAAAAGTCACGGCGTCAATAATTTAAACTAATGAAGCCATCAAAATACTTTTAAACCCTCATATCTCTTCAACCGTTTGATAAAACCACGTAATCCTATATATTTTTTGATCAGTGTTCCAAGCTCTATAGTATAGAAGATACAGGTAAAACATTTATTCAAATATATTTTTGTACATTGACAGGTATTTGTTGGACGTCAGCGAAATTTTTAAACACTTATAACTCCCTAACCGTTCGTCGAAATTACGTGACCTTATACATTATCTTAATCATGTTTTTAATTTCTCCACAAGGAAATAAACACTTAAACAAATTACTAAAAATGTTCGTATTTATATGAACGGGCCACTGCTGAAGTCATTAAAATTTAAGTGACGGTTCCCTTTTCTATTGTTTTTCTGCCTAAGAGGATTTCTCTACGGGCCTTATCCACTAATTAGGAAAAGCGGCGCTTTTCCGGGGGACAGGAAGTGGTGGTTGGGGTTTCGGTACTATGTCTACTAGAGTCGCAACCTCATTCTTAGGGTCTTATTCCCCTGAAGCCGTTATTGCGGAGCGGCCAACAGTTTTCGCCGCTATTGAATTCATCAAAAAGGTGAAATATCTTTTATTGAGTTTAGCAAAGGCGTTGATACGTGTAAATATGGTATTCGATGTGGAAATCGTTTTGGAACGACACTTATCATTAATAGCAGTTAATAGTCTTAAATGGAATACTTCCTGCTTTTTCCAGGCTAATCCCCTTGGTTATTAGCTCTTAACCTTTTCAGTAACCTTTGTTTCTTCACATGCTAAAAATCTTTTACGTATTTTTCGACTCCAAAAGTACTACAAAGAAAACAACGTGAAAACGGTTTAACATGATTTGCTTAAATATTTTCATGAGCGCATTCCCTGTATCAAAAATGAAGAAAAAGAGTTAGAAAAAAGATTAGGTTGTTAACGCTTTTATTTTCTAAGAATATGTTTAATCACTAGTTGTTAACCCGTGTAAAATCCCCGGGGTCGCTCGTCCTTCATATATTGCATTTTACGGACAGACAATCAAAATACGGCTATTACCATAGGACTGCTCATTACCCGCGGGAAAGTCCACGGGGTCGTCCGTCTAATTTAGTTATTGATCCATCCTTTTGTTTTACAATTATTCATTAGTAAAGAGAATAAAGGTTAATCTTAAAATCATTCTTGGCGAATTAAAAAGCGCTTTAATAACACATCTTAAATATAAAATATGTATACGTGTCAAAATCATGAAGAGAGTTGGAGGACATATTATTCGAAAACGAAATTCAACCTTACTACTTTTATTGTGGGTTATTGCAATCGGCCTGATTTTAAACATCGTGTTTTATAACAGAACAAATTTAATCGCACCACTGACCATCACAAGCTACTACCATGACTCATATTCAGAAAAGGCATCTACCGAAATTACTTGGAGGAGTATCCTGAAACCATGCGAAGGAAAAACAGCATGGAGTAGAAGGGTTAAAGATAAATCCAAACGAACAAACGTAAGTTTAAGTGAGTTTTCTTTAACTTTTAATGGGTTAAGTGGTCGCGCGGAATTCGTAATCAATACGTATGACTCAAACGGAGAAAAAAAGCAGGCTGGAGGAGATTCTTGGATGATTCGAGTAAATGGAGCCGCGTCCATATATGTCCAAATGCGGGACAACAACGACGGATCGTATCACGCCTATTTTGAACTACCAGAAGTGGGCACATATAAAGTCGTAGCAATATTAGAGTTCAGTTTGTGTGATGGTTTACGTGACCCTCCACCATGGTGGTTTACAAATGGAACTCAACACGGTAAATTTCAAACCGCCTTACTGAACGATGACGATGCCTATACGCAGGAGACTAAAGCGTTTACACTTGATCATAAACATCCTACAAAGCCTACAGGACTTAATACACAGAAGCAAAACTGTAAATACTTGAACAAACCTGGCTACTGGAAACTACAAAAAAACCAATTCAAATACGTTTCGTATGAGCAAGAAAAATTTTTAAGTAAACAGCCCACCAAAAAATATACAGCAATTTGGGTATATGGCGACTCAGTTAGTGCTGTTTTCTCAAGATATGTGAAATACACCGTCTGTCCTTATTTTGAATTTTGTCACGTGACTTACACGTGGCTGTACCCACTGGGAATTGGCATTCCATATAAAAGCTACAAGCACAAAGAGTTTGACAGTAAATTAATTTTAAATAAATTAAAAGATTTATTATCGAAGAAAATGATGGCAACCAAACGCAGTGTCTTCTTGATGAACATAGGACTTCACGCTATTTCTTGTTTGACTTTTAAACAGCTAACATCATTGTTTACTGACATTGTAAAAATGATTAAGACATTGAAGAAAACACAAGAACTACCGCAAATTATTTGGAAAAACACCACACCATCTTTTCGAAACGTCAATAAAGAAACTTTGCGATTTTTAACGAAACATCGCATCATGTTATGGAATGCGTTCGTGAAAGAAGTAGCATGTAAAGAAGGAATACCTGTATTGAATGTTCATGACATCGGTGCAGCTTATCCGAATGGAACTCTTGATGGAATCCATTTTAAAAATGGTACGTTCGAAAGTGCTGCACAATCTCTTGTAAATCATCTTGTTAAAGGTTTTAACTAGCTAATAAATGACGTATTTATCCAGCCTAAGGTCTCTTGAAATTCATATATAAAAAATAAAAACACAATTTCTTAAATTTTGCGTTAATTTTCTGGAGCGTTAATATCCTGGAATAAGGTATGATAGAACAGATTTTAAAACATATTCTTCCAAGTTTATAAAGACTTAAAATATATAGCAACTGCATTTTCTGCCAATTACGTTCTTGGTCGAATTTTTTTTTTCTTTTTCTGCTGCGTTAGAAAAATGTAAAAATTTTTTTAGTTAGAATGAGGGAAATTTGTAATAAATTTCTTTGTAAATACTTCCCACTATGCAATCAGAAAATTGCATATGCAATAACAAGCACGCGAAAAATCTAAACTTGTCGTTCGCAAAGTTAAATCTTCGCGAAAGTTTTCCTTCTCAACTATGCGTAAGCATACATTTTTTTTCCACAATTTTTGTATGACACAATTTCAATAATTGGAGGTTTACTCAAAAGAAGCGCTCATTTAATTTTGGGGTTGTAGGCATCTTTTTGTCCAAAATTTGTCACCTGATGTCCTGGCCACTAGCGCTTTCTTAATGGCTAACAAGTTTCTTTACCGGCGGCGCTCAATGTCAAAAGGTAACGAGAAAACCTGTCGGTTTGAACACACAATCCAGTATTTTCTCGGCTAGGAGAACCGCTTCGAAAAGGTCGAGCACCCCGCTGTAAATTGATAGCAGTCTGGATTTCTATGGCTAATAGACCAACCAAAATGTGGTCATTACGGAGTTTCATACCGCGCAGGTCTGGGCACTAGCGAAGCGCTTGTAGGGATAAATTTTTATATCCCCCGCAGAGCGTAAGGCATTTGCTAAGAAAAACATGCAGTACGCAGAGAATAATCTTTCAGCTTTTAGACAGCTTTTAGATTTTTTCCACTGGGGGCCACTTTTGAGAATTATTATACATCAGAATTTTATAATTGTGTTAAAAGAAAAGAAAAAGGTTAAAATATTTTCTTGAGAATGTAAGAACTTAAAATTATTATTTAAAGTTATAATGTTTGCCAACTGCAACCTTGAATTGTAGGAGACTATTTAATTTTCTGATATTATCTGGCAAACTATTCCAAAGCTTTGGAGATGAATATAAAAATGTTCTATTAAAACGCCTTGCACAACTTCGATGGGAAACTAACATATTACTTGTAGATGATCTGGTGCTGTGACAATGGTTGCTTGTAATCAATGTTAGCTTATTGCTCAAATATGTAGGTGCAATCTCATGGACAGCTTTAAAAATGGAAATACTTGAGTTGAAATTAAATAGAGAGTTCAGATCTGAAGCATCTCTACCCAAGAAAGTGTTTATGTTAGAAAATAATTTATTCACCTTTTTTAAAGATGAGTTATTAGCATTACACCATGTTGGTGAACAATAATATAAATATGGCATGACAAGAGCATTCATGAGTAATTGTTTTGTTTCATCGTTTAAGTATGAACTAGTGTATCTTATTTTATTGAATTTATAATATGATTTACTAACAACGCTTTTGATGTGACTTTTCCAACTCAGGTTACTATCAAAGATAACCCCCAGGTACTTCACCTTCTTTCTTGAAGTTAATTCAATGCCATCGTATGATATAATGATGTCTGTGCATGCTTTAAGTTTTGTTTTATTTCCAAAAAAGATCACTACAATTTATCAGTATTTACTTTATTAATGGTGACTTAATTAATGTGGATCCATTGCTTGACATTATTTAATTCAATTTCAAGTGCAGATTTAAGTTCAATAGGAGAATTACAGCTTTGAATAATTATTGTGTCGTCTGCATACAGATGGAAGTAAGAGTTGTGAATTGCAGATTCTAAATCATTAATATAAACAAGAAACAATAACGGTCCAAGGACTGATCCTTGAGGGACTCCATAGGACTCCTCTGGTATCACATCTGACATAGTGTGTTCACCAAGGTGACTTAGTGTCTATTAGAAAGGTAAGACTCCAACCAATCAAAAGAACCATCTCGAAAACCATAACAGTAT
Organism: Hydractinia symbiolongicarpus; assembly: GCF_029227915.1. Classification (NCBI taxonomy): domain Eukaryota; kingdom Metazoa; phylum Cnidaria; class Hydrozoa; order Anthoathecata; family Hydractiniidae; genus Hydractinia; species Hydractinia symbiolongicarpus. The sequence continues at coordinate 22,218,556 of NC_079883.1, forward strand.
AACTATTTTAAAAGAATTTTATGGTCCACTGTATCAAAAGCCTTTTTAAAATCTATCTAAACAGCACCAACATATTTGCCTTAACCTATTTCATTTAAAATATAATCTGACACATCAATCGCAGCAGTAGAAGTGGAATGGAGATTTTAAAAACCAGATTGTTTGCAATTTAATAAATTATTCTCCAATAGAAACTCAACCAGGCTCTTTTATTTTTCCAACATGATGGAACATAACCAGTAGTTGAATTTCCGCGCCCGAAGGCGTAGGAAATTCTTTAAAACCGTCGTTTTTTCTTTCGGAGCATTTTTTAAGAAAAAATCGACCCTGGGATTTCACGTTCCTCTGAGATGAGGATAGATAACTGATTAACTAACTAATCCTGCCCCAAATGGTCAATTGCAACGTCACAGATTTAAACTTCGTACCCAAGCTCCCTAAGTACCGGGAAGTCATCTAAATGACGTTTCAGGCCAAAATTGGTATTTGTTTTTAACAAAATTTGGCACAGTTAACAAAAAAAGTATGCTGAACATAACGGTGACATCATAATTTTGATTATTGTCACCTAAATGTCATTTTAGGCCAAAATTGGTCCAAAAATTAAAACTACTTTATTTTCAACAAAATTTGACACAGTTAACGTATGCTGAACATGATGGTGACATCAAAATTTTAGTTTTTTGCCACCTTAATTGTCATTTTAGGCCAAAATTGGTCCAAAAATTAAAACTACTTTATTTTCAACAAAATTTGGCACAGTAAACAAATAAAGTATGCTGAACATGGTGGTGAGATCAAAATTTTGATTTTTTGTCACCTTAAATGTCATTTTAGGCCAAAATTGGTCCAAAATTTAAAACTACTTCATTTTTAACAAAAATTGGCAAAGTTAACAAAAAAAAGTATGCTGAACATAATGGTGACATCAAAATTTTGATTTTGTCACCTAAATGCCATTTTAGGCCAAAATTAGTCCAAAAATTAAAACCACTTCATTTTCGGTCAAATTTGGCACAGTTAGCAAATAAAATATGCTAAAAATGATGATGATAGAAAAATGTGATTTTTTGTCACCTAAATGTCATTTCAGGCCAAAATTTGTCCAAAAATTAAAACTACTTTATTTTCGACAAAAAATTGGCACAGTTAATAAAAAAAGTATGGTGAAAATGATGGTCACATCAAAATTTTGATTTTTTGTCAACTAAATGCCGTTTAAGACCATACACGTTTAAATCGCAAGACTTTCAACCATAGATGATAGGCTGTATTTTTTGTTAGCCTTTTTTTTTAAAATGTGAGTTTATTATGATACGTTTCGTTTTGTTTGCGTTTGTTGTAAGATATAATGTCACTTGTGTGCTTTATCTTCAGAGCTTCATGCTCCAAACCTCTTCGAATGTCTGGCATGATAACACAACAAATTAGCAGGTTGTCATCAAATATTTTGGTAGCGAGCGGAAATTCTTAGAGCCCCCAGGGCTTCTTGTTAATGATTTGTTAAACAATTTGGTGAGAACAGGTGAAAAAACTTGGAGGCCAGCTTTCAACACTCTCACTCCTATCTTATCTGTACCCGTGGCCTTATTGTTTCTTAGACCAGTTATTATTTTGGTAACAGTATTTTCATCAACTTCTTTAAATATAAAGTTTTTATCATTACATTTTATGTTGACATCAGATGCGTCAGAAGTAAATTTTTGAGCAAGGGTACTACCGATGGTAGCAAAGAAGGAGTTGAAAGAGTTCGAAATACCTTTAGGGTCATTTATTTCCATGCCGTTCTTAGAGATGGAAGATGGAACATTCTTGTTCTCTTTATCAGGAACAAGTTCCTTAAGAGTTTTCCATAGGCGTTTAGGATCCGATGCGTCCTCATTTATTTTATTGCCATAATGATGACCTTTCAACCTTTCTTTCATTTTATTGACTTGATTTCTTTTGGAATTGAATTTGTCCCATTTAGCAATTAATTTAGTTTTTGAGGCTTTTTTCTTTAAGAAATCCCTCTCTTTTATAGCATGAATAAGGTCGTCATTTAGCCATTGAGGGCATTTTTCTTTGACACGGCTAGATTTAACAGGAGCATGTTGATCAATTATATTATCAACAACTTTATTAAAGATATTACAAGCTATGTCAAGATTGTCTTTATTTAAAATTTTATTCCAGTTTACAGAATGCAAGTCATACAAAAAGTTTTCTTTGTTAAAGTTCTTAAAAGATCTTGATTTAATAACTTTTGCAGGAATTTTAACCTTTTTCCATTTACGAATGGCATATATAAAAGAGTGGTCACTCAGACCCATATCAAGACAGAGGAGTGACATATATGCTCACTGTTGGAAACAAAGAGATCAATTAAAGTAGATGAAGAAATAGTTGTGTGAGTATCCTTATCAATAAACTGCTTCAAGTTACAGGAGACAAGACAATCTTTCAGAATTCTAGTCAAGTTATTAGGTTTATTAAAATTGCAGTTTAAATCACCTAAGATGAAAACTTCTGGATTTTTCGGAAGGTTTTTTAAGCAGTCCTTGATATATCGAGACAGTCGTTTCACCATGACAAGATCTTTTCCCTTTGCAGGTGGGTCATTTTTCGCGCTTGTACGAAGATGGGCAATTTTCTACGAAGATTGGCATTACAATTGCTGTACAAAAATTATGCAACGAATAATTTGGTTTAGAAATGAATATCTAAGCATTGCTAAATACATTCAGTAAACATTATAAGATCTTAAATATTCTCTGAACGTTAATTTTTGACCATTATTATCTAATGATTGTACCAACTTCGTACAACCTAAATAACTGTGTACGAGGTTGGGCAACGTCATTGCTCCCACTTAAAACTTGATTCTTATTCATACCAACTTTACGACTTCAAATACTATATACGAGGTTGGGCCTACTTAAATTCTTCTAATTTATTTGAATTTTTCTGATTTGAACCAACTTCATACAACTGAGATAACTTTGTACGACGTTGGGCCCACTTCACTTCTTCTACTTAGGTTGAATTTTTTTGAACAATACTAGCTTTGTACAACTTGGAATTTTTTTCTCCGAAGTTTTCGTTTCATAGCACGTGGAACGTTGTCTGTTCTTCCACATAAAAAATCCATTATTGTTTTATCAGTCTGTTCGGGTATTATTACGGAATTCCGTTTAGTCCTTTCAACTTCCAACCATTCCTAAAATGTTTCTTCCATGTACCTCTTTTCAGTCTCCATTGTGCTAAACATAAAAACACGCGTTCAAAGTTTTAATGTAAATTTTAAAATGTGTGTTCGAAAAAGTACTCGAAGAGGATTCGAAATTTACCTACCTTTTCCTATCGAAATAACTTAAAAGGTTAGAAAAAATAATATATTGAAAGTTTTTGCGTTCTTCTCCGTTCTCACTCAATTATTAACAAAACCATGCTTACAAAAACAGTTTCGTACGAGCCACGCAAAAAAATCAAACTACCATAAAAAGGCCGTCCAAATATAAAAAGCCTAACAGGTCCTGGGGACGACGTTAATGATATTTTAAAAAAGTTATTATTTTATTATAAAAGTTTTATTTTTTGACGATATTTGCCGCTGTACGAAGATGGTCAGTTTTGTACGAGGATGGTCACTCTCAGCGCTACGGCAAAAAAGCACAACTTCGTACAGTGAATGACATCGTACGGAACATACGTATTAGTTGAAGAAACACCAGGCAGGATTTTGCATTTCTGCCTCTTTTTGCAGCACTAACCAGAATAGTTGTGAAAAACTGACCATTACTTGGGCCATCGAGACAAATGAAAACAAGCCAAAAATTTGTCCCTACAAAGCGCTTCGCTAGCTCCCAGACGGTATGAAACTCCGTAATGAAAATCTGTCGATTCAAGAAAAAGAACTTGTACGGGAATATGAAATAGACTTCATAAGATGAACAATTATTAATACACTATAATGAATACAACATTTTTTCTCATTATACCTGTAAAAAAGAATGATAATAAAAATAATAATAATAAATATTACATATTTAAAGTGGCTAGCCTAGAAAACCACAAAAACCTATAGTTAGTGGATTTTCACTGTGGGCCACTAGAACAAAAATATGTTTGTTATATTAGAAGTAAGTGACAGCAAAAACTGCTATTCATTCCATGCGTTCTTAGGTATTATGGCCTGAATCTTAGAAATTTATGTGGTGAAAAGGTACATATTGTAAAATAATCAAGTACCTTAAAAAACGACAGAAGTTTATTTCTAAATTTATAATTATCAAAGTCACACCATTTCAACATCACTATGTAAGTATAGGTATATATGAAAATATAAACAACAGATCACAAGATTAAAGAAATCCAGTTAAATAAAGTTAAAAAGAAATGTAAAGTCATATTGGCGAAACTAGTGTACGATTTTCGGTTGAGGGAAAACACGGACGTTTCACGGTCAAACTCTCACAAAAAAAGCTTTGATTAAAGAAGAACTACAAGTAGATATCTAAAGTAAAGCAAGGCTAAACTAACACACCTAAGACTACACAATAGGACAGGTTTAAAGTTAGAAAACAAAGAATCTGTGAAAAATTCAGCCCCTATTTTTCAAGAGGTGACCAGGTGAATGGCGTGTTTTCCCTCAAATCATATTGGCTACCCTGAAAAATGCGGACTTGTTATTGGTTTAAAAGTATCACGTGACATTTTCCGACCCGGAGAATGCACGAGCAAGCGCAATAGCTATATGCACTTTAAAAATATAGCTATATATACACATATATGTATGGCTTCAATACTTCAAAATTTAGCTAAATAAATAACAAGGGTTCTTCAACTTCACATCATATTTCCAAAGGTATCAAGAGACGATCAATACATGTCGCAACATCTTTCTTCTTGTATATAAACAAACGAACCGGTGAAGGATTACGTAATGTATTTTTTTGTAAAAATCTAGTAAAAAGCACATCGTGCATGGATATCAAAGGGATGCCGGAACAATAGCAATTTGAGCAATCTGTCTCTATTTCTACCTCTATTTTTTAAACAAGGTTTTGTAAACATTCTAGGTACAGGGAATGTAATACACTTTATTCAATATAAAGCAGATTTAATTGTGGAAAGCAGAAAACACAAACTTAAATAGAAGCTATGAAGCAGCTAGCTAGGTAATAAACTCTTAGGAGAAAATATTAAAGTGTGCGAAAATAATTTTAAAATGTTTGCCATGCAACGACAGCAACAAGATTGTCAATGGAGGATCTGGGACTTTATAATGTCGCCCTCACATACCTATTTGATATGCAGTAAGGGGAAAGGTGCTGCTAATTAAGCGATTTTTTAATTTAAGAGTAAGACAAAGCAATATTAGGCTATATATAACATTTTTTAAGATCCCAGTTCATCCCTATTTGATACGCAAGCACTAAATCTATCATTTTACCTTCCTAAATATAAGGCTAAGCTCAGTGTAGTAGCTATGTACACAATTTAGAATAGGCGTGGCAGATATTCTTTTTCATTTATTCAAGCGATTTTTTACAGGTGATTCGAGCCACGTATCCTTAAAAAATGGTGGACAACAAATGATGTAATTTGCCAAATTAGGATTCCAGGATTTTGAATTTGTTAGCTTAATACTTCTTTACCATAATGCCATTGAACATGCGTTTTTTTACGGCTCTCCATCGTTTTACAATATCGGAAAAAAGGAGGGTTTTTTTAAAAAAAACGTTGTTAGAGACGAAAACGTGTTTTCTCCAGTTTTTTAACTTCCTTGGTATCAATTTCTTTAAAATTTTCAGAAAAAGTTAATAATAATAAGATACAACTTATGTATACTTTTCATTAAAAACAAAACGCAGCAAGAAAAGTTATCACGAAAGAACGTGTTTTCTCCTTATAAAAGCGTGATGTTTACCTCTTCCGATCCCAAAATAAGCTGCGATAGAGTGTTAGTTTTCCCGAAATTATCGTAAAGGTGTATTGGCATTCGTCATCCAAATTAGGCTAGATTAGGACGTATAAACGCATCTGCGCTGGCTTTGCGTAAAAGTTTCGCCAATGTGTTCATTTTTTTTTTCGAAGAGGAAGAAAGGCTAAACCAAACACACATTCCTGCGGATTGTGTAAATAAGAAAAAAAAGTGAGAGCTTATTTTAGGGACGGGGGAAGGAGGTGTAACGCTTAAATGATCTCCTACAAAAACTGTGTCCGTCTGTCTGTGACAGGCAAAGTGGATGTATTTATTTGCCTTTGATGTCGCCGAAAAAATTATGTCTCAAATGTTAATGGATAAATTAAAAGTCACGGCGTCAATAATTTAAACTAATGAAGCCATCAAAATACTTTTAAACCCTCATATCTCTTCAACCGTTTGATAAAACCACGTAATCCTATATATTTTTTGATCAGTGTTCCAAGCTCTATAGTATAGAAGATACAGGTAAAACATTTATTCAAATATATTTTTGTACATTGACAGGTATTTGTTGGACGTCAGCGAAATTTTTAAACACTTATAACTCCCTAACCGTTCGTCGAAATTACGTGACCTTATACATTATCTTAATCATGTTTTTAATTTCTCCACAAGGAAATAAACACTTAAACAAATTACTAAAAATGTTCGTATTTATATGAACGGGCCACTGCTGAAGTCATTAAAATTTAAGTGACGGTTCCCTTTTCTATTGTTTTTCTGCCTAAGAGGATTTCTCTACGGGCCTTATCCACTAATTAGGAAAAGCGGCGCTTTTCCGGGGGACAGGAAGTGGTGGTTGGGGTTTCGGTACTATGTCTACTAGAGTCGCAACCTCATTCTTAGGGTCTTATTCCCCTGAAGCCGTTATTGCGGAGCGGCCAACAGTTTTCGCCGCTATTGAATTCATCAAAAAGGTGAAATATCTTTTATTGAGTTTAGCAGAGGCGTTGATACGTGTAAATATGGTATTCGATGTGAAAATCGTTTTGGAACGACACTTATCATTAATAGCAGTTAATAGTCTTAAATGGAATACTTCCTGCTTTTTCCAGGCTAATCCCCTTGGTTATTAGCTCTTAACCTTTTCAGTAACCTTTGTTTCTTCACATGCTAAAAATCTTTTACGTATTTTTCGACTCAAAAAGTACTACAAAGAAAACAACGTGAAAACGGTTTAACATGATTTGCTTAAATATTTTCATGAGCGCATTCCCTGTATCAAAAATGAAGAAAAAGAGTTAGAAAAAAGATTAGGTTGTTAACGCTTTTATTTTCTAAGAATATGTTTAATCACTAGTTGTTAACCCGTGTAAAATCCCCGGGGTCGCTCGTCCTTCATATATTGCATTTTACGGACAGACAATCAAAATACGGCTATTACCATAGGACTGCTCATTACCCGCGGGAAAGTCCACGGGGTCGTCCGTCTAATTTAGTTATTGATCCATCCTTTTGTTTTACAATTATTCATTAGTAAAGAGAATAAAGGTTAATTTTAAAATCATTCTTGGCGAATTAAAAAGCGCTTTAATAACACATCTTAAATATAAAATATGTATACGTGTCAAAATCATGAAGAGAGTTGGAGGACATATTATTCGAAAACGAAATTCAACCTTACTTCTTTTATTGTGGGTTATTGCAATCGGCCTGATTTTAAACATCGTGTTTTATAACAGAACAAATTTAATCGCACCACTGACCATCACAAGCTACTACCATGACTCATATTCAGAAAAGGCATCTACTGAAATTACTTGGAGGAGTATCCTGAAACCATGCGAAGGAAAAACAGCATGGAGTAGAAGGGTTAAAGATAAATCCAAACGAACAAACGTAAGTTTAAGTGAGTTTTCTTTAACTTTTAATGGGTTAAGTGGTCGCGCGGAACTCGTAATCAATACGTATGACTCAAACGGAGAAAAAAAGCAGGCTGGAGGAGATTCTTGGATGATTCGAGTAAATGGAGCCGCGTCCATATATGTCCAAATGCGAGACAACAACGACGGATCGTATCACGCCTATTTTGAACTACCAGAAGTGGGCACATATAAAGTCGTAGCAATATTAGAGTTCAGTTTGTGTGATGGTTTACGTGACCCTCCACCATGGTGGTTTACAAATGGAACTCAACACGGTAAATTTCAAACCGCCTTACTGAACGATGACGATGCCTATACGCAGGAGACTAAAGCGTTTACACTTGATCATAAACATCTTAAAAAGCCTACAGGACTTAATACACAGAAGCAAAACTGTAAATACTTGAACAAACCTGGCTACTGGAAACTACAAAAAAAACAATTCAAATACGTTTCGTATGAGCAAGAAAAATTTTTAAGTAAACAGCCCACCAAAAAATATACAGCAATTTGGGTATATGGCGACTCAGTTAGTGCTGTGTTCTCAAGATATGTGAAATACACCGTCTGTCCTTATTTTGAATTTTGTCACGTGACTTACACGTGGCTGTACCCACTGGGAATTGGCATTCCATATAAAAGCTACAAGCACAAAGAGTTTGACAGTAAATTAATTTTAAATAAATTAAAAGATTTATTATCGAAGAAAATGATGGCAACCAAACGCAGTGTCTTCTTGATGAATATAGGACTTCACGCTATTTCTTGTTTGACTTTTAAACAGTTAACATCATTGTTTACTGACATTATAAAATTAATTAAGACATTGAAGAAAACACAAGAAGTACCGCAAATTATTTGGAAAAACACCACACCATCTTTTCGAAACGTCAATAGAGAAACTTTGAGATTTTTAACAAAACATCGCATCATGTTATGGAATGCGTTCGTGAAAGAAGTAGCATGTAAAGAAGGAATACCTGTATTGAATGTTCATGACATCGGTGCAGCTTATCCGAATGGAACTCTTGATGGAATCCATTTTAAAAATGGCACCTTTGAAAGCGCTGCACAAACTCTTGTAAATCATATTGATAAAGGTTTTAACTAGTAGTTGTGCGATTGTAAATTTGTTGTAATTTCACCAAGGTTAATATGTAGCATGTTTCGTTGCAAGTTTGATCTTAAGACTTCCCGCCTATTTTTCAAATTTAAATACCCGTAAAATTAGTAAGCGCCTAGAAACCAGGTTGGCAAAAAAACAAGACCCAGCGTATTTTGTTGGAAGTTAATGCGAACAGACTTTCACAACTAGGTTATCACATTAAGCTCAATGAAACATTCTACTACTCTCTGGTGTGTAATAGAAGTCCTCTCCTCCCATTTTTCCAACCTCAACCCCTGGCTAATAATATTTGAGGTGATTATACAACCCCAACCCCCGTCTATTAAGCTCTCAATTATTGTTGGCATTCTGGTGACTTGTACTTAGATTCAATACGTCACTGCTAGTAACTCTCTTTGTGTTATATAAAGTGTGTTTGTAGCAGAAGAAGGACTTGATCCATTGTAGCCAAAACTGCAAGGCAACATTTAACGTCACGCTCTTTTAACAAAGCGACGTGTGTATGCAAATGTCATGTTTATCATTGCTTATTTGTTCAGTCAACCTCTACCGAGAATGTTTACATCGATTGGGATTTTGATTATGAAAGGCAAGTATAATTAGATAATGATGAAACTAAAGAGCATTATTAGCACACATATTTGCATCGTTAACATACTTCTTTTTGCATCTTTTTGAGAGCACAAAAAACAACTACTTTTTTAGTAAACATTGGTATCTCCAGGTGGCTAAAATCGTGAACAATGTACAGGTGCAAGTTTTACAAGTGAAGTCTCCAATAAGAGGGTCGGCGTGAGATCATCGCACGATAAACGATAACTTCTATTGTCATCGCCTCCTACTCAAGTATAAAAACTACAGCCCTCTGTAATTGCCGAACTAGAGAGATTCTTCTGATTTTTTAGGTTGCTACTCAATGACGATGCAAACAAATTCTTACATAGTCCCTTTTAACAATGTTTAATAAGAATATTAACTACTTTTTTAAGTAACGTTGATTATTTCGTTGTTCTTACAACGTCAAGGTTGTGCCATGCTTTGAGTAATTGGGTTGCTTTTGGATTGCATCTAGGTCGACATATAAAATTAAGAAAACAAATGTTAAGTTGGTCTTCTTTTTAAGTTAAGGATAACAGCTTGTTGCGAGAGAGGAATTATATTAGATGCGCTGCTAAAAGCGCATGCGCGTAATTTGCGCGCTTGTTTGTAGCGCAGAATCGGCAAAGAACCTTTGTTTCCCGAAATCTTCTAAATCGGGAAGCATTGCAAACCGGACACAGTGCGTATGGTTCGATCTGTCGTAGCCAGAACTCAGTAGGGATAACTACACAGACGAGCCATGATAAACGTCTGCATAATATAATTATGTTGCTTTTTTGACTTCGTAGAAAAGTAGATATTTATTCTGAATGTTAAGTATACCACAAGCTTTCATAATGTCAACTGGCAACTGAGTTTCAAGTTCCAAAATTAAGCATGCACACAAAGTAAACTTTCCATGAATATACATTGGAAAGTTTTTTACGTGAGTTTGCGTGAGTCGATCAGGGTTCATATGGGGGGAACTTGTGTAAAGGATTCAATTCTACCCAATTTCTATTATTCTGTGCATACTGGAAAAACAGACTTCCAGATTGACCACAAATTTGCCTATACCCGAAGAGAAGTATTATTTAGGCCTAATGAACAAACAATTAACACATTTTGGTGTCTTAAGCCAAGAATTTTGTTTTTTTAATTTTACATATGTACGCCGTAGTAAGTAACTCAGTGTCGCCACATCAATTTTTGTGGCATTTCTTATCAATTTTTGTGGCATTTCTTCTTTTATACAGAGTTCTAGCTGTGTTGTTAGGCCATCGTGCATATGTCGCATTTGGTATTTGGTGCATAAACACGCCGTAACACGCCTTTTTTCCTGCTTTTTTCCTGCGAACAGACAGAATAACTTAGAATAGTCATAAGTCCGTGGAGAAATCTGTTCTGTAGATTTTAAACTGTCGTACATATATCCCATATCGGTATTTTGTGAATTTTCGTCCGTCTGTTAGCGCGAGGTACGGGGGTCCGATGTAAAACTGCTACGCAACCTTTTAAACAGACGTATACAAAATTAAGGGAGGAGCACGCAGTTATTGATTGAGTGTTTTTACCTAAATAAAATACTCTGCACTATCGAGGCAAAATGTTGTTTGATAGCTTTAAAACTGGGTGAATAAGACAAAAAAATGTAATCTTATTGGAATTTATGGTAATGCTAAATACAATGCTACTTCAAATAAATTAATAAATAAATAAATACATAAATAAATAAAAAATAAGACATAAAAACTACTTGTGGGAACATTTTTTACGTTCTTTTCTACATAAGTCAAAACAGTTCGTTCCATCACAAAATGTCACACAAATATGTTTATATGAGCATTTTTTACCAAAATTTCCACGAGATTGCTGGGGATTATCGTGATGTGACACCACCTTGATTGAAATTCTCCTCCGAGAGATCGGAATAGCTTCAACTGTGACTAATAAAAACATCAAACACAAAACTATCTGCAGTTCCATTTTTCGCTTCTAAATGAAACAATATACTTTACTTTAGGGAAGAAAGTGTTTGCAAAAGAAACCTTTCCGGTTTGTTAGTAAATATTTATTTTCAAAACGTAAGTCAATCGGGAATTAAAAAATGTTTTTTCACGTGAAATGCGTCAACTGAAAAGGTCTCTAAAGAACTTGGCTGCTGTCGACATAATTCTTAAAAACACTAGATAAAGTATGGATAGATTTTACTACAAGGGAGGGTAATTATATTGATCTGTATCAAACAAACAGTCCCACAGGTCCATCCTCTCTCCTAGTCTTTTTCCATAACATTGCTCAAACCTGTATGTTTTAAAAGCGTTACGGTCTGCGTGTGCATTGAAATGTAATAACGTGACTCAGTTTGATTGCAGCTTCAACATGCTACCCTTTAAAATGTGTATTCTTAGAGTTGTAATTATTTTCATGCGATCAGTAAAAACTACCAGTATATATTAGGACACTTACTTTCTTTTCTTTATCTTCTTAACCTTCGTTTTTTTTTTTTTTTATTCATTTGAATATCGGTCGCAGTGGTGTGCATTTTATTACTTCGCAAAAGACAGGATATGTGCGTTTGCCTTTTTTGTTTATTTCCCTTGTAAACTCTCGGAGGCGTAATGATCGGACGTAGTATTCGCCTAATTTGAAGAATAAAACACAAATGTTTGCTATTATAAAACTATTTGCTGATCTTAATTTCCCTCTCGAAATGCATGTTTACTGTATTAGTTCACCCACAACTTTTAGTAATTACTTCCCTGAGATGAAACTTAAACACCTCTGCATCAAAAAAAGAGGCGTTTTAATCTTTGCATTTCGCAGGTGTCCTGAGTAGCTAGCGCTATAATATAGAAACATTCTTTTTTTCTTAAATATATGACTTAGAAGATGATTTCTAGGTTGTTATGAATCTTGATTTTGAGTACAGTTTAACTACTTAAACCCATTTACATTGATTTGTTTCACTGTGGACCTAAAACGTATTTATTGCATTCAAATGGCCATAGTACGGAAAAAAGGAAGGGGGTTATGGGGACGACACAAATCGATACCCGTACGCCAAACGCATATTTAACGATTAGATTTAAGCTTTTCTCCCTGCCCTTAATGTCAAAATCAAAATATGTAATGCTTGAGTATCGCTAATATCCAAAATTTTAAGCACTTGCACACGTGAAGTGTTTAGCCACCAATTCGCAAGCTTCACGCAAGAAATGTATTAGCATCGATAAACAAGAGTATCCAATCTCTTATGTGCAGATAGAGATTTCTGGAGTATAGCTTTTAGCACAAAAATCAAAACAAATACTCAAAGTGCAGCCATTTTTTTTTTTTTTTTGAAATTTACGTAAAGTGACACCAGAACAGAACGTTTATATAATCTTTTTTATGCTGAACACACTTTTTTCTTCACGGGATAGCAATAGTTGTTGCATCCGACAATTCCACAAAAGTTTTGACACACGTCTTTCATCATGTATTTACACCATTTATTATAATTTGATCGAATCATCCGTATTCTATAACGTATTCCACCTCTTTTTCTCTGTACCCGTTTCCATGAATACACCTCATCGGCAATGATGAGGAGCAATACCAGCATGCAACACGCGAACAATGCTCTTTTCTTCATGTTAAACGAAACAAAATGTACGTTGCGTAAAATCCTCTCATAAAAACAAAACAAAAAATCGTGTAATGTAGTTCATTATTTTTTAGTTTACAATACAAGTTTCGTATTTCCAAAATTTGTTTTCTTTAAAAACCAACCACAACAATAAATGACAGAATGCCGTGTTTCGCACGAAAAAGAAAGTGTTTTGTGAAAATCTCTTTACAGGCGGACATGCCTTAGGCAGACATTGTCATAAAATGCAGTGTGTGTTGAGGTGCACTAATTATGATGTTACAAGAGTTAAAGTTTGAGATCGAGCAAGTGTCAGATTATAAATTGGCAAATGACTCTACAGTGAAAAAACTTTAATTGCGCCTGCTCTGGGCCAGTAAATCAAATGTGGTAAAAAAAGAACACACAATGCTTGGTAAAGTCTTCAGATATGTGTTATGCGGATTGCACAGACCGCTGACACCACATGTAAGGGCCATTTAGTATTCGTGTTTTAGTTCGTAAAATACAGGTTGTCTTTTAAAACGTTGATTATATTTAACTCCCACACACAACAAGAACCTCGTTCCCGGCGCCTTTAAACAGATCTCATACCAACGCACGCATTAAAAGTGAAAATAAATGTTGCAAACAAAGCTGGAAGAGAATAGTAAAATAGATAAGTTATTCTTTAAAAGTTGTTCTAATACATTATAGCAACGTTTTGAAATCATCCATGAGTTGCAGCAGCACATTGCTATTAGCAACAGCTTCGTTTAATTTGAAACTTCGTACTTCTTTTTTTCTAGCGTCACAGGAGAACACTCTTTGCCAGATGGATGGACTGTCAACTATTGGCTGAGAAGCAGCTAAGTTGGATAACGCATAGTTTATATCACGAATTTGCTTTTGCCGTGCCTAAAAAGATGAGGGAAGGTTAATTTCACGCCTTAAAGGAAACAAGTCATGCTAAGAGAGAAAACAATGAAAGAAACATGCAAAATGGATAATTTTACAGCTTGGAATTCCGGTTTGATTTCCACAAAACAGTGTCTAGCAGCCGTCCTAGTGGTTGGTTGTAACGATTATAATGGTACAAATATTACTATTTACCGAGAATGAACTTTTCAGTTCCTATTAGTACTGGTATCGACAAGGGTCTTGCAAAAGGGGTCCCAGTGCATTTAAAGCTTAACCGGTTACTCAGACAACTGCCTTAGATATCAATCCTATTCTCATGTCGGATAACCACAAGGTAGTTGTGTGTTTTGTGATGCTGCTTGACTAAATTATTAGTCCCTTTAAAAAGCTATATTTTACATGTTCTACCTTTGTTTCCAACAAATTTTCGTTAATATGCTTAACATGAATCCCTGTCCAAAAACAATTTTCTTCTACTTCTTTGACGTTTTTTAAATGACGCCTCACACCAGCAATATCTGTTTTTAAGTCGCTTAGTTCGGCATCTAACACTTCTATCTCTCTTTTCATAGCCTTTCGTCGAACATTGTTCTCTTGTCTTTGTTTACAAAGCCAGCGTTTCTCCTTCTTAATATTTTTCTGTTCCTTTTGCAACAATTTTTGCTTCCAGTCGTGCAAAAGGAAACCAGAAACTTTAGGATCGGTTGGTGTACTTTCGTTTGGTGTGTACTGTTCCTTTTCGTCAAATGTTGTGTTTTGAAAATCAAACATGGCAACTTGTTCTCCCCTAAAACTCTCAATGCTAAAATGTTTGCAGTGTGTCACTTCATATGGCAATTTGACGTCAAGACTTCAGAAACGTAGTTTAAGGTTATCCTTGGTTTACCTTACTAAAATAAATCAATATGTTGCTTTGATAACATTACCATAAAACTCAGTGCTTAAATAGTCGATACTGTGCTTAATTAATGCTGCTTAATATTTCTTCTTTGAAAGGCTTGTTGTTGTTTGTTAATTGTATGCTTACAAAGACTGAACCAAATTCAAATTTCTGCTCAGTGCGGCCAGTTTTACTTCTCAGCCTGGGTTATTGATTACCTTCAAAAGCTTAAAATTAAAAGGCCATACTTCTTTGTCGTTGAAAATTTAAGAATTCTGAGTCAGAACTTGGAAATGTTGCTAAATAAAAACAGTGACAATGACAGAATAAAACTTTTAAAGATTCAGTTATATCCGAAAAAAAAATAGCTAAGCCAAATCATGAATGTATAGTTTGATGCCTTCCAGATATGAATTTTTATTCCTCTATACCTTGATGTCATAATAATTTGGATGCTTATCACGATTAGACATCGAGACATGAATGTTTGGTGACATGCCAATGGCAAATATGTCGCGCGAATTACAAGTTTGTCAATGCATTACACATATACCGTTTACTTAAAATACAAAGCTTGTTAATATAACTCAGTCAGGAAAAGCTACATATATTTCTAGAGGTTATCGATTATTTACAAAATGGATATTTACTTACTAAGAAAGTTGGTGAGAGAAGAAGTCGAAGCGATTTTAAACGAACGATTGAAAGAAATACCCATTACGCCAAGTAATCACACAGGACACCGTCCATTTGTTTTACCACGTGTACCTTATGCCACAGAGAGTGAGAAACATTGCGCATGTTGTCAGTTGCAAAAAAAGGAAGAAAATACTCCTAAAGAGGACGTAAGTGTTTCGGAACAAAAAGAAGGAAAATTCTTTGATGATATATACCAACGTCCTAAGGGTAAACAGTTACTTCAAAAACCGCCTATTTCACCAATCTATACGGATATGAACTCTCCTGCGTATAGCTACAGTGATATCGATAGTTTAAAATTTAAACGCAAGAAACAACCAAGCTACAAACGAAAAAAAAGAGTGAAGTGATTCCGTCCAATCTTGCTGCAGTGGCTATTTGACGAGTGTTAAGCGTACATAATGGCTGCCAACCTGGTTCCCAGAGGCCACGCCGGTTTATTGGCTCCAGGCAAAAGATACTGGGGATAAGAATGTAGTAGTTTCATTGCCATTACTAAAGCTATTTTATCATAAATAAAATAAAAATTTTATAAGGATAATATTTTTTTTCTAATGTTTTCCTTATAATTTATATGACCCAAAAATCACAATTTACACAGGCTGTTCAGCATTTATGGTAATAACCTAACTCTTTTGAAACTATCTTTTTGTTTTTAAGAAGTAAAGAAGAGGAATGCTGGTTTATTGACATCACGGTGACATAAAAAAGGAGGGAAAATATCTAGTCAGATGATAAATATTTTTTTAAGATTGGAAGTAATTAGCACTCTCGTCCCCAGGGTTTTTTATTTTTTGATATCAGCAAAAAAAAACTGAAGACGAGGGTGGAAGTAATACATGTTTTTTTTTGTAAAATCATGTATGTATGTACAAAGAAAGAAATAACTGTTCTAAAAAATTATTCTTGTAATCTATGAAGGAATTCAGGCTGAGTAGAATGACGCGCTCGTGACCTATGACAATAGTTGACGTGAATAGGGGGGTTTCGATATGGATACAAAAAAGGTTAACGACCTAATTGCATCAGATAAATGTGATCTCCATCACGCTTTTTGGACACTCTCTAGAATTTTCGCTTATAAAAAAGAAAAAATTATACAATACTGATGGAGAGTATCTATCTTGCGTCTTGTTTCGTCACTTTTGTTGTTATAACGCATAATGGCGGCAGTTGCTTCAAAAAATATTTTTAGGGGAATTTAATAATTAACTTAACCTTGACTGTTGAAGCTTTGGTGAAATCTTTTGAGATGAAATACTAGCAAACATTTTCACAAATTAAAGAATAGATGACCGCTAAAAGAAGAAACAGCAGTGGATATAAAAACGTTTTTAACAATACTGTCAAATTTAAACAGAAATATATCGTGCTCTAAAAGAGGAGGAAGATATGTTATCAGTTGTCAATTCTAAAGTCCTATCACTCCCTCCGGAGGTTAGTTACTAATTTTTATTTGTTGATATTATGTGTCTGATTAGAATTTATTTTCTAAGCTTTCATTTCCCAAAAGTACCTCCCATGTTCAGCTGATTTTTTCTTCCTTAATATCATTTCACAAATTACTTAGCTACCATGGTTTTCAATACCATGAGGGAAAAATTAGTTCTGTATGTTTAATTCCTGGTAACAATCATCCCTGATATTCTGCCAATATATTATTACAATCCTTATTACTTGCTTTAGATGAAGTTATTTGTTAAGGAGCCTTCGAAAAAATTTTTCGGGCCCCGTTAGCGGGATATCGCTGCTAAGGGGGGGGAGGGGGTCTGAAGTTTGAAAAAAAAAATCCACTAGGAATTGATAAATTTTAAAAATTTGTTTGTGGCCTGAAAATTCTTTGCCGTTGTTCGTGAGCATAATTCCTCTTGTCATCAATTCCGATAACTTTTATCTACAAAACACACCCTTGAGCCTTCCAAGATTTATCCGAATGTGTGTATTTCACAGACGGAAATCCGCTAAAAGAGGCAGGGAGGGGGTCTGAATCTTAGCGGCGATATCCCACCAAACGGGGCCCAAAAAAAATTTTGGAAGGGCCCTAACTTTTCAGTGATAAGCTCTTGTGACTCTTAGTATTAGGATATTAGGATTTGGTAAAGAGAGCTCTCTTTGATTAACAATGCCTTTGTGTGACAAAATGGACTGAAAATAACTTCACCTAGTGCTTTCATCTTTTTTCTGTCTAGCAGATTTTAAAGCCGAAAGAAGTGCTTACTGCTGAAAATGTAAACAAAGAAATTCATCTATATTGTTCATCTTATGTTTCAAATCAAGAAATGATTTTCATTAGAATAGATATAGTAAACATACGGCATTATTCACTGTCTAGACTAACCGTCACTTGATTTGTTGGTCATCAAAGGACAGCATATTTTAGATTGTTGAATGTGTGGTCAGCTAGAAAAACTCTTAGCGTAGACGTGCAGATAAGAAAACACATTGTGAAATCAAAGCTGGCTTTCTCTGAGACAATCTAAGTTCTAATGTCTTTTTGTGTTCTGTCTATGCATATCTGGATATTTGGGAACTCATTACACCAGAATCCAAAGTATTTAAAGGAGAAGGTCTTGATAACCTCTAGAAACTGTCTTGCAATTAGCCTTAACTTTAAATGAGCACTGAGATGGAGTTCGATAATATCGTCATTATGGTAGGCTCCGCTTTTTGGCTTGTTTTTTCTTTGTAAAAGATGGCATCAAAAAATGGAAAGAAATCCCAGGAGTTTCTATTGGAAAAAAATAAATTTTTTTTTACTCTATTCGCCATTGTTTTTGAAGACCAAAGACAAAACGAAGCAGAAAGAAGAAATCAAAACATTGTCTTGTGGTTAATAATTATGATAATTAATGTTTATCATGCTCTGTCTTTTTGTATTAGCATGACTGGGATTATTGCATATTATATATAAGCAAAAAAACCCAACAGGGGAGAATGCACATTGTGATAGTTAAAGATTATTGAAGCATTATGGAGATAATTAAATTTAGAGCATAAGTGGGGAAATTCTGAAAATTTAATATTCTAATTGTCTAGATCTGATAATGTCTCCGTAAGGAAACGACTAACTGTTTGTAAAAAGGAAAATAATCAAAAAATAAGACAGCTAGCGAGGCAAAGCTATCTTCAGAAACAAGAAGAAGAAGAGGTCATTGTTGTAAAAAAGTCTGATTTCAGTAAGTTAAAACGTAATAATAAAGAATAACACAGAAATTTCGATTAATTTATCTGATTTATCATGCTTGGAACTTTGTTGATACATTTATAAAACACAGCTACAGATGCTCTCCCTCATTCATTTTTTTTCTGTAATGACATGAATCCAGCAACCATGTGATCGATTTTGCCGTACATTTATTATCGCATGATTTGTGCAATGAAATGTAATGGCGGTTCTAAGAGAAATTGGGGTGAGTTTGCTATTTATATGAAACATTTGAACATGTTCTGGTTGTCAGTTTTCAATAAAATTTTCAGGATAATGTTTTCTCATGTATATCTTTCTATTTTTACAAAAATTACAAAAAATACGATTACAAATTAAATTACAGCACATGCATTGAAATATTCCAGACACTGGTTTATCAAAAATAAAAGTTTAAAAAATAAAGCATTCTCCCACCAGTTTTTGCAAACGTAGCAATGGCACCATTGACAATCTGATAAAAATTAGGAAAAATGAAAATCCAGATTGAAGGACACAAAGGAGCAAAGAAAGATATGAACACAATTTTTCTTATTATTCACATAAGATTTATCAGAATATATTGTATAATGGAAATCTTTCTCCCTGCACTATTTTAACAGCTGGTATGGTTACCAAGCCATCATTAACATGAAATTTTTGAGCCTTGTATTTCATTAATAAATAGATCTTCTATAAAAAGGGGCATCTGTTCTTTTTAAAATGGGTGTGCAAGGTTACACATATTTAAAGGGCGTATTTATAAAACAATTTGAAAAACATTGAAGGGGTATTTGTTTAAGTTTACCGTTTTCTCAAGGAGTTACACTATTTTTGTCCTACTTCACAGCAAAATTATACAAGTTTAACTAGCAACATGTAAATGAACCAAAGTAAGTACCCTGCGAAAAGATTTTATACGCTGGCATGTACTTATTTTTTATCTGGGTAGAAAAATTAAAGTGTTTCAGAGAGAAGCATCTTAACTTTTGAACTAAGCGTGTTTTTCTCACATTTCTTGTTTGCATTAAAATGAATCTTCATCTAGTATTCCATGTGCACTTATGATAGATACAATGTATTAAAATTTGTTACCATAAGGTTAAATATGCTTAAATAACCAACTCTTTTCTGAAGAAATAAAGTCCATTATATGTTTTTCGTTTTAGGTAGAGGAGGGAAATATTGAATATAAGGTATAATGATTATTTTGTTGTATAAAAGTAATGAGCAACACAAGAATGAGCGAAGCGTGGTGTGTTTTTTATGGTTAATTTATGTTTAATTAAAATTGCTTTAATTAGCCTAAAATTATTAAATCACTTTTTTGTTTTGTTTTAGCTTAAGCTTGTAAATCCCTCCTTATATCGTTTGGACCACTTAGTGACACAGATGAAATGGAGGTTGCAGGAAGGTGACGGCCAAGCCATCTATGAGATTGGCGTGGAAGATAATGGTTGCATGTCTGGACTTGAAAAGGATGAGCTGGACTCGTCCTTGGAGACCTTGTCTAAAATGGCTGAAAGGTAATTTTTTTATGAGATGCTGTTTTATTTTTTGTTAGTTTTATTACCATAATGAGTAAGCGAGAAATTATTATCATTAAAAATTTCCTGTTTATTCATTATGTCATCTATTATGTGAAATTATTGTTTTATTGCTTAAAAAAAATTTAAAAAATGCAATGCTTTACAAGTTCTTTTAAATCAGTAAAAAATAATTGTGGAATTTATTTTTGTGAATGAGTGACCTTCGCTTCATTTTGCAGAATATATATATTTTTGACAATGACTACATTTTCCCGAAATATCTGACTTAATTTAGTAGATGCTAAAGATTCAGTAATGTTAGTAAAAGAAAAATCAGTGTTTTACGTAAAATATAGTTACTGTATTTTCAAATGTGTCACTCCTTTGTCTACACTAATTGTATCCTCTGATGAAAATGTCTATACCTTTTTGTCTATGTGAAATTCATTTTAAAAAGAAATTTTTGTTTCAGCTAAAAAAACTTTTTTCTGAAGAAATCTTTATATCTAAGTATAAGAAATAAAAAAGAAAATTTTTTGAAGAAATATTTACAAATGACAGATTTTTAAAAAAAATTGTGCAACTTATTATTACGTATTGGGCCAAGTGCATAAGAATAGGTATAGCATAGGAAGTATCGCAAAAAAAATTCTGCATACATTTTGTACATTTACAATATCTTCGTGTTATAGACTGGAAGCAGAAACTTTAACTGTCCGCAAACAAAGGATTGATACCACAGATCGTTACATGGCTGAAGTTCTTGTGAGAAAAATACCTGATAATCAAGAGGTGTGCAATTTACTGGATAGTGTTATTTGCATTGAAATGCATTTTAAGAAATTCAGTGTAACTAATCTGACCTACTAAATTAGTGTGAAGGTTGCATGATATCAGCAGAAAAAATTGTTTTTAGATCTTTCAATGCCTATGTTTTTTTCTTAACACAATGTTGTGAACGATCTTCAGGAAAGTCGGAAAGTTTTCACTGTTCCATTGCATATCAAGTCCACAAGCTTCTGTTTTCATTATTTATAACTTTGATTTTTTAGTTTGTTGATATTCGTGTTGCATGTTTGGGTAATGTTGATGTTGGCAAGAGTACTTTACTTGGTGTGTTAAGTTATGGAAATTTAGATAATGGACGAGGTCGAGCTAGATTAAACATGTTTCGTCACTTACATGAAATTGAATCTGGTAGAACATCCAGTATAAGTCATGAAATTCTCGGATTTGATTCTAGTGGAAAGGTATATATTAAGTTTTTTCATGACTTTAATAAATTTTACCAATGTTACTTTATGGCCTTCTCAATCCCATATGTCTGGCCAAGTACATCAAAACTAATGAATAAGGGCTTGTGTATTTCAAACATAAACTTTATACCAAAACAATTTTATCTGATCTCCTGTTCTTTGTAGGTTTTAAACTACAGCGACTCCACAGCCGAAGAAATTTGTGCGTCAGCCTCCAAACTCATCACTTTTCTCGATTTGGCAGGACACCATAAATACATTAAAACAACAATATTTGGACTGACTGGTCATTCACCTGACATTGTGATGTTAACTGTTGCTGCGAATAGGGGACTTGGTAAGTTTATGTTCATATACGCTTAATGAAAATATAAAAAATAGATGCAATAATACCAAATTTATTACTTAATATGTTGTATTTTTTATAGCTGGAACGACGAAAGAACATTTAGGTTTAGCAGTCGCTTTGAACCTACCTTTTTTAATTGTGATAACCAAAGTAGATATTTGTAGTGCTGACATGTTGCAAAAGACAATTTCACAACTGGAAAGGGTACTTAAAAGTGCTGGCTGTAAAAAGAAGTTACCGATGGTTATTAATGATGAAGAGGACGTTCTTTCGGCAGCTCATAACTTTTCAACAGGAGGGTAAGCTTGTTGTTTTACCAAGGGAAGAAGTTTTCGAGGGATTTTTATTTCGATAATCTGTATGGCACGGTGAAGAATAGATAAAATTAATATTTTCTTATTGAAATGAACGTATAATAAAATAGATTGATGAATGATTATTACTGCAACTAAACAACAGAAAACAGAAAAAAAAGGAGAATTTGCAGATCGCTCTTTTTCAAAATTTTATCAAAGATTGCAAGCCTTTTAAGTGAAGTATTTCCCCTTAAATATTTCCTTTGACAAAAATATAGGTGAAAAAAGCATTCATTTTCTTTTGTAAAATGTCTGCAGCATTGACAAGAATGTATGTTTTTGGCAGCCGTTGAAATCTTTATTTCTTATTTCAATCTGTAGCGTGGCTCCTATATTCAAAGTATCAAGTGTATCTGGACACAATTTAAAGCTACTGAGATCGTTTTACAACAATTTACCGTCGATAAGAAAAAAGGATGAGTTGGAAGAATTGGTGAAAAAACCTGTTGAATTTCAGGTAACAATTTTTACTGTTCTATTTTTGCACAATGGTCTTATATATCAAGTTTAGTAAGATTATATTCTTATTTCACATTAATATTCTCATTTTTTAATAAAGGGAGTCTGATACCAAAAAGCGATTGATTTAAACGTAAATACTCCGCCTTAGCAGAGATGAATTTCGTTTTACTGGATTTTGATCTTAAAACAGACGAAAAGAAGACAGCTAGCTTTCACAGTATTTGTATAGAAAACGCTTAATTGCATGAACGTTCTGAAGTGAGTTAGTGTTATTGTTTTTATTATACAGATAGATGAGGTGTTTTCGGTGCAAAAAGTTGGTCCTGTGTTGGCAGGGACATTACGTAGTGGCACCATACATGAAGGAGATGAGGTACTGGTTGGCCCCACGGAAGATGGTTTATTCAATGAAGTTACTGTTTCATCTATACATCGCAATAGAACTCCATGTCGTATCATTCAAGCTGGCCAAACAGCATGCATTGCAGTTAAACCGACGCCACACTTCGATCAAACATTTAGACGGGTAAGAAATTTTTTGGATACCCCACTTTTAGCCGCGCCCTTTTTTCATCAAGATAGTAAAAATCATATGGAGAAGATTTTTGTTTATATTCACCTTTTTTAAACTATGTTATTATACTTAAGCTAACAAACAATCTTTTTTTTAAGTGTTGGAACTTTTTCAATATCCCAATATCTGATTTCCGATTCCCGAGCTGGAGATCCCCACTCCTACTTTGTTTTACTATAAAGTTTGTTTGTACACCACAGGGGCAAGTTCTGCTTCCAATTGGAATAAAAGACGATGGTGATGCGGCTACATGTTTAGAATTTGAAGCTGAGGTCTTTATTTTGTTTCACACCACAAAAATATCAAAGAATTACCAAGCATCTGTTCACGTTGGAAATGTCATTCAAACAGCTATAATAGAAAATATTACGAATGAGGTATGAAATTTCTATCATTTGTGAAGGAGAGTGTTCCAATAGGTGTAGTGAAGGATTTTATGTTTCAGGGTAATTTGTTGAGTTATAATACCTTCTTTTTACGTTTTTAGAAGATTTTAAAAACTGGTCAGCGGGGTGTGGCAAGATTTAAATTTTTACGGCAGCCGGAGTATTTACGAAAAGGGGATCGAATATTGTTTCGAGAAGGTCGCAATAAGGGTATCGGAGAAATCACTAAAATCTTTCCGTACTCATTAAAGCGAAAAAACTCGTTGGGTGATTCCGATTAACAGACAAAGTATTTGATGTCCCGTTACCGGATGTTTTTCGAGTTGCGCTGGTCATTTTGTAAGAAGTTACTGGATGTTGTCGAGTGGTAGTTCGTAAGAAGAGGATACACCATACTCTTGCTTCTTATGTTTTTTTAGTTAAATTTTATGTGATAGCAATCTTAACAGTTTAAAAGGTAAGATTAGAAAGTAAAAAGGTATTCGTACAAGTTTTTACGCGCGTGAAACTTCAGGGACTCTCAAAATCTATAAATATTAAAGCCTCGCAAATGTTATTCGAAAACTGCGTTCAGTGAAGTCACTTGTTCACTCGCACAACCTCCATTTGATGCATGGTTAGCTATATTAAAATTTAACTCGCCTCTTAAATCCCCCGAAAACCAGGCAAAAAATCGATTTTTTGATATTCGTTTTTTATTGCACTATTGACGATGAGGACTTGTGTTGCACGCCAGTGCATTTTCTCTGCACGTCTAGGTATCTAAATTAATTTATTCACGTATATTAGGATATATCATCAAAATAGTTTCTAATGTTTTTGTGTTCATAATTTACACAAGTTCTAGTCACTTATTATTAGTTTATGAAAGTTCGCCACTCTTTTATTGATATAGCCTTTCTTTCAATTTAATCTCTTATAGAGAATTTTTTTTTTAGCTAGAATAATATAGAATATTATAAAAAACGTATAAACCAAATTTCAGCAGGGATCATGGATTTTTGAAATCAAAAACAAATATTCTTGAAGTGAAGGTTTTGTTGATGTTTCTACTCGCCACTAAACTTTCTGAGCCGCCTCTAAAATTTGTGACTCGTTGAAACTCGCCTTCTAGAATTTGTAATTGGCTGAAACTCGGCTATATATAATTTATGATTCGCTTAGTTGATAACCCATTCTTAAATGTTAAAGGGTGATTTTTGTATGCATATTTTATGTTTGTATATATGTAGCAAGTGTAGTATGGTGTAAATGACTAAAAAAAGTAATAATTTTGTATATACTTGGAAAGAAACTTTATTTTTTCTTCACGGTTTTCTAGTATATATCTAGTATATATCTATAAAATCGCTATAACACCCACGGTAATAAAGCTGGTTGGGTTTTTACTAATCCTCTGCAAAAGATACATGGGAAACGAAGTCATTTTTTGGGAACAGCGGTGCATATTATATGCCGGTGATCCGATGTAAAAAGATATCTCATATTATGAGATATCTTTTTACATCGGATCACCGGACCGATAGAGAAGTCAGTAAAGTAATCGCATAGCAAGCGAGAGGTCGTGGGTTCAAGTTCCACTCGATTTATCATCTTTGCCATTCGTGTCCCCAGAGCTCTTGAGATTAAAACCTAGTTTAGACCTCTGCATCGAGAATGAATCTTGGCAACATTTGGGAAGCTAATATGCAGGTTTATTTATCAAAAGTCATTTTACTTTGTGACTAGGAAGAACTATAATTTTTTTAAAAGCAACACTGGATTAAGTTCTTTAAAATACGAAGTAGTTGGTGAGCAACAACCCAGCTTGAAGGGAGAATATAAGACAGAAAAATAGGAATAATTAAAAACAAATATTTCTGAGTGATTCGTTGTTCCAAAAGTTATGCGGGTCTGTTTGATGTCGAACCTCCTAAGTAAGGTGATCAACAAGCAACAACTGAGCGTGGAAAACACGGGCCTTACACCACTTTCGTGGTGAAGTTCGTCACAAAGACCAGACCCTGAGTACAAGGTTGGTCAAATAGTAAACCATGCTGGTTGAAGTAAGATATACTGAACTGGTGTATAGTTGGAAACTGTATATGTTTACTGACGAAATTAAACTCTCGTTTTCTGAAAAAAAATATTTTTCTTAGTACAGTGGTAACTCTCTAAAGTGGACACCATCAGCGCAAAAAAAATTGTCTGTCTTGTTAAGATCTCCGTTTTATGGAGATTTTGCAAAATATATAGTTTTACGCAGAATTTTAACCGAAATAAGACTTTTCAAGCTTTACTGTACGAAGATTGTAAATAAAGAGATTATGTATTAGAGCATAAAGGATTATTCATAACATAAATAGACTGAAAGATTTAATTGCAGTACAAAAAAGTTCAAATGTTCAAAATAGAAAAATGTCAAAATATTGATGAATATTTTCCTGTCCTTGTGTTTTTTTATAATGTCCGATTTTTAGGGAGAGTTTGAAGTAAAAAATGTCATCTGGTGTAAAACGTTTATTGTGTGTCCGATTTATGCCTGTCTGCTTTATAGACTGAAATCTATCCGTTCCAAGTACTACTGTCCTTTTATGGAGCTGTCCGCTGGATTCAGTTGAACCATATGAACTGCATCCGTTCATGGTAGCTATGCTGCTCGTTTAGGACGTTTGGACAAAGTAGACTTATGATTGACTCACATGTTTTTCGCTTCGTCGCACAAGAATAAAAGTTGAGGTTGTCAAAGGACATTACTGTCAAATCGCACACAAAAATAGAAGTGCAAGGCGATTCAAGGGTCGTAATTTTTATTTTTACATTTTTCGTTAACGTTATTAAAAACGAGAGTCAAAAAAGTCTCGCGAAAAGTAAACGCAAATAAACCCCTACAGAGAGAGATTGCTTATCGCAAATATTTGTCTTATTTGGTTTAGGAGGATAAAAATCACCCTAGATTTGATTGAACAACAATCTAAGACATGAGACTGAAAGTAAGATTTGGACAAAGTGAAATTTTATCACCACAGAAAAAATTACATAATATTCCACTTCGGGTTAAATTTCGGTTCGAGGATTGGTCCATAAAGGAATAAATATTTTAAACTCGTGCCTATCAAGCAGCGCAATGAAAACAACATTTCACGTCGAGATAAAGCCTAACATGGAAATCGCGCACCGTTTCAAACAGTGAAATCTCAGCCGAAGTGATAAAACTTAACGTAAACAGTCTGAGAAACACGCCGCGAACCAAAATGACTCAAACCAGGTCGATTCTACTTGCGGGGTTCATGTAGCAGTCTCGGAAATAAAAACGATATTATTTATTGCACCAAGTTCATTCACCAAAGATTATTTTGTCGAGAGCGTTGTAATCAAAATTAACTTTTAAAGGAGAGATTTTGTTCATAACGAGTGGATTTCATTAGCCAACAAAACAAAAACAAAAAACAACGAAAAAGAGCAAGTAATAAAAGATAAATATTCTTGATAAAAAATAGCAAATAAATATTGCGGTTATCTTATAGCATAAACATAATATTGTCTTAAACAATAGAGATTAAGTTAAAAGATTATATTTTCACTGCAGCATACCCCTTTTCGTTAACGGCCTGTGTTGTCGAGGAAGTTGCGTGGTCGCTAGAAGGCGTTGCTATAAACTATTTATCGCATGGTCAAAAAAATACCTTAGTATCAAAAAGGTTGTGTTTGTGCAATGACATTTTATGCTTTAAGTTATTTACGCTCAGCTATTCTGATTGGCATAGAATATTACCGGACTCTCTCTTTCAATTGGATGCATTTTTATATTGCCCTATCGGATATTCGTTGGGATATTTTTCTAAATGCTTCATACAATCTTCATATTGTTTGCGAATTCTAGGCGTCCATTCTGCGTACACGTCAGAAAATAATACCTCTACGGCAGGTTTTAACGCCTTTTCAGCGCCCTCAAATGACGTCATAATATTTTTTAAAGCGTGCGCCTTCCATTCTTCATTTTCTCCCTCTGACCACCATCCTTGGTTTTCTAGGTAACTCCTAAAATAAGTTTTTATTGATTACGTAGTATCTCCTAATCTACATACTAAGCGCAAAAACTTTTATAAATGCGGCAATTCGCGAATTTTTGGCATTTCGCAAAAAACTTTTGCAAATTTACTGGATACTTATATTGCTAAAGACTGGTCTTTACGTGTTAAAATAGTTTCTGGACAAGGAAAATATCCAAAAAGAGCATTATCCGGAGATTTTTCACGGATTGGACGGAATTCCGAAAGTTGAAATTCGGGAACTGTTTCAACAAGTGGAGATCAGCCTTTGCGTAATAAAAATCTTCTCATTTGCATACTGAAGTGCAAAAACTTTTTCGAATGCGAACTTTTTGCATTGTGCGAACATAAAATTTCGCGAATTGATGCTCTTGGAAAATTTAGCGAGCATTAAACCCCAAGATGCATTCAAACTGACCATTCTTAGTCGGAATTTTTTTTTCGCGACCAATAACATTTGCAAATTGAGAAAAACCTTTTTTTTTTGCGACATTAGAATTTATCTAAAATTTGCAAAAATTTATGCACGATAAAGTAATTCAAATGTCTACTTCACAACCACCAAAATTTTAAACATTTTAATGACACCCACCTCAATCTGTTGATGGGCGAATCAATATCTTTCCAATATTTCACTTCATTAGCTGATCTGTATGCGGACGAATCATCGCTCGTACTGTGATGTCCCACCCTTAAAAAATGATTGCTGTCAGGACACAGAAAATCAACGTAAAGAATCACTTTCGTCAGCGAAAAAACTACTAAGACACATTTTTTGCTATTATTCTTTTTGCGCTGCAATTTTTCTACATAATATCTTGGTGACGTCACCGGTGGAGATCATTCCCATCGAGTGAGAAGAGACACACCCATATTGGGCAGTGTTAGTACTTGTAGTCTGATCCAAATAAATGAAGTACGCCAATACCAACTGCCTAATGAAATTAGTTCAGAAAGTTATTAATTTGTGCTGAAGTTGTAAATATTTTGTGATGAGTTTTTTATCGAGGAAAGTTAGAATTTTTCATTAAAAACAAATAACGATGTACTTGTGTATATATATATATAAAAAACATAGTTTTTAGAAATGACGAATTATAGCTGGAAATTGCGTAGTAATAGCATCGAGTTTTAGAGGTTTATTTCAGAAAAATTAATTTTGCGAACCTGTCAATAAAGAACTTCGCGAAAATTTATTTCCACAACTGAAGCAAAAAAGATTTTATTGAGGGGAGTTTAATTTCGCGAATGAGACGTCAATTCGCAAAAATTCCAAAAATTTTTGCCATAAAAATAAAAAGGCCCTGCTAAAGAATTATAGTTAAGAAAATAAAAAACCAATCTAACGTAGCCTTTCGCATAACTTTTGTCTCTTCTTATGGGCGATGAATAATAAACCGTGCATTACTAATTTTTAAGCAGAAAAGCTGAGGTGAGGTGTGCGGAAAAGAAAGAGAAATAAAAGAGACATTAGAAACAACTTTTTAGAAAGACGAAAAGAATTGGTGCGATAATTTAAAAGATTGTTGCCAAAATTATTTGCCATTTTATGACTTTTTGATCGTAGTTTGTTAGTTACATAATGTACATTGTAATATCACTTTTGGGTAAGTGAAAATCATTCCTGTGCGAATATAAAAGTTTTGTGAGTGGGCTAATATTAGTGGGGCGCAATTATACAAGTTTTGCAAGTGCACGAAAATTAATGGGGCGCAAATATACATGTTTTTATGTGCGCAAAAAAATTTGTGGGGCGCGAAAATTTACGGGGCGCGAAAATTTGTGGGGCGCGAAAACTAATGAAAGTAAGGTACTAGAATTTTTTGAAGATCTCTAAACACAACTGCTGGATACTTTATCCACTAAGGTATCTGTCTATTTGTAAAAATTTACCTATAGGTCATAGCTTCCAGCATCACTGGTCTATTTTCACTGATGCATATCTCTCGTGCTTTCTTGGTAGCGTTATACACGGCTAATACATCGTTGCCGTCAACACGTATTGCTGGCATTCCATACGCAGCACCACGACCAGCTGAAACAAAAAATAAGCAAATCGAAAAAAAATAAATGATAAAAATATAAATAAATAGAGAATATATGTCAACTTTGTTTTAAATGTGTCCCACTGGCGGTTCGTCGTCAAAAAAAAAACAAAAAACACCGGCAACAAATAGTTCTTCTCACGATCGCAGCTTTTAAATGCTTCGAAAACACACGTCCGTATTTAATCTGCCTTAAATCTATCGTAAATATATAGAAAGTATAGATAGAAAAGCGATAGAGTTGTTACTAAGCATCTTGCTTATTTACTCTAAATAAAATTAAAGTAGTTTATATGTAAACAAACTGACTTGGAAAAGAGGAATTAGAATTTAAAACAAAATTTGCCGATGTGAGACTAAGATTCACGTCGACTTTTTTTTCCGACGTGAAACGGGTAAATGCCGACGCGAAACAGTATAATAAAGGTTCGCGTCGGCAAAAACTTGCGGACGCGGAAAAAATTTGAATTCGGAAGGTTGTGGCGGTATACAACAAGTACAACCCATACCTATACCGTCACCCTTGTATTGTTCCGATGCTGGCGTTGAAATTGCATAACCGTTGTTTCTGCTAAAAAATAAAATGAACGAAACGAAATTAGCAATTTGTAGGGAAAAAAATATTTTCTTTAGCTTTTATTTTTAGGTCATAAACTTTCACGAAATAACATCGCGTCGACGCAAAAAAAAAAAGGGTAAAGCCTGCATCCAATTTCTGCGTTCAAATCAAAATTTTAAATGTTGCTTAATTGTTTTGATCTGTAATTAATGTAAATGCCACATTTTTTTATAAAAATATATACTCCAAAAGAATATTCAAGATGAAATTACAGTGGAATCTCCCTATCTCGAACTCACATGGGACCAAAAAATTTGTTTGAGATAGAGAAAGTTCGAGATAAAGAAAGGAAAATACCTTAGGCGGACCAAAAAGGGACCGAGACTTTAGTTCGAGATAGAGAAAAGTTCGAGATAGAGAGACTCCACTGTTGTTAAAAATACCCTAAAAATATGCTAAACTGGAATATTTTTTTTTTTTTTGTTAACTGACATAAACTTACCCTATCATTGATATAAAAAAAACTTTTTTTTAGGTTTCATTTAAAGTATTTTGTTTTCTACACAAAATCTAGTTGTCTGTCTTTTTGTCTGTCTGTTTAAACAACATCTCCTTGGGGGTAATTTTTACACAAGTTCGCATTCTCAGATTTTGTAATCTTAATTACGCTAATAATATGCTAAGAATTTATCAGGACAACCTTTGCTTAAAGTTAAGAAGATTCAAACCTTATTCTTATAATAAAAAGCATGTATCATAAGCACGGCAGCAAATTCTTCTGTGGTTAATAACCACATTCAAAATAGATTGAGGAAATGATTAGTTAGCAACACGTGTTTTTTCTTCGTCACGTTAAAATAACCCAGGTACTTTCATAACTGATGCATCATGTTTTAATTGCTGGAAATGTCAACAAGGTCGTGGTTTCTACTGAAAGGGAAAATAAACCGAATAACAAAAAAAAAACCCGTGTTATATGATAACGAATCGAATCATGATCTCACACACGTGATTAAATGACATAAACAAAGTGCTAGCCAATACGCCTGGTTTCCACAAGCACGGTTCTATAAGAGTTAAATAGGTAAACTTTTTTACCTACAATCCCAATTTAAAATATTATTTTTTTTATAAAAAACTTAAAAAAACATGTTTCACTAGGGTTTAAAAAATATTACTATATTTTTACTCCTAAAGGTACCAGGTTACGGACTTAACATAGCTTCCCAATAAACAACACATATGAAACTATCAGCTGTGCAACTACAGGGTATGGCATCAATGTGAGGTATCGTTGCCGACACAATGGAAACTCACCTTACATCTTCGCTGTTGTTGTTTCTACTACATCACATTCCGTTATTAGTTAGTTAATTAAATTAGGCTAATGAATGCTTTAAAAAGCTTTGTAATTTTAGCAAAAGCAATTAGTGTATCTATATGCATAAATTTATATATATATATATATTGCCATGCTATTGAATAATGATGACACCCTACAAACTGATTTAAAAGGGTAAAACCAAAATATAAGAAACATTATACTTCCTACTAAATTGACATGTAGCAAATTGACAGACAACAGTGCAAAAAAGGAAATAGACTTTGCCAAGACAAAATCTTTCAACATGATTTAGCAAAGATTTCCATAACTCTGCATGAATATATTTCATGTCATATCTAAAAGTCTTGAGTAGTCGTGTTTCTAATAAATAAGGCTTTGTATGTGCTGCAACCAAGGTTTGGAATTTTTAACACGATTTAGTTGAATTGTAGTTTATTCATTTGAGCCAGCTATATAATTAAATGTATGAATGAATAAAAAGGACATTACTTACAGCAGCGTTACAACATAAATTTACACAATAAACAACAAAAAAACTAATATTCCAAAGACTTACTCAGTGGCAAATACAGCAACAAAAAGCACTCACCACAAAAACAAAACAAAAAAGGGGGCTCACCAAAAAAATATGACAGGACAACTTAGCGTTGCTGCAAAGTTGAATGCAGCATGTGCATCCCCTTCACTTGCAGCTCCTTCACCAAAGTAACAAATGACACAGTTATCTGACTTTTGCATTTTTAAAGCGTAAGCAGCACCAGAGGCTAAAGAATTAATAAGTATGAAATATTACAAAAAATTTAAAAAACGATTTGGGTGTACAAAAAGTTAATGATGTTTTATGACGCCCATGAGAAGTGGAGTAGGCTAAAGTGATCACCAGAATTTTGTTTTTAAAGACATTTCTGACTTTAAATGTGAAAGGTAAATGGGTGAATAAATATTTTTCAAAATTTTACCCTCTAAATGCTTCAAACAAAGGTATGTAGTTAAGATAGTCATTTTTATAATTTTCTTTTAATTCTGGTATCCAGGGAAAAATTATTCTATTTTCACTTTCTCATATGTTAACAAGATTCCCATATAAAGAAGTTTCAATTTACCGAAACAAAAACATGTATTATGTATAACCAACTGTAAATCTTCAAGGGAAAGCCCCCTACAGGAAAACCCTAGAATAGCCAAGCATGTTGAGAATTAGCTTTTTATTGATAGTGTTAATAATTAATTTCCATTATGAATAAAATGAAACAAAATTACGATAAAAAACTTAAACTTTTCTAAGAATTAAATTTCCTAGGGTAAAAATGAATGTTTCTTAAATGAAATTTCTCTACAGGTTTTTAACTAATTTTAGAATAACATTTCCTAGTAATATAAAAAAAGGGAATAAGTTACCAAACTTTTCTCACAGTTTTCTCACAATTCTATAACTTTTTAGTGTGCTTCTTTCATAAATTGGAACTTTGCAAAATGATACAGAATTAATAAATTTACCTTGTGGCATAATTAGGCTCCCCAGGGTAAAAATAAACTTTTTTCAAATGAAATTTCTCTTAAGGTTTTTAACTACTTTTAGAATACCACTTCCTAGTAATGTAAAAAATGGGACAGTTAAACCTTCAGATTGGTGCAAAAAAAAGTTACCAAAATTTTTCACAGGTTTCCATTCTTTATGCAAATGTATTATTAAATTCTATAACTTTTAAATGTGCTTCTACTTAAAATTTTGCAAAATGACACATAATTTTACCTTGTGGCATTTGTGTTGCAAGTGTTGATGAAATTGTAACAAAGTTGTGTTCTTTGGAACCATAGTGAACGGGCATTTGCCTTCCCAACCCCAAATCATGTTCATTACCATAACACTGATGCATAAACTGTGTTAGTGGAAATCCGCGCCACATCAGTACTCCTGAAAAAAATAAGAACAATTAAATTTACAAAATAAGGTATTCAAAAATTATGATTACGGTGGAGCTTGTGGAGCAACTATAAATATAAATATATATATAATATTTATACTTGAACAAAAAAGGATTTTACTGCATACCTATTAAAATATATATATCTTACATTACTTGTACACAAAATAAATGTGTTTACATATTTTCAGTTTAAAGTTAATTTTAATTTTTACCTGCTTCCCTGTATTGTGCAAAAACAATGTCTTTGTTATCCAGAGCTGTTGCAGTACCAAAATGAGTTGCTTCTTCCCCATAACAAGTCATATAAAATGAAATTCTTCCCTGAAAGTAAATATACATAACAATTTATTTTTGGAAGTTTATGAAAAAAATCAGTAATAAAAGACGAATTACAAATAGAAACTTAATAAAAATTAGTTACAAACATTATACCTGTCGTTGTGATTCATACAGAATTTTATCCATTGTGTTGAGCAAAAGCATCTGTTTATACACAGATACTAAAGTGTCTTTTCCAAGCTAAAACAAAGCAAATTAGATATATCTATATATACAATTAACCCGTGCATGTTTTTATTTACCACTGAATATAATTTATACAAGCACAATACAAAAAAGTGAGTAATAAAAAGTAACACTTAACCATTTATATATTCTCATATACCAGATAATATACCTGAGGATCTTGAGTTTCATCCATCACTATTCCTTGCGTGTTTAGAACTTGATAAATAGGTATACCATGATGACGGATAGGGTCTACAGTCTCTAATTTATGTGTAAACTGCAGCTTATAGCCATGGCCAGGATATTGTGCAATATCTTGATCTTGATGTAGCTGGAAAATGTAAATAGTACGTTAAGCCATTCAGTATAAATAGATGCATATCATCATCATCATCATTATCATTCTCGGCTTAACGTCCGTTTTCCATGCTAGCATGGGTTGGACAGGGTATATTAATGACCCTCTTCCAATCTGATCTAGACTGTGTTAGATCTAAACTCAACTTCCTCTCTATCAAGTCTGTCCTTATAACCTCCTGCCAAGTCTTTCTCGGTCTGCCTCTGGGCTTTGCCCCCGGAACTATCAAGTCTCTACACTTTCTTACCCAATTATCCTCCTCCATTCTTTCCAAGTGCCCCAGCCAATTCAATCTTCTTATCTGGATAACATCTTTAATTCTACGGAGACTTAGCCTGCTTCTTAGCTCATCTGAACTCTTTCTGTCTCTCAGACTGGCATTACACATCCACCTAACCATTCTCATATCATTCCTTTCTAAACGGTCAAGATCTTCCTGCTTCACTGCCCATGTCTCACTACCGTACAACATAACACTTCTTACACAGGCCTCATACAACCTACCTTTTACCACTTATCACATATCACTTTTATATATAAAAAAATTCACAAAAAATTATGGAACTTTTATTTCAATTTTTTTTTTATTCTGGTACAATATTTACTAAAATTCTTTCATTATTGACACTTTTGATAATTACTGGAAGATAACTTTGAAAGCTCCTGCACAAAAACACACCACTAATTTTTTAGGTAAACAACAATCCAAAAATAATTTTTAAGAATAACATTTCTAAGGTGGACACAAATATCTGGTGTTAAAGTGACTCAATAAGCCCTATATTTTGTTTTCAATTTTCATTGAGCTGGTAAGCGGTTACAATAATTGAAAAAGAATATAAAAAGTGTGGCTGCTTTGGATCAGTTCAGTGTTTTAAAAAATTCTCAGGAATTAGGTCAATTAAATTATAAGAAAAGACTTTCGTGTTGGTAGCTAGCTAACTTTTCATCTAAAAAAAAACTTGTAAACTTGCCAATTTTTTTAGTTTCTGCCAATCCTATTTTTGTTACCCAAATGACTTAACACCAGGTATTTGTAATGCTAATCTAAGCACAAGTTTAAACAACAATTGTGCACCATTGAGTAAAAAAAATTATAGTTTAACTAATAGACTAATAGCTTCCCTTTATTTTCTATAATTTTTTTCCTTGCAAATAAGCGATTTTGGAATTAGGATACCATTTTTTTTATTTTTTTATCGTGGTAGAACAAGTTGGACTTTGAATTCTTCAATTCTTCATTTGGATTTATAAAGCAATATGAGTCCAGGGGTTCAGGATTTAATAGACCTTTTTAAATGTTCTCTTTTTACGTGGTAAGCCCTTCTGGCTCTAACAACTGCATGGCAGGCCGAAAGATATGGAAGCTTGCTGAAGAAAGGTCTTTTTCAGCCCATTTCTTTCTACGGAAGCATTTTTGAGGCTTTAAACTATTATCGAGTGTCGATCGATAACTTCTATTTGACATTAGCTATTTATATAAAGTTTACGAAACAGACTAAAAAGGACCTCACTTCACCATCTTTTTGCCTGCCACACCAGAAGGGCCCACCACGGAAAATGTTAACATTAAAAAAGGTCTATCTAAATACACGCAAGGTGTATAATTAGTGCCCAAACTGCACGCAGTGCACAGATAAGTTCCCGCATTGTATAATGGGAAGTCGCTTCTAGATAAGGCAGTTAAAAAAACTTCTTACGTTACTTCCCAATATGGAACGGAGACTTATAATATGTGATTCGTGGATAAAGAAAACAAAGAGCGTTTGGCTTGCTAAACTAACAAATTTGCTTAATTCTATGTAACTGGGTATACCTGAATGGTGCTGGATAATGTTCTAAAGCAGCCTACATTTCGTCGCCAAATAAATTTTGGGAAACGCCGGCTTGCAGTTGAAATAAAACGTGAAGCCATATGGAGCACAAGAACACGATTATCCAAAAGCTTCGCATCTATGGTACCATTTTGGTACCATAGATTTATTGCAAAGAAGATTTATGACTATAGTACGTCGAAATAAATTTACCCTCTTTACACAATTTCGATGTAAGTAACTTCGCAATTTATGGAACTACTTTATATTAATAAATAGAACGGGTAATTCTTGATTTCGTGACCAAATCTCACTGTTTCATCTTTAAAAAACTATCTAAATACGTGAAGATTGTCTACTAAGTTTTATTTTTCGGGAGCCTGGGGGAAACTACGGTTTACTAATCCTGGGAATTTCCCATTTTTGTAAGAATTTCCCTCGGCAGTATATAAACGTTTACTTTGCTGGTCGTTTTTCTTCAGTCGTGTATATTTCGTATAGAAGCCCTGCAAATCAGTTGTGGTTTTTTTATATTTACACTAAAAATGGATGTATGCAACAATGGAAATAATGGTGAACTGACTTCACTCTCAAAATATAGAGAAAATGGTACAAATGTTGACTCAGGTTATGGTGACAGTTTTTGCAGTACTGCGGATGCAAGCGAATTTCAGGTTAAAGAAAGTCCAATTCAAGAATGTACTCCTGATGAAGAAGAATTGGGAAATGTCACAGAATTTGAAACTGAGTTTAACAATCTTAATTTGAATGATAAAAATGAGCTTACAGACGAAACTCAAGTAGCATCGCCACCCCAGAAAAACGATAGAGAACTCAGACAACTTATGGACTACATAGTAAAAGCCTTTACTCCAGACGAAGACAACGACACGTAGGTTATTTATGTGTTTGAGAGATATGTAATTTTATGGTTCTAAGGAGAGAAGGAAAGTTATTTCTTTGTGAGAATTATAAAAATTTAATCCCACAACGCACTTTGTTGTATGGTTGGTTCGTCAAGTTGCAGGAATTTCCCTAGCTTGAGGAAGTTTTTGAGTATAGCACTGATAATTTTTACAGTACTTTCCCTGGCATGTTAGTCATTCTTCATTATTTAACATTAATATAGTAATGAAATATTAAATTTATTTTATCTATTTAGGTACCTGACAATACTTCTTGCAAAAAATGAGAAAAATCAAGTTGCACAACTGATAGAAATTTGCCCTAAATCTACATACCTTGACATACAAAACAAATTTGGGCAGGTATGTTTCTTCTTTTCTTAATTACTGTAAGGCTAGGTTTGCAAACTTTTCTTCCCTTAGGTAAAACTATACCACATTTTAACTATGAGACCATAAGCATTCATTACATATGAATTCTTTATTTCAAAATTGTTTTTATTTTTTTAGGCTGCTATTCATGTTGCTACGTACTTAAATGCTGCTCCGATTGTGTACCTTCTAATTTTAAAAGGTGCAAGAATTGACCTAGTTGATAATGGTGGTAAAAATGTATTTCATATTTGTGCTGAACGTGGACATAAAGAATCGTTAACTGCAATATTAGAGGCTGGCAATAAAACAAACCAACTCAACGAAATGAAGCAATTAATAAATGAAAGAG
Organism: Hydractinia symbiolongicarpus; assembly: GCF_029227915.1. Lineage (NCBI taxonomy): Eukaryota > Metazoa > Cnidaria > Hydrozoa > Anthoathecata > Hydractiniidae > Hydractinia > Hydractinia symbiolongicarpus. The sequence continues at coordinate 22,256,519 of NC_079883.1, forward strand.
ACTATTCTGGATTTTCACCATTTTACCTAGCAGTTTCGAAGAAACAAGAAGCTTTGTGTGGATTACTAAAAAAGTTAAATGTCGATGTCAATTTATGTGTAAGTACATTTACATATTTAAATACGTTTTAAATTGCCATTGAAATATTTTACGGTGTATGTTTTGCCAAATTTTATTATTACTTATAATATGTTTACATCTAATTTGTAGGATATCAAAAATGGCAATTCACCTTTACATGAAGCAGTAATTCCACAATCGAGTGATCCTGTATTTGTACGTTTTTTATTAAATGACTGTGACGTTGATGTCAATTATCAAAACAATGCTGGTATAACTCCACTTCATGTTGCTGCTGCAAAGGGAGATAAAGCAATATGTTCTGTGCTGTTGATGTATGGTGCAGATGTAAATCTGCAAGACATCAATAAGCACATCCCTGTGCATTATGCTAATGATAATGAAATTATCAAGTATTTGCAGTCGTAAAGTTGCTGACATGCAAGAAAGTGGTTGCTGGAGATTTTAAAAAAATCAGTGGCAAAGAAGTGGTACCAATTCAACATATTGAGTTAAGTTTTCTGCAGTAAAGAATGCCCTTTAAAGGTGTAATACATGTTGCAAGCTTGAAGTAAATCATAGAAGTGATGGCAGTATTAGTATTTTGATTTCTAATGTTGATATGAACAAGCTTGGCATAACCCACAAAAACAGTTACTAGCATGCTTCCATTTTTGTGAAGCCTGAAATAATTTTATTGTTTTTTATTGTATATATTATCTCTACATAACACAAATCTTTAGAGAAGAAGAAAATTGTTATTGAAATTGTTTGTTAACTGGTGTGAGTCTTTCCGTTTTAATGTTTAAAGTGTGTAAAAGTAAAAAAAATTCAGTAGAATCTTAGAGATATTTATATCTCCATTGTAGAATGCACAACTTGTGGTTGTAAGTTCTGTTAAAGTTTTTTTATCGTGACATTCTTTGTTTTGCTGATTCATTCTAGTAGGCGTATAGCAATTAGTCAAAATAAATTAGCATAAATTTTATTGTATTGTGTAATGAACCAATCATCTTATAAAGATTTAAGAAAGTACCTTGACGTCAATAGATGATTAAATTTCATATTGCTAAACCATAATGGCTACCGATTAGTCGATTTGAAATTCCCTATGTTTTTACGTGTTGGGAACCTGAACTGTTAGTTTCAGTTTCCTATTTAGTAGGTAATATTTGTGACAGCGCATTAATCTTTCAGCTTGTGTAAAAAATTTTTCTTGCGTAAAAAAAATACTATTAATTAAATTTATGTGTTTGATGTATAGCGATGGTATGTAATTGTCAGCAACAAGGATAAAACAATAGATAATCGTTCCAGGGCTCTGCTACCGGGAGCAAGGTTGTCACGTCTTTTCCAGTCGGTAAAATAGTTGTCACCAGGGACTCTTCGTCAAGTCCTTAGTTTTCCATTTTTGAAAATGTCGTCCGATATCCAAAAAGAGACATGTCCTGGGATCGAGGTTGAGTCCGCATATATAATATGTACTATATGTATAGAAGCGTTCTGTTTTGACACAACTTAAAATACCGTCCCAAGGATTTGCCGGTCAATAGACAGATTATTGCGTTCGCATTTGGGATGGTCATCTATTCACGTGCCTGGCATAACAATGGACTAATGTACATAACGAACGCTGCAAAATAGGCTAGGCCCAACGATTGATAAACGCTATTTAATATTAAAAATTGAAGGTGTGACAGGCTCGACTGCGGACAAATGCAAAGTTTCTGGGGTTGGAGGAAAGAAATAAAGAATAAAGATAGCAAATGTAACAGTTGACAACGTACGCTGTTTAAAATCGGAAGATAATCTGTTTATATTCAAACTGAGGATATGATGATAAAATACCAGTAAACAATACCAGCGTAGATGATATAATTGCAGATTATCTTCTTTTCTCAATATTGATGAGCAATCTGTGGAATAAACCGAAAGAAAAGAGCGTTTTAGATTATATGTTACGTTTATGTTTTATGGCGCACTTCGAGGACCGAGCGGCCTTTATAAGCCAACTCGGGCCGTCTCTTTTTTGAACTTCGCGAAACAGATGAGCAGCACAAAAAATATTTAAAAAAATTTCACATTTCCATATCTATGAATACGTACAAAATCATGTAGAGTGAGTCAAGGTACAGATGATGGAGAAGAAGAAGTTCGCCAGAAGTATGTAACACCCTCAAAATACCTCACGATAAGGATAAGAATGAGAAGGAGGAGGATTCATCGAACTTCTAAAAGGTTTCGACCGACTACCCTTGAAGAAACTTCAGCAGATTGGGAATTACCCCTAGAGCTACAGAATTTCGTTTATGGGAGCAGACTGGTTGAAAAAGAAATGGAAAAGCTCGTGGCAATACCGCTGCCACCTTGCCAATATGAATCAGTCGGTTAGGCTGGACCCATCCATGCGGTCATATGTCGAGTCCTTTTAAAACCTTACCAAATCACAGGTTAGCTTGGTAAAATGTGGAAAGACATTCAATTATACATTCAAGATGAAAATATCCAGGAAATAATCTTATGCACGAACGCCGCCTGTCAATATTGCCAGCGATATTTGATTTCAAAACGCCGAAAGGGCAAATTAAAGACCACTCGTAATTCATCGATGATGAGAGAAACCTATTGTTTGTTGATTTATTTCAAAAGGTATTGACAGCACCCAGTAAGGCACAAGAATCTACCGACAAACTGTTTTCCCGTCAAGCACCGTAATGAAAACCATATCCGGCTGTTTTAATCAGGATCCTCCGTGGAATCGACTCGAACCTTGTCACCATGTTCCATAAACATACATTGGAAAAAGATATAAGAAAGTTTGCTCTAATTTCTCCTAAAACCTTGTGTGTACATAAACTTCAACATATCTACCCCTGCTTATTAAAACTGTTTCAAAGGCTAGCGAAAATTAAGGACCAACCAGGAAATTCTGAGAATAGTAAAGGGTTTAGAGCAACACATAAAGCCAAACTTTTTAAGCTGAAAGTACCCACACTAATTCCAATGTCAGTGCAGGAAAAATTCTATTCCACCGTATTTGCGCGGCCTAAAAAAGAATTAGAAAGATTCTAGCCAAAAATCAAAAATGTAGTGGACCTTTTTCCATAAGGAGACTTCGTGGTAAAGATAGACCTGAAATAAGCCTATTGGCATATTCCAATTCATTTGTCATCCCAAAAACCTAATGTTTTATTGGAGACAGAAGCTTTACATAAATGTTGGTGTTAGCATTTGCGGTGGATATGGGCCCCAGAATTTTCACGGAACTAATAAAAGTTCCCCTAACCATTTTGCGGCGGTTAATGACCATAATTATTGCTTACCTAGACGATCTATTGTTGAAAGCACAGACAAGGGAGGAAGCAATTCAGGACTGGGACTCAGTGATTTTTCTTTTCATTAACTAGGCTTCACAATAAATTGGAAGAAATCTGTACTCAATTCATGGAATATCGAGGCATGAGAATAAACAGCTAAAAAAAAAGACTTAGAAACTATACAGTCTTCTTCAGTTGAAGATGCTAAGTTTTTATCACGTCCTGCTGGATGTACCTTAGTTGCAAAGGTGCTACAGCTGGTTACGTGACACACAATTTCCTTATTAGGCTGCCGAAATTTCGCACTGGAAGTGTTTCCCAGGCTAAGACTTGCAGTTACTAGACCAATATTCACATACCCTCCTATTTTTCGGTTTTATAAACCCACACTGCGCAGTTACTTCTACTCTTCAGACTAGGCTGAAGACAGTGCGTACTGATGTCTCCATTTTTTTTTTTGGGGGGGGGGGGGGGGGGGTGCTATACTCTATCAGCTGTATCTTCTAATGCTTTTTAATATGGTGGTGCTACAGTTGTTTTGAAACGTGGCATGAAAGTAGTCAAATAAATTTGATAATTATTCGTTGATTTGACGTCATATACAACGATATCCATATGCTGCAGCTTTGTCTTCCCAAGACAAACTTCTTCTGTTAGATGAAGATGATGACGAAACAGATGAAGTTAACATTATGTATTAAATTCGAAAAATAGATATTGTGTTTAAAATTGCATTATTTATTTATCCCCCTCCCTTTATTTACCCCCTCCCCCCCTTCTATTAGGCCCCCGTATAAAACATCCAGAATTAAATAATCATAAAGGGTTAAAAAAAGGAATTATGGTAATTGAATCAGTTAGTCCAAATACGCAGAAACATTTATTGAGGGATGTGTCTGGGGATACAGTCGACGCTCGTTATCTCGAACTCCCAAGGGACCGAAAGAAAAGTTCGAGATAGCGAGCGTTCGAGATAGCGCAGGTTCGACATAACGAGCGTATTTCATGAAAAGTTCGAGATAACGAGTTTTTCGAATTTTTTTGAAATTTTCAGAAAAGGGCAAGGGTCAGAAGTTCGGTCATAAGTATCTGTGGGCAAACTTTTAAAATTAAAATTCACCTGAATTAAGGGTACTTGAAGGAACTGTTTGGTCAAGAAAGGGAAATGGATAATAAAGAAAACAGCATTTTGCGTACATGTATACTTATTGTTGATTACAATTACATACATTATTTTTGATCGAAAAAGCTCAAAATACTAGTTTGCTTCTTGTTTTTCATTTCACTTTTAAGAAACAAATCTTCAAAGCGAAGCAGGAGGCGTTGCATGTCATTTCCATCATCAGTGAATAGACAAGCATTTTGTAAAGTCTCCACTGCAGTGTTTATTTCTGATTTTGTTGACTTGCTCACTGGCTCATCAAACACCTCGATGACATCGGCATTTTCATCATGCTCTTCGTCATTCTCATCTGTACTTGGCCGTACCGACTCAAGGATTTCTTCATCAGTCACGGGATTTTCGATTGTGGTCAAATCTTGGTCAATATCGACAACATCACGGGCCGAGAGATCAGCAGGAATAATGGTATCGTCAATGGCACGCAGTTGTGTGAGATCTTTCTCCAGTTGTTTAAATGGATCATCAATATCATCAGTTGCATTCTGTTGAGCTTTCTTGGAAATCTTTGATTTCTTGAAGCAATTTACGATGGTTTCTTTCTTCACTTTGTCCCACGACGAAACAAGTATTTGAAGAGCACGCAGAATTGAAACTTTTGGAAGATCTTTGCCTTTTTCTAGGTTTTGAATCATCATGTTGACCAATTTTTGGCGATAAAGAGACTTAAGACATCTTATGACACCTTGGTCCATCGGTTGTGACACAGAAGTTGTATTTGGAGGTAAGAAAATCAATTTAATGTTGGACAGTCCACCGACATCAGGGTGAGCGGGACAATTATCGATGATCAAGACTATCTTTCGACCTTCTTTTAGAAACATTGCATTGATTTCTCGCACCCACTCTTCAAAAAGAGAGCTGTCCATCCAACTCTTCTTCTGCGCTCTGTACCTTCAGGGTAGGGATGTTACATTTTTGAAGCACCTTGGTTTCTTCGATTTACCAATCACAAACATTGGTAGTTTATCTCCGACAGCATTGGCAGCTGCAAGCCCGGTTATTCGGACTTTGCTATTTTTACCCCCAGAGCATTTTTCGGATTTGTAGTGATACGTTTTATTTGGCAAGCATTGGTAGAAGAGACCGAATTCGTCGGCATTGTAAATATCTTCTAGTTTGTAGTTATTAATAATGTTGGTAAAGTGGTTTCAAACCAAGATGCTATCATATCAGGATGAACAGAATTGCTTTCACCAACGACCGTCTTGAACGTTACATTGTGCCTGAAATAGAAAATAAAACAAATACCGACTTGTGTAAAAGATTTATTGTTAACCTGTTCGTGCATTTTTTCGAATACGAATGTTCGAATTTTAATTCGAATGTTTTTAAAAATACTTGTGTGAACACCCTGTGAACATTATCATTATTACTTGTGCATGGCAACAAGGAAAAGCAAACCAGGAGAAAAAGGAGAAGATGGATCTTGCAAAAATGATAATTGATCAAAATTTAATCAATGTTGTAATGATAAAAGAATTTGAATTGGCTTCACATGTTAAGGGGTTCCACGTTTATAAAGCATTGTGGACTCCAAAAAATGGGGAGACTTTACAATGCGAAGGAGAGCCTAATAATCCCGTTGACAAATATGCTGTGTGTGTCAAGAAAGAAAACAAGATAGTTGGACATTTACCACTTGGAAAATCTGGAAAATTTGCTAAAACAATATTTTATTTCCTCAGAGCTGATGAATTAAGCTCGTGCAAAGTAACTGTGACTGGAAAACCAGTTAATTTGGGAAATGGTGAAGGCATGCAAGTGCCATGCAATTTGACATTTATTGGAACGGAAAAGTGCATCGAGATACTCAAGAAACATATTTAGTTTATGTTAGTCTTTTTAAGATTTTAATATCAAAATAAAACCAATTCGAAAAAAAGAGATTTAATATTCTTACCTTTTTTCCATTTACCAAGCCAACCGTCTGAAGCTTTGAAATCTTCTACTCCAAGCTCCTGTGCATAGCTTTTAGCTTTCTCCTCTAGTATAGTCCCATCGATTGGTATGTTTTTGCTTCGTTGTGAAACAAACCATTTGAACACGACAAGATCTACTTCTGAGAATTTTCCATCTCTGATCTTTATTTTCTTGCTCGAAGATTTTTCGAGAGCAGAAAAAAGTTTTTCCTGATTGGCTAGCCAAGTTGATATCGTGTTTTTAGGCACCCCGTACTTTTTAGCGATATCTTTATTTGGAATACCTTTTTCCAATTCTTTTAATGCTTGGCATTTTTCTGCCAAAGTTTTTACAACGAGCTTTCTTTTCGGTGGCATTCTGACAAAGGAAATCACAAAAAAAACATTGCAAAATCTACCTGTTTTACAATGGAATGTCTTCTTTTTATTACAAAATTTTGTGACTTTAAAACAAGCAGTGCAAGGTCTTCTTTTTTCAAAATTCCTCTTCAAGAGTTCGAGATAACGAGCGTAAATCAGTCCAAGGGACTGAGACAAAAGTTCGAGATAGTGAAAGTTCGAGATAACGGAGGTTCGAGATACCGAACGTTTTTTTGCCTACTATTGCTTACAGAACTCAAGGGACCGAAGAAAAAGTTCGAGATAGAGAAAGTTCGAGATAACGGAGGTTCGAGATAATGAGCGTCGACTGTAGTTTTGAAGAAAAGTAGAGAAAAATTCCGAGTAGGGCTATAAATGTCGCTCAGACTACGGAGTGCGCCATGTGATCTTAAAAGATTACGTAACATAGTATTTACGAATTTTTTAAGCTTTCTCGAAGCGTAGCGTGACCAACCCTGCATTACATTATTTTGTGACATACTATTGTCACTTGTCTTAGGATCGTATAGAGGATCACAACAGGGACAGTTTATAAACACAACAGTTTTGACAGCTTTATTCGTATTAAATTAATATTCCTGATGAGCGTTTTGTTAAAAGTTGATTCTGAAAAATACTATGCTCGTGGAGACATGGGGTATTCAGAACTTGCCATTTTTTTGGACAGAGCTTTATTTTAATAACCTGATTCTGAAAATATAATTTTTTCCTAAAAATTAAGTCGTTGTGGAGATATAGCAATTTGGAAAAAGTGTAATTTACAGACCGGTATTTTACTGACAAGAAATTAAAACATGAATCACTCAAAAACTACATTCTTATATTCTGTCAATTTGATGAATGTACTTTATATAATCTATATACAATGCGAAAAACATTGTGCCATGGAATTATCAGGACCGGAATATTAACAAAAATTGAATTTGTGGGGTTTTTTTGCTAAAATACTGCCATTATGGAAAAAATAGATATGTCTCTATGGAAAAATGTGAAGTGTTGCAGAAAAGCAGAGTTGGAATCAGGTATAAAATAAAGGCATTTTTCCCTAACAATAGCCAAGTTTAACATAGCATGGGTTAGATTTATATGCTTAGATTCAGTATGGGGAATGCTGCGCTGCCTCTGAATTGTTAAAATTTCACCAAAAAAGACATTAGAGCTTTTTTGTGCTGGTGAAGTTCATTGTTCTCTAAAGAGTATTTTTTTGGCCATATATAGTCAATTAAATACCAATATAATCATCTGGAAGCTGGAGTAAACAATTTTTTAAAGGACAATTAACCTCGTTTCCAGCATCTCCTGCACTTTTTACATTGAGGCATCCTAAATTTATTTGCCAATTTATTTGGCATTATATACCGCGGGATAATAATTTTGACTTAATAAAACATTTAAAAATGCATCCATCATTCTGAAAAATACGTTATAAAGAAAGTGGAAAAGTTTCAAACTGAGATCACTTCGAGTTCTAAAAACCTTAACTATCACTGAATTTTTTTTAAGAAAAGAAAACAATTAGGGGCTATGACCTTTCCTTCTCGTAACTTGTAATAAATGATATAAACGGATTAACTTCCGTAACGAGCATTTCCGGTATAATTCGCCTAATGAGCCCTGGTTTTTCTTCTCCATTTCATTAGGCATTAACAAAACTTATACAATCACGGATGCTACAAAGAAACCAGTTTGAATTCTGGCATCTCAGATAATGAACTTAGACCTCACTTCGATTACATAGCCAACTATAAGACTGAATTACAAAAGTTAAAATTAAAAACCACCATTTTAGAATTTACTTTCGACTAAATACACACAAGATGTTATTTTCGTACTTCTTACTTGGTTCTATCAATATCGTTGCTTCTTTGAGTGGGATCAAATTCACAAGAGAGAAGGGTTTTTTTCGTTACAAGGGCCGTCTGTTATCGTATCGATTTACCAATTCTACGTTTGATGCCCGAAAATACAGTTACATACTTCAAGCTTGTCCCAGTGGGTTAAATGATTTTTACTGCAAATGCAAAGGTAAAGCTGGTTTCTGCGAAAATTTTAAGGCTTATAAAAATGAAACTTGTGACGTCACAGACAGAAATCACGTGTTATGTCCCATATACAGTTTCAGATATGGAGAACCATATACATTACGACTAAAGGCTTCTGCTGATGGACAAAACGTAACATTTATTGAGTATAAACAGAGCTCGTACACAATTAACGGCGGTGCACAGAGGTGGATTTGTGACGGATTTTCACTAAATGTACGTCTTAGTATTCTTGAACTTGATTCCGGTTTTTCAATTCATTTCAGTTGGGCAGATAAAATGCCAACAAAAGTTGTGGATGAGCAATCAGTTTCAATTAAATATAAAAAATCAAACGAAACTAATTTCTTTGAGACGTGCGGTCGATATATTTCAGGTGATACTACTGAAGTTAAAAGTTGCTATCTTGAAATTAAAAACGAGTGTACTTATTATACAATATGTGCTGAGGTGAAAAACTCAGAGTGTGAAGAATATCAAAATGGTAGCTACATTGAAACACAAACTTGCAAGACCGTATTCTTTGGTAAAAACTGTGAAAAACAACAACACACTGATCGCATTACACACACTAATCCCATTACACACACTGATCTTCTGCCAACTCTAAGAACAAAAATTGAGGATCAAAGCGCGGGAAAACTTAGCAAACTCGACATTGTTGCTATTGTTATGGGTGTTGTGTTTTTACTTGGTCTGATTCTAGCTGTTATTTTGTGGTTTAAGTGTAAAAACAGAGAAAGCGGAGATGAAAGTAATGCAGCAGTTATGAATGAAGAAGATTTATTCGATTTGACTGAAGAAATTAATGAGAGACATGAAAAGCATAAATTAAGAAATCCAGTCAGATATCATGATGTCACAGAAAGTAAAGAAGAAACAGAAGAAGAACAATATATCAGTTTGAAACAGACATAAAATATTAGCATTCAAAATCCCAACCTCGTTCCCAGATTGCACTTTAGTCGTGGAGACTAGGTTGGCCGTACAATATTTAAATGAAAAAAATGCGCCAGAGAGTGTCTTACACGTATATGTTAATCAACCTCGTTCCCGGGACACTTTCCTTTTCAACAACGACGCTTTTAGCCACAGTAGAAGGTGCTAGAATCGACCTTGTCCGTATTGGGATCTGTTCCAATATTCTTCAGTAAACCAATATTTAAACAATAAAACTCAAATTTTTTTGGATGCTTTTTAACTAGATCAGGTTACGAAAAAAACTTCTCAAATTCTTTTTTTACCAATATAGCGAACTTCACCGCCTATCAAGAGATAGTTAAAAAAAAGAAAAAATATTTTAACTTTGTAAAATCAATTACCAACGCCTCACAACAACAAAAAATACAAAAAATATCACAATAACAAATTAGTTAGTTTGTTTGTTTGTTTGTTTGTTTGTTTGTTTTTGTTTTTTTGTCTGTTTCATGATAAATGGTTAAAATGGCTACACTTTTGCTTCCTCTGATTCTTTTTTACTATTAATGTCTTCAGTTTTCCAGCATTTCTTTTTTAAGTGATAAAAGATAAATAAAATCAGCAAAAGAAGTATAACACACAAAACAATAAACGAGATGTTCAGCGTATCTCTCTTTGCAGAAGTAAATTTGCCTGTTATAACAGTCTGGGTACAAAGTTGCGTGTTTTCACGACAGTTACAATCTTTACATGTTTTCAGGTAAAAAGAGAACCCCTTTGAACCTGTCTGAAAAATGTTAAAATTATTTTTATTCGTTTTTCCTTCTAATAAAACTATCCCATTCTTATCCTTTAGTCGATATTCATAGGACGCATTTAAAATTTTTCCATTACGCCAAAATATGCTGACATGACCATTTCTTTGCATGCATTTTACATTATGCGGTTTTATGGCTTCGGATGGCGATTCTGTAAGACCGTATGATTTGATATCAATACACTTCAAATCTTCTTTACAAAGATCAACTTTTGTTTCTACACAGACAGTATACAGTTTGCACGGGTTTAATTTTAACTGACACTCCCAATCAGTTTTTCCTCTTTGTAACGGCGCTCCATTCAAACAATGATCAACGGTAACAAATTCTTTCTGACCAATCTCTTTGTGCATAACCTTAGATCTTAATTTTGATTGGTTGATAACAAATGATGTCAAATTATACCGATATGTCAATTTCCGATTCTTTCTATTAATGTGCATGACAGGACGGAAGGTTTCTATATCACAATGACATTTTTTCGGCATCATTTTAGGGCTTGTTATAAAACTTTCGCCTGTAGATCTTTTTCTTTTCAATCGAATCAAATAATTGCTACCAAAAGTTTTTAATGGGCACCAGAATTTTTTCTCTCTCAAAAAACACTGAACAAAGCTTTTTGCAATAAATCGGGTGTAACACGTGTAATCTTGACAAAACTCCAGCGTGTGGTTAAAATCCATGTATGACTCATTTATATAGGTTCTGTTGCTGTTGTAAGCGATGAATTTTTCGCCATAGGTGTATATACACATAGGGTCATTTTTGTTTTTCTTTATACCACTTGAAAAATCTATTAATGTCAGGATCAGTATACACCAAGTCAGAACCATTATTCTGTTTGTTTATATTCCTGAAAAAGATAGAATATATTAAAAAACTGAGCTTATTGCGAAAAAGGTGATGGTTAGGTGTGTCGTAGACGGTTTACGTCGTGCTGCAGTGAGAGAGTTCTAACTTTTGATAGCGCTTTCGTTTTTTCTTAAGAATATTAAGATTATTTAGACATGTCTGGTAAATCGTATAGCTACTAGTTTTTAGCCTGTTAGATAATCTAACGGAACGTCTGGCTAACTTTCCGCCGGCCTGAATAGGGTTCATAAGGTCCATATTTTCAAGAAATGATAAAGAGAACTTATATACATAAAAACACGATGTGAATAATGCAACTGTTTGGATGGCAAAAAAAAGGGTTAGTGCCGCTTTAAAATTCTGCAGAAGCGCATCTCACCACCGCATACAAACATAGTCTCTCTTCTATTCGCTGTATATATGTGTGGTTAATATTAACAAATACAGAAAATCCTCAAATTCCTTGCGCCATACTCTACAGATAGATAAACAGTGAAATAAAATAGATGCGGATAAAGTTTAAGGTTCCCTAAGTTGTCCGATCATACCATGACCCTTAAGAACACTTTAAATCAGAGTTTTATGACAACATTAAGACGTCATTTGGACAAACCAGTTTCAATTTTAGTTTAATATTACATGAAATATGAACGTTCTTATTTGGGGTAGTGCATGTTAGCTTGGCGATGTTCGTAACCACAGTTGAGAAAATAAAAAATAGAACGTAGATACGTATAGAGACAAGTCATAAAACCTGTAAATAATGTTAACAACTTTGTTTCCAGGGCGAATTGCCTGTCACCACCGATACGCTGCTGGATATATAAAAAGAATCCAACCTCGCCTGCAGGCCAATCGGTCCTAGGATGTAATGTCTTATGTTTTCAATACCTTTTAATTTTGTTTTGAAAGATACTCTCCTGACATCTTCCGACACAAATCCAATCAAAAATGCATCACCAAATACAACGACCCCTCTTTGAAATTAACCAGTCACTATTATAAATACATCGTCAGCAAATGGCCTCGTGTTATTAGTAAGAAGTCATTATGTCGTTAGTGCAACGTCGACATGTCGTAGCTATGACGTCATTCTATTTTGGTGGTGTTTGTTTAACTTCGAAATATTAATAGCATATATTATGTTTATTTTTTATTGTTTTGTAATCCAGCACCCTCGTTCCCAGATTGTTTCCTTTCTGACTACAGTTATACCAAAAGGCAAAAACCCTGAAAACGAGGGTGGCAATCCAGCTTTAATAAATAAAAAATATAAATATGAATATAAAAAAGCAAAACAGGGTACTGGGGACAAAGTTGTGTTTAAATATAATCAGTTATAATGCTGTCAAAAGAACATAATGGCGCGAGTCAGACAGTGAAGTGTTTTTGTTGATTTTATAACGTTCCACAAACATTTGTCTACATAAAAAATTCAATATTTCTTAAAATCAAGACGAAAAAATTATTTTGCTGTGCAAAACTTCACAGAAAAAAAGAGAGAATTTTCTAAATTTACGATTAGTATTTCTCTGTTTCAAAAACAAAAACAAAACAAAAATGAAAGAACATAGTTTTAAAACGTGGATGCAATTAGTGTCAAATATATATGCACATTTTTCAAGCAGGCAAAACCTCAATTTCTCACAAAAACTCAATTTAAATAAAAAATCTTCAATAAACTAAGTTAAAAGTGTACTTTTAAAACTAGACCCTCACCAGGCTATAATTAAAACGTGTTTAAAAAAAATAATATCTACATACGACTACTGGGTATGAAGTGGTTGTATTTGTGAGTGAAAGTTCTAGATTCCATGCAGTAAAAAAAAACATTAATGAGCTAGCTTTATTTAAAAATAGCGTTATAATGGAAGAAACAAAGTTTATGGATGTCTTATGTTAGTATTAAAAGAGGGTTCAACTTCCACAGTGATGTCACATTAGAATCTCAACGAAAGCTTAATCACCACTAAGTCAAAACCTTTTACGTTGGTGAATAACTAAATAGTAATTTTAAAACTTCAGGAATGGTACCACTTTTTAAATTGTTACCAAATAAAGCGGAAAATTCCGAATATAATATTGATTACGAGGTCTTTTTATTTATTTATCTATTTACTTTGCTCTAACTAAACGTGAATAACTCAATCCTTTTTTCTCAGGAATTTCTTGTCGTCCAAAACTAGACAAAAAAAGACGACCTGGGAATGAGTTTGGTATTTTTTCACATAAACAAAAGTTTTTCTTTTTTTCTTATTATTATTGCTATTATTGTTATTTCACCGTTAAAGAATTTATATTTTTTTTTTGCCAAAAATAAATACAAAACTAAACCTGATATAATGTAGAGACATGTATATCTAGAAATGTGTGATTGCATATACTTAGGGTCAGCAAGGAGGTTTAAGAAACCTCATTGGGTTTAGCTTTAGTAGTTAAAAAAAGGCAGAAGCAGGAAGATGTTAGCTTCATTAGCCGTAGCTACGTATTTTATCCCTTCATTTTATACTAAAAGTAACGAAATGAAATCCAAATACGTTTAAAAAGTTTTTCATCAATCTTTTTGTTTGTTAACCTATCGCACTTGAAAACTCCAACTTTGTTGATGAAATAGAATTGGAATTTATGCATTGGACTTAGACACTGGGCAACTCCTTCTCCCCTCTACCCAAACGTTTCTCGAAGTAAAGGGCGCACAAAATAACGCCAACCATGGAATAGAGCAAAAGAAAAATTGGATATCACGCCCTCAAATATGATCTTAAATTATTTGATTTAAGGCACTTTTTCATGCCAAAAATTATGCAGAAATAAACAAAAATATTTCGATATTTGCAAATAACTACAAACGTTTCAAATCTTAACAAAAAAAATAGGGGACAGGGGCCTAAGTGCCCTGGCATCGACGGCACCACAACCAACAATGAAATTTATAATTGCATTATTTTTGGATGATTTTATAAAATTTTTCGTCCTCGACCCTAACTGTGGCAGCCCCTAGTGTAGACACTACACTTTGCATTTTTGAAACGATTTTTGCTTTTTGAGTCCTGTGACACTGGGTTGACGTTTGGTTAACTTTTCCCTACCTGGTGCAAGTAACTTATGCGATAAAATTTACAAAATAAATAAATAAATAAATAAATAATAAATAAGAAAGTACCTTTAAAATTGATGCAACGTGTATTTCGTGTATCTTGTACACGTGCAGAATTGCTAGTTATATAGCCACGAGAAACAGTAGAGCGCGTGATGTATTGTTTTCCTACGTAAGCATTTTAATGAGGAAAGAATGACCATCCCATGTTTATTTGTTCTTTTCTTTATAGTTGTCATCAATTCTAAGAAAATTCAATTGTTTTAGAAATATTCTAAGGTGTTAGCAGACTTGATATTGCTGATAGCGCATAAACTTCGAACTTAGTCTACTCATAAAATGAGGACTAAAAAAAAAATAGATTTTTATTTTCTCGAAATGATAATTGCTAGATGTGTTTATTTTTTTATTTGGCAGCCTCAAATGTTCCTATATGTGTTCTTCCAAGAACGAGAAGGATATATAGTCAGATCTATGGATGATGACAGGGCCTGTAGCGTTTCTATACGATATGAAAAAAACGCAGTTGGATGATGAATGATATTTTTAGGAATAAAAGAATTAAATGATGTTGTAGTTAAATCATTTTGAGTACGTTCTAAACTTTTTGCAGCATCTCGGCTTTAAAGTTCTTATGAAAATAAAAAATTGTATGGTGTGTATTTAATATTTTGAAAGTTCTGATTGACAATTTAAACCCTAAAACTCATGACACTTTTCTGACATTTTCTAAATTTTTCTGACATTTTGACAATATTTCGAAAATTACTTTTTCTGATATTTCTTGAAGATGTTACACGTCTTTTCGAAATTTGTATGAAACCTGACTGTTACTTAATATTTTCATTTCTCAGCCTAAATGTTTCTTATAAATGTTTCTTAAAAACAGTCTCTTAAATTTCCCACGGGGAACGTTTTTGTGGTGTTCATTTTGTAGTTAAAGAAAAAGATGATAGCTTATTGAAAAAATGGATGTAGATGAGGGAGACTGCGATCAAAATATCCTTCACATCACCAGCCACGCAATATCTGCTGAACCTTACAACGTATAACTTTTTGTATTTTTGATTAATGCTAAACTTCCTTTCACAAAACTGTTTACTTTTTGCCTAACTTAACCTCCAATTGTTTCTTAAATGATTCTTAATATTTAGGAAATCTTAGCCTCGTATTTCTTGTAAAAAAAGAAGTTTAGTTAAAAACCAACCTCACTTTTCTAATAAAATTTTGACAAAGAGCGTACATAAAAATCATAAAAAAGATCCTTTCGTAGACCATCCAAAACAATAATAGCATTTCTAATTTTGTACATTTAACATTGTTTTCCTCTCTATAAAAAACCTGCATACAGTTTCGCGCGCATTTATTAGTATCAAAAAGCAAGATGGATATTTCAAAACGAGTTGATAGCAAGTAATAAAATTCTCGCACGCTTAAAACAGAAGCAACGTTAAAGAATAAATTATGTAGTTACTTAAAAGTTAGATATTTAGGAATAAAGTTAAAAAGAATTTTGATCATTGAGAATAAATCTTGATTATCCAAGTGTTAAAATTGTGTATCCAGGTGCATAATCGAACCTTGGTTACATAATTTTAATCCTTGGAATTGAGGCGTGTTAGGGTGTGGGAACAAGCAATGACTTCCATGAATGCTTATGAAATGTGTTTTCTTAACAATGGTTGTTTGACAACATTGATTTCCAAAGACAAACCAACGGCTGCTTAACAACGCTAATTTCCTGATACGTCGTCATCATCATCATCATTACAAGATAAGTATGGACAACATTTTAACAATCAGCCTTTCTCTTTCTTCAAAGTGAAACTTTAAAATTTAGCTATGCGCTTTGCTCAGCTGCACCCTCGTCTTCAGGTTTTTTTGCCTTTTCGATTATAAGAAAAAGGTAAAAACTGGGGAGGAGGGTGGCTTAGCTTTTGCCTGGGCTGACTGTAATTTATAAGTTAATCGTTTTTAGAAAGATTTGAGCTTCATGTTGCTAATAAAAAACAAAACTGCTATATATCTAACGATTCTTTATTCTCTCAACAAACATGGTTACTTTTATAGATAGACATTTACCTAACTCTCTTGCCTTTAATACATTAAAACTGTGTTGAGAGAGGGACTCTATCCGCAACCTTTTTAAGCATTCATTTTAATGTCTGTGTTCTGTCAAAGTGTATGTCGAAGTTTAGGTAAGGGGTCAGATTATGAAGTATGTAATTTCAACGTGTAAATCCGCATGATTAACCACATAAGATGGCGGCGAAACCGCATAATAGGGAAGAGAAACTACGGGAATAAGAGGGTGGAAAAGGGGATTAGGAGATAAGAGGAAGAGGAAGAAACACCCAGGTTTAAGTACTGTAAGAGATTAATTAACACGTGGTCTGTTTTACTTTAAAACAATAGTGATATCATTTTGTTACTTTCTATAATGTGAAATTTCAAATTGCTTTCTTGGACTTGCGAACACATTACTATACACCTGCCGAGTTAACCCTTTATTATAGAAACAATGACATACGATTTTGTCTTCTTGAAAAGAGAGTAAAAGCGACACCCAGTACAAAGACCACTAAATTTATTTTTTTCATTTTTTTTTTTTTTTTGCAAATTAATTCAAACTTTCTCAGTACATAGAGACACGAAAAAGAACAAGGGTTAAGCTCACGGCAATAAACCCTTGGAACGAAGATTAAACAAAGCCTCAGAACGAAGTCGCTTGTTTTCTTCCACACTTCTTTGATGTGTTTCTCACTTGATAACAGCTCTAAGTATAGGTTCTGAAAACAAGAATGGAGCAATACTAGGAACGAAGTTGCTTTTCTTCTCCCACGCTTCTTTGTTTCGCTTGTTTTTTGAAAAAGCGAAAGAGGTATGTGAAAAATTATCTTAAGGTGATCACGAGAATTTGTGATGGTTGACGTGGGAGGGTGGTGTGATTCAAATCCTGAGAAAACACATGTTCACAAGACAAGCATAAACAAAGTAAACGCCAAGATCCAGTTCCAAGTTTTTTTTTATTGTTGTATTCATGCAGAGAATATTTGTCTAAATTTGTAAATGTTTAAAAAATGTTTCAATTACAGTCACAACTCCATATTCAAACCCATTGGCCAATAAAATTAAAACAATTAGTCATTCTTACCCAATTAAATTCCTGTCAATAAAAAAAGGATATTTCTTTGAATATCCAAAACTACTGGGATTCTAAATTGCCCCTTCTAAAACAATCTTTAAATTCCCATGGACGCGCATAGAATCAACCTCGTTTTCCAGAGAATTTTGACCTTTATGATGAACTTGATGATTACCGTCCCATGATAACAACTCTAGGTAAAAAACCTGGTAACAAGTTCGGCATAAAAAGATTAAAATTTACATCCAAATGTAACAGATGTTAGCATGCGCTTCAGACGGATGGAAATAAGTATTCTATATGAGACTTGCTAAATCTAAGGAGATTCTAAATGTAGGAATTAGAACATGGTGCAAGGTCCGAGGGTCCAGGATTTAATACTGATGCAGAAACGTGCTCAAAACAGTGTCCGATGATAAATTAGACACAAATCTCAAAAAGTCCCTTCTACTTAGAACCTGCAACCGCGCTCAAAGACCCTGGGGCGAAGATACCTGCATCGTTGTAAACAACCAAGACATGTTAGTCCAAGTCACCCTACTTCGAATAAAATCAAGCTGGTATATTTAATTTTAAAACTACGATGATTCATGAGAGCTGAAACTATTAACTTTTTTCAATGTTTGTCTCATGACTATGCTACAGGAACACATATACGCAGTACGCTAATAAACACTCCTGTAAATAGGACTGGTTTTTTAGCGAACATAATTCTTACTGAAGGACAAAAAAGTATGGACACAAGATCCGTCTTTCTCTTAATTTTGACATTTACATCGTAATCATTCAAGCTTTCTATTCCCAATATTCCTCCCTCTTCGAACAAGCTGTCTCAATTTTTTTTTGAGAGGTTTACCTTAGAGAGCCCTGGGGACGAGAACGGAGCCTGTATAATAACGTTAAAAAAATTGTTTTTTGTAACACGAAATAACATAACATAAAGTGTGAAGATAAAATCATGTTTAAATAACACGCTTAGCACTCCTTAACAACTCGGGCTGAAGTTAAAATTTTAATTTATCCAATCAGAAGATGGGGAGTGAGGTTATGATCCAAAAGTTTATACGTATTTTGTATTTCTATTCACGCTGTCATACGAATCTACAATCTATATTACTGTGTTCTTATTTATAAAAATATTATATCTTATTTTTACGTGCACAATATATAAAGCATGCATTTTTATAAAAAGATATGTCAGCTATACAACGATATAGCTAAAAAAGAGTTTTAAAAAATCTTTCCACACAATTCGAAGTTTTTCTCAAAATTCTCAATACAAATAAGTCTCGAATCATGTTTTTTTTAACTTGAAGATCCTCCGTAATTCCGTTTAAAAGAAAAAATATATATATAATACATTTTAATATATAACAAAAAGGTATTTAAAGGTATATTTACACTTACTCTATTTTTTTACACTAATTAACAAAGAAACTCAAAAAAGGCGTACATAAATAAGATATAAATTATTAGGGGTTTAATTAAACAAATCTACCATGGGCGTTTTTTTCTCAGGGGAAGATAAAAATTATAGATTGCCGGAAAACTGATTCAAATTCAAAAAAAAGTTTTTTTTAGTATTTGTATGTTTAAAAAAAAGGGAGAAACATTTGTACACATAAATTAAAATACAAGTTTTCGATGCCTTTACCTTATCTAGAAATTATTTTCCATCTTTACGTAGCTGCTTTAATAAGAACAGGTGTAACACATTGTTTTTGAAAGTCGTAGGTGTCTATCAATATAAATTTAGGATTGTCTAGAAATGTAATGTTACACTGTTAAAATAAACGGCGGTTAAAAACTTATTTTTAAAATCACTACTTTAATTCTAGTACCAATTTTAATTTTTTACATTCCTAAAGAAACATTTCACCTTCATAACTATATTTTTCTCCATTTTCATTCAGTTTAGCGACGCAGCGCAACAGAATATAACGAAAATAAAAAAATTCTCTAGACCCTAAAAAAAATTATAAGCAATAGAAAAAATAGAAAATAAAATAATAAAACAACTATAAAAATTAAAAAAATATATATATACCTTCAAAAATATATATATATTTTGAAAATATTTATAACAAAACTACGCGCTAGAAATCCCTTAATTTTTATTCATTTTAGGAAATTTCATCACTGGCCGCTTTAAACGTAGAAGCTTATCAAAATTTTCGATTAGACCGGAAATAGGTAAAATAGGTGTTTTTAGGAGCCTTGGACATACAATCATTAGTTAACAATCAACCAACTCCAGCTTCGATTATAGTTTATCTTTTATAATCAGTTTATATTATTTGGGAGATAAAAAATACCCTTGGGGAGATAAAAAATACCCTAGGATCCCACAGCAGTACACAAGGATACATCCTGCATCGCTGTTTTATTGAAGAGATAACCACCTTAGGTGCCGTTTATATGGTGGCGGGCTGGCTTGACAAATCAAGCTGGCTCACTTGCCGGGCTGGCTTTTAACTTGTGTTTATATGCAAAAGAAAGACTACCTCGGTTAGGCGGGCTGGCTTTGAACAATGAAAACATTAAATAATACAGAACAAAAAAAATTAGTGTCAAAACAAAAGAATATAATTACGTGATTATAATAAACCATCTCGCCTAGGACCAGCCCGTGTTGTTACTGCTTATATGGGGATTTATCCAGCCCACTTGCCATGAACTCGGGTAAAATAGGGGAGAGGGGAGCAAGCAGGCCAGCCAGCCATAAAGTCTTTTAGAGAAATTTTAAATTTCTTTAAAAATAGCGTTTAGGCGAGATCACGGCAAACGGGCTGGCCCTGCAACCAGGCTGTTTCGGCTTCCATATAAATAGCCTCATACTGTGGATTTCAACTACAAAAGATATCCAGAAATCTTACTGTTGTGATTCGATCGGTATAATCTTATTGTACACTTCCTCCTCATTGTCATCATAAACATCGGCGTACGACACCACAGGTTTTACATAGCGAACCTCGTCCATTATAACGTTTTCATCTACGACGCCATTCGACACTGTCACCGTGTATTCGTCATTTTTGACCTGTTTATGCCGAAAATGTCGATAGATGTACACCATAGACAACAGAACCACAATAAATGCTATTGGCGCGACACTCACAACTAAAATTATCGACTTTTTACGCTCAATTGAATCTTTCTGTTCACCTATTTTGATTGGTTCACATATTGCCGTAACCGGCGCACTACAATAACAGTCCTGACAACTTTTGATGGCAAGGTGAACCGGTCTTCGAATTGAGTTAGTCAACTTTATAGTTTCATTCGACATGGTACCATTATATAAAACCGCATCAGTTCTTATCATTTCAGACACTTCGACATAATAAGTTATATTTTTGTGAGCGCCTTTTATCAGAGAAACAAACAGATTATAATCTTCCGTGCTACATCTCGTAATATTTGGTCTTATGGCTTCGGTTATCAACTCTGTGGGACCATGTGACTTAATATCAAAACATCTTAAATCTCTTTCACAAGAATCAACTTTTGTTTCCACACAGACAGTATACTGTTTGCACGGGTTTAATTTTAACTGACACTCCCAATCAGTTTTTCCTCTTTGTAACGGCGCTCCATTCAAACAATGTGTGACAGTTAAAAAAGATGTTGTATTTTGACCAATCTCCTTGTATAAAATTCTGGACTTCAATTTTAATTGGTTAACGACAAATTTTTTTAAATTATAACGATAAGACAACTTTCGAGTTTCTTGATTAAAGTGAATTTCTGGTCTGACCGATTTTATATCGCACGAACAATTACTTGGTAGAAATGTCGGCTTGGTGGTAAAATTATAAGAACTATTTCCTCCTTTCAATCGTATTATATATACATTGCCAAAAACCGGGACAGGACAATGTAACTTTCTATCAACAAAACGGCAACGCGTGTGTCTATATACTTTGAAATGTTTCATACTTAAACAAGTATGTCCTTTGCATAACTGCAAGGAATAGTTGAGAATTGAAAATGGAAATGTAACGTTCGATTTGATGGCATAATTAACGATTTTGCCTTCAGATGACAGCGAACATTCAGGTTGGCGTATCTCTCCGTACTGTGCTGAAGTGCTTTGAACAAAGAAAATATCAACTAATATGGTCAACAGTGTTAAAATAAGCATTGTTTCTGTTTTCTTTCACGTGAAAAATTTTCATCTAAAAGATAAATAATATGAAAGGAATAATGTTGAGCAATGTTCGCAAGACATCACTAGCTTTTTCGACACCAAAATAAATACTAAATACAGGTAGAATAGAATATACCCACGTGGCTCTACACCACAACGTGGGCGTTTGAAACTGAAAACACTCGAACACGCAAAACCAATTAAACAGTATCTACAACGAAAACAAATTGATGTGATGATGTATTACACTCTAATATTCTGTAATAATATGAATAATGTGTTGGAGAAATTAGTGAAAGAAAATATCAATGTAGCTAAAGAATAATAAAACACGTGCAGGAAGCGTGGGACCTATAACAGACATATAGGTAACTCCCTTCCTATGATATATCGACCAATCATGATGCAATGAAATGCAATTAACTCAATTAGAAGGAGATATAAAACAGAAAGAAATTGCAACCTTTGCTTCCTTCTTTTATAATATCACCTCAAAAATTATCCATAAAAAAACCATCAACACTCATATAAGTTCACTAAAATTAACTACATAAGTTTTGTGGATGACGTTTAAATAACAGTTTGTATATTCACTTATAAAGAATAAAAATAAATGTTAAGTAATAGACATAAAAAGTCGATCTTTGATGTGTCTGGCTTTAAACTATCCATTAAAAACAAAGAATAAACTCTATAATAGTCCAGCGGAATAATATAATGGCTATTTTCATTCACAAAACATAGCTTGAAAGGAAACCATTGGAAATGAAAGCATAATGAAAGAAACTGAAATAATTATTAAAACACACTGAAAGAGTAAACCAAATGTTTACATAAACAACGGAAAGTGTAAACATACTCAACAGCTGATCATATTTCATCAACTTTTTTATTGTGTTTTAATACAAGATTCCAATAAATCAATAAATATATGACAAAATGTCTGACAAAGGATGCTATTTATAATAACCATTCGTTAAAATCATAAATCTCCAACATTTTTAAAATTTCTCTATCTGCTGAATCAATAATTTTTTTATTAGCATACAATAATTACCCTATTAACCACCTCTTAGGGGAGTTGGATAAAATAGGGGGCTGTTAATTTTTTTTCTACTACGCAAAAACGAGTAGGCGATAAAACATAGATATATATCATACGCAGGAATCGATAATTGAAATGTGTTTGTAGAATATCCTTCTTCTTTGATAAGATGGCTTCCAAACAGATTGGTCCAACTGCTACATCTATTGTGGATGAAAACTTTAGATGATAAGTTTAATTAAAGAAGACAGTATTAAAAAAAGGATAGATCTATTGAAAAAAAGGGTTAAAAATTTTCTAGTTCAGCAATCATAGTAAACTGATTAGCGTGGCAAAACTAAAAATACATAAAAATATACACAATAAAAATAATATGTAACAAAATATCGCAAAAGCATAATGTAAAAAGCAAAATAAAATTATAGTATTCAAACGTCACATATATACAGCCAATCTGTATCAATAACCTACTAACTATGTAAAATTGCTAACAATACGTTGACTGAGGTACTGCTTGCATTGTATTTACTTTAAATTCAAGTTCAAACTTGAAAGTTGAACAAGAACACACTGCTTTTGTTTTGATACTGACTTTTAAGAGCTAATGAAGTAATATTTTCATGCGAGACTTATATAAACATACATCATGCTGAAGCTGAAGAAGACTTTTAGTTGTATTGCAAATCGGGCTTTTTTGGCAAACTTCGTATTCTTAAACCTCAACTATATACATCTATATTGGATGTATTACTTTCAAATTTTAAAATAGAATTAGTAGATAAACCTGCATCCTTAAACGTCAAATACTGTATCAGATATTTTTAATGAACAACAGAAAACTAATTACAACTTTTAGCTTATACTAGTAAAACTCGATTGCTCATGTGTGATATTAGCCAATGGTACATTGCAAATCTCATCATATATGTGTTCGCCAACATATTGTGCATTTGATACTACTTTTTCAGGTTGATTTCTTGGCCTGATAACCACATTTTCCCTTTTTTTATTCCTCCAATTACAACAAACAATGATAGCAACCAAGATAATAAAACAGGCAACTCCTGTCACAGCATATAAAATCCACCACAAGTAAAGACTTCTTTCTTCAAAATAGGTACAAACCATTGTTGCATTTGCGCACTGGCACTGGTTACATGTTGAAACTTTAACAAATACATTTTTAATGGATTTAGCCATACCCTTAACATCGACTGTTGAACCTGTTACATTGCCACTTCTTGCACGCACATTGTTAACAAAAACTGAATAGGTGGCCTGAAAATCTAATGCCACGCTGTTTAAAACTTTAAACATTAAGTCGCCTTTATTAGAATACATGCATTTATATATTTTGGGTCGCCTTGGTAACAGTAGTAAAAAGGTGTATTTTATAGATTGCTCACTATATTCTTGTCTCAATTTACACATTTTGCTGTCAATTTTTGTTTGCACAACGTAAGTGGAGCACACTTGCAGGTTCTTGAGAAAGAAGCGTAATGATTTACTATCCTGTTGCCACACTTGTGTGAATGAATGCAATGTAGTATTGTCTAATCCATACGTACCATTTAAATCAACTTTCTCAAAATCTTTAGGATCTTCTGGAGTCACCGTTAGCATGGCTGAATTTCTATCATGCCTGGCTACTTTCATTTTCCATTTGAAATTATAACCACAAAAACATTTTTTAGAACTAAAATTCTCCTTTCTTCCAAGAAAATCGTTAGTCTTATTCTTTATAACAAGTCGACCAGGCCTAGTTTGGCCATCAAGGTTTAATGTACACTTGATTAAAGACTTGGTGCTGTTTACAGAGCAATGATATTCTTCCATATCATCCTTTTTCCATTGATCAAATCTACAATATTTATTACTATATTTTGCATTACACAACTGTATTGTGTAATTAAACACACTGCAATTGATGGTTTTGTTTAGATGGAAATATTGGTCCACCTGAAATTTTGAAGACTCGCAGTAGGAATCAATGATGACAGCCATAAAGACATACGGTAATAGCACCAATATAAACAAGCACAGCCGCATGGACACTTTCTTTTAGTGGCCATCAAAAGCACTGAGTTTTACAAATTTGTTCGGTAGGGTAGTATCCATAACAAAACAGCAATATGACATCTAATATGGCATCTACTAAAATGACATTCTAAAAAAAATAGTTTTCAGTATTAGTTATTGGTTACTTACTCTCCTACGGAAGACTAATTACTAGCGCAGCTTATTTACCCTCAAAAAATAAAGAAACCCTTTGGGGAGCTGGAGATCATGCATTACCTTAATATTGCAATTTTCTCTACATTTTTTTGAAGAAAGCAAGAAAACTTAAATAGCAGTTGTTTAGTACTTGTTTGTTCGACACACACAAATTTTAACTAAAAAGATGACACTTATTACCCCTTCAGTCTGTTCAGTTATTGTCATTAAATATATAATAATTATCATGTCATGAACAAGTGAGTCTAGGAACAAGCAGGTTTATTCTATAGGCTACTTTACAGCTGTCATCGATTTGCAATGACAATCATCATTGCAAATCGATGACAGCTTTATACAGATTAAAATTAACCAATCAGATCACTAAGTAAAGTAATTAACTTTTTGCAAACCTGGATGAAAAAATAAATTGATTACAATCTTTTCTTTTTCAAAAAATTTCGCTTTCCATTACATCTATCATTCACTTTTAATAAATGTTTGAAATACTATTGATGTAAGTATTTCTGGTTTATTTTTACGTTTCTCATTGTCCAACCGGATTCTTAGGCTACGGTATTCCTATCATCCCAGTTTATAATATGATCATTCTTCCGGCCATGGCCCACAATCTCATTTACAGACAAAATGGTTTTCTATTTCAAATCGTGAAACAAACAAAAAAATAAGTTATTATAAATTTTAACACAAAATAAAAATTGTGTTAGTTTCCTAAATTACAAATATTACCAGTTTTAAATTTGAAATTTTTCATTCATTGTCAAAAAAAATTACAATACGTACTAATTGTTATTTCTTTTTTGTTTTACCTGTGCCCTTAACACTTGGACACTACCCCAATTGGGTTCAAAGAAGTCCAAAATACTGAAATACTATCTATTAGTCATATCTCTTGGTAACTAAATTTAAAGATATCAAAAAAGAAGACTATATGGAAAAAAAATTCTCCCTCCATGTTGCAACAGCAGGTGGACAAAAATCTTGTTTAATTATGAAAGATTGCAAAAATCATGAATATTTCAAGTTTTTTAATAAATTCCCTAGAGGCTAAAGTTTATTGTTTAAACGCTACAATTTCACATACTCTGACAGTATCTGTAATGTTGTAAGCACCCATGAACAAGCTATGCAAGTATGATTAATTCTTTTTAATGAATAAAATTCATAAATGCATATTTTAGTTCCATAATTACAATGAGTTTTATTTCCCTCCAAGTTTATCAAAAACCTGCAATGGCTACATTGCCTTTTGACTTAAGGTCTACACAGAATTTAGGTTAGCAATATTATATAGGTGACAAAGTATATGGTTAATTTAGTGATTAAATTAAAACTTCATTGGAAATCAAGCTTAAAACAACGTAAAATAAGTATGATGTTGTTGGTTGGTCTATCAAGCAATAATAACACCCTAAAACAAACATGAGTAAAACTAAAGAATTGGAAATATGTTGCAAATGTTGTCACACTTGATACTGAAGGAAGAAGGGTTAAAAATAGCTATAGGTTATCATTATTCTGTATGCACATACAATCTGTGTAAAAGGTGAAGCAGCAAAGTAAAAATATCAAATTATAACATGTGGTTAAAAAGTTCTTTTACGAAATGAAAACAAAATTAACTTACTAAAAAAATTTGAAGCCTCACAAACTTTAACAAACAACATTTCTGATTCACTATCAAAGCATTCACAAAAATTTTTTGCAAGACAATATCCAAATTTCACATGCCTTAATTTTACTTTGAAGGCAAAACAGTTAGTATATACACAATATAACAAAAATTAATTCAATGACAAGATGAGAGAAAAAAAATCTAGATAAAGTATAGATAATCAACCTATAGACTCTAAGCTTATCTGGTTGATATCATCTGGACAATATCACCTGAACGACTGAAATGTAATAACCTTACATGTATATACACTGTAAAATATTTCTCCTCACAACAACTTCTCAATTTACTCAACAATTATTTCTAGATTACAAAAAAATTCAACAAATTAACCAATACATTTTATTATGAGATGACCTATACTTTATTATGTAGAATTTTATGCTTGCATAATTACGTGAACAAATTTCAAGCGCCTAAAGACCTGCTTAACGTCAAATGATACGTGTGTATGTTTACATGAAATCCATTAAAAGAAACAAATAGATTTAAAATAAGAAAACACGCTATTTAAATTCTGGTCATCTTGTGAGTTGTAAATGTAATAATATTGTGGCTTTAAATAAACAACGTCCTCTAACATCTGATTACTCTAAAGTTTGAGGGATACCATTGTTATAAATTGTTACATAAACATGGTGTTCTTCAACTTCAGCGTGTGAAGATGCAGTTAGCCTCTTTCATCTAAGTTCCACAACAAGATTTTTTATTGGTAAATCCCTGGCATAATAGATAATTTGATCACATTTTTAACTAGTATAACGTATTAAATATATAAAAAAGTCAATGGTAACCAAAGGAGTAAATTTCTATTTCACAGCATCTTTTTCTTTCTTGTTATATTTTAAATTACTAGATGATATTAATTTTCAAAAGGAAGCCTGAGAATGCCCAGAAACTGACACTAATCTAATGGTCTTTGGCAATCTGACAGGAAAGCAGAATACGTCTCTCTTAGGATTCATAGTGGATACTTCAGGAAGAAGAATGTAACCAACGCAATAAACTTTGACATCCAAATGGTGTAAAAATACTGAAATATATACAAATGCTTACATATTTAAAATAGCCTTATGAATGGGTTTTTTGGTACAGAGGGTAAGGAATTGTAACTAGGGTTTTCTTTGAAAGCTTGTTATAATTTGTTCTAATATATCAGTTTTCATTAAATCCCTTGATTATCTGAAGGTTTATCAAATTATTTTTTATTAAATAAAGACTAAAAAGCAGATTAAGTGGAAAAAAAACATCACCATTTCATCAATTAAATTTATTGATGACGTTTGTCAATATTTTGGATTGGGATAACCTTGTTTTTTTTTTCAATTAAAAATTTTTACTGATCAATAAAAAAAAACATCCTACCAGGTGTGAAAAAACAAAGTTCATATACCTTTCTATATTTCCATAATTCCTTTTAGTTGCCCACTTCTTGTTCATATTTTACTAACCCTATGATATACTGCAGTCGATTAAAACAACCTGTATAAATATCTTTAAACTTTAACTGAAACAAATTCTTTAATAATTTTATGTATTCTTATACTGAAAAATATTTCTTTTCAAATATCCAGATAGCCAGTCTTTTATTTTGTGAGTCATATTTAATTATTCTACATATAATCTAATCATAAATAATTAATGTGATATTTTTACAATCATTGACCACCTGCTAATTAAGGATATTATTTTTTCAATGTGCAAAATCTCTCAGTAAGACAAAAATATCGAGAATTTGGAATGGAAAAAACAAAATCAGAAATCAATTATATATATAATATATATATATATATATTAAAACAAACTGAATAAAATAAACAAAAACAAACAAAAAACAGATTGTGAAGAGTAATATACAATCATTTAAAAAAAAACATAAAAATATTATTTGTACATAAATAAAAGAATATTAAGAATCACTGCTTCCTACAAATTCCAAGATTGTTTATCAAAATACATAAAAGTATTAACTTACGGTTTTCTATTTTTTTAAACTTATTAGTTCTTATTAGTTCTTGACGGTTTATAAAATTCACTTTAAACAAATAATTCCTGCAACAACGCTTAGGGTAAAAGACCAAATAGTTTCAGTAGGACTAAAAAATATAGTGGTATTGGTTATTACTGGTGGGTAAATACAAAACTAAATATTCACAATTGTTAAATTGATTCTGCATCACCCCTTTATTAAAAAAGGGACATTTTTGTGGGGTAAAAGCTGCAAGTTCAGCATTTGGCTTACCTAATCTTTAACATTTACGCCCCAAGGATCCTTAAAATCCAGATTTATCTTTCTCATAACATATAGGAAAGTGTTTTGCCTGATCTTGTAGATTACATTATTAGAAAATCACTGAATATTTAAAAGTGTATCTTGTTTTTGTTGTAAAAATTTCCACTTTTTGTGCACTATTTCATGTTTATTTACTTTATTCCTGAAAATAAACTTTGGCGAAGTAAAAAAAATTGACAATTTTCACAATCCCACATAAGAAAGGTCTGTTGTATATAAATATCATATGTCTCATTTTCACTTCACAAATGCTCACATTACATAATCACAAAATAACAACAAATAAAAAATATACTTTAAAGATTTATACTTTGTTTTACATCAGCAGGTATCATGTATGGATTAATAGTTTCATATATATTTACATTTGCATCATCATGTGATTTAGGTCGCGGTCGAACCCTCTCATTTGCATGCTTCAGTTTCTTCTTTAAATACATGTATTTCAGTTTAAAACTTGTAATGATAACAATGAACAAAGACGCTACTGCTATAAGGATACCTGTTAAAATATCATATGGAAAGTTTTTTCTTTCAATAATCTCACTTGTTTGATTTTTCTTTAATTTTAAGCACTTTACTGTTGTTTTAGTTCCACATTGACAGACGGAGCATTGCTTCACTTGTATCAAAACATCCTTTTCTGTGTCTACTGATAAATTGAAAACATTATTGAAGGTTTCTCCACTCCACAAAACAGTGCTATTATTATTAGCATCCAGAGCAATGTATTTAAAAAAATATGCATTTGTCTTACTACCATTCACAAGTATGTATTTCTCATGGTGAACACACTTTATTACAGGAGTATTAGGCTGTCTAGATAATGGTAATTTATGACATTCACTTAAACCACTACAAACTTGAGCTTTAACTACATGTATGCAGAAGGAGTAACTCTTACAGGGATCTAAATTAGCTGCATAACATAAAACGCTGGGGCTGCATTTCTGATCTAGTGATACCAACTTTGTCTGATTGTCAGCATGGCTTGTTAATCGCACTGAAAATTTATACTGATGACTTTTCTTAAATTGGACCTTGAGAACATTTGCTGTGTTTGTCCATGTGTACTCAGGTAGATATTTATTATGACATTTACACTGTGGACTGATACTAAAAGGTTTAAACTCTGAGTATACGATTTGAGTACTATTTTGTATTATCAACCTTGTTCGAATGCTTTGCACCACAACCATAAGACTTAATGGACATTTGACGCATTTTTCATCCATTTGTGAACAAGTTGTTTTAACTGGTTTGTCACATAACTTTTTAGCATTACGTTGGTATTTACATCTCTGCAACGAGAAACTAGTATTTTCATTTATGTTCAGTGAGTCAGTACAATACACCAAATACACTTTTCGACTTCCCCGCAAACAGTGTGTTCGATGAAACACATTTTGGACTGGTACAAGTATTGCCAGAATGAGAAAAACTCTGAAATACATAGCATCTAAAAAATAATAAGATAATGCTAGATGAAAAAATTATATATACAGTCAGTGCATCTAATCGTTGCGCACTTGATAGAAAATTTTCGTAAAACTTCGAAAAACAGTAGCGTAACCGAAGAAGCGACAAAAAATATGATAAAAAATAGAAGTAGCGAATGTAACAAGTAACAGAATCGCTCGATATCCCACAAAAACTTAGCGAAACCGTTTTTTTATTGCAAAACAGCATGCGCAATGATTTCCGTCCAGGATCACAAATCGTTGCGCGCTTGCCGTATATTTTTGCGCACTTGCGCAACTATTCGTGACTATTTGCGGCCTGCAGGGCAAGTAATTGTGATCATTTGCGACCAATATTATGTACTTATTATTTCTTATTTCAGGTTCTCAACATGCCTTGAACACGCAATTATCATGATTGCAGAAACTATTCAACTCTCTCAGCAATCCTCAGGTTTTATCAACCTCGTTCCTGTTAATCGCGCAAAGCATTTTGTTAGTTCAGAAAACGAGACAAAGTTTATATCAAATAACTTCCAGAAAAGAAGCTAACTAATTATTTTTATTCTCAGAACACAAGAATAAATTATAATGTTCTTGGAGGTCCAGCTTGTGGCCAAACTATATAATTTTCGAAGTGCTTGATGGTCATGCACTTCAACCTTTCTCTTAGAGCGATATGATGCCGTGGACAGAGATACCACTCACAACGGTCCAGCGATTATTTGGGGAATTGGCACGATATCCTGATCTATTTCATCAATAAGATTCTTTTCAAAAATGTTGTCATCGAGGTCAACTGTTTTCTGCTTTAAGAAATAAAAACTTAATGCTTGAACTGTCCCCTGTACATTTTGACGCCACTGCCGTAATGCTCTTCCTACGAACATTGATTTTCTTCGTCGTGGATCAATGTAAACTACTGCATAGTAAATCTCTTCGTTTTCGAAATACATTGCACTTGCCGAGGTCTGTAGTGAAGCCCAGGATTTGAATATGATATTATTCAGAGCATCTTCTACATCTTTAGGAGGCTCAATTTTGTTTCCTTCATCTTTTGCCATGCTGTCTTCGTCGTCGTCATCATCTTCTTCCAACTCACTCTCCTCTTCCTCTTCTTCAACCACCCTTTCCTTCCCTGAGTCAAATTTTCCATCAAATTCATTCTGATCTTCATCTTCCTGGTCATCATCTTGGTCTTCTATATCTTTCTTTTGTCCTCTAATTTTCGCCCTACTTATTTTCTTCTCTTCTCCTTCCTTATTTTTAAGCAACTTTACTTTTTTTTTACTGTTTTTCTTTTCGCTTTCCTTGTTAATAATTTCTTGCAGAAGTTCTGCATCGCTAACTACAGTAGCAGCCAAGTTAATTTTGCGTCTTTTTTTCACACCAGGTTTTTCCATAGGCTTGATCTTGTTTAAGAAAAGCTCCTCCAAAGACTTATTTACTACTATTGGCGCAGTCGTTGGTGTTGGTGTTGATGACACTGGTTCAAGCTTCCAGCCGTTGGGTACCCACTGAAAACCTAATGGAGCATCAAAGGGGAACGGGCCAATAGTATCCATCACTTGTTTAGAAAAATGCTTAGGTGATGAATGAATTTCTGTAGGAGTATTGTTGTTACACATTTTCAACCCACTTGCTATAGGTGTCGATATTTTGGTTTCTGTTGATGTGTTATCTACAGCGAACTCTACATTACTATCTGTCTATACTAAACTTTTCTGCCAAACCCTGTATTTCATTTGTATTAAAGATTGTGTAATCAGAAAGTTGAAGTATAATTTAGCCCACAATGTTAGACATTTTAACAATCAAAAGTTTCGTAACTTTTGCAAAATAGACATCTTATTAACAAAATTAAATTTCCTTTTTTTGGACCAGATTACAAAAATAAAATGATTTTTGAGACTAAATTAATTCAACTTCATTCCTTGCTAAGGCACACTGGTGTATTTAAAGTACTAGAGTCTGAGAATAATTCGGGTGAGTTGTGATTAAACAAAAAGCAAACTAATGTCTGGTGTGAGTACACCATCATTAGATCATACACACATCATGTTCACGTCCTGAAATCTTTTTAAAAGTAAATCCCTCAGTTATCTAGATTTTCCTCTGGCAGTTCCCTATGGGATAAAGTAAATTCATTTCCTATTAAGTATAGTCATGTAATAATGATCCTGTCTTTGCAGCCCTTGACCTTGATGTATTTTGTTCTGACACAGGGAAATGTCGCGTACAGTGGTACATTTCGCCATAGGTACAATTTAGTGAGATAATAAATACTAATAGAAAATAAATACTGTTAACGCTATTGTGAGGCATTATCCTCACTTTTGGTGATGTATAACGTACAGTGGTACATCTCCTCAATATGTACAATTTAGCCACCTAGAAATAAATATCATTAACACTGCCGTTAAGGCTTTACCCTCACTTTTGGTGATATACGCCCCTTCTGTGGATCCATCTTCAATGTTTAGATAAGCAAGGTAAATTTCTGTGGACCGGCAGTAAAATTGTACCTCTGCTGGTGAAATTGTATCATTTAAGGTCCCATTGGCCAAGGCTATTTGTGTCCTGCAGGCAGTTAGAATTTAATTTCTTTTTCAATTTTCAGTGTCCTGCAATTTTTAATCTTCACAATAAGCGACAACAGGGTGGCGCTAAGCCAAGCGCAACGTAAATAATGACTTTTTTCTCAAAAAGTGGTAAAATTGTACCATTGTACTCTACCTAATTTCCCTTGTTTCGAATACTAGGAAACTTCCAAAGTGCTGTTTTCCAGCAATATTAAAAATCATGCTTTTTCACTACACACACTTATTATTGACATAGATGAATTCATCTAATTTGTTGTTTTACATTTCTAGCAGTAAGCTTTCAGCTCAGGCATCTGCATGGTAGATAAAAAGATGGATGCGCTAGGTGAATAAAAGTTATTTTTAGTCTATTTCGTCACACACGAAGGCATCAATAACACTTTAAAGAAATTCAAATAAATTAGAAGCCATCAATACATATAGCTATACTCGACAACAGTTTAAAACAGATGTTTCACAGTCAAATTCTCACACCAGAAGCTTTAATTAAACAAGAACTTCAAGTATTTAAATTAAACTGAAACAAAAAATGTCACGTAGAAATTCATCTATAAGAAGTGTGTTAAAAGTGTGTATTTTTAAAAGCACTTTTCAATGGTGGCCCAATAATTAAAGCTATTTCCTGTTTGATCTTTTGTTGCTTAAAAAAGAATAGCTGTAGAGGCAGATAAAAGGATCTGTCTATGTATTTTTGTCTATGTTTATGGTGAAGCAAATCACATAAATATAGCTAGCTACATGTCAGTAAGGTAGAAGATCTGAAGTTGAAATAATGGTTCTTAGAGGTACTAGAAAATAGAGTTTATATAAGAAAAACGAAAGTTTAAAGGGTTTAAAGGGTCAAAAGTTACTCGCCATCATCCAGTGTCCATAATGAAACGTAATTTTTGTTTATCTAACGTGAAAAAAGCGAAAGCGAAACGTTGACCTCGTCCCTTGACCTGAAGTCGGCATTAGCGTAAAGAGGAATAGAGTGCGCACATCTGAATATTTTCAGGACCAAAATATTTACAACCATTTTTTATTTATATTTTCTTTAATATTTGCTACTTCCTTTAATATTTTTTTTCATTAATATATGACCGCAATCCATCATAAATGTAGGACATGCTCCCAAAGAGTGACGCTAGCTATGGACAGTCTCGGACGGCGAGAAAAAAGCCCGGTAAGGTTTTATTTGTTTTTGACATCATACCCTGAGATTTTGGATATATAGATAAGATCAATATATAAATGGTTCCGAGTATAATTTGCTGCCTGCGAACATAGGGAACAGGTTCCCTATGTTCGCAGGCAAAAAATTATGCTCGACGGTGTAATCAAGAAAAAGGATTTTTTATTATAGCGCGGTTTACAAGTCTTCGGAGTTTCTCTTTAGAATACATCCTCGTCCCCGGGGTTTGTTGCCTATGCCAAAGCCGCTAGCGCTTACTTGACGTCTTATAATAATAATAACTATCGACTCGCGGGTATCAAAAATTGTAGACATAAGAGGCACGTGACGAGAACCCCTTTCCGATTGAATAAAAAAAGGCCTGGGTCGAGTCGACGGTTATAAGGTGCGGCGACAGCTATAAGTGTCAAGTCGACAGTTATAAGGCGCAGCGACAGTTACATTGGTATGACTTTAGGGAAATATAATCTACTTAATATTCTAATATTAATCTACTTATTTATTACTTAGTGTGTTATTATATAGCTAGTCTTAAAGGGAGCCCGATGTATAAAATGATATTGGACTTTTATATAACGTTAAAAAACGTTGGTTAACAAGTCTTCTTAAATTTTTTTCGTTCTCAAGATATAATAGTTTGAAAAATAATTTGAAAAAAAAATTACAGGACCCTAATAGATAACAGTACCATTTTGTAACTGGTTAGGCCATCCTGTGTAAATATTAACTAACAAATAAATAAATAAATATTCACATTTAAAGAATTTTTAGATTTAATTATGTTGCATAAATTATGATGTCATATTTTAGTAATAGTAAATTTTGACATTTTCTGTCATCAGTAATTTTAGACTTGTTAAAGGGGCTACGGAACGGCTGTTGGTTTTCGACTGTAGTGACTTACACGAAAGTCGAGCTAATGGCGGTAAAAAACAAATTGGCTATTTTTCCGGCATGTATGTAATTTACAGACCTTAGTCATGTTTTCATCAAGAATGAATCTCGCTGAAATATTTCTTTGTAATATACTTTCCGAAAAAAAAATTGAACCAACGAGCAAAGTGCGAAGGTCTTTTCATTGCGCAAAACGCGTTTGCCGGATTTTTAATATGTGAGCTGGCAGGATATACGGAATGTGAACATTTTAGCCGGTTTGTAGTCCCTTCCCAGCCGGCACAAAGAGTTCTAAAAGACGTCTTTTAGACATCTTCCGCAATTCTAAAAGACGTCTTTTTTAGCGCTGATTTGTCCGTCTATAATGCATCTTTTTAAGCGTCTAAAAGATGTCCTTTTAAAGATGCATTTCAAAAGATCTCTTTAAGACATCTTTTAAAAGACGTTTTTCAAAAGACGTCTTTTGGACGTTTTTAAGAAATTTTTTACGACGCGTTTTTTTAAAGACGTCTTTTAGACCTTTTACAGATGTAGCAGCAACTAAAATGCATCTTTAATGTAACTTTTTAAATGCATGTTTAGAAAGACATCTTTTATATTGTGTTTTTATTGTTTTTTTTTACTTAACTTTTTAGAAAAAATAGGCAATTTATAAAATAAATTTAAGACGTTTACGTTAACGTTTTGAAACGTACATTTTTAATAAATTGCAGAAATAACGATATCAAAGACGATAAATATTTTGCGATAAAAATATTTTGAACTTTTTGTATCAAATTCGTATTGACACTTTAAAAAAATATATATTTTAGAATTACAGTAAGCAAATATAACCGGTAGTAAGTAAATAAAATATTATTTATAATAAACACTATACAATTAAATCATTCATATTCATATTTATAAATTCTAATTATTAAAATATTCTGTATTACGAATTCTACCTATGAACTTATCCATGCGTAGAAATGTACACTAATCTCTACGTTAGTTTTTAAATGAAGCATGCTATGTAAAGCATAAATTGGAACTCTAATCGAAAAAATCTTAAGCATAGTAAGCTTAGCCCATAGGAAAGAATCACTTTAAAAATTCTGTGAACATTGGTAGTAGTTGAAATTCGTCGTAACGCTTGCAAGGCCGAAATAAACAAAATAGATATTTGAAATAATAAAAAATTCAATTCAGAAGAAACAAGAAATAAATATTAAATGTATAAATGTCGTTCATAAATGAGTAAAGTCGAAAGGGTTTTTCCTTTGTTTATACATTTAATGTACCCCTTATGTCTCTGATCCTCTGACTGGGAGCTTTTCGCAGCTTGTTCCCAATTATGCGTCGCTTTTCTTGCTCATTCGCATCTTTAAAACGCTCGTTGACAGATTCTAGAGAGAAAATAATAGCTTATTTCCAAATAAATTTTCATAGAAACGTAGTCAGAAAACACACCATACATAGAAGGGTAACAACGTAATACATCAGCTAATACACTTACCTACTATAATTTTATAAATTAATTTGCCGAGAATCACAAACAAAAGTACTTACTTTTTAAACAACAGGTGTCCCGTAGATGTTTTCATAAAAATACCGCCAATTTTTATTGAATGTTCCGATGATCAATTGTCAAAGAATATCCGCCAGTGGGTGCAGGAAAACAAAATTACGACGTATTTATTAAAATTAAAACAAATTATGAAGGCTCGCCAAAATACATTAGTATTTTAAAATTATTAAAATTGACGGTTACCACTTTCAATTTCGTGAAAAATTGATTTTCGAAAAAAATAAACATGCTAACTAAGTTTGCGAACACCCCCGTCTTTTTAAATCGAATTTTTCATATAAAAACGAACGTCTTTTGAAAGACGCATTTTAGACCACCTTTAGAAATAGGAGAAGACGTCTTTTAAAAGACGCGTTTTAGATGCACTATAGCAAGAAGAGAAAGATGTCTTTTAAAAGATATATTTGTTGAAATGTAAACTTTATATATTTGCAGAGTTGCTTCGACTGCTCCAATAACTTTATGACTCTATGACTCTAAAATTTACAAGACGTTCTCCTATTTATATATTAAAGATAAGATACTTTAGAATGTTCTAGTATATTCCAGATGTTCTATATTTACTATTAGTAGTTTCTAGTATAGTTATCTTATTTCTGGAATATTCTCCAATGTCCCTTATATTTCTAGATAGTACACAAGGTTCTAGAATGTTCTTGCGGCAAGAGTGCCTATTTTCAACACTCCTCCTCACTCGCAGTCCGTAAGGTTCTTCAATCCGATCATCGTTCGCAACTTATCAAACTGTACTCGTCCGATTCCTTTCGTCATTATATCTGCGATCATATCTCCACTTTGACAGTACTTCAATTGGATTTGGTTTGATTTAACTTGCTCTCTTACGTAATGATATTTCATATCGATGTGTTTGGCTCGTCCGTGAAATTGAGGATTCTTTGTCATTGCGATGGCTGATTGATTATCTTCATTGATGATTGTTGCGTTTGGCTGCTTTTCTCCCATGTCTGCTAAAAGTCGTCGTAGCCAAATCGATTCCTGTGAGGCATTTGATAATGCAATATATTCGGCTTCTGCAGTTGACAAAGCTACACATGTTTGTTTCTTTTTGTATACCCATTTGCTGCCAACAACTTTTCTGTTTGGAGGTAATTCAGTCAACTCCCATACTTCGTTTTTGTGTAGAGAATCCAATTCGGCTTCCATTGCTTGCATCCACTTGTCTGCATCATGTCCTTTGATTGCTTTAGAAAATGTATTTGGATCTTCTTCTTGAGTGATGTATACCCATTCTCCGTAACGATCAGGAGGCCGTCGTTCTCTTACTTGTCGCTCTTGCTCCTCCTGTATTTGATTATCTGTGTTTTCTTCACGAGGTTGTAATTCGATCTCTACTTTTGGTTCGTCTATGTCACGGTCGTCTTTCAATTCACCACAGATTTCATTGAATGTCACATTTCGGCTGTAAAAGACTCTCTTCTTGTCGTTGTCATATAAACGATATCCCTTGATTCCATCACCGTATCCAAGAAATACACTCTTCTTGGTTTTTGAATCAAGTTTCTTTCTTTCATCTTTTGGTACGTGAGCATACGCATCACATCCGAAAATTCGTAGATTTTCGACATTTGGTTTCTTTCCAGTTAATACTTCAAAGGGTGTCTTCCCTTTAACTGCTGTCGTTGGACATCGGTTACGAAGGTACGTTGCTGTAGCCAAGGCTTCGGCCCAAAATCGTTTTGGTAACTTTGAATCTGCTAACATTGATCTTACAGATTCCATGAGTGTTCTGTTCATCCTCTCTGCAACTCCATTTTGTTGCGGTGTTTTCGGAATTGTCAACTCATGATGAATACCTTCTTTCTTCAAATAGTCTTCGAACTCTTTGGATGTATATTCTCCACCATTGTCAGTTCTAAACGTTTTTATCTGAATTCCAGTCGATTTTTCCACAGTTGCTTTCCATTCTTTAAAATTCTCAAACACTTCACTTTTGTGTTTCATGACATATACCCATACGTATCTTGATTTATCGTCAATGAATGTAACAAAATATTCTGCACCACTAAGTGATTTTGTTTCTATCTTTCCACAAACGTCGCTATGGATTATACCAAGGAGATTTTTCGATCGATCTCCTCCTGTCTTCGGAAACGGTATTTTGCTTTGTTTCCCATCAATGCACGGTTCACAAAATGTCGGTTTCTTTGTTGCATCATAATCAAACCCTTTAACAAGTTTGTCCCTTGCCAATCGTTTAAGATTCTGCACACCGAGATGACCGTATCTTCTATGCCAAATTTCTTCCTTTGTTGTAGCGTTATTATCACATTTCATAACTGTGTGATTCTTCTTATTTCTCAATCCATTACAGTTGAGATGGTAAAGGTTGCCATGCTTTGTTGCTGTACCAATGATTCCGTGTTTCGCATCCACGATGTCACATTTGAAATCTTCAAACTGAAACTTCTTTCCATTTGTTGCAGCTTTTGATACACTAAGTAAATTGTACGAAAGTTGTGGTACAAATAAGACATCAGATAACTTGCATACAACGTTTCTGTTTTCTGAAATGTTCATTTCCAAGGTTACTGTTCCTTTTCCAATTGCTTGTACTGAATATCCATCACCGACAGTGATATCTTGTGGTATTTCAAGTGACGAAATTTCTTCGAACAATTCCTCTTCGTTACACATGTGACATGTTGCGCCTGAATCAACTATCCAGTTACTTTTTCCTTTGACTGCCAAAGTATTTTCAGCAACTAAACTGATGATTTCTTCGTCATCATCTTCTTCTTCTTCAGCCGTACACACATTTTGCGGCTTCATTCGATTTTTACCGTACGTCGAAGGAGTCTGTCTCTCGAACTTCTTCGTTAATTCTTTGCAATATCGTTTCACATGACCAATCTTTCCACAGTGATAACATCTGGGTCCCTTTCTTGGCTTTCCATGATTCGATGTCATTGCTTTGACATTCGTTTCCAAAGTGTCCTTATATTTCCGCTTGCTTTCCTCGTGTAACAATCGTTCAGTTACGACTTCAAGCTTCGGTACTTCAG
Source organism: Hydractinia symbiolongicarpus (assembly GCF_029227915.1). Lineage (NCBI taxonomy): Eukaryota > Metazoa > Cnidaria > Hydrozoa > Anthoathecata > Hydractiniidae > Hydractinia > Hydractinia symbiolongicarpus. The sequence goes on from NC_079883.1 coordinate 22,296,370, forward strand.
CACTAGCCTCCAGAGCTGTAACTAGCATATCATACGAGTCTGGTAAGCTTGCTAACAAATGAACAACTTTACTTTCATCATCCAACGGGTCTCCAATAATTGCAAGTTCATCGAAAATTTCTGTCAAAGCTTTAACGTGCTTTTGAACAGATTGCTCATCTTTCAACTTCAAGTCATACAACTTCCTGCGTAGTGTCAATTTATTACTCCATGTCTTCTTTTGGAACTGGTCTGCCAACTTCTTCCAAACCTCAGTAGGATCTTCTGGATCTGGTCCAAGCAGGTATAACAGCGTTGGTTCCACCGACAAAACAATCGTTGCTAACGCACGATCTCTACGCAAATTAAATTTCGGAATTTCTCTCTCTTCAGTTGGAGCATTTTCTCTTCCATCAACAATTCCCCAAAGTCCATCTTTGATTAACGCCATTCTACACTGTACCTTCCAGGTAGCATAGTTTGTTCCATTCAATGGTTTTATCAATACTTTGGTGCTTTCCATCGCCATTTGTTCCGTATTCAACTAATCCGGATAATCCGTTTCAGGTTTCCACAATACGATTTTTCGTGCGAACTTCACACCAATCCAAACCAAAATCAAAACAAACTCGTCGGACACACAAGATGGCTTCTTCTTCTTGAATATTATTTCTGTAAATATTCAATCTTCTTGGGCATAGACTGGGCCCATAACCTGTTGAAATGTAAACTTTATATATTTGCAGAGTTGCTTCGACTGCTCCAATAACTTTATGACTCTATGACTCTAAAATTTACAAGACGTTCTCCTATTTATATATTAAAGATAAGATACTTTAGAATGTTCTAGTATATTCCAGATGTTCTATATTTACTATTAGTAGTTTCTAGTATAGTTATCTTATTTCTGGAATATTCTCCAATGTCCCTTATATTTCTAGATAGTACACAAGGTTCTAGAATGTTCTTGCGGCAAGAGTGCCTATTTTCAACAATATTTTAGATAACTTTTAAATGTATTTTAAAAGACCTCTTTTAAAGATCTTCTAAAAGACATCTAAAATGCGTATACTACAAGATTTAAATTTATTTACTTTCAAGAGACGTTTAAAAGATGTCTTTTGAAAGACGTTCTTAAGAAGATGCATTAAAGACATCTTAATAGCGCTTTCTAACAGAAAATTTAAAAAGACATCTTAAGACGTCTTAAAGACGTCTTGTGCAGGCTGGGTTTAAGGGATGTGCATTTAAACTTTATCAATGCATAGATATTATAAAGGTGAATTGGTTAGCATGATTGCTTTTTTTACCTGATTTTCCATGAATAAACAAATCAATTTTTTTTGTTTTTGGTTAAAGAATTTAAGGTGGTTCCCCTAATAAAAAATGTCTAAATTTCAAGAATTGTCTTTTACCTGTTTTCAGACCACAAATTCATTAGAATACGGTGGTAAGTAGCGCTAATTATAAATTCGGTTTATTATTGTGCAATCCGGCACTTTTCGCAACCACGCGCAAAAAAAACTTCATAGCGACCATTTTTGTCATTTTCAGGGAGCTTTCTCATCTTGTTCCATGGTTAACGCCTGAAAATCACTAGATGCCACTTTCGAGCCTCTCAAGACAATAAATTACATTTCCAAAATGTGAAACGTATTGTTGCACAAGCATTCACAAAGCTTCATTAACAGTGTACCCACCAAAGTGAACTCGTCAAAGTTTACTCGTCATCAATTAAACTTAAGACTTAAGTATTTGGTGCTTTACAGGTCGAAATAGCGCTGTTGTTGATCCACAAGTCAAGAACGTCCATAAAATAACCTTTAAACAAGCTTTTTGCCGTTAAGTTGGGAATCCACGCGAACAAGAATTCTCAAGATCGAAGCACACACACTTTACAATTTCTTCTGTCATTGCAGGCATTAGTACCACCTAGTGTTTAAATGAATCCGATTTTCAATTCGAAGTTTTGCCTTTCAGTTATTTTGTCGAGGTAATTGCTAGTTTCTCTCTGTTTTTTTTGTCCAAAAAATACCGCATATCCAGTTCTCTGGAAGACAAGTCAGCCTTACGAAAATGCGTTCCACTTAAACCATACACGTGACCCTTAAGAAACATACGCGGCCAAAAAGACGCTTGGAATAGCGCATGTTATTCAGTTATTTGGTTAGGCGTTGAGCAGCAAAATATCATATTTTGCCTATCTTAGCATCACCACCCCGTACAACCAAATCAAACCTCAGAAAGAAAATAACTATCTCACATAAGAGTGCCGCTGGAAAACTGATGAGCAATTAGCAGGAAATTACAAATTCCGGGACAGAACCTTGGTTACTTAATTCTAAAGGATAGTGCCACATCCCTCAAAAGCAATTACAACTGTGCCATACAGATTCTTGTGAGAGAGATAAGATGTGCAGGATGTAAGAGGGAAGCCAACTTTACATGTGTATGTTGAGTTACGTATCCTTGCAAAGATTTATACCGCTTTTAGATCGCAATGAGCGTAACTTGGGACGTTGTTAATAATTTTCGGCAAAAGTTATGTTTCACGACATCTTTGAGAATTGATCCGCGTGCAATTTACCAATCTCCACCGGTGAAATCAAAAACAAACAAAGTTTTTCTCGCCAAGCAGCAAGATGCGACAATATTGATGAGTGGTAGTCCAAAATTTACGATATACCGGTTACTAGATTTGCGCATGCGCAAATTTCTAATGACAATTGAAAAGTTCTATTTGGTGTCTTAAAATCCTCTCTTGCCAGTTCAGCTGGGACGTCGCAAATCTGGCTGGACGAAATCTGGATTTTTATGTCACAACTACTGTGATAAGAATAGTGAAATAGAAACGAAAAAATATAAAGGATGACAAACACGTGTTTGCAGAAAGAGGTTTCTTGCATAATTGTTTTTTTTCGGGAGGGGTATTGCTTAACCCTTATTTAAGAAAGAAATATGGAAATTTTGCCCATAAACTTGCTTGTAAGTACAATCAACAGGCAAAGGCGCAGGAAGAAGCACGCCCACAGTCATGGAATTGGCCGCGCTCTCAGTTGCCTGTTTAAAATCTGGAGCAAAAAATTAACAAAGTTTGTTTGGACATAATATTATTGGAAAAGGCCGATTTTGGGCTATTTCTCGGACTGGCCAAATGGAATCGCCTTGTCAAAACTCTGCAGCCGGCAGGCTGCAAAAGCTTTGCTTTGGGAGATGTTCAAGCCAGGTAAATAGCGTCGATAATGCGCTACTGGCAGTTTCTGCCATGTCTACATTTAGGAACAATCCACACGACGGCCCGCTAAGTTGCTAAAATTCGGGGAAACGGGGTGTGCTCACGTCAGCAAAAATTAGTATGGGTTAAGAATTTAAAACTAACCAAATAACCAAAGATCTAAGTCCTAAGTCCGTTTGCGATCATTGACAAGTGAACTTTGACAAGTTCGCAATGCCTTAGTTTTTTGTAGAAACAATGTTTATAACTGCCTGTGGGACGAACTATGAAATTCGGCCCTCTTTTCCAATAAATTAAATCCGGGATTGTAGTTACCCATTCATTCCCAAAAAATATCTGGATTTGCACCCCTGCAAAACATTATTTGCTCTATATCACCTTCAACGATTCTCTACAGATTGCTATTTGATTTATTAATTTTTTCTACATTGAACCTGTGCACGGTGCAGTTGTGGAGAAAGTTAGCAACGAAATAAATGTTTATAAAAAGAGGGGGGAGGGTCTTATACTCGGGTGAGCCTAAATTCGGGGTTTACTGTCGACTCTCTGAGTTCCACTTACTATAGTTTGAACATCTTTATTTAAACAATTTTTCCGGTACGGTTTTAATCCCTAACAACAATTCCTCGTATGTATTTTTCGTTAATTCCAATCTACATTATTTAAACATCTACATAATTCAAACACTTTTTCTGTCGTTTTAAACATTTCGTTTCTTAATTTCAAAGACTGTGTCATGTGCAAAGGGTCTTAAGCAAATAGAATGTCACAAAAATTTAAACGTCTAAGGTCAACTTGGTCGACGGGATGCCTCTCCAATAGTCTTGCGAGGTTGAGTTTGTACTATATCTACCAAAATCTTAGCCTCAAGTTTCTTATAAATTAGGTTTTTTTGAAAAAACGTGTACTATACTTCAAGATCAGACAAAAAACTCGTATCTCTGGGTGTTATTTATTTATGACACATTTCATTCTAAATTATCGCGTCATCCATGCCGTCACCCAGCATGCCACTTGCGTCATCGCTTATGTGATCCGACACATAACCGACTGTGTCATCTGGCAAGCTACACTCTTTTAAGATGTCTTGTGCGTCACCACATTCTGTTGTATATTTCTTTAATTCGCATAGAGCTGCCATGATCTTGACGTTTTCTTCTTCCAAACTATAACGGAAATAAAGCAATAGTCACGTGAGTTAATCAGAAGAAAAATATCATGCTATGTCACGTGATATCAAATCGTTAAAAAGAACGTTTTAGGTAAAGCTAGTGTGTAATATAATAACTCAACCTCGTCCCCAGGGTTTTGTCATAGGTAACAAACGAGGATGCATATATCACCTTTTCTTTATTTAATAAGAACCAGTATAATGTGATCTAAGACTGATTTGCAACCTCGATTCAAAGACTAATTGTCTTTTTTTATATACCTGATATACCGCCGGTAAGAGACGATAGGTCCTGGGGACGAGGTTCCAGATTATTTTATATGAGAAGATTGAATGTTGTTCCTGATGCAACAGTATTGTGTTCCTGTGTGCTGATATGAATATGAACATTGCTTGGCAATAAAAAAAACAACGATCGCAAGCAAAATCAGTTATCGGTACTTTCGCACCTTTGAATTGTAAAGACCTTATTTTGGATTGTTTAATGGTCTTTAGATTCGCGTTGTTCTTAGATTTTTAAGCGACGGTTTGGGGCTTAGGGTGTTCTTAATTTGCTCTTTTGAGGTTCGTGTATTGTTCTTATAAAAATGGATGAAGTGTTCCTTCTGGATATAGGACGAGGGTCACCAGTAGAAACAAAGTTGTTTTATAACATCGAACATCGACGGTTTTTTGAAATTTGGAGACAAAATATTGTCGGAATCAAGTTAACACCCACGCTTGAAATTTCTGATCATTTCCACGTTTATACACTACGTACAACAACTACCTCTATCAAAAGACAAACATTTGATGTTTTTTAAAGAAATGACCACGCAAATTAACTGCAGTGAATGTTATGGTAAAATTTTATAAAATTTTAAATTACAATAATGGTATTCAAAATTTTCTATCCTATATAATTTTTGTTGATAATACAAATATACCATTCGTTTCCCTTAAAACGCTTTTTGTTTTTTCTTTTAAAATTTGATGATGTTAACCCGGATCCGAGAACAGTTACTTTATCTTGCCGAGAATTGGCGCCAAACCAAGTAGGCGGTCACAAATTATGAATGTTAATTTCATAAACGTTGGTAAAAGACAAAAAGAATTGGCACATGTTAGTAAAACATAAGTAAAAATGGCGTGTAAGGATAAGTAAAAAAAAAAGATATTGACACAGGATAAATTACTTTCACTATGCTGTCATGAAAATGAAACACACGAACAATTAACAAAGGTTTATAAACATAGCCGGGTTTTGGGTTTACCTATATTTAGAAGAAATTTGATCACTTATGAAAATCTTTAAGGAAAATTTATTTTCTTTTATCGCCTTCACAATTTGGAAAGAAACATGGAAGAAAGAAAACTGTTGGCGTAGATATCACGGTAAATTTCTTTTTAGATTTTTTGATTTTCTCGTCCCCAAACTCTTTTGCGATGCATCATAAAGAGCTTTGAGGATGAGAATGCATTTTGACGACAAATCCCCTCGTTAACAAAGGGGCCATTCAATAATTACGTAACGTCTGAGGGGTGGAATTTTTGCTAATTTAGGGAAGGGGGAGGGGAGATTCAGAGCTTTTTTGTTATGTATTAGGGATATTTTGATTATTGCATAACATAGTTGGTAGAGCAGTATTTAAGATATTAAAAAAAAAATAAGAACGATAAAATCAACGACATATCCAAAATATATCTTTCAGTAAGATTTCGCCAATGTGTTACAATGGGTGGGGGGATGGTGGTAAAAAATGGTGAATTTGGGTGTTACGTAATTATTAAATAGCCAACATAACAGAAATAACAAAGAAATAACAAAGGGGTCATGATTACTTTTTCAGTTTCTCTTTGCTTGTTTCTATTTCACATTTGATTTTTTCGTCTTTTAACTTTACTTTTCCCTTTGCCAGCTGTGATGATGAACACTAAACAAAGAAGTTCTGTTATCACTTCCAGAGGAACAGAATTTTTTTCGGAATTAATTTTCGTCAAGGACAAGTATAAAAACTTAGAAAATATTATTTTGGCGATTCATGTATCGTTAAATAAGCCAAATTACTTTTTGCGATTTAAATTTTTCAAACTATCGCCTGACAAAGTAAATCTTTAAAAATTACAAATAAGATATTTTTTTATTGCAAATGGGTCGTGATTGGTCCATAATCCATTATATCGTTATGGTTGATCGTACTATTTATTTTAAAGAGTCCTTTTTAAATTGCGAAACAATCTTTAACTGCATTAAGCGCAAAAACTTTCGCAAATAAATTCTTTAGCATTTCGCAAAATTTCACAAAATTTTCCACGAGCATTGATTCGCGAAAGTTTATGAATGCGAGGATAAAAAAAAATGTTCCTTTTACTCGCGAAAGTTTCTCTTTGCGAAAGTTGATTTTTGGGAAAGTTTTTAGGATCAATTCATGAAAACAGACTTTGAAAGTCAAACACTAGGAAGATGTATTGCGGATTCCCCTGTTCAGTTTTCCCCTGCTAAAAAATCTACAGAAAGCAAAACTCTTTTAGACTCACAATTTATTTTACACTTTATTTATAAAACTTTTGACGCTAGTATAAATTACGCGATTATTAGTATTCCTTTTTCGCGCATTTAATTTTCGTTCGCCCAGTTCAGCCACATTTTATTTTTGCGTATTTGTAAGCTTCATGAACACATCAAAGAACCGCACAAAATTTAAAAATATAAAACTTTTATTTTGTAAAGGGACCATTGTATATGACTGTCTTGGATCAATCTTGGATTTACTCCAACTAACACGGAATATCTATGCTACTAAGTTTTATGATTAATTCTACGTGGAAAAAGGGCGATTCTTTATTAACTCTCATTATTTATTTATCCAATTTCGCGTCATTAAATTTTGGCACACCTCAAAAAACATATGCTGCACACTTCAAATTTTCACGCGAGCGAAAAATTAGGATTTATGCGCAAACAATTCTTTTCGGAACGGCTCCGCGCGAAAAGATGTAGCTACGCAATGAATTCATAAATTAAAGTATCTTCTTTTTTATGGACATCACAAGTCAGCAAAAATTTTAAAATACAAAAAAAAAAACGTACCAAGGACAGTTCAGGATTTTTTGTAGGTATTTGTAAAGACTGAGATTGGCTTGCTCCCGGTAACAAAAATGAAGGACGTCGAAAAGCTGGATTTAGTAGCAGCTCTGGATTAATAGTAGATGATATATTTTCCCTCCTTCCTTCTTCTTTTTGTTCTTCTTGTGAAGTAGGTTTTTGATCATCATTAGGAACCAGAAAAACTTGGCATTGCTGAACAGACTCTTCTAAACCTTCATAACAAGATATACACACCCTTTATCAATCTTTTTACGTTTTAACCTGACCTTGTGGACACATTCCTTGTCCTGCACTCATATTTTTATGGATACACTCTTATTAAAGGATACACTTTATGTCAAGATTTTTGTATGCTTGCCCAAGATTTTGATAGAATAAAGAAATTAAAAGTTCCGATTAAGCTTTGAAATATTTTCAACGCAAAATTATCCGGACTGAACTTTTTCTAAGTTTCATTTTATTTTATTTTTCATTTTCATTTTTCATGTTGTTTATATTTTGATTTATTCATATTGACTCCTAGCAATCATTAGCTTCTGTTTATTAACTGCTGATCATCAAACATTCTAAAGGCCAAATTACACGATACTAGTTTTGTGTGATTTTTTTATATACAGTATACTCTCCAATTAGCGGACACCATCGGTGTATGAACAAAGTGTCCGCCTCTTAGAAAGTTTTACATTTTGAGCTCAAAATTAGAAAATAAAGCCGATTTTTGTATTACAAAGGAAAAATAACAAATGATAATAAAATATTAACATAGCGATTTGATAAAGACTTTCAAACTTTACGGACCTTTAAAACCTTTCAAACAAATTTTAACAAATGATAGATAAATAATTAAAGATTTTATGTAAAAAAGTAATTAATTAATTGTTGTTTTCTGCTATTTATCTTTACGATCTTTAGTCTCTCCTTAATGGAGGAAAGAGTTTCTCTTTCCTCTCTATTGAGATCGTTTAGTTCTACAAGCTCGTCAAGCATTGTTAGCGTTGTGGCAATAGAAACTTAATTTTTCAATCACAGAATTATGACCATCTTCGTCATCGTCATCAGATAAAATCTCTTTTTTTTTAATCTCTTTTCGAATATACTCATCTACACATTTTTTAAGGGAGCTTACTTTCCAATCTACCTCATTCCGCTAATCGAAAAGAAATAAAGCCATATTTGCTCTTTAATGCAAAAAATATTATCTGCTAATTAGAGTGTTCGCTAATTAAATAAATTGCCGTAACGTGTATACACAGTCCATTCCGTCATAATTTAAGTATAACAAACATCGTACCGTGTACTAGGACCTTAAGGTCTGTTTTTTTATTATAGTGATTCCCTTAGCTCTTTATTGACGGTTACGGGTTATAGCAAGAAAAAATCTGTTGAAAACGTAAGGGTTTTTTTTAGAATAACAAATGCGATGTTTTCTTTCTACCTACATGTAGCTATAGTCCTAACTTATATTGTTAACTAAACGTTACAACATTTTCAACGAAGATACCTACCGGCGAAGTTAAGCAAAAAATTAAATTGTTGACTCAGTCGAAAGGTATCTTGAAGTATATCGTTCAACGTGATGAAACTACTTGCTTCTTTGTGTGACAACCACTCTACGCATTGTTCGATCAATCTTAAAAAAGGGAAGTAAACAAAAGATTCGTTCGAAATTCGAAAGTTAGCTAGCAACCATGTAAAAAGAAAAAGCACAATGACTTCGTAAAAAATTTTTGTTTACTTTGCTTCGCTGTGATATTTCGATATTTTCAATGTTTAAATATATATTCGCACTAATCCGCCTTGCGAATTCAAACGTGTTTATGACAGAAATGTAAATGTTTCGTAGCTAACATGTGAAACTTTTTGATATACTTGTAAAGTAATCTGTTGTATTTCTTTGGTTAGATAACTGAAAAAGGAAGGAATATATAAAAATGATGTACCCCGATGTTACAGCAGATTGTGTACGCTCTAATGCATTTATTCTTTCTTCATCGCCAGCATCGTAACTTGGGTCGTCCATGTTTTTTACTTTTTGTAAAACAACAAGGAAATCATGTGGTGTTATGAGGTTCGAATAATTCAGAAGAAACAATAGACCCTGCCCCCCTTTACATCCCTTATAATAGGAAAACTTTATTTTAATGCAGAAATAAGAAAGTACGAATTCTGTTTCTCTTTCAATTCTAATTATTAAAAAAATCAAGGAAACAAATACACACAAAACCGCCACATTAATCAACTTAAATTATGCTATTTTAAAAGCCCTCCACCCAACAAATAATACCTACACCAGCCCTCTTAATTATTAACGGATACCTTGGTGCAACCACTTTTGTCCTTTATTAATAGAGGCGTCCACTATTTGAAAAGTTTTATCATCCTTGTCAATTCTAGAGAAAACAGGTTTCTAGAAGCCTTGGATAGCGAACAAGATAACTCATGGTCATTTCAGCTTCTTTGGTTTTTCACTTCATTCAGTGTAAAAAAAGTACCGTCTGCTAATTAGAGTGTCCGCTTATTTAAAGTTTTTTTTTAAAGATTTGACCGTTGGTTGTAGCGTTGCAATTAGTTATTCTGTTAATTAGTGAACTTCAGCAACCTCGTTCCCAGCGCCTGTTTTCTCTTTTCTTTATCACCCGGGACGGCGAGGGTGGATGAGGTTGCTGAAGTTTAAGTTTTCCAATTTCTGAAATCTGAGATGAGCCGTGTGTTGTATTTATCATTATCAAATTAGCCGACGTGTGCACGGCGGTATAAACATCGCTACCCTGAATAACGTAAAAAAGCGATAGAATTAGCAGACAGGTGATCAAACTTCCCCCTTTAGTTGACCACTAAAATAAGAAAACCGAAAAATTAAATGTAGTTACCTTACCGGTACAAAATTCGGTAAAAATTGCCTAAATTGTGGGACCAGTGAATACTTTCTGCCGAACAAATTTACCCAACCTCGTCCCCAGGGTTCTTTTTCATTTGTGACATCCCATAGATGCGAGAAAATGTTTTTTTCTTACCACAAGTTTTTTGTCTTTTTAAAAGGCTTTTTTTATTAAAAATTATACTCTATTATTTTCACAAATTCATATTTAGCACATTCTGCAAATTGTAGCAAATTAAAAAAGTTTGCCAGTATAATTTTACGAAGAAAAATGTTAATGATTGCAAAATTTGTACCCAAAATTTTCTTTAGAAGTCTGAGAAATATAAATTGAGCGATTTATGGCGCGTTTTTTTTATTTAACAATATTTTGAATAAAAGGCGCGAAATTTAGGTGCTCGAATTAAATTATAGACGGTTTTAATGATGTTCCAACTGTACAATTGCAACACATGAATCCTTCAAATTGGAGTTATCGTTTAACGAAATATCTACATATAATATAGCAGTAGCTAATTAGAACTTCTAAACTCATTAATTTTTATTACTAATTTGCATATAAATAGCTAATTTAAAAGCACGGTTTCTTCCAGCGGTTATATTAGGACAGAAACACTTTATATATTTCTTATTTTTAAACACTAATATATTCTCTCTTACACTATTTTTATTTTTTAATGTATTTCAAATCTTGCTGTATCAATTTTTCCTCTGTGTTGTGTAAACAGAGCCTTACCTTATGACTAACCATCCACATGCACTTAAAATCTTTTAAAATCAAACAGTGAGCTTGAACACTCACAATAAAATTCTAAGAATTTAGTAATATGAAACTTTCATTTTTAGCCTGAGTAAACAGTAAACTTTTGTAAACTTTTATAAATATACAGGAGTGATCTATTTTTACAATAACAGAGACTTTTTCATCCAGGTTTATATTTTAATACATATGTTAGCAATTTAACTGGCTATTATTTTCTGGACTTTTTTTCATAGGCAAGAAGAGCGTTCGTGGGCAGTGTTTATTAGGTAAGTAATTATAAACAAATTATCAACATTCTTTTTATAGAAACTTATAAAAAATATCATGTTTTTGGTGAAGTTTGGCCTAGTAGCTAATTATTCATCACCTACTCCAAAATTTCAGCAATTCTGACATTTATTATTAAAGTTAGGTTTTATGAAAAAGTAGTTCGAATGAAATAGTTGTTTTGGTGTGGTATAGACATTTTGTTTATTCATTTCGTGGTACTTGCTGCAAAACTATATTTTTTCCGGTTACCGTGTTTTTTTGCTAAAAAACAACTATGCTATCTATAAGTTTACTATTTCTATCAATGCAATAAATTTGTCATATTTTGGTGATGCCTTTAACGAGGAACTTTTCCACTACCAGCGTTGATTCGCTCACACGAAAACAAAACAAAAATTGCAGGAAAGACATAAATGTGGCTGAGTTTTCTCATAAGCTTTTTGAGACCTTGAAGTCTGGGAACGAGGGCGGCATAAAATTTATAAAACTCATTTCTTGGCTCCAGTTTTTTTCACGTGATGCTTAAAAAACAATAATATTTTTTCTCTCGCGTTTGCTAGCAGACTCGGGGATTTCCCCAGTAAATTATTCATAAACAATCTAGAGATAAAATTTCCTTGGTAAATACAAGGTCACGTGATACGAAACCTTCCATCATGTTTTTTATATTTGAACGTTTATGTTACTTTTTATATAGATTGTAAATTTCAAACTTTAAAGGATGCAAATAGTTTTTTTCTTTTTTCTTTTGGAAACTCTGAAAGCATATTTGTTGATTTTGATAAACAGAGAAGATCTAAGTATTGATACTAAAATAACATGAAATTTGAGAATACTTTCATACTGACAATATTATCTTGCTGAGATTTGATAAGAAAAATCTCTTACTCGATACGCATTAACTACATCTCCTGTAAAAAAATTCGGCATAAAAAAGGTCGGTAAAAATTTTTAATCTATTATTTAGTCACTTTTTTTTCGACTAACTTTACAACATAGTCGTTCTTTGTCGACTAATCGTTGGGAATACTTATCAAGTTACAAAACATAAAATATATCGGAATAAATTTCAAAATTTTTATTTTTTAAATAACATAAGCATACCGTAATGCTTCGAATAAACGCCCGGGGCGTTTATTAAATTTTTTGACATTTTTTTTTTTGGGGGGGGGGGGGGGGGGGGGCTTCTATTCGAGGGGAGCGTTCAAAAGAGGGGGGCGTTTATTAATTTTTTTACACTTCGTCTCTTTTGCAGTTTTTAAGGATATCTATAATATATATCTTCACAACAGAAAATAAAAGATACTCACATGTTTTAGAGAATGAACTTCAAAAGCGAAAAGCTAAGTCTCCAACCTTAAACCTAAGATTTAGGAAAAAAGTAATTTATTATCGCCTCGCATAAACTCCCCTTATGAGGGAGGGGCCTCTATTCGAGGGGGGCGTCTATTCGAGGGGGGCGCCTATTCGAGGGGGGCGTTTATTTAAAAAATGACTGAAAAGGAGGGGCGTCTATTCGAGGGGGCGTTTAATAGAAGGGGGTGTTTATTCGAAGCATTACGGTAACAAGCTTTCTTCGAGGATAATAAAATGAGTTTCTTTTATACAAAAGCTTGAATGCAAACAATGTGTCAGAGCAAATCCTCAAAATTCATATCCACCGCATAGCAAACCCCGAATTACAATCAAGTATAAGCACAAAGCTAGCGTGGTCACATGTTACACTCTTTAATAATACAATAATTAATTATATTTGTTTAGGTGAGTGAAGCCATTCTCGCTTAAAACAAAAGATTTTCCGATATTGACCACAAACGCGGTCAGAATTCTGACCTCAGAAAAATCGGTTAAGACCCAGCGTTATTTTTTCACCTTTAAATTCCGATTTCCTAGTGGTAGGTTTAGGTTCTTTTAAAAAACCTACACTGTCTCATGCTTCGTATTCTTTGTTTTTAGAATTGCCTTTGCATATCCATCAACACGTTTTACAAAGAGTTTTTATTCCTTACAAAATGGCAGGACGATTTTATAATAGACTGCTATTACTGGTCGTTGTCTTGATAATAATATGTTTTTTTTACCAAGCTGAATGCAAAAGTGACACCTATTTTCACAGTTGTTTGAGAGGCATTGTTTTGATAGAATACATATATTTCAAACCATACGCAGAAAAAAATCAAACATTAACGTATACAGCCATTTTAAGCCACTCTTCGGAAACCAAGAAATTTAAATGTACTGTTTCAAAATCAGACAAGCTGGTCAAGTGTGACATCAGAGGTTTTGAACCTCAATTCACCTTTAAATACATCGTCCAACAAGGAAACTTAGTAAAATATGAAGAAAAAGGTAGCATAATGCTTTCAACAAAATGTAACTGTGAATTGGATTGGATGAAATATACACGCTGGGAACAGACTTTACAACCTGAGCATAATAAAGCAAAATTCATTTTCAAAACCTTACTTTACAGCCGAAACCAAGTCATTATGCATTACCATAAAAAACAAGAAAATAATTGGCACTTAAACTTAAACTGGAAATTTAAAAATGGTGGCATAACGGTCACACTAGACAAACTTGATGTATGTGCGACTTATGAGTTAAAAGCAACTTTGTTACCGAGAAGATGTTTGAAAAGACAAATAACGACTTTAAACTTTACGTTGAGAGAAAGTTACAAAACACCTGTGCTTAACATCCATCAATGTTTTCTTACTGGCAGTACATTGAAGTTCAAAATCAATATACCAGACAGTGGGAATGTTGTCGTAAAACATATGTATAGAATTAAAAATAAGAACTGGGTTACTGTTAATAAAAAGGGTTCGTTTAATAAAACAACATTTTACTTGAATGCTACAGGTGATGTTTTCATAGAAACATCCAGTTGCATCGCTTGCAAATGCGCCAACAAAGTTTATAAATGTGTCACAGCAGCACGGGTTTTAGCTGACAAAACAGAAAAGAAAAGAGAGAAAAAAACCTATTTAATTAGAGTTTCTGTAACAGGTATCGCTTCGGGTATTGGTATTTTTGTCATTATGGCAATTGCATACATTCAAAGTAGGAGAAGAAGAAGAATTAGTCAATTGGATATGGATCCAGCAGATATAATTAACCCTATCAACCAGCAAAGAGTTTTCCCAGAAGACAATATATACGAACGCATATACGATTCAACAAACACAGGTAGAACTACAGTGGAAATCGCTCCAGAATTACCAGAACGTAACCTTGCTAATTTTTGTAGAAGTCGTGAGAATTCGCAGTTATCAGATCATTATGTATATGCTGGTAGTTTTGAGGAGAATAATGAAGAGGAAAACTCAGTGAAAACACAGAAGCAAATAGATAATCCATTTAGGACACTGAAACAAAAACCTGATTTAGAAAACGCGGGACAATATTCTAGGGATGCAGAAATTGACGACACTTTTGAGACTTTGAAACAAAATTCCGATATGGGTGACGTAGAACAATATTGTGGAAATGCAAAAATTGATGATAGAGTTGAGACATTAAAACAAAACTCTGGTATGGAAAACGTAGAACAATTTCGCGGGAATATAGAAACTGACAATGCTGTTGAGGCATTGAAACAGAACTCTGGTATGGAAAACGTAGAAACCGATAATGTTGATGAGGACATTGAAACAACACTTTGATATAAAAAAACGAGAACAATATTGTAATATAGTAGAAATGAATAACTTTAAATAAAAGACACGCTTATTTGCATCATAAACAGTAAGCGAAATTTTGCCTTACAATAAAGGCTAATATCCACTCCAAGAAAATTTTCCGCGGAACGGGACGGGGCGGAACAGAAAAACATGTGCGCAATATTATTAGGTAAAAATTACTGGCAGAAAATTTTCTGTTTTGTTCTGTTCTGTCCCTGTTCGTTACGCTCCCCAGAAAATTTTCTTGTAGTGGAAAACAACCTTAATGATATCATAAGCTAATAGAATTTCCATAGAATGATAAGTGTTTTGATAAGTGAAAATTAATAACCTGAATTGTTCTTATTTCGGAGCAAATTCGGATTGGATATTCTCAATGTAAAAAATATTAGCCTCAATTCTTTTAATTTTGTTTTAGCCTGTGTTCCTAGCAAAACTGTTCTTATCATTAAAAAGGCGTACATGTAATTCTTTAGAAATTTTTTAGTAATGAGAAAGATGTCTTCAAAATTTGCGCAAGTTAGTTTATCCGGATTTAAAATTTTCTAATTACAAGCTCGTGAGCTTGTATTAAAACGCAAATGTGACCTACAAGAATGGAAATTTTTGCCTCTCTGAGCACCGACACGGGAGTAGTCGTGTGTTCGAATCTCATCTTGGTAACTATTTTTACTTTTTTTTTTTTTACTATCTCGACCGCGAGGACGTGTTTACAGACTGACCTAACGAAAACTGAAATTTCGAGAAATTTTCTATCAATATTATTGCCTATCCGAATAGCAAAATTTGTCGTGTCTAACTTCAGCTTTTTATACACTTTTTTGGCGAGGTTGTTTGCGTATATCATACGTCTTGTTTTTTTTAAAACACAAATAAATTGTTCAATAAATCTTTATTTTAAATGCTTTTGGCGCGAAAACAAATCCAAATTTACCACATTTAGTTTCCGCGCATTTTGTCTCAATGCAAGAGGGTAGGGGACGCTTCACGACTCCGTGGTTGGCCTTAACATTTTACAAGTTACTTATCATCTCAGTATTTTTACTTCCTTAAATTGTGTTTATTATAAAATACATAAAGCTTATTCAAAGCGTGGGTTAAAGGTTTAAGCCAAGGTTTTCATAGAAGCATAAGATCGTTCAACCATCAAAAACCATTTTGTGATGTTTAGTCCTTAACCAGTTTAGTCCTCTTTTTAAAGGATGGACTTATAACATTCTAATAACCATTTGACCGTAAAGGTTTATACCTCCTATAATCTTCTCCATCTCTGGGTGATGGACGAGTGCTATGCTTAAAAGAAAAAAACAAAATGGCGTTATATTAACTCTAAATTTTCGAAACAAAACACAAAGTTGCAAAGGATATTTTGCTCAAATAAGAGTTTCTGTGATCAACATCTCCTCTCTATTCTTCCAACGCTGATTTCGCAGTTCCCAATAACTAGTCATCTCACCATCAACCGACCCACTGGGTAGTTCTGATGTTTCGGCTATTGAGGCCGACTTAATAGGAACGCACGGAGTAGAACCCAAACGAAATCTCGCTCTCAAGCTACCATCTTTATTTACAGTGTTATTGTTTTCATTGTTGCTAGAGGAAACGTTACTACCGTTACGACGAAGTTTACGAGACATTTCTTCCTTAATGATTTGAGAGCGCGATAGCTTTCTCTCTTTCACATTACCGTTTGTTACTTTTGGATCACTTGATATACGTCTAAACATAGGACTTGACAACTTCGTGTACAATCCATCAAATCCAAGATATGGCCTCACTACCCTTGCTACAAGACGTTCCAGTTGCATATAATTATCGCTGGGTGGATTTGATTCGTGTACACTGGCCAGCACAAGTAACATCTGTTTTATTTCACCAGACACCTTTTCTCCTGTTTCAAGAGCTTCGTGAATTTTTGTTTTTAATAAAACAATATCACGGAAGCCGACTAAAGTGACCGAACGCATGTTTATTCCTTGCTCTTGTATTGGATAGAATATTGCTAATAAAGTTGGGAGTATACTCGTATAAAACTGACACCACACATCTGACAATCTTTCCAATAAATCGTTTCCTTTTTTTTCTTTTATATTTTCGCGAAGCACAATCATACCTAATAAAAATGACAAACCCCATAATACGATGACTTTTGACAACATTTTGGCATAAAATACAAGCTCTTCTTAAATGCGAGCTGACTTTGGATAGCGAACAAGGATGTTACAACATTTTGGGAATATGATCCAAAATTTGCTTAGCATTTACATGTCACTAACCTTAATGTTTGGAAAAATAATCATACTCAAAATATTCTAGCCTGAGTTTTAAATGAAATGTCAGCTGCATTCAATCTCATGCCCAGAGCTCTATTTACACTTTTCGATATTAAGAAGACGCATCGCAATGTCATAAGTAAAGCCAAAAGGAGCCCTAGGGACGAGGTCGTCGCTTGATTATCCCAAGATTCTGCAGCCGTGTTTTTTATAAAAGAATGAAATTTCTTTGTTTTTCGCGAGACTTTTGTCGTATTTAAAGTCGATTTATAATTTTATTTAAGCGGTCACGCTTAAATAAAATTATAAATTTTGCCCTCACTGTGACGCTAATTCGCATCCCTCGTAGCCAAGATTAATCATGATCAATCCCACAATGCATATAAAGATAAAAAATTTTGCTCAAACATGTTTAACAAAATACTAAAAATACAGTTTGACACAGTTTACTTATAAAAATTGCATGTTGTCGGAATATAAAAAACATTTCTTTTCTTACAAAAAGGGCAAAATGGACAAAACAAAAATGTCGAACCCGAACACCAACATTTTTAATATTTTACTTTTGCCTCTGTTTTAGGACTGAATTAGGCCAGGGTTTAAATATCTTATTGCGAATCTTACCTTTTTTTAAAATGGAGTCTTTGTAATACTCTACTATGAAAGCTCCAATTTCAGAATCTCGAACGTTCCGTACTTTCTCATTCAGTACGTCTAATTCTAGCTTCGGTAATTTCTTTTTGTGAAATAAATAAGTAATCGAGGCTTGTAAGGACTTCCAATCATCGTCTCGTATAGTCACTATTGATTTTGGCAATGGTTTTAACTCACGCTTACTTGGAATCTCCTCCAGAGAGTCTATTTCTCTTCCTGCTTGTTTTTTATTAGTGTTTTTTAACATATCGCCGACTTTTCCAGACATGATAGAACTAAAAAAGGAACAAACCAAGAGAATTATTTAAGTCTTTTAAATTAACTGATTTAAGATCTGGATTGATATGCTTTACCAGACTACGGATAAAAAAGGCTAAATACTTACGTTTCCTTGTATTTTAACCTGCTTGCTATGGCTTTCCAAAAATATATTTAAAATTAAAATTACGAGGTACTCTTCTATTGTAACATATAACATAAAAAAACAATAACGATCAACATTGATTTGGACAAGTACTTTTAGTGCGTTCTGAATGTCTAAGAAAATGAATGTCGACACAACATGCCGCTATCTTGCACAAACGGCGCAAACATACATCAGTTTGGCAACATTCTCAAGCATAATTGGAGGATGAAATATTAGTTTTTATCACCATAATGTGGCTGATCAAAATACACTGCATATAAAAAAACCCGTTAAAGTTGCTTTCAATTACAGCCTATTTGGTCACAGCTCTCGTTTAGTATTTGGACATGCACATTGATTTTTTTTTTTGTAGCGACGCCGGTATTTTGACAGCTTTCGAAGTTAAGAGGAGTCAACTTACACACAGGCAACTTTCTTAACAGCCAATAAGAATTTAAAAAACGCAGCCATCTTTTATGTAATGGAAATTGAGCATATTGAGCGCCGACGTTTAAACGCTGGGGGAGATGTGACTATGAACATTAATGTGGAGAGCAGCTTCAATAGTTTAACCACCTTTTTATGCAGTGTCAGAAATACAGAAAAAATACAAAGTGCTTTGAAAATGCAGAAAATTAAATCATTGTTTAAAAAAAACAAGTTTCCATCTTCGTTTATAGCTGCATATTTTTTCACAACATTCAACAGAAACCCTCCTCCACAATTAATTAATAAATGTAATACAACAAGTAAACTGATATACCATAGCATTAATTAAATCTCTATGATATTTTGGTGAAATGCAACTCATAATAGCTACCCAGCCTTTTTTGACAAAGAACAGTATTAACGTAAAAAGATGATAGTGATCAAAATTGGCATCACTGATGTTCTAGTTGACCCATTAAACTAAGGAATATAACAAGCTTATACTTTAGAATGGGCTTTCTAGTCTATATATTTTTAGTTAAAGGGGCTATGAATCGGTTAAAGTGCTCATATTCCGTACATCCGGCGCACATATTAAAAATCCGGCAAACGCGTTTTGCGCATGAACAGACCAGCACACTTTTTTTTCGAAAAGTATATTTCAAAGAAATATTTCAGCGAAACTCATTCTGGATGAAAACATGACCAAGGCTGAAGAAGATAAAAATTCTAGATATATCTAAATGTAAATTACATACATGCCGGAAAAATAGCCAGTTTGTTTTTCGCCGTCATTAGCTCGACTTTCGTGTAAGTCACTAAAGTCGAAAACCAACAGCCGTTCCGCAGCCCCTTTAACATTTTTAGTTAAAAGCGCTGTAGCTATAAAAAGAAATACCTTTGCAAATCAGGCATAAAAACGCTAAAAATTAAGAACAGCTAGCGTCAGATCAGATTTCAATGCTCCTTATAAAGAAAGCGCATAAATCAAATTGTATACAAGGTTATTTTATGTTATTTCTTCATAAAAACATTTATAAGCCCTTTCAGAAATTAAAACTTTCTTGAAAGGGATTCCTTGAAAATCATATTTTTATAAGTTGTGGAGAATAAAAAGTTGTTTATAGATGTATCGCTTTCAACTAAATATGTAATTGAAAAAAATATATAGACTAGAAAGCCAGTTTTAAAATATATACTTGGCGTTTTCCTTAGTTTAATGGATTCGAAAAACTTGAAAAACAATTTTTTATGCTCAATAACATACAAAAATATCATTTTTAATGCATAGATCTATAGTAGCTTGGTATTTTGATTTATGAAACAAATTTCTACTCAACAAAGGTTGAGATTTTTCATAAAATTAAACCTTCGCAAATAGCATATTTTGGTTCACAAATGTCGTGAATATCCAGCAAAATTCACTCCTTGACAAAAGTTTTTTTATATACTACCACATTATACCAAAACAATAAATTCCTTCAATGAAAAAAAAAAACGAAGCTTAAACATTTCTAGAACCAAAACAAACTAAAACTCACGTCTTTACAAAAAAAACTTTGAATCTCAATCGTATACAAATTCTTTAAAGTTTCTAATTACCGTTGTAATATTCTTACTGCTAAATAACTAACAACAACAAAATTAATAATACTGCTAATATGATCTCGTTACAGACGAGCGAATCTCTTAATGACAAGTTTTTTAATGTCGAGTTGATTGCGAAAAAAAAACACTCATTAAAAGAATTGTTAAAAAACTTCTACTTCTGTATATAGGTCACCCGATCAAAAGCAGGTTTAACTTGGTTTTAACGAGAATAGAAATATATTGTATACAAAAATACAATCTAAAAAAATTCATGGAATTTTATTTTTATCGCGTGTAAAAAAATCCGCACACATGCACACGGCATTACTTGTGTATTTTGCAGAATGAATCTAACGTCAATTTGACTTATGTTATTTGATTTATGTTTGATCCTCGCTAGAGTTTACCTCCTAAGAAAAATCAAGTTGACCTAAATCTATTTATAACATCTTCAGAAAAAACAATTTAACGTTTATTTTGGTAAATCGCTACAGTATTCAAGAAACCAGACAATGTTTACCTCGTGTTTGATAAGCTTTCACCTCACTTGTTCGCCACTTTGTAAGTGAGTATTTAACAGTATAATTATGCGTCCGACGTCACTAGTTAGAAGCTCACATTCGGACCCCCGGGATAAGAGGCAAAAATTTGCGCAAAGGGTGTGATTTGTAAAAAAAAAGTTCCACACGTTTCATGAATAAGGACGAATCATTTTCTGGCTTCTTGCGCAGTACTTGGTTGTCTTAACCACCAAAAAAAAACAAGGTGTATCTTTTTTCAACTTTCCCTAAGATTCAAAACAACGAACTATATGGATCAAACTGATCAAGAGAGAGAATACACTTCCAAAAAATTTAAAGATATGCGAAGCTCATTTCACTTTCGAGTGCTTTGATTTTAGAACCGAGTTTAAAAGAAAAAAAAAAAAAAGAAGAAGGTTAAAAGATTTATTTATTTTTATCGTCATTCATCGAACTCATACGCTATTATCTAATTCGAATACGTTTTTTTTACGACGACATGTAAGAAATTCAGTGCACGCAAGTTAGTACCCGGTTCCATTCCATCTATTTTTCCAAGTAAACCAATCACTGTTGAGTGAACGTCAACTGCAAGATTAAATCGCATCAAGGTAATTAAGATTATTGTGGTAATTTTCCCCTGCCCGGGTTCAGCCGTTTCCATGAAAATTGAAGCTGTTGTGAAAGTGACATGGGGACGAAAATGATCAATATACTCATCACACCTCTCCCAACTGGAATCCGAGTCAGTACTTGGTCCAGTATTTCCTTGATAGGCTCAAATTGAAATCCTCATTTTTTTTCCTTCACAACTTCTTGGCATTGCAATTGAATGATGATTTCTCAATCGAAGTTAGTATTTATTTTCAAAGTTTCCTGAACTTTCCACGGGGGTAAACATAACTCATTATCAATGAATTTCACTACTAAAGTTTGAGTAAAGAATTCCAATGCGGAAGATGATTTACGATCTTCTAACAGGTGACGTCAGAGCACTCAAAGGTAAAGAAATTTATGAAACTAGTCGTTAGCCTGTGGAAAAGTCCACGGGTTCGCCCGTCCTTTTTATACCGCAATGCGTGCGTTTCGCTACCTGCGCAGCTAATCTACCATTTTGCGTGACAGACAGACGGACGGACAGACGTATAAAAGCTAAATTTTTAAATCTTTAAATAGGCATTAGTAACTTAAGGAAAAATCTTTATATTCGTAAATCACGTATGAATATAAGCCAAATTAGGTCAACTTGATTTTTCTCGGGATGTAAGCTTAAACTTGATTTTCATCTAGCGCTAACTAGCGCTAATGAGCACCAACTAGCGATAAGAAAATGAGCGGTAACTTTTTCTTTAGTGAAAACTGAAAAAAAAAGTTACCGCTTGCTAGGAATGTCATGTTTTTTCGAAAGTGGACAATTTTTTTATATTTCGTATCTTAAGTAGAGAGGCTTTATTGTAATAAAGCGTTTTTTGTATGTAAAAACTGTTTTTGAGAAAAATGGCTGAAAAAATTAAAGGCGTCACCAGTATAAACAAGTGTTCAAAACGATTTTGACATACACTTGTAGGATACACTTGTATAATATCATTAAATATATTCTATAATAAAGTTATAATTTTTCTACAATATACTTATAATTTGTTATAATATTGTATGATTTCATTTAATTTCATAACATCGTTGCCACAACAACGCTAGCAGATAATAGATCTATTGTCACACAAACAAAAGGCATTCGAAACCAGATCACCAACACAAACCGCTAGGTAAAAAGTAAGCTTTAAGCTTGGTTTCCACCTAGCGCTAAGTAGCGGTAACTAGCGCTAAGTAGCGGTAACTAGCGCTAGTTAGCGCTAACTAGCGGTAACTAGCGCTAACAAGCGGTAACCTTTTTTGAGCGGTAACTAGCTTTTTATGTTTCCACATAGCTATAGCTAACGGTAATTATTGTTAATCTTTATGTTTATTTCTTTTTCTAACTTCAATTTTTTGAAGTTTCAGTTGAAAGCATGGATTCAGAGGAAGAAGATTTAGCTTTACTTGGATATTTTTTTGTTTTTGATGAAGAGAAAAAGAAAAAGAGAAAACATCGTTTTGGGTTCGTCATTAACATACCGTTGCATACAAATTCTAGCTGATATGAAATTTCATTCCACGCATTCTCAACAACTGTTTTTATCTTTATACCCCTTCTGAGATTTGTCGTACAGACACGGATTCTTTCCAAAGGCTTCAGATAACTCTTCGTTTTCTTGAATACTGAGAGCTTGTGTTCTTATTTTTTCAGCCATTTTTCACAAAAACAGTTTTTACATACAAAAGACACTTTATTACAATAAAACTTCTCTATTTAAGATATGAAATATAAAAAAAAATTGTCCACTTTCACAATCACATCACTTTCTGAAGAAAGAAAATCGGCTTTCTTTGATGTTGAGCGGTAACTAGCGCTAAATAAAAAAAAAATCATATTTAGCGCTAGTTATCGCTCGTGAAAAAGTTACCGCTAGCAAGCAGTTTCCACTAAAGAAAAAAGTTACTACTCACTTTTTTATCGCTAGTTACCGCTCATTAGTGCTAGGTGGAAACCCAGCTTTAGTAAACTTGTAGCCTCGTTATGAGGTCACCTGCTATTATAGTAATTATTTATAAGTTTTTCGGCCAACATGTTCTGCATTTGCCGACAAAATGGTAGAATGAAATAGAAATTTCTCAACGGAAAAAATATGCTTTTGTTGCCAATGTCAAAGCGCTAGATTTGACAGCTAAACAAATAAGAGCTAAAGGCCCTGGGGACGAGGTTAGCATTTAGAAATTGAAAATATTTTACAAAACAACTCCAGGATGGACAAATTGGTTAGAAAAGTGGAGTTTTTTTATGGAAACATCAAATTTCACGTACACTTTTTTTAGTCTCAAATGTTCGTGTTTTGGTCCAAAAATTAAGGAATATATGATCAGATTTAAAACGATGATAAAAATTTTCTTCGTGGAATTTATACTGAGAAAAATAACATTTAACATTTCCTAATTTTGGTATATAAACAGAAAGGCGCGTTTTTTGTCTATTTTTTAAGGACAGACTTAAATGTAGTGTCTCTGGAACAAGAAATCATGGTTTTACTTAAAATCAGTGCAACAGGTTGGCTTTAAAGGGTGAGGAAGCGATTTTATTTTTTAATTTTTAAAAAAAATAATTGGCGCCAGCCATTTCTTTCCACGAACGCTTCTCACGGCACTTTTATGAACATTCACTTCATACATGCATATAACATCTACAGAGCAACACCTCATCAAACAAATTTTTTTGTCCAAAACGTGTCTGTATCATCATATGCCTAAAATCATAATCCTACCTGTTTCTTTTTCTTCTTCTTCTTCTTCTTCTTCTTCTTCTTCTTCTTCTTCTTTTTCTTCTTCTTCTTCTTCTTCTTCTTCTTCTTCTAGCTCTTCACAGCAATCTGGACATACACGAGCACAATTTGGCGGAATCTGGAAACACCTTGTCTGAACTAATATCCCATTAAGGTAAACGTAACACAAATATAACCATTGTTTGACAAATAAAAGGAATACTATTTTAAATCCTATTTCTTACAAAAAATAAAGATATCATTTCGATTTTTCATCTTATTAAATTTTTCGCTTATCTTTTGATTTCTCGTCACACGATTTATTTTAGTGCGAGGCACTCAAACGTTATTTTGATCTGATATATCTTTGAAATAAAGAATCTATTTTCCTTACAAAAACTCACTCTGTTTGCGTCAATTTTGTTCTTTTTAAAACATACAAAAGATAAACAGATAAAATTACTTGGAAAATAAATGTTGCAAAATTTAAAAAAACATCATCATATCACTCAACCACAAGTTTATTACGGTCGAGGTCTTTGCGTGGTGATCCCTTCATCACGTGATTCTTAATAAGATTTCATTAAATCAAATTTTCACGGGTTTCATAATACGTGAAATATAAAAAAGGTATTATTTTTTAATATTTATTAGTTACAAACAATGTATTGTGGTAAATTTACATTATTTTGGGGACCAAGGGCATGTGTAAAACTTTTAGAAACCGACGAAAATTCATCTTTGTTCGTTCGACGAATGTAAAAACGCTTACCAGAAAAAAAAATTCAATAAATTTTCTAACAATCTCAGAAATAAAGAGCTTGTATGATTTTAAATTTCAAAAGACAAACTGGCTAATAAAATAATAAATAATTTAAAATATAATACAGAACTCTAATGGCAGGAAGACTATCGGCCTTTAAAAGTGGACTGGGTACTACAATCGCTAAGCACGGCATAAACCGAGAAAAACGAGGTTGTCACTGGGAAACGAGGTTGTCACTGGAAAATTATTTTTCTTGTATTTATGGTGAGAAATGGTATTACGTTTATTCCAAAGACAAGTAGGCTAATAAAATAAATAAATAGTTAAACAGAACTATGATGCAAGGAAGTCTACCGCCCAGTTTGATAAAAAAAAATTAGTCTTTTTATTATAGATGAACCATATGACGTCATACAGGAGTGGGGTCGGAGAGGGCAAAAGCTGTTTATTTTAAATATTTAAAAAAATCGCTCGTTTCCGTCATATGTGAATCACAAAATCAAGAAACGGAAGTGCAAATAAAACTGCCCACAGACAAGACGCAACTTACGCTCCATCACATCTTCACAACACCCTTCTCCTATCGGTTCAAAGCTAAGAAAAAACCTGTGATACTGCTTATTTGGGGTAAATTCCCTACAAAATCGACTCTTGACATAACTCACAGATGAAACAAGTACTAAAAATGGCGGTTTTATAAATACCAGGTTACATCCCACGTGTCATAAAAAACCAACAAAAGGCAGCTATAAACGACGCTGGTTTAGCATAATCGTCATTAAAAACAAAATTTCTCGCTTCTTTTAAAGGAAGATAAAAAAGTTCAATAAATTCACCTTCTTCTGAATTGCCACCACCCTCGGCGACTTTCATGTCATCGGTGACTTCTGCGTAGTAAAGTGTCCCGCAGTTTCCAGCATAACCAACCGCATTATGTTTAAACAATCTTTGTATTTTATCCAATGGAACTTGATAACCTGTTTCTTCCAGCAGCTCGCTTTGCGCAATTTCAACGAGAGGGACTTGCTTATCCACTATACCAGCACACAGCTCATATGACACGCCCCTCTCAAAGGGTGCAACGATAGATTCCTCGATGTTGTCACTACTTCCAATCATAGTGATGTCTCTCTTGCTTTCTTTCGTGTTAATATTCATATAAAGTGCTGAAAAGATTTTTGAAAGTCACGCTACACATATCCTTAAATATAGAAATAGAAAAAAATAAATAAAAAGCGCTGGATCCAGAGTTGAACAGTACACCAATGGAAGTACACCTGATTATTTTTTTCACCAAAACAATGCTTAACTTGTATCCGAAACGTCCCAGTGATACACATTTTATTTCATCGGAAGCCTGCGGATGAGAGTCGGTTTCTGAAGGTTTCTTACGTTTAACAAAAATTTAAATTTTAATGTTCTTTTAATGGAATGGGAAGCAGGGAATTGAATTGAATGAATTTGAATTGTCTTGTAAGCAAACACGCCGCTTGATTGGTCAGATTTGCTTTCGTTTTTATTTGAACCCCAGCGAACTTAGCTTTCAAGACAGGCGGTTCTTAATATCTTCCCATCCTTAGACTCAAGTTGTTTTCAATGATTGTTATTTTTTTAAAGCGGGAGAAGATGAACATTAAATCCTCTTTTTGCAAAAAATGTATTATGCTAAATATTTATTAGAAAGAAATTCAGTTTAATCCACTGTCTTTTTATATTTAACTTTGTTTTCATGTATTATTAGCATTAGTTTGTTAGCATTTTCTTAAGCCGAATTTTACTTTACGCTTTTAAAAAATTGTTCTCAAAAAAGCCTTGCCGACAGACACTTTAGCGGACACGTCTCTATAACGAACATCATTTCAAGGTCTCGATTTACATTACCCCTAGAGCTGACCTCTCTATAGCAGTCACGCCCAAACATGGATCATTTGAAGGAATTATTTTAAAAAAATTGTCTCTTTTTAATAAAGGCAATTCTTGCCTTTTTGGTTTAGTCTGGTGGAAAGAAAAAGAGGTTTCCCCCACTTTCAGGATCAAGAAATCGAAATCTGGCAGAGATTTCTTGAGTCTGTTTTACCTTCTTAATTGAAATAGTGTATTTCAAATGACGTTTTCATTTAATTTGATTTCGCTCTTTTTTATTTTATTCTCATCCAGTTTATGCCCATAAAAATTAAAGCTTGCAGCGCTTCCCAGTCAACATTAATCCCCACAGCAGGCTTTCTTTTCTTCCTACCAGGCTCCTGACACACTTTGCTATCAATTACACTACATTACCCCAGAGCAAACTTTTAAAGCAATAGAAACTAATTTGTATCTTCCCTTGATTTGCTTTAATATATTTTAGCTTGATTTCAAAAGGACGTGCGCTTACAGAAGATAAATCTCCGTCAGACTTTGCGTTAACTAAGCTGTGAGGGTAGCCAACAATCATGAAATTTGACGTTTGGTATTGTTAAATCAACAACGTCATCAATGAAATATCCTTAATTTTTAAGATAAACATTTTGTTTGATTAAACCCTTATTTTACAATTATCATAGAGGTATAAAACACATGCAATCATCATGTGTTTTCTTTATGTTCAAGAGCCATTTTATAATTTAAAACCTTTAATTCTCTCGCGACAATTCTTGCGTACTTTGCGTTTCAGGTCCACACTACGAAAGCCACGAAGCAAGTATGCAGCATTGGCAAAATTGTAGCAACAGATGAAGCAAAACATCAAAAACATTTTGGTATTCTTGCTTCAAAGAATACTTCATGCTTCACGTCTGCTTCACTTGCTTTATGAATGTTCATGTAGTGCTTGCGTCCGCTTTGGCTTCATAGATGTGAACCAGGCATATATACTTCCGCTCAACGACTTTCAGAACAAGAAAAGTCTAATTCTTGTTGTTTTTGTTTTTTACTCGCTTAAGCCTGACTGTTGCTTACAAGTTGCCTCTTTTTTTCGAAGAATTTGAGCCTGGTATTGCTTTTTTTAAAAAAACGCGCTTTACGCATTTCTCAGAAACATTAAAAAAAAATTCTGAATTTCTTTATGAGAGTGTTAGGCTTACTGACATTTCCACTTGAAAACACAAATCTAAAGACAAGAAAGTCCAGGATACATAAAGAATTCAACAAACCTGGTCTAAATTGTTTTACCAAAACAAATGCTTGTCTTGTGGTGTTGAAGAGAAGAATGGCCACGCTAAAAAGAAACAGAAAACAGTTTTTTTAATAAACTTAAAACAAAAATAATTGGTAAGGTTGGTATGGTGATGGATAACCATATGGTAGGGTGAAAGTTGGTTTTGTCCACTTAAATACAGGATTTGTCAATAAAAATGTATTATTTTTTACGATGTGGGCTTTGTTACATGAGAATATAAAACTATATGTGGCAATAATTTGAACATTACCAGCAAAATTTGAGCGACGTCCCCAGATTTTTTCTTGTGAAGTCAATTTTAAATTATTTGGTAATTTCTTAGACAGGGGAGAATTATGGGTAACTGATTTTAGATCATTTAATTTTTCAAAAAAAAAATCCACAGAGATTAGTTAAAAATAGCCAAAAAATGAACAACAAAAAGTTGCCACCCACTTGATTTGAAGACAAGTGTGAAAAAAGAGAGCAGAACACTAATATGCTAAAAATATCACAAACGTCATATAACAGCTCAAGTATAAATGAGGAAAACTTTAAAACACAAATAGATGTAGCAATTCAAAACAGGTTATATACTTCTTATACGAACTAAAACCGATGCGGCATGAAAATACAGCCTTCATTCAAAAGAAATAGCAAGAGAAATAGTACAATACCATAGAAAAATATACTGAAAGTTTGAATGTTATTTTTAGTGACAAAAGCCCAATGTCAAAAGCATTGACAGACAGACTTGGGAAAGATTAATTTGTATTTCTGGCCTTAGTTGGTGCAAATTATCAAAATATATCCAAAATATTTTTTTTTAATGTTATTAGCAAGATTAGGATTGCTAAGCAAATTTAAATTTTGGATTAAACTTGAAACAGTACTCAGGTTAAAAAAAACATTTTAAAATCATCATGTTTGGCACTTTCTTTTTACTGTGATAAATATTTTTGAAAATAAACAGAATATATTTAGATAAATTTTTACTAGTGCATTGTTTACTATATTGAATTTGGTACAGTTAGTAGGGTAGACACAAAAACTACCAAGGGACAAACGACAAGGAATTGATGCGTAGGTTAATGAAATAAATGACCATAGGTGGAGAAACAAAAATCTCTAAAAACATTTTTTTTATGTTTAGCATGCAAGTATAAAGTTGAAGCATTTAAACACTTAGTTCACATAATAGAGAAAACAAAATACATACGAATCATGTGCTTTGATGTAATCCCAGTGTCTTTTAAAACCATTCTAAAATGAAAAATGCATTATAGCTTTTATATTAGTGCTTATCTATATTTTGAAAGGTTAAATACCCATTATATACATACTGTAAAATGTTGTAAAATAAGGGCAGCACCTATCAGCCATAATAGTAAGACTTTTGTGCACTTAAGCACAGAGGCACTTATAACCAGGTGTCGCTGATTACGTTGTTTTACAATATTATGGTGAAAACATCTCCTATTAGGTACAAAGTTGGTTCCAGCAGTAAAATTAGTCAAAGTAGTAAAAATGTATACAATAATTTGCCTGGGTATCAAATTTTTTCATTAATTGATTTTATGTTTTTTAGTCATAAGGCATTACAAAAATTGAAGTCATTTATATTAAATTGGAAGTCCTCGAAAGAATGAATTGATACATTTTCAGCAATGTTAGAACTGTAAGAACACTTTCATTTAAGCTTTTCTGGGCACCCTTACTAATTCCAGACTATTACAAAAAGGCTTGGTCTACCTCTGTCTTAAGCTAAAAGTAAAAACCTTGCTAAAAGGCAATTTTAATTCATTTTTTTTAAAGGTTACCTGCCAAGGAAAAACAAGTTGTGCTTAATAGGTAGGTAAAATATTGTTAATAAAGAAAAAACATTTTTTTTGTACTGAAAATGTTGTTTTTGAAAGATATAAGTAATTAAAAAATACCACACTCTCACATAACTATGGACTTCGTGTCCGCCATTGCAGAGTGTTTTGAAACAAAAAAGCAAATGCGATATATCTTGTGTCCTCATCAAGAGATTCGGCACAGACCAGATTGTTACACATAAAGTGAAGAAAATTTAATTTAAAAACTGCAATCCAGACTGAGTAAAAAATTCATTTCTCCCCTGAGCATAACTGAGAAGAAAAAGAGTAATTTTTTTTTACTTATTGTGTGCCTTTAAAGTGGGCTTATTAGTTATGTTAGTTATTGTATACTACAGATACAGATGGATCCCTTCAATAATCAACAAACTGTATTGGTCCATTACTTGTGGGGGTAACAGAGAAAAATTGAAAGATTTCTTTCTGTTTTCTTTCACAATGCTAACAAACATGTATTTCCAGTTAAATTTATTACACATAACATTGTGACATTGTTAACACTGCTCATGTACACACTTCTGTTATGTTACATACAGGAAACAAATTATAAACGCGATCATGCTGACATGAAGAAGATGAACGAGAATTTATTTACGACGCATCGCTTTGAAAATCCGGTACTTGCAGAAAAGTATTTTTTTTAACAGAAAAAAATGCTTACTGGCATGCAGTTAGCAGCGCTTGATCACAACAACATTATTGTCGTGATCAAGTGTGTACTTTTATTTCTATATTTGTTTTTCTGCTCAGTTCTGTAAAAAGTTAATAATACCTCCTTTTATTTTTAGGCCAAGAAGAAAAATAAGGAAGGTCAATATGTAATTCGCTATAAAATTTCTTTTTTGCGCTACTCGAAAAGATTTATCGCAACATTGCTATCGCTTCCTATTATCCAACTGTTGACAAAGATGTAGAGAAAACGAATTCTTAGCACCAACAGTACAACCTTAAAGAAGTGAAATTATAGGAGGCTCTTTAAAGTATTCGCGAATAGAAACATAGTTATGTATGTAGTAGTTTATTTAAATATTCCTATTCGCCGTCGTATCAACTTTGAGCACCCATGTCAAATTCATTTCATCTACGTAATCTCCGTCTTTGTATCCGGTGTACCTATAATCTAGAGAAGGAACCGCCTTATTCCGTACTTTCTTGTTGTTCTCTCTTGTTGCTTCAAACTGAAAACCTAAAACTGTATTTTCACCCATATCCATTTCATTCACACACGTGTTGATTAGGGCGCCGTAGATTAGCGGTTTTGTGGCACAGGCGCCATAGATTAGTGGTTTGTGGCGCCGTAGATTAGTGGCTATAGCTCTCATACTCTGTGCGGGAGACTGGGGTTTGATTCCTCTTGACAGCGATTCAACATGGGCGAGTGAATGTTACCATAGCCCCGGGTTAACCCAAGCCACCTGAAGAAAAATTGGGAAGATGGCGTACTGTGTGGGTCGTTTGATGTTGTCAGGAGTTGTCTAGTAGAGCGCGGGCCCTAATTGGGTCTGTGTAGCTTAAAATGAGCATTAAATACTGTAGGACTCCCCATCTATAACTCATGGCCGCTCCTGGAAATAATAGACAGGGTATATCCCTCAAATATTTGTGAGGCTAGCCATGTAAAATATGCACATCTATCTATCTTATAATACAGAAATACATCGTTATTTTGTCAAATAACGCGTTGTTGTGGATCATTTTAAGACAACTTATTTTTGCTCACAGAAGGAACCTTTAAAACCTTAAAAATGATGCGACACATTTTCTTGTTGGAACATTCTTGCAATTCCTTAAAGTGATTTTAAAATAGGATTTTCCTTTTTCTTATTTTTAGACTTTATTAATGTGTATTTTTTTATACACTAGTTATAAAAAAACAATGGACATACATTACCTGGCTAAATGTTACTCTTGTTGGAGCAATAAACCTTGAGTCCACACAAGGAACAACTTTCATATCCTTGATTTCGAGTCCATTCATTTTTTTATTTACCTATCAAGAAAAGTATTTATAGAAATGTTATACAAATTATAATATAAAATAATAATGAGTTTCTTATACCTTATTTTTGCTGCTCCTACTGTTCGAAATATGTTGGATTTGCCTTAACAAGTGATTCTTGATTAATTGCATCAGACTCGTTGCAGCCTTGTTATTGACTAAACTTGGACTGTACACCACAAAAGAATGATTTAATAAAAGAAAATTTTAACCACATAAAACACAGCAATACATGAAAAACATGAAAAAATATGAATAGCTCAGTCATGTAAAAAAAAAAAAAAAAAAAAAATGTAACCACATGCAAAGATAACCTGGTAAGGTCTCTGTTTGATATGTATTAAGCATGCTAAAAAATGATTCAGTAAAAAAACAAAGCCGTTGTTGTATAATTTTCACTTAAGATTAAATTCTGTGTTGTGTTAAAACTACTGCGTAAGAATCACACATTCATTACCATTGTATGGACAAACGACCCATGTTTACAAACTGAGAGTTGTCTGTGCTTTGCATTTCAATTAACGCTCGAGGAAGACCAGCAAGACCTGATACTTTGTGTTAGCTACCGTATTTTCCGGTATATAACCCGCAGGTTATAGGTTGATTTTTATGAGTTCCACCGTTGGTGCGGGTTATATTGTGGTGCGGGTTATGTTATAATTTTATATTTTCTGTCATTTATTATGAAATTTTTAAAGTTTATACATTCAATGGAGAAAATAGTACCAACAGGATAAAATGCGTCCATTAACATAACTGCATGCGCAATCCTATATCTATGTAATCTTACTTCAACTACGTGATTTAATTTTTTTTACACAGTGAAATAGCTTTCTTTAACTTTCTTTAGCTTCCCATTGCTAATATTACGAGCTCTCTCTGAAGCACAATTCTGGAGATCATTTTTCTTTTGTGTTGAATGTAATTCTAATCTATTTATATCTTTGCAATCACATTGAGCACATTGAAATGATTTGCTTTTGGTAATAGAGCAATATAGCAGGTCTCATTTTTAGGCTTAATTGACAAGTATTTCACAACCTAGTGCCCAGGACTTAATTATTAATTCATGTTAAAAATTTTGAAAAATGTTAAAATTAAAGTATAGATAATAATTTTCTTTTTTTATCTTCGCTACCTTCGAGCAACAGGTGACCACTGAAAATATCAAAAATAAATATAAAATACAATTAATAACACACGCAACTATCTCCTCCTCATGCCGCCATTCATTTTATAATGCACACTGTGATTGCTGAGATATAAATAGATAACAAAATTCTATAAACATTAGAAAAAAACGTTCCGTACATCGCTGTTACAGACAATCCGTGATAATTATTATGTTGTTTATATTTATGCCAAAAAACCTAAATATGCGTAAAAAAACAGAGATTTTACTTTAGGTTTATAACCTGATAGAATGGTTTTTTATTAGTTTGTTTGTTTAATTGCAGGAAGCAAAAGTTATTATTGGCTGAAACTAATGTCTACAAATAAAAAGAAAACAGCATTGTCTGATTTAGTACTGTCGGCATAAGCAGAAGATCGATTTGTCAAATTAATTTTAAATCATTATTATTTCGGCAATCGGTGACAAGGAGGTTAAGACTGAGAGAGTCACTAATTCAGACACTTGGTTCTCGTGTTTGGGGTTCAGCAGTTTAAACGTCCCCCACTTGTCTCCAGCATGAAAAAACTGAACACACGCACATGTTTATAAAATGATTAGGGCTAAGTAAAAATACGCTAAATTTTTTTCTTAACACGATGCGTGTTATGCAAAGGTGCGAGTAAGTAAAACACATTGATTAAAATTTTATGCGGGTTATACGAAGGTGCGGGCTATCTGATAGCATCTAGTTTATAACTTCCTAAAAAAGCTGAGCTGCTGGTTATACCATGTGCGGGTTATATACCGGAAAATACGGTAATGCATCTAATTTAAGATTAAAGAATGTTATTTTATGTTTTTTTAGTTATTTTCTGTCATCTTTCTTAATTACAAGCAGTTAAAGGTTGATTTATTTTTGTATTTTTTAATTCAAAAAAAAAATAAAAATATAAAATAAAATAAAACTTTTTTGGAATTCTAAATATATCTATATAATTTTTTTATTGAAAAATGAATTAAAACTACACCTCTACAAGTATAACAGGCCTTATCGACAATTTCAGTGTAATACTATGGCGTATTTATAATAAACAGGAGAAGCCTGAAGTGTAAAACAAAACTGTCCTTACTATTCAAAGAATGTATATATATGCCATAAGCCATGCACATATTTACAGAGCTATAAGAACTGTAACATGCAGGGTAGGGAATCTAAATATGCTATCTATAAATGATATGTATCTAAAGTCATGCTTAGTAGCATTGCAGCCAAGCGTGACCTTGTAGTTGGAAAGTGGCCTTGTGGAGTTTGCAGGAAAGGGGTTGGTAGTAACTCAATTTTTTGTTAGACTTGCAAGCATTGGGTACACAAGAAAAAGTGCAGTAGTATTTGTGGAAGGTTAAGAGCTGACATTCAGTTTGTATGCAAGCGTTGCAAAGGTGAGATTATAGAGAATGAAGTATTTCTAGCTTTAATGATGTACAATAGTGGCTCGTTAGAGATAGTTGAAAACTTCTGTTACTTAAGTGATATGTTGGGCAGTGAAGAGGGTGTTGGAAGAAGTGTTACTTGCAGGAAAGGTTCTGCTTTGAAAAAGTTCAGAGTTACTTCCTTTGTTGACTAGCAGAGTCTTGTCAATTGAGGTAAAAGGTAGGTTGTATGAGGCCTGTGTAAGAAGTGTTATGTTGTACGGTAGTGAGACATGGGCAGTGAAGCAGGAAGATCTTGACCGTTTAGAAAGGTATGATATGAGAATGGTTAGCTGGATGTGTAACGCCAGTCTGAGAGACAGAAAGAGTTCAGATGAGCTAAGAAGCAGGATAAGTATCCGTAGAATTAAAGATGTTATCCAGATAAGAAGACTTAATTGGCTGGGGCACTTGGTATGAATGGAGGAGGATAATTGGGTAAGAAAGTGTAGAGACTTGATAGTTCCTGGGGCAAAGACCAGAGGCAGACCGAGAAAGACTTGGCAGGAGGTTATAAGGACAGACTTGATACAGAGAAAGTTGAGTTTAGATCTAACACAGTCTAGATCAGATTGGAAGAGGATCATTAATAGACCCTGTCCAACCCATGCTAGCATGGAAAACAGAAGTCGAGAATGATGATATGGATGGTAGAGATTATGATAAGTACCAGGCCTATCAATGAAAACAAATCATTTTTTAAGAAAATAACTTTAGTGGCGGAAATGAATTTAGTGGTGCCGTAGTTTAGTGGTTATAGCTCACGCACCTTGTGCGGGAGACCAGAGTTCGATTCCCACTGATGGCGATTTAATATGGACGAATGAATGTTACCATAGCCTTGGGTTAACCCAAGCTATGTGAGGGAAATTGGAGAGATGGCACACTGTGTGGGGCCTAATTTTTAACCTGAAATACCAACAAACGAAAT
The DNA here is from genome assembly GCF_029227915.1 of Hydractinia symbiolongicarpus. Lineage (NCBI taxonomy): Eukaryota > Metazoa > Cnidaria > Hydrozoa > Anthoathecata > Hydractiniidae > Hydractinia > Hydractinia symbiolongicarpus. The sequence goes on from NC_079883.1 coordinate 22,331,962, forward strand.
TTCATAAAAACAAGAATGTATTGATACATTAAAGCCAAAATAAACAAATAGGTGGCTAGACAAGTAATTTATATTGAGAACATGCACTTTTGAGTTTGATTTGATGGTTTCATTCCTTCCAGCCTGATCCTTCTTATCCAATTGAATTGGATAAGAATGATAAACTTTTATTTAACTGCAAAATTGAACCCATGTTTACATCATTAAACGATAAAGTTACTGATGCTCATATTTTGTTTTGTCTGCAAGGTGTTCATGCAGAATGTGGTCAGACTTTTAAAGCCAACCATTTTGTGCCAGTATTATTTCTTCCTAATGGTACCAAAAGGAAACTAATTAAACATTCCAAAAAAATCTTGCCGCAGTCTAAAAAACCCTGTCTGTTCCCAAAAGATGGGAAGGTACAATCAAAGTTGTCGTTTTGGACAGACCAGTGCAGCGACAAACTTATTTTGCCTACTTGTAAGAAAAAAGACTTACCCCAAATAAAAGAGGAGCACAAAACTGTTGTTGATGTTTCTTCCATGCCTCCTTTTGCTGGTAGTAGTAAAGTTAATTCAGATACTGTTGTTTGTGATAGTGCATTGTCCAATGCACCAGACACAACTACTAGTCATCCTCTGTGTTCATCTTTAAACTATCCTCAAACTTATTTTGATGTCTCAGATTATACAGATAAAGTTTTTCAAATAAAGGATGATCCATTAAAAGTTCATGAACTTATCCAAAATGTTTATAAACCTGATCATTCTTATAAATTTCCGAAAACAAATAGGTCTTTTCGTTTTGAGTGGTTAACAAAGTTTTCCTGGTTAAGTTATTCACCCAAGGTTGATGGAGCTTATTGTCTGCCATGTGTTTTGTTTGGACACAAGTTTTCTTCCAAATTAAGTAAAATTAAAAAACTGTTTTCTGAACCTTTTAAGTAATGGCCTGATGCTTGTGCCAACTTTGTGAAACATGAGTCAAGTACTGGCCTTCATGCTTACACATCTGCTACGTTTACTAGTTTTATGGCTAACTATTTTGGTAATTCTCAGCCGATTGATGTGCTTCTTGATACTAACCATCAGAAGAAAATTACTGAGAACAGAAAGAAATTGATACCAATTGTTCAGGCCATTATTTACTCTGGTAGACAAGGGCATGCTTTAAGAGGTCACCGTGATGACTCACAATATCATGGTGAATTAGGAGAATTTTCTGGTGGTCGGGTAGGAAATTTTGTTGAACTTTTGAATTTTAGAGTACAAGGTGGAGATACAGCTCTTGCTGACCATCTTAAAACTTGTCCCAAAAATGCTACATACATTTCTAAAACTACCCAGAATGAATTAATCAACTGTTGTGGATCTGTAATTTTGGATGAAATAATCCAAGAAGTAAAATCAAACACTTTCTTTTCTATTCTGGCAGATGAAGCTGCTGATTTATCTAATAAAGAGCAAATGTCCTTAGTTTTACGTTTTGTTGACAGTAATTTGAATATACGTGAGGAGTTTGTTCAATATATTCATTGTGATGAGGGGCTGGCAGGTAAAGACTTGAAGTCTGTTCTCTTAAAGTCACTTCATAACCTGACTTTAAATATTAAGGACTGTCGGGGTCAAGCATATGATGGTGCAGGTGCTGTTGCTGGGTATAAGAATGGACTTTCTGCCCATATTCTTAATTTAAATAAAAAGGCTATATATGTTCATTGCAACAGTCATCGTTTAAATTTAGCAGTTGGAAAATCTTGTACAATCAGCTTAGTTGCCCATGTGATGGCTAAAATAAAACACATTTCCTATTTCTTTAACTATTCTCAAAAAAGACAGCAATCCCTTATGATTAACATAGATAAATATAGTCCGACTTCTAAAAAAACTAAATTAAAGGATGTTTGCTGTACTCAGTGGGTTGAACGAATTACTGGTTTAGATCTCTTTCAAGAGTTATATGTGCCTATTTATATTACTTTGGAAGAGATGAAATTAAACTTAAATCGACAGTTCAATTATGACACATCAAAACAAGCTGTTGGTTTTTTTCACCAAATAGCTAATTTTGAATTTCTTGTCACTCTGGTGATCACAAGGAACGTATTTGACATAACACTTCCAGTTACTCAATTGCTACAAAATAGAACAATTGATGTTATGGACAGCATAGAGCTTATTCAAACATTAAAAAATGTTCTCCTTCAAACCAGAAATAATGTGGAACATTTTCATGATAGGTGGTATGAGGAGGCTCTTTCTCTTTGTGAAAAAGTGGGAATTGTGGAGGAGAAGAAGGGAACTGTTGGAAGGCAAACCACAAGAGATAATCATCCTTCTTTTTCAACTTCTGATTACTATAAAAAATCAGTTACTAATCCTCTTTTAGACCATTTAAATAGTGAAATGAAGAATCGTTTTCAACCGTTTTCTCTAAATGCTTATAATGGCCTATGCATTGTTCCAGCAAAAATGGTTTCTTTGATTTCTGGAGGTAAAACAAACTAGAAGGAGAAATTCAAGTCTTTTGTCTCTTTCTATGAAGATGACCTTCCAAATATACTTGGGCTTAATGCTGAATTAGAAATTTGGGAGAAGTATTGGATTGATTTTAAAGGAAATAGACCCCAAACTATTGCTCAAACGTTGAAGTCTGTTAATCTAAATGTCTTTGTTAATTTGCATGTGGCCCTAAGAATTTTAGCCACTATTCCTGTCACCACATGTGAATGTGAACGCTCTTTCTCTGCTATGAGAAAACTTAAAAATTATACTCGCACTACTATGGTATCTGAACGCCTCAACAGGCTAGCGCTTATGTATATTCACAAAGAAATAGTGCCAGATGTTGATAAAGTTTTAAATAAATTTGCTAAAGATAAAAGAAGACTTGAATTAATATAAATTTTTCCACTATACAATCTAGAACAAATTAATGAATAAATAAATAAATAATTAAATCTTACCCACTCCTAATTGAAAAAAATAGTAACCATTTATATAAAATAAATTCCCTTTCCTCTTGTTTACGTTGTGTCGTTATCTTTCTGCAGGTTCAGCTTGCTCCGGCTGATAGTACCTGTTCTAGGAGCCCCCTGTCAGGGGCTTTAATAACTTTCTATTTTTATATCAATTCCTTTTCTTTAACCCCCCCCCCTTTTCCGAGTTCGGCTTGCGCCAGCTGATAGCACTCGGTTGATTGGAGCAGACTGTCCATGTCTGGAATAGCTAATATTACGTTATTAGCTGTTTCCTAGGCATGCTGACGAGCCCTGATATTGGGCGAAACAGTCTTAAATATATGAATTTAAACCGTTGTTTTTATTTTTCCTACACTTTTTTGCAACCCTTTACAAGATTGTTTGTGATTTTGCTGTCCATTCGAAACAAAAAACGTCTCTAACAGAGCTAATAATTTGGACATTAATTAGGCCGTTTATAGTGCGTAGAGGCTCAAAATAGCGAAAGTTTCCGGGGCTGCGCTCCGGACCCCCCATGGGGGGCTTACAGCACCCCCCAGGACCCCCAGCTGTTCTGGGCGCAGCAAATTGCTGCGCTGTTTTTTGCTTCGCAAAAAAAGTGACTGACATGTTACAAATGCTGGATCCGCCCCTGAATTCTGCAAAATTATTCTTGTTAACCTTAGATTTGTTTTCATTGGGAACAACAGCAATACACAAAAATAGTATTAACTTAAAATTATTTAGCTGTAATCATCGGCTTAAAGAAAAGCTTTCCTGGAAACACAATTTGAGTATCCAGCCTTAGTTTTTAGCGGCTTATAGCTAGCGGTTCAGTAAAATAAAAGTTGTACCTCCCATTTTATAGCACCCTGGATTGGAAGGTGTTAGCTATCTAGAAACTTCATTTTTCCAACAAACATTCACCTGTTCAAATTTTTAACATGCCCCCAATCAAATCTCTTAGGTCTCTAATAAAGTGCAGCAGCCCTGTTCTGCCCGGATAATGAACATTGGCCTGATTAAGTACGGCAGCTTGCCCCGGTTAAGAACAGGGCAGAAAATACATAATCAGGGCAACATAATCGGGACAGGCCGGCTTATTACTCAAAAAATATTATTTGGCACTTTATAAAAGGAACATAATCAGGGCAGTTTATATACGACAGTGTAATATTATTTCTCACTTATTATAGAACGAACATAATCGGGGCAGGCCGACTTATGTATGACAGTCAAATATTATTCGACAATTATAGGACTTAAATAACACAAATATAATTGGGGCTGACTGCTTTTATATCATTCGTGGCAAATACTAAATTTTGGGATTCGCAAGTTTAATAACTTTTCACCAAAATTAATTCCCGCAAAAAGAATAATTTAGGTTCCGTGAAATTTAGTTGCTTCAAAGTATATTATGTTGAAATGTATTTACTACAAGGGTAGTTTATACTAAGAATTACGTCGACACTTTTTTATTTCGCCATGTCTAGTTTTTAGGGGTGTTCTATCTTCCAGAGAATGTTTAATTTACAAAAGCTTGAAGAAAATGCCAATCACAGCCTGTCTCCCAGCTATTTATATCAGCGTTCATAATCCGGTCACCACGACATAACAATGCAAAAAAAACATAATCGGACCGTGCGTACATAATCCGGCTGTCCCGGTTGTAAACAGGTCGTTTTCGCAATCTGGGCAGAACAGCCCCAGTCATAGTATCGAAAAAGCTAGTATCGGGCTAGTTGCAGACCAAATTCTTGGAAAAAAACGATAACGACCCAGACTCCCGCTTGAAAATTGTGTACACTTTGCTAAAATAGAGATTAAGGGTCATGCTTTAGCTTCGCAATAATTATTTCGGCACCACGGGACAGAAAAGGGCAACAAGGCAGGAGGAGAGGAGAGAAGAGAAAGGAGTATTGCCACTGCATAACCGACCTTCAATTTTCAATACCACTACCTACCACTGTAAACAAACCAACCAAGTGCTGTTTAGCTAGGTTATTTTGGTATTTCTATTTTATTAGCTGGCTAGCCACCCCCCATCCACAATCAGGGAAAAAAGCAAGTTAGGATTTCATAATCTAATTAGCTAGGCTTATTCGCCAAATTAGGATAGGAATCCCTAACTTGGCTATGCTATCCTAATTATACATTACCTTTGATACCTTTGATAATTTTTCAGTCTTCTAGACTTCGTCTTTGTTGTGGACGTTGGCGACTACTTTTTTGCTTCAAGGGCCCTGGAAGTTAAGACACAAGAAGCAGCAGAAAGTTGTTTTAACATATCTATCAGATTGTTTGAATCAGCGGTTCCTTTTTTGATTGGCCGGGAAGATAGGGCTCATCAGGAATACTTGCAAGGATTCTGTCAAGAAGTCTTTTGAAAGAGTTAGCAGCTCCCCCAGAATGATGGTCACACCGGTGTCTTGTAGTGCATTAAAAAGTAGGGGGCTGAAATGACTTAGGCTACCAAACAGAACACATATTTATAGCAGTTTTTTAAAACTGAAATGTACATATCCTGCATAAATATTCTGATAAAAAAATAAAAAAATACATTTTTGTTTGAAGTGATTTTGGAATTTTTGTGAGGACGGGAGGGAGCTTGCATAGTCTGCCATGACAAGGGGATACAAGCGTTCTATAACTTTGTGGTCGCTTCCAAAATCTGGAACAAGTTTGGCGATTATTTTCCATACATAGATGATCTGGTATCTCTCACGTCTTCACTGTAAAGAATTGAGATTCAACCACTTTAAAGTTTCCCAATAGTCTGTAGGGTAGCTACCGGAGATCTTTCTAATAAAGCTCCATTGGATGGATTATAGAGCAGAGATTTCAGATTGTTTATACAGGCTTCAAAGTTGAGAGAATTGGTAGAAACATTGACTTCCAGAGACGGATCATGATTGCGGGTGAGCGGGTTTGGAACACACAGAGGATCCATGAAGATTCGTGTCTGCTTGACAAAATAACTTTGTCTATGTGAACTTTGAAGGATGCATTGTTGGACATAGTTACTCCTAGATCCTTATCATTTTCTTTTGCAGCTATTTGTTTGTTGTCTGATGAGAAGTAGATTTATTTCGGTAGAGAGTTATCGATGGTGTACTGGATCACTTTGAATTTTTTACTATCAAAGAACATGTTGTTTTGTTTGGCCCAGTTTTAAATCAAGCTCAGGTTGTTTTGAAGGTTGGTTGAATCAATTTCAGATTTGATCCCTTTAGATAACCGCGTATCATCAGCGAAGCTACAAAGTGTTAAGTTGAGAATTTCTGAATTTATGTCACCTAACAAAATCAGGAATATGAGGGGCCCAAGAACACTATCTTGGAGGACTCCAGATATGACTGCAGAAGGATCTGATTTTTCACTTTCTACAATAACTGATTGTGTTTGATTAGTTAAAAACTAATTAGGCTATGAAAATTTTTTAAAATCAAAAAAATCACCATTAACACACTATCGGCATCTTTATTTCACTCTTTTTGTGCGGCCAAATTTCAAAACTTTGATATTTGAAAAAATCGTCGAATTTGAATTATGGAACTAAAAGATATTGACCAAAATCGTCAAAATATTTTGCGCATAGTCTAATTAGCATATGATGGCTTAACTACATAGATATAGGAGATTCTTTCCACAACCACTATTTTGAAAACCACATGTTTCATAATATGCAAATTAGGCTATCACTTTTTTTTAACAATGACTTTCGTGTGACATCCTTTGATATCAGTACTGGAATCAGGACACCTAACATTGTGAGCGTGTATCATGCGCGACACGGACGATCCGCGATCATATTGTGACCATCGCGATACAAAAAATGTTGGCGAAATAAAAATAATTTTATCTTGAATTTATAAATGGTTGGAACAACAAAAAAATAAAAACAACAACAATGGCGGAGGGTGTTATGACAAGCATATTTTTCTATGTATGTTTTGCTTGTATTAGCGAATTTTAAATTATTTATGTTCGATTTAATGAAAGTTCATGGAAAAATAAGAATGTATGGTCGGAACAGCAACGAAAAAATAATAATAAAAAATAACAATGGAGGAGGGTGTTACGACAACCATTTTCTATGTATTTTTGCATAACGCACGCAGTTTATATTTTTTAGTTGCGAAGAAAAAATAATAATTTGTCTCACTAAAAAAATGTAACTAGTACTCAAGGTGAAAAGATAAAAATACTTGCATGTTAAAAAACTTGTTTTCAAAAGTTATGCAGCAAGTTTTTTGTGTTGTTTTGAAAGCTGAAAGACATACAGCAGGTTATACTTACTCTGTTTTAAAATTTATATAGCAAGTTATTATTTTCCAATTTAAAATAATAAAACAAAATTTATTTTTATAAAAAAGTTAAGTGTTCTTTTAATGTTTTCTGCACAGTCTTGTAGAAAATTAATATTTAAGTGCAAAAAAGTTTTTATAAATAGTTTATTGACAATATTTAAAGTCTTTCGCGACATTAAAATTATTTATTTACTTTATAACGGAGAAGGGTGTTACAAAATGCGTATTTTACGTTGTTTTAATTATTTTTAAATATTTTTGATTTAAAAAAAAAACACAAAACACTTATCTATATAATAGTACGCCAGTTCTGTCTGTCTGTCTGTCTGTCTGTGACTTTTGCAAAGTGGAAAAAATTTCTTTGATAAAGTCTATAAAACATCGTTTATAAATTTGTTCTGTAAATTACCAAACTTTGACGTTAAAGCAATATTGACGTCAAAGGAAAGTATATTAAGATTAGTGAAGCCATTGCATTACACTTTCAAATTTAAGGCTAAATAACTTGGAAACGGGTGGAAATAACTGACTTCATCTCATGCGTAGGTAACTAGGGACCACCTGGGACCAATTTGGGTAAGTTTCCCAAAACTGGGTCCCCGAATCCGTTTCGGAATGGACGGGTTGATGACGTCACCAAAAAGCCTTCAAACCCTAATATCTCTGCAACCGTTTGTCAAAAATACGCGATCCTATACATTTTCTTGATCAGCGTTTCAAGACCTATACAATGAAGGCAGCAGGTATACAAATTTCTAAAAAAAATTTTTTGGGGGATTTCACTGGCTATTGCTGACGTCAGCAAAATTTTAAAACCCTTATATCTCATTAAACGCTTATCAAAAAGACATGATCATATACATTTTCTTGGTCAGCGTTTAAACCTCTGCACAGTACAGGCAACGAATAAACTAAATTTCTCCAAAAATTTTTGTAATTGCACTGCTGACGTCAGCAAAAAATGTAAAACAACCTATTTTTCCATTGTCCTTCTGCATAAGTGGATTTTTCCACGGGCCTTATCGACTAGTTCATATTTAATTGCGCTATTCTCTCATGACATTAATTACGTGATATTTATAATGTTTAAAGATGTATTATAACGATCGCGATATGGATCGTGAAAGTCACGATGCATCGTGACCTTAACGATGCTAAAAAAATTTACTATGGCAACAGCATCGTGAATCGTGCATGTCCTGATTCTAGTACTGTAGGTCATTTTCACAGGAATTTAAGTAAATGTTAGTTTTTGTTGAAATTTTGACAAGTTAGGCGTAGCATTGGTAAGAATTAAAACAACAAGTAATATGGACGTGAATGTGCTTTTTGTAAAAGTTAATAATATGATTTCATATCCTAATTAGGCTATCAGCATGGCTTAATTAGGAGATGATAGCCTAATTAGGTTACATAACCTAATTTTTTGTTTTCCCTGACTGACCCCTCCTATGAGGATCCTCATGCTCTTTCTGTGGTGGTGCTCTACCTCTTGTGTGCAACATGGCCTTTTCACAGTCAAACCTTCAAGATTTAGCAGCATCTAAAACATATTAAAGCTGCATAGATAAAAAAATCTCCTTGAAAAATTCAGTCTTGAATTTATAAAGGTTTGATCCACAAAAACAGCATCTTCTACAACATGCAGATTTCATAATGACTGCTTAATCTGAATACTGGTTTGTGATTGGTTTAACCAGAACAAATTCCGTCACAAGAATTATTGACTGGAGTAGTACACACAGTTGAGGTAGCACGTTAATAGCTAGTAGCTAGTTAATACATCTTTACGATAATGCCGTAAAAAGATCTGTGCGCATCTTCTGTTCCCACCTATAGCTAGAGGAGGTAAACAAACTGTAAATATGGCCTAGCTCTAATATTATTTATGGAAGTATGATTAGCAACAATGTTTTCTAACTTTTAAAAAATTTCTTAAACTTTCGATAGCATATATTATAAACGTTTATATATACTTGATATTTTCGATCTATCAAATCATTGCAAGTTTGAGGAACAACAAACAGAAAGACAGGCATTCCTCGCAAAGTTGTTGTTGTTGCTGTATGCGCGGAAGAAAGAACATGGCCTACACATGTGTAATTATGCTGATGAAACAAATGACTTTTCAAGATTTTAAAATGATGTTTATGGATAATCTAAGAGTGTTTTTATCACTACGTAACAAGTCTCCTGAGGGTGACTTTGATACTAGTTATACTCATTTCAAGGTAATATATTATTTGAAAATACATCTTTTATTTTCAAAAATTTGCAAGAAAGGTACAGATTTTTAAATGTAGCACATTCTATTTAGAGCATGTATGAATATATATGGCAAGAAACTTATAAATAGCAAAATTGTTTTGACTGACCCTTTCGCAATTCCACAGGAAAAGTGGATTGGAGAACAAGATGGTTTGCAAGCCTATAGAAAGTGCATTTTTAAGAAATCTCATTACAAGAAGGGTAAAAAAAGACAAGGCTAAAGAAAATCAGGAAGCATTGTAAGCATTTTCACTTTTTTACAAAGCCCCTGAAACATGTAAAAAAATGAAGGAAAAAATTTACCATGCATTTAAGGATTGTGTCTCTCAATTGTGATTTATCGAAATTATGAAATGCAAGAAGAAAACATCAACATCATCAAATTCATCAAACTTAATTTGTCCTAAAAAGCACTATAGATACAGCTGAAGACTTTTTATACAAAAAACAACACACCATGCCTAAAATGTTGAATTATTTACAAACACACTTCAACTTGACTAAACACAAAGAAATGTTATTTACAATAAAACCAAAAAACAGGCTACCAGTGCTACATGGTCTTATTTGAGAAAAGAAAGGATAACTGCATCCAAATTTCACCAAGTTTTAACAAGAATTAACAGACTGAAAAAAAATCCTCAAGAAAATGCAGATAACTTAATTAAAAATTTGACAAAACATGCGATTGTCATGGCAGTTAATGCAAAAACAGAACTAAAACAGAATATAACAAAGTTTCACAAAAATGTTGTTTTTACTGATCCAAGATTAAGTATTGATGGGCAGTTCCTTTTTTTGACTGCATGTTCAGATCTTGAAGGATCTTGTAAATGCTGTGGAGACTTTGCTGAAATTGAATGCCCCTATTGTATTTGTCACACTATATCATCTGCAAAAAATCTTCCATATCTTTACTATCAAATCGAATGCAATGAACAAACAGCTGAAAAATTGAATATTACACAATACATGGATATCATTTTTTGACCCTGAAATGTGGGGAAAGATTTTGAATAATTTGGTCTTCTTCTGGATCAAAAAATTAGCTCCTGCTTTAATAACAAACAAAACACAATCTTCAAATAATACAGAAAATCATATTAACACACAAAATCAAAAAATTTATACCCATTTGATGAATCTTAACACAGATGGGTTTTTAATGACAGGACAGAAACAGAGGTATTCTAAAAAACACAAAAAGAATAAAAGAATAAAAATCTACTTATGTACATCATGCAAAACAGAGTGTGTCGAACAATCTCAATCATTTGATGATAATAGTATTGCTTGTAATATTTGTCAAATGTGGTTTCATTTTAAATGTGCAGAATTAACTGATGAAAATAGATTCAAAAAGAAATTCTAAATGGTTACATATGTACAACCCGAAAATAATTTTCTTATAAGCATGTTTTATTGTCATGAATTCTTTAAAACTTTTGCTTTTTATGAAACTTAAACAAATTTAAAGAGGAGGAAGATAATTTCATGCAATTGTTATGCTCATAAGAAACCATATTATTGACCATAGTATATATATGTTTATATACATTATGTTTATTTACAAATGTTAGTCATTAAAAATGAAATTTTTAAGATTTGTCAGACCAGCACATATTTTAACAACATTATCGATACTTCCAAGCAGTCTTATCAGGTTTTTATGCATCAGCATTTTGAAGACACTTGTTGTATAAAAATTTGCAATTCTTTTTGATTTGACTCTAGAGGGAAGCATTTGGTAAGCTCTTCTTTTTCCTGGTGGATTATATAATATATTATGGGCAAGGCATTCTTGCTCAATATTAAAACCTTTAATTTCCATTAAAAATTTATATGGTGTAACTTTGGCTAAAATTTTGACTTGTGTAATAAAGGTTTTGGAAACCACTGCTGTTGATACTTTAAAGCGATGTGCCAGATCTGTCTCCATTAAGCTAAGTTTTATTTTCCAAGTTTTATAGTGTCATCAAAAGCTCATCTTTGCTTGACATTTTAGTTTTTCTTCCTACCTTCTTTGTTGACTTATAACCAATGTCTTGATGTACGTAATTTCCCTCTCCATTTTCTTTTAAAGAATGATATAGTTAAATCATGCAACGCATGGAAAGAGCTTATCGTTGAACAACCTGTATAAAATAGATCGTCTTAGTCATTTTTTTTTTGAACAAACGCATCTGCTTTGTTTATTTTTGCAGATTTTTGAATGTGTTGCCTTTTTCTTGTTTTTTATGATTAGTCTTATTTTCTATTGCTTTTAAAAGCTGCTTATTGTTTTTGTCTTCAAGAGATAACTGATACAAAGCGCCTTCCATTGTCTTTTCTTCTACTATAAAATCAAGCTCAGGTGGTAAAGGCTGACACTTCAGATGGCAAACTAGCAATTCCTTTAATTAATGAAGTGTGCAAAACAATGTTATCTAAGTCTTGTGCAGCTTCACATTTACTAGGCTTATACAGCCTGCCCATTTCATCAGTCCTAGGTCATCCAAGGTTGCAGATTAGGGTACGAAAAGTCTGCTTTGAAGTGTTCTGAACATACTCTTGGGTTCACATCAGTACTCCACAGTTTTTTGTGTTTATGTTTGTGCGGTTAATTAAGTTTTTCCATATTTCTCTGTCACTTGGATTTTTCTTTTTCCTAGGGAACAGATAAAGCTGAAAATAAGAATAAAGCCAGGTAAAACAATGAAAAAGATGGCCACCTATTTAGCTTGTTGTTATAAAAATAATTAAATTATAAACTATCTGGATCTCAGTGCAAAATAAGTAATTAGGCAGATATAGACAAACCATAGGGTAGAGGTAAAGCAACTTACTTGATTAGTTTTTCACATGACAATTTTAAATGTGTACTTTGGTATCTCACATATAGAATTCTGCCACTTTATCGGCCTGTAATTGCCATTAGAGCAACAACTGACAGCACAATGTTTTGATATTATATATTTTTAAAAAAGATAGATATATAAGATACATATTTTAAAGATGTCTTCAATAATCAAAAGAATGTATAGGTACTGCCTTTCAGCCTACTAAAATGAACTAAAATGGTTGCATTAAAGTTTGTTTACCTCCCATAACTTTGGCAGAATCAGTTTAGTTGTTCCGTTCAAATTCGAATTATTGGTGTATTAGGCTAACTACAGAGTGGCCTAATACACAGTTTCAGAAATAGCCTACAATTAGCCTCTTCTTTTTAGCACTTTTGTATGTTTCACTACTGAGAATGGAGGGTTCAAAGTTCAACTTGCCCCACCTCAATAGAAAATTTAAAATGTTATCCTAATTCCGAAATCGCGTGTTAAGTCATACATCTAGTTTGGCAACATGTTGTAGACTAACTAAGTGTTTCGTAACCTCTAATTAGGCCACTAAAAACTTAAGATGTTCCCTAAACACTCTCAACAAAAAATCACATAAAATAACAATCAGTTAGGGAAAAACGCTAAACACAGTATTCCGCAATTGGGGTATTTGTCACAATGGCACCTGTAAGCAGTACATGATAGCACAATCCATATTTTTTTAAAATTTGGTCTATTTCAATGTTCCATTCCTTTTAATTTTTTAAAATTAACTTCAAATAAATCGACCTGAAGCGTTGTCCAAAAACCCTGTTTCTGTTTTTTCCTGTCAATCACAGTTTATAACTACAGGATCCTATTTTTCACAGTTTTACTTAACTGGCAATAGATAGTCTTTGTGATCATGATTTTAAAAAGGCTTTTTTAATCTGTGAAGGCTTTGTTGGCAATCTAGTTATATGCAAGAAAGTAACCAATTAGGTTATGTGTTGCTTATTTAGGTGCAGAATCATCTGATATTTAATTTTTTGCATAATGATGCTATTATACCATCTTTATAACTTTGTAAACTTTGATTTTGTGAAGTTTAATTTGATACATTCTTGCAATGTAAATAACTGTAAAAATTGCAATGTAAATAACTAGCATCCTGAAATTTGCACATAACCAATATGTTTTAATTTCGTGAGTCCAAAATTTTGCATAATGACGCTATTATACCGTCTTTATAACTTTGTTAAATTTCGCGAGTCCAAAAACAAAAATTTTTTGGATAAATTTTCGCAAATCTACAAATTAAAAAATTTTCTTTCTAACAGTATGTAAAAACTTTACATACTGTTAGAAACAAATTGGGTTCATTGTCAAAATCACAAAACATATCAAACACATTTCTAGGCTCGTCTTCTTCCACCTCCCACGCATCGTCATCATCGTCTTCTTCGCCAGTAACCCGGTTAAGGCATACATACATTTGAAACATCATTGCTTTTATTTTTTCTAAGTTTATTCCAATCTTGTTTCGAGCGCCAGTTGTCTCTTCTTTTATCAGGAGGGCGAGCCAAGTGGGGGCGAGCTAAGTGAGGGCAAGTTGATAAATAAAATTTAAAACAAGCTTTTTTTTAAAAAATTTTAGTGGGTAAACTTTCGTAAATCAACAATTTAGAAAGTTTGTACTGAATATACTTTCGCAAATGGCCATTTTTGAAAGTTTTGCGAGACAACTTTTCGCAAAAAAGGCTAAAAACACGAAATTTGCAAAAGTTTCTCTCGCGAAAGTTTCTCCGAATAAAGTATATAGAAATACGCTTATTCTGTGAGGAAATTATACAGTTTAAAAGGGAATCCGAGGTATAAAATGATGTTGGTTTTATATTATAGAGCTTAAAAAGTTGATTAACAAGTCTTTATAAATCTTTTAAAAAGCTTTTTTCGTTCTCAAGATATTCATATTTAAAGAATTTCAGATTTAATTATGCTGCATAAATTGTGATGTCATATTTAAACCCTGTTATTGTTTTTAGGCATTGTATTTAATGTGTGCATATTAAATGGAAAATTAGAATGGCAAGTTTAATAAAAGGAATGATGTACAGTAGACATTTATGGAGATTAAAATTGCAGTTACCTAATTCAAGAACAATTTTTACAACGTCGACAGTAGAAGGACTGGAGGAGTTTTTTCCACCAGGTGTATATGATGAAGGTAAATATGTTGAAGAACAACCCATCAGTGGTAGAAAGTGGAAGGCTTCTGAATTACGAATAAAAAGCAACAGTGACTTACATAAATTTTGGTATGTTCTACTTAAAGAGAAAAACATGTTATTGACATTGGATCAGGAATGCAAGAGACTAGGTGTTCCAGTGCCAGGTCCAACTCGTTTACATAAAGTAAATCAAACAATGTGGGTGGTAATGCGAGTTTTAGAAGAAAGACAAAAAGCTATTTTGGAACTAGAAAAAGAACGGTCATACAGTTTTGATAAGGATTCTAATGTTGAAAATAATCAGTGATACTTTAAAAAATAAATTGCAGCTTTTATTGCTATGTTATTATTCATTTACATGTGTGTTGGTATTAGCAATTCGTGAATTGATGATAAGATTTACATTGAGAGGAATTTTTTTTTTAATCATTTTATTTAATTAAGGACGTCATAACAGAATTTTTTGTTTTATTTTCTACAAAAGATTTGACCCTCAAAATAGGAAAAATTACATTAAAAAGTAGTAAAACATATCA
This sequence comes from Hydractinia symbiolongicarpus, assembly GCF_029227915.1. NCBI lineage: Eukaryota > Metazoa > Cnidaria > Hydrozoa > Anthoathecata > Hydractiniidae > Hydractinia > Hydractinia symbiolongicarpus. The sequence goes on from NC_079883.1 coordinate 22,347,043, forward strand.
GTGTAAAAAAGAATTTGAAAGTTACTAAAGCCTACTTGAAATTGAAATTTAAGACTGGATCAAACCTTTCTTCAAATACCTTTAAGTTTTCCACTAAACGTGTCTTAATATGGCGAAGTGTGATTCGGTATAAAGCTGACTAAAAATTTGGTTCTCTTAGCATGGTCAGGCTCTGTTTCACTCCATACCTTTTTGGTAAACAGCTTTTAGTTATGGAAAGAACCCAGTGACTACTAAGCCCAAACTTAATATTTGCGTTCTATATTAATAGTGTAATACGAAAATAGTCAAGTTTACAAAAAGTAGTCCTATCAGCAGGTCAGACCCTTTAAAGATCTAAGCAGGGACTCGTATTAGCATAGTGTTTTTGCTTGAGCATGACGTGGAAAAAACAAAGTACCTGTTAATTTATTATAACGCAAGAAAATCTATATAGTTTAATCATGCTGCTTGTGCTTTTCTTGCCCCATTTTTTAATAATATATATATATTTAAATGCTCATTTAGATATCATAAAATTCATTTTCAAGACTTTAAAACCTTCAAATTAAAATAGCTGAATACCTTGAAAACCTTGAATATTTAAAATTCTCCAGAAAAAGCATGAATATGATTATTTTCGAAAACATTTTTGTCTTTATTTATGAAACATTACTTTGTGGTAAGATATTGAGTTTGCACTTCTTTAAGTAATTAACTTCCCATAGGTGTAATCGTTTAACACTGCCATTTTTGAGTTTTTCTGCATCAACCTATTGTGTGGCAAGGTATCTTTGTGCTTCGAAACATAAAAATATAATAAAAAACCTTTAAAAAACACCCCCACAATCTTAAAAACATTGAAATTGTTACAAGAAATTGGCAGACACTATGGAATACAGTTGAATCTCACATTGTTCTGGTTATACTATATTTAACTTTTCAATTGATGGAAATGTTGTCATTATACACTTATATGCTAGAAAGTAAAAAAATCGTTGGAATGGTTGAGGAAGCTAACATTGGAAATGTAGTTAATGTGGAAAAATGGCTAAAAAAAAAAGAAGAGAAGTTTAAGCCACCAGTATGCAACAGTATTATGTAGGTTGCATATTTTTCTTTATCTTACTTTTTGTCTTTGGTTTTTAATGTAGTGTTAATGCAACTGAATCCCTTGTACTGTAGATGAGGTTGATGAGATGAATGACAGTATAATTGTTATTATAATCTTAAACTAGTCATCTCATCATTGAAATAAACAATATGTTGACATTTTCTACCAGAACAGAATATTCAGGCTAAATCTCAAAGTGAAACTCAACATCGTTGTTGTTGTTGTGTCAATCATAAAGCCAAAAAAATCATTCTTGGCCTTGTTAATGTTTTAATCTGCCATTTTCCTTTTCATGCATAAACCATTCATAAGGCAGAAACCCAGCTGCTTTGATAATTCATATGTTCTGGCATAAAATGTCAACTTAATTTCCATTTCAATGAACTATTCTACCAAATAGATCATATCTCACAGTCAATTGTCTATTCAAATAAAAAAAAAAAAAAAATGTATTTAAAAATAGATGGGTACAAAAAATGTATTACATTTTAGGGCTGGAGGCTTTTTAAAGATTATGTTCGTAGGTGGACCAAATGTAAGAAAGGATTATCATTTGGATCAAGGAGAGGAGGTATAATGTATGACTTTTATACCGTTGCTACAATTGAGATAATAGTTGTTTACGTAGTTGTTTGTTTACATTTTTTTTGTGGATGGGTTGCTGATGTCATCAAAATTCAAATGATGCTTCTTTTTCATTTTATCCTGCCTCAGTAGATTTTTCCACGGGCCTTATCGACTAGTTTATAACATTTTTGTATTTATATACAGTGGTTTTAAAGTTATCAAATCTTTATGGGTTTTATTTAAAAAATATTCCGCTATAAGATTCACCATTTTGTTTATTTTAGTTATTCTACATGGTGAAAGGGGATATGTGTTTGAAGATTATGGAGAGAGGAGAACCAAAAGATGTTCATATTAAAGAGGGAGAGGTGTGTATTCTCTCAGAAAAAGATTTTTAGTAGAAAATGTGTAGTAATTAACCCATTTATTATACTGTGTATATAATGTAGTTTTTGCATAAAAAAAAATTGCTGTATTTGTTCAAGTCAACACGTATAATTTTTCCCTTTCATAAAATTTTCTTTTCTTACAATCAGACAAAGCATTGTAATAAATAACACTCCTAATAAACACAAACCCCCAAATAAATGGCTGCTTTATTGAAACAAAGTTTTGCAAGGAAAAAAAATCGCAAAACTTTTTGGTAGAAACTAGCGAATTTCGCGATTAGCCAATTTTTTGCACGAATTAACTTAAAGTAAAAAAAGCAAGATTGATGTCATTGTCATTGACTTTTAATGTCAATGGAATGAATACAAAGCCCGAGTTCAAAAGTACAGACCAAGTTTGCGAGGTCTGTGCCCTTGGCCGAGGGCATTGTATTTTACAGTGCAACACCAAAACCGGTCAGTATTTGTTAAGGTCCTATTTACAAACTTTGTATCTGCACACAATTTCTTGCCTTATGGTATAACATAACATAGAAATAAAAATTTCTTAGATGCAAAAGGTGACTTAATTAATTTTTTTTTCATATACAATAATATTACAGAATTATTACCTGACTATTACAAAAAACCGATGATTTAATTGGTTTACAGCTTATTTTAACTGGTCTTTGTGTGAAGCCGTTTTGGAAGCCATTAATAAAATGGTAACATAAAACGTAAACAAATAAATTTATAGCACACAAAAAATATAAAAGTGGCTCACTTAAAACCATCTTTTCGTTTTAATTTACATAAACAATGATTCGAATTTGTTTTGTGTACTTACAAAATTTTAAAATTGCGCATACATCAAAACCGGTCAGTATCTGTTAATTATATCACAGAATAGTAGCCAGTATGGTAATAGAAGCATCATTTTCCTGTGAAGCATACTCCACTCAAAACATTGAATTTTTGATAAATTATTAACACAGCATGTACACTACTCCTAGATTCTCCTAAAATTAGTAAATCATAGTTTGTAACTTCTTGTTATCTCGTTACAGATATTTGTGCTGCCATCCCGAATTCCACATTCACCTCAAAGAAGTGCAAATACTTTAGGTCTGGTAAGAAATTTGCCTGTAAAAAGATTTGCTACCAGTGTTATAAGTGTTTTTTACTGCATGTGTGTTTTTATATTTTTTTAGGTTATTGAAAGAGAGAGGGCTGATTTGTGGGATGGGATAAGGTAATACTTTGTTGTGTTTTATCATCACTAAAAAATTAGTACAAAACAAGCACTGAAAAAGAGTAAGCAAGACCCGGATAAATGTTCTGATTTTATTTTCAGATACTACTGTGATGATGGAAAGACAATTTTATGGCAAAAATTTTTTCACCTTCACAGTTTAGTGAAAGATTTCCCTCCAGTGATTGCAGAGTAAGTATCACCATATACATTATCTCCGAGTCTGTCACATTTTTAGTGCAAGACTTTACTACCTGTAATTTCGTTTTGAAATAGCTGTAAGACAAAATATTGTGTACATAGATGTAATGTGTTTTTTTTTTCAATACTTAACCATGTAAGCAAAGTAAAGGTTACAGTTTGCTGAAAAATTCATCCAGAAAAACTTAGATATATTAAGCAGATAATTAAAATTTAGGTTGTAACAAACCTCCTTTCAGTATAGATATAATTTCACAGTATTCCAAAATTAAAAATGCATAGATTTGTAACCTTTTAGTAACGACTTCAAAAGTACACTTATTAACCTGAAAACCAAGACATCATTTTAAGATATTTAACTTTCTTTTAGATATTTTGCTTCAGAGCAGTACAAAACAGGAAAACCAATCCCAGGTGATTGTTTAACATAAATCAGCTTTTATGAAAATCAAATAGTTTCTATTACCCATTATTTTATTGAATTGTGCTTTCCAGTTTGAGTCAAAAAGCTTTAACCAACCATTTTCATTTCTAACAGTAACTTGCGTTTTGAAATAGACGCAGCTTTATCTGCCATATTGACTTTTGAAATTTTATCTTAATAAAAATTGTCAAAAAACCAAGTAGAAAACAAAGAGTCAGAGGACACCCTGTAAGCATATCATTAATATAACTGTAGTGACCAAGGCTAGATGTGTCCCGATGACTAATCAATAGTCTCTTCCCTGATATAAAGAAATTAAGGTATTTCTTAGGCACAACAGAGGAAGATGAAGAGAAATTTAAAGTGGATGTTGATACGGTTGTGAATCCTCCATTTTCACTCAACTCTGTATGTTTCATTTTTCACTAAAAAATTGTAACAAATTTATAACTTATTTGTAAAATTAAATTCGCGCTAAAAAATTTTTAATAGCCAATTTGTGAAATTAATTCTGCTAAAAAAACAACCTAGTCAAGTGTTCAGTATTCCCCAGTTGCAAATCACCTTTAAAAAGCAGGCTTTGTGCCAAGGCAGGTAAATTCACCTTAAAAAATTATTTCTTAATTTTTCTCCTTTTCCTTATTTACAGAATAATGCATATTTTCGGTAAATATATGCCGGCAAAACTATTTGAATACGATTGATTCACAAAAATAAATTCTCCAGAGTTCTAGAAAATTTTAGAATGACGCAATCGAGATTCAACTGTAAACCAACTGTAAACTTTTGCTTTTAAATGTGCTTTGGTTAAAATCATAAGTTTCTATGACTAGCTGCTGAGATATCTCGGAAATATGAACAATTTTCATTCACCTCTCCCAACTTTGAAAACTTCACATAACGGAAGTGTACTGTTATGACGTCTTATGTAACAGGCTTAGATGTCAGTGATTTAGTGAATTATACGTTTCCCACATAGCTAACACAAAGTTATGAGACTTTGAGTTATTTGTATACTAATTTTTATACAGTGGGTGAATGAAAATCTTGCAGAGAATTGCAGTAAAATGTTATTTGGAAACGGCGAGTTTAAGGTAAAAATAGTATTGTGTTTTGTACATGTTTTTTTTTTCTGATTATTTTAATGAAAGATAATCCTTTACAACTTCAGAAGTGGACTAGACGGTAAACTCTTTTCTCGTTACGCGTACTAACACCACCTTGAAGTGAGGACAAACCAAAATATAAAATATAATATGCTGTTGAGTCCCTATTGTCCTTGGTTGTAAAATATCTTGTCCGGTTTAAGGGTGTGGTCAACACCATTATCTTCATTTTTAAATTGTGCTTTCCTAGATTAGTTATCGCACAACAGTACAAAATCAGACTGCACTGTGAATGGTTTAAACCAAACGTTCGCGTTTTAAGCTCTTGTGAAGAAGCTAGAACTAAACAAACTAAGCACCCAGCCATGAGCTATTTTTTTTAAGTGAATTTTTGCGTGTGTTTTTAGGTTTTTGTGTATGGTAAGGGCAAATACGATCTTGCGAATAAATACGAGACTTGGCTTTGGATGAAGGTAAAATTAATTTCTTTTTTTTTCCACGTAAATTTTAATTACTCAAGAAAATAAAGCGAAAGATTGCTTCTTCTATGAAGTTTGTTAAATCAGGAGATACTATCCTTCCCGATGCTACCTTATGTTAAGCGAGTATTCTTTTCATTTGAGATTCCTAGCCAAAACAGAACAGCAGTTTTTCGTCCAATATTCGTTCAAGTTTGTTAGTCACATTTGTTATTACGCCTACTCTGTGGAATAATTCACGTCAGTGCATACAAAGCCCACAAAATTGAGGAAAATACCTTTGCTGACCTTACCAACAATTAGAAATCGAAAAGCTTTAGATATATAATTACATGTAGGGATGATCTTGCAATTTTGTGCTAATGTATTTTATTAAGACTTTTAACCATGAATGATAGGCTGTATTTTTTGTTAGCAATTTCTTTTATAATGTGAGTTTATTATGACACGTTTCGTTTTGTTTGCGTTTGTTGTAAGATATAATGTCACTTGTGTGCTTTATCTTCAGAGCTTCATGCACCAAACCTCTTCGAATGTTTGGCACGATAACATAACAAATTAGCAGGTTGTCATCAAATATTTTAGTAGCAAGCGGAAATTCTTAGAGCCCCCAGGGCTTCTTGTTCATTTTTAATCCAGAATCACAAAGGCTAAACTATTTGCACTTTTTCAAAAAAAGTGTAAAAATGTGATAAAATGCTGGTTTGCCATCAGTCGTATCATTCTGCTCCTATTGGATGAATCAAAGATTTTTATTTACTGACGCAAAAAGCCTGAAAAAATCAATACTAGTTTTAATAAACATAAATTCCACTAACCAATCAAAATGCTTAAGCACATTCGACTTGAAGTATTCTGTTTAACCAGCTGTAGAATAGGACAACATATCCTTCTTCTGTCTGCCTTTACTTGCATAGAATATGTTGTGTGAGAGTTTAACTGCGAATTGGTTTTGATTATGTTTGGTTGTTCGTACTCCTTTACTTCATATCTAAATAAACCTACACAACGATGGGTTTTTTTGCCTTTAGAATGATAAAATATATTAAGCTTGTGTTGTATTTAATATTACCATCTCTCTATAGGATGGATCCGCCACGGTGACTGTTAAGGGTAAAGAATTGAAGTTGTTGGGTGAAGATTCGCTGATCATTTTACCTAACGAAAAGTAACCAACTTTCACATGTTAATGTCTTTGTTTGCTTTGTTTGTTGTTGTTCGTTGTTGTTTGTTTGCTTCGTTTCGTTAATTTCATTCTTAATTGTTCTTTTGTTTTTGTTTAGAATTTCAGTGGAAGTAAATGACGTAAAAGGTTACTTGATGGAGTTTATTATGGATCCAACTGCGACACCTCAGAAGTAATCTCTGTCAGATGTTGTAACTTTAGATTTTTGATTCATACGCACAGTCCTGAAGTAGCAGTTAAGTTATCAATCTTACTAAGATATAGCTGTGATCTAGTATCTTCTGTCAAGTCTCGTCTTAATAATATGTTCTGTGTTGAATGGGACACGCTGCCAATGTTTCCTCCATTTCATATTATGCTGTATTTTCTGAAATACAGCATAATATGCTGCCAATGTTTCCTCCATTTCATATTATGCTGTATTTTCTGAAACTTCTTCTTTATTTAAATAATATCCACAGTTTGTCTTCAGGACTTTTTAGCTAGTTTTTAGGTAATTTTTTCAAATATAAGCATTGTTGTGCACGATTTTTTATAAATTTAAAAAGTGTTAGTGTGACATTATTTAATAATATTGTATAAATGTAGAATAACTTAGATAGTATTTGCAACGATAGCATATGGTGGTTTGAATTTTCGTTTTTTACCGAAAGAAGAAATAAATCAATTCGGGAGATGGTGTAGTGGTAGCGTTTTCGACTTGTGATTATGAGGTTCCGGCATCTAGTCCCCACTCCAACTTAATTTAAATGTACTATTGTCAACACATTTCGAGCATTCGGCTGACCTCGAACCTGCTTGCTTGGCAGCCAAGCAAGTTAGAACAACGCTATATGTATCTCTGACGGTAATATAGTTGCATTGACTCAGTATGGTTGTTTGAATTTTATGATTGCACAAGGATTAGAATTAAGTCGAACGGATTTTGTTGTCTTTTCGAGTAATAAATTCTTGGAGTAGCAAAAAATTGTTTGGAAAGAACACTAAGCATTACAGTGATAAAAAACCATTCTAATTTTTGTTTATTTAGATTATAAATAAAAAATGGCTTCTGTTCACATACCTGTCCACGATAACAGTGTATCCGAAGAATTTATCGAAGACCCCTTTGATGAAGAACTCGATGCAACTTTTCCGCCATTGCGTTATTGTCCTATGGTGTACGCAAAACCACAGAAGAAGGTAAGAAGGGAGAGTTCAAGGGAACGTGAGAGGTTATATCGGGAACTAGTTGGACACGATCCGTATAACAAAACACCAAGACAGACAACAGTAAATAAGGAAAACGTGTTTTGGGTAACACTTGATGTGAAACACTACAGACCAGAGGAGATCACATTGAAAGTGGATGGTGAGTTGGTTGCGAGATTTTCTTCCTTTATTTATTGTTATTTTAATTGACTTCTTTTTGGATTTCTTTGACAAATTATTTTGCTAGACTCTGATTGCTGTGGGTAAAAAAATAATACAGCATTTTAAGAGTAAAGTGTCTTTATAAGAAATATAAATATATTTCTTTTATGTCGACTCTAATCTGTATTCAACGTAAACTAAACCAATCACCATATTTACATAAAGTATTATAATCAATTGCACAAATATTGTAATACTTGAGTGATATCTGTACCAAAATTTAGTTTACCTTTAATTCCCCTTGGTTTTAACTTGAATTCACCTTGACTCTGTCAATTTACTTAGAATCTGTCGGATTTACTTTGAATCTCCTTAAATTTATCTTTATTTTTCTTAAATTTATCTTGAATCTCCCTAAATATGAATATGCATTCACCCTAATTGTCCCCAAATTTTCCCCAAATGTTCCTTGAATCTTGTTAATTTTACCTTAAATCTATTGGATTTTTCATGACTTTTCTTGAATTTATCTCAAAACTCCTTGAATTACCCTTTTGGTTTTAACTTGAATGTACCTTAAATCAATTGCTTTTAGTCTCCTTACATTTATGCTGTTTCTCATACCCTAATTTTTGTTTTGTGTTTATCTTTATTTACCATGAATCTTTGCAAAATTGATTCTCCCTGAAAACAAGTTTTAGTGAATCAACTTTGAGTGTATGTTTCCATTCATTTTCACATGACAATCTAAAAATAGCGTATATTTTTCATTGACCATTCGAATCGCCTGCAGCTTAAAGTTAGGTAAAAAGCAGCTATATATCTATTTCATAGAGCTTTTTGAAAACAACTTTGAAAGATGCGGAAGGGGTTTCCTTGCTATCCATGTTTTGTTATCCAATGAAACCAATATTGTTGACATGGGATAGCAATTGAATGATGTTTCTCCTGCTGTGTTTTTTGATCTATGGAATACTAGGATTGAATTCACATTGCAATATTTCGTCATTTAAAGTGGCTTTTTCCGCATGTTTCCTTATTGTCATTAGTGATTAGTATTAGCTCCAGTCTATTCGTGGGAAAAATTCTTTCGTCGTCGTAAGACGTGAGTCACGCAAGAATTACTGCGTAACTTGTGTGGATACGCATTTAGGCGTGTAGAGAAGTCTGAAATGACTATCCTGTTGAGTAATAATGCGGTATACTCTCGTTATTTAAAATTATTTAAATTCTTAAATGTCTACATTCCTAAGCCAATGGAGTTTTCGTCACTTATTCACAAACTGAGTCACTCAAATTTATTGAATAAGTCCCTAAACAGCGAGTTGAGTCTCCGTGAAATTTAGCTCATTTAAAATGTGCTTGAGCTTGAGGGCGTAATATTTTAATATGCAACTTCAAAAACTAATTACGTTGAATTACAAACCGCGTAGTTGCATGTTTTTGGCAAGACGTAAGAAAAACTTCAAGGTTAATCATTATGACCCGGCGTTGCTTAATCATGTGACAATTAATCATGTGAAGTTATTTAAGTTTTTAAATTATTGTAGTTTTTTAAGAGTATGTTAGATTAAATTCGTGAAATTTCACTACATTTATTTTTGCGGGCTTTGGCGAATTTCTCTGTTTTGAAATAAAGTCAATTTTTACACTTTAATTTTTTTCCTCAATGAAGTAAGTTCAAGTTTTTAGAGAAAATAAATTGAAAAGCTTGAAAATTTGTTTTCGCGTTCCTGTTTTTATGGTGAAAAAGGTTAAATAGGAGTTGATAATGGGAAACAATATCAATTTTAATGTGGTCGGTTTGAACAAATTAAAATTCGCAAAATTAAATACCGTGACTAGCAGCTTGTTTCAGACTATGAATGTTATCCGAAAAAAATCTTTGGATAGCCGCATTAACTTTGACAAAATATTATTATTTTAAATATTCTTCATGGTTTTTAAAAATAAACGTACACTGATTGTATTAAAATGTTTGGTTGAAAATACGTGTGTTGTAATTTAAGATCTTTGAACAACTAAAAACTCCTCTAAAATTTATTTTCCATGTGCTGGTTTATTCGAGTACCCTTCCTTTGAGTCTTGCTGGTTCATGCAAACACCCCTCTTTTGAGTGTTTGTTTCAATTTGTTCTGTCAGGACAGCTACTGGTCGTCAGCGGTAAACATTACAACCAAACTGAGGCTGGCTACGAATCCAGTGAATTCCAACGAAATTACAACATCCCGGACAGTATCGATACACACACACTTACCTCAAATATCACCCAAGATGGAGTACTTTGCATTAAAGCCGTTAAACAGCTCTCCCACACCGATGACGAGGATAAAGAGCAAAAGGAAAATTTTCAAGTCACTTTAGATGTGACGGGATACCAACCTGATGAGATCAGCATTAAAGTTCACGACCGCAATTTAATTATTCATGGTGAAAGCAAGCAAGAAAAGGACAGCCACCATGGTCAAACTTCCCATCATCAACAATTTACACGACACTTTACGCTACCTAGTGATGTGGATATCGACGTTTTGTCGTCTCGCTACACTAAAGATTGCAAAATAACTGTTGAAGCACCCCGTGGGAGTGTCAGTCCTCAAACTCGCACGCTTCAAATCAAAAAGGAAGATTAGTGATTGAGTTGGATTCTCCTTTCCAGCGTTCGTAATTATTGATTTCTACTAACAGTTTTCCAATTTTTTTGGCATATTGTATAAATGGCCGCGATAACTGACATTGCAAGTTTTTATTCTTTTAAAAATCTGTTGTTATTATGCGCTCGTTAGCTACATGTTTGGAAATGTTTACCTGTTTAAGAAATATAGAAGTGAAGTTGGAAACACCTGATAGATGTAACAGGAATTACTAGTTTGTGTTCTATATATGTTTACATGTGTTCTGTATGTGTTCTATATGTGTTACGTGTTTACATGTGTTTCTCGTGTAATGTCCTTCCGACCTTCAACCGCGGGATAAGGTTTTTGCTACCAGAACGATTCTATGTATTTTTTACATCATTTTTATTATTGTATAATCGCATTTATCAAAATTATTTCTTAATTTGTATTTATCATATTTCAATATATTTATGTAAAATTTATCTATTCAAGGTATATACAATTTTATAAACAGGTGGTTTTTTAATATTTTTTTAGAATTTTTTATATCAAATGGTGAATTTTTTACGTTATTGGTTTCAGTTACCCGATAATTAACTGGGTTTTTCTTTTCTGTATATTCTTTTGACAAAAATTTTTTTATGACAAAATAAATGTAATTGATGATTTTTTGCGCAATTTGCTGATACTTGAATTTCAGTTTTCCTTAGTGTGAATTGTCATATTGTCACGCTTAAATTATCCTTGTTCCCGCCTAAACTGATAGAAAACTGATAGATTTCTGATAGGATTGCACCCCTGCTTATCAAAAAGGATCATGTGGTTCTTCTTTTAATGGCCAATTGAAGAAGTCGGTAAATTTAAACAATCAATCAATCGATTTGCGAATAACCATATTCGCAAAGATTGATCCACTTGACGTTGCAATAAATTGTGCCTTTATGTTTTTTTTAAAACGATAAGGCTTTAGAGAATCCTTCGCATGCATGCCTTTTAATGTGACATGGGTTATTGTAATTAGACATATGTATTCTTTTATCTTACACGCAAAAAAACGATGTTCTAAATCTAAAAAACAGGGCCGTTTTATCTTATTTTCTTCAGTAAACATAACGAAACGTTAATCTAAGCCTGGTTTGCTTGCTTATAAAAAAAACATACTTGGACTAAAAATGTCGGACAATTACGACAAAATTTTTTGGGGGTAACGAAATTTTTGCAGGTCGAATAATGATGTTCGAGACGGTTTTTTTTCGGACAGCACTCGTTTATTTTTTATTTACTTTATGAAATTGAAATAGTATTCCGCCTGTCAATTTTTGGTAAGTTTGGTGGTAACGTTTTTATGATTAATCCCGGCTCGAAAATACAATGTCACAATGCATCCGCTTAAATTTGCCAAAACAGGAGTTTCGAATTCCGCAAAACTTTTAAAAATATCGTACTTTGAACTTGTTAGTTTGTATTTCGTCATAACATAAATTTTACTGTTTATCCTCGGTTTGGCATGTGATTTACATTTTACATGTTTTAAATTTTAAGAGCAAAATGAGATTTCTTTTCATTTTAGTAATTAATAACACTCGCAAGAAGCAGAAGTTTTGGAGATAGGAAAGAAAGATTAAGAAACAAAATTACTTGTGACTGATAAAGCGAGTTCACTGCATATATATTTCACCATATTTACTCCATCCCTCTATTTTTAAAACCTACCTTTTTGAAACTGATAAAAAAATAACGTTTTTTTTTTATAAGATACAATGTTTTTTAACTGAAGCTAAGAGTAGGGGTAACATTAAAAAAAAAAATCCTGCCTCTCCAACAATTCCACACATGGTGTTGCGATAATTGGTCTCTACCGTATCTACAGTCTCCAATATTAATAAAGACGATGAATTGGGCTACCCAACGTTACCAAAACACGAACCATCTAGGTGTTTTTCTTTAGTCAACAATGGCATCTTAAATTTTGGCAAGCTAATACTTTTGTCATAAGCTGGCGCGAATTTTTTAGAAGGGTAAAGTAAAGCTTTTGTTAAAAATAAATCTTAATTTTTCAATAAAATCTTTTTTTTTCAATCTAGTGCCTTTTAAATTTCGCGTAACGTAACAAGAAGACGTGCATAGTCGAAACATAAATAATTCTTTTCACAAAGTAGTAAGCAGTTTTACGATCATATTTGAAGCAGAATTGTCTGTTTTTCTTCTGCGTATTACATTTGCGGTTGGGAAATTCAAAATGATTCGTACTTTTTGGATGATCACAGCTTTCAATTGATTTTCATTACATCCTGTTGAAATTCTCAAAAAAGCATTCAGTCTATGTTTTATGTCTAAGTTTATTAAAAAAGCATTAATAGACAATGCGTTATTTTGACGGAAATAAAAAAATGTGATTTTGTCCATAAAATATTTGGCTTTCTAATAGCAAAGTTGTTTTTTTGTGGTTTTCTATTCGTCTAAAATAAACGATTTTTAAACGTATAGAATGAGCTTTTCACTGTAACCGCCATGGAAACGGCCTGACCATCCCTAAAATGACATATTGGAAGTTAGTAGCTACATTATAACTTATATAACTTAGTTGAAGTAACGGGAAGTTTTAACGTCCTTAGGGACTATCTTATTCTGTAAAATACTTTCTTTCTCTGTTTACCTGTCTTAAAATGACGCATCCAGGCAAAAGACTTTTGGACACATATTTAGCACCAATTTGACAAAAAAATTTTGATCAAGTAAAAAAAGTTTTATGTGCAAAACTTACATTCAAACTTGATTCCTATAATAGTGTGTAGAGTTGTCCAAGAGAAATTTGTGAATAATTTTGCTGTATCACTTATTTTTTCTATTGTAAGTTATCGCTTCTATGCATTCGCTTTAAAGCAACGGCAATCCAACAAAATTCGTGCACTATGAGACTTTTTTTTCTTGCATCTTAATTTTTCCCAGAGAGCTCGGAGTTCAGTGAACAATGGAGGGATTGAAAAAAGTGATAGATAAATAACCAAAAGAATCAGCAATACACGTTAGGATATACGCTTTTCAAGGTGAAATGCGTCAAAAACGGAAAACCTGATTATTGCATTTTTGCGGAATCTATGAAGTTGATGAACATCAGCACGTCATTAGTATTATTTTATAGAATTATTTTATCTTTCCGGACGACACAAATTAAAAGCTAGCGGATGCTCAATTTTCCTGGTTCGTCAAATAAAACTACAAAATTGATTAATTTAAGGATTACTTAATAACAATTTGTCGCATCATGAAGTCATGCGTCAATTATACAAAGAATTTGCTGGTTCTATTACATTGCGTCTTCAGAATTAATTTCATATCAAATACTAATTTGTTACTATCATTCCTGACACAAAAGGAAACGAGGCATAGCTACATTAGATTATTAAAAATGTCAGCAAAAATAGATTTTCACAGCTTATTTATTAATTTTTAGTAATAGATGTATGCTTTTCTTGAAATGAGGAATATGTCGATGTATTAAAGACTAGCTGAAATTCTTAATGGAAACAAGAGTCTTGATCGCGAAAATTAAATCTCGCGGATTTTTTTAGTGGCCGATTCTCAAAATTAATTTTGTTAAAAAAAAAATACGCAACGGTGTTTAGTAATCCCTTTACATAAATTATCATCTTTAAAATGTTTGTTGTTTTTTAGTTTTTTGAAGTTCTGTAAATTCTTATGATTTGGCGCGAATCTGCTCGCGACAATTTTAAGCATTAAAGAAATCACGAAAACACCCTAACTTAGTTAATGGTTTATTTAAAAATATTAAATAAGAAAAACTAAGAACGTCAAACAGAAGGCTTTTTGTTCTATTTTTACACGTTTTAATCAAATTAATACAAATTGGTTCTAGATTTTATCATTTTATTGGTTGATATGAAGTTTTTCACAAAAATAATTTTATTTCCACTATATTGTGTTTGACATCCAAAATTTAGAAAGGATATCGACGCAACACCATTAAATATTTCACGTTTCACTATTGCAATTACAAAACTAAATTTATTTGTTTTGAAATGTCACGTTTTAAGCTTGTTTCAATTAAAATTACAGGGTTTTTAAAAGAAAAAGTCAAAAGGGAGCGAGATGTTTTTTACTTTGAAGCTTAAATATGATCTTTAGGCGTTCTTTAGACATGATAAAGCTAAAATAAAAGCTTCTGTTGGAACATTTTGTAACGATTTTTTTATAACCACGATACAAGGATTCGTTTCTCAAATGCGAACTGATTATTCAACCAAAAGCTGATAGATTCTTCGCGTATTTTTTAATCGCGTTGCTACTTAAGTGAGCACCAAGCTTACGTTGACGAATTTTTGAGGAGACGAAAGTTAGCGTCGCCAGTGTTTTGGATCGATAAGGTTTGTGTATGTTATTGTGCCCACATATTGCGGGCTTAAAAACAACATATACCAATTTTTGATCAAAAATCGCAATAAATAATGACGCAAAATGTAAAAAATAGTAATCCATACGAACAAGTTTCAGTGTTTACTGTAGATTATATAAGTTCAATGGAATAATTCGTATCTATTGAAACAATAAAATTTCCAACTAAAAAATGCAGGGATAGTCCTGAAAGACATTTTCTCATTGAGAAAAAAACGTCTGAAATATTGATAAAAATTAATAAAGTCCCATTAATAGTATGCATTGAAACCGCAATAATGTCGCAAAATCAAATTTCACCTTCAAAATAATTTTGTGTGTGAAAATTAAGCTGAGTAACCAAAAAAGTCGTTCTATGTCTAATAACATTACCCCCGCTCCCATCCCAACACCTGCACACAGCGAAAGCGCCCAAAATAAAAACGCCACACAATCTGATGCCACACAAGTGATTGGCTATTGGCTACGAAAAAAATACTACATGTATTTTTTTTTTTTTACTTTGTATAAAACATTGACGAAGATCACACTTGCAGTAATTGGGTACCTTGACATAAAAATATTTGGCAGACTTGCAAAATTTAACAATGGAAATCTTGTAGGGCATTTAATTCATTGCATCATAAATTAATTGTGTTTTTCTTCCAAGATATGAATTCAAAATATCTTTTAAAGTTAAAAATTCCTTTTGAACAAAGACGTTCTGAAATGATAAAATCATTATGATCGAACTTATAAAACTTCGTGTGAATCTTAATTGGTTTACAACCACAAATCACAGTCGATATGGATATTTTTATATCTCAATTAAAAATAGAACAAACCACTTTATCATTGTCCGGGAGTATTTTAATGTCAGTAAACAAAATTTAAAGATTGGATAAACAATCGTGACGTCATTGACAGTTGCAGAGTCACTGGTTTTGATGACTTTTTTGTCAGTGGCGAACGTTTTTATCTCGTCATTTTTTATAAGCTTAATTCTAGGTGGGAAAGTAATCACAGAAAAACAAGATTCCATAACAAGACTTTTAATAATAAATCGTCTTTTCCATAGTTTCTTTTTTTTTCTACACTGCCTCTAATGGTATTTTAGTGTATACCATCTCATTAAATCTATACATCTTATTCATAAATTATTTTAGTTTATTAACAACGTCTATTGTTCTATTTACATTGAGTATAGGAGCTTTGCAATGTAGCTCTGAACTAAGCGTTACGTTTTTGTCCAATTTGACCAGGGAGGTAGAAATTTCTATCTACATGGTTTGACCGTAGCCAATTAAGTGTGAAGGATTGGCGCACACACCGCCTGAATTAAAACAGATAACACAAAACGAAAAGCGAGTAGACTGTTCTTATTAAAAGCAATCCGCTTCTATTTTTGTTCGTCTCATTGTCAACAGGAACTGTTGACGGAGGGGTATACAAATTTTTTCAACAGCGCCATCAAACTATATCTTTGCGTGCAACATGATACTTACCAAAAATAAATTGTCCGAACTTCAAAAGAAAGTTATATGTGATAAATTCTACAATATATATCACACTTTTACTTGATGAAGTCAACACACATAGCATATGTACACAAAGCTCTGTGTACTTCACATCACTTATGTACACAAAGGTCTGACTACCTCCATTCATATATGATACGTCGGATAATTCACAAATATCTTTCTAACGATTAAATTTTCTTTGTGCGTTCGCCGTAAAAGGTCCACGCTAAAAAGGAGTAAATAGCTATACTTTGAACAAACAATAAGCCTTCATAAATTTTGGCAAACGATAGACAAGTAATTCGATTCTAATGTATCAAAAGAAAAAGAAATCTCTTTGTATGATGGCTGGGTATTAACTTTGAAACAATAAAGAAAATATATTTTGCACTGTAGGTAAAAAAAGTTTTTTTTGACACTTCGACAATTTTCGTAATTCGTTGTCACCAGAGTTGACATTCAAGTAGAAGTTTGGAATAGCTTCCGTTTAAAAACAGATTTAGGCAATGGCAAATTTGGTGAGTCATGACCTTTCGTAAACACCTTGTTTCCTTAGCAACGAAGCATAGTAAAGAGAGAAAATATTTACTTGACGTAGAAATAAAATTAATTTTCGCGAGTTTCGCGAAATAAGAACTTAACGGCATTTATCTTGGTTTTTGGTTTTAGGGATTTTGTGCACTGCTAAAGTTGAAATTTGCATATCTATTCAGAAAAAACAAAAACAAACAAACAGTGTATAGCCATTTCAAGCTTTCCAATAATTTTCGCAAGAAATCTTTTTTTTGCAATTGGCAAAAACTCGATAAATTGGCAAAAATTAATTCACTTACGATAAATGACTCCTTTATCCGTACAATTCGTCAGTTTTTAAATAAAAGCAGATTTCTCGTCAATTTTTACAATTAAAGAAAAACCTTTATTTAAGAAAAGCTTACGGTAAACGAAACATTTTCAAAATCTATAGGTTTTCATCAAGCAATTTTTAGTGCGAGTTTACTTCCTTATAAGTCCTAGGAAATTAACATGCATTTAGAAAATAAATCTATGTGTGGATAAATTCCTTCTTTTTTAGCCAATCGTGTGTCGAGTTAATTTTACGAATCAGTAATTTTCTAGAAAAACACGTGAATTTATTTTGTGAAATAAAAAAAAGAAGGGCTTTACAATATTTATTTACGAAATTATACGAAAGTTATTAAAATAACCAAAAAATACGTGTGTTAAAGCCATCCACGACTTTCACATGAACTAAACAATTCGGATGCAACCGCGCGTTAATCACCCTGCGTATAGCAACATTAATGCCAACTATTTGTGTTTTTTGGAAAGTTATGGCAACAAAAACGACCACTTGCGATTACTTAGTTATGTTGAAGAGCGATATGAAAAAATATGTCTCGATTTGTTTTACTATATATATGTAAACAAGCAGCATTTGTGTATTGTCTCGAAAAGCTTTTGACACTCCCATCCGAAACAAAAATAAAACATAAACAAATGATAGGGCAAAACGAATTGATATTTAATATAGGCATGGAGTTCATATACATCATTGTAAGAACGTAACCGGCTTCCATTGCAAGTTTACTGTACGATCTAAAGAAGATTGTGGAAAATTTCGTACAAGATAGAATCTAGGTACTTGTTTTTTAAAAAGAATTACAATTTTCAGTTAGATTCTTAACGCCATGCCTATTTCTTAAAAAAAATCTTGATATTTTACCCCACTTAAATGTTTATCGCAAATTTTTACGATGTAAAGTAATTTTCGGACCAAGTCATTTTAATCTAAATGAATCTCACTTAAATCATGATTCTTGCAGGGTTTTTGAGCCTGCGATTCTTATATAGATACATTAACAAATAGCGTATGTATAAAATCATCTTATGTCTGTAATTTCCTTTTAGCGGAACAAAAGATTTGCCCACAGAAAGAAGGGTATTTATTTTAAGCTAACAATGAAAGGATGTGAAAAGCTAAAACAATGGTATTAATATAAAATTAGTATTTGATTGTTTCATAGATCACTAATGTTATGTTCAGAATAAACAATCCAGAACCGCATAAAACTTTTTGTACACAAATCCTTGTCATGAAAAGAGAAATATCAAAATGGCAAAATATTTGGGGTGGAAACCGCAAAGTTACCTGCCACGTGACTCATTGTTTCGTGTAACAAGAAGAGAAATAACTTAGGAAATCCTATGTTTGTTTCTGTTTTACCTGATTTTAAACAAGAGATTTCGTAGTGAAGGTTACCATTTTACCTCCCATGGTGTTTATTTGTATACAAACAAACATTGCGCAAGAAAATTTCTTTAGAGTGAAGTAGCTATCCCCGCTAGTCAGGGTCCACGAAATGGTTTAAAAGGTGAAGGGGCCAAGCATTTTTTGGAAATTTTTTTTTTGAAATTTAAGACCTCGAGATTGACTCACCGTTTAAATTTTAAAAAAAATTTTTTCGAAGTTTACTCTGACGAAGGTTTCGTGGGGCCTGCTAGTAGTAACATTAAAGAGCTGAAATATCTCATGAACTTTGATACCATCAGGACGTTTGTTGTTTAATAATCAACGAACGTCGAAGGTTTGGCTAGTTACACCCTCTTAATAACTCTAGCTACACCTTCTAAAGTTTATTAATTAAGACTGATAATTAGTTAGGTGTGACCAGAGTCGTTTATTAACCAAAAGCAAATCCGAAAAAACAAGGCAGTGACTTACAATTTACTTGACACAAATGTTTTTAATTTAAAACTAACCAAAGGGTTGGATGAATTTGACCGACAAGGGATGTACAAAAAAAACAGTAATTATTAACATGTATGTACATAGATTAGTATATATTTTGTGGTATTAGGATCACCATGGGAGGAAAAGAAGGCCACTGATAAGAAAAATAAGAAATTTGAATAGGAAGATATTCTAGCGTGGATATTTTGATATTACTGGTAAACCGTAAGTTGTTAGTTGTCTGATATTCGCTAAGTATTCGCCCTCTTAAATTAAATGACTAACGTTACATGATCAAGTCATATCTGAATTAGCAAAACAAGTGCACATTGTTGCAGCTTATACACGGTAAGAGCTGATAGCAAACATTCTCTACGATCTTCCCTGAAACATCAATTTGATGCACGTAAACCTGCACATCTATACTAGCTAAAAAACAATTTTTTTCAATTATATTCCTTGAAACAAAGCATGTTTCACTTGTTAGTTGGGAAAGTGCACTAAAAAATTTGAGTCACATTAACTCGATATCGTGACTTTCCACCTCTTCAAACCACCTCCATAGCAAGTGGCAAAGCCAATCAGCTAGCAAGCGGTAATGCCAATCAGTAAATAAGACTAGCGGACACAAACTGCGTAGTGCATACATGTAACAAGGAAAAAAAAGATATAAGCGCAGGCGTTCTCTATTCCTGTTACTAATAACAAGTAACAAGAATTAACCTTGATGTCAAGTCTGACGAAAACAATTTAAAGAAAGGTCAAAGTGTCATAAAAATGCCATCGTACTGAGTTATTAACGGTACTATTGTCAACCAGGTCCTATATAAAAACAGGAAAATGTCGATGATGCAGCTGTAAGAGATTTACTACCTTTAAGTTTTTATGACCTAGAAGAATTTTCTAAATAATACTTTAATAGACAAGTCAGGTAATTTTGGAACTTGGGGTCATTTTACAGCAAGAAAGGTGAAATCGATCCATTTATACGTAATCCACTTATGTCCATATAAAGCATATATACGGCGAGTATAATTAGCAAGGAATTCCATCAGAGTACAATAATTCAATCCACTTCTTTGACAATCTAAATTTTTCTTTTTTAATAAACAGAGATTATTTGACACAAATCTTTGAGAAGGAAATTGTGAATTGATTGTTGTTACGTCAAGATTATGCATCATTTTCCGCATCTTGTGTTCTACTCAAAGAAATCAAAATACTTGATACAATGTTTTTTTGGGCGAGTACTACTTTATTTAATAATTTTTGTTTTCGCCAGAACAGTTCTCAGTGTTATGCTATTTGTAAAATATTTTCCAGTTACTTTAATCAGGAGGGTATTCCACAGTTCATAACAATTCTTTTCCTCTTATTAAAGAATGGTAATTTATAATGTACGAAGTAGAGAAATATGTTTGACACCGATACAAACCAAAAGAGGAAAAGACAAAACTAAACAAAGTTATATGTTCCAACTGGTTGTATTTTTGGATTTTACGAGTCAATAGACTAAAATGGCATCAAAACTCTTGCATAACGACATAACTACAAGGACATTTTACTAACTTGCAACGTTTTTGGGAATACGTAACTTTCATTAAAACCAGATTGCAATAGATAAGCTACCCTTTCTATTGATAAGAAATATTTTAACTGCAACATCATTCGCCTTTTAGCGACCAATTTTCTCAGGATACACAGTGGGCATGTGTTGACCTTTGCAGCATTGGAGCATGGGAGAACTTTGTAAGTAATTAACTAATGAACAAATTTAAAATATCAGCATCATCCCGTTTTGTACTATTTTGCTGATAGCGTGTCCTGTTTTTAGGATGTAAAAAAAAAACACGGGGAAACTTCATACTGTTTCCGTATTTCTTGACACAAAAACTTGTTTACGCGTGGTATACAATATCTATTTTGTTGGTAATTTATTTATCTTCAACCCTTATGAAAACGTATGTCATTGCTTTTTGATTTTTGACAGTAAACATTGCCATAACACTTTCACAATGTCGAAAACTTTAGCAACCAAATTGAAATTAGTGACATTCCATCGTCAGATAAAATTAGATCAATCTCATCCTGCTGCAGAAATAAGTCCCACCTCTTTGAGGAGGTAATTAATAATTCACCCGACTTCATTAAGGATAATTAGAAGCCGAAAAACTTCTGGTCACAAATTAAGCAAGAAATTGTTTTATTTTCTTGTAACACTATTTTTATGATTTCTTTTGTGGTTTGCCATGTCTGATTTTCATTATTGCTTTGGTACGTGCTGCTTCTATTACAGATATATTTATTTTCTGGTTAAAAATTTGAATTTATCTTCTGGTATTGCTTATAATCCTGCTACATGAATGGGATGCAGAAATTCGACTGGTAGTCGACCTGTGTTACTTACAAATGAACTTTGACCACACCGATACATACAATCAAAAGGGGACCTCCTTTGGATATAAATCAATGCCACTTAAATACGTCTTACTCTAGACAAGGCATCGGACGTTTTTAAGTCATGTTTACAGAAAACAAGGCACGGCTTCTTTATTCTTTCCCTTCAAGGACATGAAAGCGTGACATTTTTGACAACGTGGATTTTTCACAAAAGCTATTAACAGTAACGTCTTGTCCTTTGTTGTGACGAAAAGTTTTAAATTAATGATGCATTTAACGCAACGTTTCCCATCAACTTAGTTTCCTTCTTATTTTGCTGATTCTCACTTTGATGACACTGCGTAAAAAAAAACGTTTTTAAAAATGATCAAACTAGCAAAACTTGTCGAATTAGAAAAGGAAATACCAACGTTATCTCACTATCGTCATAAAAACCTGTGGCTGAGATATATTGCGTTAATTATTGTAACGGAACATACAAGAGATTCTTGAGAGATGTTATCAAACAACTAGTTATGGAAGATGCTTTTTAGAATACGTGATGCGGTCACGGATTTTTCTTGTATCGCACGGTAATTTGAATACCTTCGAAATGACGGCCATTTCCACAAACGCTTTTTACATAAAAAGGTAATATTGATTAAATAAGAAAAAAAATAACTTCCCGCTTTTCTGTGAATATCGTCCATGGCATCTCATAAAAAGTTTGTTGGGGGTCTTTTATAGTTATTCTGTCAGCAACAATGCTTAAAAATGCTATTGAACTATTTTCTGTGGTATTTTAAAGACGTTCGATGAGTTCTAGTTGATACTTCATTAGAAGTGATTACTGTCAAAAGAGACACAAATTATGTGAAACTTATGCAAACATTTTGCAGCATCCAATAAACAAATACTCCACGTCAGCCTATGAACTTTGTATAATTAATTACACTCTTCGTTATGTTGAATAGGCCTAAACATCTTATGGTTGCTTACAAAGGACGGAATCCTATCGCCTCAATATCGTGTAAATCCCAACAAAGGATCGGATCATTTGGTTAATAAAAATATAAAGCCATTCTTTCACATTTAGAAGACAGAAATGGTTTTTCCAAAAGATTATGAATATATATCTATTTAAAGATTTATAAACAACCAAGCTTGTACAATGTACACAAAATTGAAGACTCACAGTGTTCGGGCGATTTATCCCATCTATGATTAATATACACCGATGTTTTTTCAGCCATTGAATAATGAACTTCAAAAACGTTCTCACGGCTTATCAGACTGTGTTATGAATCAGTATCGAATAAAATATTTTCCGACGTCGCCATAAAAAATTTTTATACGCCTCAATAAGTTTTTTAAACGCCTCAATAAAATTTCTGAGACAGAAAATATTAAAATCGATCTTTGCTTAATTTGTTTATCCATAATGGTAGCCTGAACTGTGACTAGCACTTTTTGGTATTCCTTTTTTTTTCGTCACATATTCCCACAACGGTTGTTTATTAATCTGTGGTTACTTGTTTGGGAAATGTTTCCTTGCGTTGCTATGATAACTAAGAAGGGAAATTCACAATCAAAAATCAACACAGGCAGCCCACATAAAAGGAAACATTTCACCCTCTTATAGTCATTTATATTCCGTAAAGTTTTTGGCATCGAATCAAAAGCTGACCTCATGTCATCCATTTTACAAAATCTGGCTAATGATTTCTTGAAAGTTCAAAAAGTGCATAGCCGGTGAGAAAAGGTTAAAATTAGGTCAAAAATTTTTAAGACTTTACATACGGTAGTCAGTTACATCCTGGTTCACGAGTAATTACCAAGTTCCATTTAAAACATAAGAATCATTAAACAGATTAAGAAATACAGAAAACATTTTCATTAATTACTTCGTCACAATTATAATCCATAAATCTTTTCTACAACAGCGTTCTATACCAGGAATAGATTTTCAGCGTTTCTACTGTTTCCTTAATGAGGCACTGCATATCCAAATATACATTCCTTAGTCTTACCCCACGCTTAATTTGTTTTCCTGTGAACCATCAAAATGATGAGTAATTTTAGAAACACTTGACAGTGCTTTCCTATACTACACATCTAGCAATGTTTTCATTTACAGGAATACAAGTGTTTTGTTGTAAACATTAGCCTGCTACAGGTTTCTCTTTCGTTTAATTCTACTTTTTTGACATGTTTTTAAACATAAGATGTTCAGGATAATTTATTACACTTAAATACTCGGTAGACATAAATTCATGTAAATACAAAAGAGGTCATTAATTATGTAATTATGTCAATGCATGGTTTAAAGATCGCATAATTCGTTAAGAAAACAGTGTGTCATCATTATATTGAAAAACAAACGACTTTTAAAGACGTCTATTAAACCGAGTATTTATTAATTTCCGAATTACGACACTAGATTTTTAATGAGTGTTAAAACTGTATATAAAGAAGCTGGGCATGCATCTAAAATCATTTACACTCAATCAGTGCAAGTGAATGCACGTGCCTCAAATAGTTCATACAGTACAAGAAAGAAAAAAATAATTAAACTCATACTAGGTTACAAACAAAGAATACATATTGAAATTATTTAGTTGATATATATTAATAAAATGGAATTTAGTATGTACATTCATTGCATCATATTTATTTATTTAACCATGGAGTCGTAAGTAATTCTTTTTTTTTATATATCTATATTATGTATAATTTATTTTTCCTGGCATAACCTGGTGATTTTAATTTTAACTTCTTATACTTACGTTATGAAGATCGAGAGTGATTTTCATTCAAACATTTTCGTGGATTTTTAACATTCATGTTTCCAGATGCTCAGCCAGTGTCAATAATTACAGTTAGAACAGAAAAAGCAAAACAAAGCGGGACTTCAAAGGCCTGTAAAAACAGTAGCGAACGTGAATTGTTGACAGCATCTATTTGGAATTGATTTAAAACTACTTTGAAATATATCTAGTTTGTTGTCTTTCCGCTTCACTTAACTTTAAATGTTTACATAAAAAAACTGAACCAGCAAAACATTGACCCTCTTTTTCGCATTTATAGGTTGGTATTATCGAGACCAAGCGCAACCGATTACTATACATCAACAACCGTAAGTTTTGTGTTTGGGTACTTATTCTTATATAGGCAGCTTATACAGAGTGTCTGATGTCTCCTTGGGCACATAAGTTTGGCGCGACCAGCATGTGAAATATATCGTAGTGGGGTATTTAAATACCACACGCCGCCTTCATGTATGCCTTATGTAACATGAACACACACATTTTAAATATCTTTTTTCATAAGAAACACAAAAGCAAACTTTCTCGTAGGTCTATCACATTTCCGACATTAATCCGACCGCAAGTAATTATCGTGATAAACTTAAGCATTTTATGAAACGTACAATGCAAGGCGTATGCAGGACGCGACACTTCTAATATGACGAAGATGTGGCAGCGACCACCAAAACAGCAGTGCATTTAATGAACATTATTTGTAAAAAATTGACACTTTTGACAAAAATATACAAGAATTCCGTCAGGGAAATACCTCATGTGGACTAACACAGAACAACTCTATAGTAAATAAATTGAAAAAAAATTCCTCAAATATTCCTATAATTCATAGTTGAGGAAAATACCTATGTTTTTCTCCTTTCATTTCCGCGTATTACAGACTGCTGACAAAAAAATATCCATTACAATCTTATAAAAGGCTTAAAAGACGTCAGAATTATAAATACATTCTTGCAAAAAAAATGTTATCTACATAGCTCATCTACAAATTAATAGGACAAATTTAGACTAGATTCCGAGTTAGAAAAACTCAAAAACCGAAATAAAACATGCCCAGACATGAAAGAGACGGCAAAAAAACACGCTAATTTTGGTAAAGACTTTTTAATGAATGTTGACGAATGTTGGTCAAATTTTATGCGTTTGTTATTTGCTACATGAGAAAGTAGCAATTAAAAATCGCTCAATTTTTGTTATTGTCGCCCATCATCAAAATTTTTTGCGCGTTTGTGGAAGATCATAAATTAGAAAAACTCGATTCGTAATTGCTAATAGCCTGTGAAATTCCTTCCTCATGTTATCAGGATGTCTAATTTAAACCTATGTCTATTAAACGTAAACAAATATTAAAAACAGATAAAAACAGTTAATTCTTAAATGAAAGAAACTTTCGAGAATTTCATGGGCAGTTACAAGACTTTTATTTTACCGCCCTATGTACTCGTATCTCTTTCTCCTCATTCTTTTTAACTTAACACTTTACATGCGACGGCGCTGGGGACTTTTTTTATTGAAAAAAGAAAAACTTTCATAGAAAGTTTATCAACTGTTACACGAGCCAGCCACGGTACTACACAATGAAACCGCTTGATCCCGTCATGAAAAGTCGAAGTTATTTTAATCTTTATAAAATAATTCCTTATCACAAAATTGACATTAAAATTAATGATTACTTATTATCTGTTTTTCACTTGCCGCTTCGTTTTTCAACATTAAGGAGACGTTTAAAAATTGTTTCTTTATTGAAAACGCGGGACTGTTTTGAAGTTAACACACACAACATATCCGTCTTTTGCGAAACAATCTGGTGGAGAGTTGTGATCTACCATCCAGTACTGTAGAAAAGATTTACAACACTCCTTCTTACATCTTCTTTTGACGTCATATTTACCTTGCTTCTTTTAGGTTAATCCACATGAGTTATCAACTACAAAAATGAATGTCTCCAGACGAAGAAAAGTCAGGCTGCGCTCAATGAAGAGCAAACAATATATACAAGTATTCGATAAGCAAGTGGATGCAAAGGGAGATGAGACTTCTATATATGGTAAGCGTAATTTTTCAGCTGGCCAAACTTCTGTTTGACAGTGAGGGACAGTTTGGTTAAAACTGATATTAAAAATAGCGAGTAAACAATAACACAAGCTAAACAAGAGCTATTACTAAACCAGACTTATCTACCGCAAAATGCAACGGTGGGTTATTCGCAACCACGTTTTATTATGTGAGGGTTATAAACTTTATTGAATGCTGAAAAGTGAAAGAGTTAAACAATCTTATTGAGCTTTTATGTTGTGTGACACTTGAGTTTCAATGAGCTGAAATTTGATACGAATGTAACAACAATAACAACAGAATTTTAAGTCCCAGTTAAACAAGAAAATTGCAACTTGACATTAAATAACCTATAAACTGTGCGCATGCGTAGTCATCCACATGTATAGTTCAATTTATAACACGTTTCGCGTTACATCGTGGTGTTTTTTAAAAAAATACTTTCCTTTCTTCTTCACCTGACATTTCACGAGAACAATAAGGATTTTGGCTCCAAAATTGGAGTAACATAGGAAATCTTATCACACAAATAAACAAAAATTCTGTCACTAAATTGGAGGGTTCCAAGTACATCAAATAAAATTTAACTGCTTCTCCTTTGAGCACGTTTAGCCTCACTTATTTAGTCTCGCTGTCCTATCAATCTCTACTCTTGTATATATTTATTTCTAATGCAACTCGCGTTAGAATATATTTAATTGCTGCTTGAATTGATTGATTTACTTTTTTATTTTAGCTAACCTCAGCTTAGAGTCAGTTGGATTCTCAGGAAAAATTCGTATTCGGGGTATTAAAGCAAACCGTTACATATGCTTCAGTAGAAAACACGCCAAGCTTATCACAAAGGTAAGTCGAATTTGCAATACACAACTTCGGATCCAGACCTCACAAAAAAAGGAAAGCATTGAAATAACATAAATTTCTTTCTTATTTTAGCGTACTGGAAACAGCGCACATTGCGTTTTCACCAAGCATAGCGATAATAGGAATGAAATAGTGTTCCAATACACGAAGAAAAATAACAGACACTGGTACGTAGCCTTCAAAGGGAGCGGCAAACCAAGGAAGGGGAACCAATTCAGTAAGCATCACCATCAAGCAGATGCTAGAGGAGAAATCCCCAGAAACGCTACCTTTAGATTTAAAGAAATATTTTGGAAGAACGAAGAATGAGCTGGTAATAAATAGATATATATTTAAACAAAACGAAAAACTAGATAATTATATAAAAATATGCAACTCCTTTTAGGAAGTTATTTTAAAGCGAGGAAGGATAGCCAGCTTCCGTGAAGGAGTTGACATTCGCTAATATATATTATCAGATAATAAGAGCTATTTTGAAACGGTAAAGTGATGTTATATAACAAGTCATTTATTAAAGAAAAACATCTATGTGAACGACAAAAAAATTACATAAAACAGATAATCAAAGCTTGAAAAAAAATTAACTGTTTCAAAATATAGCTTATACGTTCTTCCTTTTAATTCTTTTTCTGCTGGCCAGGAAAAGGTTTTCTGTTATTTCTACGCTTTCCCATAAATCAAAAAAAAAACACCACATTGAAAAAAAACAAAAGGACGAACGAAGTTTTTACTTGTTTATTCAAACTTATATGAATTTACGCAATGTTGACTGTCTGAATAAGCAAGTAAAAAAAAATATTAAATATATTATTTGACCACTGGAATTTATTTATTTTTTTATATCTATGTAAATGTATATAACTTAAATTATTTGTCTCCGCATATATTTTGTTAAAACCATTGAATGGTAAGAAGAATTTTATAAAATTTCATTGTTTTTTTCTCTCCCTTTTCCCTACCTGCAACAGACACTGGAAACTTAGTACTAGACAACGCAAAATTTAGAAAAATTTTGTAACCAGAGAAAAAAATATAGTTTTTGATAATAAAAAGAATATGTTTAAAATATGTTTTAAAACATAGCAAAAATTTATTGTAGTGTACAATGGACATAGGACAGGAAATTAAATAAATACATGTTTTTATAACAAACATGCCCGGGTTTTTCCAACGAACAAAAACCTAGTTACAAAAAAATTGTTGAAATTAAAAGTAGGAAAAGTTAAACCATTAGAAATGGAACCAACAGCCAAAGAGGTTCCAAAACAAAATTCAAAGTTATGAAGCCTAAGAAGCAAAGTTGCAAATTCTTGGTTCATAGCCATTGGTATCGTCAATGCTGCCAGTAGGCTTTATTGGAACAGAATAGATATTTTTACTTTTTTAGTCAGTCGATAACTATGCAGCCAAAACCAGTCCATCCTGAGGTCGAAACATGTCAACATATTTTAAATTGTTACACAGAAGGATAAGAGTGCCTATGACGACACAGATTCGTGCCATTCCTTCACTTGACATGTCATATGCAATCGTATAAAAGCATAATAATTAATTGTTGAAGTGTAAGCCAAGTACAGAAGTAGACCTACTTTTCTTTGACAGCGAATAACAAGTGTGTATTGAAGGAGGCGTTATACAGGACAAGGAATAATCGATTCCTTATCACAGCGATTGAAACCGCAAGATTCTTCTCCATTTTAAACCAACCACAAAGCTGTCATACTGAAAATGAGGACTAACAAACTTTCAACCGACTCCATCTCAGCTAAGATGTGTCTTCTCAAAACAAGCAACATAAACACTTCGAAAGAAGTTGTATTGTTTCGTGCATATTTTACATGATGAGTATGTCTTGTCGTTCGAACGAAAACTTGTAGTGTTTGGTTATCTAATTTCAACATGGTGGACATGTATGGAGACTGCTCTCAAGAGCGATATTTACTCACATAACAGGAAAATATTGTCAGATGTAATTGCAAATCACGCGTTTGACGTTTCATCTATCGCGTTTCGTGCGCAACATGTCGCACCTTAGTTAACAACCTCAATTTTAGACAAGGATAGCCAATCAAAGAGCTTAAAAATATTCCACAGTTATTACCGTCTGCTCCCAGCAAAAACAAAATTAATTATTTTCAATAAAATGTTTTTATTAATTTGCTATTTCGCTTTCTTTATCAAGTACATACCATCGCTGGTTTTCAGTTTTTTTAAATACTTAGAAATATAAATCCAATGGCATATCAACTCATTTTTATTTGAATGCTATATATCATATTTTTGGTTTCAAATAAATAAATATACAAACAAACAAAAAAGAAAACAAATAAAAAAACAATTATAAAAAAAACAAAAACAAACATAAAGACAACCAAACACGAACAAACAAAAAATGGACTCTTTAATAATCTACGTAACATTTTCACGGCTGCCATAGTTACATAAGCAGAATTTCAATTCCATGGTTTCGACGTGAACAGAAAATACATGCAGACGACTCTTCAAAATCATGTTTACTCACACAATAAGTAAATGTTTCTCTTCTACTTGACCAGGTAATTGCAAACCACGAAGCAAAAATAGCTGTGTGTTTGGCAGAATATGGAAAGATGAAAATAGTACGGCCTACGACACACCAACAGTACAAGCTCCTGTTGCGTTATGATGGCGCATTTTGGCTCCTGCAGCAGTAAAAGCACTCAATTGTGACGTCATTATGGTTGGAGCATACTAAGTGTCTTAATTTTTGTTAAAATAATTTTTATCTTTTTAAAACAGTTTTAGATAAAAATAGTATTAGATGAAATTATGTCAACTAGTATTTTCGGTATGCTTTATTTATTCCCCCGCCAACGCCCCCGCCCCTCCCAGTTTTACCGTTTCGATAAATTTTGACAAAAATGGTTTCAGGATAAACAAATTGGAGAGTAGTTGCTCACTATCCCTTTTATTCAACATTCTGATTGGCTAATATATGGGGCAAAAATGAAAATTTTAATGCCCCTACACTTTTTTTATAAACAATGCCAAATTTAAACAATAAGTGGTAAAGTATAAATGAAATAAAGTGCAAAATCCACGGGTGTGCCCGCTTTTTTAAAACCGCATTGCGTGCTTGTCGCTACTCTCGGTACCATTTTGCGTGACAGAGGGACAGACGTATACGGGTATTATAATATAGATAATTTAAAAATAAACAATTTACCTAATAAACCCAGGTAAATAATGACTATTTGGGGAATTTTTTCCTGAGTAGCTAATCCATGTTTGAGGTGAAGTGCAAAAATAAATAGTTTTCATAAAACAGTATATCATGTTTGAAAGACAAAACACATTGTTACTTAATGAGACCAATTGTGGTTTCGAGTTACGGGTAGTACAGGCCTTAATTTTAAACACGTTTCTTCTAAGCGTAAGTTCAAAATAGAAACAACTCCTCGTCGCAGCTAATTTTTACAAATACTTCAAACGAACACAACGTTTAAAAATAGATCCGAAAGGTACAAAAAATACACTTGAAACGTTTTGCTATAATCACCTCCCTAATTTGTTCAAACTCTGGCCTATTAGAGGATGATTTAAAAAGCACGTCCGCGGTTTTTATATTCCGATTACCCGTTTAATAATACAACTTCCGATGCTTAAAAACTTTTTATTTGCCCGTTTAACTTCACCTTGAAAGTTATGGACAATCTTTACAGAGGATTGATGTTTTAAACAGCTGCAAAAAAAGTACAATGTTATTTGAATTTTTCGAATTTTAATTTTAAATTTGAACCAACGAATTCTATTTCATAAATATGCTTTATCCCAGATTCCACTCTTTAAATCCCTTCCTTTTAGATTTCTTTCCTCAGGCTCCTCCCCTTAGCCTTCCTTCTTTTTTAGCTCTTCTGATTTCCCTTTCAAGTCCCCTTTCTCCTGTGAGGAACTCAGACTCCAAATTCCCGATCTCAGACTCCTGTCCTTCGACTCCCGACATCAGACTCCCGGCATAAGAATCCCGACATCAGACTCCTTTCCTCAACATTACAACACATGCCCGCCTGCCACGCTTGCTGGTTCGAGGTCAGTCCATGGCTCCAAATAGACTGGCAAAGCTGCATACAAATTGAGCAGACGAGAGGTACAAACCTTTCTTGCAAGTTAAAACGAAATGCGCTAACCACAGTATAGCAGAAGTATTGCCGTACGCATAGACATCACGTCAAAGTAAAGTTAGACATTCACATGCGGTTAGCTATTACATGCAACACATTTAAACATGCCAAATTACCGTCCTAATAACTTCACACGTAATCACAAGGTCGTAACAATAATCCACACAAAAAGCTGCAGCAAAAAAGCATCAAAGCGGCGCGGCAGTCACAGAATCTTAATTGCTTATAATCAGAAAAACTAAAAATACCCTACACATGTTCCTTTGAAGACTAATCATTGGTTATTATTATCAAGTCGGAAAAAAGTGAAAAACATAAATATCCATAAATTGTATCTAAGAACAAAATAGACCACAGAAAAGAAAATGCAGACATGATGCGACATGCAAGAATTTGATATTTAGACACACTTTATAAAAGGATACATTTTTTTTTCACAATGAGCAAAAATTTGGCAAGTATAAGGCAACCTATTGACAAATGAACAATCACAACAAGTTTTATTGCCATATTTAACTCGCAGTTTAATGGTCGCTGTGGAAAAAAAGTAATTTGGATGGAGTTAAATCAAAGAGTCGATTGAAAAATGACGTAGCAAAAGTCATTCCAACTTTTTGTACTTCCTGTTAAAATAATCAAATGGGAGGTGCTACGTTTGTCTTCTTTAACTGCGACACAAAAACAAGACCTTTATGTCTGAAAAATTTACGTTCTCTAACCTTACAGTTACAACACTATATAAATTGAACTTTCTGTTTCCATAGTTACCTCATTGGTGAAAAAAATCGGCGGAAGAAAAAGGCGGGAAATTTTTTAATCGGCGAAAATATTGTTACTTGTACATTTTTATTTATATCTATTGTAAATCGAAACCAAAGGTATCTAAACTTTGTATTTTTGAGAAATTCTTGCTCTAAAAAAAACGAAAGCCAAAAATCGGCGAAAAAATCTTGGAAATAAATAAAGTCGATAAATGTATTTGTTCAGTAAAAAAAACAAACGGGTACAAAAAACTTTCCTTTTTTTCCTTTTTTCTTCTTTACAGACAAAGTAACTGAACAATTACTAATAATTTGTTATCACCCGCTCACTCAAGTAACCTCGTAGTTTTTTCTTGACTACATTCATTTTTTGAACAACTCGAAATATTCGAAGAATATATGCTCTCCCATCTTAATAAGTTTTAAATCCAAATTACCGCTGTTGTTCAAAACGAGTTAGTAGAAAGGATAAGACAAGAGATTTTGCTTGTTGAATTTAATGTGTATATGTGGCAATACCTGGGGGAATATACATAATTTCCAATTGATCATATCCCCCGTCACATATAATATGCAGTAAATTAATAACGCGACAAAAAACTATCTGTCGACATATCGCACCACAAAGCAAAGTAAATATTTTACCAAAAAAAAATACGCTCATTCAGTGAGAAAATAAGTAAATAAATGACCAATCCGTTACTAAACGAGGCTACCAGGTGAAATCAAGGAAGACCTTGCTAACGGGAGATGTTTGACAACAAAAAAAAATCAGCTCTTACGTTAGATACAATCCTTACCAGCGAAAACCCTTCTTAGAAGAGATCCATTTTTTAATTCGTGATCTATTTTTTGTACTTTGTACCATGACATGATCATAGGTTACACAGAGATAACATATGTGCAACTACATAAGCGCTACACACTCATTCAAAATCAGTTAATTTTGTTTTATTTTAAATGCCACTGAGAACTGAACCAAAACTATGTAACACACGAGCACAATCACGCGCAAAAATTTCGCACGCGTTATTTTTTCGCGCAATACTTTTTTCAATAAAGAATCGTTTTGTATTTTATTCAAAACAATGAAAACACGTATATTTTTTAAGGGGTGGGGGGGGGGATGTTTAAAAAATCTTTTGGAAAACTTTCCACTCATTCTTCGCCATTATGTGAAAATTAACACGCGCATAAAATGTTGATAATTTTGATTTTCTCAAGACAAAACTCCTACATAGCGTGACAACTTTTTTTTAATGAAATCTTTGGCATCTACCATCAAAAGTTCGTGTTTTGAATGCAAAATCAGTATTAACCATCTATTATCAAGATCGTAACGCGATTTAATATGTAGTTGCTCATAAAAACACAAATTGCGCGATGAATTAAGCTAAATGATTTTTAAACGTTCGTTAACATGTTTTAGATTTACAATTTATTTTTCCTGGCTGAAAAAAGGAAAAACAGCTTGTTATCAATTTTTTTAAAATTCCGTCAACTTAAACTGCGGAGTCATGATATGGTCATAGGTTACATGCTGGAAGCTTCTCTCATTTACAACAGTCATAAAACGTTAGGTAGGCGTCCACGAGGTCTGGATCTTGTGATTCACAATTGTATGACACATACCCACGATACTAAGACTTCCTTTTAACTCTTATGGTATACTCCAAATATCGGGGCCGGTATAATGCAATTTCTTTTTTTAGTTTGCATATAACTGCGTATGTCGTCTTTTTGTCACGTCGGCAATTACCGATGACGTATGATAGACGTGTTCAATGTTTCAGTTCTACCCTAATTTTCACACCACATAATTTGGAGAAATTAAGCTTATAACGCCAAAAAATCGCCGAATGTGCAGAAATAATTTGTAATGACTTGCGAATATGCAGAAAATTCGACATGACACGAACATCGAAACTAAATAACGCAGCAACATCGAGATAGCACGTCAAATTCACCTCGCCAAAGTCGATTCAAAATTTACGTCACAGAAAAACCGACATTGTATTAGGTTGCAATTGCGGATGCGAAACCAAATATTATTAGTGTTGGAATGTTTTTGCTCTCCTGTTTTTGAAGCAAAAACATGATGACGTTTTTAACATGATGAGAAAGAAAATCATTAAGAAACTTTAAAAAACGAGAATAAACGACAAGCCACACGACAACTCAACGAAAATTAACGAGAATAATACGTTAATTAGGGTCATAATTTATGACTCGAAAGATTATGTAGAAGGCCCACGTTGTGGTTTCTCTGTACCGACTTTTAAGTCCGACTTTTTAAAGCAGTTGAAGCAGATGTTAATAAATTTTATTACTTTTAAAATAATAAAAAGGAATTTTATGTTAAAACAGGGAAAATCAAAAAACACGAGGGGAAGTTGTAGCGAAAGGGAATTATGATTTTCAACCGATCAAGAAAAATTCTTAGAAAAAGGGTAATACCAGGAATTTATTTCACTGCAATTTATTCTGTAAATTGAAAGTTTTATCTATTTCTTAACAACGCTTACCTCAAACATATAATTTATTTATTTTTTTTTAAAAAAAGGCACACTGAAGACACAACTGAACAACACTTAAAAACGCTGCAGGTGCAAAAAGTACTTATATTAAAACAAAAACAATTTTCCATAATAATTTTTTCAATTACTTAATCATTTCGTGATACTACTGATAACAAAATTAGAAACTTTAGTAAGCTTTCACAGCGAGGAACTAATGTAACAACACATTGACGTCATTTTTTCTCTGTCGGAAGTAGCATCGCACGTCGTGCTTTATAGTGTGTCGATTTTATAAATGCCCGTGCATTACAAGGACATTTAAGGCGATGTTATCCTTCAAACAAGGGTACTTGTGTAAGTTGACAAAAAGCATTGTTGCGCAATTCCTGATGATAAGAGTTAACCAATACACGCCTATTCTTTATAAGAACATATTTTATAAGATTATCAGACTGGAATTTCAGATTACGAACAATAGGGCTATTGTTTAGAACAATACAGAATTAAATATAATGAAAAGCCTGGTTAGAAATTCTATTCTATCCTTATAAAAAAAAGAAGCGTGTATTGTACAAAAGCGTTACAATAAATGATTACATTAATCCTTCAGAAGAAAGGAACTTTATTAGGGTGCCAAGTGATGCTAACAAAGTCGATATAAGTGGGCAGCACAGAGGATATCCTGTGCAATTTGAGATGATACAAGGCGTGTTCAATATGACAAAGATAAAATAATGCAATTAAATATCGAGACATTGTTTATTTATAAAACTTAACTCAACACTGCTCCGTAGATTTGTAAAAACTACTGCCTTTTTTGGTTAAAAAATATTAAAGGGGCGTCTCCCTTAAACGAACGCCCCCACCCCCTTTCGCAAAAGAGAACCCGAGGGGCGGGGGCTCATTTCAGCTCGAAGCAACTCTCTTGTTTTTAACAATCTACGAAGATGCCTTAAAGTAAATAAACGTTAAATTTTTTCAATGGTGTTGCACATATTTAAAATCTCGACATTGAATGACCTCATCTTCAACAATAGAAAAGACTGCCACTTTTCTCAAACACCAGAAATACCTGCACAGTTTGAGTTCATTTTAATCCTATTCAGGCCGGACTTTTGGAGGCTCAGAAAAGCCGGGGGAAGGGGACCCCTCCAACTGCAAAAGTTTACAATCAGTTTGTCCATGGAGTTACATGGTAAAAGTGATATATCTAGAGTAATGTTAATCCACTAACGCACAGTATTTATAAGTTAAGCGGATTGGATTTTCACTAATACGCCTTTCTAGTCGGCGTTGCAATTGCCGACGCAAAAATCGACGTGTTAACAAAGCAAGTAGACGACATATCATGCCTGTACTTTTTACTGACGCAAAAAAAAAAAAGAATTAGAAGGGTTATACACGAGTTAATACTAAGTGATAATTTTAAAATTTTTGGTTCCACTCGAACTTTTTATTATCTTTGCTGATGTCATCATTTTACAACAAAAAGCTTAGAGGCAACTACATATCGCCTTAATAGTCACGGAAACTTCTACAGCCTAAACAACCAACTCTACGTAGAAAGCAAGTCTAGTTAGTTAAGACTGTACTTACAGTCTAGAGCAGCCCTTGTCTCGATAAGTCATCGTACGTCTTTTTGTTCACAACATTACCGATCGAGTCTTCGTATTCTTCCTCGTTGTCCGGTTGAAACATCTCCTTTGCTTTTTCTTTTTTCAGTTTTTCCCACAACGCAAGAGCGTCCTTGATGTTCGTTACGTTTGCAAAGTGAGCGGTATTTGGTATTTGGAGTGTACGCATTCCATGCGCATGTCGCCATTCGGAAAAGTGACGTTGAAAGGCCTTGGGTCCTCGGTATTGTTGGTCGCCACATATTTGACAGTTGTAGTATATATTTAAACCGTGTAGTTTGTACAGCCAATAAGGAATAGGCTTGCCATCCCATCCTATTTAAAAAAGAAAACCGATAACTTATCTGGAATAAGCAAGATTTAAAAGGGATAGTACCGCCGTATTAATTCAGAGAACGAGTTTATCACTGTAGGCATGCCACAATCTATCTCCCTTAGGTTGAAAAATGCTATTTTTGATAAAGTTTTGTGAAAATATTACGTGACGAAATACAACAGAGAAGATAGAAGTTCCATCAAAAATGGTTTAACGAGTGCGTGTAAGGAACAGTCAGCTAAACGTTCCCATTACACAAAATGTTGTTTTCATCACAAAATCTGACACTCCTTCCCAATAATGTGAGTCTCTTACAAATAAATTTCATTTTAAGCATAAGGATACTCAGTCTTTTCAAAAATCTGCAGAAAACATTAGAAAAACTCACCCAGGGGGAGATCTTTTGGATTATACAATGTCTGCTCCTCCTCTTCGTCTGAATCATCTGCCATCGTGTCATCTTCTTCATCTTCTTCTAACTCCTGAGCGCTGCGTGCTTGTTTGCGTTCAACATTTTCTCTTGTAGCTTGTCTCTCTTCGCCAAGTATTTCCACTAGCCTGTAAACCTATGTAGAAAAGTGAAAGAAGTTACAAACCTATGGTAACCAACATGTCAAAAAATAAAAAGCCTTGCCTATATGTTTATACAGACCTTATAAAATTAAAATGCTGAAAAAACTAGAAAAGGTAACATTTTTACTTTCACAATTCTCTTCAAGGAGGAAAAAAATATTACTTTTTAACATAAACCAAAATGGGACAAACTGCTGCAGCCAGCCCCTTCAATACGCTTTAGCATGCATTTTTATACAAAAAAAGCAAAAAAGGAAACTTAAAAATTAAAATTTTGATAGCCTGAAAAAAACCTACACGATTGCATCCATGTAAATAATATTTGCAGCAACAAGATTTGTGAGTTTGTTTTAAACACACAATCCTATGAACCTTTCAAGGCACCAACGAAATACACGGCCATATCACTGACGAAATCCTCAATGCTGTATACATTTTTAAATATAGGTTCATTCTGTTGTGAACAACAAAACAAAAAATAAAAACGCATGCGCAAAGAGAGAAACGCGTATACGTGAAGAGATAAGCACGCATGCGTGAAGAGACGAACAAAAACTAGCTTCTCAATTTACCTGAGCTTCCAGTGACGCGATTTCTTTTTGTTTTTTCACATTATCCATACCTTTCCCCTTTCCACGACTTTTTGAAAAAGCAGACGACTTTAAATTCTCCAGGCTTACGCCTTTGGTGCTGAACAACCTCTTGGCACGATCTTCCAACGCTCCACCGCACTTCATGTTAAGTGCTTGCAGGGCACTTTTCAATCGATCAAGACCCAGTGACATTAGTTCTTCTGAGGAGGAGAACGCTGATAAGTCCAAGTGAGCACCTACACAAAAATAAATTAATGAGTTAATGAGATATTTCTAGAAATCTATCAGGACGTCTGACTAATTTTTAAACACTTCTAGGCTTACGGGCTTTTTTCCGTTTGTTATAACAGACTTAGATAGATTTGCACATTTTACATGGCTAGCCTCACAACCATCAAGGGATATATGTATTGATTGTAGGCTTCGTGAAGATCTAAATACTTTCCAGTACAGTATTTAATGCTCTCTTTGAGCTACGCAAACTCATGTACGGTCAGCGCTCTGCCATACAACTTCCTGCAACATCCAACGGCCCACACAGTGCGCCATCTCCCCAATTTTCCTCACATGGCTTGGGTTAACCCGGGGCTATGGTAATATTCAATTGCCCATATTGAATCGCTGTCAAAGGGAATCGAACCGATTTTCGGCACAAAGTACCAGAGTGTTAACCACTAAACTACGTCGCCCAACACGAGACAAAAATTGAGCTTTTGGAAAGAAACGTATTCGAAGTCTGTAAACACAAAAAGGAGACAATTTTATCAGAACTATGGTACAAATATTTTGGGAATATTACTAAATCTAAATGAGTTTTCTTTAGGAACAGATGGATATTTAGTTTTTAAGGTTTCTTAGGGTGATTTTAAGGTTTTTAAGAACAAGTCTTCCGTCTCTCAGTATTCATATAAATTACGAACGGCGTGTCTCAATTTTAATTAAATTAAAAATATTGTACAAGAGATAGAATTTATTGGCTCAAAAAAATCTAAATGCATATACATAGGTCTTTTCAAAAGCAACATATCTCTTGTATTATTGTGGGTACCATTGAGTTTAGTACTGACAAACACAATCCAGGGTCTAAGTAGGGCTCACGTTGCAAATACTGTGTTGTACGCAAAAAAAAACTTAGGTGTTAAGCAACCAGCTAGACAAATTGATAGTAAAAAAACACTCTGAATTAGCAATCTAAGGCCTGACCCCACGAAAGGTAGTTGTTTTTTTAAAAAAATGTGCACTTTGTTTGTGATCTTCCTTTTAAACTAATTTAGAAATCTTGAAAATAGTTCACATTGCAAGTCTCGCTTTCGCACAAATTACTAGTCAATGATTGTAAATAAACGTGACTAAATGATGGTGCTAAATAAAGGTAAATAAACAATGAATGAATGAATGAATGTAACTTAACACTGGCTGGATAACGGTGCATAACACTGAAAGGATAGTATTCAAATACTACATGAATAACGGTGCACAAGCAATAAATGAAAAACACTGAAAAAACATTGAATGTAAAACAGCAAATAAAAACAATGAATGAATAAATTACGATACACAAACATTGAGTAGATGATGGTTTACAAACACTGAAAGAATAGAGGCGCATAAGCACTAAATGGATGGTATCCAAACACTAGATGAATAACCCTAACGGTGCACAAAGAAATAAGTGATAATACAACACTGAATGAACATCAGTAAATAAAAATAATGAACAAATTATAAAAAAAAACCTGAATGAATGATGATATACACAAATATTAAATGAATAGTTTTGCATAAGTACTGAATAGATGGAAAAATAGACAGTACAAAAAAAGTGAACGGAGTAGTGGTATGGCATTTCGTAGCATAGTGACTAAAAACAACAGTTGAATTTAAATGTCTAGAACAGAAAGCACTGAAACAACTAGGTTACAAATTTTCTAAAACCTGCCTGGTTAACAAAATAAATTCTAATGTATTTTCAATGCAGGAAAGCATAATATGGATCAAACCTGCATGTGTAAGTGCACTTCCTGTCTCTTTTGGCCATCCAGGGAATGTGCCAGCATCATATTTGCTTTCAAAGTCTTTCAGGGCATCGTCCAACTCTTTATCAACATTCAAAATCGGTTTGGCACGTTGGATAAAGCCATAAAGGTAATCCAATAAATTGCTCACATAATTTATGTACTCGTTATTCTTTCGTTCCTTAGGTATATCAAACAATCTATCAAAACCCACTAAAAATGCAAGGTACTCGATTTTGTCAACGCCCTTTAGATTTATGTATTGATTGTAGGCTTCGTGAAGATCTAAATACTTTCCAGATCCTTCTTCGCCCGTAAACTCAGCCAGTGCTTGTTGTTCCTCTATGGGTTTTTCACGAGCATCTTTCAATCTGTGAAATGCAGGACAAATACATTAAACAAGCATATAATCAATAACTGCTTTTCAAAGTTTAAGCCAAAAGTTTTTTGTTGAGAAAAAAGTAGATTGCTATTCTCAATGGAAACAAAAGCACTGTGTTGAACCACAAATTCATTTATTTTTACAATCATTTTTAAAAATATATGAAAAAGGGCAATCAATTATTTCAACAGTTTATTAGGTTGAACGAAAAACAATTCAATATTGTCAAGCTTCTCTTCTTTAAAAGCCACATTTGTTTATGCTGTTTTAATAAACTATTAAAGCCTACACATTCAGAATCAATATGTGATTTACTAGTCGATATGAACATGTCCACCTTTGAGTGTTACAGTCAGACTATTTCCATATTAAAATAAATCAGATTTATTAGATGGTGTAAAAAAGGATAGAAAATTATTATACATAATGAAATTGAGCTACCTCATTTATTTCAATTTCAATTTCTTCAGCCATGAAATGTAGTATATTTTGCAACACTTTGTTTTCATATAATTCAACGGGCAGAAAATACATAATATTATCTGTCATTTAGAATTATTTTCAGAAATAAATTTTTACCTGAGAAATTCCATTTGCATTGGCTCGGCAACTTCGTTTGGGTACTTTCTGTGGTATTGTTTTAATGTTCGAAGGCGACCATAAAATTCAGCAAATTCATTAGGTCCTGAAATTGAAGCTATTTCTTCCTTTCGTAAAAAATCTTTATCGGCATATAAACTCTCCAATTTTTCTTTTAAAGCATAAGAAGAAATAAAGAATGTTTAATTTTTAAAAAAAAGAATAAATATAAGAAGGGAATTATGGGAAATTTATTGAAAATTTTCTGAAAATTTTAATGCTATAACTTGTGTCTGTAATTAAAGCTTACCTAAAACTTAAAAAAAAAAACAATCACAAAACACTCACAACATTTTAGCATTTAATCTTTTAGCAATTAGTTTAATATCTCTTATGCCTGTTTAAGAGTGCAAGGCGAAACAAACAAGTTTAAACAAACTACTTCTGTGAAAATCCAATCATGATCTTGAATAAGAGCTATGTCTGGCCGGCTTTAATAATTACTGACTGTTACAGCCAAAACAGATGTCTTCTCACCGCAAAGTGAAACAAGGTTCTCTTTGGTAAAAAAATTATTTTGCATCAATGTTATCACATAGGTAAGCAAACAAAGGAAAAATTAAATACATATGCATGATTATAATTTCAAAATGATTTAAATTTCAGATGCGGGTTGTGAAATTTACTGATTGTTCCACATGCTGCACATTTGTGTATGATTTTTATTTCAAAGGGATTTCTTTTGAAAGACAAGTAGTGAAATTTATTGATGGTTCAACATTTTTTTCATGGGAAAACTTTCGCAGATTAGCAACTAGATTCAAAATTGGTTACTTCACATCTTTGTATCGAAATGTTGCTACAACAAAACATGCAGCATTTGCAGTACATATTGGAAAAATATCATAAAAAAAGAAACTTTAATCAGCCAATTGTGGAATACAGCGCTCTTCAAAATGCTTAAACATGCTTTGGCAGTTCATTTTAATTGTTTTTTAATTTGTTTATATATCAGCTACTTTTTTAGCGCTGGGTAACTTAGCAGACCTCGCCTCCAAGGATTGTTTTTTTCTATATATAACAACCCCTAGGATCGATGTTGATAAGGATAAAGACTTAATTCTATCATACTCATTTGAGCAATCATACCCAGCCTAGTATGGCATGTTATATAGATCAGTAAATCTCACACACCTGTTGCTAATATAGCACATTTTTTGTTTTATTGCTCAGCTATGTAAAATATTTGATGTTGAGTTATTTCTTTTAAATTATTCGTACAAAGGTCAAAGAACTTTTTTATCTTTGTAAAAAGCAACATCTGGAATTACATAAACTTTTAACAAAAAGTGGATATGTCACTGGAAATTTCCCATGAAGTCGTTTAAGAAAGTCCAACCTGTAAAATTAACTCAGGATCCCTTTAAAGGCTTTTCACTTTTTTGTGAAATTACAATTTTCAGTTTTTTAAGGATATTAAATGATTAAATGGTGATATTCTTACCACAGGGTTACAAATTTTCTCTTTTAAGATTAGAAATAAACAAATAATCACCTGTAATTTCAACGTAACGTTCTAGTAACACTCGTACTCGATGATCAGAATTTATTTGTTCTTTCAAATTATTCTTTTTCATTAATAATTCTTGAGTCATTGCATCTTCAAGCCTCTCTCGTTCTTCATGACACGATCTTTGCTGCTCTATTACTGTTTCCATTGTTTAAATACCTTTTTTTAAAGAAATAAAGTATATATATTATGATTTATAACAATCTTGTACACTATGTAGGTAGGCCTACAGGCAAAAAATGTACTATAGTTGACATTTACACGCTAATTTACCAAGCTTTCTTCGAAGATATTAAATTCAGTTTCTCTAAAACGAAAGCTTAGACTCAAAACAAATGTCAAAGTAAATTTGGGTTTTTGAATAAGCGATGTTATTCGTGCTTAAAACAAAGGATTTTCCGTTATTGATCACGAGCAAAGAACAATAGAATTCACCAATCACAGAACGCGGTCAGTATTCTGACTGCAGAGAAATCGTTTGAGACACAGCGTAATTTTTTCCACCTTGACTATTCCTCTTTCCTGGTGGTAACAAAAACTATGTTGGCCTAACATTTAGCCAGGCATTATTCCACATTACAACCACGAAAAATTTGAATTCCAATGAAAAAAATCTGATGAAAATTAATTGTTTACTGGGCTTGACTTTTTTAATTCATAGGGTTCTCATAAATGACTAAAATAAATACTGATTTGATGTACAGGCAGGTTATTTTTTCATAGATAGGCATATTTTACATAGCAAGCCTTACAAATACCAAGGGATATACACTTGCCCATATTGAATCACAATATGGGCAAGTGTTTTTTTTTTAATTTATATATATCGTTAGCTATATAAAATATACAGTAAAGTCTAAATGTAATCTACCGTGGACGCGAAACTCACATGAATAGTTTACACAGAACAATAACATTGTGATAGCTTTTGTTTTTTTTAAAAATAATTGTCTCGCTGATAAACAATGACCCCACGCGATCGACTGTTTAATCACAATAGGTTGCAAGATCAATTTTAGCAATCTATTTTGCGCGAACTCTTTTGAAATTTTTAATTGCAGTAATTAAATATAAAAGTTTAGTTGTTTGCGTTACATTATAAAATTAGTGATCAGAGTTAAATTAAAAATACTATTTTAATATAAAGTTACTTTGATAAATATAAATTGTATATCGTGTTCGTGTAACAAGCGTGGTGCACACGAACCACAATAAAATTGTGGTCTTTATGTATAACAAACATTCAAACATTCTATCGTGTCTACCACACTAATACTATTATCTCCAAAAAGGATCGCGTGTCCCACGATTATTTTGGCGAACTCCACAACTTTTATAGCCAGTATAATTTAATTTTTTTCTTTTTAAAAAAGTCTTTCGTTAAAGTTAATTTGTTTGTTTCAGGTTTTACCAAGTTAAAAAAGCATAATTGTAGTTTTTGCTTGGTGTATACTTTTTCGTCATGGACGCGAGTGTATTTTTACGAAATGTCATTTGTCTAGAAAAAATAAATTTGTCTGCGGCGATAGAAATGCTTTTTAGAATGGAAATGTTTTTTTCAGATTGCATTTTGAAAGTTTATAAATGAAAAGAGGCGATAGAAATGTTTTTTCAGATTGCATTTTAAAAGTTTATAAACGAAAAGCAGCGATAGAAATGTTTTTTAAGATTGCATTTTAAAAGTCTATAAACGAAAAGCGGCCATAGAAATGTTTTTTAAGATCACATTTTAGCGGTAGAAATAAATCGTGAGTTTCTATTAGTTCGCTATTGTTTTGAAGAGTTTATTTGTTTCAATAAAAAAGTATGCAGAAGGATTATTTTACGTGGTTTGTTAAGAAGGAAATGTTTCATCAAGAAATGTAGATATTGTATTTATTTCAGAATATACACCATTTGTTTTACAAAAATAAACCGTAGTTGTATTCTTTTGATAAAAAAACGCGCGAGGCATTTAATAGTTGTGATCAATGCTTCTCAAATGTTTCTTACTTTAAACGTGCTGAAACCTTTTTAAGTAATTAAATTAACAATACATTCTCACGCAATGTATTATAAAACTTTGCGAAAGATTTTTATTATTTAATT
The DNA here is from genome assembly GCF_029227915.1 of Hydractinia symbiolongicarpus. Classification (NCBI taxonomy): domain Eukaryota; kingdom Metazoa; phylum Cnidaria; class Hydrozoa; order Anthoathecata; family Hydractiniidae; genus Hydractinia; species Hydractinia symbiolongicarpus. The sequence goes on from NC_079883.1 coordinate 22,391,646, forward strand.
ACTTCACGCTAATACTTAAGGGAATAGCTTATCAATACATTTACACAATTCATCTTGCTATTACAAGAAATGTAACAGCTCCAATATTTCTTCGCGAGAACACCCAAATATAAACTCGCAAAACCCTTAAGGGATTTAATTATAACAAAAGACAAACGACTGCCGTCCTCCACGCAAAGGTGCTATATTAGCGTGTATGTGGTACATTACATTCAGACTATACTGTATAAGTGTCCTTAAATCCCTAAAATTCAAATCCAGCTTCAGAGCAAATCCTGAATTAAAATCAACCAATAAGCACAAACTGTCGTGGTAACATCTTACTCTCTAAAATGATACAAGCATAAATTATATTTGTTCAGGTAAGTGGGGCCACTCACAAGACGCGAATAAAGAAAAACACTCAGTTGGACCATTAATTAGATAGATGTGCACATTTTACATGGCTAGCCTCACAAATATTGAGGGATATACCCTGTCTAATATTTTTAGGAGGGGCCATGGCTAAGATGGGGGGTCTTGGAGTATTTAATGCTCTTTTTAAGCTAAGCAGACCGAAATACAGTACCGATCGCAACTAACTATACACGAGCATTAAACTACAGGTACAAGTAATTTCTCCTGTCGGTATTCCACGAGTACGCGACAAGTATACTGCGCGTATGAGTACGTCAAAAATACTCTCACATTTTTGCTACTGTACTCACACATTACTTGCTAGCGTGCACGAAAGGGAAACGGTAAAATTAAACGATAAACTTTTGCGATATTTTCTAAAAATGTTTTTCGGTGTTCACGCTATTATGTTTTTTTTTTAATTAACTAGGACGATGTTGGGTTTAACATTGTTTGTCATATTTTTAAAACAAAGAACAAAGTTAGGGAAACTCCCTTTTGACAATTTTCAAATAAAATACATTATGGCAGGGTTTAAACAGTTTTTGAAAGAAATCCTGCAATGTTTAAACAGTTTTCTAATGAAATATAGTAATATTATAGGCCATTTCATTTCGTTTTTTAAAAGAATCCAATGCTTATGACCTCACTGCACTTAAGGTGCTTTACTTTTTTCTCTCAAAAAACAAGCTAGTGCCCAGGACTAAATTAATAAATGCTGTTAAAAAACAGTTAAGAAATGTAACAATTTAGTTTAATGATATTTTTATTCATTTTTATGTTCGCAACTTTCAAACACCAGGTGAATGGACGTTAAGCCGAGAATGATAATGATGATGAGGTGGCCACTAAAAATGTGAAAAAAAACTTTCTCCTCTTCATTACTGCCACTCATTTCATTATGAAAACTATGATTGGTAAGATAAAAATGCATAATAAAATTATAAAAACATGAGAAGAAATCTTCCATACATTGTTGGTACAGACAATCTGTAATAATTCAATTTGTTTCTTCTTACGCATCTTAAAGACGCAGATGCTTGATTCACGTTATTTTTAAATATAATATTTTTTTTTATATAAGAAGATACATTTCACACTGGATTTAAAGAATTCCTTGTCAGGCACGTGTTTTCTTTTGGTTACTTATACAAAACAATTAAATTAAATGCGACTGGCTTAATTTATTCTCAAGAGTCAATTGTTTAATATGTGCATGCGTAGATGGGGGAATAATGTTTAATGTAGCAAGAACACATTTAGCTAGGAGAAAAAAGCATTTAGATGTAAATAGCAAAGGGTTTCCTCTTTAATGAGAAATAAAGCATTTATTGTAAAGTTATAAAAAGCCATTACAAAAAAGTATACATTTTTATGTAAACTAAAGAGAATTTGCTGCAACATAAAAAAAATTAATGTAAAGTAAAATGTTATTTCTTACGACGCCCAAAGGAAGTAAAAGTTTTCACAATGCCTAAGGTAGCAGACAAATGTAAGCTATCGATAAAAATTATGTTACAACAAATTCCCGTTTTTTATCTTATACTCGAACACGTGCTCACAAATCATTCACTTATTGTACTCGCAGGCACAAGAGGCTGTACTCGAGGGTACGGAGTAGTATACTAGCCTATTACTTGTACTCGTCTTGCACTGTACTCGTCATTTAATGTACCCGTACTCATATACTTGTGTATAGTTACTCGCGATTGGCACTGTAGGGTCTGCACTTTACCAGAGATGGCTTCCTGCAACATAGATAGATAGATAGATGTGCATATTTTACATGGCTAGCCTCACAAATATCGAGGGATATACCCTGTCTATTATTTCCAGGAGGGGCCATGGCGTAGATGGAGAGTCCTAGAGTATTTAATGCTCATTTTGACCTACGCAGACCCAATTAGAGCCCGCGCTCTACTAGACAACTCCCCGCAACATCCAACGGCCCACACAGTGTGCCATCTTACCAATTTCCCTCACATGGCTTGGGTTAACCCGGGGCTATGGTAACATTCACTCGCCCATGTTGAATCGCTGCCAAAGAGGAATCGAACCCCGGTCTCTCGGACAGAGTACAAGAGTTATAACCAGTAACTAAGCTGCGCCGTTGGATGTTACCAGGGGCTTGTTTGGCAACAAAGAAAGAGAGGACCTGAATTTGGTCTGTATGGTGCAAAATGAGCATTAAATACTCTAGGACTCCTCATCTAAAGCCATGGTCCCTTCTGGAAATAATGGGCAGGGTATATATAACGATATTTTTAGGTGACACAAAAAAAATGTTTGGTTAGTGTCCTTTTGAGGGTTCATAAAAGATTTGCTCAGTCGGTTGGTCATCAAAAAAAATATCACACACTCAAACTTCCTCACCGCCCCTTTTTTACGCCGACAAAATTCCGCACTCAAGAGATTTGGTGTTACGCCCACCACGTTGCAAAAATTAACATTACTTACAGCGCATAAAAAGGCCGTTTTATTAAACGCAAAAATTATCGTGAAGTGTATGCTAGGGCTTGCGTGAAAAGGAAGAAGAAGGCTCGCTGATTCAGTTTAGAGGCAATTTATAATCAGAAAAACATTGCGGTGTGGTTGTGAGGTGACTCGAAGAAAAGAAAAGATAAGAATGTTGGTAGATTTTCCTTTGCTTGTTTTATCTTTCCCTTAGAAATTCGGACACCCAAATCAAAATAGTGCATTTTTTTTCTCAACAGACGTTCGGTCGGATGACACTAACCAAACATATTTTTGTGTCACGCCTTAGTGAGAGGAGCCATAATGATGCCATGTGTTGTAAAATATAGCTATGCACAAAGAAAATCAAGGAATTCGAAAAAACAAAGAAATAGTATTAAAAAACTAGGAAATTCGAAAAATTTTGTGTCTTAAAATCTAGCTTAAACATTTATCTTCTTATTACTAACAGCATTTCTTGTAAAAAGTGTACTAAGTTCATTTAATTCCGTCAGAGAGTATTAACAGTCCAGCACTCGCAGCTGAGCTGCAATGTTAACTTTAGAGACAACTTTAAAGACCAGTGTCTGGACGCATACTTTATATATGCAGGATAAGACCGCTTGTATTTCTGCGTTAGAACACGCCCTATTCAGGGCGTCATCACACCATGAAATACATACACCCCCTAGGGACAAAAATAGGAATACACTTACTGCGGAGAAGGAAAACTAGATGTGAAACATCAAAATAAATTTGCTAAGTAAAAATTTCTGGCAGGTCTGGGGTGAAGCCCTAGAAGCATTCGCTAATTTACCTTTATCACCACTGTATATTATTTCGGAAAATTGGGAGGCGTTTGTAAAAAGTCACCTATCTTATGGGGATTTCGTCAGGCTAAAAAATTGCCATTTCGCGACGATATTTATGCGATCGATTTACAAGTTGTCTTAGGTTTGCTCGGCAGAATGTTTTAAAGGAAAAAGAATCTAGGAACCGGACTAATACTTGATGAAAAATAATTTTAAATTGTGGAATCAAAGACACTGTTAGGCAGTTAGTATATTTATATATTTATATATGTATAATTTATATAATATTTATATTTATTTACTTTTATAAATCAAAAAATCTATTATTGTATTTGTGTAAAATATATGTTTATATCTCTCTTATGTTACGTTGCTTGAATTCGAAGCTATGTTGGAAAAACATGGCGTACAATATGAATTCAAGTCTACAGTCCAGGGCTATCATTATTATCGAGTAGCTCGGACTTTCAAATGATTTTACGAACCAGACCAATGCATCTGATCAATTCGCAATTAAAGTTTGTGAGGTGGAACAGTCGTTTGTCGAGAGAAATCTCCGGGGCAATGCAGGTTTCATGAACAGATGAACGTGTATCACAATAAATTAATAAGAAAACAGGCGATCCCAGTTGTACAAAGGAGTAGGGAAATAGCATGTAAGCGATATAATTCTAGGCACGTGCATAAAATTGCTTGTAATGGAAAGACACAAAACACTTATTGAGAATAGAGCCAATATATATAAAGAAATCTTAGGGTCACTTCTTCGTTTACAACAAGAAAAGCAACAAAATTTATGGCGCGTGGCCTTGTGGTTATGGAGTTCGATTCGTAATCACAAGGTCCGTGGTTCGGTCCACAGCGCGGGCATGTTTAGCAAGTGCTTTTACCACAGCTACGGGTCAACCCACGCCATGTGAGGAAAATTGGGTAGGTATTACCGGTGTATACTTAATGTATACATTCAGAACACAGGGCCCACATTGATAACAGTGTTTCCAACACTGAAGTGGCTATCCTGTATAAACATTCGGAATAATAATAATAAAGTAGGACGCGAAAAGAGTCTAAAACAAATGCCAAGAATTCACAAGTGCGAAGTGAAGACGTTTGCAATACTTGATCCAGCTCAACGAACAAACACATCGAATACCTATGCTGATGATGGGATGAATCTTACAATATAATTGAAATTGACTAAATCTAACTTAAAAACAAAGGAAAAAAACCGCACCTTTTCTCATTACTTTAACCAAAATAGTCCCGAAATGTAGGCCACTGCTACAACATCAGGTAAACATAAGGAAAGAGTACTTCTACGATAACTTCGCAGTTATCCAGGCTTTTGACTGTATAATATGGCTTGGAGCTAGACAGGAAAAACAACAAATAAAAGATTATTCACAAGCGAGGACAAACTCGAGAAAATCTGACGTAATGTAGTAGAAAGTTATTGAGAAATATGGCCATATTCAGAAAAAGTTTTTACTTATGTTATCCACGAAATTTTATATGCGCTAAAAATGTTAAAATCTTGCAGTTCGGCTGAACCGAAAGTCTTCTTTCCTTAAACCATCAGCTTGTGTTCTTTTGTAGCTATTTTGATTGGAACTGTTCTATTTGGATGACATTGCACTGTTGTGTTTGTAAAACATAATACTGATACCGATGATGTACAAAACTTTGAAAATATTACCGAGTTTCTGTTACATTTAGTGCTTTGAGTTCGTTAAATCAGGGTTTATGAGTTTAGGGCTCGTTGTATCTGGATGTTCACTTTATCATGAGTTTGTTATATCGAGAGTCCACTGTAATATACAGTTACCTAACTTGAGGTTCATGAACAATTTTTTGTTATTCAGCTTGGAGTTAACGCAACTGTAATCACAATTTTTTCCGAGTTTCGAGAGAAATTGGACTATTCGAAGGCGACCAAGGAAAAACTAAAGTTATGTTTTAAACATTAAGTGGATCAGTTTTCGTTTATCGTCATTCTTGACAGTTTGGCGGAAAAAAAAAGTCGCAAAAGTTTCTCCGACTAAAGTATCACAATTGCCATATTAAAGTAACCAACTAATTTCAATAATGAGGAGAGCAATGCCTCGTTTAATCTCGCCTTTTTACGGCACCCGCAATTACGTCAAATAAAACATCTGACGTCAAATTAAAATTTTCACACACAACATTTTAAAACTCAAAGAACACCTAAAGAAACTTCAAGTCCAATTGACATCACAGCAATATGCAATAACATAACTGCATAACTCAGTAAAAACGTCAACAATACAATGTGATGGACTTTAACTGTTGGCAACTACGATGACGATCTTACTAAGAACTGAACAAGACAACATAAACATAGTTTACAGTATTAAGAGAGAATATAAAAGGTTAATGTTATGACAGCGGTATAGAAAGAATCATTTCAAATGTTAAAAAAGTACTTGCTCAAAAAAAGAGTGAAAAACATCACAAGCACACAAAGACAGGAAAAATAATGAAAGGATAATGAAAAGTCATCCGAGAAGCCACCCTCTCGGATGCTAAGACAGATCTTGCTCAAGGAACGAAAGTTAGATAACATCTGGAGTATAGAGAGACGATATCAACGGAAGAGATGATGAAAAAGTATCCGAGAAGCCGCCCTCTAGGATGCTAAGACAGATCTTGATCAAGGAACGAAAGTTAGATAACATCTTGAGTATAGAGAGACGATATCAACGGAAAAGATGATAAAAAAGTATCCGAGAAGCCGCCCTCTAGGATGCTAAGACAGATCTTGATCAAGGAACGAAAGTTAGACAACATCTCGAGTATAGAGAGACGATATCAACGGAAGAGATGATGAAAAAGTATCCGAGAAGCCGCCCTCTAGGATGCTAAAACATATCTTGTTCAAGGAACGAAAGTTAGATAACATCTGGAGTTTAGAGAGACGATATCAACGGAAGAGATGATGAAAAAGTATCCGAGAAGCCGCCCTCTAGGATGCTAAGACAGATCTTGATCAAGGAACGAAAGTTAGATAACATCTTGAGTATAGAGAGACGATATCAACGGAAAAGATGATAAAAAAGTATCCGAGAAGCCGCCCTCTAGGATGCTAAGACAGATCTTGATCAAGGAACGAAAGTTAGACAACATCTGGAGTATAGAGAGACGATATCAACGGAAGAGATGATGAAAAAGTATCCGAGAAGCCGCCCTCTAGGATGCTAAAACATATCTTGTTCAAGGAACGAAAGTTAGATAACATCTGGAGTTTAGAGAGACGATACCAACAAAAAGCATAATGAAAAAGCATCCAAGAAGCCGCCCTCTCGGATGCTAAGACAGATCTTGATCAAGGAACGAAAGTTAGACAACATCTGGAGTATAGAGAGACGATACCACCGGAAGAGATAATGAAAAAGTATCCGAGAAGCCGCCCCCTCGGATGCTAAAACAGATCTTGATCAAGAAACGAAAGTTAGATAACATCTGGAGTATAGAGAGACGATATCAACAGAAGAGATGATGAAAAAGTATCCGAGAAGCCGCCCTCTCGGATGCTAAGACAGATCTTGATCAAGGAACGAAAGTTAGATAACATCTGGAGTATAGAGAGACGATATCAACGGAAGAGATGATGAAAAAGTATCCGAGAAGCCGCCCTCTAGGATGCTAAGACAGATCTTGATCAAGGAACGAAAGTTAGATAACATCTTGAGTATAGAGAGACGATATCAAAGGAAAAGATGATAAAAAAGTATCCGAGAAGCCGCCCTCTAGGATGCTAAGACAGATCTTGATCAAGGAACGAAAGTTAGACAACATCTGGAGTATAGAGAGACGATATCAACGGAAGAGATGATGAAAAAGTATCCGAGAAGCCGCCCTCTAGGATGCTAAAACATATCTTGTTCAAGGAACGAAAGTTAGATAACATCTGGAGTTTAGAGAGACGGTATCAACAAAAAGCATAATGAAAAAGCATCCAAGAAGCCGCCCTCTCGGATGCTAAGACAGATCTTGATCAAGGAACGAAAGTTAGACAACATCTGCAGTATAGACAGACGATATCAACGGAAGAGATGATGAAAAAGTATCCGAGAAGCCGCCCTCTAGGATGCTAAGACAGATCTTGTTCAAGGAACGAAAGTTAGATAACATCTGGAGTATAGAGAGACGATACCACCGGAAGAGATAATGAAAAAGTATCCGAGAAGCCGCCCCCTCGGATGCTAAAACAGATCTTGATCAAGGAACGAAAGTTAGATAACATCTGGAGTATAGAGAGACGATACCACCGGAAGAGATGATGAAAAAGTATCTGAGAAGCCGCCCTCTAGGATGCTAAAACATATCTTGTTCAAGAAACGAAAGTTAGATAACATCTGGAGTATAGAGAGACGATATCAACGGAAGAGATGATGAAAAAGTATCCGAGAAGCCGCCCTCTAGGATGCTAAGACAGATCTTGATCAAGGAACGAAAGTTAGATAACATCTGGAGTATAGAGAGACGATATCAACGGAAGAGATGATGAAAAAGTATCCGAGAAGCCGCCCTCTAGGATGCTAAGACAGATCTTGATCAAGGAACGAAAGTTAGATAACATCTTGAGTATAGAGAGACGATATCAACGGAAAAGATGATAAAAAAGTATCCGAGAAGCCGCCCTCTAGGATGCTAAGACAGATCTTGATCAAGGAACGAAAGTTAGACAACATCTGGAGTATAGAGAGACGATATCAACGGAAGAGATGATGAAAAAGTATCCGAGAAGCCGCCCTCTAGGATGCTAAAACATATCTTGTTCAAGGAACGAAAGTTAGATAACATCTGGAGTTTAGAGAGACGATATCAACAAAAAGCATAATGAAAAAGCATCCAAGAAGCCGCCCTCTCGGATGCTAAGACAGATCTTGATCAAGGAACGAAAGTTAGACAACATCTGCAGTATAGACAGACGATATCAACGGAAGAGATGATGAAAAAGTATCCGAGAAGCCGCCCTCTAGGATGCTAAGACAGATCTTGTTCAAGGAACGAAAGTTAGATAACATCTGGAGTATAGAGAGACGATACCACCGGAAGAGATAATGAAAAAGTATCCGAGAAGCCGCCCCCTCGGATGCTAAAACAGATCTTGATCAAGGAACGAAAGTTAGATAACATCTGGAGTATAGAGAGACGATACCACCGGAAGAGATGATGAAAAAGTATCTGAGAAGCCGCCCTCTAGGATGCTAAAACATATCTTGTTCAAGAAACGAAAGTTAGATAACATCTGGAGTATAGAGAGACGATATCAACGGAAGAGATGATGAAAAAGTATCCGAGAAGCCGCCCTCTAGGATGCTAAGACAGATCTTGATCAAGGAACGAAAGTTAGACAACATCTGGAGTATAGAGAGACGATATCAACGGAAGAGATGATGAAAAAGTATCCGAGAAGCCGCCCTCTAGGATGCTAAAACATATCTTGTTCAAGGAACGAAAGTTAGATAACATCTGGAGTTTAGAGAGACGGTATCAACAAAAAGCATAATGAAAAAGCATCTAAGAAGCCGCCCTCTAGGATGCTAAGACAGATCTTGATCAAGGAACGAAAGTTAGACAACATCTGCAGTATAGACAGACGATATCAACGGAAGAGATGATGAAAAAGTATCCGAGAAGCCGCCCTCTAGGATGCTAAGACAGATCTTGTTCAAGGAACGAAAGTTAGATAACATCTGGAGTATAGAGAGACGATACCACCGGAAGAGATAATGAAAAAGTATCCGAGAAGCCGCCCCCTCGGATGCTAAAACAGATCTTGATCAAGGAACGAAAGTTAGATAACATCTGGAGTATAGAGAGACGATATCAACAGAAGAGATGAAGAAAAAGTATCCGAGAAGCCGCCCTCTCGGATGCTAAGACAGATCTTGATCAAGGAACGAAAGTTAGATAACATCTGGAGTATAGAGAGACGATACCACCGGAAGAGATGATGAAAAAGTATCCGAGAAGCCGCCCTCTCGGATGCTAAGACAGATCTTGTTCAAGGAACGAAAGTTAGATAACATCTGGAGTATAGAGAGACGATACCACCGGAAGAGATAATGAAAAAGTATCCGAGAAGCCGCCCCCTCGGATGCTAAAACAGATCTTGATCAAGGAACGAAAGTTAGATAACATCTGGAGTATAGAGAGACGATACCACCGGAAGAGATGATGAAAAAGTATCTGAAAAGCCGCCCTCTAGGATGCTAAAACATATCTTGTTCAAGAAACGAAAGTTAGATAACATCTGGAGTATAGAGAGACGATATCAACGGAAGAGATGATGAAAAAGTATCCGAGAAGCCGCCCTCTAGGATGCTAAGACAGATCTTGATCAAGGAACGAAAGTTAGATAACATCTGGAGTATAGAGAGACGATATCAACGGAAGAGATGATGAAAAAATATCCGAGAAGCCGCCCTCTAGGATGCTAAGACAGATCTTGATCAAGGAACGAAAGTTAGATAACATCTTGAGTATAGAGAGACGATATCAACGGAAAAGATGATAAAAAAGTATCCGAGAAGCCGCCCTCTAGGATGCTAAGACAGATCTTGATCAAGGAACAAAAGTTAGACAACATCTGGAGCATAGAGAGACGATATCAACGGAAGAGATGATGAAAAAGTATCCGAGAAGCCGCCCTCTAGGATGCTAAAACATATCTTGTTCAAGGAACGAAAGTTAGATAACATCTGGAGTTTAGAGAGACGATATCAACAAAAAGCATAATGAAAAAGCATCCAAGAAGCCGCCCTCTCGGATGCTAAGACAGATCTTGATCAAGGAACGAAAGTTAGACAACATCTGCAGTATAGACAGACGATATCAACGGAAGAGATGATGAAAAAGTATCCGAGAAGCCGCCCTCTAGGATGCTAAGACAGATCTTGTTCAAGGAACGAAAGTTAGATAACATCTGGAGTATAGAGAGACGATACCACCGGAAGAGATAATGAAAAAGTATCCGAGAAGCCGCCCCCTCGGATGCTAAAACAGATCTTGATCAAGGAACGAAAGTTAGATAACATCTGGAGTATAGAGAGACGATACCACCAGAAGAGATGATGAAAAAGTATCTGAGAAGCCGCCCTCTAGGATGCTAAAACATATCTTGTTCAAGAAACGAAAGTTAGATAACATCTGGAGTATAGAGAGACGATATCAACGGAAGAGATGATGAAAAAGTATCCGAAAAGCCGCCCTCTCGGATGCTAAGACAGATCTTGATCAAGGAACAAAAGTTAGATAACATCTGGAGTATAGAGAGACGATACCACCGGAAGAGATGATGAAAAAGTATCTGAGAAGCCGCCCTCTAGGATGCTAAAACATATCTTGTTCAAGAAACGAAAGTTAGATAACATCTGGAGTATAGAGAGACGATATCAACGGAAGAGATGATGAAAAAGTATCCGAGAAGCCGCCCTCTAGGATGCTAAGACAGATCTTGATCAAGGAACGAAAGTTAGATAACATCTGGAGTATAGAGAGACGATATCAACAGAAAGTATAATGAAAAAGCATCCGAGAAGCCGCCCTCTAGGATGCTAAGACATATCTTGTTCAAGAAACGAAAGTTAGATAACATCTGGAGTATAGAGAGACGATATCAACAGAAGAGATGATGAAAAAGTATCCGAAAAGCCGCCCTCTCGGATGCTAAGACAGATCTTGATCAAGGAACGAAAGTTAGATAACATCTGGAGTATAGAGAGACGATACCACCGGAAGAGATGATGAAAAAGTATCCGAGAAGCCGCCCTCTCGGATGCTAAGACAGATCTTGTTCAAGGAACGAAAGTTAGATAACATCTGGAGTATAGAGAGACGATACCACCGGAAGAGATAATGAAAAAGTGTCCGAGAAGCCGCCCCCTCGGATGCTAAAACAGATCTTGATCAAGGAACGAAAGTTAGATAACATCTGGAGTATAGAGAGACGATACCACCGGAAGAGATGATGAAAAAGTATCTGAGAAGCCGCCCTCTAGGATGCTAAAACATATCTTGTTCAAGAAACGAAAGTTAGATAACATCTGGAGTATAGAGAGACGATATCAACGGAAGAGATGATGAAAAAGTATCCGAGAAGCCGCCCTCTAGGATGCTAAGACAGATCTTGATCAAGGAACGAAAGTTAGATAACATCTGGAGTATAGAGAGAAGATATCAACAGAAAGTATAAAGAAAAAGCATCCGAGAAGCCGCCCTCTAGGATGCTAAGACATATCTTGTTCAAGAAACGAAAGTTAGATAACATCTGGAGTATAGAGAGACGATATCAACAGAAGAGATGATGAAAAAGTATCCGAGAAGTCGCCCTCTCGGATGCTAAGACAGATCTTGATCAAGGAACGAAAGTTAGATAACATCTGGAGTATAGAGAGACGATATCAACGGAAGAGATGATGAAAAAGTATCCGAGAAGCCGCCCTCTAGGATGCTAAGACAGATCTTGATCAAGGAACGAAAGTTAGATAACATCTTGAGTATAGAGAGACGATATCAACGGAAAAGATGATAAAAAAGTATCCGAGAAGCCGCCCTCTAGGATGCTAAGACAGATCTTGATCAAGGAACGAAAGTTAGACAACATCTGGAGTATAGAGAGACGATATCAACGGAAGAGATGATGAAAAAGTATCCGAGAAGCCGCCCTCTAGGATGCTAAAACATATCTTGTTCAAGGAACGAAAGTTAGATAACATCTGGAGTTTAGAGAGACGATATCAACAAAAAGCATAATGAAAAAGCATCCAAGAAGCCGCCCTCTCGGATGCTAAGACAGATCTTGATCAAGGAACGAAAGTTAGACAACATCTGCAGTATAGACAGACGATATCAACGGAAGAGATGATGAAAAAGTATCCGAGAAGCCGCCCTCTAGGATGCTAAGACAGATCTTGTTCAAGGAACGAAAGTTAGATAACATCTGGAGTATAGAGAGACGATACCACCGGAAGAGATAATGAAAAAGTATCCGAGAAGCCGCCCCCTCGGATGCTAAAACAGATCTTGATCAAGGAACGAAAGTTAGATAACATCTGGAGTATAGAGAGACGATACCACCGGAAGAGATGATGAAAAAGTATCTGAGAAGCCGCCCTCTAGGATGCTAAAACATATCTTGTTCAAGAAACGAAAGTTAGATAACATCTGGAGTATAGAGAGACGATATCAACGGAAGAGATGATGAAAAAGTATCCGAGAAGCCGCCCTCTAGGATGCTAAGACAGATCTTGATCAAGGAACGAAAGTTAGATAACATCTGGAGTATAGAGAGACGATATCAACAGAAAGTATAATGAAAAAGCATCCGAGAAGCCGCCCTCTAGGATGCTAAGACATATCTTGTTCAAGAAACGAAAGTTAGATAACATCTGGAGTATAGAGAGACGATATCAACAGAAGAGATGATGAAAAAGTATCCGAGAAGCCGCCCTCTAGGATGCTAAGACAGATCTTTTTGAAGGACGAAAGTGAAATAAAACCTGGAGTGTAGAAGAATGATATCAACGGGAGACATAACATTCGAACCCGCTCTTTGGGACGCTGTTGCAGATCTTTTATCAGCAGGGAAAGTGAAATTACTGGATCACAGAAAAAAAAACAAATCTTGTTTAAAAGCGGAAGGTGAATTAATATCTGGATTATAGTGAGGGGAATTAAGCAGGAAAGATAATAAAAGAGAATCCTAAAACGTTTTGTCAGGTGCTAATACTTGATTAAATATAGAAAAAGTGAAAAAAACTTCTAGTGCTGAAAAAGATATCTGTAGTAATTATGATGGAAGGGCATCCAAACCAACCTTGTCGGGTGCTAAAAGAGACCTTATTAAAACAAATGAAACATTTTGAAAACAAGATGACGATATTAAAGGTAAGTCTAGTCTCAGAGATTCCATTTGGATACTTCGAGGTGTTTTGTTTTTTAGCAGAATGGCAATATATTATCGACAAATTTAGCAATAACAGTTATTAATTTCCCTGTAATTTATTTATTGATTGACTGACTTCTAAAACTACTCTACTAAGATACAAGTGTAGTGTAAAATCGCAACAGTTACCACTTTCTAAATCGTTAATTTCTGAAATTCATTTTTTTAGAAACTCATGTCGAAAAGTTTGCAGAAATTAGCTGGCAGCGTGTTTAATTAATTGATTGATTGATTGGATATGGAAGTGAATGGAATCTCAAACGTTGTTTAAATGACGACACATAATGGCGCATATTTCGAAAGTAAAGTTGTGCCACTACGAAGAGCCTGGTGACTCTTCCACCACGAGACATATTTTTCAACTATAACGATCTCAAGAAAAAAAGAACTGCCTTGTTAAAGGCATCATGCCAAATGAAGTGTAACGCAACATATTCCTCCCTTTACCTCGACCCTGTATCTGAATAAATATATTTAATATTTCCCAGAATATCACCGATTAACTTGTTTTCACTGCGGAGTTTCGACTGTACGACCAATAGCTTAGTGGTAGAGCAGGACACCTTCAAATGTCTAGACGTAGGTTCGATTCCTACTTAGTTTTACAGTTGAAATTTTTGCGTGCCAGCCAGTTATGACGGAATATTGGGATCACTCATACCCTCCTTGTCATCTTTTATGTCCCTTTGTCAAGTTGCGTGACACTTTATTCGGTGTGCCTATGTTTACGTTGTAAAAATGAAGAAAGAAAAATAATTAGAAACACGTACTTCTATTTTTTCTGACACATTAAATTGGAATCGTTTTGTTTGTTTCGTTTTTTCTTATCATAATTCGAATCCAGCATGTTGAAATTTGGCCCACAACTGCCGCCGCCGTGATGTAACTGTGACTAAATTACACAACTCTGTATGTGCGATTTAATAAGAGACTAAGGTTGTACATTTGATCAAAATATATTTTTTACATAAAAGCAACTCGACAATCTAACGTGGGTTCGAGTAACTCGGGAAGAATTTCTTGGCTTAACAAGAAATATACATACTCAAAACAAACCAAGCAGGTAATTGACCAAGCTTGTCGAATTAATATCTCAATTAGGTGCTATGCATTTTATGTATTATTACAATGCATAAAAATTGAGGAACCAAAACGAGCAAAGAAGATATTCTTGTGGAAGCTTAAACATTTCAATGTAATTCTATAGAACTCCAAAAAAGGGAAGGAAGGAGGAAATCGAAATTTTATTTTATTATGTCTGTGCGTGTTATTATTGAAGTTATTTTCACAGGATAGATTCTTTAGTTCCTACTTGTACTGCTATCAACGAGGGTCCTGCGAAGGGAGTCCTAGTGTATTTAAAGCCATTTGAGCTACGGAAGTTGGCAAACACAGCTCAACCAGACAATCGCCTAAGATATCTATCATATTCTCATGATCAACGATAAGCAGAAAGTAGAGATTCTTATTTTTTTAGTCTCTGGCCTGACTCGACTGGAGTTTGTCACCACGACCTTCCGCAAAAGGATACCAGTTAATAAGTTATACGCATACTTTTCTTGTAAAAGTCGTATTTTGTCTGTGCGCGCATGAACTGTTTTGTTGGGTCCAAGTTGGTAGACGTGACCAACGTCATGGGGTCTTGGTAAGTTGTTGGGCCATGTTTTTTTGACCTAAAACGTAAATCATTAATATCATCAAGATATAGGTTCCTCTATGGCATTTATGTGCCAAAAGCAAAGTCATTTGTATTCTATGCGTCTTTGATTGCGAGGACTAGTTGAACCTTGGAGGAAGAAAGACAGACTGTATTTCTTCCTCCAAAGTTGTATACACACTCGCACACTTAAATCATCTCGCTTGTAACTCTAAGTAGGCTGGTTATTAATCTCATTTCTCCATTGTTATAGAATAGACCTGTTGTTTTTAACCCGAAATCCCAAGTGATATTCTCACGAAGTATAATCTTATCAAATATCGTTCCTATCTTTCTAGGTGTATACTATAGTGTAGGTCCCACTTTTTTTAAAGCTTACCTTTTAGAGATAAAAAAATTTTTCGCTATAGCACAAAAAGCTCTTGAGCAAAAATCAATTTTCATTGTGCTTCAATTTTCTCTCGCACGAAATTTTAAAAAAACTGGCTGCTGCTGTAAACAAAAAATTAATTTTATTCTATAAACTAAAACTATCTCTTTTGTCTATTATAATTATACGTCGAAGACAGAAAAAAAGAAAGAATATTTCAAAGAAAAAGAAAATGTGAATAAAAAATTTTTTTCAAGGGAGACGTTCGAAAGGGTTGTATGCAATTTTGTTAAAAGACCTTATGCTGTTCGATCACGAATACTTTTTCAAGACCTTTAGAATGCCAACAATCGATTTAAAGAATTACTATCGTTAGAATTGCTTGGTTGTTGCTGCAAAATTTGATGATAGAGCATATTTATTTCAAGTTTATTTTTGTCTGGAGAAACACATGTCTATTCGTTGTTCGCTATTTTCAGATTTATTATTGTTTATGTGTTTTAAATTTTGCTGACGACTGGCAAAATTACGTAATCTCTTTAATAATAGCCGTATTTTGTCTGTGTGTCCGCGAAAGCCGCGTCCCCTAACGGAAACACGAAATTTTTAAAATGCGCACCAATACCAAATGCGATATTTTATTCCAGTTTGTTGCGACGGGTAAATTTAAAGGACGAGCGAACGCGACGGGCGACCCCGTGGATTTTTCCACGGGTTAACGACTAGTCTATATTATAATACCCGTATACGTCTGTCCGTCCGTCTGTCTGTTACGCAAAATGGTAGCTTAGCTGCGCAGGTAGGGAGACGCACGCAATGCGGTAAAAAAAAAGACGGGCGAACCCGTGGATTTTTCCACGGGCTAACGACTAGTAGTTTAAAATACTCGATAATCATTGGCTATTTGTTGCTAGAGAGAAAAACAACGTCGCCAAAAGTAGAATGAATTCAACTTTGACGCTGAGCTCCAAGAGCTGCTCTCAAGCACAAAAAATCTCTTAACCAGCGGTAATTTTGTCAAAGTACGCATGTGGTAAAGAAAAGCTTAAGAGCTTATTACGCTATAGTGGAAAATGAAGTCAAATTTGAAATCGGGTTCTCAAAAAAAATTTATCGTATCGTGCTCGCCCCATTTTGCTGCTTTAAATTTGCGCAAACTTGTGGCTACCTCTGGGCTGTTTTAATTTCCCAAGTTTTCATTTAGTAACTGGCCAGAGTAATTTAACAGGTTTCATAACCTAGCATGATTTTGTTCACAGGCCAAGTACTTTGGTTTTTTAAAGTGTAAGTTATTCAACAGAATTGGGTGTGTCTCCATTGTGCACCTTTTTAAAGCGAGATAGTTTACGCAGCTCCTGCTTCTTGTATGATTAAAACCACGAATTTCATTTTTCGAAGTTTTCGGGCCTTATGTTGCTTCGACGAAGTTGTTATATAAAACAAGCGTGCATGCCACTCGACAATGATAAGAATTACCCCCATTACTACTTCTGTTGGAATAAACAGGGATTGGCAATTCTTAGAAATCTTCGGGACGTCTAGTAAGCACCAGACAGATTATTAAGTGAGAAGTTCAGCGGATTGTACATTCAAGTGAGAAGTTCAATGGATTGTACATTCATAATATTACTCATCAAATCTGTTCGTGCTTGGGTTGAACAGCCAAGAAGCAAATTTAAATTATGATTTTTTCGCTCCGTTTTTTTAAGAAAGAACAAATATACAAAATGAACAAAAAATTTATTATATACAAATTTATTTATGTTATACTTCAAAATAAATGAACACGATAATATCAACCGTTAGGTCGAATTTAACGGGTATTTTACGAAACTTGCTGCACATTAAAAAACCAGTTTATATATATTTCAAATCATAAAAAATAAAGATAGACCACATGATGTGACCTAAATATTTTTTATACAAACCAATAAGTTGAATTTCCACTGAACAGGAAAACGGAAAGGAAAAAGAAAAATACCTAATTTGATTAGATATCTGCCAATTATTTTGAAATAACTGAAAGTTGAAATGATTCAACTCTTTCACTTTGGATCTGACCAGTAAAGTGCATCAATCAATTAGATTTCAGAAATCAGACTTATCCATTTTGAACCGTTTTGGAGTGGACAATTACTTCTTGCCGGCCTTTTGGTTTTGAAAATAAAAAAAACATAACAAGTACGTAACAAATTCACAAAACTGCGAATTTAACAATTGTGACCATAACATGTGTTTAACAACAGACAGAACATTTCCGACAGTAACAACATAGTTTATTTACTTATAATTGATGAAGGAATGTCGGACAAAGCTATCCTCCCAACACAAAGTGACGGAATTTCCAAGGTGACGTCGGTAATTTTACGCACGAAATATTTCGTTCGACTAATTTTGCACTAGGATACTGACTTAAATTTATCGTCAAGAGTTATTTAAAAAAAATTTCTACAAGGAACTAAAATAAAGATGAGCACAGCAAACTTCAAATTGAAAGTGACAAAATTTTCTGTAAGTTCCGATGAATAATTTCGTCCGATAATAAGTAATGCAAACAACATCTACCTCGTTCTCAGATCTCCTTTAATGCACTATTTAAAAGAAAGGGAAATAGACTATGTAAGAAATGTTTTCATTGCATTTTTCTTCTCTTAAAAAAATGACAGAGAATAAAAAAAGACCGATACTATCCATTTTTCTCGTCAAAAAACAAAGTACTGTTTTCTTAATGTGATTTACCATCACCAAATTCAAAAAAATAGCTGACAGCAGGTAGAATAAATATTAATTACTAATTAACGGAGCACGATCGCTGTCATCAACCATAGCATCTGATTGATCGTCATTACAGTCCACGTCATCAGACGGAGAGGCACTCTCCTCCTCGGTGCTCCGATTTATTTCATTTTCAGTTCCATTGTTTTCGTCAGGTGAGACATTTTGAGGATTGCCGCCTAGTACACGTTGTATAGAGGCGTATATAGGTTCACCTTCAGATGTTTGTGGAGGAGTGTTCTCCGTCGCTGTGGTTAAATCATCTATTGTTTCGTATTCATTTTCACCGCGTTGTGCTGCTTCTAAAATATCAAAAAAGAAAGTTTAAAAATAAAACAAAAATACAAAACAGGGAAAAATTAGCCCCGAGAAAAATAAATAAATATATTCCTCACCAAGAGCATTGAGGGCGTGTCTCCTCGCCGTAAGAGGGGCGGCAGTTGTTTGGTTATCACCTCCTCGGTATGGAGGCGGCGCTTGCAGTGTTCGAGCTTGCATAGCCTCGTCGTAAGAGGGCAAAACGACGTGGACGTCGTTCGAATAATACACAAAAGAACACCGATCGTCGCTGCGACCAAAATTTCGATTTCTCAAAACACGCCGTCTTTGAAGTGCGACGATGCTAATCACTATTAGCAACAACAACAACAAACCGCCTGCGGTAGCTGTCACAATTGTCAATGTTTTTGTGGACGAGTTTTTCGCAGTGACTGGAGTAACGTTAACTGGAATGAAAAATTAAAATGTCAAAAAAAAAAAAAAATGACGGCTAACACATATTTTCCTCACAATTGAACTTTCGTGAAGAAAAGACAGAACTACTGTTTGTGATTTGAATTTAACAGGTTTTTTTCAAAAAAAAAAAAAAAAAAAACAAATTTGCGAAACCATTGTGGCAATTGATCAAACAACCATTGCGCAACTTTTTGAAACTCGATTTTTCAAACAGGATCCACTATCGATAAGGTAACTTCCTTAAATTAGCGCTGCGTTTTACATTATAACATGCAAAAGAAAACTCTCTGAGTTCTCTCCCAGACTTTCAATTGGTAAAGACTATACAACTACAAAAATATGACTTCGATACTACTAGAGAATATACCTCTTGCACATTGATAACGTCCATCAGATTTCACCATCATTTGACCGCTTCTCTCACATTTCCCTCGGAACTCACTTAGTCGAAGACATTTCGGCAGTTCGCCTGTCCACATGAGGGCTGGAGAACATTTCCTTTGTGAGCTCTTCGTAGGATCCATCACATAACCACTTTCACACGTGTATGTGACAATACCACCAATCGGATATTTTATGTCAGTACGTCTGTATCCGTGGCTTATTTGAGGTGGTGTGGGACAAAAAGGCCCTGGAAAAAAAACAGGGTTGACCTCAAAAGGAGAAATGTAGTTAAACAGCATCCTAGGTTAAACATTATCTATCAGAAATATTCCAATTCCGTTTCCACTGCAGCTTGCATACACGCAAATACACGCTTTTTTATAAGCAACACAAAGTTAGGCTCAACTGTTGTTTACTTGTTGCCTGGTAACTGACTGAAAAGCCCAGATTCACGTGTATATTCAGTTATCTTCAGTTATCTTAGGGCACGAATCGAAATCAAACTTTAATCACGCCTGTCGTATAAATTTACATGACTTTTATAACAAGGCAACTAATGGCTGTTCTTATAACCCCTGTTCTTTGTCCTTTTTCTCTTTTTTATTTAATAACTTCAGGCTGAATGTAACTAGTTAATGAGAGAGAGAGATGTACATATTTTACATGGCTAGCTTCAAAAAATATTGAGCGATATACCCTGTCAATTATTTCCAGGAGAGGTCATGGTTTAGATTATTCAATGCTCGCCTTGAGCTATACGCAGACCCAATTATGATCCTCCTTCTGCTAGACAACTGCGTGTAACATCCAACGACCCACACAATGCAGCATCACCCCCACTTCCCTCACGACACTGGAGTAAACCCAGGGCTATGGTAACATTCACTCGCCCATATTGAATCGCCGCCAAGACTTAATCTTTTTGAAACATTTCAACCTCGTGTTGCTTTTAAGATGTTGCTGGAAACCTACGTGTGTCCGTTTGGTTAGCATAAACCTAATTTAGTGTTACTTAAATCCCGACCTTTTAAATATAATAGCGACACAGTATCACGTTTTTCAAAAATTGACGTGACCCAAAATACACCACGTCTATATGATGTTGTTTTTATATAAATAATTTAAAGGTTTGAAATGTAAAAACAAAAAAACATATATATCAAGTAAAAACAGACTTACTAGAACATATTGGCCATTCCCCAGACCACACACCTTTGCTGGTACAATACACAGACACTACACCATGAAGAACGTAGCTATCCATGCAGGAGAAACGTATATTTTTATGGATAGGATATGATCTATACATTGGGATGTAATACAATTTCTTGTCGATATTATCAGGAATTTTACATGTAAGAACTATAACAAAAAATCCGTTTATTTTACTGTAGCTGCAAACAAAATTAACTTACAGTGTGTAGCTGCTAACAAAACTAACTTACAGTGTGTAGCTGCAAACAAAATTAACTTACAGTGTGTAGCTGCTAACAAAACTAACTTACAGTCTGTAGCTTCTAACAAAACTAACTTACAGTGTGTAGCTGCAAACCAAAATTAACTTACAGTGTGTAGCTGCTAACAAAACTAACTTACAGTCTGTAGCTTCTAACAAAACTAACTTACAGTGTGTGGCTACAAACAAAACTAACTTACAGTCTGTAGCTGCAAACAAAACTAACTTACAGTGTGTGGCTGCAAACAAAACTAACTTACAGTCTGTAGCTGCTAACAAAACTAACTTACAGTGTGTGGCTGCAAACAAAACTAACTTACAGTCTGTAGCTGCAAACAAAACCAACTTACAGTCTGTAGCTGCTAACAAAACTAACTTACAGTGTGTAGCTAAAAACAGAACTAACTTACAGTGTGTGGTGGCTAACAAAACTAACTAACAGTGTGTGGCGGCTACCAACACCAACTTACAGTGTGTGGTGGCTAACAAAACTAATAACATGATGTATAGCTGCAAACCAAACTAACTTACAGCGCACTGCTGCTAAACTGGTATAATTTTCAGGTAAACTTTTGTGGTTCATGATCGACGTTATTTTTTTTAGCATAAACTTTTGCAAAAAGCTTCTTCTGCAAACAATTCTTTTTCTAACATTAGCAGCCTGCGCATCTGAAAAGTCTTGCCTTGCTTCTGGTAGTAGTCAATAAAAAGCAGAGTAGTAGTTGATATGGTTTTGAAAATCAAATGCCTAAGTTAACTGTTCCTTTTACATCAAAATATTTTGTAATATTTGCTGATAAAAGAATTTCAAGTTATGCAAATATATACACCATTTAGGTTAAATTAGACAAATTTTAGCCAGGCATTAAAGAAACACACACAAAATTATACCTTTACAGGTGGGAAGATGGTGAGACCAACCAGTTGTTCTACAAGTTGAGATTGGATATCCATCCATAATGTACCCTACATCGCAAGTAAACCTAACTCTGGTGCCAACTGCACGGGAAAGTGGTCCAGTTGAATATCTCTCTGGAATTATTTTTCCATGGGGAAGTGTACCTAATGATGAGCATATACCTAAAACAAAACGTGATATTCAAATACATTTTCACACTACAAGGTGTATATATAATAATACAATAACAACTGATTACCCCCGGCTGTACTGCAAAATATTGTCCAAGGTCTGCTTATTAGATAAACATTGTAAAAGATAGTGTTAAATGGTCTAGTTAATTTTTTAATATTTTGAGAAAGCATTGACATGCAGCTGGGGTAACAATGAAGACAATTACAATCATCTGTTAAAAATGTTGTTAACTATCCAAAATATGGACCAAGAGATAAATAACTTATCCTAAGATTTTACTAAAATGAGCATTGTATCATAAACCACATATATCAGACCTTAACATTACACAAATCCTGCCACACTTTGTGCACTTGTGTAGAGCGCCACCTACTACACCCTCAAAAATTAGTGGGGCGTAACCAACCGCCACAGTAAAAACATCTGTTATTGCAAAGAATAATCCCATAATACAATGTTTGAAATGACATAACCGTGTAGAAACATCCAGCAATGTATTGATAGACATAAACCTAGCACAACTTTACCACAGTTTATGCTCTAGTGTAGAGTGCTAAACCACACTTCAAACGAATTGACAGAGCGTCACAATCTTAATTATCAATACAACAACATACATTACAAGCAACAGAATTCAGAAAAAAGAGCATATTCCTTATTTTTATTTTAACTATTTTACTATTTTTTATTAAAAAACACGGTATTAACTTATTAGAAAAATTTAAATTAGAAGAAAAAAATAAATGAGGGGATGGCTTAACACTATATAATATTTTTACAAAATCCAAACAATATATAAATCAATATACCTGAAATTTTCCATTCAAAACTCCCTAGGTTGTACACATTTTTATTATAAGGTTTTGAAACAAATATACTTACGAATATCACAATATTTTTGTGTATAGCTTTCTTCACATAGACAGCCGTATTGAGTGCTGTTCGTGTTTCTATTAATCTTGGCAATGCACGATCCATGGACACATTTATTATCACAATTGTCTATAAAAAAGAAATTGTTTTTAAGACATATCTTTCTAGCACAAAAACTCTGAACAACCTAAATAAACTCACACTTCTATAATACTGTAGCTGCAGTCTTTGACACAGGTGAAGATGAACAAATATCTAATCTTTGACAACAGTAGTGGAAACATACAAGGTGTATATCTATTCTCACAAATTTGTGATAGTCAGAACTGGGAAAGTTTGATTTTAAATTTAATAGACAACAATTGTATTTCAATTGTCATGCAAAATGCATGTTTGTGTATAACTGACTGAGATGAGATATACAGATGTTGAAAGCATACATACCCACACATTTTAAAAAGCTAGGCTGCCAAGCTCCATTTTTACATAACACCTTATGTTGTATTTCATCATCATTCTGAAAGTGATATCCTTCAACACATTGGTAATAAAATTTTTCGTTTTCATTATATGCATTCTTCAGTTGATTTACAGATTCTGCATATCTTGGGAGAGCAGGCTTTAGGCATGTTTGCAATGATAATGAAACTATAAATACAAATAAAGTGAACTGCTATGACTGATAAAAAGCGAAATATTAATATTAATCAATTATAGGTTTTTATATGTATCTATTTCAAAATGGATAAGATACAAGGGCAAGTTTTCTTTCACTTCTGTGCAAGAATATCATTTGAATTTTTCCATCAGAAAAAAGAATTATCAAGATAAAATTTAAATTTTACTTTTAAATCTAAATCAATTCAAAGAGATATTATAAATTGCGAAAAAAGCAATCATTCAAGAACTTTACATAATTTTTAATGAGTGATGAATTCTGTTATTTTGGGGTATAATAACTGTAAGAAAAAAGAGAACACAGACCTTATGACAAGAACCCAGACCCAAGACCATGTGTGTATTTGAGACCCAAGCCCCCCCTAGTGTGTTGCAAATATTTTGTTACGAGCATTCACCTCACATTGATGCAATACAGATGCATATGAGGTATATCACTAAGCCAAATATTTTTTAACTCATATACACTTATTATCAGAAATTGACTTAGAAAAAAGTTGTTCGTAAATAATATTTACTCTTCTACACAAAAAATTCCACAGAGACCTTTGTCAAAATATATTTTATTTTATTTTATTTTAAAACAGACAACTATCCATCTTTTTTAATATAGAGATATTGTGATTGACATTTGGCTTCAGTCTACAGTAATAGACAAATGATGTGTTTTTGCTTAATACATTTACAAACCCTCCATATTGCTTTCGATTAGGTAGACTGTCTTCAAAAATGTTTTGTTACCTGTTCACACGGGGGTTACAAAAGTTGCAACTGAAAGGGTCACTCTTTGCCAGTTTAATAAAGAACTGTGTGAAGCCTGAGTTTTGTTTTTGTTATTATTATCATTTTCATACAAAAAGTCAGTTAATCATGAAAATCCAGTTTAGAGGGTGCAGGATTGGGTCTACAACTCGCATTTACTACTTTATGACATGTAATAAAACTATTTGTCTGTTTTATAATAACAAAGACCTCTGTGGGCTCTGTTGTGTAGAAGAGGAAATATTTTTTATGGGTAATGCAACTATATTTCACTGTTTTTTTTCTAAGTCAGTTAATCATGAAACTCGTTTTTACATCTATTAAAACTAGTTGTCTGTTTTAAAATAAAATTAAAAAGATGGATAAAGTTGGGTTGGGGATTAGCAATTATAGTTATAAATAATTGACTGTGCGTTATCTAACAAATTATATGTTTTTGTCATTTTTTAATTTTCATCATTTTTTTCACTGTATTTTGTTTGAACTCCAACTTGCTGAACACTTTAGTACTGTTTTTGTTTTTACTTTTTTTAAACCAAAAAAATACCTTTCTGGTACCTTGGGTTGTTGGTCTTATTAAGCCTTCATATCACAAGGTACTAATTTGCTTGTATGCCACTAATTTTATGATGACAATTTCTTGTAACAATAAATGAATTAAAAGATCACTTATTAGCTAATGCAACTCTGAAAAAATTACATTACTTAGCTAAAACTTGTATATATTTCATTGATAATTATAAAACATTTTTTTAGATTATTTAAATTTTATTATCAAAATTTGTAATTCTTTAAGGATATACATTTTTGTGAGAATTATATAAGCAAATCCTATTATTTCACAAGAATTAAATTAAAAATTTGGTAACAATTTTTTCACAATTTATACTGTTGTGGGTAAAATAAATATTGTTAAAGTTGAGATTTGGATATCTGTACACATTAATGTTAGAAAAATCATAAGGAAAAAATTATATAGTATAGTGTAAATTGCTTTTCAAAAGAGAAAAGATTTATAAAATTTAAAAACAAAAAAAACTTTCCCAATAATTCTTGCAAGAGCTAATTTTTCCCAAATACAAAAACTCACTAAATTCTTGACAATTAGGGGGGTAGGACGGTAGGACGGTATGTGGTGCATGTGGAAAGAATAGAGGAAGATAATTGTATAAGAAAGGGTAGTTTCTAAGGAAAATCCCAAAAGTAGATCGAGAAAGACTTAGCAGGAGGTAATAAGGACAGGCTTGCTGCAGAGCAATTTGTGTAAAACAGTCTAGATCAGATTGGGAGAGGATCATTTATATACCCCATGTATAACTGAGAACGATGATGACAATGATGGTACATTATTTTGCATTTTGCAGGAGAAAAATAACTTACCATGACTCAGCAGCAGAAGTAACACAGTGGTTTTCATTTTTCTTTAATTATAATTTATTTCTCTAAAAGTAATAAATATTTCCTTCTATAGTTAAATGAAAATGTAACAAAAAACAGCCACAGTAACAAAGCTTAGAATTGATTGTATAAAACGTTACAAAACTTTTGTATACATGTAAGCTTTTACATTCCTGCAGGACTGTATACTAGTTATTATCTTCTTAACTTTAATTATTTAGATAATTTTTCACCAATATATACATTGATAAGTACAAGTAATTTGTTATTAAACAATATTATATAAATTTAAGTCTATGTTTAGAAAAATTGGGGAAAAAAAATAAAAATATCAATTGATCCAGTCAGCAGCCTGTAAATTTTTTATTTTTAAGAAAAAAGGATCATATATCAACTTTCCTGATTTTTTCAAAATTTTTTTAAAAAATATAAAATTCATAGACAACTGTTCAAGTTCTTCATATGAATCTTGTTTAAGCTCTACATATTTTTTCTATACCATAGACCTTTTTGAATGTTTACATTTTCCTTGGTAAGCCCTTCTGGCTTTAACAACTGCATGGCAGGCAGAAAGATGCGGAAACTTGCTGAAGACAGGTCTTTTTCAGCCCATTTCTTTCTACCGAAACATTTTTGATGCTTTAAACTATTATAGAGCGCAGATTGTTAAACTTCTGATTGACATTCAAATAAAGTTGTAATGACACCTTCGTGCGAAGAAACAGACTAAAAAGGACCTTGCTTAACATAGTGCCCGCATCTTTTTGCCTGCCCTTTAATTGTTAAACCTGAAAGGGCTTAAGAGGGTGTCGATAAGCGGTAAACGCCCGCATATATAAGGTCGAGTTTGGGGTTTTTTTTAATTAAATTGGCAGTTGTCGTCTGAAAACGCCCGCACTTTCTCGAATTCACATGGAACATTCCTGAAATACAATTCCCTGTAACATACCATGCAGACGATATTTTGGAAGAAGGCGCTTAAGGATAAAGGAGTTAATAAAGTTTATATATAAGTTATTTATAAAGTAAATCTTATTAGAAACTATGAAAAACAGTTCTTTTAAGAACTTAGCTACCACATAGTAAGTTTATTTTAATTTTCATAGTTTTTTAATCATTAGTATCTGTTTTTCTTTTCTTTTTCGGACATTATTTGGGTCTATGCTGGATTTTTCAGGCAAGTACTTGATTTTTTTTCAAAACGCCAAACTCGCCCGAAAAAAATGCCCGCACTTTTTAGGGCGTATGTGGCTTATCGGCTTTCAAACATTCAAAAAGGTCTATTACAGTTGTCATCATTTTATGAATGTAATGGTACACATCATCCAACCACCCTGATAGAAAAGGACTGTTAAGTAAAAGTTAAGTTCAGCAAAATGTAACAGAAATTCATATGTTTTACTTTAAACCATGGGGTTTAAACTTTGCATAAAATTTCAAGATAAAAAGCATAAATAAAGTTTTTCTGTTGTAAGGGATTTAACCATTTATCTAGTTAGCTGGCTAATACAGGATATCAGGATTTAACACTTCCTCCTGATAAAATTTAGCTACAGTATCGCTTGAATGTAACTTTACATGTACGCGATAGATATCACCTTCGCATGAGCTTTCCGTAGAGAGAGAGAGAGATTTATTTTTTATTAGGAGTTTACAATGAAAATATATAATATGAAAAATATATTGAACATTTACCTAATAAAAGGATAACTAGCACAAAGCACTTTATGTGCTTAAATAACGTGCTAGCTACCTGGGAGAACAACAGGTAGGACGAAGCCACAGGACAACACAGGGACAAGACGAACATTCAGACGAGGATATCACAGAGTCAAAGTCAAAAATAGCATGAAATGTCTGGAAGCTGCTTAAAACAAACCTTCAAGCAGGAAAAGGAATTTGGACTGGGTGAACTAAAATAAAATTGTAATTAGATTTTATATGTGTTAATAAAGTGACTATGTAAAAAAATTTTTAGCTCAGAGGTATTTTTACTCAAGATTTTAAAGGGTAAGGAATTTTGAAGACGGTTCCATGAGTTTATTGCAAAGAACTTAACAGACTTTTTACCAAACGCAGTTGAATGAACAAGAGGTAGATTCAAAAAGCCTTTGTCAGCAGCACGGGTGTGGTGGGAATGGGCGAAGTCGATTGCGAAAGTATTGATGAGGCTAATAGGAAGAGTTTTATAATAAAGGTTCAGTAGGAAAATTATATTATGTATACAGATCATGTCAGAGAATTTAATTAAGTTAAGGTTCCCGTATAGTGGGGTAGGAGAAGCATTGAAAGTACTAAAAGAGATGATACGGATAGCATGGTTTTGTAAAATTTCTATTCGACGGGTAAGAGAAGATTTTTGGCCCCATACCAAGGAGCAATATTGTATTTGGGAGTAGAAAATAGCAAAATAAATTTGACGAAGAACACATTTTGGAACAAAATGACGAGCTTTGGCAAGTGCTCCATTAGATTTTTTGAGGTTGGAGATGGTGATGTTAATTTGAGATTTCCAGGAGAGGTTTGAGACAAGAGTTATACCAAGGTATTTGACAGTATTACTAGGAACGATTTTAGTTCCATTGATTAGAAATTTAAAATTAAATAAAATTGGTTTTAACGGAGTTTTAAAAATAACAAGTTCAGTTTTAGATTTATTTAATGAGATTTTATTTGCATTG
This sequence comes from Hydractinia symbiolongicarpus, assembly GCF_029227915.1. Taxonomy (NCBI): domain Eukaryota; kingdom Metazoa; phylum Cnidaria; class Hydrozoa; order Anthoathecata; family Hydractiniidae; genus Hydractinia; species Hydractinia symbiolongicarpus. The sequence continues at coordinate 22,420,143 of NC_079883.1, forward strand.
AGCCATTGACAAAGGAATTTGAGATCCAAGTTAAGATGTTTATTTAGTTGTTTAGCGGACTTACTAATATTTAGCAGGTTGGTATCATCTGCAAAGAGGTGGACCATGGAATGTTTAATTGCAGATGGAGCTAAATGAACATTTAGCTCATGTTAATTGTGGTGACTGCAGTAATGTCTCGGTTGCCTTGTACTTACCAATGTTCTTAGGATCACATATAAGGAAACTTTACTTGAAACAATATTGGTCAATACAGGATGGGAGACTTGCCTCGCCTACCAGCTTTAAGATGCCTCGCTTATTAGGACAGGCCTATAAATACCTGTATATTACCCATTTCAAGTTTGGCTCTGCAAACAACCAGTTAGAGCTAAAGATTCCCACCCGCCCTCCCTATACTATTCATAATGCTGTGTAGGGTTTGCCAAACTAACAACAATTTTGTTTTGTTTTATGTGATGTCACTCGGTCAACCAATGCGGAGTATCATTGCCTCATCACCACATAGCGTTCGTCACCGCAACCATTGTTAAAGACACAGTTATCCGAGTTCAGTATATGACTGGTTTAAAATGGCTTATCGCTCACGCATCAACAAAGATGGAGACACTTGCTCTAGCTGCACGGTTTCCTTGAACAACTATTTGGCTAGCAGTGTTGTCAAGGTTTTAGTCCAGCAGTGGGAGCAAGAGTCCTGGCTAATTACACATTGCGCGTTTTAACTGATGGGGATGTCGGGCTTCCTAAGTCAGCCAGAAGTTTGGACAGATACACGTGTGTGGCCTGTTGATTATATCATTACTTGATATTATTACTGTATGCTATTATTAATTTATAATATTATTATTATTTATATTGAAGAATAGAAGAGAATAATGAGATGTGAGGAAGTAATGCCGTGGAAGACATTCACAATTGCAGTGCAGCCAAGATGTGCATGTCATTGTGTGTGTGTCATACCATTAAAGTGCATTATGACGAAGAGAATAATGAGATATGCCGTGGTAGACATTCAAGCTTGTCGTACCATTGAAGTGCATATGTAATGCCGTGGGAGACATTCAAGCTTGTCGTTCCATTGAAGTGCATTATGATGAAATGATGATGAAATGCCGTGGTAGACATTCAAGCTTGTCGTACCATTGAAGTGCATTGTGACAGGAGAATAATGAGATATGCCGTGGGGGACATTCAAGCTTGTCGTACCATTGAAGTGCATATGATGAAATTAATGCCGTGGGGGACATTCAAGCTTGTCCTACCATTGAAGTGCATTATGATGAAATGCCGTGGGAGACACTCACAATGGAGTGCAGCCTAGATTGCATGTCATTGGGAGTGGGTCATACCATTGAAGTGCATTATGATGAAGAGAAGAACGAGATATGTCATGGGAGACACTCACAACGGAGTGCAGCCAAGATGTACGTGTCATTGTGAGTGTCTCATACCATTTAAGTGCATATGCTGGGGTTAGTGCTGTTTTTGTATCTGCACATGTATCTGTCCTGCCTGTTATTGTTTAATCTTATTGCCTGGCATCCCAATCCATGCCCCAAATATACAATTGCGTTACAATGCGAAGGATGTTGTATAAATTTATTTCATAATACAATGTTCTCTACTATTATGATGTGTTTTTACTGAGGAACCCGGACAATTAATATGAAGATCATTAATATAGAGTAGAAATAAAAGTGGACCAAGAACAGAGCCCTGAGGAACACCATGACGAATAGGTTTATGTGAAGATGACGAATTATTGATAAACACAAATTGTTCTCTGTTGGTTAGGAAAGAGCGCAGCAAAGATAAAGGAACCCCACGAATACCATAGTGATAAAGTTTTTTAATTAAAATTTCATGGTCAACAGTGTCGAAAGCTTTTTGTAGGTCAATGAAGACACCACAAACAAGAAGACCATTGTCAATAGCTTCCATAATCTTTTGAGTAATGTTTAGTAAGGCGTGTGAGGTAGAAAATTTTTTTTCTGAAGCCAAACTGATCTGGAAAGATAGTATTGTTCATAGAAAAAAAATTATATAAACGATTGAAAATAAGCTTTTCGAAAATTTTGTCAATGTTTGAAAGTAAAGATATGGGCCGATAGTTGCAAAGTTCGACATTTGAGCCTTTTTTGTAAACAGGGATAACTTTTGCAATTTTAAGAGAAGATGGATAAATACCAGTTGAAAAGGAAAGATTGATTAATTTAGTAATGGGAACTGCGAGGAGTTTTTTAGTAGGAAGAAGGACTTGGTACGGAATGCTGAAAGGACCTGTTGATTTTTTTTTATCAAAGAGAGAAATACAATCAAGGACTTCTAAATCATTAGTTGGGCGAAAAAATATTGAATTAGCTGTTGGGTTTTTTAGATACGAAGAAAAGTGTTTAAAGCTTGGTGGAATCGATTTCCTTAAATTATCTGCAATTGAGCTGAAGTAACTGTTGAATGAATTAGATATGGTTAATGGGTCTGTAGTGAGATTATTGTTAATGTTTAAACAAGAAGGAGTAGGAGATTTGGCAGACCGGAGTGAAATGATGGAACGAACACCATCCCAGATAGCTTTTGAATTATTTTTATTTTTGATGAAAAATTGTTTGTAGAAGTTACTTTTACTTATTCTACATAGAGTGACAAGTTTGTTTCTGTATTTTTTAAAGGATGTGTGCAGTAGAGATTTTATGAATGGATCTTTTTCTTTAATGAATTGTTTATGTAAAGCGTCACGTTTGCGTATAGAGGTGAGTATGCCAGTAGTGATCCATTCTTTATGAGAGTTTGTGTTATTTCTAGTAAAAGATTTTTTGAGAGGAACACATTCATTTATACAGTTATTGACAAAGGTATGAAAAATATCAAAAGATTTAGATGGGTCAAGTTCATTTAAGCAAAGAAGTTCATTCCAGTCAATGGCAGATATTTTTTGAGAAAATAATTCTTGGTTAAATTTATTCCAGTCTGGAATAGGAGATCTTTTTGTGGGAGGAGGTGGCAAGACGTGTTGTTTGTTTATTATAAGAAACTGTGGGAAATGGTCAGATATTGACGATATGATGTTACCAGACTTGCAGTTTAGTTCAAAAGGGTCATGAAAAATATTGTCAATTAAAGTACTAGTATTTTCTGTAATTCTTGTTGGAAGAAGTATAGAAGGAGCTAAAGAAAACGAAAATATAGAGTCTAAAAAATCAGAAATATCAGGGTTGGAATCAGAGAGTAATAGATTTGCATTAAAGTCTCCCATTAAAAAAATGTTTTTGTTCTCAGAGGTGGTTTTGCTTAATATAGGAGTAAGATGGTTCATATTAAAGTCATGTAGGTCCATATGAGGATGTTTGTAGATGCAACCTATGATATAATTTTTACCTTTAGGATGAATAACTTCAACAAATACTGATTCAAGTTGGTGACTTATATAACATAGTTGATCAAGGTCAGGGCGACTAGAACAGGAGAGCTTATCAGAAATGTATAACAAAGCGCCACCTTTAATGCTTTCTGAAGGAGTATGTATAAAGGTATATCCATTTAGATTACAGTTCAGAGAAGGAGATTTACTTTGAAAACCCGTTTCTGTTATACCAATAGCACTGAAATTAAAATTAAGGTCAGAGAGGAGATAGGTTAAATCATTAAAATGTTTAGATAAGGAAGATATGTTTAGATGGAACAAGGAAAAGTAGGAAGAATTAAAGTTTTGAGAGACAAATTCAACAGAGTCATAGTATTTACAATTGGTGTTATCATTTTCAGAAGGACTGTTGTTAAGAGTATTAAGATTGGATAGGAATTTTCTTTTCTCAGTGGAAGATAAAGCAGAGTTGAAAACAAGAGGGGTAGATTTGTCATTAAAAGGAAGTGAATCATTTATACATTTAAGACAGAACCAATTATCGTTGGAGTTTTGTAACATTTCATAATCAGTGGCATTAAGCCCATTACATTTAATATGCACCCAGAAACCGCACACATCACACATAATTGCTCGATGGTTTGAAGCAACAGATTTCAGACAGATCCTGCAGGGATGACTAATCATAGTGATATACAAAAAAAAAACAGACAAAAACGTAGTGTCAGAACTTTCGTTGTTATTGTTAACCTATTGTTAAATACATGAGCTATTTTTGCATGTTGAAAACAATACAGTTCATGTGTTGTTCGCGAAATTTAATTAGCTCATGTGAACTGCGTATGTCCCATTGTTGTATTTAATTGCTATAGTCGTCAAGAGATCAACAAAATAAAATAAAAATTTAACAAAATTTAAGTTTCGTTAGATCGTGTTTTAAAAGTTTAAGAACGAAAAACAGCAATAAAAATGCTTCGTTTGATCGTGTTTTAAAAATGTAAAAATGAAAAGCGGCGATAGAAATGCCTTTAATGTGTTATGTTCCTTCATTTTTCTAAAAAAATATTTCAAAAGCCTTTGGGATCTTTAACACTTTTAAACAATGTTACATGTTACAACAAAAGGATTCATCAAATCTTATTGTTCTGACTCGCGCACGACAATAACAAAAAAAAGCAATTAAGTTCATGTATAAACAAAAGATATGTGAACGTTCTTTATGTAGACATGAGATCGTAACATAAGGTCGTAAAACTCGCGTACATGTAAAGTTACATTCAAGCGGTACTGTAGAGGTTCCATCTAGTAAATATTCTCAGCTAATTTAACAACCTAGCTAGCTAAGCTAGCTATAAATCAGTTTAATAACAAACAATAATATATACTTTTTATTACGCTTGCTATATTTATAAATAAACTAGTAGAAAATTTCTTTAATCACAACAGAAAAAAAGAAAACAAGTTGACAGCTTTTTGCTAATGTCCCATCCGAATCCAGCCAGAGCAACGTTACCATGTTTAGTAATTACGTCACTTTCGAATTCCAAAAGAAGGATGAGGTGATATGAGTCAGCATCAACCTGGTTCCCAGTGTCCCTTTTATACATTGGGAAGTTTTTTATATTGATAAAAGTTTCACAAGAGTTAAAATATTAAAATAATATATATACACATTTCTTTCTCTGTGTATTTACAATTTTATACATTGGGAATAAACTAAATTTTGATCCCTGCCAATTGTTACGGGTTCTTTCTTGTCGTTACAACAGTCTTTTGGACCAGCAGAAGATACATATCTTATAGCCACGTTCCTTCTCCCATGCTTGGGAATTTCCTTGTTTTAGTAAATGTTTTAATCTGCATATAGTAAATTTATTGTGACTTCGTGAGATTAGGCGAATAATAAAATTAGTGTTTTAGCAATAGCTTTAGTTTCTTGAAAACTGAGACACAGGGAAAAGAGGTGAAAAAAGCTGCTAAATACAGTATATCGTGTTTCATTCATCACTGATTATTGCACTGAATGCACTGCACAATCTCGTTTCCATGGCTTCTTTTGCGCCTTCTGATATATGGCTGACACCAGCACGCGTATCAAAGAGTGAAAAAAAAAGCACTGTGGATGAGACACATTACAGACAAAACTCGCCAACCAAAATAATAACATTCTCTTTATATTCCTGTAACAATTTATTTCCTTTGCTTTAGCGAATAAAGTTCTAAATGACTTCTACCACGCCCTCTATCCCCCTCCTCCCCCTCCCTCCACGATAAATTAACCGTCAAATCTAAAAAGCCGTTACAGCTACTGGTGCATCATATTTTTTCTTGAAGAAACAAGAAATTTGCATAAATTTTATGAGGAACTTCTTTTCATTGTTTTTAAAAGCCTAAATAATATTTCATTTATAATTATTATTGTAAATACAAAAGAATCAATCTCCCGCTAAAGTATATCCAATTTTAACGTTTAATAATTCCAGGACTCCAGGACGCTCGGTCCGATCGCCTTATTACACATAAAAGAGTTATTTAATAAGTCTAGCTAGAATCAACTGAAATCAAATTTGCAGTTTTTGACTAAAAACAAACATATTACAATCTCAATCTTGATTACCTTTTAATCCATAATCTATTCAATTAAAGGAGTTTATACTTCTTAATTAAAATTTTATCCTAGCTTTGGGAATACAATAGCCATTGGACATATTAAAAAATTGGACAAAACATGCCTTGCATCTTACAAGAGCAATACAATCAAAAAAGATTCAAGCGAGAAAAGGTACTTTCTAAGCAGAGACATTCTAGTAAGTTGATATTGTTTGATTATGTACAATCTTGTGTGCTATATTTTAAGTTTTATATAAAAAAAAGTAATTCCTTATTCCTGGTGTAAGAGATTAGCCATGTACGTACAGAGCAAAGTTTATAATGACACATTCGTCAATGCATTTCTACTTAGAAAATTTCTCCCTGATTAGACTTCCGCTCACAGTGGGCGTTTATATAATCTACGTAATGTAATTCATGCAGTGATACACACTGAATGGATAATATGCTCCTCGTGGTGAGTGTGACAGCAGCCGCCACACATAGCGGAATTTACTTATTTACTTATTTTTGGCGACCGACGACCGAAACCCACTCGATTTCAGGAAGCACTAGCACTGCTTTAATCAGATTATATACTACTGTTAACCACTTTTATTGATAGCCATTACAAGATTTTTAAGGTCATGAAGGAAAATGACGTGGTCATAAACTAAGGAGGTCCCTCCTAAATTTTTGTAGCTTTCGTGTCTTGTAGGTAAAAACATGCCAATTCATTTGAAAGTACCAACCTCATTACCAGGGATACTTTTTGTCATCTCCTGATAAAACAAAAGGCAAAATTTTCTCAAGTTGCATAATTCATTTTTAAAATAACTCCATATTTTTTGTTGGCAGTAAAAACAAATATTTTTATGAAAACTGTAGAATAATTAGTTGTTTTAACCAATCAAATCGCGGCATTAGTTTGATTTGTTCCGCGCTGGAGCGTTCGTTTAGATTCATATCTTAGTCTAGACACCAGTGTATACATCAAGACAACGCAGAAATGATTCCATATTCGATCTTCACAGTTGCAATCCAACCTCGTCTCCAGGACTTATTAGCTCTGTCAAGATCGGTCAGCAATTGTAAATTTATAAATAAAGGAAAGTGAAATAGCTTTTCTAATATTAAGGCTTTCCTTTCGTTAAAAACAGTTGACATCCAACCTCGTCTCCAGGACTTATTAACTCTGTTAAGATCGGTCAGCAATTGTACATTTATGTATAAAGAAAGTGAAATAGTTTTTCTAATACCAAGTGGGTTTCTTTTTTCAGAACTAATCAATCACATCTTTTCTTCTTTCTAGCCTTAACCAATCATAATGGCTTTAGCTCATGTTCATCTAAGAGTTGAAAGCGACGAAGATCATGTATTTAATGTTCCCGGGGTGCATCAGTTTAAAATGAAGAATCAAGGAAGTATTATCGACTTGTTAGTGGCTGCACAAAATCAAAATCACGAGTAAGTTTATTTTCCGGCCAAATTCCAAGTGTTCTTTTATTGTAAATCCCTCCTGTACCAAAGTTGACAGTAATTTCTAACGACATCAAACTGTGAAACACTATCCGGCAGGGCTGGAGGAAAGGATTTTTAAAATTTGTTCTTAAAAGTGCTTACTAGTGCTTACACCGCGCTGTACGATGGAAGCTACGCAACGATGCTTTGTTTGCGTCTGATAATAAAGTTTTGAAAAATGTAACTGTAAAACAAACTAGCTTGAGCAAATATTTTAATGCAATAATGGATATGAACAGCTTATGATAAACACAGTTTTTTTATTCATAAAGATGGGATAAATATCTGTGTTTGGTCACAACAGTAGGGAAGTACGGTGCAAAGTTGCTAAAGGTGGCGATAACATTAGAGATCAGTTTTGATTTCATTGTTTTCTCTTGTATCAACCTCGTCCCCAGGATCTTTTGATTCCTGATCCGTTATTACAGAGGCCGCTATCAACCAACCAGGTTGCTAAGGGTGGCGATAACATTAGAGATCGGTTTTGATTTCATTGTTTTCTCTTGTATCAACATGGTCCCCAGGATCTTGTGACCCCTGAGTTGTTATTACGGATGCCGCTATCAAATTTATCAAAGGGAAAAATGCTCTGGGAACGAGGCCGCTCCTAAATATTAGCCTTCAAACCTAACTTGTTTTGTAATAAGAACGCTCTCAGTCACGTGTCTAAAATTGCCCTATTATTTTCTGTTCCTTCAGATACAACTTCAGTTCGCGACATATTCCAAAATTTGGTGAAGTTGTTACATCACTTTGCGGTTTATTTAATGATAACGAGGCTAATAAAGGATGGTTTTTCTATACACCACCTAATTCGATTGTTGAAATGGCGTTAAGCAAAGTGGAGTTAACAAGCGGAATGGAGGTGGTAGCTCGATATGAAGAGTTCTCGAGGGAAGAACAAAAAACACAAATTCATAAAACTGAAGTTCCAAAGAAGAAGAAATGACATTTAGAATATATATTTTTGGAAGAAACAACAACAATAATTTCTTGGTGTAAAGTTTATATGCTGAAAAAGTTCTTGGCTGGAAAAAAGAAGTAGAAAATGTTTGATCTAAAGATTATTATATTTTTTTTGTTTATTTTTATTAAATCTTAAGTGCATTGCATCTAAATCTAACCAAACCAAAAAACAGAGAAATAAATCCTTTTAAGGATCCTATAAACGATTATTTCTATGAATAGTAGAAAATGAGGAATATTCCTTTGTTGTGTTTTTATACTTGAGTATATTGTGAGATTATCATCAAAAATCAACTATCAATCATGTGACGTAAAGGGAGTGAGGTGATTTGTTTTTATTGACTTCACTTTATAATACCAGCCTTCTGAAGGCATGTTGAGTGATTGACTGGTACCTGTGATGATGTGATTTCAAATATGGAAGGTGGAAGATCCCAATGATCGGAGTGGTTAGCTTCTTGATGTTGAAAAATACCTATTTCCTATCTGTAGATTAGAATATCTCTTTTGCTAACTTAAAACTTAACGCTATTGATTGAAGTTTATAAGAAACATTTAAAAAAACCTTTGGATACAAAAAATATTTATTTTTGTTATATACAAATTGATTTATAGGTCTAAAAATCTATACGTAAAATTGGAATTGCTATTTTCATTCTTCAAGTTGAAGAATTGAGATGACGAAAAGCATGTGATCATTATAGAAGGATTTTGTTTGTATCCTCTTAGGACTAGTTCTGAATGAAGCATTTCACTTTCTAGTACAACTAGCGCAACAAACGCCTCGATAGTATGGAAGGTCACATAAACCTCCAAACTTTAATATCAGCTGACAATCAGCTTTTCCATTATCGTCGAAACACTCCCCCTTTGTTGTTCGATCTAGAGTGAAAACAAGAAAATCATAATCATACAACGTCTAACTTTATTTAATACAAAACAACAAAAATTAACTCCATGAAAATAAATTGTTACTACAATCATGTCCAAAATATTTTTGGAAAACCGCACTCCCTACTCCCCCACTCTTCAATGAGGTATTTTCCAGAATAACTAACAGTATTTTGGGTGGCATATCAACCTAAAATCAACACTAACTGTAGGTGGAGAGGGGGCAGGCTCTGAAGAAGACCTCAAAAGCCGTTTTCCCCAATAATTTATGAACATGGTTGTAGTACTAAGTGAATTTTTTCAAAAACAAATGCCCTATCATGGAAAGGTGATGATATTTTTCTGAAGTTAAATAAATTTTTCCAGCCTTTTTTTCTCTTATCTACAGTACTATTACCCAATTATTTCCAAGGAACATTTTTCTTAAAATATGTTTTGTAAATCGTTTCTCTCTACTTTGATCTTTGTTGATGATAAAATAAGTCAAAAAAATATAAAATACTGACCCGAACTCCTTTTTACTACTACATTAGATGACCCCTCCGTGGTACCAGCAGAATTAAATGCTAAGCATCTATATTTCCCTGTGTCTCCAACAAGCAATCGCTTGAATGTAATTCGATCCTTTCCGACAATGACTCGGTTTCCATCACCGTAAAAGTTATAGGCGTCTCGCATCCATTGGGTTCGAGGACCGGGTGACCCATCAGCTGAACAACGGATAACTAGCCCTTCTCCCTCAATCTTCTCGGCAAATTTCGGGCTGATGGTGACAACCGGTGGTCCTAAAAGTATGAGTTATTCCAAAAATAAAGAATATAAACTTGTATGGACAAACGCATTCTCAACCCCAGAGCTCTTTGAGGTAAACTTCGAAAGAGCTCTGGGGACAAGAATGGGACAAACGTATTGAAGCATAAATAAATCAAGAATTCCTCACATTTACATTATATAACACAAAATACCTGTGACTTTTATGTCCAAACTTTTAGAATCCCCTCCATTTCTGTTAGTAGCTATACAGTTCAGCTCTCCCACGTCTTCAATGCTGGCTGCGAGAATAACTAATCTACTCCCACCATTGATCTCCACCGTACGAAATCTTGTGCTTTTAATCTCATCTCCATGTAATGTCCATTTGATGTCAGGTTTTGGATCACCTGTTGCTATGCAATCGTAATCTTCGTTGTCCTTTTCGTGCAAGAGAACTATGATGTAAAAATAAAGTCAAAATCTGACATGTTAAACGAGTACAGATCTTCTCCACCACCCTCGTCCCCATAATTTTTTGCCATTTTGATATGAGAAAAAACGGCGAAAAAAATATTTTTGCCATCTTCTCTCTTATGATAAAAGTAAAATACCTTGGGGACGAGGGTGTTTTACCACATGATTGTAAAAGTCACTTCATCCCCGATGAAATGTTCCCCAATCAAGTAAAACGTATAGTTTGGAAAAAATAATAAAGTGCTTTTACCATTTCCAACTAAAGATACAATTCTAGCTGCATATTCCCTTCGAGTCGTGGTCGTACTTGCTACAGTTGTTGTAGTTGTCGTTGTTGTTGAAGTAGTTGTAGCTTCTAGCTGACCAACGCCTGCGACTGAAAATAAAAGAATTGTGAATTAAGAAAATGCCTTAAAAAAAATCTGACGTACAAGCACACGTGCTTATAAGCAGCTAGTCGTCAATTCGTGGAAAAATGGATGACTAATTTAGTTTTTTAGTTTTTTTTAAAAAAAGAGGCGGTTAGTATGAAATATTCAAGCTGGATCCATAGAGGAACAGACTCTGGCGGCTATAGGAAGTGTCAATGTATATCTTTAAGTAAAAGGCGTGTGTAAAAGGGGAATAGTCTAAGAGAATATTGACCGCTTGTATCGTCATACTCTTTAACATCTCTTTTTATTTCGAAAAATTGCTTAAGCCTACTTTCATGTTTACGAACGAGATAGTCACCAACGTAACTTCTTATAAGCGGATTTTTTTGCCATGCTTGAGTTTGCTCTAGTTGGCACGAAGTACAAAGCTTAGTGAAACTTTAGCTCCTTATAAGCTTGCCTTTATTAGCTGATATTAGTTGTATTCTGAGTGATTTTACATTGTTGCAGCTTTTAAATTTTTATTAAATCCTGAAAAAACAGATGTTACCATTTCTCTCATGATACAAATCAAATTTTTTTTACCTTCTCCACATGACGTAATCTTGCACAATCTGACAGCGGTAGGTCGTTGAAGCTTCTTACAAACTTTCTCTGTGTAATCAATTTCTCTGTCACCATAACATTGGACCTTTCGAATTTGGAAACCCATTCCACAGGATTGAGAACACTGTAGTGAAAATAAATAAGTAAATGTTTTATGTTATAAATGAGGAGGCGTTACTGAACGTTACACATCCTGGAGGTGTTTGGGTTTTGATAGCTAATAGAGAACAAAAATCACCTGAGACCATTTAGAAACAAAATAATTCGTGTGACACGGCTTCTTGTTCAAGCATCTTCGCATATTAATTGGCTTCTTTTCAACAACACAACTACTTTCATTAACAATAGTCAATTTCTTGTCATGAGGCGCCATAACCGCACAAACTGTCATTCTCATTTGCATGCCATATCCACATCGAGCCGTACACTGAAAAAAATAACGGAATATTTCCAAGCAAAGTAATATTTGCACAACAAACCTAATGGCCAACAACCCTCCTTTCAGTTTTAATGAATTCAAATTTGTCTTACATCTGAACTTTTTTTATCTTAGCCCTTTCAGTGCAAGTTTTTTGACAGCTAGTCTCCCACAGTGAAAATTAGTATTTCTTCCCAATATATTCATTGCAAACATCTTAAAGGTATTGATGCTAATGAAACCTTCAAAAAAGTCAAAAAACATTTTGACATAAAAAAAAAAAAGTTTCTTTGACGGCATCACCTGGCGACGTGATTGAAAATATTTCGAAAAAAAAATGAGTAAAGTAGTGGTCTAACTCACCTTACTCCATTCGGTGGCATGCCACGTGGGTTTACAAGGTCCTAACACCTGACATTGTTCGAATGATGTAGGTTCTTCATTCTTGTTACAATATTCAGCAGGAACCTCAATACCTTCACTATTGCGACAGATGACAGTACGACTGCGTATACCAGATCCGCACTGAGAGTTGCACTGTAAACATAAAACGGCTATAAAGTTATCTGTGCACCAAAACACACCCGATAAAAAAGGATCTGGTAACGAAATATTGAAATACGTACTTCACTCCATTTCTCCGCCTCCCATGTCGCTCCACATGGTGCATTAAAACACGATCTTTTTGCGATGGGTTTTCTTTCAATCGAGCATTGCTTTTCTTCCACAGAATTTTCCTTCACGGTGTCCATACAGTGAATTTTTCTTGTCTGCACTCCTTCGCCGCAGGTTTTTGAGCACTAAATTTGTAAAGTGAAAAATGGAACAATAAAATACACACTTAGCGCTTGCATCTTTTTGCCTATCACAGAATTGCTAAAGTCACAAGGGCTTACCTCAAAAAATGCAAACATCCAAAAAGTGTATACAGTTTAAAAATATTTTCAGCTAATAACAATTTTTTTATTAAACTTTTGGAGAATTAAATACAGCATACATACTTGTGTCCATTTCATTTCTAACCATTGTGGACAGTTTTGTTGTACGACACACTGGTCCACGGTGATGGGCGCAGAACCTGGACAATCTCCGAAATCCAACATGCGAATATTTCCATCTTTAATAGTTTCAACACAATGAACACGTCGGGTATGAATGCCAACTCCGCACGTTTTAGAGCACGGACTCCATTGACTAATATACCACCTAAAGAAATTAAAATAAATAACGCATAAATGTGCTGGATGTCTTTCCATGCGGAAAACGTTTCGGCTAAGGCAGTATCCCTTTCCATTTATGCAGGTTTTTGTAGGATTAACTTCCCCATATTTTTATCCCTATCGGCTAACCCTTTCCGGCTTGTTCATTCATACAAAGAACGCCCCTGAGCCAACATTATCAACAGGACAAAATGCCCTGGGAACGATGCTGCTCCAGTCGCGTATCAATTGCTTGAAATTTTGGGTACGCCGCATTTATTTGAAGTACTAACGTTTAGGATCGCTAATAATTAGGATAATTAGGGATAATTGCTAAAACATATTGACGTATTTAACATATTGAAACGTTGATTTGTTCCTTTAAAAATTAAATATGCGCGGTTACATAAAACCTTTTGTTGCCAAGCAACAACTAGAAGCGTCTTTAAAAATTGATCTGGGAAGAAGTTTGTTTATACCTTGGTGGACATGCCTGTGTGTTGCACTCTTCTTCTGTGTGTGGTTTTTGTTCTTTCTTACAGTTGAAATCTTTTACTTTCTCTTGAGTGTTTTTCTTAGCACAATATGCAGTCCGAATGCGTTTTCCTGGAAAAAAGAAAGTCAAGTAACAATATCGAAACGATAAAACACGTGCTCATATAAGTAAAGTTTACTTGGCCTGGAGACGAGGTTGCCTTTAGATCCATCTTTTTTTAAAACTTAGAAAGAAAGAGAAGTGTTCGAAGTATCGTCCCGCAGGTTCATTAAAGAACACAAATATTACAACACCTATCTCGTCTCCAGAGTTTCTCTTTCGTTTAGCCACAAATCAAAAAGCGAAATAGAAGCCTGCAACATCCAGCTCGTATGCAAAGGTTGTTAAAGACAACATTCGGTTAACCTTTCCTAAAACTTCACCAATCAGGAAAAGACAGACTTTCTTATCAACACGATTTTTTAAATATTACCTGTGGCGCATTTTTTACTGCACTCGCTCCATGCCTCGACCACCCAGTTATACTCAGCAACTTTGTTGACCACTCCTTTATATGTTGTTGGCACATAATATTCGTAGGTTATCAAGTTATCGGAAGGCTTCATAGCGTATAACTAAAAGAAAACAATTTGTATATGAAAACTAATGCCTACATTTACCGGCGGGGAGGAGAGTGCACTCGAAATATTGGGAATTGCACTTCAAATTGGGATATTAGCTTATTGGCCAATCACGTTCGAGTTATTTTCCTATGCACATTTCAGGCAACGTGTATGCAAAAATATACCTCGTCAGCATAACTACACAATGTTTACTCTTTTGCAAATCCACGAAAACATTGAAAGTTTCTTGTGTTTGGAAGGTGAATCTACCTCGTCCCCAGGGTCTTTATCAATAAGGCAAAATGCCCTGGGAGCAAGGTTGGGAGGTGAATCACATATTACTATACTCACATCAAGCTTGAGGGAAAGATCAATTGGTCCATCGATTGTTAGATGATTATTTTTTCGTGTTCGTTCGTATACTAGCGTACTTCCATCGTGTTTTGTCGTGCGAGAATGGACGAATATGTAATCACCGTTTAGAATACTTTTACCATTGCTTAGAAGCGCTGAAACGAAACGTTACGAAATTATCTATTACCCGGTATGACAGTACCGATAAGTTTAACAGCTTTTTTTGAATTCGTCTTGGAGGTAACGCCCTAAAATTTTCTTGGTCACCAATCCCTTTAAATATTTTTCCCAATGTTACGTTACTGCCTAGTTGTTTCGATTCGATCTTTTCTAATTTTAATAGTATTCTTGTTGTAATGCAACTTATCAATCTCGACCGAGGTTAGCAACTTCTATTTATTTTGGTTAAAATAGGAAACGTCTGGTTTGGGACTTTCTGACGGTTTAAACTTTTTAAGATTCAATCAACCGTGGTAATATTTTGACGCTGGGTTTTTCCATGTTGTCTCTGGTATGAGAGTTAACTTGGAGAAGATAAACAAAGTGGACTGAACCTATATATATATAGGAAATCGAAGTACAGAAGAAGAATGCATGGGAGGCATAGACTTACCAATATAATTTGTTGGTACTCCATTTTCACGAATTTTGATATTTGTAGCACCGCTCGGTATGGTTGTTATATCAACGTAACCTAAAAACAAAATACAAGTGGATCTGATGATTTCTGATGATGTCATCATAAGGCAACATGTTAGCGTTTTACTGTGTTCTGAATTTACTGTTCAATGAATCTTGCCAACCACATTTATTTCCAATTTTTAAAAGGAGACCCAAAAAATTGAAACTGCAACTGTACACACACGTCCGAAAAAACACTTCTAAATGGAACTAAATTTTTTGCACTCATATATATAAAATTTACGAAAACACTCACCGTATGAACTCTTTGGTAGTTTAAATTCACCTTGGATGAGTTTACATGTCGAGTTATCTCCGTTACAAATACCGCAGTTATCAATACGTGCATTGGAGTACAACTGCATGTCACATCCTACTGGTAAACATGTACCGTTGACACAGACATCAAACGTATGCTCGTTACATCGCGTACCATCCGTTACTTTGTCTTGAAATGTGACGTAAAAGAACTTGTTTTTCGGCATGCACTTTAATTCGCACTCTCCTGCGTCGTGTCTAAATCCAACCCACTTATAGTATTTTCCTTTGTGTATTTTTTTGTCATATTGAGAGCATTGCACTGTGCGAAAATCAACTGCATCGTCTGGACAGTCCTACAACAACAAAAATATTGTGTGAGTTAATCCAGGTTGTGAATATTATTATTATTATTATTGAAATTATTTACCGAGGATAGCCTTTTCAGTTTCTATTGGTACTGCTATCAACAAGGGCCCTGCGAAGGGGATTTTAGTGCATTTAAAGACACTATTTAAGCTACGAAAGTTGTGCAAGCACAACAATCGCCGTTACAACAACTAAACAAAAGATATTAATCCTATTCTTATGCTGAGCGCTAAGCAGAAAGGATAGATTTCTCTAACATGACTCGACCGAGGTTCGAAACCAAGAACCCCCGCACTGAAAGCAAACGCTCTACCACAAGTCTATTATTCAGTTAAACCTTGGAGGAAATTCTTTCCTCCAAGGTTAAACAGATGTGTTAAATGTGTTGTTAAAAATATGTTGATATAATAAAGCTCGTTAGACAAAGAAAAAGTAGGAAATAAAATGCTTGAGGACGAGGTTGACGAGTACTATATTAAAAACCACCTACTTGTATATTACACATTTCATATTTAGCACTCTCTCCTACGCAGTTCGCCACTGTTTCGTTGCTATGGGAAAAAAACACAGGCATGAGAACGAACGAACAAATATATATCAGCAAACGAATACAAGCTATAACAGGAATGAAAAATGGCCTTACTTTAATGTCAAACATTCTCTGTGCTGAGCTGTTATGCCTCCACCACATGTACGAGAACAATCTGACCAATTACCCCATTCTCCCCAATACGCCAGAAGCTGCGTAGTATTGTTCTAAACAGAAATTTGTTAACAATTAAGTGCTAGCAATGACTGGTATTCATTCGCCTTATCTGCTAGTAAGATGAAGTCTTTATTTTTATGTTGGATGAAGTAAATTATTCTTACCTGAGCAGCAACGATGGAGAACAATCCAACAACCCCTGTTACGGCAAGAAACCTGGAAAATATATATATATATATGAAAATAAATCCCAGTTATTTTCTCTAATTTTTGTTCTTAAAAAGGATTGGACTAGCAATAAAACAACCTGAGTTGTGTAAGGAAGTCACCAAGAAATTGAATTGACCTATCGGGTCAAACAAAAACAAGCTTAAATTTTTCCATTCAAGCGCTTTTTTAATACCCAGACTGCGCTGTATGAAAGCCGGTAATTTTAGTATCAAAACTAGTCTTTAATACTAATTTCATGAATTAGACTGTTTGCCATGGTAACGGCTGATACCAGCAAAAAACTGCTTAAAGTATAAAAAACTAGTCGAAACAGATATGTTGATACCTGTTTCGACAGACTGAGACGTAAAATACGTTTTTATTCTGCATTTTTTTGACGTTTTTATTCTGCATTTTTTTACGTTTTTATTATAATGAAACCTCTTTATAGCGGACACCATCGGGAACCCCAAAAAAGTGTCCGCTAGAGAACGATGTTCGTTACATTGCAGTTCACAAATTGGCTTAAATTGTTCAAAATGGTACTTATGGGTGTTAGTGCGCAGTGCAACAGGCCTTAAAGTGTATCGAAAAGTTCATTCTGAAATAAAATTTAAAGACTCATATGGTAAGCATGTAATCCTCTATTTCCAAAAGTAAAACAGATTCAAGATATTCCTGTAAGTTTTCATTTTTATATTCCTAAAAAAGACAAATACCAGCTAAAAGTTGAAATAACAAAGAAAAAACCCTAGGCGAAATTGTAAAAGATTGTCTAAAGGGAAATGTTATATAATTTCTTTCAAAAATTGTTCTAAAAGCCATTGTTAGGCTTGTCCGCTTTAGAAAGATCCATTCTAGATGTAATTTGGGATCTCTAAATGACGTCCCCTATACAGAGATGTCTGTTAAAGAGTGCCGGTGCATAGAGATTTTGTTTTGAGAGTTTTGGGATAAAGTATCAGCTGTGGAGAAGTGTCCGTTATAATGGATTCCCGCCAGAAGTAGGTTTTACTGTATGGGGCGTTAGGATGGCGGTATATACGGTATATTAGTGCGAATTTGACTGCAAAAGCATAAATAACAACGCTAGTAAGTACCGCCTTAAGAAAGGGCGTAAAATACCAAAAATATTGAAAATGGCGCTTACGGTAGCACTTTACAAGAGAGTTTAACTTCGTGTGTTAAGTGAATTGTATGCAATGTCTATTTACAATCTGTGACGTCATATCTGCTTTATAGAATAAATAAATCATGTCATTATATCCCACTGCTAACATGTTTTTGCGATTATGCGATTGAAAAAATGAATGTTGTGATGCACACGAATGTTCTTATCGCAGACCTAATAATAATTATAATGAATTTCTTACGGGATTGTGTAGTTAAACAACCGTCTTACAAAAAACGCCCTCTCAATAAGACTGAAAAAATGGCAAAAGGGCGGGAAAAATTATTCTCCACCCAAAAGCTCTTTGAGACAAACCTTCAAGGTTTTAATATCAAAGAGCTCTGGGAACGAGAGTGGAAAAAATATCGATTTAGACTAAACTGAAAGATTTTTTGTCGTGACATTTTCAGTGCTGAAAAACCCATTTGACCTTGTCAATTGTATTCATCGATGTTGACAAAAATATTGAGTAAAAGTTCTCCTTTGCGCGGTTTTTCAGAAAATCTCCCAAAGGAATATCAACAATTATAAAAGCTGTGCGTTGGAGGGACTTAATCCGTACATTCCCACCAATTTTGTTAAAAGTGTGCAAAAATGAATATGTAAATACTTTGCTATTTGATCTAAAAAGAATTCACATTCCTTGACTTTGTTTTCAAACTGCTCATAACAACTTCCATTTAAAAAGAAAAATTTCATTCAAAAAACAGACATAACAGACAGGTCAATGTTTTGCATGAAAACGAAAAATGGCGCGAAATAAGAATTCACAAACACGCTAATAGTTTAGATGTTCCACAATTTAAACATCTTAAAAATTAAGGCAAAAGTTCTTTTACACAACAAACGATACTAATATTATTTAGAAAAAGTTTAAATTTTGAAGATTTACCAACAAGCAGTTATTTACACTCTTTTCATATTGGACACACGCACCTTGAACTCGTCAACATTCACTTGTCAACGTTCGTAAATTCCCCAGCATAGGATCTCAGGCTATTTTGCTCAGACCCAAAACCTTGAATCTATATTATATAGCCCATATACGTCTGTCTGTCTTTCTGTCACACAAAATGGTAGCTTAGCTGTGCACGTAGCGAGACGCACGCAATGCGGTATAAAAAGGATGGGGAACCCGTGGATTTTTCCACGGGCTAACGACAAGTTATAGCAATTCTTGCAGACATAGCATCAACAAGATTGTAGTAATTGTGAACAGGGCTTTAGTAAGTGTGAACAGAACTTTATTTTTTTGCAACCACTTAGTTCAGAAGTTACTTTGCTTGTATACAGAATAGTACCAGAGCTATCCTGTAACTCACAATTACGAAAATACATTCAGTGCTGGACTTTGTACATCTTTAATTAACCATACTTAAAAGTCATCTAACCTTACTCAAAAGTTCTTCAAATATCCATGCCAGCATTTTAATAAATACAGACAATTTTACACATTTAAATCGCTTGTTTTTTAAATTCCAAAGATTACTTTTTACTGTTTTATCCTTTTTGTTGATATTTCAAGATAAATGATGATGCCATTTTTGAACAGGGTGATGTCATCATTTTTTTATACTAATTTTCCTTCAATGTGCTAACAAAAATTTGTAATTAGTTTCGCATCAATACGATAAAAAAATTCGTGAAAACTGAGTTAAAATAGAAATTCGCATAAACAAACGTAACGAATAAAAAAAGCACATCACAGAGCACGGTTCCTCTTGGACCATTAAAGGAGTCATTATTTAATGGATTTTCTCATTCCGTTATTTTTAATCCAAACAAACTTTTTTGTTGTCGGATTTCCTTAGGTTTTTAAACATTCATAGTTTTGTTTATTTTCTGACATGGTATGATCCGCCCGGTGAACGGAATCGCCGCTACATTTCCGACCGCCCATTGTAATTTTAATTTCCATGATTCATTTCTCAAGTTTTTTCTTTTTATCTTTTTCGCGCGCAATAAACATCAACAAAAAGTTTTAAATTTTTTTAACGATATAAGTTTTTGAGTAACACTTTTTTGACGATAGAAATGGGTATGTAATTTGAAGAAGCGTTGTATTGGCTTGAAAATAAACGTAGCTCGTTCTTGTGAAATTATGTAACTACTGAAGAAGCTAAAGCACCATTTTTTTTAAAAAAAAAATGCGTTTCCTATCTAAAACGCTTAGGCTATTTTGCTAATCTGCTAATCAAAACCATAAAATCAAACCAATGTATTTGACAGTATATATAATAATAGAAATAATAGAAAAACTATTTTTGTTCATAGATATTGAAATACTTCTTCTCAATGTTTTTCATATAAAAATGGAAACTATATTACAATGAAATTAATTCGAGTCTACTTAGCAAAAAAAATAAAAATCACAAAAGACAACGTTTTGCTAAGTGTTAAAATGATCTATCCTTCTACAACAGACTTCTACAACTTTTAAAACTTAGTCTGCCTGTTCTTGCAAAAAAGATGTTGGGAAAAAGTACTTTTAAATTTTGTTGTTGTGTGTGACGAATACACGTAAACACATCTTGGTAAATAGATAAAGTTATGTTGACATAACGTTAAATATTCAAGGAAAACGTTTTTTTGTGTGTGTGCATGCTTCTTTATAAATTGTTGAAAACGAAGCTACAGAGTTGTTTATCAAACTTCTGTTATTTTCCCATAGTAGATACTTGGAGTGCCAAATACACCCAACGCAAAAGAAAAAACTATGAAACTTGTTCGAAAATTAAAGAAAAGAGGCCATCTTGGAATTAGGAAAAGGCAAAACTACAGAAAAAGACGGAAAATTTGTTGTAGAAAATGTTTATCATGCATTTAATGTCATTCATTCTATAAACAAAAACAAAACGGTCGTTTTGCGCCATTATAAAAACGATAAACAAAGTGATGAAGTAAAACAAACAAGATACCTTTGAAGTATCGCCATTAAACACAAAGTCAAACCAAAGTTGAACCAAAAATGCGAATTATTTTGAGTTCTTTGAGTCGTAACTGCTATACTGTACTAATTATTTTCCTCCGTCCCTTTTAACCAGAAAATTTATCACGAAAAGACAACTAAAATATTATTGTGTTTATGAAAACAATAAATAAACGCTTTTGGAGTGTTTTGAAACTAAATAACAGTTTCAAGTATCGGTTGTGTCATTAAATATTTTCGGATTCGGGCTTTATATAGAAAACTTATTGTGCCCAGATCTTTTTCTCGATAGCAACTTGGCAGAAAAGTACAACTGTAGAAAATAAAATATTTTGATTAAAATAACTGCAATGGCTTAGCCATTACTAAGTCTTTGCCGTCACCGCCGTTTTCGTCGTTGTCATCGTCGTCGTCATTGCCGTCATAATTGTCGTTTTTTTTCTTGTTTTGGTTTTTGTCTCTCAATTTGTCAGCCTTTTTGTTGCTGTTGTTGTTGTTTTTGTTGTATAAGCTGCAAACTTTTGCGCGATATACTATTTTTGATGCGTTTTTTTGAAATAGCTGTTTTGCAGAATTAAAAGATTTGAGAGCATCACTCACGTTCTTGTGTGCTTTTTGAATCTGAATAGCGCTAAAGCTTTCTAATGTATCTGAAGATTAAATACCATGGGAACAATGTTAATGCTGCACTCCACCGAAGAAAATATCTTTGTTTTATAACTGTGAATAAAAGTGGTAAGAAATGAAAAGAAATACACTGGTGAAATAACAACGCTCCATGAGTTGCTTTCTACTATTTTTCTGGTCCCCTTGTTTCCAATTTTTACCCTGGGACAAATTAGCTATCCACAGGTATTTTATTCTTAACTAATCGTTAACCGGTGGAAAAATACACGGGAACTAGCCTGTACATCTCTTCCGCATCAGCATTTCGGGCTTCTATGTTCTCTTGTTAACTGAAGTATTAGAAATGTTCTACAGGGTGTCCGGAATAAAGCTGCAATGTAACAATTTTAGCGCACAGACAGACAGACAGACAGACAGACAGACGAACAGTGCGCATTATAACATAGACTAGTCGTTAACCTGTACAAAATTGATAGAATAGCCCGTTCCTTTAAATTTACAGGAATCTTTCCCGTTTCAACAATGTGAAAATGATATATCGCATTTGCTTTCGTGCACCTGACTTTTTTGTGTACGCACACACGCACAGTAAGATACGGGTATTATTAATAGGCTACTCGTCCACAGGATCGCTCGTCCTTTATCTATCACATTTCGTGTGTCCGTAACAGACAGACAAACAGATAGACGACGGCTGTTATTATAGAGATAGACTTGTCTTTTATCCTGTGGAAAACGGGATAAAAGACAGGACATTCCACAGAAATCCGCCCATCGAAGATATCTCCAACATCCGTATTTTGTGTATCCTTATTCTCCTGTCAGCATCAAGTAATGAACTACAATGTGGAATATAGCTGGGATTTATTAATTTTTCCGGCTAAAGACAGACGACGGATAAATTAACTTCCTTCGTGTTTTAATGAAACAAAAGTTGTTATGTAAATTTACCACTATCTGACACATACATTTTTTTGTTACATTAACCACGATGACCCAATGGTTAATCATATCCGCTAATTTGAGGTTTACTCTTAAACAAAAACATATACAGGAAAGGTAGAGAATTCCATTTGATAATAATTGATGAATAGCAAATAGAAAAATATTAATATGTAATTATTTTTCTGGATACTTATAGCTTGTTACTTCTTCTTACGCCCACTTTGATGGCGTTATTTGCTGCAAAGAGGCGTATGGAGTTATAGATGCCCCGTCAAAATGGTAGACAGGCTGCCTAGTCTTCCATGGTGTTTATATTTGTTAAGTTGATTGTTGTAAAGAAAAAAGAGTTTTTTAAACCATTACGATGACTTCATAACTTGAACTAAGAGCTTATGAAACTTTAGTCTTGATAATCGAAACGCAAAAGCTATATCCTTAGTTGTCAATAACAAAACATACCAGTCTCTATATCCACATATCTAGCACTTCATTCAGAAATATCAAGCATTTTAACATAACTATAATATGACGTAATACCTTTATAACTCAATGATAACAATTATCTATTGATACTCACTACATAAACCACTAAATAAAAGTCTGGCTTTTTCATCAAACCGCCTTCCGATATTTTCATCGGTCATCCCGGATATTTCACAAAAGCCTTAGTTAAACAAATCAAGTTTTTAAATGAGTTGAAATGAAGGAACAAAGCAAAGAAATGTGGAAACCTATAATATGACCCGAAATACGCCGTCATACTTGTAATAGATTCGCGAAAAGTCAGCTAAAGAGGTATGTGTGACGTCATCAAAAGCTGGAAATTTGTTCAAAATGCCACTATCTGAATAAAATTCAATTGCTTTAGTTCTAGAGCGAATTTTTACATTCTGTTTGAAGTTTCAGAAAGCTAAATACAAGTTCTTTAACATATTTTGTAGTTTTTAGATAGACCGTATGAAAAATTGCCAAATAATGCTTGAAGATCCGTCTTTTTCAGATTTTCTGGTAAAATCCGAAAAAATCGGGAAATTGGATTAATCACGTCTCCAAAACATACAAGTAAATTCTACTTGATGAATCAAAGTTGTGTTGTAAGTTTCAAGCTCTAAAGATAATCCTAACAAGAGTTATTATATTTTCCCCATTATAAGGATTTCACAGAGATTGTAGTTTCGACAAATAGCCAATATCAAAACCTCTGAAAGGTATGGGACCGGCATGCAGATTGAATATTGAAACTCAGTAAGTACCATAGCCATGCAACATATTATTAAGGAGTTATTAAAAAAAACCGTCAGCCGGGACCAAATAGAGATAAAACAAAGTTATATAAACAGAAGATTTCCCAGAATTTGGGAGACGTTAGTGAGGCTGGTCACCGATGCTCTATCAAGGAATTCAAAAGTTTAGGGCACAGGGCATTTCCCGTTCACAAGAGACCGATATGCATGTTACAAGACCCTTCAGTCATAGTCACAACGGTTTTTTGTGACTATGAATGAAATAAAGTATTAAATACTTTCATTTTGAAGCATCCCCTTTTATGTTTTATGGTGTATCCACTATAATCAATGTGTTAACGAGGTCAGAAAACAGTATCTTAGGCACCGGAAGTCAGATTGTGTTAAATAGTTACAATATGTTTTCTATTAGATCAAGTCGTTCAAGAATCAAAGTCGTTCTCATAGCTTTTTTCCGATTTTCGATATGGGTATGACGCTAGCTACATCTTAGAAAAAAATATATTTTTTGGAACGAAATTGCCCTAAACAGTTTGGTTTTAATGTTGGATATGGTGTAACTAGGAGAATAAAAATATGGTGTAATGACAGATTAAATGTGTGTTTTGTAATTCTGTCTAAAATGATTTCATTTTTAAAAATCTACCAGGGCTATTCAATGATTAAATCTCATAACTAAAACACGAGGAAGGAGCTTAATATGACGCTTATTGGTGAAGAATATCT
The DNA here is from genome assembly GCF_029227915.1 of Hydractinia symbiolongicarpus. Taxonomy (NCBI): domain Eukaryota; kingdom Metazoa; phylum Cnidaria; class Hydrozoa; order Anthoathecata; family Hydractiniidae; genus Hydractinia; species Hydractinia symbiolongicarpus. The sequence goes on from NC_079883.1 coordinate 22,444,613, forward strand.
CTTTTGTTATAAATAAGCATGAATAATATAACATATTGTATTAACCTGCACATCGATTTATCTAGGTGTACACTTCCCTTAATGTGAACACAAACTAAGCGCGCAAAAAAAGAGGATTGGTAACGCAGAAAACAGTTATTTTTGTGTAAACTTTTGGAGTTCTTTAAAAAAAGAAAGAACGCTTGTAGCCTTTGTATTTAGTATTTTGGATAGACAATTGGATAAATGGTATAGAAGTTAATATTTCTATAGTATTAGATAGCTAAAAACCCCTTCAGAAATTGAGTAAAAAGGAGGACGGAATGTTAAAATTGATAGCCGCAAGTAATTGAGAAAGTGCAGTGCAGTGCATTTTCCACATGATATACTTGACTATTTGACGGAAGGGTACAGACAGAACTCAGCGTTTGCGAATTTTTGATGTGGAGTGGATAATTGGAGTGAACCAAATGGAAATTCAACAGTTCATGGCAAAGGCATGTCCATTTAACAAAATATTGTTTCATATTATTTTGATGTATTGTTAACTTTGAAGAAACGAAAGTTAGCTGTAAAACTTGAAAAATACAACTAACTGCAGGTAGAATGCCTCTGATTATTGGTGAAATAACATCGTTGCCACCTCCAAGACTTTTCTAAAATTTTATTAGTGCCAAAATTTGTTGTTGCTAGATCTTATTGTTAGACGTTATTGTTAGATGTTATTGTTAGATGCTGTTGTTAGATGTTGTTGTTATTTGTTGTTGTTAGATGTTGTTGTTAGATGTTGTTGTTAGATGTTGTTGTTAGATGTTACTGTTATAAGTTGTTGTTAGATGTTGTTGTTAAATGTTATTGTTAGATGTTATTGTTAAATGTTATTGTTAGATGTTATTGTTAGATGTTGTTGTTAGATGTTGTTGTTGATGTTGTTGTTGTTGTTGTTGTTAGATGTTGTTGTTAGATGTTACTGTTATAAGTTATTGTTAGATGCTGTTGTTAGATGTTGTTGTTAGATGTTATTGTTAAATGTTATTGTTAGATGTTATTGTTAGATGTTGTTGTTAGATGTTGTTGTTGATGTTGTTGTTGTTGTTGTTGTTAGATGTTGTTGTTAGATGTTACTGTTATAAGTTATTGTTAGATGCTGTTGTTAAATGTTATTGTTAGATGTTATTGTTAAATGTTATTGTTAGATGTTATTGTTAGATGTTGTTGTTAGATGTTGTTGTTGATGTTGTTGTTGTTGTTGTTGTTAGATGTTGTTGTTAGATGTTACTGTTATAAGTTGTTGTTAGATGTTGTTGTTAAATGTTATTGTTAGATGTTATTGTTAAATGTTATTGTTAGATGTTATTGTTAGATGTTGTTGTTAGATGTTGTTGTTGATGTTGTTGTTGTTGTTGTTGTTGTTGTTGTTGTTAGATGTTGTTGTTAGATGTTACTGTTATAAGTTATTGTTAGATGTTGTTGTTAGATGTTGTTGTTAGATGTTGTTGTTAGATGTTGTTGTTAGTTGTTATTGTTAGATGTTGTTGTTAGATGTTGTTGTTAGATGTTATTGCTAGATGTTATTGTTAGATGTTATTGTTAGATGCTGTTGTTAGATGTTGTTGTTAAATGTTATTGTTAGATGTTATTGTTAGATGTTGTTGTTAGATGTTGTTGTTGATGTTGTTGTTGTTGTTGTAGAACGGCTGTGATATTTTGGAAAAGTCATCAGTCCATGCAAAATTTCACCGAAATTCGAACGTTGAAACAAACGATGAAATTGCACAAAGTCAGACAGCCAGTATTAGTATAGAGAGGAATTGAGAAAGACACCTTTCCCGAATTTGTTTTCTTTGAACAGAATGAATGTTATTTTTTTAAATTCCTAACTTGAAACTTGATATAATGTGAGACCTTTAGATTCATACAGCAAACAAACCACCTGTTAAAACAGTTTTCTAATTTTATACTAATTGACCTCACAGAAGGTTATTAGTGGAAAATTAGAAAGATTTTAACCGTAACATTAATACCACCAAAACAGCATTTTCACATGTCGGATTAAGTTGAAGATTTATACACACACCAATTCAATGATGCCAAATATGATCTTAAAGTCAAAACAACATTATTCGGGAAACGTGTATTGTGGAACATTAATACACTACATAACAAAAACAACTCCTATTTAGAAATGTTAATCACGTACTAACTATATTAAAAACCTGAACTTATTATGCTCAATAAAAGGTTAAAATAAAGGTTAAAAGACTAAGGACATATCAAAAGGTATTTTAACAATTTCTAGAGAACTTAACACCAATACTGTTAAATAAAGGCTTTATCTCACATAAAAACCCTGGGTGCTTCAAAACTTTAAGCAAGCTCTTTAGTGATAATTCTATTCATTCTTACTTTTAACACATTCACGTATACAATACAAAATTATTAATGTGATAATGGCACTCCATATCCACTGTCCAACATGTCCAACATATGCCAAAATCAACATTATTGTTTTCGTGTCACCAGTCATTTCTATGTCTCCAAAATCTTCAATCTCGATTTTATTAAACCAGTGAAAACCTGCCAATATAGCTGAAATTGGTGTGTAGATCATGCAACCAAGAACAAAGCATAAAGGAGACAGAAATATTCCAATACAGAATCCTTCCCATGATTTGTATGTTATAGCCCAAATATCAATGATTGACTGGAGAGGAAGGTTAAAAACAAAAATAACGTGTAATAACATATCTAATTTTTGATCATGCCAATCTATGATTCCTCTGTATTTCAGTAGGTATGATTCGGATATCAAAAGTGGTAACTCCACAAATAAAGCAATTGGTATCCAAAGAAATGGTATTGTCTCCTTGCCTTTAAAAATGCGTTTAGTCTGTATAATAAAGAAAGTTATGGAAACGATTATTTCGATTCCGTAAAATCCTGAAAAGGCGTAGAAGGAAGATTGAAAACCATCCACATTGACTGTTGCATTGAACGTTTTGTTGTCGCGATGGAGAATTAAGGTGGAATTTTCTTGGTACGTTTTTAGATCTTGGTGATTGTTATAAACAGTTAATGATTCACAAAGCATTTCCAAAATAATTACCAGTATTTTTAAAACCAGTGAAAAATATTTGCAGCATGCGAAGTTTTCTGCCCCTTCAACTGCTGATGCACTAACACCAAACACATCAGCAAAATCTGCAATACCCATGATTCCAATGAAACTTTAGTGTCAATACCAGTATATAACCAATGTTATGGTTGTTGTTTTAGTATATGGAGTACAAATTACTTTCTATAACAGAAAAATTTTAATTATACAATATGATACACAAAGGTATTGATTGATTCTTAATAAATAAATTACATGAGAGCATAAAGGTATTGTAACCAGCGGGTTTAGAAAGGTTTCGCCTCTGATATTATTACGTTTCGGTGGTGTATTTAAATTTAGAAAGAAAACTAACATGTAAATAAAGTTAAATGTCTTCGTATATTTGTTTCATGAAGGGCTGTACCAGCCAAGGGAGGAGGGAAAATGTTGGTCAATCATGGTTGATATGGGGAAGTTTTTGTTTACTTTCTTTATTTGCAGTTAATTGTTCCACATAAATGATCTTGGATTGATTTCAGGGCTCTCCGTCATGGTTGATATCTCACTTTCTTATTCAAGATTTATTGCTTCCGTAATAGATTTAATGATTTACCACAAGGCATTTTTATGCCCAATTGTTCTGATGAATAATATCGTTATGGAGAACGTCTTTAAAATAATTATCTTTTTGCTGTTTTCCCAACCTTATAGAGTAGTGACTCTAAATTTGATGTTAAGCTTCCTTCTTTCATTAAATATCTCTGTAGATCTGTGGTTTGCCGAAGTGTGCTTAGTTTAGTGCTTAGATAACCAAATAACACTATGAAACTTGGTAGCGACTTTCCTTTAATTTATCCAATCGCAATATCATCATTATCTTTCTTTTATAGCAATAAATAAATAAATAAATCCAAACATGAGACACATCGTAAAAATGTGTGTCTGCTTTACCTGAGTGCAATTGGAGATGTGTTGTTTCATTGTCACTTTTAGTCAGATTGATGAAATGATTCAAACATTGAAACAACCTCGTCCCGAGAGCTCTTTATCTTTCACAAGCACTGTGCTTACTCTTCGTCAAATATACAAAACGAGACAATTTTTAAGTGAAATTCGAGTGTAACTCTTTTATTATATAAGACATTTCGTTTTAAGAAGACTAATCACTTTCTGCAACAATACAATGAATATCTCCTTCTGATCAATATCGTAATTTTCTCATATTTATCCAACAAATGCCCTGAATATCCCGTAATGCTCTGATAAAAACTCTGAATACTCATTTAATTTTTTTATATTAACTAACACAATTTGATGATTTCAGTAGAGGGAAATATAAGAAGGAAGAGAGCACATTCGTTCTAAACAAATGGATATTTTGATCTGAGAAAGTGACTAATTATATGCATTGGAGACTAAAAACTTCTCCCACTATTAATTTTACCCGCTTAACCTAAATCCTGTTTCCCCCGATAAAAGTGGTAATTATTTCTTCCCGCAACTTTTTGTCCTACTATGTACTGTTTTACAATTTCATTATCTATAATTGCACTTCTTTATATCTTAGACTGAAGAATTTATTTTCGAACTCGTATTCAAGAAGCTTGTCCTCCAAAGGTATTTCTCTTCAGCTGAAACATTTTTCATCGTAAAAATTCTAGCATTCACCTCCTTAACGAACATCAAAAACCCTGTACGTTATTACCTCGTTCAACTTTCAGTTAAATTTCCATATGTGATACATCACATAACTTCAAAACCAAATTCCAACGACAGGAACCGTTCTTCAGATGATTAGAGACATATATCTACTTCACAGAATTTTAACTCCTAATTATAACCAAGGTTGTTATATAACAGCCCACTCAGTTTTATCACCGTTGTTGTTGTTGTTTTGTATACCTTGAACTACATTTTTACACAATTATATCTAATGGGTACTTCTACCTAATCGGTTCTCTCAACCCTGGAGCAGCTACCCAGCTTATACTAAATTTCATGACGCTATTTTTTATACTAATTCGTGCCTGTTTATCTTTAGCTAATACTAAAAGAATATTCAGCGTTCATATATTTATTACAGGTTTATCATTTCTTGAATATTGTAGTTTAGTAGGCGACGTTTCAGGAGATCCTCCTTTCATCATTAGGTAAAATAAAATGATGATGAACATCTGTTTGTATAATTGCAGAAGATTAAAATTTAAAAGAATTGAATAATTAGTTAACTAACCAATCAGGAAGTTAACCAATCAAGAAATTAATTGCGGTACAGGCGTGGGTGAAAATGACTACTTCTTTCGCAGAACTTGTTAACAAGACTGGGGAAGTTGATATGAGATTCTGTTTATGTGTTTGTCACGTTCTACACTGTTGATTGTTTCCTTTTTTCTCCTAGCCGTTGTTCGAAATTCTTTCTGGGTTATTTTCTTTTCATCCGAGTTGAACTGATGACTTCTGCTCAAACTGTGGCCCGCAATTTCCGTTTTCTTCGCATCTCCCTTGCTCACAGCGAGCATATGTTCTTGAACTCGCTGCTTAAATTTTGTCTGTGTATACAACGTCACAATCACAGCGTTTTTATTCATTATCGTTGTGAGAGATTGTAGGTTGTAAAAGAACAACTATCTCTAATGGGTCATACTATTTCTACAACAGCCTGGTTCACAAAATAACTCAGACAACGAGTATATTATATAGGATATACCGCAATGTGCAGATCTATCATAGTTCTAGCAAAGATACAGATGAAGTACTGCTTATCGCGCAGTACAAGGTACACACATTTTCATACATTGTGTACGAGGATTCAGTGCGATAACTAGTTGTATCTTAAGACTTTAAAAGGAAACAATTTCTTAAAAAACCATGTCATTGTTGTCCGGTATCTTACAAACCACTTTAAACTAAACGTTCAATCTCACCCTACAGATGAGATTTTAAATAACAAATGCAACTTAGTCGCCACTGTTAACCACTTAGGTACATTAAAAGCCGGCCATTACTGGGCTTTTAGTAAAGGTCAACAAAACACTTGTCTACCTCTTACAAATAATTCTACATGCTATATTTTATTCTTAACTTGCCACAAAAAATAATGTGGGAGGGACTCCATTTCCATAATTAACCAGCTTACTCCATAGTCAGTCCAGCGTGATATGGGAGTTCACCAACTCCTTTTTTTTGAGATCTCGTAAGCTATGGTCTGTGTAAGGCTAAGTGTTGGGTGCCCTTAACACGTGCACGGCTACTGTCAGGGTCACAAGTATTGGTGCAAAGATCGTTGCCGTATTCATTCTACCTTTAATCTGTAAGTGTAAAGTCTATCCGTTTAAGGATATTTAGGTTATGATAACTTTTATTCATTTTACGTGCAACTATTTCATTCAGTTTCAATTGCCTAACTGTTTCGTTTTTATCGTTGCGTTGTTTATTATTGTTTTTACGAGTCCTGTTTAATAGTCAATGTACTTTTTAGAGACAATCATTGTAGAAAGGGAGGTTCTATCATACAGGATCTGCAAAATTTGAATCTTTATACTTAATAACCATCTGTGTCAGACAAGTTTTATCATAACACAACAAACCAACTGTTTAGTCAATTCATCATCAATTAAGTAAACCATCCTGCACAGAAATATTGAGGCTATGGCGCTTTTTCAGCCATTTTACAAAGTTGAGAAACATCATCAACTCGCGTGCTGCTTTTTCAAACGTTTAAAAGGCGGTAGTAACTCTTTCACCCATCTCTGCTTTACAGTATAATCTACGTCGGGCCCCACAAAGACGCCGAAACAGTGCTGACGTCAGCAACAATTAGCACATTCTGAGAATTGGAATCTTACCAAATAATCTAAGTCTAAGTCCGCTGTAAACAGTGACAAGTAAACTTTAACAAATTTAAATTGCGGTGGCCTAGTATAAAAATCGCACAAATAACTAGTTGCGGGGAAGACCTCTGCTAGCTTGACTAGATTATCTGTCCACATCGCCGCCCCAATCTAGTGAATAATAAAAATAAATTTAATATAAGATTAATTGGCGCAATTGGTGTTTATAAGAGTTTCCAAAGAAAAATAGTTAGATCTGTAAGCCACAAATCTTCCCGTATGAAATGGCTTTTGTCATATCAACGAGCATTTGCCATGGCTTGTATAATTAATAAATGTTTCTTTAAGACTAAAAATAAAAGTAAATACATCCTGTGCAAAGGTAAATATAGTGAAAAAATATATTAAAAGAAATATTTGTTAACTGACAGTAAAATACTACTTTAAATCTAATTAAAGTAAAATACAACACTTTACAAAAAACACAATTTTGATCAAAAGACGTTACACACAAACTCACAAAAGAAATGACAGATAAAAAAGAATTCGAGATGTGGAGGTTGTCTTGGGCGGCTACTCAGCGCCTTGATCCTGTCATTTTTCACACATAAAAATACTCTTACAATTTATACTCTAAACTAGCTACGGAATATTCGTTGCAAAAAAAGTAACAAAATGCAAGTTGATTCAAATCTATCGAAGCTAATGGTGATTGATACAAAAACCATCTACCATTGAAGTAATAGGCAATGTTCTTGATCACAAAGTCTTCCTAAAAGGCGGTGTATTTTAGTCATCATCCTTCTTACCCATGGTTTTACAAATACAATACAACACTATTATAGAAATAATCGCACTCCAAATCCATTGTCCAATATGTCCAATATTTGCCAAGATTAGCATGATTGTTTTTGTGTCACCGGTGATTTTTACCTCTCCAAAATCTTCAATCTTGATTCTTTCAAACGCGTGAAAGCCTGCCAATATGGCTGAGATTGGTGTGTAGATCATGCAACCAAGAATAAAACACAAAGGAGACAAAAATATTCCAATGGCGAATCCTTTCCATGACTTATCAGTTACACCCCATATATCGATGATGGTTTGAACCGGTAGATTGAAGATAAATACAAGATGCAGCACCATGTCTAATTTCTGATCATGCCAATCAATGATACCTCTGTATTTCAGTAGGTATGATTCTGATATCAAAAGTGGTAGTTCCACAAATAAAGCAATTGGTATCCAAAGAAATGGTATTGACCCTTCGTCATTAAAAATTCTTCTACCTTGGTGGTAAAACAGCGTAATGGAGACAATTATCTCTACTGCGTAAAGAGCTGAGAAGGCATAGAAGGCCGATTGAAATCCGTTTACATTTACTGTTGCGTTGTAAATTGTTATGTCGCCTTTGACAGAAATGAGCGGGTCTTGTTTGTACGTTTTAAGATCTTGATGGTTGTTGTAAACTGTTAAGGTTTCGCAGATAAACTCTAACATAACAACAACGGCTTTTATAACCAGCGAAAGATATTTGCAGGCTGCAAAGTTCTCTGCACCTCCAACAGCTGCTGCGCTAAGACCAAATACGTCGGCTAGATCTGAAAAACCCATGTCATTAATGACGCTACAACATTAGTATATGCACTCCTAATTTAATCGTTTCACGCCGGTGTCTGGCAAAGAAAGAGGATTTTCTCTGTAAACTTTCTCTTTTCATAAGCGAGGTGTCATGCCAGGAAAACAAGCGTATCATTTTATATTGGCTGTGCAAGTAAACATCGGACAAGTGACATTAAGTGTCTTGGAACTTAACTTCTTTTGAATACATAAACGAAGTGAGTGAAGCATTATAAAAACATCTTTGTATTTTTCATCACTTTTTTTTTCCAAGCGACAATGTGACTTTGGTGCAAAAAGATGCTTCTAGTCTGTGATCTAGAAGAATTTTATCCCTAAGTTTTTATATTGCAAAATTGAAAAAAGATGTAGAAACCAGGTCACAGAAGCCTGATCAAGAGGTTTCGTTTTTAAAAGTTTCTTAATGACCAGCTATTAAGCACTTAGGAATTTTTCACACTAAAACGTCACGATTTTCTTTCAGAGGACGTAGAGAGTTTTGGTAATGGAAATATCGTTAAAGAGCTAGGTTTATATAGACCCCGTTATTTAATTATTTTTTAACAGCGTTGTAGCTGAGATTGTGAATAAGATATCCCAAGAATCCCAAGAAAAATGGAAAGAAAAAGCTATGATAATAAAAAAATCTAAGCAGTAGCTAGCTATCAGTTCTAGAACAAAGCTGTTAATACACAAGCCATGCTGTTTTTTGACTCCGTAATGATAATTATAATTTAAGCAAATTTTTATTTCATATAGCGAGCGACAAAATTTCTGTATTAAAAATAACATTAACTCGAACGATTTGGAAAATTCATATAACATAAAGAAGCTGTCAGATAATCTCATGGTATCTATCCTATTTTTTCACTTATTACTAAAACTTTGCGATCAATAATTAGAGTTAGAAGACCTGAATGAGCACGTGTGCGTCGATATAAAAAAAAGCAAAAACAAGCGGTCATAAAAGGGATAAAAATGTTTGTTAGAGGTCAAGCTTACTCAAATAACAAGAAAACATGCTGCTATCCACGTGTTTTCTTTATGCAGTTGGTTTTGATGCCGTGTAAAAAAGTCACAAAACGTTTCATTGATTGACAAACCAACTTGAGCCTCGTCAGATTGTTGGGTTAGTTGCTTCATTGATTCATTAAAATTAAAGATTTTGTAATCCCTATGCTACGATTTGTAATCCCCTTTGCCTTGGTTTTAAACCCATAGTCTTTATTCGTAATCCGTGTCCCGACTTTCAATCCTTTTTGCCATTTATTTAATCCCTCTTTTTATTTTTTACATTTTTTTACCTGTTTAAATTAAAAAATGTTTGAACTGGACATAAAAAAATATCTCTGCTGTACTTCATTAATGTTTATAGAATCTCTTTAAGCATTGCAAAGATTTGAGTAATAAAAAAAATCGACGGCAGGAAATAAAGGAATACAAATTAAGGCTGGGATTACAAATCAGAGTCATACGGATTACATGTCAGGGCAGGGATTACAAATTGGGGGGAAATATATTTCAAATCGAGACAAGGATTAACAAACAGGCAGGGGTTAGGTAAGTAATTGTTTCGTGTCTTTCGGGCGGAAACACAGATTAATGAGCACTGGTCCGGCTTGATCTGATGCGGATGTTTTAAAAAAATCGACGTTTGCTATAGAAAATAAACATTATAAATCGTTACAGGTACGAAACTTTAACAGATCAATAAATACAAGCTTTTGTTTCTGTTGTTATTTTCATTATAATTGAACCAATGTCAAATTAACGTAAATGAAACATAAAAAAAAGATCCGTAAAGTTGTTAAAAAACGAATACTGAGAAATACGGCAAGAATTGTTGAACTGGACGCGTAAACTGTGGCCTTTATACATCTTACAAATTTACTTGCAAAAGAACTTATATACTGTTGGCTGTCGCTACGTGTAACGGGCCTTTAAAAAAAGTCAAAATTACTCGAAAAAGAAAAAAGTTTTCCTTCAAATCAAATCATTATTTCCTATCACAAAGCACTTAAATACACTGTTTTTGTTAAAATATTTTTCAAGTTTGTCCATGGTACTCTAATGCCACCTTATTCATCATTTTCCATGCATTTCCACACGCAATAAAGAATTGTCATTGTAATTATAAATGATCAAATCCATTGTCTAATATGTCCAACATTCGCCAATATTAGCATAATTACCTCCGTGTCACCACTCATTTCTATGTCTCCGAAATCTTCAAGTTTGATTCTTTTAAACCCATGAAAGCCTGCAAGTATAATTGAGATTGGTGTATAGATCATGCAACCAAGAATGAAGCAAAAGGGAGACAGAAATATTCCAATGCAGAGTCCTTTCATTGATTTATCGGCTACACTCCATATATCCATGATTGTTTGCAGAGGAAGATTAAAATGAATATGACATGCAATAACATGTCTAACTTTTGATCATGCCAATCAATGATACCTCTGTATTTCAGTAGGTATGATTCGGATATCAAAAGTGGTAGTTCCACAAATAAAGCAATTGGTATCCAAAGAAATGGTATTGTTATCTTTCCCTTCCAAATTCTATTAGCTTGTATGCAAAAAAGAATTATGGAAACGATTATTTCGATTCCATAGAAAGCTGAAAAGGCGTAGAAGGAAGATTGAAAACCATCCACATTAACTGTTGCATTGAACTTTTTGTTGTCGCGATGGAGAATTAAGGTGAAATTTTCTTGGTACGTTTTTAGATCTTGGTGATTGTTATAAACGGTCAATGATTCGCAAATGATTTCCAAAATAGTTACCAGTGTTTTTAAAACGTGCGTCCGTCCGTCTGTCTGTCACGCAAAATGGTAGCTTAGCTGTGCAGGTAGCGAGACGCATGCAATGCGATAGGACGGGCGAACCCGTGGTTTTTTCCACGGGCTAACGACTAGTGTTTAAAAATGGCTAAGCTGCAGTTTTATTTTGGACTTACATGCAAACAGGCGGGCAAAGGTGCATGGAATAGCGATATGGGAAATATATTAACCACGGGCGAAATCCTGTTAAAACACGAGTTCACAGTTTCAGCTAACCATATTGTTTAAATAGATTTTTCTTTTGTTAAAGGACGTAAACTGTTATGAATTAAGAAGGCTCTGAAAAGTGAAATAATTTTTTTGTAAAAATTTTTGAAAAAAAGAAGTTCCAATTCCTTTACACATGTTTTAATTAGGGTTACTGGCAATAACATACTAAATTTTCATGCCGTGAAACTAATTAATTTTCGGGAAATGAGAAATACTCATAATGCCTATGGTCAAAGCGTTATTAAATTCAGTTTAAAGACCAGTGCAATGACACTGTGCATACACATTAAACAGCGCACCTAATAACGAGTCCTTTTTCTAGGTGTTGATATCAATCATTTCTTAAAAACGTAGCCGATCTCAACGAGAATATCCGAATGTTAAACAAGGAGAGAGAGAGCATTGAACACTCTCCAATATAAGACAGAAGCATTCCAGCCTTTCGTTCAATTTAATATAAAGGATTCTACATAAATTCATTCTACATAAATGTGGATTAGCATCAGTTAATTAAATAATGAAATCAAAATCAGAAAATTTAAAACGAAATGAAAAGATTTTAAAGTACATTAGGCTATAAAAGCAAGAAGTATATAATACAAAAAAAATCCATGTGAATTTTTTGTAGGCTAATAATACTGTTTTATATTAAGATGTGTGGTGCTTTGAAAAAAAAACAAAGTGAACTGGTCGTCGCCTTTAAATAAAAAAATATTTCAAAAATCTTTGTATAAATACTTGATAAAATACTATTTTAACAAAAAACAACAACAAATAAACAAACAAACAAACAAACAAACAAAAAGTCTCGTCATGTCTGATGAAAACTTACGAAAAATTAATGTTTAGGCTTTTCGCATCGCCCGCTTTTATTTGTAAATATTTTTGAAAAGAATTTCTTGAGAAGCAAATAACTGAGGGAATTGTTTCTTGCGAACTTGACTCTAAAAATGAATCCTCACAACTTTAACCATTCATTTCACAACTCGTTTCTTCTTGTATTTTTCTTATTTGTAGACCACAATAAAAAATCAGTTTTTTCATCCTGTAATTCTGTTAAAAATAAAATAAAACTATATTTCAACTAAAAGATTTTTCCATAGACGAAACCTTTTTTTCAACCATACTTTTCAACCACATTTCTTCTCACTAACAGCCTTCTAAAAAACACAGAAATCAACGTACACTTCTCTAAACATGAGTAGCATCTGAGAGAGGATGCGCGAGGAGAAGGAGATATGTCACACGTTTTAAAGCGATATATATCTATGCATTCTTTTGTATTGTTTTAAATTTCAAAAGCATTAGAGTCTCATCCACTCGTCTGAGTCTTTATTGATGAAAAAATGATCAAATTTAACTTTCTCCTAACATGCAGTGATGCTGATTGGCTTTTCTTATTAATCAATGTCTTGTTATGCTACTGAAGTCGCCATTTTAAAGTTTGTCAAACTCCTGGTAAAAATCTTGGAGCTTCAGTAGATTTTGAAGTATATAATATCAATCTTATCTAGAATAGACATCAATATGCAGTATTTTTAAAAAAGGACACCATTATTATAGAAAAAGTAAAGGGTTTACAGTATTCACGCTCTGAAATTTAGATAATATATTGCGTTCATTTAAAGAATTAACAGCTCTAAATTTAATAAATTAATTTGACTAAAGTCTTAATCTCAGTCAATGGATAGTGAAAGTTCAAAACATTGGCTTCAGATCTTACAAAAGTTTAAAAAATAGCTATGACTTGGTGAGTTTGTTACATGGGAATGTTTTGTATATGAATGATACCAGTAGTATCTCTATACGATAAAACTATTACGTAAACATGATATACTGTTATTTGATGATGTAGTATAGCTAGCAACAGTCATTGCAATTTGATTTGGCATATCTAATTATCTAATTCCTTATTATACGTGTTTTTTATGCGAGCTGAAATTTAAAGTTGTGCACGATTCTGGAAATTACATTATGTTTCTTTACAACGACAAATAAGTTTTTCCAAAAAGAATTTCAAAAAGTATAAGTAAGTATAGCAGCTATTATGCTGATTCTTGATGTCATTAGTACATGATCATTAGCTAAATTAGGTTGTAGCTGAGATCTGACTGTAACTTTGTAAGTGTTATCATTTTCTTGTATTTCCTTTCTTTTTTGCAAATATTACTGACATTGTGACAATTATTGGTAGCTAAGGACAAGAATACGAAACAACTTTACAGGGACATGTGTGATGAAATTTATACCAGAAGACAGAATGTTTGCAAATGACCTTTGCTAAAATAAAAGCACATTCTAATCTTCAGCATAACCAGAAAGCATGTATATATAACTTTTGTAACATAATTTGACTAACAGTATCTGTATTTCAAATTCTTTATTTAGTAAATTTTTATAATTTATAAAAAATTATACACTTATTTTTCCTTCCCTATGCATAAAAATGCTTTTAAATATTTCATCACTGCATCTACATCGATAAGAGATTTCTAAGAAGCAATTTTATAAAAATGGGAAAGAAGTTTGTTGATTATTTACTAACTTTAAAGATTCATAAAATATCAAAATCAAGTACCTCGTGTACTCTACTCGTTATCTTTCTCAACTATACTCTCTAGAAAAATTGTACAACAAAAAAAGAAGAATGCGGGGAAACCCCGAAAAAATAATAATGGCGTCATTATTTACATACTCCCCCCGTTGACATGTCCGATGTCAACACGGTATGACTAAACATAAAGAAATCCTAAATATATATATATGTCAAAAAAAAAACTATAAATACTCTTCGCGGAGTTTACGCATCAACTGTCCTTCAACCGCAGCCTTTCTCGTCGGCCTTCGTTGTTGCTCATCTTCATTGAGAGTGTCTTCAGCGGGTTTTTCAAGTTCACTTTTTTCAACTTTTTCAACTTCGTTTTCAGTCTCATTTGCTATTTCAAGTGGAATCAGTTTTTGAATAGGACGCGTTATCGTAGAAACAAGTCCTTTCTTGGTGTTAACCCGAATCTTCGCACCACGAATAAATCCGTCCTTTCCATAGATCAGTTCCGTAACTTTACCCAATGGCCATCTACTTCTTGGCAGTTGGTTATCATCTTTCACCACCACGACGTCGTTCAACTTTAAATCAGGTGTTTCTCTGCCATCCTTTCTGTAGAAGTGATGTTGCCGTAATTCGTTCAAATACGTTCGATAAAATCGTCGCCACTGATCGTCAAGCACTCGTTGTACATAAAGTAATCGTTTCGAGCACTGGTCGGTATCATTCATTGGGACACATTCAGCACCAACAATGTTCGAGCCGTAAATCAAATGCAAAGGTGTGATAGTCTGTCCAAGATCGTCCTCACTCTGATATGTAAGTGGTCTTGAGTTAATCGATGCTTCAACTTGGCACAGAACTGTCTCGAGCTCTTCGAAAGTCAATAGTGCCTTCCCAATGGTCTTACGCAAGGCGGTTTTCATTGATCTGACGATCCTTTCATAAAATCCTCCCCACCAAGGACTCTTGGGGAGAATCGGGTTAGTTTCAATAGACTCATGTCTCATAAATCTTTTTACATGGTTAGATTTAAACGTTTTAAAGTTATCATGCACAACCGTAGCAGGCGTTCCTCTTCTGGATTGAAATCTTTTGAAAGCTCTAATGAACGCTGGCGTCTTTAAATCGGGTGAAAGCTCAAAGTGCACAGCTCTAGTAGTAGCACATGTAAGTATTAATACGTATACCTTTGTCGTGTTTCGGTTCTCGGTACGAATGTAGAGTGGACCAGCATGATCGAACCCAACGTGTTCAAAAGCTCTCGAAGCGCAATACCTGTATTCTGGTAGATCTGGAGTCGGTGGTGATTTAATAGGTTTGCCTTGGTATCGTCGACAAACAATGCACTGTCGTAAAATGGATTTGATTGTGCGTCTACCTTTCGGAATCCAAAACTTCATTCGTAACATGTTGAGTGTCGCTTCTACGCCTTGATGAAATGTTTTTTCGTGGGCATCTTCAACCAGAAGTTTTGCAAAATGTGAATCACTCGAAAGAATCAACGGATACCTTTCGTCATATGAAAGCTTTTTATTCTCACCAAAACGTCCTTTAACACGTAAATCTCCTTTCTCATCTTCAAACAACTTCAGGGCGGACGAAAGTTTGTTGAAGTAGTTTTGGTTGTTTCGAAGTTTTCGTTGATTGTTTGTAATCAAAATATCAAATGCACTTTTGTATTCTTGAGTCGACAGTTCACGATCGTTGCATACTGATAAGTCTCTTTTTCGAATTCGATTTAACAATTTATTCGCAAATCTGTAAACATATCCAATGGTAGTTATAAGCTTTTTCAGTGAGCTAAACTTAGTCTCGTCTATAATATCATGTAACTGCGAATGACAAATGATGAGTGGAATGACTAATGTTAGTAGTGACATGACTTTTCTTCTCTTCTGACAAAACATCGAATGAATGTTTGTTGACATGAAACTCAGGTGGAACAAAGCTGGAATCAGACAGAAATTCAGGACCGTTTAACCACAAATTTGAATTGAAGTCACCAATTTTGTCTGGTCTGGTAGGTATATCACTGGGGTTATGAATGGTGGAAACGTGAAACCATGATTCCGATGGAATGACTGATCGAACATAAACAACTCTGTTTTCTACCCATGGCTTCCACTGCTTCAATTTGCCTTTTAGCCAACAAAGGGCAACTTCCGAATCTGACCAACCGAAAAAACGATCAACTTTCAATCTACCATTGATCGCATTAAGCACATGGCTCATCAACTTTGCTAAGAGAGCACATCCTAGCAATTCTAAACGTGGAACAGAATGCGGCTTTAGGGGCGCAACTTTCGTTTTAGCAGTCACTAGCGAAACACTTACGCCGAGGTTAGTTCGTATTTTTGCATAAATCACAGCAGCGTAGGCAATCGTCGAGCTATCACAAAATCCATGCAGTTCAATTGATTGAATTTCATGACGCGGTTCACAGAATAAATAACGTGGTATCTCAAAAGTTTGTAAATTCGCAAAATCGTTCAATATATCTCTCCATTGTTTAAGCAGTTCCCCTTGCAGTGGATCATCCCAGTCGGACTTGTGTTGACAACATTTCTGGAAAAGAACCTTTACTTTGGTGGTGATTGGTGCGATCAGGCCCAACGGGTCATAAAATGAAGCAGATATACGTAAAATGTTTCTTTTTGTTGGAAACAGTTCTTTCGCTCGTTTCAATAACTCGTCAAATCGGTACACTAGAATATCTCTGTCGATGTCCCACTCGATCCCTAATACTTTGGGGTTAACAGTTTTGTCGCTATTCGGTTCAGAATTCACGTTCTCAATTTTATCGATAAAAGTTTGTAATTCATTGTTATTAGTAGCCCATTTTCGCAAATTGAACCCTCCTTCTTTCATGATTTGTTTATTAATTTCGTAAAGTTTCTTGCCTTCAGTTACGGTATCGGTACCGGTTGTTAGGTCATCGACGTACAAGTCATCCTTCAAAACATCAGTAATTTCGGGGCAGATAATTTCGTAAGTCTCCAAGTGGTGTTGGATTGTCCCATTGAGTAAAAACGGACTGCACGTTAACCCAAACACGACACGCAGAAATCGATAGATAATGAGCTTTGAATCGTTCTCGGTAGGGTTTTCTTTCCACAAAAAACGAAGATAATTACGGTCTTTCTCAGCGATTTCAATATTCAAGAAGGCTTGTTGAATATCAGCAACTAAAGCGACGTAGTTCGTACGGAATCTCAGCAGAATGTCAAACACCTTAGCAAGTAAATTAGGACCAGAGTACAAAATGTCATTGAGGGATGGTTTGTGAACGGCACAAGATCCATCAAAAACAGGACGAACTTTCGTTGTACTTTTATCTTGGCGTACAACCGGATGATGCGGAAG
Organism: Hydractinia symbiolongicarpus; assembly: GCF_029227915.1. NCBI lineage: Eukaryota > Metazoa > Cnidaria > Hydrozoa > Anthoathecata > Hydractiniidae > Hydractinia > Hydractinia symbiolongicarpus. The sequence goes on from NC_079883.1 coordinate 22,462,105, forward strand.
GTAGTGAGCATTTTCGCAAGCTATCTCACTTTCTTGAACTTTTTCTATAATCTGTTTCGATTCGTAGTCTGCAAAAACGTCGTTGTATTGCACAGCTAAATCAGGTTCATTTCGTAATCGTTTGTTAACAAGAGAATCTAAGCGTTGTTTCGAAACTGCAAAATTATCGGAAAGTTTATCATGATCAGGACGAAATGGTAATTCGGTCACGTAGCGTTCACCGTTGAATTCAAGAGTTTGTTTAAAAGAAGATAATACGTTTTCGTTTTCTCCGTCACCGATCGACTCAATTTGCCAAAACTTGTTCAACTCGTCACGAAGAATTGTGTTTTCGGTATCAACACGGCAGGCGTGGACTTCCATGCAGCTTGATTCGTTCGCTTTCGACTGTTCACCTCCGGACAAAATCCAGCCAAGTTTGGAATTGATAGCGATAGGACCGCCTCTCGGATCTCGAACAACTTCGCCGGTAATGAATGAATAATAATGGTCTAAACCAATCAGAACGTGAACATTCAGTCTCGTTTCACCATTTGAAAAATCTGCTAATTTCAACCGCTTCAAGTGTTCGTAATTATCAGCGTAATATTTCGCATTCTGATTTGAGAGAGGAGCGCAAATGTTTGGTACGGCAATGGCTTCGATGGGTACGGTAGATGAGCGGTCAGCGGTTTTTACATACAACTTAACAACGGGTAGCTCTCTCGATTGGCTGTTGCTATGGCCAAAAGTGTTAATAATTAATTTCTCCTTTCGAATTGTTTCTAAATTCAGTTTTTCTTTCAGTTCATTTGTGACATATGTTCTCTGGCTACCTGAATCAAACATGAATCTCGTTTGTATGTTCCTGCTCTCCCTTTCTTTCGAAACAAAAGCTTTAGCCGTCTGCAAAAGAATTCCTTTGTTTTCTTGGCTGATGTGATTCGCGTTGGTTTCGTTAGAAGGGTTTTCCTCCGAGCCATTGTTGTCTTTATCTTTTCTTTCGGCACGTTTTTCTTTCATACACAAAGAGATGTGGTGACGTCTTCCACATCTATTGCATATGTAATTTGAACAACAGTTCTTTGAAATGTGTCCATGCTGCAAGCATAAAAAGCAACGCCCTTCCTTTTTCATAATTTGCGAACGTGTTTGTACGTTGGTAACTTTCGAACACCTCGACGGAGAGTGAGAATCGTGACAGAAAACACATTTTGCGGTAGAAATTCCTCCTCTCTTGTAATTTTCACTGGGAGTTTGTCCTTTGCCTTTCGCGGTTACAGTGCACCTCTCTCGAGCTTGCAGTTCGTTATTGATAAAAAACAGCATCTTTTCAACGGACCACTTCTCCTCTCCAAAGTTTCTAGAAATAATCATTCGTAATTCGTTGGGAATTCTTTCGTTCAGAACCGGAATCAATAAACTCAGCATTTCGCTATTATACTTCAAATTTTTCAAATTTCGAATACAGTTCTCAACATCATTATAAAGTTTTCTCAATTGTTGGGTGTTATCCATTGATCGTACTGACTCAATCTTCAACAGGGCTTCCATGTGCGCGTTAATGAGCACTTGTTCGTTGCCAAAACGGTTTCTAAGCAACTCTATAGCATTTTCGTAGTTACTGTTCGTCAATTCTAACCCAGAAATAGTTGATAAAGCGGTTCCTTCGACGTATCTCTTCAAATAATTAAATTTATCAATTGCATTCAAACTGTCATTGTCATTAATGGCTGAATTAAACTGGTCCTAAAACGAGGGCCAATTCAAAGGGTTCCCATTAAATTTGCTCAGTTCTATTTTGGGTAGTCTCATCGATTTCTTTTCAACAGACCGTGTCGATTCTGTGGCTGAAACATGTGGTCCGGTAGCGGTAGTAATAGTCGCGAGACTCATGTTCACTAATAGATAAAATTCTGTAGCCTCCATAACGTCGGTTTCGATCTCTTCAGCCGATAAAACACCGTATAGCTCTTCATCTAACTCCTTTAACTGTTTAACAGTGTCAATTAAAGTGGTCTGTAAAGAAATAATTTCTGCTCGTTTCTCCTCCGAAAAGTCCTTAACTATGACATCAATTCGCTCGCGCAAAGTGCTCGCAATAGACCGCAACCCCTTTCGCCTTGCACTCTTCCTCGTAGTCGCAGTAGACATAATGAAATTAATGTAATGCAAAAAATGAAACCAATGAAACTGGAAGCATGAAAAATGAAAGTTTTTGAAATTTGACGTGCAGTACACAATAAGACGATTTCAGAATAACAAACACTGTCTAAGCTAAGTTAAAGTTCATAACATAAATCCACCAATTCGAGCAAATAATATCCACACAACATCACAAGTCCACCAATTCAAGTAAATATCCAAAAATAATATCAAAAGTCCATCAATCGAGCGCCATTTAAAGATTCATAAAATATCAAAATCAAGTACCTCGTGTACTCTACTCGTTATCTTTCTCAACTATACTCTCTAGAAAAATTGTACAACAAAAAAAGAAGAATGCGGGGAAACCCCGAAAAAATAATAATGGCGTCATTATTTACACTAACTTTTTTGTTTCGGTTACAAAATTTTCCACCAAATTTTTTTTGTTTGTGTGGAGAATATAAACATCTATCGTGAGCAGCCAATCAAGATTTTGTTTGGACTGTTTACAGCCAGCAGGCTAGAAGTATATGTTTTTTAAGATGAGAAAGCGAGTAATGTAAAAATCGTAAAAAAGTGGCGTAAAATAGTTCACTGAACCTTTGGAGGAAGAAAAACAAACTGAACCCAAAGAATTTTACTAAAAAGTTTGATTTGACCTATGATTTGACGAAGCTGTTGAATTAAACAAAAATGGCAGAATGCTTTTGGAACAAGGTTGAGGTTGATCCACAAGTAGTTTTAAATCTAATTAGATTTCCTCCATCCTGTGCATAATTAGTGACGCATTCTTATACTGACACTCGTGATAGGCGTTTTCCCGTACTTGTCATAGAAGTTTATCCAAATATTCGCGAAAACAAGGAGATTAACTTCAAGTAAATGTAAAATCGGTCAAAGATCTATCTATATTATAATGCCCGTATACGTCTGTCTGTCTGTCACGCAAAATGGTAGCTTAGCTGCGCAATAGCGAGAAGCATGCAATGTGGTATAAAAAGGACGGGCGAATCCGTGGATTTTCCACGGGCTAACGACTAGTTGTTTATATTCTCAACGTTGCTGGGAAACTTTAAAAATACAAATTTAATACAACCACCTGATTGACAGTTATCCTTGTAAGCCATCTTTTTTACTTTTCTTAGAAATGTATTATTAGGCAGTGTCACAATTAAAAACACGGACATGTAATTTTATTAATATTATTATTTGACAACACAGATCATATTGTCATGGGACCATTGCATACTGAAAGGCTTCGCGTTGGTTCTTTCTTTAAATGTTGAACTTGTTGAAACGAAACTTTGATATATACGGTAGGAACTCCCTTAAGCGAACATCTCAATAAGGCTGACACTTTGGCTTGATCTGTCCGAATTTTAAACAAAAACGGTCACTCAATTAAGCGGAGACTTTTTTCTAGCTGAAATTTGTGGAGTTAATTGTAGGACAATATTTGTGGATGCTGTATGTACTTCGCGTCGTAATGATTTTCATCGTGTTGTATTATTCTTTCGTGGCATGGTTTTCAACGTGTCGTAGTGCTATTCGTCGCGTCGTATTACTATTTACGGCGTGGCTTTTGTCGCGTTGGAGTGCTTTTCTACGTCTTCGTGAACTAATTTCAAGAAATTACGACAGGGAATCCTAGAAGTATGACTCGAGCGTTTTGAGTTTGCTAGTTAGCTAGCTCAAATGTTATTTGAGCTAGCTAACTAGCAAAAAAAAATTTTATTTAAAATTTTATTTTATTTTATTTAAAAATTTTTATTTAACAAACAAAAAAAAAAAACAGAAAAAATTTTGTGCTATCCTTGGGGCCATATGCTTTGTCCAGTCTAAGTAAAATGGGAGTGTGCTTAAAGTACAGTGCCGGTATGGAATATTCAACCTTCTAAATTCAGCCTAAATTTTTACTTAAAAAAAGAGCTAAACGTGCGTTTCCAACATAATGTATTTTGCAAAAATCAATAATAAAAAGTCTTTTTCTAAAACAACGCTACGTGTGATAATTAAACGCTCTCTTTTATTTAACATAACATTTAATATTTAATTATCAATTTTTATTTGACGCTCTTTTTAATGACGGCTATGTAAGGTGTGAGATGATAAGACTGCATAGTCTTTTACTTACTCCTGCCATTTTATTCTACGTACGTGATACACTTATGTATATACATGCTTGTACTTGTGTGTATGTAGAACTTGTATCTGTATTTTGAAATAGTTGTATGTAAATTTCTTTTGGCGAAAAAAAAAAAAAAAGTTTTACTTCCCTCTGGTGTCTGGTTCTGCGAGAACTTAGATTATAATGCAACATTTTTTCACGTATCATACCGAGTTTCAGGCCATTATTTCAATTTTATTCGAATGTATAGATAAGATTGATAAGAAAGGGATTAGAAATTCCTTGCGAAATAATGATTAAAATACTTGAAAGAAGCTACACCAGGGCTCTTTTAATATTTTTTCCTCATCAGTGTGTGTTTTCAGTTATATTTGTCTTTGTCGTGTTTTACTGAAACTAATGGGAAAGCCCATTGTGACGAAAGATAGATGTTATCATAAAAATTTTTTCTGTTAATAAGATTACTTATGCAAACACATTTATTTATAACTCCAAACATTTGCTAAGAACAAAATTTAAAAAAATAATTTCACGAGAATTTAATTTTGCGAATGATAAAATTAACAAGAATTTCGCGAAAAGCCCAAAAATTTGCGAAAATTAACTTATGCAAAAATTTATTACATTGAGGTAGTTAGGCAATGATAGTGAGGTAGTGAGTAATTTTTGTGAATAGAATTCATGTTTTCTTCCAACCCACCAACGTTTTTTCAGAAAATATTGAAAGACTTATCTAAGGTGACAAATCCTTCTAAAAATGTACTTTTTACGACTTATCAGCACTTTATAGGATTCAGGTGTCTGTCCTGACATCGAGTATTTCACAGAAAACCCTTACAAAGTGTGCTGTGTAAGATAAGTGTTAAAGTGTGTTTTGACTGTTGACAGAATCTATAGACCTAAAATAAATTATAAAACAAAAACCATAAAAATATTCCAACTTTGTCCAGTTGGACCACTTAGTTCAAATCACTGAAAGTTTTAGGGGTGCTGCATGACTCCTTTAAGATTGCTTAAATAAATAGCACCCTTAGGGTGCATCTAGGCACCTTTTAGGGTGTCAAATAAGTCTGCTATGGGTGCTACATTTTTAGCGGAAAAAAATTATTTAATAGTACCCTTAAGGGTGCCCCATATGGGGTGCTGAAATTGAAATAGCACCCTTTGGGTGTTGTAAACCATAAATCCTATTATGCGTTCAAAGATTGTATTGTGAGTTCAAAGATTGTATTGCGCGTTCAAAGATTGTATTGCGCGTTCAAAGATTGTATTGCGCGTTCAAAGATTGTATTGTGCGTTCAAAGATTGTATTGTGCGTTCAAAGATTGTACTGTGCGTTCAAAAATGATATGCGTCACTGCAGCGCTGTTCTACTGCGTCCACATTGTTCCTCCTAATTGTACGTATTGGGTTTCTGATTTTCAAAAACGCCGGCGCATGCAGTGCTTCGTTGTCAACAGTCCTCATAGAGTATTGACCTTGCGCAGGTAGATAGACAATGGGAACAAAGTGAAATAATCTACGGTTAAGCTAGAGTGCAGCGTGAATTAGCTCGTGCTACCGCAACATTGAAATATCAAATAATTACATTTATTTTTAGCCAGGAACGACCATATTGAGTTGGTCAGTTACAATGCATGAATAAATTATAACAGTCACAGACTAGCGATGCGATGGATAAGCTTGAATATTTATCTTGTCTTTTCGGAATAGCCTATGAAAATGCAAAAGAGGAAAGACAGGCGTTTGGCTGACTGTGAATATGAAATCCTGACTTTCCATCGAATTGTTGAGGCCACATAATTTTTGCCCACCTGACCATCTTGTGAGAGACAATAGTGCGCCATATCAAAAAATATGAGAATATTGTTATAACAAATAGAAATATTTGTTTACTTGCAATTAACGTGCATGGGTGCAATGGATCGAGGTCCTGACTGAGGTTTCGGGGACACAAATTATTGCGGATTTTGCCTAAATTCGCTACAATTTTAAGACTGCAGTCAAAACAAATGTTGGAGAAAACATCATCGTCGATGCTGAAGATTGTAGAACCACAATCAGAACTGCAAAAAGAATGTAAGAATCTCAATTTTCAGCCAATTGCTTAATTTTTTAACTGGTTCAGATAACTATTTGAGTACTTGAGAATCCATTGTAAGATTGCTTCAGCTTTTTATGTTGGTGTTGTTTATAGCCTTTGACATCTTTCTTCTCCATCTATCGGAAAATGTATTACACAAACTATCTTTTCTTTTATACTTTTCCATTCCACCCTCTTCCCCCATTTATTTTGCTCCCCCGTTTATTAAAGTATTGGAAATTTCCCCTAAAAGGCGAACACCAATGTGAACTTTACGTTGATATATTTTTAGATTGTACTATATGCACCGCATTGATAGTTATCATGTTACTCTTGAAAGAGTCGCCTACAGGATTTATGGACGCTAACAGTTTGACACCCGTAATCGTGCCCAGTTCTCCAATTAATGAATTAAAAGATTTTTTGGATGCAGCTGTAACTTTCACAGTAATGGTAAGGTAAGGACACAGTAAGGGAACGAAATCTGCAGTAGTAGTGACTTTGTCTTCAGCTTCATGGTGATGTTTGCTGCTTACTATACTTTTAATTTGGAGTATAGCCCAAAAGCGTATGGAACAACATCTTTCATACAAAAGTATGTTTTAAAGATTAGGGATCAATCAAAAACAAAGCCAAAAGTGCTGGCACTGATGGGCAAAATGACCCAAAGTTAAATTTTGAATTTTAACTACATTATAACTGATATTACTTGTTCCTGAACGTACGAACGTATCTGCAAATATTTTATTCCTAATGAAAAAACTAATTTAAAAAGATTTATTGTACATACGTGATAATTTTTGAATATATTTTCTCATCAGTTTCGATAATTTCAATTTCGATACCGTAATGGGTGCTAAGGTAGCAGTCCTATTTCGCACAGCCATTACGATTTCAACTTAGTTTGGCACCCTTACAGGGAGTAAATTGGCACCCTAAAAGGTTGCTGAATCTAATGCTGTAAAACTGATGGCACCCATGAAGGATGCCGGTAAATATTATTTGGCACCTTTAAAGGGTGCCACTTGACAACAAACATTAGAAATCTGGCACCCTATGGGTGCTACATCATGGGGCGTCACATACAATTGGAACCCCAATAGGTGTTCAAAATCGGACTGTGTGAGGCACCCTTTAAGGAGCAATGTAGCACCTCAATTTTCAGTGTATAATTTAGGCAGATGGCGAGGTTTTACTTGCTATCCACATTTTTTCACGTCACTAGTTAAATAACTATTGGAAGAAAGCTAACCTTGGAGTTCATTTACAACTATTGATTATTTCCCCCAATCAATAGTTTGTTTGGAAAGCGATGTTGTTTTTTCACAGACGAATAATTTTTTTTATAGATATCAACTCTCTATCTCAACTTTACAAAATCCTGCCACGATTTTCAAGAATTATTTCAAAAACACATCAGTGCACAGGATCCAGTTTAGTCAATCATGATATCTAGTCATTTTTTTGAGCAACAAAATGGTTTCACATTCCAAACGCCCGCGTACATACGCAAACAAAGATATCGATAATCGCAACAATTCGCTTTGTTCAAATAGATTTCATTTTCATGGTCAGACCTTTTTTTTTGACTATTACTCACAAAAATATTCAGTCATTTTATTTATAAACATAATAACATATTTAACAAAAGAGATAAAAATTCTTGCATTAAAAAGCATGGGAGCGAAAATAAATTATATGCAATATTCTAGACTTACTTTGTCACAAACTAACGTCACGCCTTTTCCAAAAAATTTACATCACATTCTCAACTGCAACATTTTTCAAATAAGTATTTCGGTCACATTGTGAACCATACGTCCACTATGAACGTCGATTTTGCCTAAACGTGAAAAATTTGCTCATAAAATAGTAAATATATTACAAATACGCAGATTTTCTTTTCGCGTAAGTTGTTGACATAAAGCGCTTTTAGTTATTATTCGCATTTAGCAACTGTTCGCGTTTTTAAAACCACTCACATCAAACAAGTGTCTAAGTGTTTGTTTAATTCGTGTTCTGGAACTTTAGCTGGACAAGCAGGACATTCTACTAGAGTACAAGTATTTGTGACGATATCATCATCATTATCATCAATAACAATAATATTCCGAGACTTCTGATTGGTCGAAGTCTGATTATCCAGCTCCTGATTGGTCGACGGTATACGATTTTGACTGGGCTTGTCCAGTTTCTCTTTTGTTGTCACGTGATCTGATCGTATTCCATAACTTACAGAACCTGTCTGATCATTATTTTCAAACATATCACTGTTCGTTTTAACTTTTTTATTCATAGACACTTCAGTATTTGAATCCTGGCCAAGTGTTTTTCTTTTACTTAAAACACTAGTCTTTGGAACATTGGTGTTAAGTTTATTCGTGGAACTAAAACTAGACATATTCCCCTCCACTTTTTTAAGAAAAGCCTCTCTATAAGAAGTCAACGAGCTAGGCTGCTGAGAACTATTCATTTTAAAGCCATGTCCTGAAAACACATTTACTTCCTTCGCAGACGTTCTTCTAACAGACATCTTAAACCCGTGTACGTCGCTAGAAGAATTTCTTGAAGATGCGGGAAATACTTCGTTGCTTGAAGATTCCGACGAAATTTCGTTAAAGCCTTTCACATTCGATTTAAGCGCTTTGTTTGTCCAAAAAGAATCCATGGTAAGTGTCTTTTCATTTTTATTTTTAGAATTTACAATGGACTCGTTTTTCGTCTTCAACCAATCTGACAATACTTTAGAATTCCCACTAGTTTCATCAAAATTTTTACCGTTCTTATTTTTATCGATTTTATTTTTATCGATTCGACTTTTATCGACTTGATTTTTATTTCCACTCTTCTTTGTATTTTTTTCAGGTTCTTTTATTTTAGTAAAAGTGCCACCGCAAGATTGTTTATGTACGTTAAACCACGGATCACGTGACGAAGGTGGTCGATTCATAGCGCGGCGAACAATCCCATAATATGGAGGTCGCTTTACACAAGGTCCATCGCATCTCCACCAATGCTGTCGATACAAATTGACCTGCAATTAAAAAAATTAAAAAAATTAAAAAAAATTCTCGGGACTAAAATCTGAGAGAAAAACGATCTATAAAATTAAAACACACTTTTTATATAGCCTAACGAGTTGAAATTTGCTGGCAGTCAGCAAATATGCTTACCTCGTCATGAAATGTGTGATAGACCTAAAGAAAATAAATTTCTAAATTTCGTCTTGTTAAACTACCTAGCGATTACCTATAAAATTGGAAAACAGAGAACTCACGCAACCATACTAAAATGCATTTCAGTAGAGTAAATACGAGAATAAATTTGAATTATATTTGCAAAAAAATTAGTAACAAAATTCTCACTGTAATGTTGGATCCTGTCTGTTTATTTATTCTATACATATGTTTATGAAATTCATCACCGTGTCCATCATGATCCTATGTAAAAAAATCACAAAAACAAATTCTCTAAAAATTAAAATTAAAACAGGTTTAATACCCAGCAGTAAATAATGTATAAACATTGTAGGTAAATCTATGACAACAGTTTTTCAACAACAACAGCAACGACAACAACAACAACGACAACAACAACAACGACAACAACAACAACGACGACAACAACAATAACAACGACAACAACAACAACGACAACAACAACAACAACGACACAACAGTAACGACAACAACAACAACAACAACAACGACAACGACACAACAGTAACGACAACAACAACGACAACGACACAACAGTAACGACAACAACAACGACAACAATAACAACAACAACAATAACGACAACGACAACGACACAACAGTAACGACAACAACAACGACAACAATAACAACATCAACAATAATGACAACGACACAACAGTAACGACAACAACAACGACAACAATAACAACAACAACAATAACGAAAACGACACAACAGTAGCGACAACGACAACAACAACGACAACAACGATAAAAACAGCAGCAACAATAACAACAACACAGCCGACGGCGATATTAAATAACATACCTTATTATTATCGGTGACAAACAATAACGCATGAATCATTTCGTGCTAAACATAACAAAAGAGACTTGTCTAACACTTCACAGATCTGTTATTTTGGTAAAACTTTCGTGAAAATATCAAGTTATTCTACAATATAAAAAGTCTTGTTAAATTGCACAAACCACAGATCGTCGCTACTATTCTAAGCTACGTACCTACAATGGAACAAGTAATGCACTTACTAGTAAGGTATTAACAAGATCTTTCCGTGGCCTCAACTTCAATAGGGGTTCACTCAATTTGATCGAACATAAACCACCGCGACCTTCGTAACAACACACTCCAGCGCATCTAAAAAATCAATAAACAAATAAATAAAATACACAAATACAAAGATTTTTTTTCTTTAGGATCATTTGAGGGATCTTATTTTGTTGTTGGGAAAATCGCGATATTAAATTACGTCAGTATCTGAATGAGGCTCCTAATCGTCCAACTTAATTCTGTTAATACATAGAATAAAATTATATTTTTAATCCCATTAATTAACAGAACACTCAACTAGAACACTTTTACAGAAACGCGAAAATTAATTTTGCAAAACTTCATTTTGTCTTTAACCGCAAAATTTTATTTTGCGCTATCGCGAACATTTTACGGTTTCTTTTAAACCGTAAATAGTTATTTTCGCGCCGACAGTGATACTTACAAAGTCATTCTTGAACTCCATTTTACTTCCACGCCTGCCAACATACCATCAAAATAAGCACCATTAAACTCCACAAATAATTCTCGTATGTTAGGAACCGGATCGAGTAACTCCCAGCTATCGTCCACAATAGATAATGGGTTACCATGGTCAACTTTACTAACATTAATATGTTTTACTAAACCATCGTTGTATTGTTCTTCTTCTTTATTGAGAAGATCATTGAGTTGTAACGCTAAAGCGAAATCGTCGTCCATTTTGATCCTTTGGGTGCTCCTTTTATAAACAGTTTATCAGGATAACAAACTAAGCTTTACATTATATAAATTCCATGTAATGCTCGATTAACCACCCACTCACGAATAAACGCCCATTCGAATAGGCTCCCACCTGATTTGTAATTCGTATCATAAGCTCCCCACTTATTCGAAATGGAAATTAACTTTTTTTTTAAATTATCTACAGTAACAAATTTTATGTCAAGATGTTATGTCTATTTTTTTGTTCTAATAAAAACAGCTGTTATCTTATTTTACTACCATTGTGGTTTCTCTAAATCACATGATACAAAAATGAGACCTTTTTATACACGTCCCCTTTATTTACCACCCCTCTCGAATAAGCGCCTACACTTAAAGAGAAAATTTTAAATAAGAGCTCGGGGCGCTAATTGAGCATTTACGGAATTCTTGATATTTTTAACATTTCCAGGATTTCTTGAAGCTTTATCACAGTAGATTTTTTGTTAACGTACAAAATAGAAACCTATCAAAAACTTCCCACAAATATACTTACACTAAGACTTTACATTCTCTCAGTAAATATTTTTGTAATTCATCATTAAAAACACCATGAGACGAAATCATGGTCACACACACTAAATATTAACCATACATTGTCCTATATTTTTATTTCTTCTTTTAACAAAGGTACATACATACCGAACTCACAATTAGACTATAAATAGAGTTATATATATAATTTTGAAAGATACACAATAAACAAGCGAAAATATTGTTTTGCCCCCAACATCAAAATAACGCCAAACGCCCATATTAACGCCATTGTGGAATTATAAAGAGTGGAATCAAATGTGCGAAATCTACTAGTTAATCAACAGATTTTAATTTTTTTTAAGTGCATAAAACAGGACTTCAAAATAGGATTAAAATCAGAGAATTTTTAATTTTTAAGTTTTATTATACAGTTGGGCATAAAAACAATATTACCTGCAGTAGTGGGAAACTGCACTGAAATTTTTCCCGTAAAAATCATTTTATTGCAAAATTTATTGTCCTATTGTTCTAGCCTTACAAAACAGCATTTCTTAAATTTAAAGATGGGACCAAACACTGAATTAGTTTTGTGAGATTGGTTAAACTGAAATTCCGGGCATGGAGTATAAATTCCCTAACATACACGACCTTCACAGTATAGCATTTCTGTTGGCATGCTATCCAATCTCCTATCTAAACACTAGCAAGTTACGCATCATCCTGAACCAAAAATAACCACACATCCTGCCTCGTTTTCAATGTGCAAAAATTATATCTAGCCTCGTTTTCAAAACAGTAATTATATATCTAACAACATTGTCACTGGATCTTCAATACTTTGTTTGATTTTGCGAAGAAATGTGACAGCCTCCCTGCCATCAATCAAGCGATGGTCATATGTCAAAGCAACATACATCATTGGTCGAATCTCCACCTGAAATTGACATACGAGGTTAACTTGCGCACGCGCATTAAACGTACAATTATAATCCTTATATTCTACATCTAACAAGTTCATCTGGCTTGTACAACATCGAGTTAACAAAAAAGAAACAACAGCATACGTAAAGAAAGAGCCGTATTTTTAGGGAGACATTAAGACTACAATTTCAAAGAGGTGATATTACAGTAGAACTTTTTCACACAAAGAAAGTTTATTTACCTTTCCATTGACAGCGATTGGTCGATCAAATATACCGTGCATTCCAAGAATAGCAGATTGTGGAGGGTTTATAATAGGCGTACCCATTAACGATCCAAATACACCACCATTGGATATAGTAAACGTACCTCCATCCATGTCCTCAACAGCTAGTGAACCAGTACGAGCCTAGTGGAGGTATGAGAAACACATATACCACATTGTGGGGCACAATGATGGCTTTTATAAAAAATGTGACGTGTAAACTGTACTTTATACGTGAAGGTCAGATGTGATTCAAGAACAAATAGAATAGTTTTGAAAATAATTTGAAAAAGAAAAAAACAAGTAAGCATTTAAAAGACAATACACTTCCTAATCGAGGTTATATGGGTGTAAAAACAAAAACAAAAAAAAAACATGTGATTTGTTTTACGTAACTTTTGGTCATACATATAAACACCCGTTCACACACGTGGTTAAATCAATCAATGTTTACCTTCTCGCCAAGTTCACTCATTCCAAGTTCTATATCAGCAAAATTCATTCGATCCACATCTCTTAAAACTGGTACAACAAGACCCTAAACATTGAAAAAAGAAAACTTCTCAATTTCAGACTTGTACACCTGAAGTTTGTCATCTTCATTGCAAGATCCTTTATAAAAGCTATTTTGTTGTTGGTTTGCAATTCCCTTAAAATGTACTCTAAAAAGTGTAAACTATCTTATTATCTCACTCTTAAAAGAATAAACCCTTACAGTTGCTTAAAAATATTTGTCACAAAAAAAGTTTTTATAAAAAAAGAGTGCATCACGATACCACCCTCCTCCTCACGTCGTATAATACAATGTCTATACCTTTGGAGTTGCTACAGCCACGCTAATATCAACAAAGTCTCTATAGATCACGTAATTGTCTTCAATAACTAATGCAGAGAACATAAAAAATTTAAGATAGTGCTATATGTCGCACAAATACTTTTTATTCAACGTTTTCGTTTCACTTAATGTTGAATAATTATCGCGAAGATTTATTTTTTACGAAGTCAAAACAATTATAGTTCGCGAAGATTAATTTTTGCGAATTAGTAGATGTAACGCAAGAATATTTTCGCGCAGGAACAATGTTTTTTACTAAAGATTTATTTTCCCGAATCTACTAGAATCATTTCACAGTTTTTACTTATAGGCCTGTCTATTAAGATACCGTAGCATTTTATTAAACATGCTATCAGAGGCTGACTATTATTTTTATCGCCTACGAAAAAAATGTACTTAGAATTTTTTTTTAAATTCACGAAGATTAACTGTGGCTAAAAATGTTTTTTCAATAATATCGTTAGGGCCAGCTTAAATTAACTCTCGCAAAAATTAATCACCTCAGGTTGCCGCAATGGACATGCGGAACAAAAAATGTTTGCTTTCAGAAATGTGTCTGTTTTAGAGAAGTGTAACCTGTATTTTAACCAAACTTTCACAGGTCCTCCACAACACTTCTGATATCTAACAACTAGAGTACACGCTTTTTTTTAAAAAGAACAATTTTATAAGAACACGAGCATTTTCCCGAGAAATCAGAAGAACATCCCCAGGCTAGTTTCAAAATTATGGACAATCCAAGCCTAAATTTTGCCATAAAATAAGAATAATCCAGGATACGAATCCTTCTACAATTCTCTCTCAAGCTACCGATAAATTGTTTCGCGTGTTATCATTTTTTTTCTCTCATCTGCAATAACTGCGAAATAATATTCATATTATCGTGAGTGTTAATAAAAGCACAACATAGGACGGATGTAATTCAACAAAAAATCATTATAGTCAATTAAACAAATTTTCCTAACAATAAGGTGGACTTACAACTTCTAAAGACTCGTGTAAACAAGCCCATATACCATTTCATTACCTGCGTTTACTGTCGGCATCTGCTGCAGTGACGTGCATGATGCTTTAATGAAAGCTGACATAAATCCAAGTTTCAAGTTATGTTTCTTTAAAAATATATCTTTATATTGTTTTCGCATATCCATGACATTACTGAAAAAACAGATTGTACACTTAATTGTGGGTATTTTATTTACATCAGTTTTTATAAGGTATAAAAGAAGTATAGTTTTGTTACTGCAGAGACTGTACATTTCTAGACTCTTATTTTAATAGGCAAAGAAATTTTAGATGATAGAGAATCTTTTAAACAATATTATTTTAGTTTTTTCTTTGGCTAAATTATACTTACTATTGTTATCCGCCAAATCCAAAAAGATTTAAAAGTTACATTTATTACATTTTTCCTTCTTTTCTTCCTGAATTAATTAAAATAAATCACAATACAAAACATTACCTCATATCGATTTCATTAAATGTGGTCAGCATGGCATTGATGTTTTGTGCATCCTTTAACCGCTGTGCGATTCGTTGTCGCATTCTGTTCATCTTGACCTACACAAAATACGGCGTTTAAAGACAATATCAAACTGTGAAAATAAATAGCCACGTTTCTACCTATAGATGGGTATCCCATACGTTTGAAAGCTTACTAAGCAACTCAGTATTGCTAGGTTCTGTAAATTAATCAGACAACCTGTTTTTTTTTATTTCTTTTTTAAAAAAAATGAAATATTCTTTCAGCGCATGACAACAAACACTACAGTTTAACCAAACAAACCTTTGTTTCACTCCTCGTTCCGAATACCCTATCTGGAGCTTGCTTCACTTCCTTTATTTCACTGGAAGTAACAGCTTGAGATTTAGGTGGTGGAGGTGCGGGGGTGGGCATGCGCACTGCAAGTGGTTGTTGAGGTCGAGGCCGAGCTAAAAAAAAGAATCTGCAGTTTAAAGATGTAAAAATTAGATATTTGAAGATGAATGGAAGAAAACTGCACTGACAGAGTTTGGTGACTTTAAAGCCTTTTTCAATGTGAATCAACAAATAAGCATTATCAGATTTTTTCTTTCTTCCTCACATAAAATATATATTCCATATATATATACGAGACGAAGTGAACGCTTGCATGCTTAAATATAGCATTGAGAAATGAAAAAAAATTGCATGGTACGATAAATAAGCTCTGAACAAAGAGATTTGTTCTACGGCTACAGAACAAGCTACAGTATCAAAATAAATATTAATAACTAACTTGGAGGTGGCTCTGTTGGCGCAGGACCACTAACTGATGATTCACCAGGTGATTCTTGTACAGGTGCGGGTTCAGGTTCAGGTGTGGGTGTCGGTCCTTCTTTTGGCGAAGCTGGTTCTTCTTTAGGTGCTGCAGTGCTATCAGCATCTCCTAGCCGGATTTTAAACAGCTGGTCACCTTTTTCAACCCGGCCTCCATCTTCAACAAATAATTCTTCTATTACACCGCTGGCAGGAGACACTATGGGAAGAGCAGTTTTGTCTGTTTCGATTTCTCCAACAACCTCGTCCTCAGCTACAGTGTCGCCAACCTCTATATAACAGAAAGCAAATAAACTGTAATAAAGTTTGTAAACTGGATTGGTAGGGATCAAATATCAATAAGAACATACCTTTTTCCCATCTAACATCACCTTCTGTCACTGATTCTGCAAAAGGCGGGGTGTGTACTATTTGAAATTCGTTAACTAAACGTAAGAGCACAATATATGTGCACCGATTTTTGTATACCTCTACGTTTAAATGCTTTGAAAACATCGAATTTATAAAACTAACTACTATCAAACGCTATAAACCTAATTCTCC
The DNA here is from genome assembly GCF_029227915.1 of Hydractinia symbiolongicarpus. NCBI lineage: Eukaryota > Metazoa > Cnidaria > Hydrozoa > Anthoathecata > Hydractiniidae > Hydractinia > Hydractinia symbiolongicarpus. The sequence goes on from NC_079883.1 coordinate 22,478,798, forward strand.
CTGTTTACTGTTTCATAAACGGTACAAACATTTTTTTCATATTTATAAAAAGGAAAACTTACAATTAAAGGATGACGTCTGAAAAAAATTCTTCCTATTATTTTTATATACACATGTCCATTTTGTTGATCTAAATGAAAATAAGGAACACAATCATATAAAATTATCAATCGTTGATCGATTTATGATTATCAAACATATACAGCTCACAAGTACTTTATCCCTTTTTGTGATTTTTTTTTATAAGCACTCCTCTTGAGAAAGCACCTAGGGGGCTATCTATATTATAATAACTGTATACGTATGTCAGTCACACAAAATTTTACTGCAAGTAGCGAGGTGCACGCAATGTGGTATAAAAAGGACAGGCCACCGACTAGTTCCAATATGTTACTAGAGCCAAATGGGACGCTATTTAAATATTTTAAAAATTAGATATAAAGACCTTTCACTTAAAAACAGCCTTGCTCATAAAATCAACTACAGCATGAGAGTTCATGTCAAATGTTTATGTCCATCTTTTCGTTTAAGCAGTTTGAAATTATTTCATTGACGTAAAGAAAATTTAAAACATTTATGCTCAGGGACATGTTATTTATACCTGTTTTTACATTATATATATATCTTCTGTTTTCAATTATAGACCATTCAGGGTTTGAATTAAAAAAGTAAAGTCGGTTCGCCACTCTGTAACGAAGTAAACCTAGATGTGGCCTGGGAACACCTTGGATCAATTACCACATTTCTATTGCCGCTTTTCGTTCTTAAGTTTTTAAAATGCGATCTAAAAAAGCTTTCCTATCGCCATTCTTTGTTCCTAAATTCTAAAAACGCAATCTAAAACAGCATTTGTATTGCTGCTTTTCGTTCTTAAGTTTTTAAAATGCGATCTAAAAAATCTTTTCTATCGCCATTCTTCGTTCCTAAGTTTTTAAAATGCAATCTAAAAAAGCTTTTCTATCGCCGTTCTTCGTTCTTAAGTTCTTATTAGATCTAAAACAGAATTCCTATCATCGCTTTTTGTTCTTAAGTTTTTAAAATGCGATCTAAAAAAGCATTTCTATCGCCACTTAAAATATTCGATTCGCAATTTTATCATTTTTTCCGCAAAGTGATTTACAAAAATGGCATTTGATTTGCAAATTGCGAACTGCTAATTCGAACCCTGCATTTATAGTTTCCTAAAAAGATAGCTTTACCATCACACAAAAATGAGTTTTTTTAATAAGCACTCATATCGAATAAGCCCACCCTAAAAGTCAAAATCTTAGATAAGTGCCCAGGGAACTTAAATTGAGCATTTATGGTATTTCCCCAGTAACAATAACAATAAAAGTTCTGGAAATTTATTAGAATTTGGCTGGCAACAAAACCGTCACAAAATCGCCAATATTGTCTACATAATAAAAATATATACCTTATCGGTAAAAAAAGTCGGCAAAAAGTGACTCAATTTTGGCTATGTGACTAATATTTTTTGCCGTCTAAAATTTTTTCCGACCACCTTTTTGCTGTTTTTTCTTCCTTTTTGCTGAATTTTATCAGTTTAATGCAATTATCCTTTGTTACTGATTAAATTCAAAAATTTAGTCGGCAAAAAGTGACAAAATTTTGTGCAAGTGACTAATATTTTTGCCGACTTTTTATTTTTGCCGTTTACCCATAAGGTATATAGAAAGGTATATAGGAAGTCATGATCTCAAGTAACATATAGATGACAACTAACCTGAAAATCTCAATCTTTGGTTGGTAATCTAAGATAAAAAACATAAGAGTCAAAATGAATAAACCTTAAACAAGGTTTTTTATAAGTGCAGGGTTCTCATAAGCTCTCTGCATGAAAATGAAGAGAATTAAAGATTTATGGACAAAAAAATTTAACTTTTGAGGAAAATTTTTTCCAGATCAAAGAGTACCGAGAGATTTTACAAATTGCATTATTTAAAGACCTATACAAAAAACGGCTAAAAGACTATAATAATATTTTAATAACTTAAGAAGCATAGGATGTGAAATAGGATTTTTAATATGGATTAAATTTAATAACTTTAAAATTTTGTTAAATTTGCAGAGCGACAAAAAATACAGTTTTTATTGTACTCATTTTGAGGACGTATCAAGTTTTTAAAAAAGAACAAGATTGTTGTTCTTTAATATGACAATTTCATGCATTAAATTCACAGGAAAACTCTAATCTTATTAACCTTTCCAATTTTTTCCAATTAACCCTGATGAGAACCCAGATATGATGGCAATGCATATTTCACATTACTTGCTAAATATTTTGCTTATAGATATTAGAGACCAAACTTGACTTCTGGTAACAAGTTGTGAATCAGCCATTTTATGTGGTTGAAACTAATATTCCCTAGCTTACGCAAAATACAAAAAGTTGTTTCAACAATTTCTTACTATACCTGCATTTAAAAGGTTCATAGATAAAATTATTATCACAAATTAGGCATTCATGTTATCTATTTCAACTTGTCGACTGCAGACGACTTTGACCAGTAACTTGAATTTAAAAATAATTTGACCTGCAGCTTGACCTGCAAAAGGATTTTACTGAATGCTTAGTTATTTTAGAGTTTAGACTTTTTTAGACTTTTTAATCCTTATAAACAAAAAAATAATGCAGCGTTATAATAATAAAAGTACTTACAAAAATTCCTGGTAAAGCTATATGTTTTTGTATTGGGAATTGCTGATACAGGCGGTGTAAACTATGGAAAAAAATAAAAAATAATGTTGAGAAAGATATAAGAAGTAAAGTAGTATTTCTGTTTGCACATATTTAGGAACAAAGAATAATAATAACATATTATTTATCAGATATTATTTATGGTAGTACACAAAAGAATAAAACACGTCAAATAACACACAGTTAAATAAGTTCAATCTTTTGACAGGTTTTATACAGCCCATTATTTGAAACAAGAAATTGCACCAAACCATTTATAAATATTATTGTTGAGTGAATTCAAGCATGTGAGAATAGAAATGAGACAATAAAACTTAACCCCATTTAGATGGGCATGGGGACGTAGAGCACCTGCATAGAATGTCAAAAAGCGTTTATGTTTTCAATTCGAACATTTCGGCTAAGTTTTGCCACATGTTGAATCCATTTTCCTGCATTTTCACGTTTTAAATGTGAAAAACATAGGAGAATCAAAGTGAAATCTCTATAATAATTGCCATTAGGGTAATTCCATCTCACTCCACCTAGTATATTAAACCCATGTCTTGGATTTTGGTAGCTATCATTAAGAAAATGTGACAAGTAAAATATCGCTAGGTTCTCTCCTATAAGCTTAGTTGAAGCCCATTTTTCAGTTTTAAGGGTCTATTTACATGACACAAAGCCATTTACGTCATTTATTTGTAGTCATGTGAATCAGCCAACAAATGTGATTTTTGTTACTCACTATGTAAAATTATCCTCTGCAAAATCAACACACCACAACCTTAATCAAGTTTCTTACGTCCCAATACCTGATTGATTTTAACCATATTGCATTTAATTAGCAACTTATAGTCAGTTTTTAACTTGGACAGGACATGAAAAAATTGTGTGTCTATTTAGGAAGTTAATCTTATCTCAAGTCCCCAAAATGGTGCAAAGAGCTATGAAACTATGCAAAATACATCTCACAACCAACAATTAGTTAAACTTTTAGTGAAAGTTCTTTGCACATAGTCTAATTATATAAGAAATTCTGAATACCATATGATTAATAGAACAGGATTCATTGTAATTTAAAGTTTTAGAATTTTATAGACTGCAGTAAACATTTTTACTGCTGTTGATTTACATGGTCATTTCTTCCTAAAACATCAAATGTTTGGCTACTAATACTAATAGATACTAATACTAATAGATAGATAGAGGCAGTTGTGCATGTTTCCATGAATTTTGATGCCGAATTTAAATATGTTGATCATTTTTGTTGAGAAAGATTTTTAAGTTACAAATTTCAAGCATGATGACCGGATTCGAAAATTATAAGAAATCCATGAATTATTTAAAAACAATAACCTGAACCAAAATGTATTTTCCTGAAAAAGACCCCAAACCAAAGTGTATTTTCAAAGGGAAAAATTGCTCCAACATGTTTGTTGTCTGTGGTGTTAGCTAGCTAGCTGTGTCTGCTAGAACACAGTCTGTGCCTTTTAGTGACACAGAAGCCACAAAATTAGACAATTTACACGTTAAATATGGATCAACAAGCTAACGCTTTGTAGCTAGCTAGCTAGCTTTATAGCAAAATTAATTAACAACTGTGTGATTGTGTAAAAAAGTATTATTTCCAGGTAGAAAAATGTTTATACCTCCTTTCCCCTGGAGACTGTTATTCTACTAGGTAGTAAGCGAAGTGGTGATTGTCTTTGGATACACCTACACGAAAACATTGTAATAACGACTGCACAAAACAAGGAAGGAAATTTTTAAGTTAGGTTTGTTCTACGAGGCTTTACAGCAGCCGCTGCTTCCCCATTTGTCACGGCGCAAGTTGTTTGATTTGTCCCGCAGTATTTTACGCGAGGAAAATGCAAAACGTTTTCGATGTTTGATCTTAGCCTGGATATCGCCGTTAGGCTTCACAAAATAATTCTCGGTAATCGTCGTATGACTATAAATTACGATGATGTGGTGATTTGCACTAAAATCCTATTAAAGGTGTGCAAAAAGTTCTCTAATTTTCGCTATTTTAACAGAATTTAATGCTTACAAAACCATCCTAATATCGCGAATGGTTTAGTTAGCTATTAATTAATGAATTGCGAGGTAATCTAGGTAAGTTCTATCTCACGACGTAAATGGCTGAGTTAAAGCTAGACCTAGCTTCAAACTAAATATAGATTCTGCAAGACGAGAAAAGGTTTTTTTCGCACCTTTGTGTCAAATAATAGAACATGTTGTGCGCCACTTTCAAAATTACTCTCCCGGGCCTGTAGCTAGCTAGATTTTTTCATTTCAACACAATACTTGTCATCAGGAATGCCGCCACGTTTTGATGTCTTTTGTGTACAATGCCAAATGGTCAGCAAACCAACCACTCTTCTCATCCATAAAAGTGCTGATGTGGTGTATAAACTGCACAAAATTACATTTTTGTGACAATTAGTCGTTAGAAACTTTTACGAATTCTTTCGGATAACCCATTAGGTTGGTGCCAAAGAGTTGAGAAAAACATTAATATTAAAAAAAAAAACAATCTCAAAAAAAAGTCTCATATGCAAATATTTGCCATTCTCTTCCCCAGAGCTATTTGAGAATAAATTTGAGGTTTATCTCAAAAAGAGGTCTGGGTTCGGGAATGGATATGTGCCACTTATAGCAGCCAATCTAGTAGTCTCTATCCCTTTGCTTTGCTTTTGACTGCCGACAACAAACCAGATTAAAATGGCTGGAACTTTTGAAGCAGGTTTTCTGAATCCACCTGACTTGACTCGAAATTTAAGATGCCACCATTTTGACATTGGGGATGCAGTAGTAAAACAGGTAGAGGGTAAATTTGAAGACATTAGCAGCGCCCAAGTACTTTTCTACGCCATTGTTAAAACACCTACACGCTTTTTCTTATAAGAATATCAAAGTTCTAACAAAACTGGTAATTATTCTTTTTTTTCTATTGTTTTGAACCCGAATTTCGTGTAGTAATTTCTTGTGTAGTGCTTGGCCAGAAAAGACTATCGATTAAGATATAGATATAATCATCGTCTCACTGGAACAGACTTTCGATTAGGTATTATTTCTCCCCGGACACAATTTACTTTAAAAATAATAACGGAAATTTTGCGCACTATTTTTTGCGCGATAGCTAATATAAAAAATGATAATCTGGTGATCTAAAAACACGTGTTTATTAGTGAGTGATTTTTAACCTATCGCAGATGAAAGCATTATCTTCTTGCAAGTCTAACCTTCATGGTATGAAATAAAAATTAACTATTTCATACGAATCATTATTTTCCTTTCAGTTGCTTTTCCTCAAAAAATGGTAAAAAATATTTGAAACGAACAAAATGCTCTTCTGGTTCGCTTTTTTCCCCGTTTCACAATATTGCCGGCTTGTCGGAAAATTTTTTGCAAATGTTGAAAGAATTCAAATTTGCGGATTTAAACCTAACCAGAAAACCAGGAAAACAGGTTCTTAACAAGACCATAACATAGCATTTACCAATGATTAACAGTTGAGTTTCACAGGAAGTTATTACGTGAAAATAAAAACGCTGGGTTGATGTCACGTTTTAACTAGCTGTAATGATATAAGGCGGTGACAAGCTGATTCCTTATACAAAAGAAATTTTGACTTTTATATGTTTTGACTTTTATCTTTTATAAGTTTCCTTATCAAAGTCTCTAAAAATGAAAAAAAAAATGCGCACTTTTTAAACCTCTGAGTGATCTTATATAAAAAAGTATTTACATAATCCTTTAAGAATTTCTAAATTTTTTTCGTGTGGATACAAACGTCAAAAGTGTAACTTCACAGCGATCAAACTAAAGCCAGCGGAGTAATTTTCGAGTTACGATACACAGAACACAAAAGATTACTTTTTTAGTAGTATTCATAACTCAGAAAGAATATTATACTTTCGTTGCCGTGTATTTCGCGTTCTTCTTAGTAATAAAATTCTTCTTGTCTCGTTAACATCAGGCGAATGCAAAAGTAAATGTTTCAAATAAGCAGTTTTTGAGGTATGAAGTTTATTTTGTTTCAAGCGAAGTCGAGATTTGTTGATTTTTCGTAAAACTTTGAATTTTTTCAGCAGTTCTTTCCTCTTTATGGCGCTGGTTAGCTTAAATAAACTTGTGTCTTCCTGTGGTTTCATACGGTCTTTTTTCCGCAGATGTACTTTACGTCGAAACGGCAGACTTAAAGATGGTGTCATCGAGCGTAGTAGATCAGAACAAACAGGACATTTTACAGTTTTCCCGCTCTTCAAGGGTCCTGTATTTAAACAAGATGTTTCTTCGACATCGAGAACATCTTTCGAATAGTGTGACTGTTCATTTGTTGAGCTTTTTTCATTACAGACGTTATCAGATTTTTCGCTCCTAAACCCGACATCCAGTTTACCATTTCTGTGCTTTTGATAATAGTCGAGGGAAACAGATTCTAGACGGAGAAAAAGTAACAATAACAAACTTAGCGTTAATTCGGTCTAACATCTAGGATTCATAAGATTCATTTCCATAGCACTCCCTTTCTCGAATTAGCGAGCTTAGCTAAAACCTGATGCATTCACGGATCTGGGACGAGTATAAAGACGAAGTAGCCACAAAATAAAAATTTTACGTTTGACCCCCTTACGACAACAAAAACTTATAAATATAAAAACAATTTACCTCCTAGATCTTCTAATTTGTCGGCTGCTGCGAATATTGAAACTGATGTTTCGTTAAAATTATCTGATATTGGTGCTAAACAAAAATGTCTTTGCAATGTATATATGTTTTTAAGTTATTCAAACTAACATAGTAAGAAAAAACAAAATAATTATAGGCAAGCTTAATAAACAACATCTACAATCTGGGACAAAAATTTTGAGACAAAGCCATTTTTTTCCTTCATTTTTCAAATATGGACAAAAGTGTGAACAGTCAATGCTCTGCAGCCGGGAGGCAGCAAAGTCGCTACTTTTGCACACACGTAAGTCAAGCAGACAGCGTTGAAGATTTACTAATCATATTCTCTAGCACGCCAGCACACCAAAACAATCCATGTCAGTGCCCACAAAGGTCCCAAAAATCGTTAAAAAAATGGCCAAGCTGACGTAAGCAACAATTAGCACATCTGAACATTGACAAGTGAGCTTTGACAAGTTCGAAATGTGTGAATTTAATATAGAAATAGCCTACGCAATTCTTGTGGTGGCGAACTTCAAAATTCGTTGTCTTGTCTTAACATATTGTGACCACGATTGTACCTTAAGGAAATTTTTCCCGGAACAAAATTCTGCAGAATTTGCACAAAAAATTGCAAAGCTAATGTGTGCGATTGGGACGTATTTTTGCAGTTTGCTATAAGAAGTACAATCTTGTAGAATTTTATTTTGAGAATAGGGTTCAAAATCGCAAAAATTAAAAAAAATTTTCCGAAAGGTCGCAAGATTATTGCAAAGTTTTTTTCACATATTAAAAAATCGCGAAATTATTGCTATACTCACAGTTGTGAAGTGTGTTTGGTATCATTCGAGACAGTACGCCATTCATGACTTTTTCCTCTCTAAAAAAATAAGCTGCTGTGTTTAAAGAAACGCAATTTAAAGAAGAATTAAAGCTAATTTATGTAATCAAACAATATGAAACTTATCTTTCAGTACAGAAAGAGATGGTGAAGATACTGTAGTGGTAACACATTCGACTCGTAATCATAAGGTTGCAGGTTCGAGTCCCCACACCGGCGAACTTTAAACATACTGTTATTACCCTATTTGGAGACACTGACAGGAAACCGGATTGTGAGGCAGGCAAACAAGTCAGATAAATTCTATATCTATTTCTGGCGGTAATGAAATATAGCTGCAAACTAAGGCGATTAATAAAAAGGAAATACTATATAAATAAATAATATAAAAATTATCATGTCATGAACAAGCGATTTTTTTCTAGGCTATATTTCGTTTGCTTTGAAATACATTCGTTTTGTTTTAAATTTATCGCCACGCAGAGTGAGCTGTGTAAGATGACATCACACTAACTTAATATAATTATGGTGTTGAAACCATAGAAAAACTACTGTTTATTCAAACAATCCTTAAATAACAGGAAAATTCGAACAGTCAATAATTGACCAATATCAAGTGAGTTTGTTTACACAACAAAGTTATAACTAGTTACCTTTTGATATCAATCTGTGGTAAAACTTCACCCATATCTTCTTTCAGCCATTCATCCAACGTCACTGGATATGATTCCTGTAAAAAAAATTCATGTATATAGTCGTAAACCCGTTAAAAAATCCCAGGAATTCGGCCATCGCTGCTAGCAGCTACCATGTTAGGCTCAAAGACGAAAAGTTAAGTATAGTAATATAGATAGTTAGATTCACATTACGGTTTCTCTAAATTTGAATATTTTATCTTCCATAAATGAGTGATATTTGGTTTGTATTTTCCAGCTCAGTCACGACAAATTCGCGAAAATAAATCCATGTGAAAAATCGATGATGGGAAGAGAGAAAATAAACAATAAAAACAATTTACGGTGTGACCGCCAACTTAAAAAGTTGAACTTTAATGAGAATCTTCAAGTTAAAATTTTTAGTTATAAGGAATGTTAAGAATATGCAATAAAAAACACACAGTAAACAAAAAAAACAACCACGAATAGTCACTTAAAATTTTGCCCGAGAAGTCAATTTCACGAATGGTCATTTTAATGGTTTTTCAAGAGTTCGAGGAGGTCGGAAATAAAATTAAAAAAATAAAATTCACGTGAAGCACACAAACGCGGGTCTACCTTTCGTGATTTTGTCAAAAACGCGCGAAAAATGTTTTTCCTGATTTTTCTCAAAAAGTAAATTTTTTTTGGTTGATGAAATGCAGTGATATCTGAAAAGATAAATGTTCTTATTCGTGTAAAACCAACAGTTTCCTACTCTCATGTTAAAAAAAAGCAATTGGGGTCTTCAATAACAGATATATATATATGTAAGAGGCGAGGATAGTATATATTTTTAAAATTACAATATATTTCTAGTCACACTTTTTCTTGTTCAGGAAAGAAGACACACGGTCTGCACTTTTGACATCGGGCTTTGTATTTCACATCACAACATTCGTTTAGTAAAGCGTGATGAAGTCCTTGCACTGTAATACAAACATTGTTCAAATTTGATATTCGAATTAAGTTGAAGCTTCTGGCGGTTTAACTCTGGATCATTGTGTTAACACAATGGCCACTGTCGCTGCGAAGAAAAACCAATCAAAGAAATGCCATAGGTTCGAAAAAGTCTCGGTTGCTATGAATTGTTTGATTTTAACAAGTGGGAGCTAAGTTTTATGAATATACTTATATAGCAGCCACAGAAAAGTAGAAATAGTCCTTTACAATAGTTTTGACAAACTGGTTTACAAAATGTTCGAGGTTTTCTTAAAAATTTTTATTAAATTTTTAGGGTTCTTAAGGCCACTTGTTCAAATCCTGGGGGGCGTTACTTCTAAACTAACAATGACATTAGAAAATTTCGTGATAAAGTGAAAAAAAAATGTACAATATGTTCTCTTTTTTTCAGTAAAGAAAAAAGTCCTTATAATTTGAATTATTTTCACTTATTCGGAAAAAGGTTAACGAATGCCTAGATCAACTGCACCTATTTTCTTGGTCCCTTAAACTCGAGTTTTCGGAAGTATACACTGGATTTAATAAAAGTATTCAAAAACTTTATGCGATTACGCGATGCAAGGCAAACCTCTTGCAAACAAAATTCCAAGAAGAAAATCAACTTGCGCCAAAAAACTCTTTTCAAACCATAGCTCAAACTTTCGAAGATTTTTGCTCATAAAGGTAGCTAGCAGCTTTAAAGCTATGAAGCAAGCCAACATAATGAATTTTATCAAAATTGTGGCTTTAAAAAAAGCCGTTTTGTTTCCAAAGAGTTGTTTATCTGGAGCTTGTGTACTTGGTAACAGCTTTTGTTCCTTCACTCACAGCGTGTTTGGCAAGTTCACCAGGCAACAACAAGCGAACTGAAGTTTGTACCTCACGAGAAGAGATAGTTCGTAGTTTGTTGTGATGAGCAAGTTTGGAAGCTTCGCCTGCTAATCTTTCAAAGATGTCATTGACGAAAGAATTCATGATGCTCATCGCTTTACTTGAAATTCCGACATCAGGATGAACTTGTTTCAAAACTTTGTAGATGTACATGCCATAACTCTCCCTTCGACTTCTTCGCCTCTTGCCTGTGGCTTTCTTGTTTGTTTTTCTCTTGCCAGCCTTCTTAATCGCCTTTCCTTTTTTCGCTGGACTTCGACCTCTTTTTGGGCTTCCACCTCTTTTTGGGCTTCCAGCTCTTTTGGGGCTTGCAGCTCTTGAGGATGCTTTCCTTGGACTTCCTTTTCTTGGACTTCCTTTTCTTGGACTTCCTTTTCTTGGACTTCCAGCCATTTTCTGCGTTGATTAAATCCACAAGTGATAGCGAAATGAAAACTTTGCATTCAATTTATGTATTTTTTTCAGATCCAAAACTCCCGCCATTTCTCATATTCGAATGCGAAAAAAGATCGAATTTTCCCGCCATCGTTTTAAAATGGAACAATGACGTTTACAACTACGTCTGAAAGCATATTTTATTTCTTTTAAAAGGATCGAATTTTCCCGCCATTTGTTTAAATCGAATATTATTGCTTACAACTACGTCTGAATTCTTTTTTATTAAAAAAATAAAACTTCTGAAAAATGATTTCAGTTTTTAAAACAGATCGAATTTTCCCGCCATTTGTTTGAAATGGAACAGCAATGCTTACAACTACGTCTGAAAATAACTCTTACAATGGAAAAAAGCGGACATCATCGGTGAAAAAAAAATTGTCCGCTTTACAGAGACGTCCAATTTATAGAGATTTTGTTAAAAATATAGGAATATTTTAAACGAAAAAGGTTTTTCAAGCTTTACTTTACGAGGATCGTAAGTTAAGAGACTATGAATTTGAGTATAAAGGATTATATATAACAAAAATAGACTCTGAAAGATTCCAGTGCAGCACAAAAAGCTTTCCATAATGTAAATAAAAAAGTTATAAAATTATAATTAAAGTTATAAAGTTATAAAAATATTGATGAATATTTTTTCTGTTCTGCTTTGTCGTTATTCCATTTTTTTTAGTCCGCTTTATGAATTTGTAGTACGAAATTTTATTTGGTGAAAAAAAAATTGTCTGTCTTATTGAGTGTCCGTTTTAGACGTTGTCCGCGTTTTTTACAAAGGCAAGTCCAAAAAAGACGTTCTATTAAAAAGGATCGAATTTTACCGCGCTATTTTTAATATGGAATAGTAATTCTTACAAAATACATCACGAACTTTTTTTCGAAAAGATAGAACAACCAATCTATTTGCAACAAATAGATCAAATAATTGGAATGAATTATCTTTACCTGTCGTAATTCAAGCTGATATTGTAAAATTTCCTTCATAACCAAATACAACAACTTCAAAATATGAAGAACATCCTTTATTAACATCCTTAAAAAAAAAACGGAAAATTATATTTTTCTAGGTTTTTTATAAGCCTATTTCCCACCCTATTTCCTCTAATATAAAAACACCTCTGGGGGCTGTTATTAGAATAAGGCTAGTATAAGAGGAAGTCTATTATACCTAGAATTAAGTTTTAGAAGGGGAACTCGTTTTCCTTTAAATTCTGCTTCCACTCTTTTTACTCAATATCAATGTATGAGTAGCCCGCGTCGTCAGTAAGTTTAAAAGGATTGCCAAGGTTCGTTTCCTCTAGAACTTAACCTAACTTGGTTTAATAATCTTAAAAGGGGTCTACAATTAGAAGAGGGCTTAAGGGGATCTTTTATCTTCAAAACCTTTATGAGGGGGTCTCTTACATAAAAACTAAAAACCCTAACTTGGCCTCGTGTAATTATAGCCTTAGTTTGTCGTTGTTCATTTCTTAGTTTGTTTCAGCTTTAATTGGTTTTTACAGTTAATATCACTTAAGAATACTGTCGGATTGTGTTTTTTTTTTGCACAAGCATATCCCGATTTTTACTTGCTTACAAAAAACATATGCATACTGAAAAAAAACATTTGCATACTGAAAAAGAGGCAAATTTCCATAGGATATTACGGAACTTTTTTAGTGCTTAATACCATGACCTGAGACTAACAGTAAGCATTTTTTGACAGTCTTAAAGAATTTAGAGACTTTTTTCCCACCAGAATAACTTAAATTTTCAAAAAGACCCTTGCTTAACGCCGATTAGTTGAGGAAACGCATATTCGCAGCAAAATTATTTTTGCCCAAATTTTACTTTGGTCAGGAGGATTTTACACCGGCAATGCAATCTCACTTTCGTAAAAAAATCATGGGAGATTTCTAAAAAATTTTAGACGCTTTTTTATAAAAAACATAACGCTCATTTGATCTAGTGCTGAGAGGATATGGATATATTTAATGAAACTTAAACAGTGCTTTTAAGTTAGTTTATAGTGCCAATTTTTATTTTAAAAATAATGGTGTCTAAAGCGGGTGGTATACGGATTTGATTCAACAAAATGGATCGCGTATTGCCGGCTTGACAAGGGCGTGCTTGACGAAGAGGATGCGGTACAATAAGCTTCGAGCGAAAAAAAGAGTTCGTAATTACGTTAGCTTTGGTTAAAAAGAACTTAATTGCTTCTTTACTACTCCAGATTTCCACAATATAGCGAAAGTTTTTCTCACGGAAGTTTTTTTCCGAGTAAAGCAATTCCAATCAATTCGAAGTATTAAAATCCAATCACAACAACTCGAGTAACATTATCCAGGTAGGTAGGGACTTCACTAAAAAATGACATGTACTTACCAAATTCTGCTTACAGAGGCAAGGCCAAATAAGTTAAAAGGAACGAAGAACCCATGTCGCATATGCGAATCTAAATATCTTTTGTAACGTTAAGAAACAATCAAGGAGACGGTAAAAGTATAGCAACTCGAAATTTCTTTAGGCTTCAAAGAACAAAAAAAATAAGTGTATGTTATAAAAAGATACAGGAACGCTTTTTGACACACCACTTGTATCTAAAATGAGGATAAGAAAGAAAATAACAAAATCACCAGGAGACAATACACAAGCCTACAATGTTAAAAAAAATTAAAGGTATCCTTGATTAACTCATGAAAAGAATTCTATACATACATGAACTGCAAGCTTACTTGCACCAAGCAGTCGATCCATAATATAGCAGGTAAATTCCCTCCTTGGGATCTCAACCTGGTTGATAACGCATGCGCTAGAAGGACAAAATAAGATTGGTAAATTGCAAGAGGCATCAACGGAGGCCGCAGCTTCACAATCAACTGCTCCTGACATTCTCAATCGAAAAAAATCGGAAAGAGAAGACTGGAAATATAGTTTGAATCATAAACTAAAAATTATTTGCAAATTTATCATAATTTTCTTGGTTTTTAAGAAAGTAGTGAAATGATCTTTTTGATTCTACGTGGCGATTTACTTCACCTATTATAGACAAAACTTTTACAACTTTAAACATAGAAGCCTGGAAACAAGTATTGACTTGTTCCTGCAGACAACAGTTCGCCGTACCATATTTTCACTTGATTTTCAAGAAAGTAGTCAGACGAGACGTCAGATTTCACATGACAATCTATCTCACCTATCACAGAAAACTTTCATAATTTTTAACAATTAACAAATATTATTTCGTGTCTGATATACAAAAATATGTGCCCATCACATATATACCTGTTAGTTTTAAGTATCTTTAAAATATCTTGATAATGTATAAACATTGGGACGATATCCATTTCGTTATATCTTCGCGCAAGGCTATTTACCTAAAAGAGGAATTAGTAGTAACTTCATTTTAAACATACAAACTGAACAGACAACGCTGGATAAATAAGCACAATGGCCTGTTTCTTCTCCACAAACCTATGAATAATCTACCCATAAAACAGCAAACGTGAAAAGCATACTTTCTTAAAATATTGGAACGGTTTATCTCTTCTCATCTGGTTTTGGTGTTTGTAAATAATTTTTGAAAGTACTGCGACCTGCGATGCAACATCAAGTTTAGAAAGACGTTTCAAATCTCTTGAAATTCGATCATGGAAGTTAACCCATTTATCTAAAAGAGAAACAACACAATGAGTCCTGCAGTCAGCTACTAATTCTAACTTGGCAATCAAAAGGACAACTATGGATAAAATTCTTATTCTGACATGACTTCATTCGTACTAAACGACACAATTTACACACCGGAAACCTTTTTAAACAGAAATTAGAGTCTTCATCCCTACTTGAAGAAACAATCTGCTGACATTATTTACACCGCCAGTAGCACAGAATTCTTTTTTTATTGCTTTTTTTCGCAGTTTTATTTTTAAAAGTTTATCTCAAATTTAACCCCCCCCCCTTGAAACTTTTTGGGGGTAACAGGTTCATTTAAAGTAATTTAAACCCCATTTGAAATTAATAAAGACAATTGGACTTTCGTTGTGAAAGTCAAGTCTTTCGAAGGTACGGTTGCCAGCTTGATTTTTCTATTAATGATTTCGACTGTGCTTGAGGTAAAAACGATGACTGGTAGGGGAAGCTTTACTGATTAGAACCAAAGTGGCCTGGCTACTGTAGTGTGACCACGCCTAAGAGAATGTATTCACATTACTTATCCATATTTTTTGTTACCTGTCTCAACATTTTTCCATAAAACTTGGGAAACTTTTTCTTCTTTGAACTCATAAAATCTATCATTCCAAGCGCAGTCCATTTGAATGTCATCTGTTGTCTTCATTTTTTTTACTGATTAACTAAAAAAGAAGCGTTACTTGAGGAACTTAGTGAATTAATTTTCACGTAATTTATTTTTTATTTTTTCAAAAACGATTTACACTTTTTCCTTCTGATTCACCTAGCACTGTAGATAATAGATATGTGAATTTCAGTCTCATTTTAGTAAATTTTACATAAATTTTTTTTTGGCGAAATTAAATTCTCGCGAAATATTAGGACTTGCTTAATTGTCTTAATTCTTATTCTTATTCTGTCACCAAAACCGATATGTATAACTGTGAAAAACATCAGGACCTTGTAAATAAATTTTTATCCTAACTTATGTCAACTACTGAATTATGTATGACAAACTACATCTATAGAGAGAGCGTCTCATGTAACAAAATGTCGAAACACAACGCATGAAGTTTAACAAAAACAATAAAGGACTTATATTCATATTAAAAATGACTTTCGATAGTTCATAGTAATGTCATCATTTTACAACGTCCATAAGACATAATTTTGACTTGCTTGAAATCTATCAAATAAAATATAGTTCATGTTCTTGAATCCTTTTGTAATGGGTTCAAAAATCTTCACCAAAAGCTTCCGTGGTCACACTTCATTTGAGAAAATAAATGGTCACATTTAGTACACAGGCCCCTCTTCTCCATCATCATCGTCGCCATATTTATCTCCACCATCATTATAGTAATCAAAATTGTAGTCATTGTCCTAAAAAATAATTATTTTGCAGAGAATAAAAACGAGCTATAAAAAATATAATGAAGGTGTCACTATTGTATTGTTTTGTACAGCAAAAAAAACTTTTTTTCTGCTCAAAACAATTGGCATCCACCAACCTGGTGGTCCGCACACATGAAAACTTAAACGAACTAAAAAAATAACTAACGTCTTCAAATTCTTCTTCCGCTTCTTCGTATACTTCCTCTCCTTCTTCTTCTTCTTCGTTCTTTTCCTTCGAGTTTTCTACAACTTCTTTAGCTTCAAGGTTCTACAAAAAGCACAAAATTCTTAATGACGACGACGACAACGACAACGAAGACAATAACAACACTAACAACAATACCTCCAATTTTTTCGACAACTCTTCTTTATTAACTTCCGGTCGATGTTGTTTTGCTATTTTTGGTTTAATAGTTCCTAAAAAGTAACATTTCAAAGTCTAGCCTTAAAAGTCAAGAAATAGATTAAAGAAAAACCATTAGTGCATAAAATCTTATAGCATTCTCTGCTGAATCATCAAGTTATGTTGCATCACTGAGCCACGCAAGTTACGTTGTATAAGATGAACAGCAATACAGAAGCTACAAAAAGTTGTTGGAAATTAACTTGAATGATAACTGAACAAAATATGGCAGGTTCCAAAAAAATTCCTGTTGTCACGTGTTTCTTGTTTTGATATTTTGGTTCGCGTGTTTTTATTTTTTATATTTCGATCGAATTTGTTTATTGATAAAAAAATTAGTAGCAGAAGTTAGTTACAAGAATTAGCATATAGAAGAACCCACCAGTGACCAATAATACACTAGAACCTGGTTACTGATATGTTGAAGAGGTAAGTATGAGGTATGTCACCTAGAGAAAATATTGTCTCTACTATCTATTACTAAAACATCTCGTATATACATTATTTTAAGTCACTACTTTATGTAGACAATAGAAACATTAAAACAACTCGAGATCATAGTTTTTTAAAGTTCCAAAGCATAACTTATCAGATAAAATTTTTTGTCATACATTTATTTTGGCAGATAAGGTATGCCAGAGTACAGGTCGAAAATATTTTAATGAGAAAAAATAGTGAGTTACATGAACAGATTTTTGGAAAATGATAAATGAAATGTATCAAGAATACGTGAAAATTGCTCGTTATCAAAGTACAAGTTACTGAAAGACTATTGCAGAAGTGACTAAGACACTTTTTAAACTTTTAGGGACTACTTAACAGAATTGAAAAAAAAATGAGTATGTCAGTTTCAAAATTGATATTTGAAATTCCTGAGGCATCATAAATTCTATTGGTTGTTTAACACATTGTTTTAAAAAGCATAGATTATTCCCTTCAAAACGTTATTGGTGATAAAGCTATCACAAAGAAAAAGAAAGCTGTTAATACATCTTTAATTGCAAAATGAATATCACAGTATAGACGTCCAGGACCACGAGAAATGTGTCAGAACAAAATAAAACAACTGCTCCCAACAAATTCCTCTTTAATTGGTTCTAAACAAGGCAATTAATGGAGCCCAAAAAGTGCTGCAGTATTCATCTGCATATCCTTTTTGGAGCAAACTGATTGGCCTGTTACCTTATATCTGATACTCCACGTGATGACAAGACAATGAATAGAAACCCTATTTTTAAGTAAAGAGGCTATTAAGAAAAAAAGGCTTAATCCCTAAACATAATCAAAGTTCTATTTGTGAACAAATGGTGGATTTGAATTTCACACCAACAAGTCACCATTGTACTGATTTTTGTAAATACTTAGTGCTATTGGGTGAATGCTTTCTTAACAAATAATCGAAGTAAACAAATATGTTTTAAAGGTACACAAAATAGCTTTCTCATCTAACTCAAACAAAGTTAAAAACATTGTCGATTGATGCAGAAAGAATTATTTATTGGTGTAGACGTTTTGGGGTTTTAGGCTGTTTAACCTATTTTGAAAGCTATTATTCAAAAAATAACCTGAAAAGATAGCAATGGGTCATATGGAGAACTGACAACACAAGCAGTGTTGTATGAAGAGAACAAAATAAGTTAAAATTAAACAGTCGCTCTAACTCTATGAAACATGTAGTTTATTTAAGGCCAGATTATCACACAGATGGTTGAAAATGATAGCTACAATACGGGCTGTCTAATGGATCGCTATGATCAAACCGTTGGAAAATGTTTTGATGAAGAAAGAAGTGCAAAAGAAGTGCAAAATCTTTAAATATTATTGAAAATAAATATAGCATAATCTGCTGAGAACATGAAACAGTGTTTTACATAGACGGCCTAAGGATTTTTCAGCAACAGTTGTGTTTTTATATCAGAATCCTAACATATTGTATTAACCTCTTGGTTCTGGTCAATGTTCGTTTTATAACAAATTGGTTCAACTAGCTGTGGTTAGTCTTTTTTATAAACAAATAAAAAGTTTTTAATTAAGATTCTGAAGTAGCATGTTTTATTGACCACTAATCATGTTATCACCACAAAAATCAACAGACCACGATGCCTAAAAGATATATCACAAAAGATATATCATAATTTGGCTAATAAAAAGTTATCTATATATTAAAAAAATTATATTACCTTTATTTACTGTTTTTCTTTTACGTGAGGGTTTTAATTCTGCAGGAAGTCGACTCCAATCTACATAAAAGAATAACACATTTCAAGATTGCTACTAAGATTCCAAAATTCTCTCATGATGTGGAAATTATACTGCATAATTACTCAGAAATAATTACTTAGAAATAATTACTTAGAAATAATTACTTAGAAATAATTACTTAGAAATAATTACTTAGAAATAATTACTTAGAAATAATTACTTAGAAATAATTACTTAGAAATAATTACTGGTACTTAAATGGACACATGTTTCAAATATTTCGATATCGAAATTAATTTTAAAGAATTTATAAGAACAGATTGCAGAAACAGTGTTAATTGCTTAAATTCTTTGACACAAAAACCGTAAAATTGTGAAATGAAATTACTGCTTTAAAAATTTTCGTGGGATTTAATAAAAGCCTGGCATTTATTAAACTAGTATATAATATACCAAAGTAATATTTCTAATAATATAGTATAACGAAGTAGAAGTGGTACGTCGACACTTTTTACCTTGTAATAACTAACAGAAATATGTTTTTTCTAACCAGCATTAATTATTCTAATTAATTTCTTAGAATTAATTTTTTTATACATACTCCACATCAAGTAAGCAAAGCAACATTTTTACCTGGTTCCCACTGGTTATCATCTGGATTTTGGTTGTGTTTATAACGATCAGTGAATCGAACAATGTCTGGAATAAAAAAAGAATAACAAAAAATCGAAAAAAAACTTTCAGTCTATTAAAAAAAAGTAGACACAATAATTTTGCATATTGATATTGAAATGCTGCCCCAAGTAGCATTGCTTCAATGCTATTTCCCCAATTTTACTTAGTCACCATGATGAGAGGTCTGATGGGCAAATAACATTTTTATTGGAAGGACGTGTCATAATAAATCTCCATCTACACAAGATATTGCTTTCTACTTCTTCTTTTACCTGTAAATTTATTCTGAAGATCTACATAGCTAAGTTTTCCATAGCATCATATCTAGTCAGGGCGCAAAACCTCAAAAAGCATTATTGTTCAACTCATTCAGTGAATAAGATATCTATATATTTTCAAAAAGAATTTAACTCACGTAACGAGAATTGAGCAAACAATAAAACACAGCCAGGATATATAAATTCCCTTTTGATGTATTTTCAAATATTATCTAAGAAATATTTTAAATCGTGAAATTGTTCTACAACTTTTTAAGGTGTTTTTTATTATAATAATATTTAACAAACCTTTCTTTATTGTTTTTGCTTTTAAGAAAAACGGTGAGTCTCTGATGCTTCCTCGAAATTCTTGACTTAACGCGAGCAAATATTCATCAACTTCAGTAGCACTTAAAGGAGTTGGTCGTTGTTGAAGAGGCTATGACCAGATGCAGAAAATTATTTCATGACATGAGGGGACAGAGGTAAAACATAGGTACAAGGCATCAAGACATTTTAAAACGATGTACTTATTAAAACAAGAATTGTTGTATAAGAATAAAGGAGGCAAAAAAACACAGAAATTACAAAGTAGAGAGTTCCTTTAGAGATGGTATCATACAAGTAACACATTCAAAGTTGTCGAAAATTTCTAGCGGGTATACTGCAATTAAAAGTTATAGTACTTACAGGGTAAGTAGGTGGCGGCTCAAGTGTTACTCTTGGAAGAGACTGTCCAGATAAACCCAAATGACCTATATCAAATGAAAGGTTTCCTCTTCCACGACCACGCCCTCTCCCAGCCATTTATACATTCATAAATATATATTATTAAAACCTATAAAATATCAATGCTGAAAGAGATTGGCTATACTTCAGTAATTCACATAAACTGCTTAAAATAAGCATTTAACATTATGGGATGTGGCAAGGCAAGTACTTTTAAATTCAAGTAAAACTTGATATTCAAGAAAAATGATTTTCATACAGCCTTGCTATTAAAGGTACAGCATATTAGGAAAAAATAATACAACAAAATAAATAAATACACTAAGAGTACACTCTTAAAAAGCATATCACAAAGGCCTGTTAGTCATAAATTTCCAGGCTCAAAGGCTATGACCCCATCCTGCTTCACCATTACTACTGTCCAAACGCTAAAATCCATAAAGACAACTGGTAAGCTCCTAATGTTAGTGATATTTTATAAGAAAAGCGATTACACTCGATATTACAATATTTTCTAAAAAAAAAAACAAATTTGAAAAAACATTATAAAAAAGTTTTTGATTTATTTAGAAACAATAACATTAATTGAGCAAACTGATAGCAAAATCAAAAACAGTTTACATTTTTAAAATTAATAACAAATTTACAAAAATTATGACAAAATTTGGAATGGTATAAGAAAAATACATGTAACTAAACACTAATGCACATATAAATAGCTATCATTATAGAAATTATTTAATCTGGATAGTATCTTTGGTTCATATCATCGAGGATCCTGTGTAGGGGGTCCTAGTGCATTTAAACCTCCTGTTAGAGCTACAAAAGCTGTGCAATAGACGACAACATATCAATCCTGTTCTAATGCTAAACACTAAGCAGAAAGAATCGATACTAGGATGACATGGCTCAGCCAACATTTGGTCCCAAGAGTTTCAGCCCTGGAAAAGAGTGCTCTGCTACGAGGCTACCAGTCATTGTATTAATAAGTCAATTTATGAATGCTGTTTTGAAAAATAACTTCCCTCCTTAGCACAGCTTGCCACACAATAGTTAATGACAATTTTTTGAAGTCACAAAATTTGTACATTAAAACTGTTGATACTTTAAGTACAGAAAGTTTTGCAAATTTCAGAATTTTAGTCAAATTTATGAACTCAAAAAAAAAAAGATTCCCTAGTTTGCAAGCATTGCTTGTCAAGAAGGAAATGGAAATTTTTTCATTTCCTTTTCTTCTTCAAGTGACAAATTTGTTAAAAAGATTCAGGAATGCATAATTCTTACAATTTTTTTGCATTCACCAAAGTATCTTTCTGCACTTAACAAAACTACACAGTAAATACAGTCTTGTAGGCATTTACCGAATTTTTTTTGTATTTTCTTACATTTAAATGTGTTACAAAATTAAAAAGGAATTCTCTTTTTTACTTAGGGGCCTCAACCTCAACAACTATATTGTTATTAAACACGTACTTTGGTATCCTCAGTTGCTCTACAGCATAGTTTATTAGTTTTTGTGTTCTGTTCACATGGTGAAATGATGCACGGATTAGTATTCTGTTTCTAATATAACTTTTCCAAGCATCAAGAAAAACTTGAGAAAGCCTTTCTTTATTAAACGAATTTTCAACATCTATTAAATATTTTTCAATGTCCAGATTTTGATACTCTGTAATAATCAAGGATGAGTAATAATCAGTATCCTTCATTGACCTTGCCAATTTTAATTCATTGAAAGTGGAATTGTATTCTTTTTCCAGCATTCCTACTATGCTATTGCTTATGACGCTATCATCTATATCAATCTTATTTTTAAGGCAATCACGATAACTAATTCCATTTGTGAACTGTTCTTTCATGCTGTCCACACTATGGTGTAATTCTTTTTTAACTTCAACCAATTCAGCTTCAGCAGCCATTAATTTCTTCTGTGTTTCTTTTAATTCGTGCTTAGTTTCGAGCGAATCCTTCATCACCAAGCTTAAATGGTTTTGCAATGCTGTCGACATATGTTTGTCTAATTCACCAGCTGCCACCTTTAAAGTAAAACACCCTCAAATTACTGAACTCCCAAAAAACTGAAAACTCCTTTTTTGGTTTTTGTGTATTTATAAGCTTTTTTTGTTAATTCTTAGTGAATATTCGAAATGGAGGACCTGTAGTATTCATAACACAAAACATTTCTGAATAGTTACAATACTTTAAAAAGCAATTAACTTACACCAAAAAAAGCTTTTTGTCAAAATCGTTCTGTTATTTAATTCTTTTCAAGTTGACTAATGGCTGAATCGAAAATTAATACCTGAACATCGCAGCCCAGATGTTTGAACATGCAGTCGACAGGACGACAAAAACATTCATTACTATAATGATCAGCAATCTAAAACAAATAGGTATAAAAAATAATGAAAGTCAAATACATAATGCAAACTATAAAGCAGCAACTACATAAAAATAACTATATATAAAAATAATCATTTCTAAAACCTTATTAACTTCTACTACTAATTTTTTTTCTAGAATAGATATGCTTGATTCAAGCGACAGAAATTAGACCAGGTAAATAAAAGTTCTACATAAAAAATTTTGTCAACCATATTATAAATTTCTCGGATAAAATATAAAAATCTTAAACAACTAGAAGTCATGAATTACCAAATTTAACAAAATGGCCATAGTTTTCTTGTGCCAGAAGTTCAATCTTGTTTTTTTTAAAAAAAAAGCTTTGACTAAAGATAAAAAAACTCAATTTCAACTCCTTATTGTAGACATATTATGCAAACATTGATACTCTTTACTTATAATGTTATAACTCCATTTGATTTAAAATAGTTTAAAATTTATATTTGCAAGTTTTTTAAAAGCAAATCCAAGCTTCTGATTTTGGTAAAAACCTAAGGAACTGGTTAAGCTGAAAATTTGTTACGTTAAGAAATCAAGGCTTAAACCTGGATAATATAACAAGCAAATCTATAAAAAATATTTTCAAAAATAATGTATTTTTCCGAACAAAATGATAAGGTTAAAGCGCAAAAATATAGTTAAGCATAATCGCTACGGGCCCTAACAAACAACAATTAAGACATCACTGAGATGCTGTAGCACGCTGAAATCTTGTAAAAGTTGAATATCATGCTTAGCAACCTCTTAGTATCGCAAAATAAAGAGAACGTGTGCTTGTAAAAAAATTTATAGGTGAAATTCATAGTGTTGTACACGGAAGAAGCATGGCAAACATAACATTGAAGATATCTATGACACATTTACACAATACTTCTTACGCAAACTAGATTCATGCAGAACAATATTAAAAGCAAGCAAAACCTGAAAAGTAAAACATTTGTAAGAAGTGAAATTATTTTTTCAAACCTCTTTAACATTTTGTACTCTTTCTTATAACAACTTAAAACGTAAAAAAAAGTGGCAGAATACCTCGTTACGGGGAATGATTTCACCACAAGCATTAGCACAGATAACAGGATAAAGTAGGCAAGTTCGTAAATGAGTCTACAATATAAACAAAATGTGATCAATACAAATAAAACTTTAAAATGACAAATCCGATAGACTTTTCTTGTTTACTCAAAAAAAATTAATATTTCTATCGTACCTGTTAAACACATAAGTGGCTAGTCTAGGGGCTAGAGTGTCTAGAGGCTTAATCAATTAGAAGCTTAAAATGCTCTGGGAGTTCTTGAAATATTGAATTATTGATCAAGTCTGAAATTCTCCCAACTTGATTAATTAGTTTTTTGGCAATAAACTTGGTAAATGCAATTGGTACAGCTTATGTGTTTAAATGTGTTTACATGTCTTGGTGGTCAATAAACAAATACATGGAAAAGTTTTTCGTATTTTTGAGATACCAGATTAGTACCTAAACTATTTTAGTAGAGCGAAAATAATCTTTTTTAAAGTTTAATTTGAGAGACGCGTGCTTAAAATAGATTAAAGTTCTAGATATTGTTTACCAAAACTCAACACATATTTTTTACTCCTATGTCTTTTTTTCTTTGACTTTTTTATTGATTTCAAATTATTTGTTGAAAAAATTAAGTCATTGGTTAAATTGATATCATGTCAGATTGTTTTAAATTTTGCAAAATTTAAAAATAATCTAAAATTAACCCAAGCGCTTTGATAAAATAGAATCAAAAGAGTTGCCTGCATATACTAAAAAAATTCGCTTTAAATTGCGAAAGGGGAAATAAACATTGGGTTTCCCAGCATATAACATTTATTGCAATACGTATAGCATGAAAATAAGCTCCTTTTTCTTAGCTGAAGTAGAATTTTTGTTAGCTAGCTGGCATATTCGTTATACAGTGTGCCAAATTTTAAACTTAGCTAAAAATCTCATGTTGATGCCAGTTTCTTTTTGAGCATGTGCAACCAAGCCCTTACTATTCTTCATTTATTTAAGTTACACATACCGGTATATCATTGTACACATGACTTTCTTGACAATAATCACATAACACCCGTCTGAAGTTGCAAGACTTCTTGTGTTCTAATATATCCGCCTTTCGAACTTCCAAATTGCATCCCTCAAAATCACAAGTAATGTTTTGATACTCACAAAAATTGTTTTGATGGTCCTAAACATACAGAGAATAGTCTTGCCTGCAAAGACACTACAAAACTGCTGTGTGTTATGAAAAGAGTGGGAATCTGCATCTAGAATACAAAACGTCAACTACACAAGAAAAATCAAAACACAAAAATTTTCTCAATGTCATAAAACAAATAAGCAGGAACTTTACTCTAAAGATTTCTATAAAACTGTAAAATTATACAATCACATTTCAAAAAAGGCTCAATCGTGAAGTGTTTTAAATTAAGACATATTACATTGGAAAGGGCACGTTAAGAACATGAGAAAAATTCAGAGAGCACTTTTTTTTTAACAGAAGGATTATTGTAAATTTTAGTCAAGATTCAATATAAAATGATGCTAAGAATACAATATTGTCAAAATGATAAGCCCTTATTATTTACATCAGTTGTTCACATCATGTTATTTACATATAAAAGAAATTTCAAAAAAACTGACATTCCATAAAAAAAGTCCTACTTATGCAACTGCTCATTAAAAAAACTTCATCAAGGAAGGTTAGAAATTTAAAATGATTAAAAATAACACAAACATTTTTCACAAGATTTTCTGAATGGATTTGTGAGCAACACACAATAAGTTCAAGCAAATACGTCTGAATTCTACTTTTGCAACAAAGAAAGCAATTATTAGCATTGGATCAGTAGTATTGTTGGTTAAGCAATCCACTCAAGTACTTGACCCATCATCTCAGCAGCACTTGGAAATCTAACGTTCAGGATTAACAGTAGTTATTTAACTTATTAAACCAATTACTGTTTGGATACATTAACTACTCAAAGCTTATCAATAACACACCTTCATATTTGAAACTTCACCAGTCCATTCACATCCAGCTTTGGTGTTAACACATTTAACTTTTACTGACAATATCATCCTGTTCACCATACCAGCAGGGCGTACCTACAAACATTTTATGTATGAAAAACATCACAATAACATAAATACATTCTTTTCCTAGCATGCATACTGACTGTTTACATTTTATCAAGAAAATAGATGAGGAAGACCAATCATGAGCAAGTATAATCAAACACGTACTTTATACTCATCGATAGGCGCTCTGCAGTTTGGACATAAAAACTCCACATTCCTAAAGTAAGAGAAAAATATGCATGGGTTATTGTACAAAGATAGACGTGCAAAGTACAGTTACAAATCTTTCAACCTAAAAAAAGTGACCAAGTAAATCATTGATTTTGTATATTTTCTTTCAATAAAAACTAAAGGGAAAAGGAATGATAGTTTTTATATTTAATATTTTTTAAAAGAAATTCTATATTTTGAAAAATATACAACTTTTACAGGCAGGGTACATTTTAACTCATTTCTCTGTTATTATTTTACACATTTTTCCTATCATTAAGCAATGAGTTATTGGACCTCACTATTTGTCCCCAAGGTCATAATTTTCAGGGCACCCAAGTTTCATTTAAATGTAACAACGTCATTGTTTTGTTTACTTTTTTGTTTTAAATCTTTTTGTTCTAAGCAAGGAAAATTGTGAATAGGACTTGTAAAAAAACAAATAAAAACCAATGATAATCCTAACCTGTCCTTTGAGCTCTTAGAAAGAGACTGGAAACAGAAATTACACATTCCATGAGGACATTCCAACTGCATAGCATCTTTCATCAAGTTTAGACATATGACGCAATACAAATCTGGTTTCACATCTTCAACAACTTCGTAATCGTAACCTCCAGACATTTTGAAATAATATATACTTGTTTTGCTATTATTATTAATAATACTGCAAAATATTAGGCTTTTATGAATTAAACGGTTATCTAAAAGAACAAAAACTCTTACAACTGACTATTTAAAATACAAAATATCTGAAAAAATTATATTTATTAATTGCGGAAAATTAATTAATTAATTAATTAAAAATTAATTGTATTAATGGAGGGATATGAAAGAAGGAAGTTTTTAGGAATTCAGAAGAAAATTGAATGGAAACAGAAAAGGACCAAAAAAAGAAATTAGAGATGAAGAAGGTGAGATAAGATCAGACCTTAAAAATATAAGAAGTATATAGGCAACGCTTAGCTGGAAAACCAACAAGACAAACAGCGGAAATGTAAATTGAACAAAAAGTGAGGAAAAAAGTTAAAGACAGAAACACAACACCCAATGGAAACTAAGAAAGTAACTGTAGAAACTGTAGTTATTAGAAAATTGAGAAGGATGGTGCAATAAAATTATAAAAAAAGGGGGAGAGGAAAAAGGGAGGTCAATATGAATAGTAAGGAAAGAAATATTAAAAATGCTGGAGATACATCAACTGTGAGAAAACATCAGAAAAAAAGGCGGTGCATATAGAAGGGGGATATTTTTTACAACTATTGCAGGAAAAGTTTTTAAAAAGATGGTAGTAGAGGAGAAACAGGACATGTGTAATGGTGGAAAAAAATAAAGATCCACAAAAGAAAACTGGCTGACTAGCAATAATGGCCATAATGGACTAGAACAAATCACTAAAAAGGAACACATATATGCTGTTCGCTGAGAAGTGCTTTGATAAACTTGGGCTAGAGGATAGTATCATAGACCTTTCAAAGGATGGAATGAGGAAAAGGGAGGCAGAATTACAGGCTTTTTTTATAAGAATAGTGTTTTTTCGTTTCAGCCTCAGTATTCTTAACTTTTTAAGAAATCTCAGCCTCAAAAATTCTTAAAAATATTCTTATAATTACTACTATTGTAAAGGTTAAAAAATGTGTGAAAATAATTAAACAAAGTGTAAAAAACAGGTGAGCTGACAAGAAAATAAACATACAGCATAACAAATTAAACTTCTAATCAAAATTTGTGCATCACACCAATTTTCATATCTAAAACAAAAGGTCGAGCCTGGGTATATTCTTAGTATATTCCTAATTTTTAACTCATTTCTCAGCCTCGATATTCTTATAGAGTATATTCTTATAAAAAAGTGTGTAAAATATAAACAAAACCAAAAAGCAACTATAAAAGTTATCACACTCCTGGGAGAAACAGATATATAAACACAAAATGAAAAATTATTTAAAGCGTAAATTAATAATCCAGAAAATATTTTAAATTTTAGATATTGTTTACGCACCCATTTCCAAGTCAAAATTTGTTACAAAAACACTACAATACAATGAGAAAAAGCAATGCCCAATTAAATTTAAAAAAAGGTGCACAACAAAATTTTTTATTCAACAAGGAACTTATCTCACGTTTTTTTGATTACCAATTAACTTAAATTGGCAATCAGTTTACTGCAAGAAATTGTAATGTGGATTTCTTAACTATAATTCGTTAATATATGTCCAATCTTTTTATTTGGAAATACAAGTATTTTTATTGATTGGGCATTTCAGATAGCACTAAGGTGAAATTTTGGCAGTTGGTAAAAAACTTTGTAATAAAGAATACAGCTGGTTGTGATGTCTTTGTTTCTTCCCCAAATCAAACTTTTTATTTTGCTGACAGAGCTTCTATATTTTAAACATAGCAATTGAAATATAGCAAACTTTAAATAAAAGCGAATTTCATAAACTGAGGCCTATCTGCTTGTTAATTCATCATCAAAAAATCACCTTCGGGATCGTAGCATGGGCGGGGGCGGGGGCGGGGGCGGGGGCGGGGGCCTACTTTGTGTCACTCTGCGTTCATACTGTGTTGCAGAGAGTTTAAATTTCGCATCTGTTACCTCTCTTTTGGTGGCACTAAGGTTTTCCTGCATAACCTTGGATTTTGTTTGTGTAGCATCAAGTCTGTTTTGTGTCTCTAGTTGATGTTTTGCATATTTTGCCTCTATTTTGATGGCACTAAGGTTTTCCTGCATAACCTTGAATTCTTTTTGTGTAGCATCAAGTCTGTTTTGTGTCTCTGCGAGTTGATGTTTTGCATCTGCCGCCTCCATTTTAGTGGCACTAAGGTTTTCCTGCATAACCTTGAATTCCTTTTGTGTAGCATCAAGTCTGTTTTGTGTCTCTGCGAGTTGATGTTTTGCATCTGTCGCCTCTGTTTTGATGGCACTAAGGTTTTCCTGCATAACCTTGAATTCTTTTTGTGTAGCATCAAGTCTGTTTTGTGTCTCTGCAAGTTGATGTTTCGCATCTGTTGCCTCCTTTTGTGAAAGTTCTATGACGAGTTTCATCTCAAGAGAATGCTTGAAAACCAAGTTTAAGTGATCGTGAAGTGCATTTGACACATGATTGTTTATTTCACTTGCAGTCACCTCAAAATAAAAATGGATAACAACAGAAGCTATCCCTAAATATTTTTTTGTTTGCCATACTGAAGCGAACTCTTAACACAATAATAACTGATTACCACAGGCTGTATTTAATACAGCACGAGGTAATTGTGTATTATCGTGTTTGTTAACCATTTAAGTTAAATAAAAACAAAAAGTTTTGGGTTTTTTTCTAATCTAATAATACGCTATGTTTAGTGGATTCATAGAGAGTGTAGCTAGGTAGTTAACCAGGTATTCTGAAGAAGTTTCCAACAGATTAATGACACTAAATATGAGTACTTTAACAGTAAAACTTTACATTGTTTTATGAAAAGTTTTTTATTGGTTAATGTATTGTAGAAGTTAGATATAAAATCATTTCCAGTGACTTTTGAAATTTGTTTTTATGTGCTCGTTTACATTTAAGTTACCACTTTTCTTGGTGACAGGCAATACTGCTCCGTATCGGCCCATCGTCAACAGCACTAAGCCAATCAAAATGCCTGAATTGCTTGCTTGCAAAAACAAGAAGGTTAACAAAACAGAACATTAATGGGCCTAAAAACTATAAAAATATACCTAACCCTTCAACTAATACAATTTTGAAAAATTAATTTTATGGTAAAAGATTTAAACGTAGTAACTAAATTATTTTGCCCCTTTACACTGCACTTCTGTTTTGGAATTGGAAACAGGCATAATGTAAAACCTGTTCATGTGCACAACTAGGAACTTCAGCTAGTATACAAATAAGTTGTAAGTAGAGTCTACTACTTGTGGAACAAACAAATACTTAAAGGGAACCCGAGGTATAAAATGATGTTGGACTTATATTATAGAGCTTAAAAAGTTGTTTAACAAGTTTTTTTAAATTTTTTAAAAAGCTCTGTTCATTCTCAAGATATTCACATTTAAAGAATTTCAGATTTATGTTGCATAAATTATGATGTCATATTTAAGTAATAGCAATTGACATTTTCTGTCATCAGTAATTTTAGATCTGTTAAGGAATGTGCATTCAAACTTTATTTATACATAGATATTATAAAGGTGAATTAACATAATTCTTTTTGCTAAAATGACACTCGTTTGATCGTCCCAGGCCTCTAAAAAAATTTCCTATGAACCAATAATTTGGGATCTGCAACTTGGTTTGCAATAACATTTTCTGGGTAAGCTTGTATAGGCCCTATATGTTTACTCACAAAATTTGATTATTATATATTATTAAATCTAGTTCTTTTTCAATCCGACATAGAGGATCCCAGCTGTGGAATTCATTTTTGAATGAGGATATGAAAATGTTAAGAACATATAATACGTTTAAACCATGTGTCTAAGTTAGCAATTCGTAACAGTAATATTAACGTAAGCAAATATTTTTAGTAAGAATCAAAAGATTGGTGATTGGTGTATATTTTAATACCATTTTAAATAATAATATGAATGTACAATAACATTTATTAGCATATAATACTCAACAACTAGGGGCTGACCTTTTATGGGAGTAGTTGTAACCCATAGAAAGATCCAGAGGAACTCACCACTGCTCCCAGCTACAATGTTAGCTCACAGACAGTAAGCATTACAATAAATTTTATTTTGTATTAGACTTACCACAATATCACATCCAGCTTGTTTGAAAGTGCAGTCAACAAGACGAAGAGGACATCTATCTTGCAAATGGCTTATCATCTAAAATTGTAAAGTCCACTCATTGCTTATCCACTTATTGATGTGTTATTCAAGTAACAGTTTGCTACCCACAAAAATATTTGTCACTTTTGTTTTTTGTGTGATAAGGTTGTACCTTTTATACACCCCCCATATTTAAGAAATACATTTACAACCAGATTTCACTTTTGCTTACTAACATTTTATTTTACTCTCCAACGCTACTAATAATTTCGATTTGGAGTCAAAGGAGAGTCTGTTGATCCGTAGGGACAAGCCAATTTTCAATAGAATATTATGTCTATGCTATTTTTTCTATTTTTAGATAAATGACTCCCACCTTAGGATAAGTTTATGATTGTACCATATTGTATATGAACACATTGTAATTGTTATGTGCTTACTTATGTACTTAAAAATGGCCAATGAACGACGAAACGTCATGAAGAGTTGTGTTATTTTTTATCTATATTAGAATGTACAGAAGATTTATTCAGAGTAGCATCTGTTTAAATTCTATCAAAAATAAAACTGGTCCCTCAAGAGCTTGTCACAAAAAATAATTTGCAAATTAGCAATTCCGAAACATTCTTTGCATACGATTGTTGCGTAACATTTTTCTCTTTCAAGAATGGAAAAAAAGATTTAAAATAATTCTCACGCGAGCATTTTTTTCACAGTTAAAAATTTGAAAATAATACACTTTCTATGATATAATATAATATAATATAAACACAAACCAAGCTTTAATGATGGTCAATGTTTAAGTCGTTCAGTAAAGAAGATAAATGGCCTAAAATAGGTTTGCAGGTGATTCATGCTAGGGTAACTCAAGGGATCTTCTGGTCACTATAGGTAGCTACTACCCTTAAAATAATTATGTAGACTAGTCAGGGGACCTGGCGTTGAAACACCAGGTTAAGCTGTAACTGTGTGACCCAGCCTTGAACGCACATAATAAAAGCTGTAAACTGTGCCACACATCCAAGTGGAGTACTTTACCACAGAAATACAGTAAGTCATAAATTCAGTGGAGCGCTCACAGTCATAAAGACTTCCAACCGTTAAACATCAGAATACACCATGTTCCATCATCACCTCATCATAGTAAAAACAGTGAGCCAGCATTTTGTTTATTTGCCCCCTGAAAGTTCAACGTATGTTTATTAAATAAAAACACAAGAAAGCGCAGGTCACACCCGTCCAGCTAAAACAAACAATCAGCAATTTTATTTTGTGCAATAAATTTCTGTGAAGTTAACCTGTTGTGACAAAATTAATAGGCAAAAAATAAACCCTGGTGTCTCGTTAAATCAATAAACTTAGAGGGTTGCCAAAGTTTATATTACAGTAACAGTTGTAGCTACCTAACTGCATTTAACATAGGAATTATTGACTGGGAATTTTGTTGCAGTTAAACTGCATTTGGTCAAAAAACCATCCCAAAAGAAATAATCTTAGCTAGGATAAAAAGCTCATATAACAAACTTAAAGACACTAAAAATTAGCTAGCCACCTATAGCTGGCTAGCTTTAGGATACTTCCTCAAAATCTACCTTTCTAGCGAAAATTTAAAAATTCGTTTGTTTAAGATTTATATATGAATAGAAAATTGATGTTATAATTTATTTAACATATATAAACAAATATTACAAAAAATAAAGAGCTATTAGAAGACAAAAAGGGCAAAACAGACCTATAAACCTCAACCTAAAACCACCACTGCTAAACCAAAATAGCTTTTGTCAGCGTTGCCCTTAACCATTGTATGTTCCATTCTCCGTATATCAAGGCTGCTAAAAACTTGCATTGTTTATTTAATTAATTGTGATTGGTCTACTTAGTACGCGCATGCAGCCCAAACAGAATCGTTAAAAATCGGGTACTGTGAGAATTCCAAATTAAGCAGCAGGACCCAAAACAAAGTTGGGAAAAATAAGATTCAGCAGGGGTTCTGAATTAAAGCTTCGGCCGAACTATTTAGAACATACAGAGTACGGATATTATTATAGAGATTTCTTTGTATTTAAAAAAACGTTAACAAGGTATAATTACACTTTAAAATTGTAGAAAGCAAGCAAAAGTATTACATTTTATTAATCAGCAGGCAGAACTGCAAGTGTACTGTTTTCTATGCGGTTAGTCATTAGCTTCTTTTTGTTACACCGCTTTTAGATTAACTAAAAAAAAAGCTTTCACTAACCATATTTGTGTTTAGCAAGGAAAACAGCTCTCTCAAAAATAAACTCCCTATTTTAAGGCGAAAATGCACAATGCCTTCTTCCTCCTCCTTAAAAATTGAAAAGTTTTTTCTGTACACTTTTTGGTGTAATGTTTAGTAATGTTTCAACACAAGCTAGATTCAAACTTTTGCAAAAATTTATGATGCTATACCTGGGGAGATTGTAAAAACTTATTACCAAAATTTTCCCAAAATTTTCCTAACATAATATAACAGACCACAAAAAACACCTGAATATTTCAAGTTACATGTTATTATCAAATTAGCTATAGGGCAGAATAAAATTTATGCTGCTTTTTATTACTATTTTCTAATTAGTTATCTAGCTTTTAAAAAATAACAAAACTCACATCTTTACGAGGAATGGATTCACCACAAGCATTAGAACAGATAAGAGGATAACATGGACAAGTTCGAAGATGAGCCTAAATAAAAAATACAAAAACACCAAAGCTATAATAAAATCCATATAATAATATGAAAATTCAGTGTGTTTGTGAGAGGCAATGGTGACATGCACTTTTTACCTTAGAAATAAGCGAGAAACTTTTTTGTTACTTATTTTGACGCTACGTTGCAATGTCAATAAATTAGATTAAATTCAACCTTTTGAATTTAAACATCATCCTATACATTTTCTTGATCAGTGTTTCAAACTCTACACAATTCAGGCAATGGGTAAACAAATTTTAGAAAATACTTTTTGTGTACATTGGTGGATCCTGGCTGACATTAGCAAAATTGCGAAACCCTTACATCTCCTTAAACGTTCACTAAAACATATAATCCTATACATTATTTTGATCAGAGTTTCAAGCTCTTCACATTAAATGCAAGAGGTATTTGTACATGTACTGCTGACATCATCAAAACTCCTAAAACTTCCTATCTTTTGCATTTATCTGCCTGAGTAAAATTTTCCATAGGCTTAACGACTAGTAATCTCTATAATAATATGCCAGTTCCGTCTATCTGTCTGTCTGTCACTTTTGCAAAGTCGATTATATTTTTCATAATTTTCTTCAATAAAGTCTATAAAATTGTTCTGTAAACATCAAAGGAAAGTATATTAAATTAATGAAGCCATTAAAGTGCACTTAAAACTTTGAGGCCAAATAACTTGGAAACGAGGTGGTGATGTCAATGAATTTTTACTGTGTGGACTGCCTAGGACCAATTTGGGTAATTTTCCCAAACCTGGGTCCCCAAATCCGTTTCGGAATGGACAGTTTGATGACGTCATCAAAAAACCTTCAAACCCTAATATCTCTGTAACCGTTTGTCAAAAGTAAACC
Organism: Hydractinia symbiolongicarpus; assembly: GCF_029227915.1. Lineage (NCBI taxonomy): Eukaryota > Metazoa > Cnidaria > Hydrozoa > Anthoathecata > Hydractiniidae > Hydractinia > Hydractinia symbiolongicarpus. The sequence goes on from NC_079883.1 coordinate 22,513,310, forward strand.
AAGATCTATACGATGAAGGGAACAGGTATACAAATTTCTTAAATAAATTTTTATTTGTATTTTGCAGGTCCTTGCAGGTCGTCAGCAAAAATTTAAAACATATATCTCCTTATGCGTTCGTCGAAACATATGATTCTTTACATTATTTTGATCAGCGTGTTAACCTCTACGCATTACAGGCAACAAATGAACTAAATTTCAACAATTTTTTTGTATATGCGCTGCTGACATCAGCAAAGCAAGTAAAGCAACCTATTTTCCATTGTCCTTCTGCCTAAGTGGATTTTTCTACATCAACTAGTAATAATATAATGCTACAACAAAGATAAACTATTACTAGACATGCAAATAATTTTAGCCCATAGGAAAATTTTAACCTGTCACAGGGATCAAAATTCTATTTTCTTTTGGTATACACCAGCCAAGTTTTTTAGATTAAAATCGCATGATTGGTTAAGTTTAACCTGAATGATAATGAATACTTTTTAATATAATTGCTTAAAGGTTATCGTCGAAAAAAACTTTTTACAGAAAGAAGATTCAGACAACTTATAGGCAAATCCTGCTTAAAATAATTGTAAAAATCACATGTCCCAGGGATATGCTTGCTAGCTGAATTTGCTGATAATTCTTCAGGCTATGTTTAGGTAGAAACAATGTCTAGTTAGGGAACAGGAAAAAGTAGTCTCTTTCTTTAAAGTGACCCAGCTACTGCAATGTTACTCCAATGTCAGTAGCTTTGTCCCACAGAGGGGAAAATGATTTAAAAAAGCTGATTTTAATCATCACTCAGGCCTGGAAATTTGTGGAGTCTAGGTAAATGATCCATCGTTACCATGATTTGAAGCTGACGGAAACGATCAAAACGTTTTTTTGTTTCCGTGAAGTAGACCTTGCGGAAACAATACATTAACAACGGTAACGATTAGCTTTAAGCCGATAAATAAGTGGAGAACCATTTCATAATCGCCCAAGACCTTCTCCATAGTAGTAAAATATTATAATAAAAATATATATATTATAATATAAAATTATTATAATTTGAAATATTGTCCAAGGGAAACGATTTATCGTTACCGTCTTTATTGATTCGCGGAAACGTCGCGGAAACGAAATAAATTTCCAGGCCTGATCCTATTTATTTTCATCCTGTGTTGAACGACGTGTTCAGGATTCTTTAAGTTCAAAGTTCATAATGTTTAAATGACAACAAATTTAAAACTTTTCCGTATCCTATACCTACCGGTATATCATTGTACACATTATTTTCTTGACAATAATCACATAGCACCATCCTGAAGTTGCAAGACTTCTTGTGACATGTCATTTCAAATTTTCGAGCTTTAAATGAACATCCATTGGAATCGCAGACAACGTTTTGAAATTCACAAGTGTTGTTCTGGTGGTCCTGAAATACAAGTTAATTTGTAGCCCCCTCACAAAAAAAAATCTAAACAAAGTAAAAAAATGATAAATTACTAAGGTAAACTGCCCTGTAATATTTTCTTTCACTGCCTTTTTTATGAAGTGTTAATCTACTGTTCGTGTTTAGACAGTAAAACTAATTACAATAGTGTTGGATGGGGTTTTAGTTCTGTTTGGTGCAGATCTGATACATTGGTACAACGTTGTGTCGCTGTTGTGTTGCTGTTGTGTTTAATGATTGTTGCCTTAAACTCAAGTTGATCTACAAGGATTATCAGGTTAGACACATATTTCACCTTTTAACACTGGTAGCAGGGGGTGTACTAACCTGTTTAAGATGGCACACTACAAAGCCCTACCGACACTTGGTGATAACACTGATATGTGTTATGAGAACTGGAAAAAAGAAGTACAGATATGGCAATTATTTACTTCGCTGGAGAAGAAGAAGCAGGCACCTGCTATTTTTTCGACTTTGACTGGTCAAGAACGAGAAGCAATTTAAGAGATGGAACTTGAAGTTTTAAGTTCTGATGATGGTGTTAAGGAACTTGTGAAGACGTTAGACTCCTTGTATCTTAAGGACTTGCACCATTCAGCTTATGAAGCATATGAAAAGTTTGAAAATTTTTGTAGACCTTCATCAATGACAATGAATGATTATATTATTGAGTTTGAAAGACTATACAACAAGCTCAAGAATTACGATATGGAATTACCTAAAGGAGTTTTAGCTTATCGTTTCATTAACAGTTCAAATATTTCAGAAAGTCATAAGCAGCTTATTAGAGCGACTTTGACAGAACCAAAATACACCAAAGCCAAAGAGCAGCTAAAAAAGATTTTTAGTGATCCTTCAAATTTTATGACTGGTCAAGGTAGTGATGATATCAAAATCGAGAAGACTGAAGACATTTACTATGGAGCTACTTACAGACAAAATAAAACCCAAAGTCGATTTAGAGATAACAGAAGAACATATACCCAAAGATTTGCAGATGTGAATAAAAGATTGAACCCATTAGATAGAAATGGTGAGCCTAGTAGATGTGCTATCTGTGGATCAGTTTTTCACTGGGCAAAGTCATGCTCAGATACACGTCAGGGACAGGAAAACAAAACAAAACAAGCACAAGATGAAGTTCAGGTAACCTTATTGAAGAATGCATGACAAATCTTGCTGGAGAAACTTTAAGCATGGCGATACTTGACTCTGGATGTACCAAAACAGTTTGTGGCAAAGAATGGTTGCAATGTTATCTGAACACATTGAATGATAGAGAGTTAAGGTCTGTGATTGAAAGAAAAAGTGCAACAATATTCAAGTTTGGAAGTGGTAAACATGTGACATCTGTTTAAAATGTCACCTTACCTACGATAATTGCTGGACGAAGCGTGATGTTATCCACAGATGTGGTACAGATACCATTACCCTTATTGCTAAGCAAGGAAGCTATAAAAAAGGCAAACACTAGAATAGACTTTGCCAACGATAAAATAATTATCTTCAACACAGATATACCAGTTTCTTTCAGTTCCTGTGGTCATTACTGTATTCCAATAGGAAGAGTTTGAAAGTTCAAAGAAGGAGACATAACAGAAGAAGCACTTGCGATATGTAATGTTTTACAACAGAAAACACCACTGCAGAAGAAGGCTGCTGCAGTCAAACTTCATCGCCAGTTCAGTCATCCTAATAGTTCAAGACTAAAAAAGTTGCTGATAGATGCAAATATTAATGATGTTGAGATCTTTAACCATCTTGATGAGCTTGAGCATTCCTGCCAAATTTGTTTGAAATACAAAAAGCCAAAGCCAACCCAGATTGTAGGTTTTCCAATGGCAAGACGATTCAATGAAACAGTAGCATTAAATCTGAAAGAATGGTCAGATTCGCCAAAGGTTTGGTTCTTGCATTTAGTTGACCATTTTACTCGCTACAGTACTTCGTGCGTCATCAAAACAAAAAGGAAAGAAGAAATAATCAAACGAATCTTTCAAATATAGATTTCCATATTTGGTTCTGCTGAAAAATTTCTTGCCGATAACGGCGGAGAATTTGCAAATAAGGATTTTGTATCGATGTGTAAAAATGCCAACATCAGAATATGCACAACAGCTGCAGAAAGCCCTTGGAGCAACGGTTTGGTGGAAAGACATAATGCTATTCTTGGTTATAATGTTAGCAAAATGATGGAGGATAAAGTCACAGTCGATTTGGACATGGCAGTAGCCTGGTCACTGAGTGCCAAAAATTCCCTGAGAAATGTCAATGGCTACAGTCCCAACCAACTTGTTTTTGGATTCAACCCAAATCTTCCGAACTGCGATAATGCGAAGTTACCAGTTAGAAGGAAAGACGACCAGTGAGATTGTTGTAATAAATCTAAATGCTATGAACGCTGCACGGAAGGAGTTCATACAAAGTGAATCAGCGGAAAAGGTTAGAAGAGCATTGAGGCATCAAACAAGAACGTCAGGTGATGATAGATTTGAAACTGGGGACAAGGTATTTTATAAAAGAAACACAAGCAATGCTTGGAAAGGCCCAGGTAGTGTCATAGGACAAGATGGGAAACAGGTTTTAATAAAGCATGGCAGTTCGTACGTCCGTGTGCACCCTTGTCGTATCCATAGAGACAAAAGGTTTTTCTCTGATTGATGCTACTCCCATAGAAAGTTGCAGAAGTAAACCAATATCTTTAACCGACACCGATAATCCTGTGAATGAAGAAATAGTAGGTGATGGAGATAGTGATGACAGTGGTGAAAATTCTGATATTGATTTGCAAAACTTCCAAAGTGATGAACAAGAAAGAAGGGATGTCATTAGAAAGGAGAGACAAGTTGCATCAGATGAAATTGATGAAAGTTTAAATGATATAAATAATCTAACCAGTAGCATAAGTCGACTTTCCTTAGAGGTAACAAACATTGACACACAAGACCAAAAGTGGTTTGATGGTTCCGTTAAACCCAAAGCTAAATCATTTGCAAAGTGTAAGTTCAAGGACTGTGATACAGTTAAAGATGTGGAAATTATATCAAGAGGTGGTAAAGCAACTGGAAAATATAAATCCTATTTGAATATACGAGATGTAGATAGTAATTCATTGTTGTCTGTTGATTAGGAGGAAATTGAAAGTTGGCAGCCAATAAACACAGAAGAGGTACTTCTTTCGCAAGTAAAATTTGCAGATTCAGACGTCTTGGATGCTAAAATTGACGAATTAGAAAAATGGAAAAAGAACAAGGTTTATGAAAATGTTGAAAACCATGGACAACAGGCATTGTCTGTGAGATGGGTCGTGACTGAGAAAATACTGAATGGGGAGAAAAAGATGAAAGCCAGATTAGTTGCACGGGGTTTCGAGGAGACAGAAAATGACATTTTAAAAGACTCCCCAACTTGCTTGAAGGAAAGTTTGCGTTTGATACTCATCCTCATTGCTTACAATAATTGGAGATGCAATTCTATTGATATCAAATCTGTATTTTTACAAGGAAAGGAAATTGAAAGAACTGTTTACCTGAAACCTCCAAAAGAAGCTGATAATGGAAATTCTTTGTGGAAGCTTAAGAAATGCATTTATGGTTTAGTGGATGCTTCTCGCTGTTGGTATTTGCGTGTAAAAGAAGAGCTCATAAATCTTAATGTCTCGGTGAGCAAGAGTGATCCTGCAATATTTTACTTGCATTATGGTCAACAATTATCAGGAGTAATGGCCACACATGTTAATGATTTTTGTTGGGATGGGAATGAGGATTTCATCGAAAATGTTATACACCTTTACGGAGAGTGTTTCTTGTTGGATCTGTTCAACTATATTTTGTTATCTTGGATTAAGCTTGAACCAGCACAGTGATTTTACTATTCAAATCAACCAAATTGCGTATGCTGGGGAAATTGAACCTATTAAAATAGAAAAAGAAGGAAAGGGGAAGAAAAATTATCCACTACATGAAAATGAGATCAGGAAATTCAGAGCTTTAATAGGACGGCTGTGCTGGTTAAGTGGACAGACCAGACCCGATATCATGTTTGAAGTCTGTGAATTAGGAGCATCAGTAAAGGAAGCCACAATAGATGATTTATCGAAAGGCAACAAAGTTCTGGTAAAAGCCAAAAACGAAAATGTTATTTTACAGTTTAAAGGTACTATGAAAAATTTGACTCTTGAAGTCTACAATGACGCATCCTTTGCAAACCTTAGAAACGGAGGATCCCAAGGCTGATATATAATATTTCTGAAAGACAACTGTGGAAATCTATCACCCATTATGTGGCAGTCAAAGCGCCTGCAAAGAGTAGTAAAGAGTACAATGGCTGCAGAAACTCTGATTCAAGTTGAAGCTGCAGAAGCAGCATCTTGGTTATCAAATTTACTGACTGAAGTATGTGGTCGTAATGTTTTAAATTCCATTATATGTTAAACAGACAGTCAACAACTATTTGAGGCAGTTCATTTGATCAAATCTGTTGTGGATAAACGACTATGGATAGATTTGTCTATACTTAAAGAAATGATTGTCGTGTATGTTGCTGCAAGAAAACATTTTTAAAGGTTTTATGCAAGGTGGGAAAAAATTTGCAACGAAGAAATCTTGGTTAAACACAACGTAAAATTTTATTGGAGAATGTTTAATAAGCGTAGAACTGCTGCTTTAAGCTTTATAATAATGGCATAATATGTGGCATATTGATGCAAATATAATCAATGTAAATGTAAACAAGTATCTGTATGAGTCACATATGCAGTACAATATATCTTTGTGCTTTTAGCTTTTATGTACACAGAGAGAGTTTTTGTATCTTACATACTTTCATATTTGAAACTTCACCACACCAATCACATCCTGCTCTTGTATTTACACATTTGACTTTTAATGACAAGATCACTCTGTTAATCATTCCAACAGGGTGAACCTACAAAATTATAATACATAAATCTGCTAGTATACTCTGGTATATACTAATTTTAATTTACAATATTTTGAAAATGTTTTACTCACAATAAACTTTCTGATTCATTAAAATTAAAACAAATTAGTTGCACAAAACATAGATTTTTTGTAATAATATTTTACTTATAAAATCTGTCTTTTTATACAGTAAAGAAAAAACAACGAAATACTGTAAAAAAAGATGTACAACTTTAATAAAGGCAACTGCTTTTCGACAAATAATTCACTTACTTAAGCTTAAAATTTGTTTGCTAGTGGAAAAATCCCTAGAAATGTCCTGTTATTAAACCCAAACACACCAGATTTAGCTAATGGACAGACAACAGCTTTATAACATAAGCTAGTGGAAAGACCACTTAATTAAGGAGGCAAATTAGCAGGTTGCAATTCCCAAATCGAAAAGCGTTTTTTTGTTAATCATTTTGCAAAGAAAACTTAAATTGTAAATTCCATTTTTTTATCACTTGGTTGTATGACTTATGAAAACCAAAGTAGTGTTATGCTGCTTTCTCAAAAAACACATTTTAGACATATTTATAAAAATTACTTAACACATTTAAGAAAGAAGCTTTTCTTGTAATTTTCATTTCTTACACTTTCAAAGAATTTTCAGTTTCTAACAATTTCAGCAAAAAGTAAAGCGCACAATGCGTCAGGCAAAATTGGAATGTTCCAAATGTAAATATCAAAACAATCTTTTCATTATTATAACTCGATTTGTTAATTTCAATCAAAGGAGGAAATAAAATGGTTGTAAAACAAAAACTGTTTAAAATTTATTGTTCTTCATATCATAAGATTGTTTTTCTTAATTTCTTTAAAAGAGTGGGAATAATGTAAAACTTTTTTAACAAAAAAGACAACCCAATGTTAATTGTCTGTAATTTAACTTCGTCAGTGCGCACATTATTAACAAAGGAACTACACCAAGGAAGCAATAAAACACTTACTTTGTTCTCATCTATGGGTGTCCTGCAACTAGGACATGTAAATTCTACATTTCTGAAACAAAACAAGACAACTAATTCTGTGTATTTACGTAGAAAATTACATTTTTAACTAAATACAATAGGATTGTTTTACCTTTGTTTTGAACTTCTTGCCAAAGATTGCAGACAAAAATTACACATTCCATGCTGACACTCTAACTGCATCGCATCTTTTAACAAGTTTAAACATATAACACAATAAAAGTCTTGTTTCACATCTTCAACTGGTTCATAATCATATCCTCCAGACATTGTGGTTTTTTTATAGGCTGAAAATTGTTTTTAAATAAAGTCAGATTAAAATTAATAAGTAAACAACAACTAATATATCATCCATCACATGGGTCTAATCTCATGCTAAAGATGCACAAAATAGAGATGCCCAACTATATGCAAGACAGACCTTAATCTGTTGCAAATATTCCTGCAGATTTTTCCACAGGCTAACAACTACTCATGCTATGATTAACTGGAAACACACCTTGTCTGTCCTCCAATTCATCAATTGCCTATAAAGTCTGACACTTGTGAAATAAATAAATTTATTGCAATACAACTAGTGATGTACACTTCTCTGTTGCATTTGGCTTTTACTAAACAATCTTATTACCAATTAATCAAACAGAAACATTTCTGTGTATAATACCCCTTTATTGACAGATTTTCAACTGAAACTATACATCAAAAATTAGAAGTGGAGACAAACACCTATCACATTAGAGTTTAAAGATACAGCGGAGATAAACCTACTGCTCAATCACATACAAAAAGTTCTGCAAATAAGAGCATTTTTTGATTCTGTCCTCACAAAGCAAGACAATTGAGGACATGAGAAATCCAAAATGGACTATACATACTTAAGATCTGAGAAATTCTTTTCCAATAAACAACCTTCATGTGGGATACTACAGCAATCACTGATTCAGATACAAATATATACACATTTAATATATACAATTGGTATATATAACATAAATACAACACGATTTCTTTACCATATTTTTAAGAAACGTCATACAGATTTACATACAAATTATAATAAAAAGGTTGGGCTACTCATTTTCACAACTTTAAGGGGACTTTTGTGTCAAATATATTTTCATAATTAAGGGATACTAAACTCTTTGCTTGGTTTCTTATAAATTTTTTGATTCTTTAACATCATTTGTAGGTGAGTAATTTAAACAGCCAAAATAAAGTGCCACAGAAATACAATCTGATTTATATATTTATTTTCACTAAAATGTTTTTCACAATGGCTAAAGCTTTTGTATTTTAACTAACAGATTTGTTCCAATGTAGGTGTAGTATTTTTAAAGTTTGGATTTTTTTGATGAGCTGTTTCTATAGTTACTTTAAATTGAGCAAGTTAAAGATACATAAAACACCCAAATATAAAACAACACTTTTTTCTAAGTTTTCAATAAAATTTAATTTATTATTTTTTTTCTTCTTCTTAAAATTGAGTTGATAAGATTTTATCAGCGTAAAGGTAAAAAAATGCTACAGAGAAGCACGAAAAGCAACTTTTCGAAACAAATTTGGAACTATAAACCCTGAAGGCAAAAGTAAGACACCATTTAGAGTATACATGCGTAACTCAGGATAGATTCATTCTATTCCTGGACACCTTACTTCTTCACAATAAAAGTTACCTCAAAACCCTTGAGTGGACAGTTTGCCATTTGACGGACTGGTAATGCTTCTGCCATTATGGAACACATGCAAAATCTCGGTATTGGTACTCAATAACACATCCCCTGTAAGTTCTGAAAATAAAAGCTTTTGCCAGGAGTATTGCAAAGAAAAAAAAAGCAACTGTTTTAATTCAGTCACTGGTCCTGGAAACACTTGGTGGTCAAAATAAGAAATCCAGAAGAGATATCGTTGCACAAGCCAGACAAGCTTGATCAAGGCAGAAGTCGCATGGCCAATGAAACTGGGTAAAACACTGCTAGACCTCAATTTATTAGATAAACCAGGAAATATATTCAACTGCAATGAATCTGGTATACAAATGGACGCCAATACCAGCAAGTTTTGTCAAAATAACTTTTCCAATTGCAATGTGTTTTTCCTTTGTACCGTCCATACCAGGAAGAACTTTTATTTTTAAAATTTAAGAAAAGTATTTTTAAAAGGCAATATTAAATATAGTTAGTATATTCAAGACACGACACTGAATGTGATATATATGTATTTAACCAATACATAAACAATTTCTAATAAATGTCTTATAAATATAAATCTGGATGCGAAACCTAGAATTTTATGGTTTCTTAAATTGTTGTAGTGCTTTGCTTTATAGGGTGTCATTGAGAAAAAATCAAAACAGGCATTATTCAGAGAGTAAAAAGGACAGGGAGCATATCACAGCTCATATGGCTGTCTCTGGTACTTTAACTCATTTCTTTGTTATTACTTTACACATTTTTCCTATAATTAAACAATGACTTATTGCACCTCAATATTTGTGCTTGGAAAATAATGTCCTCAAAGTCATCAATTTATAGGGCACCCAGGTTTCATTAAAATGTAACGATGTCATTGTTTTATTTACTTTTTTTGTTTTAAACGCCATGAACATTACCAAATAAGACTCTAAAAAAACATCACAAAAATAAAAATATGACACATGACATGTAAAAACAAAGAAATGAGCAAAAGAAAGGTTTTCATGATTGACTATGTACTAACAGAAGAAAAAAAGAAATGGAAGATGTAAGAGTGTACAAAATAGATAAAATAAAAAAGAATGTACACCATACCATATAGTAAGACAAAGGGGACAAAAAAGAGAGGTTTACAGTGATCATAATGCAATTAGTGGAACAAATAAATGAAAGCAAGTGAGAATGAGAAAGAAAGGAATCAAAATGGGTGGTGACAAGACAAAGATACAAGAGATAAAACAAAGAAAAAAAAATATTGAGAAAACTAAAAGGAATAAAAATGACAATACATAAAAAAATGATAAGTGGACGAAATAAATATTTAATACAAGGAAGAAGAGGTAAACCAAAATTAATAAGAAAAAACAAAATCAAACCAACAGAAAGTTAATAAGAGCTAAGAGGAGTCTGAAAAAGAATAAAGGAAACACAATGACTAAAATAGAATCACCACATATGAGGAAAAGCGAGAATTGTATGGGGTATTTATTGACAACTATTGTGGAAAATTAGGTATTTATTGACAACTATTGTAGAAAAAGTTTAATAAAAGTTTTTTGGACTAGAGAGACAGGACACTAATTTACGTAGATGATAATAGAAGCAGTTGTGTCAAAAGAAACAACACAGAAAGTGGGAAAGAGATGGAAATAAAGAAATAAGTTATTGCTTTTTAAAGATATGATAAATTCTGTTGACACACACTCGGCACATTTGAATCTTCAATTCACTAGATAATTTTCTTTTCAAAATATATCTTCTAAAACATAAATAAATTCTCTACAGGATGACTTTTTCTTAAATGCAAGAAATTTTTAAATAGAGAAAGAAAACTGCAAAAAAACCTGTACCTTAACGTTTTAATAACTCCCCTTGAAAAAATTTTTCATTAAAAATAAAGTGTTATTTTTCGCTTTTCTGATGTTTTTGCTGTCATAACTCGCTAAAAATCCTTTTTTGCATTAGAGAAAATAAAGCGTCATAGCTAGGGTATTCCCAAAAACACATCATATTCTAGCACAATGGAGAGGAGTTATCTAAACCATTCCAAGCCATTATGTAAAAATTTAAAGTTCTTCTTTAACTTTAGAATTAGAAACATATAAGCAAAAATTAAAAAGTCGTAGAGACAATAAGCAAAAAATGATATGTTTTCCCTGTTATATTTCACTTCTGGATTTCTTTTTGTCATTTTTATTCCAAAAATTCTATAAAAAATATATAAAAATATATAAAAATTTATAAAAATATAAAAACAAAAACAATTTTAAGGAATCCAATGTTTACGTTACCATATCCTTAAAGAGATGAAAACTTTCATTATTCAAAGCACAATATAAAATATATTTTCAATGAATTTATACAGGGTATGATTTTCTTTTTGTTAGTCAAACGTAAAGAACAAAAAAAGAAAACTTGCAAGTTAAACTATTTCTTGTCAAAACTTGAGTTATCGAATGCTCTGAGGACTTGAACATTTATAGAAAACTTATATATAAAAAAGTATAATAAGCATAAATTAATACAATAAAATATTTTCGGGTTTTTCACACTAGTCAAATTCTTTTACAATAACACTACGACATATAGGTTACAATAAGAAAATGCAATGCTTAATTAAATAAATACAAAGACCCAGAATATTGTTATTTAATAAGACAATTGCACGATAAATAAACCTGTTTTTGAATTAATACTCTTCTTATAATGAATTTTCTACTTTTTGCATTTTAACAAAAAGAAAAATTTACCTCCAGTATATATTCCTTTTGACGGTAAAATAAGCTACTGTCTGTAAAATATATTAAATATCAGTAAATCAAAAGTTTGTTTTAAAGAGAGCACAGAGAGAACACGAGGATTTGCTAAGAAATGCTATGTTGCTGGTTTTACAAAAAAGGTAATTAATACCTCTAATGAGGTTTTAAATTAATTGTTGTTGCTTCAACTGACTTTATGTGTAATTAGCTTGTATGTTTCTATGGAAAATTTTGGAGAATATAGCTAGATAGCTAGTTTAAAAAGGTTGAAGTTTATTTTAATAGAAAACTTAGGTAGGTACTTATATTGAATAAATTTTGGATATCCAATAAATGTAGAGACCTATTTTTGTGTCATTTTCAGTGATCATAAAGCATACCACTGCCATTAGCTCAACCATTCATGTAAGCCACTAATGTCGAAAACCAATACCCGTTTTGCAGCTCCTTTAACAAGTTTATCTAATAAACAAATATGACAATTAATTATGGTAAACAACTTAGGGGTGAAGTAAATTGGCACCAAAAAAACAACTTTTGACCAACCAAGAGCATTTTGGGGCATTGATCGGACATTTAAATATCACAGAGCTTACATACACTGTGTTGAATTAAGTTCATTCTGTGTAGAATTACGATGAGTGGCAAAAACTTTGTAAAGCTAAAAAGGACCAGGAGGGGGAATGGAGCGGAGAGGGGTACCGTAATGGGAAGGAAGAGGAGGAGGATGAGGAGGGCAAGGGGGAGGGAGATCACATAATAAAGTGGAATGGCAAGAAGATCTAAATTGAGAGAAAGGGGAAGCAGATGTCAATCTATTAAATAACCAATTGATGTTTTTGAGATCACGTCGGGCCACGTTGAGTTCATTCTGTGTTGCAGAGAGTTTACACTTTGCATCTGTTAACTCTATTTTGGTAGCACTGAGGTTATCCTGCATGACACTGATTCTATTTTGCATAACCTTGAATTCCTTTTGTGTAGCATCAAGTCGGGTTTGTGCATCTGTGGTCTCCTTTTGCGCAAGTTCTATGGCGAGTTTCGTTTAAAGAGATTGCTTAAAAACCAAGTTTAAGTGATCTTGAAGTGTATTTGCAGCATGATTGTTTATTTCACCTGCAGGCACCTTAAAATAAAAATGGATAACAACAGAAGCTATTCTTAATTATTTTTTGTTTGCCATATACAAGCAAAAATGATTGAGGGTGATATTTTCAGTACAGCATAGGGTAATCGGTTATTATTGTATTTGTAATAATATAAGTTGTAATAATATAATTCACCACTTTTGTTAACACGTAAGGTAAAATTTGAAACAATCCTGCCTACACTCAGAAACATTCTATGCAGAATCCAAAGGTTCCTATAGAATTAGGCATGCAAACAAAACATTGCAATACTTACAAAAGAATGTGTAAAGTTGAATGGCAACTACGGTTTAGTTATAACGAATATTGATGTAATTTTTTTGACTAGCGAGCTAGCCAAGAATGACATAAGTTTAGACTAATTTTATACTGATTGAGTAACCAAAAAGGTGAAAGAACAAGTCTATAAATGAGGGAGGACATATTTGTGTTATAAGATCGTTGTTCTGTATTTATCTGGTATTTTCTGAATAACTTTATAATCATTTTTATAGACAGTGCAGCTTTCAGACATATGAAACTTTACATTATTGTATGAAATGTTTTTATTGTTAATGTATTGAGGGAGTTGATATAAAACCATTTACAGTGCTACATTTAGCTACATATCAGCCAGTTATCAAGAGCACTAAGCCAATCAGATTGCCTGAAAACCAAAATTGTCTGCTTAAACAATAAAAATAAATATCTAATTGATTACATTATTAAGGCTTCTTGATAGTCTAAGGAATAGAAAACAAAACGGTCGATGTCCATACTGTACTCACTGTTTAGCATTAAATACTTTGCAAGGTTTAATTAAAGACCAACCATACAGCTTTTTCATATATCAGTTGAAAGTCCTAATCGTGCAACAAGCATGTTTCCCTGGTCTAATGTAGTTACAGATGCAAATAAGAATTTAATAACAATAACTTGCTTTCTAAGCAACAATTCAGTTTTCAAAGAAAAATGTGTTAATATTAAATTTCTTTAAGACACAGTTTTTAAAAAGTACACAGTACCGATTTTATGAATTTGTTGTGTTTAGTTTTCACTCAGTTTGAGGGTAGAATCTATTTCACCACATACATTTACTGACCTTTTAAAGGACTGGTTAAAACCGGAGAAAAGATCCAGAGGTCAGACAGTAAGCATTACAATAAATTTTGTTTTGTATTAGACTTACATACCACAATATCACATCTAGCTTGTTTAAAAGTGCAGTCAGCAAGACGAAGAGGACATCTATCTTGTAAATGGATTTCCATCTAAAAAAGTCCACTTATTGATGTGTTATTGGTGACGTCAAGAGTGAAAACATTGGGATAAAATATTCCAATTGGTATTCAAGTAATAAATTGTTAGAAAAAGTTATTTTTACCCCCCAAAAAATTGTCACTTGTGTTTTGTCTGATAAGGTTTTACCTTTTTATAAACCACTCATTTTACTCTCCAGGGTTACTAATAATTTTGATTTGGGGTTGAAGGAGAGTCCGTTGATCCATAGGGACAAGCCAAATCCTTAGCATAAGTTTATGATCGTAAAATACTATTGTATATATAACACATTGTAATTTTTATCTACTTACTTTTATACTTGTCTTATGTACTAAAAAATTGACGTTAAACAACGTAACGTGAAAGGGAGTTGTGTTATTTTTCATCCATATTAGAATGCGCAGATTTATTTAGAGTAGTATGTCTATAAATTGTGTTAAAAAAAAACAGGTTGTTGCTGAAATTAAATTGCAAATGAGCAATAAGAAATATTTTTTGCATTGCGTAACATTTTTCTCTTTCAAGAAAGAAAAAAAAGGTTTTGAAATAATTCTCACGCATGCATTTTTTTTACAGTTCAGAAGTATAAAATAACATACTTTTTATGAATACTGTATTTCCTCTAATTAGCACCGCCCTCCAATAAGCGTTGCACTTGAAGTTTAAAGTTCGTAATAAGCGTCGCCCTCCAATTAGCGCCGCACTTGATTATCTAAATTCTACTCTTTTCTTATCTACAAAATCTACATTTAGTTCAAGATGAGAACATTTCTTTTTCTTTTTTTTTCCAGTTCTTCATGAAGGACTTTTGAAAGCCTTTTATTCATTGCGAAGGATTTTAAATTAGCTGGAGCTACAAGTCCAAGCTCTCTCTTCCTCTTTACAGTTACATTTGCGATCACTGAATTAGAATCGTCCATCTGGAGATATTGGCTTGTCAGTTTTGAAAGTTCTATATGTATGTGCCCAACAAGAAGTTCTTGTTTTTCTTCACCATTGCTTCTCTTTTTTTATAAACACTATTCGTGTCGTCGTCATACTCTTTAGCATCTACTCTTTTGTCAGGTGTGCATTTAAGTTTTTCTTTTTAAGTTGGCACCCAAATATCCTTGTAAACGTGGTGGACCCTGATATTTGTTTAGAATTTAACTTTAAAAACAAAATCAAAGTTTTTAGGAGTTGCTCTTGCCATCTTGAAGTTATCTGAAGTAGTGAAGAAGTGAAGTCGTTGCATTGTGTTGATTTCGAACAAGTTTCGAATTCGTGAGCGAATGTTGCTTTTGCATTGCATGGGAGTTTATAGACATAGCAGCGTGACACATGGCTTTGACCGACATTTCACACAAAGGGGAAAGGATGAGATCTTTTTTCTTGTATTTTAAAAAACGAGTTGTTGAATATGCCATGAGCAATTCAAATCAAGAAGCTGCAAGAAAACCCGACGTCCATGAGAGAAGAAATTTAAAGAAATAATAGAAGTTTAAAAAATAACGGAACAGATTTACAGGAGCAGGTAGAAAAATTACAAACATCGACCTTTAGGATAAACTTGTTTAATGGATTCATGAACAAAGAGCTGCTATGCTAAGAGATTTCCAGAAATTGATAATGAAAAAGGCCAAAATCCATCATGATGAAAGCACTGATGATCCTGCATAAAAAGAGAAGTTAGGGTTAGGGCAAAAGCTGATGGAACACACTTGAAGCCCTTCATTGTCTTCACTGGTGCCAATCGGGAATGCAAAGCATTAAACAATGAATTTAAATCCAAGTGTATAGTCGCCTCATCTCAAACGCATGGATATATGAAGAATTGCATTGGAATTGGTTCGCATGGTTATTGCAAAGTTTTTATTTAACAGGTGCTTTGTAGCATGGAACTCCCCTGAATGCCACATGATAGAGTCAACTAAAGAATTATTGAAAAATTACAATGTTAATTCTGTAATTGTTTCAGGTGGCTACACTCCCTACATTCAAGCTCCCGACGTATCTTGGAACAAACCGTTTAAAGTTCATTTGATATCAGAATACGATAGGTGGCTGAGCTCTGGAATTCACCAGTACACCAAGGCGGAAAATATGAAAGAAGAAAATCCAAGAAGTAAAATTTGTTGAATGGTTCCTTGAAGCATGGAACAAATTGTAAGTAAGTAACGGGAAGTTTTAGCGTCCTTGGGGATTCCATCCTAATGGTTGGCTCTTCCTCCCCTCCGACTGTAACTATGTCACATTACCATCAGAGATACGTATAGCATTGCTCTAACTTGCTTGCCTGCCACACAAGCCGGTTAGCGGTCAGTAGATGGCACCAAATGGCCTGACAACACTGCATTTAAAGTGCGCCGAAGTGGGGACTCGAAACCTGAAACCTACCACTACACCATCTCTGCTGTTGTCATAAGAGCTAATTATTAAATCTCTTAAAATGTGCGCCCTAAACTTTGCGATCAATGGCAGCGAACACAAATTGATTCACTGTTTCAAAAAGGAAGGAACTTGTCTGAACGGAGACGCCAGGTTAAAGGAAGCTTAGCAAATAATTTTCCATAAGGATTCACAAGAGAACACTTTTGAATAAATTTCTGATTCAGATGTAGAAGATGCGTGCGAGCCATTCCATCTGATCGATGAGGATCATCATGGCGATAGCGACAATGATCTTGATGTCTGATCTGGTCTGATTCATTCCATGGATTCATACTTCAGAAATAAATACTAAAAGCCTAAAACGAATTGTCTTTTCTGTGATATTTTAATACTAACAGCCTAAACCTTCAAAAACCAAACATCTCAAACTTGAAAATAAGCGCCACCCTGTAATTAGTGCCGCCCTCTAATAAGCGCCCCATTTAAAACCATGAAAATTTATTCGAGGAATTACAGTACGTAAACAAAAATAATATAATATAGTAAGCTTTCATGATGTGCAATGTCTAAATCGTTCAGTAAAAAAAATGATAAAATTTTCTCATCATTTTAGAATGAAATACGGCAACTTTAGAGCCTTGCAGGGACGATTTCTCGTCATTTTAGAATGAAATATGGCAACTCTAAAGCTTCGCAGGGACGTTTTCTCCTCATTTTCAAATGAAATACGGCAAATTTAGAGCTTAGCAGGGACGTTTTTTCGTTATTGTAGAGTGAAATACAGCAACTTCAACAAAAAATCGTTTCAAAATCGTTTCATTTTTTATAGTAAATTATATAATGGTTTCGTGAAAAAAAATATAAAACATTTAATTTGTTTCATGATACGATTATGAAGCGATGTAAAAAAAAAATGAAGCGATTCCTATAAGATGAAATTTGTTTCGATTCGTATCAAAAATGAAATGATCTTGGAGACGATCTCTAACCAGACATTACTTTTTTAAGTCTTTGTATTTTAAATCTACAGCATATTTTTAAAAATCGTGTTTTCAGAAATATGCGTATTATTAAATACGAATTGCGTATTTTTAAATACGAATTCCGTATTTTTTGAAAATACAAAATATGGTTTTTAAAAAAATGTGTATTTTTAAATACGCAATTCGTATTTTTAAAAATTCGAAATACGGAATTCTATTGTTTTATAAATACGAATTAAAAATAGAAGCGGTCGATTTTCCTAGAGAGCAAATTTATAACACTCTATACCTGGGGAAATTGTAAAATCTTTTTACAAAAAGTTTCCAAAAATTTTCCTCACATAATAGACCACATTTGAAGTAAGATGTTATTATCCAATTAGCTGTATGGCATAATGAAATAATTTTTATGCTGCTTTTTATCACTGTGTTCTAATAAGTTATATAGCTTTTAAAAAAATTACAACACTCACATTTTCATAAGGAATGCATTCACCACTTAGAACAGATAAGAGGATAACATGGACAAGTTCGTAGATGAGCCTAAATAAAAAATACAAAAACATCAAAGCTATAATAAAATCTATAAAATAATATAAAAATTCAGTGTGTTTGTGAGAGGCAGTGCTGACATGCACTTTTTACCTTAGAAATAAGCGAGAAACTTCTAATTGCTAGAAACTAACTAGAACTAAATAGAATTGCTAAACAAAAAGTTACTTATTGTGACGCTAGATTGCAATGTCACTAAATTAGATTGAATTCAACCTTTTGAATTAATTTAGTAAAGCCATTGGTAACTTGGAGGGAAAGTAACTTGGATCCAAAATAAATGACGCCATTTCCTGCTGGGTGCCTAGAGCCCAATTTCGAATTGGAACCAATTTCGTAAAACTGGGTCAACCCACAGGGACAAACCTGTCCCTGTATCCTATACCTACCAGTATATCATTGTACGCAATACTTTTTAGACAATAATCACAAAGCACCATCCTGAAATTGCAAGATTTCTCGTGACACACCATTTTAAATTTTCGAGCTTCAAACAAACATCCATTGGAATCGTATACAACGTTTTCAAATTCACAAGTGTTGTTATGGTGGTGCTGAAATACAAGTTAACCTCTTCACAAAAAAATTTTAAAACAATCTAAAAAAAGTCAGAAAATAATAAATTACTAATGTATTTTCTTTCACTGCTTCTTTTATGAAAATAAATCTCCACAAAGTGATTCAGATTTTGCTGCATTGACAACCCTGTATTTTATGACTTTTAATTCTTCGGTTAGGTGGTTAACATGAAAAGATTGAGAATAAACTTATAATTGTGTCTTCTGACTCCATTTTGGTAAAATAAAGACTGTATAAACTTGGGTGGAGGAACAGTAATGTTCAGATTTTACGACAAATGGAATTAGAGATGCATGTATTTGTATTACCTATGTTCCTGCATTTTAATTAACATTTTAAAGGACATTGCTATGAAAAAACACATTACAAAAATTTCGAATAAATATATAATTAAGAAAATAGAGATACTTTTATTTAGAAAAAATATGTTTAGGTTTATTTAAATGCTAAAATATTTTCTCTACTTTACATAATATACTACCCAGCTTCTTTAATCTCGTAATCTTACAGGTGGGCACTTAATTGGATTAACCAATTAATCAAGTACATAGAGCAGGCTATTCACCTAGGGGGATTGATGTAGCCCTCCACCTGTTTAACTTTTACATCTGTTTAAATCTCAAACTTCAGCCAATTTTTACTTAACATCTGCTTCCTTCAGCATTGCAAAGCTCCCAAATAGCCCAGCAGTAATAGGGTTAAGCTTCAGAAAATTTGTTTATATGTTTCCAAATAAATAAGCTGATGTAAAGAGTTTGTAATATTTATATAGCGATGTTATCATTTATTAATACATTATGGTAATGTAAAAACTTATTTGCAGCAAACTGGTATTTCACAATAGCAAATGTTGTCAAATGTATTTTGTTGTGAAATCGCTTGCTCCCAAACATAACAAACATGAACAACAGTTAAAGTAAAATAGAAAAAACTTAAATTCAAGTTACATGAATCAGAAATTTTTCAAAACACCTCAGTTTTCGCCTCAAAATTGCCACATGCCAGCATAAATTAAAAAGATTGCACAAAAACATTTTTGAAGGTTTTATAACAAAATATATGGGTTTTCTTTGCAACATAGAAAAGTGAAACACAACGTATAAAAATTACAACAGCATAGTAATTTTATTGAAACATGTTTAATAAGTGTAGAATAGCTGCTTTAAGCTTTATAATAATAGCATAATATGTGGCGTATTGATGCAATTATAATCAATGTATTACTGTGGAAAGTTTATCATTTCTTGAACATGATAGTTTAGTAGGCGACGTTTCGGGAGATCCTTTTCCTATCATCGGGCAAAGTTAAATGATGTTGTGCATATAATTGCAGAGGATCGAAATTCATAAAAATTAACCAATCAGAAACAAGATGATAATTGCAGTTAATTACGGTAATTAACATTTTCGGACCTAGATGTAGGTAACTACTTCTTCTGTATGGCTGGTAACCAAATCTCAGGAAGTTGATACGAGATGTTGTTTATGTGTTTGTTACGTTCTACACTGTTGATGGTTTCTTTAATCTTCCTGGTCGATGTTCTGGATTCTCTGTCAATGATTTTCTTCTCATCCCAATTAAATTAAATGAGATGTTGTTTATGTGTTTGTTACGTTCTACACTGTTGATGGCTTCTTTAATCTTCCTGGCCGTTGTTCTGGATTCTCTGTCAATGATTTTCTTCCCATCCCAATTAAACTGATGACTTCTGCTCCAGCTGTGGTCCGCAATTTCGTTTTTCTTCACATCTCCGTTTCTCACTGCACGCATATGTTCTTGTACTCGTTGCTTAAACTTTCTTTTTGTTTCGCCTATATACACTGCATCACAATCTTTACGCAGGATTTCGTAAACAACATTGCTTTGTTCTTCCAGGTTTATTTTATCTTTCGGTTTAGACAAAGTGCTTCTTAGGGTGTCTTTAGAGTTAAGAATGCATTTGATCTTGCGTTGCCTTAAAACTCGACGAAGGATCTCACTGATACCTGGTACAAAGGGTAGAAATGCTGATCCCATAATTTATTTTCTACTTACGTGATGACTTTATGACGGTATCCATTTGCTATTAATGCATTTCTTACACGTCGAATTTCTATTTTCCTCTCCTGTTTGTCACTGACTACGCTGTTGGCACGATTCAGTAATGAAGACATGACACTTTTTTTGCAAGATTTCTGATGATTGGATTCGAAGTTAAGGTACTGGTCAGTGTGTGTTGGTTTACGATACACTGAAACTGAAATGGAACCGTTCTTGCGTTTGACCAAAGTGTCCAGGAAAGCAATACTTCTATCGTGTTCAAGCTCAACAGTGAATTTGATTCATCGATGTAGGCCGTTGATGTGTTCATGGAACTTACCTACATCTAGGTCCGAAAATTTTAATTACCGTAATAAACTGCAATTATCAGCTCGTTTCTGATTGGTTAATTTTTATGAATTTCGATCCTCTGCAATTATATACATGCACAACATCATTTTACTTTGCCCGATGATGGGAAAAAGATCTCCCGAAACGTCGCCTACTAAACTATCATGTTCAAGAAATGATAAATGTTCCACAGTAATATGAATACTGAACAGACAAACCGAAATAATATCTTCAATAATCAATGTATATGTAAACATGTATCCGTATGAGTCACATGAGTCAAATATGCAGTACAATATATCTTTGTGCTTTTAGCTGCTAGCTTTTGTATACACAAAGAGAGTTTTTGTATCTCACATACTTTCATATTTCACACTTCACCAGACCAATCACATCCTGCTCTTGTATTTCCACATTTGACTTTCAATGACAAGATCACTCTGTTAATCCTTCCAACAGGTTGAACCTACAAAAATACAATACATAAATCTGCTAGTATACTCTGGTATAAACTAATTTTAATTTACATTATTTTAAAAATGTTTTAGACACAATAAACTTTCTGATTCATCAGAATTAAAACAAGTAGTTGCACATAACATAATTTTTTGTAATAATATTTTACTTATAAAATCTGTCTTTTAATACAGTAAAGAAAAACATCGAAAGACTGATGTAATATAAAAATTTAATTAAGGCTACTGATTTTCAAAAAATATTTCACTTACTCCTGCTTAAAATTCGTTAGCTAGTGGAAAAAACCCTAGAAATGTCATGTTATTAAACCCAGACATGCCAGATTTGGCAAATGGACAGACAACAACGTTATAACATAGCCTAGTGGAAGGACCACTTAATTAAGGAGGCAAATTAGCAGGTTGCAATTCCCAAATCAAAAAGCCCTTTTTGTGAATTATTCTAGAAAATTGTAAATTCCATTTTTTCATCACTTCTGTAATTTGCAACAACCATTAAAAAAATGATATTTAGCAAGTGGCCTACATTGCATTAAAAATGTACGCTGAAGTTTGGCCGAAATTTAGGAAAACAAGACTTAATCAAGTTTTTAAGCTTAAAAAAATATGAAAGAAAACTAAAATAGTGTTATGCTGCTTTCTCACATAACACATACACATATGTTACTTAACACATTTAGCAAGAGGCTTCTCTTGTAATTTTCATTTTCCTACACCCTCAAACATTTTTTAGTTTCTAACAATTTTAGCAAAACGTAAGCACATCATGCTTCAGGCAAAATTGGAATGCCCCAAATTTAAATATCAAAACAATCTTTTTATTAATATAACTTGATTTGTTAATGCCAAAGGAAGACTTAATTGTTAATTTCAATTAAAGACGGTAATAAAATGGTCATCAAACCAAAGACATCACCTGCAAAAACAATTTATTGAAATTTATTGTTATTCGTAACATAAAATTGTTTTTGTTAATTTCTTTGAAAGGGCGGGAATAATTCAAAACTTTTTTAACAAAATAGAAACCCAATGTTAAATGCCTGTAACTTTCTGCTTAGCATTCAGGCCCAGAATAGGACAGATATCTTAGGTGGTGGTTCGGTTCAGTGAATGCTGTTTTCGCACAACTTTCGAAGCCAAAATGGGCGCTTTAAATGCACTAGGACCCACTTCACAGGGGTTTCTTGATAGCAGTACTAATAGGAACAAAAGTGGCTATTTTGGGTAAACAATTTTAATAAAAATAATAATTATAATAAAAAACAAAGAGTTTCAGCTGTGCACATCATTTCGCCTTTTCATAACACACTAAAACAGACTATTATCAAATAGATAAAAGCCTGTGTTAAGTTAAGACCTCAATTTATGCATGCTATGATTTTACTTTCTTTGGATTCTTCTGCTTGATAGGCTTTTTAAAAATACACTTACTTTGTTCTCATCTATGGGTGTACTGCAACTAGGACATGTATATTCTACATTCCTGAAACGAAACAAGACAACTAAGTCTGTGTACTTACGTTCAAAATTACATTTTTAATATATATATATATATATATATATATATATATATATATATATATATATATATATATATATATATATATATATATATATATATATATATATATATATATATATATATATATAAAACATAAAGATTTTTACTGTGTTATATGTTTACACTTGTTAAAAGATATATAAAAGATAAAACACGCAAATATAAAACAACAAAGTTTTTTAAATCTTGCTATCTTGAAAAAATTTTTTACTCAATACACCTGTATAGTTTGAGATAAAAGACCAAGTATTTATGAAGATTTTAACAGTGTAAAGGTAAAAAAGTGCTACAGAGAAGCACGAAAAGCAACTTATTGATGCAAATTTGGAACTGTAAACCTAATGGCAAAACTAAGACACCATTTAGCGTATACATGTCTAACTCAGGATAGATCTCTGGACACCTTACTTCCTCACAATAAATACTACCAAAAAAAACCCTTGCATGGACAGTTTTGCTATCTGACAGACTAATGGTTCTGCCATTATGAAAAACGTTCAAAATCTTGGTATTGGTACTCAATAGCACATCCCCTGTCAGTTCCGATTATAAAAGCTTTTGCCTTGAGTATTGCAAAAAAGAAAAAAAGCAACTGTTTTAATCCAAACATTGTTTCTGAAAACACTTGTGGTTAAAATTCAAACTAAGACATCGAAAAGAAATAACATTGCATAAGCTAGACAAGCTTGATCAAGGCAAAAGTCGCATGGTTTCTTAAATTGTTGTACTGTCGTTAAGGTAAAATTAAAATAGGCACATTCAGAGAGTAAAGGGGTCAGGGAGCAAATCACAGCTTATAGCTGTCTCCGCTACTGGTCATGCTTTATTGTCATTCATAATAGTTAAACAGCCATACACTTCTGGGATCTATGTTAGAACTGGACCTGATGGTGCCCCATATGATGTAACACTAAAAGGCTATATGGATGTGGAACTATTCATAAAATGGATTAACAAACATTCATTCAAAACACTGCGACCCCTATTACTTATCCTAGATGGGTATGGTTCGCACCTAGGCATTGACATGATCGATTTCTTAGCTGAAAATCAGATTCATTTATCCCTCCACATACAACTAACATATTGCAGCCATTAGATGGTTAAAATTTTCCGTCCTTTAAAAACATGCTTTTCACGCATCACTGATATGATTAAATTAGCATTGCTTAGTAACAAACAGCTAGCAAATGTCTAAAAAAGAACCCTAATGCAGTCTTTAAAGAGACCTTGAAGGGAGGATTATAATAGCACTATCAAGCAGGGGTTTCCAAAATGTGGAATTATGCGGTTAATTCAGACGCTATAGATAAAAGAAAGTTAAATCCTTCTTATTTTTCTTACACAAATCAAGAATTAAACATTGACATGACTATAACATCATCCATTGCAGTCACCCAAGATTAACCTGCTTGCAACTTCAAGCCTAATTAAAAGTTCAAATTTATAATCATTATATTACAATAACATGTGTCCTGGAGGATCAAATGTCAACTCTGCACCTATATTTAATTTACCATCATTTAATGAAAGCACAGTTGCTATGCCTCCTTGTGGAACATGTGACCCTAAAACCAAAGCAACAAGTGCTTTTTATCGCACTCGTGAATTTTTTCTTTTTCTAAAATATTATAGAGCGATGAAAAAGGCTATTAAGCTGATTACATAACATTCATTTCTTCGTGATTGATTTGTTTAAAAAGTATAGAGAACATTAAAGTCGGCCCCTTTTATTCATGCTGACACTCTTATGCTTGGCTGTTGCATTACACTGAGACTCGAACGAAAGACCGAAGACTATTTGGAACCATTCCCCAAGTCAGTCCGACCTCCTTTGTCACAGAGAATACTGCGAGAAGAGTGCGCACCCATGCAAGTTAAATATAACCAGAACATGGGAGAGGTTAGGTGTCCTGTACCTTAATACAGCTTTCGGACGAATGTTTTCGTGATGTACTACCAAAGAAAAAACATGTTGAATAAAGTTTAAAAAAGGGGAAAGAGAAATCAAAAATGTCTAGAAATATATTTAATGCCAAAAACATGTAGCGAATCTACTAACACATCATCGCGTTCAACGTTGTTTCAACCTTGCACTTGTGGTTAATACGTTTTACCATGGTTTTACAAAATTCATTTCTATACAGCTTAAATAACATATAACGTTTAAAACGAATAACGAATATTTGCAAGTGTGAATCACACTTGCAAATATTCACATCACACTTGTAAATTTTGCTTATGAGTGCAATTTTTCGCACACCATAGCACTCGTAATTTTTTTAGCGGGTGCTTTTTGTAGCTCTGGCATAGTTTTATTCAAGAAATGGCCTGCATCTAGAATGATACCACATTCTTTAAATGATTCTTTAATTTGTCCTGCTTCACCTGAAAAAAAGAAAGGAATGAGAGAATAATAACTAAAGCACATGTGCTAACAAGCTTAAGCACAAAAAATTATTCAGAGAAAAGTTAGATACCAAGAAGGCAGAGGAAGAAGCAAAGGCTAGGGGTAAGGAAGAAGCAAAGGCTAGGCATAAGAAAGAGCGTGAAAGCAAGAAGAAAGAGAAAAATAAGCAGAAGGTAGAAAATGAGAATATGGCAAAGGAGAGAAGAAACAAGTGTAAGACAAGTAGTGTAATTGTAGGCGCGGAACATCTCTTTATGTGAAGTAGACCTGAACAAGGAATGTAAGTTGAACAATGAAGATGATATGGGAGGTAGAATGGACAGGTTAACAAAAAGATCACAAGGAAAAAAAACTGCCAGCAAAATATAAGTCAAACAGAAGAAAGCAAGACAGAGGAGGAAGTCATTGAAGGTATAACTTTAGCTCTGACAAAAGTGTGGATGAAAATGAAAAGTGTCAAATTAGCAAGCGTTGAAGATAAGAGCAAAAAGTTGACTGGATTCTCTGTGATCAATGTGAAATGTAGTATTACATTTAAGGGGGCAACTATATCAAGGAGCAAAAGCTGGAAACATATTATATGCAGAACATGTAAATATTATTAAGCATTTCAGGTCACAAGCAAATAGGCAAAAATATGCTTCGTTTTCAAATTAAAAAAGATCTTTATCCATGTGGCTTAAATAAAACTTCAAAATTCATTCAGAAAATTCAGCTACATTTTAGCAAAGTTTATATAGAAATTGTTTAAAATTGTTTGAATAACACTTGTGGCATAAAGAAAAGAATCCATTAAATTCGGACCTGCTATGGTTTCCAATTGTTTTGTCAAAGGAAGAAATTATCTACAATTAAATCCATGATATAATGTCTGTTCCGCCTGTAAGTGTAGTTTTGCAGACTTGCTTCATCCATGCTCCGTCAGCGTTTACCTCCACATTAGTTAAGAACCACATGGCTGGATTTCTTGTATAAGACCTGGTTACCAACGACGAAGGGGTCAGGCAAAAGAGATTTATGTCTACGTAGTTCTTTTAACTAAGCCAGGAGTCGTTGAATTAGCTAGGATGGTCAGGTCGGCTATGAATAGGCTTGCTTGTGGATTAAAAAGACCAGGACTATTCAATAATTCTGACATCTAAAGTGTCCAAAGGTCTCATCTCTGTTCGCATTATTTGACATTGGCTAAAAAACAAATTTTGCCAGCACACGAAAAATCAAAATTGCGTAATCATGCTTTTTAACGTTAATAGTGTTATTTTAACGTTAATTCTTATTATTATCTTAACGTTACTATCATTACAAAAAAGTTTGTATTAGCGTTATTAACGTTATAGCGTTAAATGTTACCGATTTTCCCAGGGCCTAGTTATATACTAATTGAGCAATGCAAGACAGACAAGACACATTCTGCACTTGTTGAAACCTTGCAATAGTTCAAGATGATCATCCAAAATGACCGTCTTCAATGACCATAATGTCGTAAGTTGTAGTCTTGATAATCAACCATATCTCAACTTCATATACGACACAAGATAGGATAAATTACGATAAGCTAGTACTCAATTGTAGTAGATTTAAATAGTGTGACTTTTATGCAATAAGCTTTAAATACCTGTACATTTTAGACTTGAAAATTGGCAACTCAGAAAAATGGTTTGATAATTAGACTAGCTACATAATAACTACATAATTTCATTTTGGAGTTAAGAAAACATATTTAGTCATTATTGTCAGCATGGGTAATAGATATATACAATAGCCCTGAAGGGTCATATACACAAAATATATAGCTATCTAGCTCTAACGCGAGAAGTGAAAGAATATATAAGCGGAAAGTAAAAGAAAAAGATGAAGGAAGTAAAAATAAGTAGGGGAAGAATAAAAAAAAGAGAAGTAAAAAAATATGACCCTTTGGCTTTTACCATCCAAAATACTATGGCTAGCTAGCTAGCTAGCTATAACCAACCCACACGTTAAGCACAAATGATGCTAAAAAAGTATGTGAGTGACCCCTTGTAAATATAAATATCATGTTACAAATTTCACAAAGCATACTAGTCTAGCTAGCGGTTAAGTAAAGCTAGCCGTACCTAACAGCCGCACCTTAGCCGTACCTTAGCCGTACTTAAGAAAATTCGTAATTAGCAGCTCTGTGTAAGACCACTTGCTTCTAAGCTTAAAATTAGTAGTTAATGTATATCAAAGTTAAATTGTCTAACTTTTATTTCGTCTTTTAGGTGAATATCTATGCCGATAAAAATGATGCAAAATGGAGCACTCCATCGTCGAGCCCCAGTAACCCCCAGGGAATCCTCAATGATGAAATACCGATAATAATATATCTTACATGTATTATAATTTTTATAAAATGATTTTAATACAAATACAAAAGAGATTTTTAAAATTGAATGTATGAAAAACATTAGTAAAGTAAGATTGAACATTATTACGCTGCGGACAATATTAGAGCTAGCGCGAAAAGTGACTACAGCTAGCTAAATTTAAATACGGTTGCCAAAATAAGGTACGGCTAGATAATATTAAGGTACGGCTGGGTCTTATCATATAAGAAACAATTTCAAATGCTAAAAACGTTCAATAAAAACGAAATTATGTTAGGTACGGGTAGCCAAAATAAGGTACGGCTGGAAAATATTAAGGTACGGCTGGGTCCTATCATATAAGAAACAACTTTAAATGCTACAAATGTTCAATAAAAACGAAATTATGTTAGGTACGGCTAGTCAAAATAAGGTACGGCTGGACCATATTAAGGTACGGCTGGGTCCTATCATATAAGAAACAACTTCAAAATCTAAACACGTTCAATAAAAACAAAATTAAGTTAGTTACGGCTAACCAAAATAAGGTACGGCTGGACAATATTAAGGTACGGCTGGGACCTATCATATAAGAAACAACTTCAAATGCTAAAAACGTTCAATAAAAACGAAATTAAGTTAGGTACGGCTAGCTAAAATAAGGTACGGCTGGACCATATTAAGGTAAGGCTGGATTTTATTATATAAGAAACAACTTCAAATGCTAAAAAAAAATTAATATAAACGAAAAACAATAAGTACGTAGAAGAAGTAGAGTTTACTGGAAAGTAAAGTGCGGGCGAGGTTAAGAAAAAAATTGTATGCAATATGCTCTACTAGGTTGGCTCCACATTGTTTTCTGCACAGGAAAATAAAAAAATGCTACTTTGAAAGTGATGCGGTAAATCTTCTCTCTAACTGAGGTATAGACAGTGAATGTCTGAATAAGGAGTAGAATTAACGTTTTCGCCAGTTGAAGGACACACGCGTTTTTATTCGTTGGATGTTATAGTTAATGGAAGAGATGTAAACTTTTTATATAAAACCAGAGAACTTTTAAAAAATTTTAATATTCGTTGTTGTTTATGAGTGCACGTTATTTTAATGATGGAAAACGATAAGAAAAAGGGAGAACCTAATAAAGCCGCGAACAATGTGTGAGTAAAGGTTTTTGATTTTTAATTTTGATTGTGTTAACTGTGTCCCGATTTAATTCAGCATATACACTTTTTATAAAAACAATTTTTTATAAGAACAATAAGGTTAAAAATTATTGACAAATAAGAACGAAATAACAACTATACTCAAGGGCAAAATTTTACTGATTTTTCTAAAAACAACCAACAAACATAAAAAAATATTTCTTGACAGAATTAAAATGAGAATGCGCTAACACATTAACAAATAAGATGAAAAATAATAACCAAGAGAATCCAAGTCTAGGTGGTTTTTACAAAAAAAACTGTCACTTCATTCCTCACACACTCTTTTTTTCTATTACAAGAGCAAAATATACACTACTATTTTCTATTTTCAACACCTAAAAAATATTTTATGCTCAGATGAAGTACACTTCTTGGCATACTAGTTTAAACATGCAAAATCACGCCTGGTATTTTCGGTATGTTGTCAAATGTGGTCAGCCCGTGTTATGAGTTGTCCTTATTGAAGCAGAATGCGGAGATTTTGATTCTGATAAGAAAAAGTAGCGAGAAGTTGGGACCGAGGAACAGTCATACATAATGGCAGATGATTCTCCATTTAAAAAACATTACACGCAATTGTACTACACAAAAAAAGCTGTTATCGAAAAGCAAGTTCATGAAGACAAGGTTTCAAATTTGTTCTCGCCAACATTATGCAACATTATGCTGGCATCGTGGGTCATTTTGCTGCGTTCTTGCTTTTAATTCACCAACTGATTTCGATAACCAGAGCTTAGAATCGATGTTGGCGAAGACAGCAATAAAAGATAAGAAAAGCTTAAGGACTGACTTGGTGTTCCTTGTACTTCCATATGGTATTCTTTTAATTGATATCAACGAAGTCAAATTTTACAATATTGGCAATGAAACGTTTTTGAATTCAAGTTAGTTTTATTGTTAATTCACTGCTATTTTGTAGCGTTTTTAAACTTTTTAAATGTAATGAGGTTATAAGGCTAAAAGTGTTCTTGAAGCGTTCTTTAAAGTCAGGAAACAGGTAACACAGGTTCTTTGATTTTTGTGACAAATGTTCTTACCTACTAAGATACTGTTCTTAACTTGTTCTAAATTTTAACCTAGAAATGCATTATGTTGTTTTACGGCTTTACATGCGTACACGTTCGTTCTAGTAAAATGATTTAAAGCAGTAGGAGATGTTTTTTGAAAAGCATAAATATAATTTCTTCTTATTTTCTATTTCAGGTGTGACATTTGTAAAACTTATTCATTTTGCAAATGTTCTTTATTTACAAAGGACAGGGATCTATCCAAAAGATACATTTTCTATTGTTAAATTGAAAAAATCGGAAAATGAAACATCTCAATCTCATCAAACACATGCTATTTGTTGCGAAGTACTATTCGGTCTTCTGAACAAGAGAAACATCCTGACTTATCCATATAAGTTTCGGCAATTGCTTTTGGTAGCTCAATGTTTGATTGCAATCGATTTGGAGAATACAGATGGTTGTTTACGACAGATTAAAGCCTTTTTAGAGTCCCGTTTCTCATACTTAAAGCTGATCACGCTGGACAGCCATCCCAGCTCGCATTTTTCGTGCCTTGTTGAATCAGACGAAACACTTTTTGTAAAGGAGATTGCAACAAACAAAGTAGTTAAAGACATGCAACGTCTTTTTCAAAATGATATTTCATATCAACTTTCTGAAAATATATGTAAGCATGTTTTGAAATTTATTTGTTCTGAAGCGTCCTTTATACGTTCTTACTGTTGTGCAACAGTCAATGATGAAACCTTCGATAAAAGCATCGCCACTATCATCAGAAGTCGACAATATCGAAGTAATATGGAGAGAATGTCATTAGCAGCGTCAAGGAAGGAAGCCCTGGCCAAGTTCTTACCCAGTATTTTTTTGAATTGTTTGGCAATTGGGTTAAGAGTCACACTGACTGACTTTAAACAGAACTGGCCTGTATCTATCCCAGCTACCTCTAAATCACTCTTTACGACCTTTGATTTTATCGACATCTTTCTTTTACAGTTGTTAGCGTTTCGATATATTGCATCAAGATCGGATAGATCTGTTACAGATTTGGTCCTAGAAATGGAAACGTTAGAGAATGTAAGCAATCAATCTGACACTGATAGTGATATTTATTAAAATATAATTATATATTATCGTGTTCGTATTTGTTAAAACATTTTGTTTCTTGGGTAATATTTTTTATATTTTCAGCTATACAATTTATTTTACTTTAAATAGATGTGCAGCCGTACTTTAATTTTGATCAATGGTAGCCGTACCTAACCTAATTTCGTTTTTATGGAACATTTGTAGCATTTGAAGATGTTTCTTATACGATAGGACCCAGCCGTACCTTAATATTTTCCAGCCGTACCTTATTTTAGCTAGCCGTACCTAACTTAATTTCGTTTTTATTGTACATATTTTAGCATTTGAAGATGTTTCTTATACGATAGGACCTAGCCGTACCTTAATATTTTCCAGCCGTACCTTATTTTAGCTAGCCGTACCTAACCTAATTTCGTTTTTATGGAACAATTTTAGCATTTGAAGATGTTTCTTATACGATAGGACCTAGCCGTACCTTAATATGATCCAGCCGTACCTTATTTTAGCTAGCCGTACTTAACTTAATTTCGTTTTTATGGAACATTTGTAGCATTTAAAGATGTTTCTTATACGAAAGGACCCAGCCGTACCTTAATATTTTCCAGCCGTACCTTATTTTAGCTAGCCGTACCTAACCTAATTTCGTTTTTATGGAACAATTTTAGCATTTGAAGATGTTTCTTATACGATAGGACCTAGCCGTACCTTAATATGATCCAGATGTACCTTATTTTAGCTAGCCGTACTTAACTTAATTTCGTTTTTATGGAACATTTGTAGCATTTAAAGATGTTTCTTATACGAAAGGACCCAGCCGTACCTTAATATTTTCCAGCCGTACCTTATTTTAGCTAGCCGTACCTAACCTAATTTCGTTTTTATGGAACAATTTTAGCATTTGAAGATGTTTCTTATACGATAGGACCTAGCCGTACCTTAATATGGTCCAGCCGTACCTTATTTTAGCTAGCCGTACTTAACTTAATTTTGTTTTTATTGTACAGATTTTAGCCTTTAAAGTTGTTTCTTATAGGAAAGGACCCAGCCGTACCTTAATATTTTCCAGCCGTACCTTATTTTAGCTAGCCGTACTTAACCTAATTTCGTTTTTATGGAACAATTTTAGCATTTGAAGATGTTTCTTATACGATAGGACCTAGCCGTACCTTAATATGGTCCAGCCGTACCTTATTTTAGCTAGCCGTACTTAACTTAATTTCGTTTTTATTGTACATATTTTAGCATTTGAAGATGTTTCTTATACGATAGGACCCAGCCGTACCTTAATATTTTCCAGCCGTACCTTATTTTAGCTAGCCGTACCTAACTTAATTTCGTTTTTATTGTACATATTTTAGCATTTGAAGATGTTTCTTATACGATAGGACCTAGCCGTACCTTAATATTTTCCAGCCGTACCTTATTTTAGCTAGCCGTACCTAACCTAATTTCGTTTTTATGGAACAATTTTAGCATTTGAAGATGTTTCTTATACGATAGGACCTAGCCGTACCTTAATATGATCCAGCCGTACCTTATTTTAGCTAGCCGTACTTAACTTAATTTCGTTTTTATGGAACATTTGTAGCATTTAAAGATGTTTCTTATACGAAAGGACCCAGCCGTACCTTAATATTTTCCAGCCGTACCTTATTTTAGCTAGCCGTACTTAACTTAATTTCGTTTTTATGGAACATTTGTAGCATTTAAAGATGTTTCTTATACGAAAGGACCCAGCCGTACCTTAATATTTTCCAGCCGTACCTTATTTTAGCTAGCCGTACCTAACCTAATTTCGTTTTTATGGAACAATTTTAGCATTTGAAGATGTTTCTTATACGATAGGACCTAGCCGTACCTTAATATGATCCAGATGTACCTTATTTTAGCTAGCCGTACTTAACTTAATTTCGTTTTTATGGAACATTTGTAGCATTTAAAGATGTTTCTTATACGAAAGGACCCAGCCGTACCTTAATATTTTCCAGCCGTACCTTATTTTAGCTAGCCGTACCTAACCTAATTTCGTTTTTATGGAACAATTTTAGCATTTGAAGATGTTTCTTATACGATAGGACCTAGCCGTACCTTAATATGGTCCAGCCGTACCTTATTTTAGCTAGCCGTACTTAACTTAATTTTGTTTTTATTGTACAGATTTTAGCCTTTAAAGTTGTTTCTTATAGGAAAGGACCCAGCCGTACCTTAATATTTTCCAGCCGTACCTTATTTTAGCTAGCCGTACTTAACCTAATTTCGTTTTTATGGAACAATTTTAGCATTTGAAGATGTTTCTTATACGATAGGACCTAGCCGTACCTTAATATGGTCCAGCCGTACCTTATTTTAGCTAGCCGTACTTAACTTAATTTCGTTTTTATTGTACATATTTTAGCCTTTAAAGTTGTTTCTTATATGATAGGACCCAACCGTAAAATATATGTTGTCTTATAATTTTCATATTTTTCCTCTCTTTTCCTTACCTATCCCCTTTATTTTACTTTACTTGATAAGTCGCATTGAAGTTCACCGCTCGTACTAACCACCTTTTTATTGCCGGCCGTACTTAATTTGTCGATTTGGGAATCACCTTCCCGCGCTCTCCCCCGTTTGGTTTCTATAAGAGCAAGATGTTTCGTTAACATTTTTCGTATTTTGCGGGTTCATTGGCGATTGAGAAACAGAAATTCAGTGACACAACAAATTTACCACTACGATTAGCTCAGTTTTTTCCATTAAAATACATTACCTCACCTTAAAAAGAAAAGTGTAGTTACGTACGGCTAAGGTACGGCTTAGGTACGGCTGTTAGGTACGGCTAGCTTTACCTAAGCCTAGCTAGCTATAGTCTAGTCTAGTAAACTATAAACTTATCATTTTCCCTTTTAATATTTTTGATAAGAGAAAAGAAGAACAGCGCGCTAAAAAAGCAGGATTACAACAGCAGGATAGACATCAAAGCGTGAGAGCAGGAAAGAGAGACAGGTATCCTGTCTACCAGCATACTTGTGAAAATTGTCATCGTGTTTTGCGTTTTACCAACAACTTTCACTTTCCCCTTTGACCCTACATTCTGCCCCGATGATCCTTGACCACAAAAGGAACTGAACACGCACCAGAAATCCCAGTCCCCAAACATCCTCGTCCCCAGGGTTTGTTGCCTGATGTCAAAGCCGCTTGCATGACGGCTGAATGTGTCAATGGGGACGAAGTTAACAGTAGACTCCTGATCGTTTATACCTCGACATCACATCCTCATAACAAACCAAATTCTTATATCAAAAAAGGCCTTGGGTATGAGGTTGCACCAGGGCGGCATTTTATTTGTTCCTGAAAAAAGTGGTGGACCTGGTTCTGTAAAGCATGTCCGTTATAAGGAGGTTAACTGTTTTTTATCGTCTTTGGCTCTTTCTTTTCCGAAAACCGGCCTTTTTTACATACTTTGCGGTTGATTTCTTACGGTTAATTAACTTACATTGTAAGTTAATTTTGATGCAGTGGACACTTGCCTACAGCAGACAATTTCTTCGGTCTCAATGATATCCACTATAGAAAAGTTGTACTGTATGACGTTCAGTATAAAATCTGTCGCAATATGCTAACCTTATATTATATCGCTTTCAGGTGATTTTTTTGGTAAAAGCGCATGAATTGTGATTTTCGAAATCATTTTCATTTTGAAAGACATTGACGTCAAGTTCGCCATAACGAGGTGTCAATGGAGAAAAACTCTCCTTCTGTGTCCTAACAACAATGCATCTTCGAATGCTGGAGGGAATTCATTCAATGCATAGTAAGCTGTATGTATTTTTTTTTATTAACAAGCCACATTAATGATGGAACCAAGTACATGCGCCTTAGAAGACTGGAAACTAATACAACACATAGTGACGTCACTTGTAATATTTTTAATCTGACGTCATTAAAAACTCGTTGGCATAGTTGTTGAACATGTGTGGCGCTTGAGACAAAACTGGAACTCAGTGAAGCCATGATTCGCCGTTTGGAAATAGTAAGTCCATATCATTTAGACATTATTCGCCCTAATAAGAAATTTGTGCCCTTAAAAAGTACAGCTGATTTGGACTTACTCTTTCAAATAAAAGGAAGACAAAGTTACCTGTAAAACTTTAAAAGCGCCGCGACCGCTAGCTTAGTACATGGAGGAATACGTTTGGGGCAATTATTCGTAAAGGAGTCCAGTTCAGCTTTTTACATTTAAACTAGCTTACAGTATTTACTCGAATGTGTGCCACGGCACTTATTTAGATTGGGTATGTCCAGGGACAGTACCTTTTCGAGAGATGTAGTGATTAAATTTATTCAAAATAACATAACAATTATCTTAACGTACCTAAGCTATGTTAAGCAGGTAGCACATAAATTGTAATTGCATGTGGAAACGCTTAAAAAACACCGCTATACGAAATGAAAATATTCCACAAGTTTTGTTGAGCAATCGAATAAACACGCAAATCAAATGTTGTGGATTAAATTTTCTTTGATGCCTTACCGCGTCACCCAACTCCAATTTTTTGATATAAAAGGTCTTTTTGTCAGGATGATTCTGATAGAAATATAATAAAAGATATGTTATCTCTATGTCACGATTAAGCGGGGTTTCATTTTATTTATGTATTTTAGGATGAAAGACAAATCGACAAGCATTCGCTTGCTGGAATTTTTCGGAAAGAAATTTTAATAACACTAGCTCTGGGTATCGCGGCGTGCAATTTCGGTCTGGTCATCAATGATTTTGTTCAAATAGGCAAACTACATCGACCGGAAAATTCTTCTCAGAATTACAGTCTATTTCCTCTGGTAAGTTGATATAAATATTTAGAAGTTCTTAAATCAAATATCGTCAGGCTGGACAGCAGCGAACAAATCTACAAGTAGTGAAGTTTCGGTCAAACGCAGAGGAAACCAGTTTCAGCGGACACTTTTTTAAGCGGACTAAAGAGAATTTCCTGTCAATCGCACCATATTGCTGAAAAAAACTTTCCATTTTACTAAACGCTTCTTTGATAATTTTTAATAATTTTAAAAAATAAAAGAAACTAAACTACACATCTACAACTAACTAACTACACATCGTTAGTTGCTAAATGTTTCCTAGTAAACGCCTAATTTTTTGAGCCCAAGCGTATATAACGGACAATTTTCTTTGGTGTCTGGTAAGACAGGTTTGACGGTTATATGTAACTTTTTTGAATCATTAAAATATGACTGTAGAACATTGTAATAAATAAGGATTTTTTTAGGTCTCAAATGTTATTGCATTTTTTGGAGCTGCACTTGGTATGGTATACAGTATTGTGAAAAGAAATGCATTATGGAAATATCTAGGTTTAATTGCTCTCGGTAAGCATTACAATTTGATTTTTCCGCTATGGGACAATGTTTGGTTACAAATATTTGGTCTTTTTAGACATTGTGAACGTTATATTACTGATGATGGCCGAGAGGAAACGGTTTAAAGTTTTAACAGCTCTATTTAGTTCTTTAGAATATAAATAATATTGTGTTTTGTTTACGTAGTATGGAATGTTGCTGTATATGTTTTGCGATTGGATTTTGAAATAATATACATCGAGTTCAGACCAGAAACATTTGGTCCTGATTAAACTAAGGTAGATATTTTACCCTTTTTGTCTATTTCTTCGTTAATTCGTAACTATTTTGGTTATCTGAAAAGTTATTAACTAAAGAAACGTAGCGGCCGTTATTGCATATGACTTTTTTTTTACATGGATCCTTAAAGTTGTGTTTTTCTTTCAGAACGTCTCAAATTATGCATTACCAAGTAAATTAATAGCCCGAACTAGCATACAGCTACTGGTTACACCTCACACATGGCATACCAATGCATGGGAAAGTGAAAGATATTTCATCTCGAAAAGAAGGTTCAGTAATATTAAGGAGATATCTCTTTGGTAATATCCTCATATTCATACTGACGCTAACACCTGACGCAGCAAAGTTATGATACCGATACAGGATATACAATTTAGAATAAAGAAATATCGGAGGATGAAAAATGGTAACACACTTAACCATGAAACATATAGCCAACACGTATAAATACTGTATTTTTGATGTTTTTTCCGACATAAAATAAAATGTTAAAAGACACCCGATAATTCCAACAAATATCGTACGATAATAACGTCAAATACAATTTGACGGGGACTTTGCTATTCCATGTAAGATTGTTATTATAATCTCAACATCGTTCCAAGTGACATCAAGGGCCGGCGGCGAAGCAACTTGTTAGTTAACTCTTGTCAGCTGTCAAGTGTGCGCCAGCGGGTTTAACATCAGGTAACAAACCCTGGGGAAGAGAATGTTATAACTCCTTTAATACTGCTTCATTAAGGACTAAATTTTCTTTCAATATTTTTCTATTTAAAAACTTTTTATGTAAGAATGTTTGAAATCCTATTTTGGGAGTTGCCATGGTAAAACTTGCAAACCAATCGAATCACTTAACAGTCAGCGGCGAAAACACGTGTTCTTGAAACACTGATACTTTATGAATTTCTTTCATGCTATACTATATTGTTACCAAGTCTCACCAACCTCTACACAGGACTCTTTTCTTCTTGATACCAATTTCGGACAGCGAGAAGAAATTCACAGGTAGAGAAAACGAGCCAAGGGAAATCGAATGACCGACATAAGCCATTCTAAAGTTATTTGAAGTGCTAAATCTCACACCCCTACAGAATGGCAAAAACGTTCAGTATAAATAACATTAAAATCTGTTTTCCACGCCAAAACAGAACATTGTAAACAATATTATACCGCATTGATATAAATTTAACATTCAGACTAATGCGAAAAGTTCGTTGTAATGACATTATATTTCTAAATAACAGTCCAATATTATATACAACAATTTCTTTCTTACTTTCTAAGCACACTATACGAAATTTGCTTACATCGAAAGAAATCTTAGAAAAATAGTTCTACACATATTTAAATTTAACGGGTAAAAAAAAAAAAAAACAACGAAAAAAGAATATTTCACATTCTTGAACCCAGGAAGATAAAAATAGAAATTTCTCTAGCTTGAACGAAGGGTATTTTTTGTTTCATTGCGTAGTGATCAAAAGAAGGGTTTAGACGCACATTTAGTTGCTAAGGAACAGTTGTATGTAAAAATTTTAACAGGTGTATAAAAGAGGTGACAACGGTAATACGAAAAACAAACAAACAAATCGTAATGTCAGAGATTAGGTACTTCTGAGTACTTGAACATAAAATTTTAAAGAAATTGAAAAAGTAAATTGCAACATTGACAAGCTGATAACATCAAGGTATAAAATGTGTCCACGTCATGGATGTTTAGAAATAGGAACGCTTCTTATATGAAAAAAACCATTCACACTACAAAGGTTAATCAGGGATTGCAGCTAATATATAATGAATAAAATGCAAGTTTGTAATTTGAAATTTAATTACCCAGCCTTTTTACTTTAAGCAGGTGGAAGAAGAGCCTGGGAATGACAAAATTGTAGGAAAAACAATGAACAATTTATGAGTGTCATTTTATAGGTGACTTCCAAAAAACTTTCATACTTTTTTCCATAACGTAGTTCGGGACAGTAAATCCGGCAGGAGTTCTATTTTTTAAAATAAAACTATTTCTGGATAAAAAGGAACGCTTGTGTAGTATAACAAAGATAAAAACTGTTTTATTCGTAAATAACTGTGAACAACCTAAAGATGTGCTGATCTGGTCTAGTAATAAATTTTCTATTGCCTTGAATAAATTCACTATAGCAGACAAACTGCAACTTATACAGGGGGACAACCTCTTTCTCCACCAGCCACACCCAAATCGAATCCATGATGCGATAAACCAACCACTAGGACAACTGTTGTGCTGGCGCTACTTTAATATGCGGATTAAAATTCGGATCCAACATCGGATCCGACCTCGCCATGCTGCGGCCAACACTGGACATAAAGTAAATTATAGTCATGAAAGTAATGGCGAATAAAATTAACAAAATGAACATTCTTTTAAAGGTCAGGTTGGCTTCTTTCTTCGCAGTGAAAGGTTTTTTTCGTAAGCTAAAGAGAAAAGAAAAACGAGTGAGCTGGGAAACATACTAGTATTTAAAGCTAAGGAAGAAAAAAGTTTTTATGTGTGTAGACTCGGGTTCGTTCATTTTGGTTTATTTCATGTCAGAGGTGAAAAAAGAAACATTGGTGCCAAAAAATTAAGCACAGTCACACAGAATGACATCATAGGTTACCATAGTAACAAAAAAATATCCTCAAAAAAAATCATATTTAGCATATCTTAAAAATAAATACTTGAATTTTTTTTTGTTTATTACCTTAACTACCCTGGGGGTGGAAAACTTTTTAAATTTTTCTAGTTATCTAATCGTTCAAGTTAAAAAACAAAAAAAGATAAATGTTGATAATGAAATGGCATTATTATTAATTATTATTAGGTATTGTTATAAAAACAAATCGATATGGTGCTATAGGGCATTGTGGTACTTACTTGAGCATATTACCAATCCAATGTTTAAAACCTTTTCGTTTGTATTT
Source organism: Hydractinia symbiolongicarpus (assembly GCF_029227915.1). Lineage (NCBI taxonomy): Eukaryota > Metazoa > Cnidaria > Hydrozoa > Anthoathecata > Hydractiniidae > Hydractinia > Hydractinia symbiolongicarpus. The sequence goes on from NC_079883.1 coordinate 22,553,027, forward strand.
ATTATCGTCATGATCGTAAGTCATCGTAATCTTTTCATCATCCTGTTTCGTTGTATCGTAAACTTTTCGCGCATTTGATGCTGAAATTAGGTAATAAAAAAATTGATCAGAGAGTAAAGTCGCATTGACTTTATTTCAACTAATTGAAAAGATTAGCCACGAAATTATTTTTTAAAATTAATTATATTAACCATATCGCTAAAAAAAAATAATTAAATTTAAAAAGTTCAAAGCAGTAAATTGGATAAAAGGCCTGGGTTATAACAACAACGATTATTATTACACCATTTGTAGATATGAATTTGAGGAGAAAATCATTGACTAACAAATTATTGAAGATGATTAGGATAATAAAGAATTTACAGAGTCTGTGGCCACAGTATTTAATTCATTGGAGCAATATTTATGATTTTCTAACACCAACCCGATAAATTTAATAGGGAGCCATAACAAATTGCGATTCACTGCAGTGACTTAAAGTGAATCTCTTGAAAAGACTGCTTCCACTATGGTTTCATAATGAAGTACATACCTTCGCTTTGATATTTTTCTCTATTGTAAGGCGCAGCTGTGCCAATGTTTTGTTGTTGTTGATGATGCTGTTGTTGTTCTTGCATATACAGCTGTTGTTGGTGTTTCGGTAGTGGTACAAAGGGTGTTTTTATGGCAGATGAAATCGGCTTGTAACTTGATTTGGATGCAGGCGTTGAAGTCAATGGTTCATTCCCACCTGCAACAAACGCATTGCTAATTACATTAAGTTTTATCAAGCATGTGGTCTTTAGTCATATCATATCCATTCTACTCTTAAAGAAGTTAACTGAGCATTTAGCTAATTAAGTAAAATTTTGCAAGAAACCAAGACGCTTTAACAATTTCCGCAAAGGAAAGATGTGAGTAAACTGCTTGCAACCCAAAGGCAATATATTATGGAAAGCGAGGAGAAAAACTTGACACTAAAAGTCTCAGCATAAAGTCTAAGAGATTTTCCGGCGTGACACAGGATGTTGAGAGCAGTAGACAAGGGCGCCACGGCGTAAAAAATGTTAAAATCTAGCAAGGGATTTTACACTTAATTTGGAGTCTAGAGTTAGTCTTCAGTAGCCTTTATTAAACATAACCTATCACTAGAAATTTTAAAAGAAACTGTAAAATATTTCGCATTTCTAGTTTACATGATAGCAAATAGGATAGTCACTAATTTGGTGATTTACAGTTGAAAGAAACAAAATACACACAGACACTAGAAAAAGGTTGTGTTATATACCAAGGAAATCTGGAAATGAGGTTGTGTTATATACAAAGAAATCTGGAAATGAGGTTGTATTATATACAAAAAGACAAACCTTGTGGTGTAGTTGCATGTAATGTTGTTGCATTTGTTACACCCTTTAATGAAATACAGATGATTACAGTTCAAATCAAAGCAAAAATAACACTCAAATACCGCTCAAATATCCTTCATGTAAATATTTTCTAAAAAAATATTTAAAAAAAAAACACTTACTTTTTTTAAACCAAATGCATAAGAAACACTTAATACAATTTAATTAAAAGCACTCATCCTTCTTTTAATAAAAGTAATGCTTATATAAGTTTAGAGTAATAACTTTACTTAGATCTGCCAAGCAACAACAAATAAAAACGGCAAGTTCTTTGGATTTTTTTTCTGAGACAGAAACTTTAAAAACATATTTTTTTCTTTTTTTTTAGTTAGGTCAATATTATAGTAAATTTTCCAATACGGTATGCATGGCTGGGACTAAAGCCATTTTCTCACTTCCATTTGACTATATACAGAAGGCATACAATAACTTAAACAAGCGCTTTCTACACATAAGTGCTTTCCGTGAATAAGTGCCCTCTCTGAAAGTAATTGTTAATATGATTACTCAAGTCTTTACGGTATATATTTAAAAAATTTTGATAGGTATATGTAAAGTATAGTAGCACATACTTTGTGTTGTGAGGGTAATCCTAATCCTCTTCTTCCCCAAGCAACAGTAGCAAATCGCTGACGGATGACATCTGCCACTGGAGATACTAGAGCAGATGGTGGGAATAGTTGTGCCTAAAAATATAAGTTACATGGTACTGTTTGACCAGTCCTGATACAAATTCTTCATTTAAATGCAAACACAGCGAACATCGACAATATCAAACAGAAAGTCAAGGAAAACTGAAATAAACTGAGCAGAAGAATTAATTATACATATTTTGCAGGCAATATATACACAATAATAGCTCAAAAATATTGCAAATTAAAATTATACTTTACAATCAGGACATTGGTAAGACGTGATCGGTGTGTTTTCAGGAAATTTCAAAGCCCATGCATTTAAACAATCCCAGTGGAATAAATCTAAAAAGATTAAAACAAAAACGTTGATGAAATTCAAAATGGAAATTTATTTCTTGTCAAAATAGATCTGTTATCATTTACATGTTTTTTTACATGGAGTTGTCGCAATCTTATTAGTTATTATATATCATAATACTCGTTGTCTGTCTATCTGTGAGCCAATTGAGAATCCGGGGAGTCTGTATAGAAAAATGCAATTATACGCACCTCTTATCATAGTGATATTCCCTCGTTTAATTAAATTTCATTACTTTATGTTGACATGTGGGCAAAAATGCACCAAATAACGATGCAGGAAATATTAACGACAGGTGATGCTAGTGAAATTTCTATGGGCTAATGACTAGTGTATTAAAATGAACATACATAATATACCTACCATAACAAGTCAACCTAACTACTTCTCCTGTATCAATAGTATCCAAGCATAGAGAACATGTTGCACTAAAGTCACTGTCTTGAAGCCAATGAACATACGATTTTATGATGCACTGCAAGATAAAAAAAATAACCATAATCATAACGACACAAGCTTTATTAAAAGAAAATCTAAAAACTATGCAAATCTAAGATCTCCTTATTTTTCTATGGCTTTAGCCGGTAGAAATTTAAAATGGGCTCCTTTTTTGTCGCTGTTTTTACTACCAAGACTACTCAAGCACAGTCATTTTTACGAAGCTAGATTTGTATTTCACACAATAGGCTAAAGGTTATAAAAAACAAAATAAATCAAAAATAGCTGTTTTTATCGCTTTTTACGTTTCATTTAGGTTTTATATAAGCAATGTTTACAAAGTTGAACTACTTTCACATTTTTTATTCTTCTTTTGCTGTGCCAGTTGAAATAATTAATTTTTAATAATGTGATCTGCACAATTAACTAAAGCAAATACTCCCGGTAGAGGAGTACCCTATTAAACTTCCTGCCAAAACGGATGGTTTATTGTTTCTTAAAATCAGGAATAACTTTCCATATTGGAAAAGAAAATTTTTTTAATCGGAAAGAGGCAATATCTTTGTCAAATTAACCCCAGAAAATTTTAATTAAAAGTTTTTCAGATAGGGGAAATAATAAATATTTTCATTTAGTGAAGCTGTACGCTTTTAAGCATGCATATCTTACATTCACATAAATTCTCCTTATAATTCAAGGGAATGTACTTAAAACTTACCTGAGAAGTCAAGTCAATTTTTGTTTAATAAAACCAAAACATATACGAAAATTCAATAGAGGGAGTTACTGAATCCCAATCAATGTCATTTAAAAAACATACTAACGTTACTTGAACGTCCCAACACTGTTTTCGTGACTATATTTCTGTAAATCTTAACATTTGTGTCCAGTTCTTATTTTGCAGAGCAAAGCTACACCTAACAAGGGTAACAAGTCAAACAATACCTCTGCAGATAAAGATGATGTATATATTATCGCTTATTAAATCGTGTTAACTTTTTTAATGAAGAAAATATTGGCCATGAGGTAAAATGTGTATGTTAATCTATAACTGCATACACAGTTTTCAAGCAAACTACGACTCAATATTAACCTTCTAAGGTACCGTTTTGATAATTTTAAAGCAACCTGCATTAGGTTTTAAATTTATTTTATGAAAAGATCTAAAATTTCTTACTCATGTTTATTTAACAATGCTTGAATTGTAAAACAGTTCACTTGTGTTTAGAAAGATCATTTTAAATAAGATCAATATAAAAGTTATATTTCATTTGAACATAATTTTGGCTATAGGAGACAAGAAAACTGAGAAAGTCACTAGCTCAGATGCTCGGTTTCTGTGTTTGGGGCTCACAAGTTTAAAAATCCCCCACTTGTCTCCAGCATATGTAAAATAAAAATGCAACCACACGCCATAACATTTCTTGATGCGTAAACATCGCATGCCAAAATGTTCTTAAATTAGTTATGGTGTGCAGTATCATTTTCCTTCCTGGTGTGCCCTGAAACGGGGCTGTAGAAGGCTAATACGGCACCATACTTCACTTTAAAACTGTCAAAATGGTACTGTAGAAGGCTAATAGAACACCGTAGGTTGTTCGAAAATTATCAAAATGGTACCCCAAAATGTTAATTTTGTTAAAAGCATTAAAAAAATATAAAAAAACATGTGTAACAAACATTTTTTTAATCTTTCACGTATACCTGAGAAGATTTTATCTTCAATAAGTTTTAACAATGAAACTTGCAGTTATGAGAAAATAGTTACTGTATTGTTTTATAGCGAATCTTTTGTTAAATCAGTCACAACATATCTCTCGCAAAGATCATTGGAGTAATTAAGATAAACAAAAGATAAAAAAGGGCCTTTTACTTGCAGGAAAAAGTTTGTACAGTACCGATTGAATGTAACTTTACATGTACGCGTGTTATCTTTGTAATCATTCATTATGCCAAACAAACACATTATTATGAAACTAGAGACCTGCTGAAGTATATTTTAAAGAAAAACTTTTTATCGCAAGGTGTGCTCCACTCCACCGATCCCCTGTGGTCATTTGCTTTACAAGTTTTGTAATGTTGTGTCTGTTTTTTGATCAACAGAAAAATTTACATGACTACATCTGAGAAAAGTCGTCAAATATTGCAATCATTTAATAATAAAATAGACTTAATCACATAATTTGGACCATATAACCTACTACAGCTAGAAAGAAAACTCTTATAGCTAGATGATATATACAGATGAGATTTTAATAAAGGGGTATATATAATTTTAAAGTTTAGCTAGTTCAGAAGGTCAGGGGGAAACTGCTATAAGTAAGCACACACTTAAGAACAAACGAAAAAAACTTTTTAAAAAATTATAAAAGACTTGATAAACAACTTTTCATTACAAGCTCGTGAGCTTGTATTAAAACGCAAATGTGTCCCACAAGAATGGAATTTTTGCCTCTCTGAGCACCGAAACGGGAGTATTCGTGTGTTCGAATCTCATCTTGGTAATTATTTTTACTTTTCTTTTTTTTTGCTGTTATATAAGATAAGTGTTCAAAATCATTTTAACTGGTAAAGTAAAAGTGTCTCCATCAAAGTTTACAAAGGTGAATGTTGCTTACATAAGGTCTCCCAAATGCCTGGAAAGTAGTCTGCAAAATTTCCACAACATTACGTAAGAGAGAAACGAAGACAACCATCAACTTTCTGCATTCCTCTTCTGGGCTTCAAATTCGAGGAGTTTTCCGTTCAAAAAGATATCACAAATCAATTTTGAAAAAATAACTGCATAGTGCGTAACAACTATTATAGCCTATCTGAATAGCATAATATGTCGTTTCTAACTTCATAACAGAAATCACAATCTGATTGACAGCTTTTTGTAAACTTTATTCGCGAGGTTGTTTACGTATATCATACGTCTTGTTCTCTTTAACATACAAAAATATCAATTACAAATGCAAGAATCCCTTTTTTAGAAATTCATTTTGGTGTACTAAAACAACCAAGAGCCCCAGTATTTTACGGACTCTTCCTTCGTTTACGAAGGTTAATTATTTATATTGGTACACGCTTACCAGTTTTCGATGACTGCAAGATAGCCTAAGCCATATAGCTAGCTAGCTAATCTCTACTCTGGTGTTGTCTAAAAATCCATATCACAAAAGTATAGCTAACTTACTCGTTGATGGTCCTTAACCATGCAAGATTCGCACACATTCATTCGACAAACATAGCAAAACTGGTTTGTTACGTTACGTTGTTTACACTTGCAAACACCCATGTTTTCAAATAAATAAAATTAATGGAGAAAATGGAAAAAGAATCCGCTACACGTCTCAAAATTTTGCTACCATTTTATATCATGTCTTCTTTACCCAGTTTGTTTGCATGATATAACTCCATTTACCTTTTTATTAATTAAGCACAGCCCTGTTTAGCTCAGGGTCGAGATAAGCCTCAACTAATTACCGGATGGTTCATATTTTTATGGCCTGGAAGGTTATAATGAATTTGAATATTTTTGAAGAAATATTGTCCTGTCAACTAAGCATCGAATCAATTTATTTAAAAACAAACTTAACAACTAAATTTTAATAATAATTTGACAATACTCACCACAAGATAGAACACGGAAACCAGCATCTTTTTGCGGTGATACATACATTACGGTACATAGCTAATGATGATAAGAAGAAGTTAGGGGGGGAAGTCTTTCAGCCACATCGCATCATTAGAATTAATGCAATGTCCTTTTCTTTATTTTTCGTGAATTTTCTTGTTGCATTACGTTCTTTTATATAAGATTATTTTGTGGGGAATCTGTAAAATATAGCTAGCTAGCGTTATATAAAATTTTTCTGTTGACGTTGCCGCAAATATTTTATATAGCTATATATATATATTATATATATATATTAAATATTTTGCGTTGACATGCGCACTTATTCCTGTAGGTGGAAAACACAAAAAAGACCGCCAAATTTAATAAATACATTTTAAAACGAAAGTTCAGCTTAAAATTGGTGCAATGTTTTTTAAGAGAGAGAATATAGCGACCTATAGCTATAGTTAGCTAGCTATAGCTAGCTAGCTATATACAGTTAAAAGATTCTGTGTCTTTTAGATCTGGTGTTTTCAAAAAGTCTAGCTATTAGCTAGCTAGCTAGATAGTTACTAGCTATAGCTAGCTATTTGAATTTTATTAATAGTCTTTTTACCACATGGTCCTGCTTTTTTACGTACAAGAATGTGTACAAAAATGCACCAAAATACACTGAATCATAGTGTCGTGTTTTTCCTGCGTGCGCAGAAATGGAGGTAATGTGTCTGCTTGGTTTGTTTACATTTTTACCTCCATTTCTGCCCGCGCATCGGGCTACATAATCAATTAGATGAGCATGCAAGTAAATATCGGGGCTGTGATTCCATGTATCCCCAAACTTTTGTAAAAACAATGGCATGTCATCCCAATTTTCATGAGAGTACTGACTTACCAAAAGGCTCAGGTGTTTTTTTAATACAATTTGCGAATGCGAAACAGGACTTTGTCAATTCCTTGATTGTTGGATGTAAAAAAGAAAACTCTAAAAGTAAAAGGTTAAAGGACTATTTTTAACTATATTTAGCTCTGGGCCAAAAAAACATTTGTTTACAAAGTTTGTTTGTATCACCTTTGGCAGTTTGTCTGCAATTATGTTTTTGTGAATGCTAGCTGTGTGCAGGATTTTTCAGATAAAAGGTTTTGATGATTTAATTTGAAAACTAAATGCTGTTTTTTGTGGTGTTTTCCAGTTGAGCTGGTGTCATGACTTATTATATAGATTAATTATCTAAACAAATGACAATATGGCAGTATTGTAATTTGCAGTGGCGTATCCAGAGCGTTTTAGACCCCGGTATTCCAGCTTTGGCGCCCAAAGTAAGTACCAGGCCTAGAAATTTGGTGGAAACGATTGTTTTGTTATGCGACGTATCCGCAAATCAGTAAAGGCAGTAACGATAAATTTTTTCCTTGGAAATTATAATATTTTTATATTTTACTACTATGAAGTAGGTCTTGTCACTAACTAGGGTGATTATGAAATAGTTTTCCACTTATTTATTGGTTTAAAGCTAATCATTACCATCGTTAACGTATCGTTTCTGCAAGGGCTACTTTGCCAAAACAAAAAAACGTTTTGATCGTTTCTGTCAGCTTCAAATCACGGTAACGATGGATTGTTTCCCTAGACTCCACAAATTTCCAGGCCTGAGTGCCCAAATTATTGAAAAGTGGTTGAAAAAAGGTTTTCTTATTTAATCCATAAAAGTGGCAAAGTACCAAATGGAACCACCAGTTTGATCGCATTCCAACAAAATACGGCAGAGCTTAGAGTGTTAGCATATAGCATTGATACTGATTCTAACTACGTGTCTGTCATATAAACCTTTAGTATACATCAATGTTAAACATGTTAAATTAGTGAAATTGTTTAGGATCTTAAAGTCAGTAATACACATTTTAATTCGCTCACAAAAATGTGATTTTAGCCCAAAAATCGTCAAATTTTCCAGGGGCTTTGCCCCTGTCCCCAAACATGGCTCTGCCTCCCCCAGTATGCCCACACTAACCTATGGATACACCACTGATTTGGCAGTATGGCAGTATTGTAATTTAATCAAGTCTTTGACTTTCAATCAGTTGTTGGTTTCTTTCAGTTCTGCAAAATAATCTGCAGTCCTTTGATTGAAGAATTGTACTCGTATAAATGTTATGAATTTTTAACTTTTCAATCTTTTGCAAAATGCAGGTTTTTAAGTTTTCCTGAATGATTCAATTATAATTTTGTTTTGTTTTCTTTCTAAATTTCTTTTTACTTTTTTTATTAGCAATATAAAAATTTCAAAACAGCAACGGAATCCCTAGAGTCACAATTGGCCATTGACCTAAAAAAGTGTCAGCGGTAGCTATTTTACAAATCTTCTAATGTTATAGCATAGAGATCTTGTCAAATATTGCCAATCAATTTTTCTCAAGCGCTGATTCTATCTTGTTCTTAAATCAAAGTATATGCTAACTAAGTACACATAATGTATATACATTAAATTTTGATACCTACATTGACATGCGTCAAAACATTATTTTAGACTTATAAAGTCTACACTAAATGTTGATGTCACTTTACCTGCAAATTGAAAGACAATTGTCATTAGGTTAAAGGATTTTCTTTGATGTGTTCAAAATTTTCTGGTGTCAACATTTCAACTCCACTTGCTACATAACTTTCTGAAAGTACAGGCAGTCTCTGTACATTTAGAAATGTATCTGCAATAGAATATAGCACTTAAACTACATTATTAAAATTCTGTTGAGTGAAAAAGAACTCGGTTTATCAGGGATAGAGTGCTAAAAATGTGGAAATGAAAGGATAATAAGCTAACAGTAACAAAAACTGCTGCTTAAAGTAAAAATCAAAAGTATGTTTTAAGTTTCTGTTTTTAGAACTGTATACCTCATTAAATAATAGAACATGGTAATGCTGTAAACAAGGCTTTTACAAAAAATGGACCCTTCAACAAGATTGCTGAGTTTAAGCTTTGCAATGCTTGTTGGCTGCTACGTATTTGGTTCTATACCACTTTCACTTTCATTCTCTGAGGTAAATGTTCTTCTTTTTTTACTACCGCACTTTATCTTATTTTTTTGTCATATGGTGTGAATTTTTTCCTGCACATTTAGCGAAATATGCGATCTGTTTCAATAATTGGAGCTGGCCTCATTGTTGGCACTGCCTTGTCAGTTATTATTCCGGAAGGTGTCCATGCCTTATATGAAAGAGAGACAGGTAGAATTTGATATTTTCATAGTAAATAGTAATAGTGTTGACAAGATAAAAATAATTTGTGTATACTGGTCGGTGGCCGTGGAAAAATCCACGGGTTAGCCCGTTTTTTTATACCGCATTGCGAGCGTGTCACTACTTGCGGTACCATTTTGCGTGACAGACAAACGCATACAGGTATTATAATATAGATGTATACACTATACTCTTGTTAAAAAAAGTAGCACTCTGTACTCATGTTTAAACCAGTTCCATTTCCAGAAGAAGGCTTTTTCACTATTTCCCAGTTATAAACTTTGATTTTGCTTTTAAATCAGAATTAAGAGCTTTAAATAAGTCAGAATCAGAAACGAAGAAACGTATGTAGGAAAATGTGTTATGTAAAACAGACAAGATCCAGCTCACAACATGGTTGAACAGCACTCTAGTTTCCCCCCTGAAAAATACATTATTTCCTTTAGGTTATTTGCTACATTATTTTTTCACTTTGACATTTCGTGAATGCTGACTTATATGGTGACATGACTTTTTTTAATGCAAGTTAATTTGAATTTGAAAGACAGAGTTGCATTGGTTATTTTTGTATATATAGGTCCTCATTTTCATTCTGGACATGCTGAACCACATCAGCATCATCACAAAGCACGCACGCTTAACCACGAAGTTAAAGCTGCAGAAGCGGTGGGTGATGCTGCACATGCCTCAGGTGATAAGTACTGGAGTGAATTGCATGGTCGACTTGCACCTGAGGTGGAACTTCACTCAATGATAGGGATTTCACTTAGTTTTGGCTTTATCTTTATGTTGTTAATAGATCAGCTCTGTGGTGGAGGGCATTCACATGGTTCTGGTAGTGGTAAGTCTTGCATTCTTTAAGAGATTTTTTATACGAGATGCCTCCTTTGGATTTTTAGAGCAAAGTGTGCTAGAAATTTCACACTTATAGACCTATTTATTTTTTCTATATTTGCTTGTTTCTTTGTTTTCGCATTTCTCATTTCACACATATGTATTCACATACATTTGTAAGTGATTTTTGATATGTCGAATTAACGATATATAAATAAAATTTGTACACTTGTTTAGATTCGGGTAAAAGACAAAAATCAATCACAGCAACACTTGGTTTACTTGTGCATGCTGCAGGTATGCATTTTGCACTGTCCCTTAGTCAATAAATTTATTTAAGAAGGGCATTAATGGTCTTGTTCGTCAAATATTCCCAGTATACGTATATACAAAATTCAACTTTGTTTTTTACAATAAAGTCCCTCCCTTTTCATTTTTAAGGAGAGGTGTTTATTGGAGAATAGTCTGACTGTCCATGTGTTAATGCTTGCTTTTTTTATTTGGCACTGTTTGCTAAATCCAAACCTGTTTCTTTTCTTTGTAGCGGATGGAGTAGCTTTGGGTGCTGCTGCAACAACAACAAGAACAGATATAGAGATGATTGTGTTTCTAGCTATTATGTTGCACAAGGTGACCAGCTTTCTCATTTTTATAACCCTAGCTTACGCTTACGATCGATCTTCTGGTTATTACGCCTGGAATGTCTTTTTAGTAGTAAAATTTGCATAATTTTAATTGTGCTTACATGTTACTGCTAAAAAGTGGCTTAGCGTAGTATTCAAATTTTATAAGATTTTAGCTTCACTAAATTTTTAACCGAGACTTGACTGCTGGCAGATTATCTAGTTGTTAATTGCTTACCTTAATTACTCAAGTTTTGACCGAAGTCTAAGCTTCAGCACTTAGCAAGTCAGTTTTTTATGTCTTTCTTTAGGCGCCTGCTGCTTTTGGATTGTCAACTTTCCTCCTTCATGAGGTATGTTTGTTGTTCTCTCTGCTGGGATATTTATAACTCATTCTGTGTTGTTACATACTGTCCTTTTCAGATAAATGAAATTTACTGATTGTGTAAAGGTATGAAATATAATGAAACAGCAGACTGGCATTGTCTCTTTAGTACTAATTATCGTGATTGTTACAAAGGAACTATTTTTAAACTTGTTTATACCTCTGAGTGGATTAGATTGTTTTGTTTCTTCTTATTTTTTCTCCTTGCTGTTTGTTTTTGTTTCCAGATGATTGTTCTAAATACCCTCTTTGCTTTTAGTCATACGAAAGAAGTCGGATACGAAAACATTTATTAGCCTTTTCCTTAGCTGCACCTTTGTTTGCAATTCTTACATATTTTGGCTTAAATCAGGTAATATAATCTGTTTGTTTGTTTGTTTGTGCATTTTTGTTTGTTTGTTTGTGTTGGTTGCTTGTTTTGGTTGCTTGTTTGTTTGTGCATTTTTGTTTTTTTGTGCATTTTTGTTTAGTGGGTTATTGTTCAGTCCTTACATTAAACTTTTGTTTTTAGAGCGGCAAAGAAACCTTATCAACGTATAATGCTACTGGTCTTGCTATGCTCTTCTCCGCAGGGACGTTTCTTTACGTTGCTACTGTGCATATACTTCCTGAACTTTTGAGTAAAAGTAGTAATACTGACGGCCCACTGAATCATGATCATAGTGGGAAACTTTCAAAAGTAGAACTATTTTTTTTAATAATAGGTATAATTACTCCAGTTGTTTTGGGGTTGTACCATAAGCATTGAAATCAATTCTTTTTAGAGGTCTTTGTAGTTGTTACATTGTATTTACAATGTGTGCTTTATTTAAAATGGATACCGCATTCTTTGTTATTATAAGCGTGACGAATAAAGTTGTTTATAGCAGACCATGCTGATTATTATCGGTGTCAATGCTAGTTAAACTTTTTATTGGATAAATTTTTTGATTTGCCAAGCAAAAAGCCAGAGATCTACCTTTCAGTAGCGGATTTTGTGTCACTAAAGTAGTCAAATTTATTTAATTTCTACTGTATTGTCAAATGCTACCAATGCAGGCCCTTTATTAAACAGCTTGCACAAAAACTACTGTCGAGGGCCGTCGAAAGAGAGGTAATAAGGTGTTATAGTCTGTATAATTAGTGGATACACGCTTTTGTTTTTATAAGCAACATCTTATGAACAACATGAGGTACAAATCCTTCAATAAACGAAGCAATTTGTGAATAAAAAAAAGAGATTAACACATTAGCCTAACCAAGAAAACAAACCCGTGGATTTGGTAGAAGCAACAAGTATTTTAAAAATATTATTTTTGGTTTGTCTGTTTAGTATTCATATTATTGTTAAAGGTTCATCATTTCTTGAACATGATAGTTTATTAGGCGACGTTTCGGGAGATCTTCCATTGGGCTAAGTAAATGCGAAACATCTTTCTATCTTCCCCGATAGAAGGATGATCTTCCAACACGTTGCCTATTAAATTATCAAGAAATATTAAACATTTAACAACAAGCAACAAATAAGCACTAACCTGTAGAATACAGAAACGTCAACAACCTTAAGCCTCGTCTATACAAGTGTTTAGTGATATTCGAAAAAACTTGCTCCAATTCTCTCTATATAAAAATGTTATTTATATAAAAGAATTTTTCCTTGTTTTTTTCTGCACTTGTTCCGAATTGAAAGGGTTGCCATTTTTCTTTTACATTTTATGTACAAGGTTTTATTCGTAACCATGTTGACTTGGTTTTCTTTTCTTTCATTTTACAATTCGATCTGCATAATTGGGGAAAGTTCTAATAAGAGATGAGGATTTTACAAAAAAAATAGTTTGTAGGGGAAAGGGGGGGTGTTTGGGTGGGAACATTAATTAGCTGCCATTTGGTGTTGATCCCCTTGCAATTCGGTTACAGTTACAAGAGCAGTAAGTAAAAACTCTGCAAAAATGTGCTCGGTTTATTTGTGATAATTTGTATGCACTTGGCTAAAATTAATGAATTATAATTATGGGAAATAAATATCGAAATTATTCAACCTAAGAAATCGTCATATTTATATATTTCTTTTCATCAGGAAGAAAAAACGTGTATTGTATAGACGTAGATATTATGCTTCAATTTTTTTATAAATTTGTAACGCTATTTTGTTGCTTATTTATCGTAGTATTAATTATAAAAATAGAAAATTCTGTAATCTCCCTCTTTTTTGCCTAGTACGCACCATACTTAAATGTCATTGTAGCCCCGAATCACGTGTTGATTCATTTAATTCGTAACATATTTTGCAGAATTGCAAATCACAAAATGAACTTGGAATTTTTAGTTAATTCGTTTTAAAAAGTCCTGGAATTTTATTTCAAAAATTTACTGGCTTAGCAAATTGTGCAACATTTGAAACAAAGAGCACATTTTTATTGAGATTGTGGAATTAAAGATTGCAAATTAGTCATTCCAAATACCTGATTGCTTTGCTCTAAAAGTAATTTTATGTTGAGTAAATACGGTAACGCTTACTCTAGTTTAAAAAAAGTGCGAAATTAAGTTTGCGAATAATTGGTAAATTAATTCAGTATTATTTTCTTCCACGTTCATTTCTTCACTAGTTCTTGATGCTAAGCTAGAACAACCCTGGGTTTATTAATCTTCGCAGTTTCGTTACCAGTCTTTGTTACACAATAAACGGAAACAGATTTACTTTAATTAAATATAAGTGTAAATATATGCTTTTAAACGATAGTTTTTAGAATGAAATAAACAAAAGTTACATGTCGTATATATTTTTCATTCGACAGATTATTTTGTGCACAACCAGTAAAATAAAAATTAAAAATAAGAGTGAATTTGAATCTAAAACAAAGTTTGACCCACATCGAATTCAGACGATAACAAAAAAAGAATTGTGCAGTCTGAATATTGGTAAAATTACTAACAAAATTATTTATTGCATATTTCTTAAAAAAAAACAATAGCCTTACAAAAATATACATATTGAAAACATAAAACTAGAAAATCCCACTAGCGTAAAAAACTAGAAAATCCCACTAGCGTAAATGCTCAAATGGACATGATCAAAGAAAAGCGGGCAGTATAATCAGAAAATCGAGTAAAGTAACAAACCTCTTTTGATATTAAAGTGCATTTACATATACGCCAGGCATGCTCATTCGAGAAGGCTGCTTTTTTAAAACCTTCGCTAAGGGGCGCGTAATTGAGAGGCGCCTCTTGTCTATGTCAATAGAGAACATCGCTTAAGGAAAAGGGGAATAAAATCATGCATTTACGTTTCTCCTATATTTGATACAAAAATAAGTATTTTTTAAAGTTTACGAATAATTACGTAAAAACAGGCCTTAAAATAAACGTGAAAAATGAAATGAAGCATATTCTTTGTTATCATAAAATATTCCATCACCTATTCACGGAAAACAAATATATGAATCGATCTCTCCCGTTTGTTCATATTTTTTTAAAGTTACATATACCGTACAAAATATATACAGGACCCACAGTCCAACGGAATTATAATTTAACAGACTGTTCTGCAAAGTATAAAACTTTTACAAGAAAAAAGAGGAATATATATATAATATAATATAAATAATCTAGATTTTATCTCTCAAATCATTTGTCATCTAAATGCTAAAAATATTCATTTTTAAATAAGAACTGATAATCAGACAAGCATAAACAACCAACACTCCCCAGGATGTCCACTTAATATAATAACTCTTCGTTTTGGGGCTGCAATTGCTGGCATTTTCTCTATTTTTCCAGTTATTCTCAACAGAAATTTCAAACTGTTGGATCTTAAAAATGCAAATTTTTGTAAAAAAACATATTCCTAGAACAGATTGGTTAAAAGTTAATGCTAATTCTTTTAGAGTGATTCTAAAATTTAATCCTTGCTAATATTTTGGAAAATGAAGATAGTTCTGATTGACCATCCAAACCTAAAACTCCTCATCTTTCATAAAGAGACCAAATTTCCCTAACATTTTCCCTACATTTTTGAAATTCCTGACATTCCTGACAAAGTTGACACCCTGCCCTCTACCATATGCAAACAATCTTCGGCTAACGTAACAATGTCACCCACTAACACACCAACACAAGCCTTGATATTCACTCCAGCATAGAATACATACAGTGATACAGCCTTTACTATACCTTTCGTGAATCAAAAAATATTGTCATCCAAGGTCTTTAATAAACATTTCTAAATATTTATGAAAAATGCGATATAATAATATTAACGTGTAAAACATTTTTTTTAAAAAATAATCCAACTAACGAATATATCCACTAAGAAATACAAAACTGCTCACTTAGGTAGCTATATGTTCTTATTGACGCCGATGGTAAAACCGTTCAAGAACAACAAATTTGTACAACAACATGCACACGTGACAAAATGCAGTTACTTAAAACAATAAAACTCCAAAAACACTACAAAAACGTCCATTAAAATCTCCATACAAAGAACGTAAAATTTATATCCAAGATCGTTTAGAAATGTGATTCCATACAGCAGTTATATTTTTCTTGAGTAATCAGATCAACAACCTCCCAGAGTAAGCAGAAGCAACAGAATCAGTTATTCCTTTTTCCGGCAACTTGAAAATTCCTTTCGAAACAGAACTCGCAGAATTTTCACGGCTCTCTCTGATATTTACCGTTTCTGACATAACCTTACAAGAAATACAGACCAATCGCAATGCAGAACGAACATTTTTGCGATACGAGACGACCAATCACAAAACGAGGATAAACAGGCAAACGACCCTACATGATAACGCCGAAAGAATCACGTGATAAGCTTTGGTAAAAGCAAGCCAGTTACCAGACTCCCCCTTGTCATTTTTCGTATAGTTTCACAACTTGGTAACTCAAGTAAAGCATGACACGACCTCATACTGAGTAAACGGCTACTGCATTGGCTTCCTGTAGACGACGCAAGAGGTACGCCATCATCGGTATCCCAGTTTAATCGGGCTCGATGGTATTCCGGTCGAGGGTCCAAGCAAATATCAAAATCCAGCTAGAATTTAGACAAGTTAAATAACATTACAAGCTAGCTACACGTTTTTTTATAACCAACATAAAACTTTAGTCGAGGCTCAATCTGACTGTCTTGGAAGTTTCTCTCTTTTACAGGCTACTGCTTCATTGTTGATTGTTGACTATCTTGGAAGGACCAAATTCACTGCTTAATTTTTGTTAGGCTAATGCATCAATCGATAATAAACTTTACGTTTAACCACCTATCTTGTATAAGACTTATGTAAAATACTTGAACAAGATGTATTTGAAAGTATTGTTGTTTTAAGACTCTGTTTTTTTTTATTTCCCCATTTAAGGTTGGTATCTTACGTACCAGTTGCTGTTGTTTTTAAAATAATTTTAACCTTGTGTGTTGCTTATAAACTGTTGCTTATAAATACTTACGCGTGCTTGAATTCGTTGTAGGTAAGGCTTTTTGAAACCAGCCAGTTTTCTTATAGCTGGTAAAGCGAACAAGTAAAACGTCACTAAAGCAGACACTGGGTTTCCCGGTAGAGCGAAAAAATAGATAGTTTTCGGTCCACGTGTAATTGTAGCGAAGGTGGTAGGTTTTCTACAAAAACATGTATAAATGGTTATACTCGTTAACTTTAACATAAAAACAATAACAACAACGACAACGACAAAAAAAAACAACGACAACGACAAAAACGACAACGAGGACAACAAGGACAAAAAGTGAAATACCCTGGCTTCATTTGTACACGCCCGAATTTGATATCCCCAAATTGCGCAAGGAACTTTTTAACCAAGTCCTAAAAAAGAACCAGGCAAAAGTTGAGAATAAAAAACCTTTGGTGGTAAACACGTGACAACAGCAATAACAAAATACTGATAATTTTTTTTTTACTTTTTCACCCATGGACACTCCACCGGTGGTGATAAGAATTTGATGGTTGGCATCATCAATAACATTTGAAATCTTGTCTCTAAGCAGTGAAAAACTAAACAGAATTGGAAGTTTCATTAACCAGAAATTGCCAGTATTGAGAAGGTAACAATTTATTAGCTGACATTTAAGTGCTGAATATGTGATCCTAGTTAGCCGGGATGACACGTTTGTCGGCATCCCACCTTCCGTTACAACTTACCGTGGATTTAAAATAAAGAATACTTAAGAAGCGAGAATGAAATTTACACGGAGGCTAAATTCCATCCCCTTTCAGCCACTTTCAGGATCTTGCTTAAACGGGACGAAATTTCTTTATAAAATCACTTCACCCTGGCTAGTCAAAGCGATATATGGCATAGGAATACACATGCACATTAACCGAATTGTTCTAAAGAGTTTAACAAAAGATGGTGGAGACTGTAACAACAAACTCAACAACAGTACATAACTGCTTTGAACAACTGTTTTAGATGGTCCAAAGAGTTAACTATTGCTCTTATTGACACCCTTCAGTTTAACGACCTTGTGACTATAAATAATAGGTTTTAACACAGATAAACTACAGACATGCTAAAGATTTTCAAAACTTTGGATCAGTACAAAAACTTTCTAAAAAAGTCAGCCGATGTAAAAGAGAAATGATACAACAAAAAACACTTTATCTCTATTTTTTTCGTTCATACTTGGTTTTCGACAAAATATGCAGATAACAAATTTCGTCTGGTAAATATATGCGAAACTAAAACAAAGATTAATTTTTGCTTTTATTTCTTATAATTATTGTGTTTACACAAGAAAATAGTGCGCGCTGAGTGAAATAAAAATGAAAGGTCAACCGCAAAATTTACCACAGTTAACCAGCATAAAATTCTCCTTGGCTATCATTTTAAATGTGGACTTAAAAATCGTCTCCACAAAGCGAGTCGGAATTTCGTCCCGACTAACTAGGAGCATACAATCAGCCCAATAAAGCCGTTTCCTACGAAACAAATTGTTTTGCTTCTCTGGATTCAACAAGTGCTCATCTTTCTTGACAGCCTTATTTTTAGTAAGTATAAAATTCCAAGCCGCACTTTGTCAAATTCTGTTTGTACCATCCAGGTAGGACAAAATTTTACAATTTAATCCACAGCATTAAAACATACTTATCCGGCAAAGTTCCCAAATCCGCAGCATTAAAACCTTGCTCACGAATAGCCGTCAACAGGGCTATCTTGTTTGAATCATAAATTTGCCCTTCACTTTTCTCTGCACCAGGACTCACCAGCTGATGTAAAAAAAAAGCGTAAGATAAATAAAAGAGTCATGAAATACTAAGTAAACCATTCTAATTGGAGAATTCTTCAATCAAACTTATAAGGTTGATGAAGGATCGATTAATCACAACTTTGATGCTGGAACTCCCGCGGAAAAATCTTGCAAAAAAACAACAAAAAACCCACGAAATGTTAGTAATTTTGCGAAACAGAGTTTAGCGATTAACGTTAAATTCGGTACTCGTGGGAATATATAACTCAAGTTTTCAGTTAGCGTTGAAATGGTTTAATGTGTTCCAATAATAGAGGAAAGCAACAATATGCAATTTCGAAACTATGATACCATTTTTCAGTTTCTATCGCGGACGTGACCAGAATACTGGTGCCCAAATGTAAATAAAGACGTTCCAGAATAGGTGATAAACCTCGTAAAATAGCCTCTTTTCATATAAAAAATTGCAGTTAGTAGTGTGATTTAGATTTATACATACATACATACCAGGTAGTATGGAGTAAAAAGATTACACGAAAAATAAAAAAAATCCATAGAGAGAAAATATACATACTTCGTCACCAGTAGAAAACAAGCCAATTGAGGGTGGAGTGTAGACAGACACCTAGGAACAAAGTAAGAATAGAAGTGAATAACAAGAATCATCCTTTATGTTATTAAAAAGAGGTTTAATAAATTACCATATTAACGCCTGCCATTGCCATTAAGCCAAGCTCTGATGGACCTAGCTTTTCACCAGCTGATAATATAGTTTCACCTTGTTTTATATCAAATCCAACTGGTCTATAAAAGAAGACGCAATTTAAACAACAATTCCGGTAAACAATAAAACTGACAAACAAAAAGAAAAAGAGCATTTGAGGTTGGCTCATTCCCTGGCTGAATCGTAACATATAAAAGTGTAAATCGATAATTTTTTGTTTATTTTCTAGCACACTTAAAAAATCGAAAAGTACAAAATACATAACCAGCAAACCTGATATCCTGCAGAATAGATGGTGGTGTTTTCATACGAACCAAAACTTCAACATTACCCTGGAAATAAAGAAAACCTGGTTAGTCCTTTCGAATTCATAGTGGAATAAACTATTAAAAAGTTAGTAAGGCAAAATTATTTAGGGGGAAACTAGTGGAGTGCCTATTGAAACTCTGAAAGTTGTCATGTTTCAGGAAAATATATTATATTAAAAGAAAAGAACTAACGTTATCAGCAGCCTCGACAAGCTCAGTATCTTCCACTTGCACTACAGCATCTGCACCAACAGGTATTGGAGCCCCTGTGGTTATACGGCTACATTGACCACTACGTAGTGATTGGCTAGGCTACAACAGCAGTAAAAAAAACTGGTTAAAGTATTAAGTGAGACCAAAACAGTGATCAATTAATTACGCTAGTCGTTAGCCCATTGAAGAGTCCATGGATCTGCCAGTTCTCAAAGATCGCTCATCGTACATATTTCCTCCACCCATATTTGCGCATTCTAGCCTTTACTCCGGCAGGGTTTACTAGTATGATTATAGGTGCAATTATAATGTGGTTTTTGATTTAATAACCCCTGATAGTTCAAAAAAAAATTGTTGAAAGATCACAGGAATTTAAACTTTTGCATTTTGAATAGAAAGACAAAATACGGCTATTATTATGAAGATTATACAGCAAAAATCTGTAGCAGTATCGCACAGGATACTAGGCTGGTAAAAATGTTAGACCAACAAAAGTTTGAGAGAGAGAGTATAAAAGAATCTGACTGACCACTTGTCCTGCAGTGATAGGTTCTACCACTCTTCGAACACCAGCACCGTCAGCAGCTAAACACGGATATAACAATAAGTTACAATAAGGAATAATTAATACACTATAAATCTTAAACACAAATAACACATCACATTCCAATAATAAGACTGCTACAGAAGTTGTATACCTATTACAGCATAACCATCTTTTACTGATGCTGCAAAGGGAGGGTAGGGTTCTTTAGCACGTACATCTTCCATAAGAACCTTTCCTAATAATCCTAAAAAAAATCAGAATGATAAATCCTTGTTTCAAATTCAAGTCAGTGTGAGAGTTATTATACAGGATTACAATTAAGAAATATTTTTTCATCGAACAAGGATTTAAATTCTGTAGTTGAAAAAATAAAGAAAATAAAAAAAGTTTCCTTGTATTACATAGCAGTTACATATTGCAAAAATAACGTTTTAAATATAAGTTCATTTTCAAAATAAAAAGGCTAAGTCATTTTAAAACTCCACGAAAACCCCTTAAAAAATGCAAACCTTTCTTTCTGCAAAAAGTTTCAACATCAAAGTCTTTATGTTAAATTCAATGTTTATACCTGCATGAAGATTTACCAAGTGTCTTTTCTTCTGGACTTTGACAGTGCTGAGTACAATTGATAATGCCTTGCTTACTAAGATCATTGGATAGGGTGAAAATCTGTCTCTTTCAGCAACTTTTGGTGTGTCAATATACACTATAAAAAATTTTAAATTTTATATAATAAAATGTTTCTGACCAGTGGTAGTTGAGTGGTTGAGTGCATTTTGTATCTAAATGGATCTTTTCTACTTTATCAATCAGCATGAAAATAGAGCCGAGGTTATGCACAGTTAAAGTTATACGTAATATCATCTTGTGCAACTTCTATACTGACTGTGGTTTACTTTCTCTGTTTAACTTTCTTGTACTAAGATTTTTGGATTTTCTGAAGAGCCTAAAATGCCTACCGCATGTGGTGGTTTGTAGGGAACAGTTCCTTGAATTAAAACACGGAATAGAAAAGTTTGCCAATGTTTACAAAGTTAAAAACTTTGCGTCTTTTTTTTTCACATGGACAAGCTTTTCTAAGGGTAGAAAATATAAACAACAGACCATAGTAATTAAAGAAATCCATTTAAAAAAAAAGAAATATTCCCTTAAAATTAGTAAAAATGTTTAAAAAGAATTAGAAGAATATAGTTAAAATTTAATTCCATTTTCTCTTGGATCTTATATGCTACCCAAAAAATCTTTAATCTTTTTTAATAGCCATTTTACCCTACAAGAGTCCTGCTTTTTATACAACCATGCTTATTGTTTTAAAAATAAAACAAAAACAACTACGTCACACAGAGTGTCCTATTGAGTGCTGGCAATTTTTGTAAAAATATAAAAACACAAATGCAGTATATTAATTAACAATATTATAGACAGGCACATAAAGCAGCAGGGAGGAGTGCTCTAAAAAAGTTAGTATTAGTTGACACATGGAATCCCAATTATTTCAATTTTGTGGCTGAGCTATAAAAGTTTGTCTAACATTTTTGAATGAAAATATTATAGTCTATTAAAAAAATCAATATATAAAGCATGTACACAATGCCATTAATCAAAGTAATAGCTTAATCGTTAACCACAAAAACATTAGACATTGCAATGGAATAAAACGCTGTTTCTATGTGAAAATATGAATGCATGACAATGTGATTTTTTCAAAGTTTCAAAATTTACATTAAAATTTGATCTTATTTTAGTACCCACTTGATGTTTAACTATGGAAAATATTTCAAAAAGTTGTAATAAAAAAACTTAGAGAACCTGCTCTTTGGTGGGGACACTGATGCATTGAAGATTCTGAGGATGAACAGGAAAAATCATATCCTTGGTCTGAACTGACTGATGATGATCCATAACTTTGGAGACTGTCCATGCTTTCACGATGACTATGGCGATGACTACATGGTGATGTTGCCTACAAAAACAAACAAAAATTCTTCTGATTTCAATAAAAAATATCAAGCTTCAAAAATTCTTAATAAACAATTTACAATCAAAATGTCTAAATATGAATAAACAATAATTTTCTTTTTTTTAATTGCTAGGAAGATTAAAAATTACATTACTAAAGAATTACCAGACAGACAAAGAAATATGGAAAGATCTTTTGCAAATTACAAGAAATAACATTTTTATCAGGAGTAATTTTATCCTCCCTTTCGAGTCTGCATTTAAATCATTCAATTAGATTTGAAAGACCTCCTTCTTAATGATTTATTAAGAAAGGTGGAGAATAACATACATATTAAAATCTTGAGCAAGTGCAACGGGATTTACACAACCTTTTATGGAGATATAATAACAAGGAGGGAGGAGAACACTGATTATACTGAAAAAATATGATTAGTCCTACAGGTTGTGTACCGAAGTAGGACTACAAATAAGACAGGGCTAGAAACACTACTCTCAGCAAACATAAACAAATAAAACAAACAAATAAACAAACAAACAGAATTACTAAAATTATCCACCATTTATGGAAGAGTAGTGGGATAAACAAAGGAGGTTATAATTACAACAAGCTCATTAACTTTGTAGCTGATAAACTTTTTATAATCTTATCAATTAAAAACATAAAAGCTTTTAAGTGCATTTAAAAGATTATAAAGATAAGTAAAGTTAACCATTGCATCTCGGTCATCTTAGAAGCTGCATACTAGTGTAATGCAGTCTTGCTTAATTATGTATTTTCCAGTCAACCATAATAACATGTGTCTGCGTTTTTTAGTTATTACAGGTTTTAAAACACATTTAATTTCACGTTATGTCTTTTAGTAGGTTTTAAATCATACTATGATTGACTGGAAAAGTTCTAAAGACTACTTAAATGTGTTTGTTTTACCTTATTAAAAAAATTGCTAATATGCCGCATAGTGACGTTTTGGATAACTAACACTTTTAAATGTCTATATATGTTGGTGAATAGATTTTGCTCACTTAAAGCCGTGTGGGGAATTCACTTACTCGTGAGCCATTACAATTCCTCACTAAACATATAATATCACTGCACGAATCATCCTGCCTACGTCGTGGCTAAACAAAAGAAGTGAGAGGAAATGTATATTGGTAAAAAAGGAAATGTTCCATTTGTAAAGGATGTTGTGGACTATATTACCTAGCTGGTCTTCAGGTGACACATATTATGTGACATTAAGTATGAATTTAAAATATACGCACACAAAAGAAATAATCTGTTTTTTATTAAAACCTTAACCTATTAAACTATTCTCAACATGAGGCTGTCGAAATACATTTTAAATTTAATTAGTTCGTAATAAACTAAGTACAATAGAATCAAAGTAAGATGTTTTTAAAGCCACTTAAAAATAATGCTATTAACATCTAAAAACAGCATGCTAAAATACTTAACAAAAAAATAAAAATCGCCATGGAAACAAAAAAAATTGATCTCACAAATAATAAAAACTTTACTGAATAAACACACTTAAGTATTTCCCTCCCAGAATAACTAATTATGTTTATAAAGCTACAAAATCTAAATTTATGTATATGTACCGTCACAGGAAGTTGGTCAGCAAGTAATTTGGTTTGCTCCATTGAGCTGTGAGTTGAAGCTACATTCTCCTCATCACTAGACACCAAATCTAATAAAACGAAATTGCCTTACAAAAAAAAAAATTTGACTTCTTGATTATATAACTGAAAGAGGCTTACCAAAAGCATGACCAAGAGCAGGCAAGATAAATTCAAAGCACTCCTAAAATTAATTGTTCTTAATAATTAGAGCTTTACTGCACATAACAAGCACAACACAAACTTGTTGATATTATACCTGAGATCCCTTTTTGCTTCCTGGAAGGTTAACAATTATTGTTGAATTTCTTATTCCACACACGGGTCTAAGCACAAAATATAGTGAAGCATTAGAATAAGGTAATTAGGAATGCTATCTGACAGAGTTTAAAAAGCATAATAACCTTGACAGCATTGCCATTGGCGTGGTCTCAATAGATTTGGACAACATGCGAACAACCAAGCCTGGTGCTTCTCTTTCAATGACAGCTTTTGTAGCCTAAAGAAGTAAAAATGTAAAAGTGGATTTATTATAATATATACATGGTAAACTTTAATATAAACACAGACATAAAACATGTTTTATGAAGTGTGCTAAGTCTGTTAGGCTTTTCTGGTAATTTCCAAATGTTGTGTATTCTAACATAAAAAACGTACCTCTGGAGTAACATCTCTTGAAGTAAAACCAGTTCCACCAGTTGTCAATATTAAAATGCATTTCTCAGTATCTGCCCAATGTAAAAGGCAACTCTAAAGTAAATGTCAAACTTTACATTACTACAACATTTTATCTTATATGACAAATATTTTTTAAAGTAGGGTGATTTATATTAATTTAACTGGAAGATAAACTCCTTACTTTGATGATGAGCAGTTCATCTGGAACACATCCAGTTATGACTTTTACAACTCCAAGCCTAAAAAAATATGAACCTACATAAACAGAAAAGTGTCTTGCTATCAAAATAGGCGTTCACTATGCTATCAAAATTTCAGAAGTATTTGTTAACCATGGTTGAAATATAGGTTTCTAGATTACTTCCTAGTAACTGTCTAATACCAGAAGTTTTACTGAAAATACCCATTGTATGTTCTGTAACATTGTTTAACATGATGTTATTGTCATTATACCCATATTCACTTTAAACAAAAACAGACTTATTAATTACTAGGTCGTACACAATTCAAGAAGTTTACAATGAAATCAGGATTTCTAAAGTGTAAGTACTTCTTCCAGAGTTTTTGTGGGGTAAAGGATATAAATCAATTAGTTTTGATTTAATTAAAGGAGGGGTTCCTTAGACACTTTGATAATGGTAAAAACAGTACTAAAACATCTCTAGATGCAGCACTGTACATTATATGTATCATTGTATATATATACAATTTCTACAATGACATGCTTGTATCATATACATAATGCTCAGTTTTCATACAGGGTTTCAAATACAAAGTGCTAAGTTTAACCCCAACCAAAGTTTGGTAAATCAAAAATTGTCACTTCCAGCCTATTTCAAAGACAGAATTTAAAAATGTCACAAAAGGCTTCTTTATTTTTGAAAGTGATCTGAGATACATCTCAATCAATTTAACCTGTGCGTGCAAAACAAGTATGCAAGAATGAAACATGTGTCGTGTCTGACACTTAAACACATATTCGAATTACAAAATGTTATTTGAGATTTCTGCACAGATTAACAGTGGAAAAAATCAAACAAAAAAAATCAGCACATGTGTAAATAAATAAATAAATAAAACATAAAAATGACTTGAATATATGTATCCTTTAAAAATGGATTTCCAACTCTTATTAAAATCTGTTAAAGGGGAGTGGGTAGAAATTAGTACCATTAAAAAATATGAAAATATGATAATATCTTTGCACTTTGTTCAGAGGACATAAATACATGTTTCTTTGTGGAATCCTTTTTAAATTGTCCCTACTTTTTGTAATATCTCAACAAATGTTCCCATGCATATTAGTTCTGTGACTGTAAACAGTCTCCTTGGATATATACAAAACAAACCTTCTGATAATTTTCATCCAAAAGAACGTGAAGTCATAATATGATTTGATGTTTTATAAAAGAAATGTTGATGAACATGACACACATATATGATCTTGTTCAATTTCTTATGTTCTTGACATGTGGAAGGGATTCAAATACTTAATTGAAAAATTATTTTAAAAAAGTTAAAAGCAATTGATGATTTATTAAATCTTTCTTTTTTTTAAGAACAATCCACATGTATACAGTAAAGGGAAAAATATTAAGCAGACTGTCACAATTGAAGAAATCCAATCAAATTAAAAAAAATAAAATGCAGAATTAAAACTGATAAAACTTTTTCTTGAAAAGTAAAAAAATCCTGAAAAGTCTGAAAAATATAATTTAGGGTAATTAGCCAATTTTCCATTAGTCCTGTTTTTTCTGCAACTATGCACAATTTTCTGACGACTTAACATTTTCTCCTGTTACCACACTTTTTCTAACCTCTATGGCATCAAGAGCCAGATGTATATTGAAATAACAAAGAATGAGTTAACAAAGTTATTCCATTAATTCACAAAATTAGCTGAAAAAAAGAAGTTATTCTAATGTCTAGTTGGAATTATCAACATCGGTAAACTTCTTGACCAGCCATTAATCAAAATATTTCAATACACCTTTACGATAATTCAATTGTACATGCGTTCCTACGGCTCTCCATCGTTTTACAATATCGGAAAAAAGAAGGTAAAAATTGTGCTTTTATGAGAGTTTGTTAGAGACAAAAGCGTGTTTTCTCCAGTTTTTTAACTTCCGTCATATCAATTTCTTTCAAATTTTCAGGAAACGTTATTAATAATAAGATACAACTTATGTGTACTTTTCATTAAAAACAAAGTGCGGCAAGAAAAGTTATCACGAAAAACGTGTTTTCTCATTAATAAACTCTTACAAAAGTGTGATGTTTACCTCCTCCGATCGCCAAATAAGCTGCGATGGAGTGTTAGTTTTCCAGAATTATCGTAAAGGTGTATTTAATAAACCTGTGTAAACTGGTTTGAACGAGTGCCTTTAAATTTGGCCCACTCTTGTCCTCTTGAGTTCCAGCAGAACAACGATCACTGACTAAAAGAACAGAAATATTAATAAAAGTTAGGACTTTTTCTTAAAAAAGAAGGGTCACTAATTTAAACTTTAGATCGGATTTATTTAGTCTGTCTTCTGTTTTAGTTGGGTTGAACAGCTTAAGATTTGGTTTAAAGCTGTACAAGAGAAAAATAAATTAAAAGATTAAAACACACACTTTAAAAGTGCATCAAAAAATAAAAATTTAGCTACATGCCTGTTAATATTCCAATTTTTAGTTCGCGGGATGCAATAACTTCGTGATTTACGTACAATCCCGCCATGCCAAAATGTTGTTATGCTTCGCTTAGTCGAATATTGGATTAAGTGTTCGGGATAGTCGAGAACGTAAGCACGCGCTCCGTCGCAGATTCTGAAATATTTATATACACTCCGGAAACGTGATGTTACTTTTTGGCTCTTGTTTCCATCCTCAAAACAATTAAGACGTCATTACATCATCCGGCCCAGTTACAGTGCA
Source organism: Hydractinia symbiolongicarpus (assembly GCF_029227915.1). Classification (NCBI taxonomy): domain Eukaryota; kingdom Metazoa; phylum Cnidaria; class Hydrozoa; order Anthoathecata; family Hydractiniidae; genus Hydractinia; species Hydractinia symbiolongicarpus. The sequence continues at coordinate 22,580,675 of NC_079883.1, forward strand.
CAAAATTCTCCATTTTATGCAGATATTTCAAAGAAAGGCTTACTCCATGCAATATAAGCGTGATAACCCTGGAAGATGTATTATTTTTAGCTCGAAAAGTGTAATAATATCACTGTTGTATTAAGTCAATAAACAGTAGGAAAATATCTAAAAAATGAAAAAAGATTATCAAAAACTTTCAGAAAAAAAAACACAAACTCATACTATTTAGCGTGTCACAAAATAAAGTTTAATCCACGCGCGGAAAAGAACAAATTGTTATTACATCAGCTTTTGACGTCAAACAGCTGGCTGTTACAACATTAGAAACTATCATGATGACATTCCGATAATCGCTCCTCTGCAGTTAATTTTGAAATGATGTACCAATGAAATACACAACACATCATTTAATTTCGTTCCTAGGGCATTTTGACTTTGCTTTCATTCTTGTTCCAAAAGTTTTTTGCAATAAACCTTGAAAATACTTTTGGGGTTTATCCCAAAGAGCTCTGGAGACGAGAATGCTTTACTGACGAACTCTCACTGGCCGCTTTCTGTTTACAGTTCTAGTGCCAAGAGAACCTGGTAACGAGGATGTGCATCGTTGACACGTTTCTCACTAGTACGCTATTTAATTTATTTACTTGCGTAGAAATTTAGTCTCAAACTTGGAATGAAGTTCCAAATACTCAGAAAGGGTGCTTTTACACGAACTATACAAGAAAGAATTAAGGCAATGATTCATTTAAAAAAAGACTAACGGGATCTGAGATTGAGGTTGGTTATGCCTAAACAGATAAAATCGTTTGTTGCTTTTTTATAATTTCCTGTGAAGACACCGCTGAGAATTGAATCCGAAACCTTTTTTGCATTGATAGGAAATGCTCTACCACAAAACTATCACGCTCTTCGAGACATTCAGAAAGAGAAAAATATCCCTGGGGACAAGGTTGTATAAGTTATCTTTAAGAAAAAGCGAATAAAGTTATTACAGTTGAAATAAGATCGGTTTCTTTAATACAGACAGGGTGCGTATTTTGAAAAAAAAAAGATCCGCAAAAGGAATGCTATGCGTTCCTCTTCTCAATATATTTGATTTCTTCCCCACCAGGTCTAGAAAAAACGATGTTAATATCAAAAATAAAGAACTAAAACAAAAGCTTGTAACATCAAAACACAAGTTTAAAAATGGTCAACAGTCTTTCCAAATCTATTTCGTATTCTCGTTTTTAGAGTTTTTAATTAGGGCTGTTATTATGGCCATCAAGTCTAAAGCAAAACGCACTGGATACCAAGTTGCATTAAACACCTTATAAAAATTCCCATCACAGACTCACAGGCAAATGTGTAAAGCGTGAAATGAATTTGATTTTAATTAGTAACAAGAAGCCCTGGGGCTCTAAGAATTTCCGCTCGCTACCACAATATTTGATGACAACCTGCTAATTCGTTGTTATCGTGCCAAACATTCGAAGAGTTTTAGTGCATGAAGCTCTGAAGATAAAGCACACAAGTGACATTATATCTTACAACAAACGCAAACAAAACGAAACGTGTCATAATAAACTCACATTTTAAAAGAAATTGCTAACAAAAAATACAGCCTTCATTCATGGTTGAAAGTCTTGCGATTGAAACGTTTATGGTCTCTTAAACCGCATTTAGTTGACAAAAAATCAAACTTTTGTATCACCATCATTTCTGTTCATTTCTGTCAAAGGCGACATAACAATTTACAACGCAACAGTTAATGTAAACGGATTTCAATCGGCCTTCTATGCCTTCTCAGCTCTTTACGCAGTAGAGATAATTGTCTCCATTACACTGTTTTACCTCCAAGTTAAAAGAATTTATAATGACGAAGAGACAATCCTGCAACTTTGGATACCAATTGCTTTATTTGTGGAACTACCACTTTTGATATCAGAATCATACTTACTGAAATACAGAGGTATCATTGATTGGCATGATCAAAAATTAGACATGGTGTTGCATCTTGTATTTATCTTCAATCTACCGGTTCAAACATTCATTGATATATGTGTGTTTATAAATCGAGGAAGGGATTCTGGAGTGGAATATTTGTGTCGCCTTTGTGCTTTATTCTTGGTTGCATGATCTACACACCAATCTCATCTATATTAGTTGGCTTTCACATGTTTCAAAAAATCAAGATTGAACATTTTGGAGAGGTAAAAATAACCAGTGACACAAAAACAATCCTGTTAATCTTGGCAAATGTTGGACATATTGGACAATGGATTTGGAGTGCAATTATTGTGATATTAATTTGTTATTGTGTTTATAAAACCTGCTACTTAGGAATTATCACATGTTCTAAATGCTGTGCCCTATTTCCCTGCCTTTGTAGGGACTGACGTGAGTTATTACGCAAACGAACAATACTACTTACGTAACCTATGTATCTAAAAAGTAGCACCGCCGCAGTTTACTGGTTGCAGGAAATATGTAAGTTGATGATGTTTCTGAGCTTTGTAAAACGACTAAAAAAGCTCCATAGTCTCTTATTTTTGTGCAGGATTGTAGAAGGTGATATCTACTTAATTGATAATGAAAAAACAAAACATTGGTTGCTGCGATTAAAACTTGTCCAACGACAGATAGTTATTAACTATAGAGGTTTTGACCCTCTGAAGATACTGCATGATAGCAAAAACCAGTTTTCTTACAAGGACTCACTTAAAAAATGTACTGATTAATAAACAGGGTTCGTAAAAACAGTAATAAACAATATACAAAGAAAAAAAATAACAATTAAGCAAATTTAAAGTAAATCAAATATAGTCGCACTTTAAATAAATAAAACTTATCGTAACTTTAATATCGGATAGGGTTTTTTTGATACGCGAAAGTTTCTGCCCACAACGCGAATATGTTTATTTTTCCTCTTTTATCACGGGTGGAAACTTCGGCCACTTCAACGCTTGCCTAAAGAGAATTTTTTTAGTGCGAAAATCCTGTGTATCTAAAACTAGTAATTGAACTAGTAATAAATAAGTAAATAAAAAGTAAATAAATATAATAATTTATTTGAGTTAACAAGACATTTTATAACAACACAATAAATGAAATAGCTAGCCATTTAATTAGGGATGGCTATTATGACCATCAAGTCTTTTAAAGCAAAACGCCCTGGGAACGAAGTTGCACTAAATGTCTTATAAAAATCCCACAACAGTCTCCCAGACAAATGTGTAAAGCGTGAAATGAATTCGACCTTAAACTAGTAAAAACACAATAGAAATTACAAAAAAATTTTTCTTTCTTTTTATCGCATGTCCTTTTCAAACATCATTGTAATATTTACTTTAAAATCAATAAAGATTAATAGACAAGGTCAATAAAAATATATCGCATATGGTTTTCGTGTGGCCGTAGTATGACCTTTTTCTCGCACACACGCAGACAAAATGCGGGTTTTTATTATTATAAAGACAAAAAGTGTGCCGTGTGTGGTCTGATATTAACATTAACGACAACTCGTTGAGAAGAGGTCGAAGCCAAAAACCATCCAGCTATTTTTGCATTTATTCATTTTAAACCTCGAGGTTTTAATCTCAGACAGCTCTGGGGACGAGAATGGCAGTTATTGTTTTTTTAAAAAATAAGGTTCCAATCGGAGTTTCAGCCTGTGGTCTGGGCACTAGCTAAGCGCTTGTAAGGACAAATTTTGTATCCTTCAATGAAGCGCAATTCGTTAAGGACATGATGCTGCACAGAGAATTAGTCCTTTTTTCCTTTGTTTTTTTTTTACTTTTTAAGCTAGTCTGATATATTGATCTTGCAATAATTTGAAGGAAAGATACTTACTACTGATATAAAAGTGCATATTATCATGAAGAGACAAGGCTTTAACATGCTTCAAGCTGTAGCTACACCAATATCGAACCGAAAGTTAGCAGTCAAAAGAATACAAACCCAGTTTTGTTTTCAGTTATATCGCAAGTTTCCATTGTTGTCTTAAAAATTTCACTGTGCTGATAAAGGAAGAAGTTACAAGTTGAAAATTTGTACCTGCAAGCGATTTACTAGTGACAAGACCTCCGTAATACACTAAAAAAAATTAATGGAAATTTTACGCTCCTTTGGTGTGACTGCTATAATAATCCATTCGAGTTGCAGAGCTCGAATTGGAAACAGTGGTTCAAACTTTAGATACGCTGTGGTAATATTTGATAATAATAATAACTCGGTGTACTGATTGGAGAAGAGCAACAGTCAAATGCTGGAAAAGCTTATGACTTTACAAGTCTTTTCCTTTTTTTTTAAGATTATAAATAAACTTTAACTATTTGACGTCTTCTTCATGTGCATCCATATTTTATGGTCATTTTGGGGGACCTAATCCGGGCAGATTTATTGTAAATACCCTAAGTAGTTATGTTGCCCATATATTATTTCAAGATCAAAGATGAACTGAATTCTCTTTATTGAAGTATTTTGGACATTTTCTGGCAGTATCAGTGGTAAAAAAAGTAGTCAGTGTAACTCTAGATTACCATATGAAGGCGTATCGAGGTATGCTATTATGATAAAAAAAAATAAAATTACAATAGATAAAACAAAACTTGAATTTGTTCCCGCCAGTCTTACTAACTAAAATTTCTTCCGCTATCTCGAACTCAGTTAACTCGAATTGTTCGCATGCCTACCTAATTTTTAGGCCCTAGCGACGAACTACAGTTGTTATCTCGAACTTTTCAGAAAATATCAGCCTCTGACATCACTTTTTTACACTTGCAATGCAACTAGCCAAAATAATTAAAAACCCTTAATAACCTTTTTTTTATCTCGTCCCCAGAGGTTTCTTTCACAGCACTGTGCAATCAGTAGATAACAAACAGGGAGAGCCTTCGAGACAGAATTAAGCAAGATTAAGATAGCTCACATTCATGGGTAAACTTTTGACATGAAAAGTGAAAGTCTGGATCAAGTTTTTTTGGGGCTTACCTTTTAATAATACCTAATCCCTCCACACTGTAAGAGTTTGTTATATAATCTTCACGTTATTCTCAAATTAAACACGGGGTTTATACATATGAAACAACATAGCTAGAAAGCATTAACATAGCTACAAAGCATGTAGGCTTAGGAGGGAGAGGGAGAGAGGGAGAGGGAGCAATGAAATTTGCTTGCGGTACTTATTTTTATCCTAGCCCCATTATACTAAGGAGAGGGAGAGGGAAGGGAGAGGGAAGTGTTTCCGCCGCAAACTCGCTTTTTCGTTACAAATAATAAAAATGCTAATCAACTAGAGGTAAAACTTTCGACTTTTTTCTCTTTAACTACTTTTTATTAAACATTTTTTCAAATCCAATTATCGAAGTTGCTAAAGCAATGGTGCAGCGTAAGGTACTCTGGGAAAGATAATGCGGATTCTTTTTAGCATTGCTATTATTAGCTGCCTTATATCAAAAGTAATATTATAAAGGGTGATTATTACGGAGAAACTATTTAGCGAACTAAATTGAACCCAAAAATTTTATCGACTCTTATGGTCCGTGCCAAAAACACGTAATGGAAGAAAAGTGATAACGTCCTAGAAATATTGCTGATGTCAGAGCTTAAGTCATTGTCGTTTGAGATAGTTAAATCCACCCCGCCACCCGCCCCTCTACAGTATATATAACACCAAATAAGTCCAGTATGAACAGAGTATGTATCAGATATTCTAAGAAGTTATTATTGTAGATTTAGAGGTAGCTGTTTATGAATGTACGTTTCCAACCTTAATAATAACAATTTTAACAGTGTAAAGCAGCCCTTACAATCTCGTTTCCAAGTCTTCTTTTTTGCTTTCTAAATATATGTCAGAATGTGATAAAGAAAGTCTTGGATCAAGAGTGAAGTCTTTTTGACAAGGGCGAAATATGTCATTCACGGTGCTGCTGTGTTACTGTTATTCTCCTACAATCTTGGTCAAAATGTGCATAAAATAATCCTTAAACAAGTTTTTTGCCGTTTAAGTTCGGAACTCACGCGAAACAAGAATTCTCAGGATCGAAGCATCCACGCCTTACAATTTATTTTGTGGATGCCAGCATTAGCACCACCTAGTGTTTAAATGAAACCGATTTTCAAATCGAAATTATTGTCGAGATATGCCTGTTTCGCCCTTTTTAGCTTTTCTGTCATCCAAAATATACCGCATCAGTTACCCGGAAGACGAATCAGCCTTGCAAAAATGCGCTTCACTAAATTTATACACGTGACTTTTGAGAATCTAAAGCGGCCAAAAGGAGCTTGAAAAAACGCATTTTATTCAGTTATTTGGTTAGGTGTCGAGCAGCAAAATGTCATATTTTGCCTATACTTCTCCTAGCAACGGGTAACCATGGCAACCAATCAATGAAATTTTTGACTTAATTTTGTCGTAATGTCACATACTATGATATCCTCATCTCCTCATCAAGTATCTTTAGAAAAGACAATCCTCTGCGATATAGTTTTTTTAGGGTAACCGCCTTAAACCAGAACGTGTAATAAGAGACAAAAATCAACAAAACAGATAGATTTTCGTATATCCATGATTTGATCAGTAAAATTATCAAACAGTAGCTTTATTAAAAAATGAGCTTTGTTTATTATTATACCAGTGGCAGCAACCTGCGACGCCCTTGCTGAACGACTACAGAGTGTGCGGGATACCGTTGCATTCTATTACAAGAGGGAAAAGAAAAAAATTTCGGGTGGTACCACGCTTTACCATGAGATTGGACAGGAGGCAAGGGAGGACTACACGGAGGATATTAAATACAAGGCCCCGAGGACGATATCCAGATGCTGGAGGATGGAAATAGGATCAAAACATGGCGGTTCAATGAGCATTGAAATCAATCCCTGAAGGACGCAATTGTGCAAAAAATCACGCCACATATAGAAATGCGCGTTAAGGTTGTGTATAGCTTTAGCTGTCATATTTGCAAGGGTGGGGGCGATGTGTCTGATTACCACAAAACCAAGAGCTCCAGGTCGCTGTCAAGTATGGCAGAAATCGAAGCGTTCGTAGAAGAATGCGAGATGAAGCCTCTCAATCTGGAGGATCATGAGTTCTGGACCAGGTCTTATTTACCACCCACTAAAACCATTGAGACTCCAGGAGCATATGACGGAACATTTGGTCTTTGACCACATACAGATCAAGGTGATAAGTACGCGTAACCTCTTTTGGGATGCGGCCCTCTCCCGGATTGGTTGAGAAAAAAAAGGTGCATCTACGCCATGGATGGTGAAGATGCCAGAACGGACAATCTATGCTTCTGGAGATGCTTAGCTGTAAGAGATAGGGTTAACGTAAAACGAAGATCAACATTAGGTTCTTTGAACCCAAGACAAACTCCGAGAAAGCACCATGGCGACTCGTCTATGGTCAAAAGCAGCACAAAAAAAGGTTTAGATGGCATCAATCTATGTATGCTGGACAGGCACTGTTTTTACATCAAGGATTTAGATGTGCTAACCCAACACTGGAAATGTGACGTATGTAAACAGAAGTTTAATTACGCCTTTTCGCGGCATAAAAGGAACGAATGCGAGGTTGTCAGGACGACGATTATCTGCAAAGGGGGGGGGCGGGTCAAACGTATGCCGGGCAGGGCCGAGAAGGTCTTTTACGATGAGGGGTATAGTTATGATGCATCAAAATGGATAGAATGCATGTCAAAACAAACTGGAACACATATTCATCATGCCCTAGGCGGTCATGGTGGTGAACGTGTTATCCGTGATGGCAAAAAGGAGTGGCAAATTGCTGGCTATGAGCCTGTCACAAGAACTGTTTAAGAGTACAACGGTTGTATGTGGCACGGATGTCCCTGTCTGTCCAAGAGAACCAAAGCGGACAAGGCTCATTACGCTGCAACCCAGTCCAAGTAAAGGATGATACAGGAACAGGGCTATAACCTCGTCACAGCTTGGGAATTTGAGAAACCACCCAAAATCAAGAGATACTTGTAGAAGGAATTTAGACCATATTCATTTCGAAGCCCTTCTATCACCTTTAAATTACCAGCAAACCTCTGATCTAACATACCTTTTTAGACATGCTCCGATAAGCGCCGGCATTGCCTATAGCTTGAATGGGGACCCGCCGTTCATCGAGCACGAAAATCCTAAGGTCTTGGTTAAACAGCTTGTGGAGGAGATGGAAAAGAGGCATGCCCTGATTGTGAAAGAGGTCAAGAGAATGTACCCGAAGTACCTCTGAAATGCTCTCCAAAAAGAACCAGGAGTTGTGGAACGAGTGAGTAAATCAAGTAGCTGTAATAGGGCTTAATTCTGGCAAGTACGGCATCAAACTGATCAAGCGGCATTTTGTCGAAGAGATCGCGCAGGGGGGGGGGGGGTGGGGGTAGTAAGATCAAGGTGTCGAAAAAAGATAACGACTACATGTTCCTCATCACCTCAAGGTTTAAATTTCTCGATATCAAAAATTTCCTTGTCCCTGGTCTAAGCTATGACGGTAGGTGCAGGTCGTTGGAATGTAGGCTCCAAAAGCTCGTGTTTCCATACGAGTGGTTGGCGAGCCACGACAAGTTGAAAATGTTTGGCATGTTGCTCACGGGGACTTTTATAGCCGTCTAAGTGGGAAAAGCAGGAGCAGGAGGCGGAGACATTACAAAGCCACCAATGAATCCGGGAAGGGTCGTCCAGGAACACAAGTTGGCGGCACTGATGAGGAAGAGAAAGGAAGAAATGAAGCAACAAGAGGATACTGTAGAGCCTGAAGTCAAAGCCTCTTCTGGGGCAGTTCCATACAGTCAGTTCACATCTATGGGGTCGGAACTTTGGCTGTGTTTGCCATAGGTGTCGGGGTTTGGTACAGATTTGGCAGTGGCAAAGATGGGGAACCTAACAAGCCGGAGACCTATCTGGAGCCTCAAGCAAAAAAGGCAAAACTCAGCTTCAGATTGACATCTTTAAGATGCAATGAATTTTCTCAAAAACTAACACTTAATAGAAATGGCAACAAGCAAACATCTGGATGACAGCAAAGCAAACCATGATTATTGATGCCTTATGGGAGTCCGGCAGACTGGTCTCGAACACAATTCTGATCACTATGGGCGGAAAAAAAGGTCCTAGGAGTTTCGAGGCCAGGCGCGAAGATGGATTTGGAGGACGGTTTGATACTTACTGGCTCTATGACGGCAGCGCTCTTATTCGACGAATACGCGATCACAAGGGTGGTACAACAAATCGTTAATATCTCCGAAATAGACCGCATGGTAAAGTTTCTATATCTCCTTGGAGATATAGAAATCAATATAGAAGAGGCTAAAAAGAGTTCCAAGTGTTCAAAAGCACTTACCATAAACCAGTTCAAGATCAAGGGAAATGGTGAAACTACGAGTACGTGCATTCTCCGCTTAGATAATAAGAAACTGTCAAACGATAGCAAGCACCCCTATACAACCCCTACACGAGGTATACCTGGGAAAACTTTGAGTTGTATATTCATTACAAGACACCCTTTAGATACCAAGAAACCTACCGATTTCCAACGCTTGCCGAGGTGGCTAAAGTATCACACAAAGCGTATACCACAATAGTCAATGGGGATAATATAACCATACTAATCTCTTTCCCAGCGCCTGTTGTCTTTTTTTTAAACGAAACGGCGAGGGGACGAGGTTGTAACTAGACCCGTCTTCTGACACTTTGTTTTTTTTTTGTTTACTGTAGCTCATCGAGAGCGTTTTTTTCAAATCAAAGATAGAAAGAAAATATTCAGCTCCAATGCGCAGAGACTTTAAAAAGGAGAGTTTCCAAGAAGCAAAAGGAGGCGTAGAGTATGAAAGATAATATTTGCCTTTACCATTACTGTAAAAGTCAATCATCAGTTTCTAGTTTTCACGATTATCTACATTGTAACTGGTTCATACTTTTAAACTTTCGTGTTTTTCCATCAATTTCTTCTGTTGAGCTGTCAGCGAAAAACTTGGAATGTAACAGACCGAGTTTCAACTTCGACCGAAATAGTTATTTTTTCTTTTTAATATCGGGAAGGAGAGAGCTGCTCGAGATTGTCTGAGAAATAGAAGAAAAGCCCTAGTGACAAGAGTTGACATGGTTCGTCAAAATTCTGGGTTTTTTTCTCAAGCCCGGTCGCAGACAAATTATAAACTTTTCATCAGCAGGGGGGTGTTTTGTTATCGAAGGGTAGACAGAATATCGACATTCTTTGAAAATTTTCGACTATAAAACTACTATCCTGTTTAATCTCGTTCTCAGGATCCACTTCTTGCAAATGTAAAAAAGAAAGGGATTGTTAGAACGAGGTTGATAACTGCTATTAATTTATAATTTCCGTATTATAAATGTACTCTTTCAACAACAAAACTATGGAAACCAATATCCAACAAAGTCATTTTGGCGGGTTGAAAGTTTTTACAATGAAATTATCAGCTTTCCCCTGTGTCTTTTCATTTCGACTTGTTTTCAGGCAAACTGAGAAAAAAGGTGGGAAATTGTGGAAAGGGTGAGATAAACAATATTTAAATTTATGTTAAAAAAAAGTTGTTTATAATGAATAATTTAATTCGTTCTATAAATATCTTTATTCCACCTTGTTTCCCATGGTTTCTTGCCTTTTCAACATCAAAATTATGAAGGATGATCTTCCGCTTTTTGTTACGCGGTTTTAAACAGAAAATTTTTATATTCGGCGCGCAAAATATGCAGGTTAAGAGGACAAACCAACCTCATGCCTTATCTGGGAGGTGTGAAAAACAATATAAAAGACTCGGAGACAAGCTGGGTGAACCAAACGAGGCATGTCTGACATATGTTTGCCTAGGAAAGCCATGGGCGATGAAGTTGACAGTGCTCTGCATAAAGTACTGATAGCAAGAAACCACCCTCGTCCCTACGTTTTTTTTTGCCTTTTTGATATATAAGGTGGTCGGCAAAAAATATTTTTTGACGACATCTCTCATATCAAGAAAGCGAAAACCTGGGGAAGAGGGTGAGAAAGAAACATCACTTTTCCGTGGTCTATTTAATCTTTCATTTTTCATGTGTCAACGAGATAAGTGCGGCTTCGCACAAAAACACGCGCTATAATATTTCACTTGGCACCGCCCGCCCCTTCCTCCCCGCTGCCCAATAATTTGACCGTAGCGAAGGAGAAAAGTCCTCCCAAGGTCTTCAAAAAAGTCAATGTTTTGATGATGAAAATCTAAATATCATAGCCTGTATCCCAAAGGTGGTTATTTTAGGATGGCTACTTCTGTCTGCCATTTCCGGATCACATCTGAGGAAATTGTTGTTGTTGTGCCTTTCTAGGCGAACCTTAAACTATTTTGTGTAACTTATTTAGCGATTATGAGCATCTTTAAGCATCTTTACAGCTTTTATGTAGACACATGTAAAAAATGTTTGTTAGCTGAAAGGGAGGGGTGATGAGATAGCTAATATCATTCATGGCTAAAAAATTAGCTACCTAGCTAGCTAGCTATAGCTGTAGCTAGCAAGCTAGCTATTTAGATAGCTAGCTAGCTAACTCATTTTAAATACTTTGTTCAATTCCTTTTTTTTAAACCGTTTCCAAAATTTAGAGTGAATATTTTGTGTTATAAATTAGTATATTTGACTTTTGTGAGCACAGTTTGTTGATGATATTTTCTAGCTACAAGAATGGCATCAGCACAACATCAAAACTATCACATAAAAATGCATAATATCTGTTGAAAAATGTTAAAAAATTACTCTCTATTCATCTACCACATTTTAAGGGCTGGGCTTTCCAAAGAAGATTTATGAATCAAGGATATTCATGAGCCAAGGACAGTTGCGACTAACTTTTTTATAAGAATCAATTTAAGTTTTAACAATGTTTAATGCTCAAACATGAGAAAGAAAAGTTGGTGAAATTCAAATGATTTGAAATATTCACTTTCTTGCTGTGTTCTTGATTGGTTCTTTTGGTTCTTTTGGGTATTTAGCTTTTTTAACTAATTTAAAATGTCAAATTTAACAGTTTATATTGAACTCCATTAATAAACAACTATGTTAGAATCACTTTATTAAAGGAGAATTAACGTCATATCATTATTTTATAAGAACACCTAACAGAGCACCTACTTTTCTCATGTCCTGATATTTAACTTGTATTCTTTTCACAGTATTCTTTTAGACAAAGATAGTCAGACTACCTTGTAACATGGTTAAAAATACTCTTCTACCCTTTTTGCCCATTGAGTCTCAGTGTAATACACCAGTCAAGCATAAGAATTCTAGCATGAAGAACAGGGGCTGACAATGTTCCCACACACATATTTTAGAAAGCGAAACACCAGCAAAAATTGGCCAAACTAGTTTCCAGCATTCTCCTGATTTCTGACAGCTAGACAAATATGTTTACAAATTTTAAGAAATAAATTGCTATAGCTACAAAGTTTTGCAGTATCTAGCTACTAGCCAGCCAGACTGATACAGATTTATCTTCAATTCCCATCCTTAGGTTGTGTATTAATAATATATGTCTTTTACCAATCATTATACACAATTTTAGAATTGTGATTCAAATTCTCTTTAATTTTAAAAAGCATCCTCAAAACACTTTAAATCATCATCATCATCATCATCATCATTTTGGCTTAACAGTCTTATTCCATGATAGCATTAGCTGGACGTAGTATATTAATAACCCTTTTCCAGTATGATCTAGACTGTGTTAGTTACTTCCTCCACATCAAGTCTGTTCTTATTACCACATGCCAAGTCTTTCTTGGTCTACCTCTGGGCTTTGCTCAAGGAACTATGAAGTCTCTACACTTTCTTACCAAATTATCCTCCTCAATTCTTTTAAAGTGTCTCAAACAACTCAATCTTGATATCTGGATAACATTTTTTATGCTACGAATACCTAGCCTACTTCTTAACTCATCTGAACTCTTTCTGTCTCTCAGACTGGCGTTACACATTCACCTAACCATTTTCATATCATTCCTTTCTAAATGGTCATGAAAATGAAAATTAAATTCTCCTTTAAATTAGATTTTTTAAAAACTTTTTCCTTAAACCTCCTTAAATCTCCTCAATTTTTTAATGCAAAACTATAAAATTTATTCTTTACTCATTACCCTGAAAATAACCTCAAATTTGATTCTACAAAAAGGTTGCAACTCTGATAAGGAATCAATGAAAAGTGGCCTACAATGCTCACAGGCCTCAGCTGTTGAAAGGTTTTATTCCGTACAGTCAGCAAACGTTTGTGAGCCGATTTTATTTCTAATTTCTAATTTGAACCCTGATATATATAGTTTGATTTGGATTTGTTTTGTGGCGTAATTTTACTTGTTTTATGTTTTTGTTTTTAAGCTGAATAATCAAACTAAATACAATTAAACTATGTCTACCTCTAATGAAAATGGTGCAGTAGAGCTAGCTGTAACTTCACAACCAGATGTAAAAAAGATATCAGGTATATGTGTGCTATTTTATTTGAGTTTGTACAAGTTCGAATACTCAATGCTGTGATTATTCTTGCAAACAGCTTATAGAGAACATTGTTGTTACAAGATGTTAAGTTAAAGCCATATAAAGATCTGTTTTTATGTTGTAATGTCAAACCTGAATTTCAAAGACTGAGTATTACTTTTCTAAACTTTTCAAGGTTCTGATTTTTTTTAATATTTGTATGTTTTGAGAAATAGTGGGTAATTAGTGTTTTTTTATTTTCTTGTAGTTGACTCAAGAACTGATCCAGATGGAGTTGCCCCATCACAGCCAGATGAAGGAGAAGTATGTAATGGGAATTTTTTGGCTTTTGTAAATAGGCAGGTCGTTGCTGACATTGTCAAAATTTTATTGTCTCTGATTTGACCCAGCCAGGGATACGAGACCACCACCAGTTTGTATCATTAGTTTGAAATATTAATTTGTGGAAGCAAAAATCATAAAAACTCAAGCAATTTTTAATAATATTTAGTTAGGTATAACAATCATTGACATATAGTACAAATGATAAATACTCTTTTCACAATTTTAATTGCTTTATTAAAGGTATCTTTTTGTAATTAAAGATATTATTTCGGTTTGTATTATTATTATTATATTATTTCAGTATTCATATTACTGTGAAAAGTTTATCATTTCTTGAACATGATAGTTTAGTAGGCGACGTTTCGAGAGATCCTTCTCCCATCATCGGGCAAAGTAAAATGATGTTGAGCATGTATTTATATAATTGCAGAGGATCGAAATTCATAAACCAATCAGAAACGAGCTGATAATTACAATTAATTACGGTAATTAACATTTTCGGACCTAGATGTAGGTACTACTTCTTCTGTAGGGCTGGTAACCAAATCTCAGGAAGTTGATACGAGATGCTGTTTATGTGTTTGTTACGGTCTACACTGTTGATGGTTTCTTTAATCTTCCTGGCTGTTGTTCTGGATTCTCTGTCAATGATTTTCTTCTCATCCCAATTAAACTGATGACTTCTGCTCCAGCTGTGGTCCGCAATTTCTTTTTTCTTCACATCTCCGTTTCTCACTGCACGCATATGTTCTTATACTCGTTGCTTTAACTTTCTTTTTGTTTCGCCTATATATCTCACAATCTTTACAGGGGAACAACATTGCTTTGTTCTTCCAGGTTTATTTTGTCTTTTGGTTTAGACATGCTCAACATCATTTTACTTTGCCCGATGATGGGAGAAGGATCTCCCAAAACGTCGGCTACTAAACTATCACGTTGAAGAAATGATAACCTTTCCACAGTAGTATCTTTTGGTGTTTTAAATTTTCATTGAATATCAATTATTTAAAAATGTTTGAATGCATTTCCTAAAAAAGAAATTGCAAAACACAGTCTGCTACAAATATAGTCACGATCCTTTTTTATTATTTTTTGTTAGTATTCATCAGTATTAGAAATACAATAAAGAGAAGCTGTATTGCATTTTTTCATTTCCAAACATTTTAGTTTCCACATATTGATTTATGAATGTATTTACGTATTTCTAGACAACTGGAGGTCAGGTCCAAAGAGACACATCATTGAAAACAAAGTCAGTTTTAAAACAAGGTCACCTCAGAGTTAAAGAAGATGGACAGAAAGTTTATAAAAAGGTTTGGCTAACTGTGATTGTGAAATAACTATATTTAAAATGAAAAACATTTGCTGGTTTTTTAAGCCCTTTTATATTTTTTTAACATTAAAAGCAGTGTGTATGTAGTTGTACATATCGAATTGGCTGTTGGAAAACTAATGGATGATAAATATTATTAAAACTAATGCCGAAATTCCCTTTTTTTTGTATTGTACAACCTTTGTGTTAAGAAATCTAAGGAATGTAATGTTTCGTTTAGACACCAAGTCAAGCTATTATGGCTGCAACCCAGCTTGGTATTGGCTTTTCAGTAAGTATTTGCTAAAATATATTTTTCTAAAGATGGCAACAGAATGTTTCATGCTGCCGCATGGACAACTTTAAATCTAAAAAAAATCTGTTGATTTCTTTATATCTACACATTTTTGTTTATCTGCAATGTAACTTGAGAAAGGAAGACTACAAAAAGTATTTTCTTATTCCATATATATATTCCAAGGCATTGGTTTTGTCTTCACTCGACAAGAACATTGCCTTTGTGTTAAAATAAAATTTAAACTTTCTGTTATCTTGCGAAGTTTACTACTTTTTTTAAATTTAGGTTGGTCGCCTAAGTGCAAAACCAGAAAGAGATGTACTAATGGTAGATTTTTACTATGTTGAAAAAGTATGGTTTCCAAGGTAATACTTTTCAGGTTAAACAGTTAAGCGATTTTTATTTATCTTTAGTTAATTTAGTTTTAAACATACCCCAATAATGTAGTTTTGTTGTGATTGTTGTTGAGAATCCTTTGCTACAGTTCTAACTATTTTTTATTATTATGTGTGTTACTACTGTTATTGTGTATCAATAGAATCACTTATTGCAATGTGTTCATGCTCAGTTAGAAGTAAATCTAGTTAGCACACAAATATATCACATTAGGGTATGTTTCCTGCCGTTTCTTTTTCGCTATTCTTCACAAAACAGTCATCTCTATATAAATTTATAGAACTTTTTTTATCAGGAATCCTCACAGTATTTTATACTTATTAGAATTGTACACGTTTTAAAATATATACTTTGTTACCAAAATATAGAAGAAGAATCCAATAATCTTTTTATAATAACGACTAATACTAGACGCTACCCTGTGGAAAATCCACATTGTTCACCTGACCTCTAAATTCCATGGGAATTCACCCATTGCAACAAAGAGGATAAAAAAATATCGCAATGCTATTTCATTTTCCTTAACACAACCTTTTCACATACAAAAAGGCAGATTACGGGTATTATAATATAGACGTATATTTTAGAAAATTTCAATAAAGTTAGAGGATATTAGTTTAATTTAACATTGTTTGATATTAGTAATAATAATTCACCACCCTTTAGTGTTATTTATGCTCTCTGCTTCTCATCATGCCTAAATGACATTGTTTTGTGCAAAATATGTTGACTTCAAATGAAACAAACGCCTCTTGAGCATGAGCATTTATGTTACATTTATCTTTAGTTCTGGTTCTAAAGAAACTCCATCACATAAATATACAGACTTCAGATTTAAGTCATATGCACCTGTAGCATTTCGGTATGTATTTTACTTTATTTTACTTTATTTTTATTCCTTGCCAAGGTCATTTTCTGCATTTCTCACAACCATTTCTATTCTGTTTTACTGACACTAAAAAAAACATGCTTTAAAAACAACCATTTTGTATTTTAGATTTTTTCGAGATATATTCAAAATACAGCCTAGTGATTTTCTTGTAAGTATATTTTGATAAAGTAAAATATAAGGTACAATAATAATTTATTCCATAAAAGAAATAAGTTTTGCAATGCATTAAGTAAGCAAGAACTATATAGTTTTCGAATCGAATTTATCATTTTATTTTATATCTGTTTATAGATATCTCTTGCAAATGAACCTATTAAGGAAATCTCCAACCCTGGTGCGAGTGGGTCACTGTTTTTTGTTTCAAATGATGACATGTTTATTGTTAAAACTGTTCAACACAAAGAAGCTACTTTTTTGCAGCAACTACTGCCTGGTTATTATATGGTAAGTTTTTTTCTTCATGCTTTCTTTTTGTTGTTAATATTTATTCATTATAAATTAGTTATAAAACAATTACCAGTTTTAACTTTTACTTTGTAATGATGTGCTCTTGAATCATTTCAAGATTTGAGTGTGTATTAAAAACGAACATTACAGGTTTAAAATTTTGTACCTTTTTGTTTCAGAATTTGCATCAAAATCCACGTACTCTTCTACCAAAGTTTTTTGGTTTATATTGCTATCAGGTAACAATTGTTGAGTTTTGTGTGCGTATATTTTTTGCTTCTTGGTCAAAACAAGGAAACTAAGGCAAGTCTGCGGTTTTCAAGTGATATGCAAGTCATGAAAGTGCTCACATTTCAATAAATTGTCAAACCGTAAATGTTGTGTATAATTGTTTTTCTAAAATAAGTAGTAATATGTTGTTTTATTGGAATTCTTACGTCAGTATGTATTTAACAGAAGGGTAACCTGGGATTTTGCTGCTGCATTAGATATAATTGTAAATCAGTGTTTGTATTTTAGTTCGTAAAACATGTATATTTTGTGACACCTTCAAATAGCACATTGTTCTTAAAACTAAGATGAAACACACACCATGACGCACTATTACTCAATGTTCTTGATGTTTTTTAGATTTAAGTACCTGAGTAGAAACAAAGCATGCTGCAAAAATATTTGGTTACAGTTTTTAAATTTTAATACTGTTTTAAAATAATTGTTTTCTTAGGCTGGTACATCAAACATTCGATTGACTGTCATGAACAATTTGTTACCTTCTAAATATAAATGTCATATGAAATTTGATTTAAAGGTAGATTTGCTCAAATGCTTTATGGTTAATTTCTATGCTAACTGTAAGTTTTGATTGATATTTGAAACTTGTTTTAGGGATCAACATATAAACGAAAAGCAAATAAGTCTGAACGATCGAAGAAGAGTCCTACTTACAAAGATTTAGATTTCATTAATATGTTTCCTACTGGTATTTTGCTGGATTCTGAAACTTATGATGCAGTCATTAAAACTATTAGTCGAGACGTTAGGGTACGTGTTAATTATTTTATTTTATGTTTTATTCATCCTCTTTGGTTTTCAACCAAATGGGTTTAGTTTCCATGTGGTATGTGTTTTGGCATAGCTTATGCGTTTGTGAAAACCTTCAACTTTGTAAGACTAATCATTCACCTGTGGGGAAATTCACAAGAATTCGTCTGCTGCTACTCACAAGTATATACCAAGCTTGGCTCACATACAGAAAGTCGGCTATTATAATAATATCATAAAAATTGACTCCTATTAATTATTGGTTATTGTATTCAGCGTACAAGCTTTTGTAATGAGATTTTAATGTGCTCAAAGCAGTTTCTTGAGTATTGCTTGGTAGTTTGGGGAAAACAAGGGACATGAAATTATGTTTTTATCATTTTTCTATACTAGGTTTTAGAAAGTTTCAATATAATGGATTATAGCTTTCTGCTTGGTATTCACAACATTGATGAATCTGAAAGAGAAAAACAAGAGGTGAATATTTTAATGTATTCTACAAAATGATACAATCCTTTTTCATTATTTCTGTCTTATTCCATTTTAGCTTGTCAAAAATAAATGTTTAGCTTTGTGTCTCTGGTATCAACCTTGTGTGGTAATAAATGAATAAGTAAATAAATAAATAAATAAATAAAAAATAAGTTTGTGGAATATAGGTGTGGAAGTCATAATTTGTAAAGGCTAACTTTGCTACAATTAGGAAACAAGAATTAAGATAATGAGTTCGTTCTAAAGGTTTTGTAGTACATTTAAGGTTTTCTTTAGAATATGGTCAGTCCTTCATTAAGTGGAACTGACTCCAATCCAGGTATTTTTTTTTAATTCGTTACAATTTTACTAAGTGCGGCTAATACGGCATGGCATTATGATGTTACTTCTGCTGCTAATGCAATCGTACTTCGCTCATTTAGAACGAGAAGCTAGAAGAAACGAATTTGTTGCTGCATTAGAAGCTATTCAAATAAGCAAAGATGCAGAGGAAGATGATGGACGCCCGTAAGCGCTCTCTACTGAAAGTTAAATTATTATTTTCTAGTAAGACAGTAAGAATTTATTGTTTTTTTTTAGACATGGTGGTGTTTTAGCAAAGAACGATAAAGGAGAGCGACTTATTTTGTTTATGGGTATTATTGACATTCTACAGAGTTATAGGTTAGATTTTTTCAGTCAAGCATAGTGCCAGTTATTCACATTGCTTTATTTATTTAGTAGCGTAACAAAGTAAAGAAAGCGGAAAGCAGAAAGCAATACTTTGTCATTATACACTTTTTTGTTTCACTTTTGCAGCTTTTTTTTAACCTTCATGTTTTCCTTTCCTAACCATTTAATATTCTAACAAGTTGCTTCTTTTTTAATACTTAACTGTTCTGCTATTCATAGACTTGCTAAGAAGATGGAGCATGGTTGGAAATCTCTTTTAACAGATGGGGTAGGGTTAGCATATATTTCTAATTCATTTTAGCATAGGGGAGGCAAATGCAAGTGTGTTTCTTATAATTTCATTCTAATAAAAGTTTATGTCCATTTTCATACGGCGTCATTCTGATATCAGATATTTACTAAATGTTTTTAGGATACTGTATCTGTTCACAAACCATCATATTATGCAAAGCGGTTTTTAGATTTTATTAAAGACACTGTGTTTACCCGTGTTGCAGGTAAGGTTTTGTTGATTGATAAGATATTCTTAAAAATTTTAATGTTTTGAATTACATTGTGAATCTGTCTGCATATGGTTCTGGTTGATATTGTAAGTATTTTTTAAAACCTTTTTAGTTCAACGAGGACAATCAAAACGAAGATCAGTCAAAGTACCACCTTCTATGCAAATCACACCAAAAGGTTTCTAGCTTTTAATTACTTGGTTTCTTGACTAACTATATAGATGTAATGATAGAATTCCTAATTCTTTGCATGTGAGATTTTGAAAGATGTAAAATTTATCTGGTTTAATATATTGTTTATTAGCTGAAGGAGCAGTTTCAAGTTACAACAGTGAAAAGACAACTGAAGAAGGTAACCTAAATTTGTTTATGTATTTATATGTTAAAGCAATATTTTGTGTAAGAAAATTTATTTGTAAACACAATTAATAGCATTGGTGATATTATTTCGTGTCCATATTATTACTTAAGCTTTATCATTTCTTGAACATAGTTTAGCTATTGTATTCAAGAAATGATGAACCTTCAATAACAAATAATAACATCAAATTTTTTTTCATAAAAAAATTATTTAGCTAAAATAATTATTTTTCATTATTTTTTTCAATATTTTTCATTGAGGTTATATATGACTTAAATTCAATTCCAGACAACAAGGAGAAAAGCAAGGGCAAAGTAGTTACAATAGTTGAACCAGGAGAGAAAGTTAACTTGAAGATTAATCCAACCGAAAATGATAAATCGAAAACAGATTCTGAAAGAGACAATAATAAGGAAGTATCTCATACAAATGTTACAATTGAAATATCAAGCAAAGAAAGCGACGCAGTACATGTTGAGCACTTACAATATGTGACAAAGGAAAGGCACGATGAAAAAGTTGTCATATTACCGATTGAATCTTCCAGTGTTAAGGATAGCCAGCTTTAACTTGCTGCGTACCAAATAACCAAACATCAATGATGATTCTGATATTCTCAGATAATTTCTGCTTATATAATTGTTTTTTTAAAGTCATAATGGAATGTGGCTAGCAAGGAGCATAGTCGTAAATCCACTTTTGGTTGTGGGCAATAAATTATTTTTTAACCATAAATTTCAGATATTATCTACATATTTATCAACTTGTTGCCTTTACACTTTTTGTTATCATGTTGTATATTTGTTGCAAATTAAACAAACATACGAAAAAAAACTTATGCTGCTTAGTTTAACAAATTTTGCATTAAAATTACCCTCAAACGATTTGGTTAACTTAGTCTCTTTTATCTGTTGCTACTGTTATAGTATTTTTACACTACAAAGAAATATGGGGTATGGAAGGACTTTTCTTCGAAAAAACTTCTGTTTTTACTGTTGCTATAATAAAATTTTTAAGAGTTAAATTATATTTTACAATGGTATATGTTAACTGGATTTTTTTTTGTGAGAATTTTACTACCTGGTCTTAGTGAACAGCACAAATTTAAGGACCTTTTTACAAAATTTTTTACTGAAACTTAGATTCTGCCACAGCATCTACATTGAGTTTATTCTGATTACTCTAGTTTTAATTTATTCTAAAGATATTTATACAAATCATTCTAGTACAAACGGAACGGTGATGCCTTTCCATATCTCTAGTACATATTTATGTTGGTTGGTCAGGCATGTAATCAATAATTCAAGTAAGGCGATCTTTCAGGATGAACAAAACACCATGTTTTCTTACATAGAAGCAAGTCATTTTAGTTTTTTTTGATAAAATATTTTTTATTTTTTCAAGTATATTCTGTAGTAACTAAAGGAAAGCAACTCATGCAGATATATGGTGTATATAATAAACAAATGATAAAACTTTCCTGCACACGAACAAAATTGTATAACTGTCAATCTTGTTTGAGTATTGTAATTATTTGGGATCATTTGTTAATGTGAATAAATCATTCAACTTTTGTAGCCATTTCTTTACCTATCTTGTTTCTGTTTTCACATTTAGATATTGTATTAGCTTTTGTGATAACACGACCTTTGTTTATACTGTTTATAGTTGTCGACTTGTCATCAGGTCAACCTCATTTCATTAAAACTTACCTCCTTTGAAGAAACAAGTGGGTTTTGTACAAAAAAGCTTGTAAAGTTGGCTAGAAATCTTTTTATTTTTAAAAAATATCTAATGATTTTTTTGATATAGGTTGTAAAAGTTAATTATGCGAAATTATGACATTATCATTCATAATTATAATAACTTATGTAAAGTGTTCAAACTGAATGGCAAAAAAACATAATCTATAGGCGTTTGTAAAATTGTTAATACAACACCGCTCTAAATTAGATCATGATGTCATACATAGCAGAACTTCGTAGTCCAATATCCTGAGAAGAAATCAAGATTTTTTTAGAAATATATTTTTTAAGGTCTTTTATAATGAGATCAACTTGTTTTTGCATGGAAGGTAAACTTTAAGCTATATATCTTGTAAACAAATGTGAATTTATATTTTTTTAAATCTTTCGTGTTAAAAAAAAACTTTTAGCACTCAGAATAACAGCAGGAAAGTAGAAGTTAGCTTATGGGGGTGACATTAACTATAACTGATCAGTCTAGAAATAAGAAAACTGGAATAACGAAGATTAAAAATAGAAAAATGAAAGTTATAAAAACTATTCTTTGCCACACACATTTAAACGCCATTACAACTAGGTGCCGTTAAATTAAATTTTTGTTAACAAGTTGTTTTTTCACTTATTCAAATGTTATGTACTTTGGGTAATGTTTTGTTACTAAAAATGATAGATTAATGGTACAAGTGAGTTAAAACAAAGTATGGTGACTTTTTTGCACATTTTTTTTTGCAGTGAATATTAGAAATAAAATTTTGAAGGTAGATTTAACTTTAACAAATTTTGTTTGCTTTAGACATTTGTTCTTTTTATATTTTTATATTTATATTCTGTATAATCTTCTGTTATTGCTATATAAAAACTTTCAAAATCCATAAATTTCAGAAAAAAATAAAACTTTTATGCGAGGAACCTCTAAGTTATACTATGTGATGCCAGATCTAATATAACTAAAAAATTCAAGTGACTTATTGTTTGTTAAGTGCACTGGTTTTTTCATGTTTAAGTCTTGTTAATAAAAAAAGACACATCACCCATTATTTCAACCTAAACTACTTAAATCTTTTGTTTTATGGTTGTGTTTCTTTCAGTGATGTTTATACTTGTCTATTGCATCATTGTCTAATAAAAGTAGTTGAAATGTAAACATGGGATGTTTAATATGCTATCATATACCCTTGTTTTTCATGTTTAAATATTTTTTTAGGAAGAAGATTTTAATAGTCTTGTGCTTATATCTTCCCCCAGTAATTAGTATTCTAAACTAGCACATCTGTGGAAGGTTAATCAGCTTTTATATGAATATTGCCTTGTGTCTTGTAAGATTAAAAATTTTTATTGTTAAAAACCAAAGGGTTTTACTTGGAAGAAATTATCAAACATTACGAAAAATGGTGAGATTTCTAATAAGTTTCTACTGCTTATAATTCTGTGTTAGATTTGTTTATTATTTAGAAGATGGAAATGTATAAATATAGTAAACAATAATGTGGAGCTGGCCTTATTTAAAACGTTATGGACACGATTTCTACTATAGAAAATTCCAATGTACTTATTGATTTTTCCTCTTCGCGACTGACCATACAAGAAGATGATGTTGATATGCTTAATATCACAGAAAATGTAAATGCAAATGGAATTGAACAACTGTCTAGAGAGGAACAAGAATCTGTTAAAAAATTCAACGATTTCAGAGCAGGGCAGGAATATGTAAGTATTCACCCAGATTTCTATTTTTTTGACTAGGAATTTCCGCAGTTAATTGGGGGTGTGTATAATAGACTGTTCACGTAAAATCTAAAGTGCAATTTTTCTTTAATCCACATATTTATATAATTTATATAATTTGTTTACTGTGCATAATTTTTCAAAAATGAAAAAAATCACAGTCGTAGTCAAAGGGTTTTTTATTCTAAACCAACTGGTAGCCTTGTGGCAGAGCGTTTGCTTCCAGTGTGGAAGGTCTTGTGTGACAGTTCTTAGAGTATAAATAAAACCAATGAGGAAATTTACAAATCATGCGATGTCAGTATCGGCACATGTTGTTACAGTGACAAGGCTAGGCGTAATTTAGCAGATTTACTTAATCTACAGTAGAATATGTAATATCCAGGCTGTAAATCTGTGAAAATGGTTAGAATGCTACATATAGCTTTATAAAAAAATCTTTAGAAAAGTGATGTCACAAAATAATTGATCAAAAATTTTAGATTTTAGGATTAGTTTAAGTTAATGGAATATGAAGAAAACGTATGATTTATGCTTGTAGGTTAACTACTTGTATTTTAAATAGTGAATTAGATAATCAAGTTTATTTTAAAGGTGTTGTTGCTGGCCAGCACTTATATTAATGAAGCTGCCAAGGGGAGAAATGGATACTTCATACCGGAACCTAAGCCACTAAGGTTTGTAAACTATCACAATCGTAATTTCATTTCGTAAATATTTTGTTACTGTGAGTCTCAGGGGCGTAGCCAGAAAAAAATTAACTCTAGTCGAACCGCAAGGTCAACATCGCAGCGCAGGTACGATAATAACCAACTGGGGGTTTGGGGGCGTTGTGAGGTACAGGGCGAGTCCTAGAAGCCAACGCCTTTTTACGCCCTTTAAGCACTGAAACGCCATAAAACCGACTCTCTGACATACGCGATAGACATTAAGTATTAATCGAATTGATCGAAAAAGGGGAATAAATGACAACATAAAATACATTAAAACCTTTATCATCAAGGGTGTAATTAAACCAACAATAAGACAACACAACACCATCATAATGTTTTTTTATAGATTGAAAGTTATTAAAGCAATAATTAAAATGTTCATTTTTCTTTCTTCATATTTAGCACCAAAATAAAGTTTTCTGCAGATTGGAGGTCATTAAAAAATATAATGAAATGGAACCATGGACAAAACGCCTTCATACAAATCATTGAAAACCCTCGCGTTAATAATACGTTCCACACATCGTGTTACAAACATTAAAATTATGGGCATAGTTGGGATTATTAGTTAAGTAAAGGAACATTTTTGCATAAAAATTTTAACCTACTTTTGGAAAATTTGTAAAAATATGTTACGTTTGATTCGATTCATCATGTTTCAGAAATAATGTACAAAGCATGAATTACAGACAACTAAATTTAAGCAATGAGAAGAACAAGGATATGTATACAGCTAATCTGTTTTGCTTTAAAATGTTAGCATGACAACTATTAATTTTAACAGATACATTGCCAGCATTGCCATAACATTGACCTTATCAATTCTGTATATATATCAAGAGAAAGTTCATAAGGTTTTTGAAATGACCTTTGTAAAAAATGAACCCGAGAGCCTTCACTACAATGAATAAACCTTTAGACGTCCTCTTGGAAGTTACAATGGGAAGAATAATCGTGATCACTGAGGTGTTGAGCTTGTTGTAGTGAGTGCCTACATTATATTTCCCAATACTGTTAAAAAAACCTTAAGGGAATGAATCTGCCAATGCTCTACAAGAAAAAATTGTTTAGGTTTAATAGGTTTCGATTTAGAAATCCCTTTGACGAAAAAGATTAAAAGTTAAAGGTTTGCTTTTTACAAATAGAAGAAGTCTCGTCATTAGTGCTACAAGTACCACATTGATTAACTAACGTTTGGGTTAATACAAAAGGAACAACTTCGAGATGATACACACGTTTCCTTTTCCTTTTCTTTTTCTTTGTTATCATAAAGCATGACAACCTAGCTTAAAATATTGAGCAGAACGCTTTAACATAGCTTTACTCAAACTTAAAGAAACTGAAGGGATTAGGTTTAAATTGCCCAGAATGTTTGTTATTATCGCAAGATACTGGTTGTAAATTTTTATTTGAAGGCAGATGAGGAAAAATCTTCTGATTTAAAACCGTCTTGAGTCATAGCTGACAGGATAAAAAGTTAAAATATTTCTCTTAAACTGTTATAAAGCCCTATAAGAATAGCTTTATTCTGTATAGCTACAAGATCTGGTGTCTCCACAGAGTTACAGAAGAGGATGAATAGTTAGCTAACTAAAAACTTGAAAGTGCTTTCTACACAGGAAAACAAAGCTGAATATTTTCATTGTACAGATACAAAAATTGGATGGTTCGAGTATAGGGAATTTTCATGAAGCTCTATACAAGTTAAGCTAAATACGGATCCACATTTGACAGCAACATCATGCTTTCTTCACCTTCACAACTTTCTTGTGACTTTCTTGGGTATGTTCTATAGCCATATATGGAGCAAATTTTTAACCTCTCTGCGAAATTTACTAGCCAATAGGATGCGTCCAAAATGATCATAAATGGAAGACCCAAGACCGTACATAGGCATAATTTTCGCAGGTAATCCTGCGGAAAAGACTACCTGCGAAACAAAGTAGAGATTCAACACCCCAGCCTGGAAAACAAAGTGGATACTGCTAAATCCTGTGAAAACGACATGCAAAGCGCAAAGCTTGTGTGCGCCACCCGGAAAAAGATTTGTGCCGGATGCACAATTGGTGCGCTCATCCATGTGTTGGCGGGGGCGGTGGAAAAACGACGTGTTAAAAATGAAAAAAGTAGTTCAGTCAATCGCAGAGCCTGACTGCCGCTCGCTACGCCCCTGAGTCTTTTTTTGGTGATTAGAAATAAAAGAAATAGCAGCATAAAAAATTATGATGGTATAGTTCTGTCTGCAGGTTTCTATTATTATATTGTGAATGTGGTGATAATATACTTTGTGAACTCACTTATTGTTTTTGTTTGACAAAAAAAAATAGAGAATTTTAGGTACATTTGCCAATTAAAAAAACTGAAAAGAAAGGAGCAGTCTGTAGGATAGAGAGGCATTAAACTTCATTTTAATGTTGGCAGTGAACGTCATTTATGAGATTGATATTTTTCTTAACAGTATAAAAAATTGTGGATCCTGACTTTCTGTCTCTGGTAATGCTTTTCAGTGTTTAAGGACAAAAAGTTGATGTATTTCGATACCCAACGTTTTATAACATTTTTTTCATTGATCAAGATTGTAAGAGACCAGTATAATGCTCATAAATGTCCTTCTTTGTTTTTTAATTTTAAATGCAACTGGAAAAGCTTTTTTTTAAGGATGTATTACTGGTACAATCATAAAGGCGTTCGTTTAGCTTTATTTCTCGTCATATGGATTAATTTATCATTGGCTTTCTTTGAGGAGCCTGCTGTTGATGGAGTTGCACTACCATATTGGGTACGTTCATTTAACTTGTCTGACCCTGCTGTTAGTTGAACTGAATCTGTGTTTTTTTAACAAGCTTTGGAAAGCAATATTTTTATGAATTTTTTTTGCAAGTTTCATTTCTTCTAGATAACAATGATGATTGAATTGGTGTGTGTATTTGGTTATTTTCTAAGACTGATACATGGCTGGAAGTTCATGCCATTAAAAAGACATTGGAAAGACAGGAAGAATATAATTGTGTTAGCTTGTATTATAGTAAGTAATTGAAGGATTTTTATGTCGTGTTTTAAAATGTTTACAAAGACGTTTGGTTTTCACTGCAGAGCAAAACACAACGGTATAACACGACTACAATTGGAAATCTTCCTATTAGGATTTTTACTAAGCTTTTTACACTTCTTTATGAATTAGTTTAATCGATTTTGCGTTTGACTTTCAGTGATTTTTGTTTTTTTTATAATAAAATTTCCAACAAGGAGCGGAAAAGATGACGAAAGCATAAAAGGGTAGTTTGTATAAGTATATGTTAAACATTGTATATTAAAGCTTGAAGGATTGCAGTTAGTGATTTAAATAATAATTTGATGTTGAAACTGTGTTTAGTTTTAATGCAAGGTCGGTAATTAGTTGGTAAAACTTACGAAATATGAATAAATTTTTTTTGTAGAATTTCTGTTACTTTGTTTTAAAAGTTTTATTTTCAACAGTATGATATTGCAAATTTTGCCGTATGTCAATGACATCAAAAAAAAATTTGGAGAAGATTGTGATGTTCTGTTTTTGACAAAAAAATACACAGCACACAGTAAACAAACAGAAAATTCTAAACATGGTAACAACACCCAGAATTTTAATTCTTTGACACCACGCACTGATGTTGTTCGTGATGTTGTGAAATGAAAATTAGTCAATATAAAATGTCGAATCTAGCAGAATAAGAGATTGAATGCAAAAATAGAAAAATAAAAAAAATGAAATGAATAAAAACTTGATTAAATCATCCAGAAATTTGAGCACGCCAACTGTACACTGATAATCAAATTTATATCTGAATATGTGAATGTGATACATAAGTACTGTTTTTAAGAAGAATCTTATTCTTCTTATAGTTGACTTTATTTGATATGGGAATTTGTGTAGTGCTGAAGCAAGTGGGTATTGAGAAGTATGCGATTCGCTGGACTAGAGTGTTACGACCCGCATTTATGGTGAACTTCAGTGAAACAAGACAGGTAAGAATGCCCCTTCACATTCATGTGAAAATTATTACTATATTCCGTTGAGAAAACTGATGTAATCTGAACACCATAGCAACAAACTCTTGATAATCGTGGTTGTCATGGTAATACCGGTGAAGAATTCTTTCAGGCGTACATGGCAGCCAAACTGACATGTGATAGCATGTACCATTATTAAAAGAGTTTTGTTCACTTTTTATTTCAAGTTCTCATCAGCAGCATCTATATGAGTAGTAATCAATCATTCATTTTTTTATTTTTTTCGTTTTATCAACGCAGGTTCGTCGTACAATTAGAAACATTCGGCGAATTATACCTGAGATATCCAGTGTGCTCGTGTTGTTCCTTCTTGTGATTGGTTTATATTCTCTTCTTGGTTTGACGTTGTTTGAAAATAGGTATGAAATTCGGTATAGAAGACTACCAGATTACCTGAGATTTTTTCTGCAGTCATTAGCTTTCTGAGCGTTTTCAAAAAAAGGAAAATATTTTGAGGTGTCATTTGATTCTGGTAAAACTCACTGTATGAGTAAGGAATCCAGATGTGTAATTTTAAGAGGAATTATTGCAATTTTTTGTTTTATTTCACCAAGTTTAAAAAGTCATTTAATTGAAGTATATATTTATAAGATGTGTTGTCATTTCCTTTGGACAGGATGATGGAAATTTATTAATACTTTTTCTCTGAAAGGACAGTGTTTTCATTTAAATTTAAATGGGTCAGCTTACGAGGTCACAGCGTCTTCCAGTACAGCTTGCCTGTACACATGTATGGAAGCTTAGAATTGTTATGATAAACCGTATGACCTAAGAAAATGATCAGAAGTAGATGTAATATATATATAGGTCTTGTATTAACGCACCTGACCACCCATAAGGCTTATATATCAAAATTTTATGCATTCATCGATATTTTAAACTGTTTTTAAGTGTATGCCGATAAAAATTTGTTTTTATTTATAGAAATCTGCAAGACATATTTGGTAAACCGTATTTTACAAATTATTGGGATATATACTTTAATTTGTATGTGTTGACGACAACGGCTAATAATCCTGATATTATGTAAGTGACAGGATGGTTTTGTTGGTTTGAATAAAAAAATACACAAGTTGTGTGAAGTGAAACAAGTGAAACGTTGTTAAACGATTTTGGAGCCAAAAATTTGATAAAAATGGCAGGTTCTCCAGAAACGCCCATTTTGTTTGTGTTTTCCTAAAGTATCCGGACGTCTCATGATTAGCAAGACTTAAGAATACGCAATAGTTCATGGACACCGAACAAATTGTTTTATGTTGTTATTCTTAGTAGGGCTACTGAAAGTGTTGCTATGATAGAGAATCTATTAAAGTGTTTGCGAATCCATGCAGCATAATAGTTAATTGAAGCAGCTGTTTATTCTGTGTTTATATAGTATTTTTGTTTTTAGGATTCCAGCTTATAATCGGAACAATTGGTTTTCTCTGTTTTTTATCGTCTTCACAATCATTTGCATGTATATCTTTGTCAGTATTTTCTTAGCTGTTGTTTATAAGAACTACCGAACACATTTAAAGGTACTAGCATTATTAATAGATTGTGAAGAATTTGTTATTTTGCTTTACATTTGATGTATGTTATATTATCAGAGCTTCCATTGGTACTAATTTTCCTAAAATTTTATATTTCCGCCAAAAAATTAACCTTTTTTTCTAAATTTTAACTGTTTATATGCCACTATTTTGAAACTTTTTATCAATTGATATTTTCATGTGTACGAATATGTTCAGTGGTGTTTTGATTGCATATGTTGCATGTATCCTTAGTTCTCTTTGGCCTTGATTGGTTCACAAATGTACGATATAATGAGAATTATGTCCATCGTATTTTTATAATGTTCAGTAGTGTATTGATGAATGAACTTGTAATTGCTAGACGCATCGATAGAATATTAGAAATTATTCCCAATTTTCCTACATTTCAACGAATTTTTTTCCCTTATTTTTTTTTCATTTTTTATTGAAAAAATCTTACCTAATTTTCTAATTATATTCAAGAATTTTTTTATGGAAGCCCTGCATTATATACCGTTTTTGTGAAATTTGTTTTTTTAGTAAAATAAATTCTTTTCCAAACATTTTAAGTCAATGTTGATCATTATTGTTGTGTTGCAATACGGATCGCACCAACAGAAATTGATACCAATGAAGAATGATTTCCTTCTGTTTTGTTTGAGAGGTTTTCTTTTTTTTACATCAGGTCCAAATTTTATTGCTGTCATGTAATGTTGTTTAGAATGAAGTAAAGACGTCTGTGTATAGAAAGAGAAGAAACATGAAGTTAGCTTTCGACTGCTTGAAAACAAAACAAGATGGTAGATGGGTTGTGAGTTTTCAGAAGTGGAAACAACTTATCCATTTTATGAAACCGAAAATGAATCCGATTCAGGTGGTATTGTTCTGGAGAGTTCTTGATGAAAAGGAAGAACAAGCTATCAGTGAGTCTCTATCTTTTTTCTGTAAAGTGGAAAGGGAATTTAACAAAGGGCTAGAAAGCGTTTAACAATGGCACGATTTCATTTCTTTTATTGATTCTTAAGGGCAGGCTCTTTTTGGAATTTTTAGTTGGCTGATGAGTTTCTAATTGTGCTTGTTTATCAGCCTTTTTCTACCTTGTATTCCATACACCATAACATCTGATGTTATTTTCATGTACTTCTATTTTAGATTTTAAAAGTTTCGTTCATTTATGTGATTTACTACACGTGAAAATGGACACGAGTAGCAGCAAAGGACATATCTTCTTGAGAATGTGTCCGTCTATCTACATGTCGAAAATAAGCAAGTTTATACGAAGGTGTGTCCAACATAGGTACGTAGAGTACTAATTAAAACTAAACTTATGACGACCTTTGGAGAGAGTTTACATTCGTAGAGGATGCAACAAAAATTGGCACATGCGGTGTAGATTTTTTAATTCTCAGAGCAGCATACTCGATAATTGGCGCATGTTTTTTTATTTTATCAATGTTTTTTATTATCACTGTTTATGTCTTTCTCATCGTAGGTTTTTTGTTTATTTCTTCGATGTTGTTATCTTCGCGAATGCTGTATGTATTGGCTTGAGTGAAGATAGAAGTGAAACCGCATTCATTACGCTATTCAATGTGGAAATTGTGCTGAAATTATACACAAGCGGGCCGAGAAAATTTGTGTCGAAATTCTGGAACGTGTAGGTTCAATTTTTTTGTGTTTTTACGAATTTTTTAAAAGTTTTTATTTAGTATGGATAGCAACACGATCCGCAGATTCCCATTCATACAAAAATCTTTATAGTCAAATGTCGACAATGGGCGTGTTTAAGGAATAGGAGAAACCGCGATGATTTAGTTTTGCGGATTGGCCTATTTCTTCAATTTTTTTCATCTGGCATCAGATTTGTGTAGAACTCTAATTGACTCGAGAATTAATTGATTTTCCATGTTTTGTAAACACTGCAACAAAACAATGTGGGATGTCCCTATATCATTTCCTTCCATTCGGTTTCGGAGGTAAAAAAAATTATTCAGTGGTTTATTTTTTCGGAACTTATTTTTCCTTTAATTTGCAAAATATCGCGTGAGTTTGGTTCTAATGACCTAGTTTCAGATGGGGAAGTTGCTATAGTCATTCGATAAAACCTGTAACGCAATTTTCACTTTGCAGCCATACTAAAACCCCCTTTTTATCTATTTTATATTCTAGTATGGATACGATTGTCATTGGGTCCGCAAGTTTACTGTACATTCTAGAAGCTCTCTTTCAAGTTTGTAAGTTCTGCAAATTAACATCGTCGTAGGGTGTTTGTCGGTTACCGTACTAATGTCGACCTTCCAACATGGCAGACTAAGTTGGGTGTGTTATTTGTGTTGTTCTGTTCTTTTCATAGCACGATTCATTTATTCTGTTTTTCTTTTAGTACGATATAGTCAAGTAATTTTGGATTTTCTTCTCATACTTCGTGTACTACGTCTCTTTAAAATCATCGGTAACATTGAAAGGTATGAAAAAATTTTCTCAAATATTATTGGTATCAAAAACTTTCCACAATTTTTTTTTTTTACCTTAATGGAACAAATATTCGCGTGAACAATTTCGCGATTTTTGATAATATCCGCAATTTTTTTTTAAAATCAACTGGTCGCAAAGTTAAATAACCGCGAGAATTCTTACCCCTAAGGTATTTTTTTCCAGGGTGTCTGCGAATCTTATAAATCTTGAACATTTTCTAGAGAAAAGAAATAAAAACATCTCTCTAAAGCGGACATCTCTTCAAAGCGGTATAAATAAAAACCTTGAAACTGTGATTGGCATTACTGTCTAGTTATGAAACATTGCATCGTAGTAGGATGATGTGTTTGCACTTTCTTAAAATAATTAACTTTTCATAGATTTAAATGTTCAGTATTGTTATTTTTGGATATTTTTGAGTTAGCTTAATATATGTAGGTATTTTTCTTGTGTCTGTATGCTTCGGAAACTTAAAATCCAAAGAACATCCACGAAATGGCGAAAAGAAACCTTGAAATTGTTAAAAAAAATTGCATACAACCTGTTTTTTGTGTACTGTTTTTGTGGTTTTTATCTCAATTGCTCATGTTATACGACACGGCGATCAAGTTTCACAGACATTTTTAGACTTTTACCTTGCAAATAATAAGTATAAACTCGCTTTCACAAAATGGTTTCAAGGTCGCAGCATCTCATGACAAAGTTGCTTATTTGTTTTTTTATTATCAATATTATTTGTATCCATTTTTAGGTTTCAAGTGATTATTAATACCATTTTACAGATTGGACCAGCTATTGTAACATACGGCGGAATAATGTTTGTAAGATCAATTTGATGTTCGTTTGTTTTGTGGCGTAATCTCATGTTTTATTTTTTAAATCGTTTCGTTGAAACTTGACCTGCATTCAAATTTTTACAAAAATTCACTTTGTTTTGCATCTGGGTGGAGATACACACGTCTGTTAAAAATAATGATTTTTTTGATTGAATACTGGCCAAGTTTTCACAAATATTGCTCTTTATCTGTTCTAGGTATTATATTACATTTACGCCATTTTTGGTATGGAACTGTTCCAAGGACATATTAAGGATTATGCGACATCAAATTTGAGCAATCTCACAGAACTGCAGCTTTTATGCGGGAATAAACTTCTAAATGGTTCAGAATACGTTCGGTTGTACTACTGTGAGAAGAATTTCAACAACATCGTCAAATCGTATATGATTTTGTTCGATTTAACAGTCGTCAATCAATGGCATGGTATCTTTTCGAAGTGTTCCAGTTTGTTTACTTTTCCAGTTTTGTCTGTGTTGAGGACCTTTACTCCGTAATAGTTTTAGTGGGGAAAAAATGTTCCTATTGGAAAGTTGATGCACTTTTGTACAATCTTGCATACCCAACTACTTTTGTAGAAAAGCAAAACTAATTACAAAAGGGTAACTATAGCGACAATGAACAAAACCTTCATCGAGCTAACACTAGCAGAACAAAAATTTATCCACTTTGAAGAGATGTCCGCTTTAGAGAGATGTTCGCTTTAGAGAGATGTCCGCTTTAGAGAGATGTTTGCGTTAGAAATATGTTCGCTTAAAGGGACTATCGCATAAGATAAACCAACCCGACAAAACGAGCTTTTATTTCTACTTTTTGTGCATGATTTCTGTACATTAATAACAAGAATATCAAGGAACAAAATTTTATCAACAGATATTTTTTGTTTTCTAAACTTATTGATAAAAATAATAGTTTTTTAGTCCGGGCTGAGAAGATTCATGTGATGATGATTTTAGCCCGTCTAACCGGGGGCTCATGTGATAAGCTCCTTAGAGAGATTTCCGCTAAAGCATGCCTCATTGTAACTTTAATTTATACCTCCAGACTTTATTTTATTTTCATCCTTAACTATACTTCAGTACTGACGGATGGTTATGTTCGTGTAACAAGCAAAGCTGCTCGTTTGTACTTCTTCTCGTTTCACATGGTGTGCGTTATTGTTGTGCTCAAGTGAGTTTAAATCTAATGTAAATCTAGCTTTATGTTTCACGCATCACTTGCCCTTAGGAGTGGTTTTTGCTGAAAAAAGGCTTTTTAATGCACTTTATTCCCCGGTGTTTGATATTTGAATACAAGTTTTGCTAACCAGCGGAAAAAACATTTATTTAAAAATTTTCTTATGGAAGCGATGATTTACTTAAAACAAAATGATGTGTGAAATGGCTTATGAAACTAACTAATTCCACTGAAAAAAATTGTTTAACTGATTGGTTGCACGAATTATCATTCAAAGTGAGTTAAATCTAGTAAGGTAAACAAACTTGTTGGACAAATTGTTCCCACTAGCATACTTAAACCCACTATTTTAACGAACGGTCATTACGGTTAACTCGACTTAACGAGTGTAATTGGCAATGAAAAGGGCATGTGAGTTGCATGCTTTAAATTTTAGGTTTGTCTGGACAGAAAACAAAAGAAATTTAATAACTCACATTTATCTAGTTTTTTGATTTCGTATTCTCGAGTAAAAAGTTCAAGTGATCCGGAAAAATTAGTCTCAAAGGGACCGAAAAATGGGTTGAGTTAACAAATTTTCGAGTTATCAGGTTACGGGAGTTACTGTATAAAAAAAATTTAGTAAATTGATTTTCCCAAATAATTAATTTTCCTAAATAATTAAGTTGTTTTTTGCGCATTGTTTTTAGCATATTTGTAGCTTTCATCTTGGAAGCATTCATGTTGCAGTTTTCATTGTCAAAAGGTAAATTCGAAGCAGCTTTTGAAAGAAAAATAGAAGAAAAAGGGCGAGCTTCTTCAAACACGTAAGTTGTTGTGCATTTACAACAGGGGGGACTGTACTGGGACCATCGCATGTTTATTTGCTGTTGTTGTGTTTTTTATAGACTCCCCTCTTTTTTATATTGTTTTATGTGGTTTTTAACGAAGGTTAGGCAACAACGTGTGGTTGAAAGTTTATTTGACAAGATTTGAAAAGTCAAAAACGCTAGAGGGTGAAAACATGAGGTTTTTATATGCTGGTGAAAAATTTAGCACTTGTAAATGTGTGACAATTTGTCTTTCTAGTGGAAATGATCTATCGGCGCTTCCCGGTCCAAGTGGGAGCCTACAACGCTTAGATGTCAACTTTGCTATCGATGAGTACATGTCAGACACAGGGGTTACATTTAAGTTGCGTAAAAATCGCACGAAAAATGCCGAGTTGTTACTACAGCAGATGTTTGAGGATGAACTCGATGAAAAGGAGCTTGGGGCTGAATTTGATGACAATGAAGAAGAACTTGAAGAATTGGTAGAAAATGAAGAAAGAATTGCATCGCCTAGGAAATTAACTTTACAAACAGTGGATTTAGTATGAAAATATTGTTTTCTTTATTTTCTTGTGTTCATATATTTTTAGTATTACCCTTTTTTTACTTTTTACGGTGTATTTTCTACTCCTTGTTCTTCTTAATGTTTTTATTAGTATGAATACTGTAAGAAGAAAAAAGTAACTTTTTCATGACAAACACCACTTTTTTTTTCTTCCTTTTTTGAACTATTCTGGAACATAAGTTTTTCTGTGATAATAAAGCAGGAACAGAAAAGAGCTATACGCCTACAAATAGGTATGTTTTTGAAGTCTATTTTACATTTGAATTGACACATGATCTATTTATAATACTTATTGAACTGCTTGGCTCGACACGAATTTGAGAAGACGGTTATTTCGAAGTATCGTCCCCAAAGCTCTTTGAGATAAAGTAAACTTTGAAAGTATCCGTGGAGGAAAGAAATCTCAGGCGTCTACTTTTTTTTGTTACTTTATCCAAAACATTTTATCTTCGTTGTGCGGGTTTAATCTGTGACAGATAAAACACGTGCATACTACAAAAAAAACCTTTTTCGTTCCTCCAAAATGCGTCTCAAAGAACCTTAGGGACAGAAATGGGTTATGCAAACAGTTACAAGACGAATAGTTGATTTTATCTGACATGTGATTATAAAACGGTATTGAGGAGTGTACAAATTTTTATTGGGTGCTTATATCTTACATGTAAATATATAGATTATGGATAATTATAAATAATTATAACCTAGGAAATTTTTTTCGCGAAAATTCAATTTTAGAAATTGTACATTCCGCGGACATTTAATTTGGCGGATGCAGGATTTAAACTGCATCCGCTAAATTAAAAATTCTGCATGAAACAGCCAATTTTTCATTTGAATCGAAATGCTGTTGTGGATCGGACTTCATCAAATTTCGTGCAAAATTGTTTTAATTCGTTACTTTTTACGAAAATTTTTTCTTTAAGGTAGTTTTGTTCGTCAGTTGAAAGTTAAAGACTATGTTACACTTGTCCGAAATATTCTTTCAAAACTATTTTTGATTAAGTGTACAAGTGTAAAGTGGCCTTCCTAATCTGCTTCAATAACAGGTTAACTTTTTTGTTGGTTTTTCACATTTTTTTATAATTATTTTTTATGGTTATCGGTTATATTATATCATTTTTAATAAAAATGTATTAAAAAGGAAAGAAAAATCAAACTAATATACGCGATTATGAATTTAAACTGGAGACTTTTTATTGTTAAATTCTAAGGGTTTATGTAATGGTTAAGTAGATATGTGCCATTTTTGACCCCTTCTTGTTCGCTCAAGTACTTGAGACTTTATCCCTCCCCATATATACAAAAATAAACAATGCTACTGTAAGAAAACTTGATTGCATTCCCTAATAAATGCCAAAGGAACGAAAAATCACTCCTTGCATCGCTTGCAAAGCAAAGAATCAGAAAAGAAAAACATTTTCAGGAAGTCATTTTTTTTTACGCATCTAACCGTCATTACAACGCACTAGTATCGCATGACCGTAAACAGTCAATCAGAAAAGAAAAAATGTGTTTAGAAAGCTAACGTACACAAAACAAAAGACCCGCTCCCCTTCCTTCTTCTTTGATCGTATTACATAACCGTCTCCCTTTTTAAATGCCTCCCAAGTATTTTATTCATGCAATTTAAGATTTTTAGAAGTTTACAGATCAGCGAAATTAGGACCTATTAAGTTGAATCTAAATTCCAACGTGCCGATTGCTTCTCACGTCAGTATGATCATCTTTTCAAACTTACATCACGCCCCCGAGTGCTAATAAACTTCGAACTCTGTTACCGCGCACGTGGAAAAAGTTGATCTTCTACCGGTGGCGAAGAAGTAACAACTAGATGTTTTCGGGCATATATATAAAAATCCAAAAAAACCTTAGTTGTCTCCACAATTTTGTCTTTGTGATTCTAAATAGTTAGAATTTCCTTAATAGTCGTATACCCTATATAGTCCTGCTTTCTTCCCTACAAAAAACCGCAAACTTTTGCAAACATTGGCAAGTCATCTATAATTTCAGGATTACAAAGGCCATGAAGAACCCTGGTAAAAGTCAGCTTCCACAAGATGATAAAAAAGATTTAAGTTGACACAGTTTACTTTCTCGTAAATACAAAACCTGTACGTGTATAAATATGTCCATATCAAAAAATGTAAAAAGCTCGATTTTTTCAGCTGTGATTGTAATGTCGA
Organism: Hydractinia symbiolongicarpus; assembly: GCF_029227915.1. Taxonomy (NCBI): domain Eukaryota; kingdom Metazoa; phylum Cnidaria; class Hydrozoa; order Anthoathecata; family Hydractiniidae; genus Hydractinia; species Hydractinia symbiolongicarpus. The sequence goes on from NC_079883.1 coordinate 22,618,650, forward strand.
GAGATTTAATCATTCTATCACGCAGTTAAGAAAGCAACGATTGAAACAACTGTCATCTATTTATCTGTTATGTCTTCGCCAACTTCGTTCACAATAAGTTCACCAGTCTCCATCGGTTTCTCAACATTTTCTTCTTCTTCATCTTTTGGTACAACTTCAGGTTCAACTTTCTCTACTTTTTTTGCCTGTTCTTGTTTTACCTAAAATGTAACGTTGTTTTTCATACTGCAATCTTCAAATGAACGCCCGCAAATAAACGCCACGCTGTACCCAACGCCCATTTAAATAATCAGTATGAGTACTTTATGTTTCTTAGCTTAACTTCACAAACCACAAAAGTTAACGTTGAAACCAACCAATAAATCGTTAAGGCCACTTTTCACTGTGAAAAAAATCAGAAGGGCATTGATCCAATGTAGGGGAAAAAAAATCTTACCTTTTCATTCAACTCGATGGTTTTAAGTTTTTCTGAGTACATATTATAAACAAATTGGGCTAACTGAGGCATGTCTTGTACCACATATGGCTTCCCATCAGGAGGTGTGGCAATCTAAAAGTCATTAAATACTAACGTTAAAGAACTACCTTCAGGAAATAACGTTTTGAGACCAGGACTATTTTTGACAAAAATCTAATCTCTTTCAGTAAATTTTCATTTTGATTTTCACTATCTGGACAATGAGATTGATATATTTTTAAATTCTCTTTCATATCTAGTATATCCTTCGCAATATTTTGATCAGCGTTTCGAGCTCTAAACAATGGATGCAACCCTTTGCGTACGTTATATTTCACGAATCGTCAATATAAAAAAGTACGAAAACTATTCTCGCGAAAAAGGCCAAAAATAGCGAAACTGGCGAAAAATTCTCACGTAGTGCTTACTCAATTGAAGAATTGGTACTATTTTATCAATTTTTCCTGGTAGCTGCAAAGCAGGCGTCAATGTTTGAACCAGACGGAAAGAAAGTCTATTTTGAACTCATTACGAAGAAATATTCGCACGTCATTGACATACACTTACAGGTCTGTGTGATGGGTACTTTTCATGAGGCGCCAAAAACAATTCCATTGGTCTTGACATCAACTACAAACACGAAAAAAATAAACACCGTAAGCGCTCTATTAAAATTTTGATTTTTATGGGAGGCATACATTCATGTTTGGCTAAGCGTCTTACCTGTGCAAAAGCTGGTCGTAACTCGAAACAATTTTCAAACAAACTAACGCGTGCGAAAACATACAATCCAAGTCGGGCACGAGACATTGCGACAATTAACCGACGAACATCACGAATGTGTCCGACAGTTTTCGTTCGTACTAACGACAAGATGATGTAATCGTTTTGTTGTCCTTGATATCTGTCAACAGTTGTCACCTAGAATGGATGTTTACGGCGTAAAAAATAAAGTCAAGTTACTGTTGCTAGTATTGTTGCACGCGATTTAAATGTTTATTGAATAAATTGTTGAGCCTAAACCTTGCCAAACAAACATAATGCATTTAACAACGATCTCGACAGGTTAGAATAGCACTTGCTTTGTGTTCAACCTGCAGTAGCAGATTATTTATACCGACTTTTACGGAAATATTTCAACCAATCATAATACATACCTTGTGAGGTCTACCAATCAATGGGCTGTCCGCGCATCTTTTGTTGATGACGTCACGAATCAAGTGCTTCTGACCATTATAGGTGGTCAAGATAGATATTGAAGAGGCTGGGTAACCTAGCAACCGCATGTACATAAACAATGCAACGCAATATTCTGCTTCACCTAAATTCTAAAATAGAAAACAAATATTTGACGTCAAATAGGCTATTAACTAATACTGATTTGCATATTCAAATAGTCTTAAGTAAGCAACGTGATATTTTTCAAAATGGTAGTACGATTTTTCTATTACGTCATGAGTTTTGTTTCTTATTAGTAGCCGTATTGTATCTGTGTGTGAGTGAAGCCAAAGTCGCGCTACCGTAGGCACGAAATATTCATGCACGAAATATCCATGCACGAAGTTAAAAATGCGAAATTTTTGCCGATTATACTACAACCTCTCACAAAGTAAATCACGAGTTTATGAAAAATGCACGGAATTCACCGATGGATTTATTCACGGGCGTACAACTGATAAATAATACCTGATAAAAATACGGGTTTGGTTCCGACTCCCCGACTCCGTTAAAATCAGAAATATTTATAAGTTGGTAGTCATAAAATAACCCGGGGTTTGCAACTTTAAATTTCGGCCATGATACAACGTGCTGTAGATTACCAAGATTGTCGTATCTCCAACTGTACAACTGACACAGACTAAAAATAAAAACGTTGGTGAAAGCTGAAACATGCGCAAACATATATTCAAACGACAAAGTCGCAGAAAACATAAACTCAGATAGAGGGATTAACTATTTTTAAGGACAAAGTATGGTCTACCTTGGGCGGGCACGCCCTTGAGCATCTAGCTCAACATAAGGAACACCCAGTCGAACAAATCGTGTGAATAAGGACTGTTCCATGTTCGAAAACTTTTGGAACGCCATATTCTTGATGACAGGCGGTAACTAAAAAACAAAGAAAGAATATTTTCAGTCGCAGGCTCTATATCATGGACATTATACAGTTGTTCTAAAGATGCGTAAACCGTCTTTTTAAAACATTCAGCATGCTTATAGATTACCAAACCAAACACTGAGAAAAAAAATTCGACTGCTGATTAGTTAAGGGTTCTGATAGAACGGATAAAACCAGTAGGGGCGAATTCAGATAAAATCAACGGCAAAGAATGTCATAAAATACCTGATGGTGATCACCGATTAAAATTACTCTCTTCAAACGATTATATCCATCTTCTGGATTCTAAAAACACAGCGAATATATTGATGTAATCTGACTTAAAATAAATTAAAAATGGCTGTGATAAAACAGATGATGCTACGTAGTAAAACTTTATAAATTCACACATAATGGCATGCAAAGCTGTGACATGTGAACAGAGTAAAATATTGATGTCTATGTGACTGCAAGCTTCACAGTATACAACAAAACGTTGGAATAAAATTCTTCAAATTAGGAATAAAATATCTGCCGTTACCTGCAACATAAGAGGTATGAAGGTTTCAATCTCTAATATTTGTGCAGCCTCTTCCATCAATACATTATCATACTATAACGTGAAAAGTTACAGAAGTTATAAAAAATATACAGAAAAGATTGAAACACACAACTGTAGGAGTTGATAAAAATAGATGGGGAGGGGGCAGAAAGAGATCATAGTGTACTATTAACTGACTATAACTGGTTATAAACAATAAATAGCTCAAAAAACTAAGCGAAGATGAATACCCTACATTTTTACTAGCTCCTACATCATAAACTTACCTTGAAGTTCAACTCTACCAAGTCTCTCCTTCGTAGAGCTGCATGTGTACAAGTCATTGCAATAATTTTGGCAGTCTTAATAAGCAAGTACTTCGACCTGTCTCGACCTAGGAAGAAAAGATGAGAAAGAATGCTATAGCCGTCGACAATATACCAAATATAGGCTACCCGCATGGTGTTCTGTATAGATAGGTATATAACAAATGATGTACGCAAGTAAAAGAATACTCTTTAGGTTTATCTCAATTGGTTTGTTATGTTCTTTAGTAATTACTAAGACGTTGAGTATCTGTTACTTTTATAGATTATTAAAATATCACGTTACCTTAAAGGGGCTACGAAACGATTCAATAAGCTCAATCCCCGCAATTTACGATGAATTACGTGTAATAAACGGACCACTCAAAAGGTCAAGGTGCAAGAAATTAAACACACTTTACAACCACATAGACGTCTAGACAAGCTGTTTATCACTAATTAATTTTTATGATGATCTGCTACTTTTTTTATTTTATTTTCTAAAAACAAGAAAAAAAAATCGTGTAAGTCACCAAAGTCGAAAACCAACAGCCGTTTCGTAGCCCCTTTAAGTTGTTAAGTTGCTATGATCAAGTTTAGGATCACCCAATAATAAATAAGTAAATAGTCCTTGAAAAAGTTTATCAGGCTTACCACTTCGCAATAACTCGAAAGCTCTGAATTCTTCCAATTCTGTGAAAATCTTTTGAAGATGACGAAAACAACCCTGAAAACACAGCCTTTTTTATAGTTTGAACTTAAGAAGTGACGCAAGCGATTACACTGGTTGAATTTTTATCTCACCTCTGCTATATCCCAATCTTCTTCGTATGATCTTCTTTTAAATAGTGGCTAAAAGATTTAAATTATAACTATATTAATTCATTGACATACGTACAATATACAAATATTTCTTTCCAGTTTTTGTAATACTCTATCTTAATGCATTTAAGCTCAGCCCTTCAAAACATTGTGTAAACAACGCGCCTACCTTTGGTGCATTCAAAAAATATATCTTAAATGGGAACAGTTCATCGATAGCTTCCACATCTCCAGGCTAAAAGATAAAAAAACAAGTTATGACGCCTTAGTACACTTGTCGTGAAAAACAAACACACAAATCGCATAGACGAACGGACTACAGTACGAACTGAACGAAACAAACAAACGAACAAACTATAAACGAAGGGACGAATTAACGAAGTGACGAAGAAACAAGGTCTCTACAAACACGTCTCCTTTTGACGCACCTAATATTGTGTCAATATATTTAGGAAATTAACAAGATAAACTTTGACCTAAAATTACCATTAGGAAATTAGCCTAAACACTCCCTAAGAAAATTCTTCCCGAGTCTTACCTCATAATAACTATTATTGGTTAAGACCAAATGAAAACTTCTTTAGCGATTTTGGAATTAAGAAACAAGTTTTTATATGAGTGATTTCAAGGACTTGCTTAATCATAGAGTTTTACCCTAACTTTTACCCTGAGTTAAGTATAAAATCCTATTGGTTCTACCATTTTAGGTCTAAGCAGATACTCCCAGGTATACTACGCACCCTTTATTTTAATATTTACGCACATCTTGCAGTTTTTTTACCCGAAGCACCAACAACACATTAATAGCTTACTTTTTTCTTTAGATTACTGAGATACTCTTCCCATCTTGCTACGACCTGAAAAAAAAGTAAAAAAGAAAGACTTGAATTTAATATCTGCGGGAAAAGAAAAAAAATTGTATTTCAATCTAAGTAAAGAAATAAAATATAAAAAATATTAACAAATAAATATTACTTGATACAGGTAGAAATGGCCAGCTGTTTCACACGTGTATGCAACGTCTCCTGTCACTCCCAAACTTTGCTGAAAGTAAAAGGATAGTTATGTTTGTGTATGCAAACAGAAAGCTAAACTAAGTGAATTAATCAATCTGAAAATCCACAAAATGGCAGACTCGTTACTGTACTATCATATTAATCAGTATACCTGAAGGCGTTGCACTTCTTCTAAGAGATGCAAACGTCTAGCCAATACGAAGTTGACCCGACCATATCTATGAGAAACATCGTGAAAAAAAAAGAATATTTTAAAACTTATCGCCAGCATCATATCATCACAATAAACTAGTTCTTAAGCTTCCAACTCAATTTTGATAACCTCTTTTTTTAATAACAAATTTTGCTGAACAAAATCAATAAATAAATTCTCATACCTGCTAAAATCTTTCTCAGTCTCCAAAGATTCTTCACCATGTCCCAAACGTAAAAGATGTCTTTCGTCAATATCAAGCGCCATGATTTTTTCAAATAGTTGATTTAACGCCTACACAACAACAGCAAATCGTAGTTAAGTCATTTAAGAAATTACCTATAAATTACCTTTTTTATAATCAGATCAGTTTGGGCTGTTGCTTACTGGTTGCTTTGTTTAAGCTCCATGTCGCTTACAAAATGTTGCTTATAAAAACCGTGTATTTATATATTGTTAATATTATACCTACCAACAGTTACTTACAAAGGACTTCTATTTTATTTCAGATAATCTTTAATCTTTGCTACAGTAACATTGAATCACAAAAAGCTGTTCTAACTTACCTGATTCGAGTGTGTAACGATAAGTGTTCTCTGCTCAGGGAAGTTATGGTAGATATTAGAAATGATTTGGACAGCTACATCAGTCTTTCCCGTACCAGGTGGACCAACAACCTAAAAACGATATACGTAACTCAATCCACGAGTAACTTACAGGATAAAAAGTCAAAAAAAGAGAAAGAATAAGATATTCGCAGGTACCGTTACACGAGGCGAAGAAACAATTTAAGGGATGGATTACACTAGGAATTATTTTTATAAAAAGGTTAGCTACCATGGTGAGGCCAGGCTCCATGCCAGATTTGATGGCTTCAACTTGTGTAGGTGTGAACGGAACAGTATTCCTTAAAAACAAGAAAAAAATCATTTAGAAGATTATATAAAATTCTACTAGAATATGCAAAAAGCAAAAACAAGCTTTAAAAAAGCTTAATGAGAAGGCGAAACAGCAGAAAAAAAAACAGTATGGGAAGTTTAGTAACATTGAGCGAATTGAAAACAAAAGCTAACTAAAAATAAAGATCGTAAAATATACTTTGCTCGCAAAGGTTAAAAGCTTTGAGTAGAAAATACTGATGTTTTTGGTGTGCGTATTTTAATAACGATATCTCACCCAAAAAGTACGTAAGAATAGAAGAATTTTGGGCAATTTCTCTCTTTCTTCATCTTTTGTAAGCATTTTAACACAGGATTTATATAAGGAGGAACCAGCAAAACTTACATTTTTGGCTTGTTATAAGGATACGGTCCTCGGTTTGGAATGACGTATGGTTCAACAATAATTTCTTTCTTCTCGACTACCGGAGTGCCTTCTTCAGCTTTTCGTTTCCTTGTGATTTTCTCATCTGGAAAAGTGATTCTATGAAACAAAGCAAAAAACAGTTTTATTTCACGAATTTTGAAAGCACTTGCTATTTTCACAATCCTGTGTTAGCAGTGCTTATCTAATTTCTCTCATACCACATGGCATCGGTTGACCTGTAGCTGTGGTAAATGTTTGCTAAACATACCCGCGTGGAGGAACGAACCACGCACTTTGTGGTTACGAAACGCACCCCGTAACGACTCGGCCACGAATCATTGTAAAAAATAATTCTGCAGTTAAGATTCCTTAATATTAAAGAGGTGGAAATGAGCAGACGGTTCTTTATTTTCCTCCCTTGAGGAAAATAAAGAACCTTATTAAAGAACCTTAAAAACTTTATGGCAATAATACTGCCGTTATAAAAAGCTCTCAGTGGGGAAATTACACATTGATCAACAAACTTACTTGAATGGCGGAACTTGGAGTTTCTCTTCGAAATCACACTAAAAGTTTAGAGTTTTAAAATCAGGTAATTCACTTAGTGAAGGAAAAAAACAAGCAAGATAACTTCAACAAAACAAAATAAAATCAATTCACCTCTTTTTTCTATCGCAAATCACTTGTTAGAAATTAATCAAACTCTGATAGCCACCTTGGGCGCTTTGCGGAGAGGGCGAGGGAGAGGTGCCTTGTTAATAAAATATGTTCAAAAAAAGCTAAGCGCTTAAAAAAGAGACTAACGCCAAAGTACTTTTAAATACCCCTAGTTATTTATTCATTATTTATTTATTTATTCTAATTTTGAGAATTTTTAACTAATGCAGGTTACAGAGCAACAACAAATGGGAAAACAATTGACTGCATTTAAAATATTACCACTTATCTGTATAGCAATCGTCATTAAATAATTCAGATTTTATAATGTCATGAACAAGCGAATTTTTTTAAATTTTTTTCCTGTAGAAGTTTTGCTGTAAAAGCGAACTTTTAGAAAAAGGAAAGATTTTATTCTATCTATTGCTTTTGTCCAGGTCCGTAAAAATAAATAGCCAAAGATGACTTAGATCATTGCCCGTCGATGACAGCTGTAGCTGTGGAAACGTAGCCCAAAATAAACTCGCTTGTTTATGACATGAAAAAATCTCTAAACAGCCGTATGTTGTCTGTTCAAAAGGGTTACCGTGTCCCGTAACGGAAACACGAAATGTGATATGTAAAGGAAGGGCGACCGCGTGGATTTTTCCACGGGTTAACGACTAGTTTATATCTATATTATTCAATAACAATTCACTGCATTAAACTCCCTTTGTAACTCACCTTCAATACATAGTTTGGAAATGACGTTTTCAAATGTTCTATTGTTAGAAATGTATCTACGAAGTCTAATTTGGTGATTTGACTGTCCATCCTAAAATTGACAGAGGTATGTAGTATAAAAAAAACTTATCTAGTAGGACTATATTACACGTTATGGGGTTTGAAAACAGGCTTTCTCTGCACACTCCAAAGTATACCCTATTTAAATTTGCTTCAGACTTGTAAACGAAAACTTTAAAGAATATTGAACAGGTATATACTTTGTATAATGAGCGGCGGCAGGGTCGTCATAACCCAAAAATATGTCGTGGATCCAATCCGGTACTAAACATTCTGTGTTCATAAGGTCACGGATTGTTTCCAGCACAGCCTACAAATAAATTTCAGTTAGATTAAACCATATTATAATATTAAACAAAAACCAACACTTCTTCTTTCACATACAAGCGACCTTCATCATCATAAAGAGACATTTAATGTTTCATAGACATATCTGCTGATGAGAGCAATTATCTAACTTGGTAGTCGCTAGAAAAACATTATCAGTAATAGGTAATGGAATATTACCTTGAAGTTATTTTCCTTTGGTTTTCTTCTCATAAAAATGTTGAAAGTTTCATAAACATCCTGAAGACAGGAAAATAGTAGTTAAATAAATGGATGTACCAACTTCTGCAAGAAATTGAACGCCACTTCAAATATTAATCATGTCAAAATGCTAGGTGGAAAGTTTGATTATCCTGTTTGCAAATTTTTATGAAGACCCAGAGGCACTCAAACTATCAAACAGGCTTCCATAATATAAAGTTAATTTTATCCCCAACATGAATTCTCTAATTAAAAGACATTTAGGAATTTCAGAATATGGACCATTTATCAGCTAAACTATTCTAAAAAGACTAAATATTAAGATCTCGACTCCAGTTCTGTTTATACAATCCACTATGTTTTAACTATGAAAATGTTGCAAAGATCATTATTTGCACAGAAAACATAAAGGAAATAGCTTACAATTAATTGCGCTCTCACATTACACCTATTTCCAGTGTGAGTTATAAGAAAAGAAAATATGGTTTCCATTTTCATACCTCATCTCCATTGTTGGTTCTCTTCATGTCAACTTCATATTGATTACAATCCAACAAAACACGATATGTGCGATCAGAACCTTTCAAAACTGGTTTAGGATCTGGACCTAAAGTAACCAAAGGTATAATACATCGTTACATAAAAACCATAATAAATTATATTGAAGAAGAACTACTTTGTTCATCACTAACATACTGCCAAGCAGTGAGCGGGATTCGATCCCCGGTCCCCAGAACTGGTAGCAGCAGACGAACCCACTACACTACGTGCGGCAATATGTTAGTGATGAACTCAGATAGGTTATCCGGATGGTGTGTATACATATAGGTGAATATTTATCATAGCACATCCGTATTTCATTCTCAACAGAGAATGTTTCACCCCGATCAGACCTCTGATCATGACGGGCGAGTATAATGCGTGAAGGATTATTATGTCGCATTTGGTTAAGCCTGTTTTTGTACAGAAAAAGTTGTTGTAAACACACAATATCTACCACAATACTAAAAAAAAGAATTTCTATGATATCCACATTTTTTCTTAACCAGTTTGACTATCATGCTTTACATTCTTTGGGTGTACACTTACCTTCTTCAATCACATGACCCTCCTCATCCAACATTCCTTCAATTTCACAACCTCGTATATACTCAAGCCCATACTAAGAAAAAAATTTTTGCTTAAAAATTATTTATTTGCTATTGGTGCTATTAATAGGGTCAAGTTTTGTCTAATAGTGTTAATCGAAGAAAAACATTTTTTTAATATTCTTATCACTTCGTTCCACTTGCTCCATTAAATTTGAGCTTTAAAACTTGTCACAAATTACTAGCCAACTAAAAATTTATTTACCTGATCATGAAATGGTAACGTGCGATCATATTTAACTGTTTTAAATGTCTTCTTTGCCCTCAAAGTGATTAAAAAGCATACATCGTGTTTGCGCAATCCTGACAATAAAGTAAAAATTTGTCATACATTGTTATTGTAAAAAAAAAAAAAAAAATACTAAGTTTGGGAGTGTTAATTTTTCTGGCAGGCGTCAATAGTTTTGAATGTATTCAAGAAGTACTAATAAAATAAAAAGTTTTTCGTAAGTGAAAAAAAGGTTATGTCCTTACTTGACGGTGTGAGAGTTTTACTTACGAAAAGATTCGATTTTATTTGTATATTTTAGATGTTCTGTTTGTTTGTTTTAATAAAACTTTTAGTATTCAGAGCATTATATAAAACAAGATTAACTTCACCTATTTCATTTTGATTGTAATTCACGAAATGTTATAACACAAGATATAAAAATTAGGAAAATTGACCAAATTTTCGTTGACCTAAGTACTACTTCTATTTTTTCAGACAATTTTACACAACAGTCAGCAATTAGAACATTTTATGAAAACAATCTACCTTCCCACTCCTTGCGAAGCATCTGGCGTGTACTTAGCGTAATTGCAACGTCAGCTTTAACTCGCGAAGGACATGTTTCTCCTACTTTCGGCTTCCCAACCTTGAAACATCATAGCAACATAATGAAAGTTCTACAGTGAAATTTATTACCACTCGCTTAAGGTGTAACAGTTTTGTTTGCTAGTAGTAAATTTTTAGACTTGCTGGAAAATTTAATTTATTTACAATTACTTAAAAATAAGATCTATTTTCAGCTTTCCACGCTACTTTTGGTTAGAATAGCATGTTTCATGTTAGTGTGAAACCAAGAAAAAAATCCACAGAATTAAAACTAGAACCCCTCAAAAATTTTTGAGACAATGGCAATTCTTCGGCTATTTTACAAATTGTAAAAAAACTTCAACTTGTTAATTCTCTGCAGCCTATTGGCTACAAAAAGTGCTGCTTTTTCTGATGCGTAGGTTAAGTGCGCAGGGTTTAAAATGCAGTACCTTCACCTTCTAACATGTTTGTTTTACGGAATAATCCACCCACGTCAGAGCCTACATAAAGCCCTGAAGTTGGGGAAAAATAACCATGCTGACGTCAGCAACAATAAGCACTGAGAGATGGAACCTAAGTGAACTTTGACAAGTTTTAATTATGTGAAGCTAGTATAGAAATGGCTTATATAACTACTTGTGTGGACAACTTGTCTTAACATATTTTGCAGGGAATTGTAGCTACTTTCATTCCTACCTTCGATAGTAAACAAACAAACAAACAAACAAAATAACATTTAAAAGCCCCTACCTCCATCACACTGAAGTTATTGATGAGCTAAATGAAAAATAAAATTTGGTTAATAAAAAAACATTTGATTTTAGTGTTAGCTACGAGAGTCACCAATTGTAATGGTTACTCACCACTGCCATTCTAGCCCAACCATCAAATATCGTTTCACCATATTCACTTTTCCTACGTTTAAAGAAAACAATGAAAAAATAAGTTTGGGCTTAATTTTTGCAAAAATTTTCCTGAACTTAAAATTTGGCAAATTTGAAAACACAACAAAAATATATCAGTATAAAGGTTTAATAGGCAAAATGCTAGGGCTTCATTCTGCTAAAAAACAACAACAAAAAAAACAACAACAAAAAAAGAAGAAAAAAAAAGAAACATACCAAGGTTTCATTCTGCTTATGGCATCCTCAATATCACCCCTTACTTCATCTATATAAGATACAATAAATTATGAGTTGTGTGCTGATACAAGTTAGATTCTTATTTAAGGACGCTACACGAGTCACATGGCGTCTAAGTAGCTGTACTGCCTGGAACGTATTTCCTATACAATTTCAATTTGGTCAGGATTTTTTCAAAAAAATGAAGAACATCATAATGGAAGCTTGTACACTATGGTGTGTTATTACATAATTTGTATAACAAACTTTATAACACCAAACATCAAAGAGAAAATCAACTTGACAGTAACCCTAAGGTTATTTCATTGCAAATATACAACATATATGGGACAATCTTAGCAGCATATGGTTATAATAGCAAGAAATATAAAAACCATTCAGTTACTTTTATTACTGCGACTTACATGTTGATTCGAGTTGAAATAAATTGTGGTTTCGTAACAAATAATCATGGAGGGTTAAAAACTGCAAGTTCAACTTTGGTAATGCTAAACAACCTGAAATAATACAGAAATAATACAGAAATTTCAACAATCTTTGTTTGAAACAATGGACAAACAATGTGTTGCTTTGTTATAAATTTTAAGACCTCAGAATATAAAAATTAATTGTGGCAACGGTTGGAAAATTTAAACATTTAATTCATTATATATCACCAGGGTTAATTTTCTAGAACAAAAAACAAAGAACCTATTTTCGGGAAACCTAAACTATTTATAAATACATTATAAATGATTGCGAAAACACACATGATTAAAGAATTTCCACCCTACCTTCTCCAGAGTAAAATGCAGTCGGGACAACATTTTCATCCCATAAAATCTACAAACACAAGAGAATAAACTATAAAAACAACAAAGAGATACGAAAAACAAAAATACATAAAAAACAAACAATAAACGTACTTGTTCTGTAGGATACAAAGGAGTTCGATTTAAAATTTGTATTTGTGACAATCTTCTTTCATGTCTGGATATCTAAAGAACAAAGAAAATTATCACTATTTAAATTCGTATTTTTACAAGGGCAATATATTTTAAGGCCCTCGTAAATTCTCATCGACAGAAACTTTGCAACAATTTTATACAGAGGTACAACACAATTATTAGAATGACTACAGAAGCTTTCTACAACACCTCTCTTTTTTTACATAAATTCAAACTTACCAGTAGCTCTAATAAAAATGTTTTGTCATATTTCTCCCCTTCTGGAACCTCTTTTAACTTGGGGACCAAATTTAAATGTGCAGCTATGCCATGAAGCTTTTTGGTGCTGTAAACAAAAAAGAAACCAGAAATTAATTTTATAAATGTTAATTAAAAAAACACAGTTGTGGCAAGGCATATAATGAAAATCGATGTTGTTTTTACTTAGCTTAAACAGCATGTATTTTTATTATTACTATTATTTTGAATATTTATACAGGATATAGCCACTTCAGGTTTGGAAACACTGGTATCAGTTTGAGCCCTGTGTTCTGAATGTAAACATTAAGTATACACCAGCATTGCCTACCCAATTTCCCTCACATGGGATTGGTTGACCTGAGATGTGGTAAAGGCGCTTGCTATACATGTCTGCGCAGTGGACCGAACCAGGGACCTTGTGATCACAAAGCGAACTGCATAACCACTAAGCCAGACGTGGACCTAGAACTCTGTATTTGATGCGGTCAAGATAAAATTTATCCTTGTTTTTAAAGATTTCCCATAAGTAATAGTTTAAATATTTTAGAAACAGTATTCCAATTCACTTACCTAAGCTTTTTAAAATATTTTGTAAGAGTCTGCCTGGTATCAACATTGGCAACATTCGCCATTGCAAAGTCAAGTGCATCATTTCTGTAGTGTTTAAAAACAGCCCTTTGTAGTGACGTTATTTTTTCGTAATGGACTTCCGTCATTTCATGATCAGTAAGGGCTGTACCAGTGTGATCATTTATTTCGAAGCCACAGTAAAACTTGAGCATATCAACAAGCTAAACATAAAACATTTATGTGATTTTCAAAATATCAAATGGCTCAATAATGATAACTATATTAATATGTAAGTAAGCAACGGGAAGTTTTAATGTCTTTGGGGATTCCATCCTAATGGCTGGCTCTTCCTCCCCTCCGACTGTAACTATGTTACATTACTGCCAGAGATGCGTATAACATTGCTCTAACTTGCTTGCCTGCCACACAAGCCGGTTAGAGGTCAGTAGATGGCACCAAATGGGCTGACAACACTACATTTAAAGTGCGCTAAAATTAGGACTCGAACCTGAAACCTTGTAATTACAAGCCGAATGCGCTACCACTATACCATATTCTATGCAAAAATTAAACCTGTATTCCTTAAGAAAACAATAAATAACAGCCACTGACCCAACAGACACAACAACGCATTTCATGTCCAGTATGTACCAAGATGTTGTTTTAAATGAACAAACAAAACGAACAAACAAAATTTAAATAAGATACTGTACAAAATAAAAAGAAAACAACATTGTAATGATATCTCCACCAAAAAGGTCAACTTAACATTAACAGACAATCTAATTTGTGAGTTACTACCAAGCAAGATTCATGTCTCTACCTGATTAAATAATTTTCCTTTTTCATGCTTTGCTAAATTAGACAAACGACATCGGACAACAACATGGTGGTTGTCAATCAAAACATTGAAGAATCTTCGTGTTGGAAGAAGTGACTAAAAACAACCACACAAATATTAGATGTGATAGTGGAATTTTAAAACAGTTAATTATTTTTTACTTATTTTTAGCAATAATCCATAAAAAACATTATTAAAGTCAATTGGTAAAGCCAAGCGATTTTAACAAGCACCTTTTGCAGCGCATTCACGAAAAGAAGAAAATGCAAAACTTATTTTGGATTATGTATAAATATACACGTATGATTAGTATACGTGTTTTCAGAAATATATACTAGCAAGTTCAATTTATCTGATAACAAAGAATTTTGAGTAACCTGCAAGTCCAACATCAACTCAATAAAACGCTCACAAAATGTCACTGCTTCATTGTCAAGGTCGCCTACCAAAGAAATAAAGCAATAATAGATTATTAAGGTAATAATAACATAGAAATGAAGAAACATGACAAAAAATTGCTTTAAGAATGGAGAGTTGAGATATTGATATATTATCGGATATTTACTAATAACATGAATTAGCAGGTTTACAATACCTTGTTCAGGAATCGTGTTTAATATTGTAAAGAAAACACCAATCAAGTCAGACAAAAACGTCCTTTCAAATTGCATTCTAAATAATAATCAGAAAAAATTAACAGACTGTCATACTTGCTAATTAAAAACCATTGGTTTTCAGATATAAATATTACTTTCAGCATTCCGGTACAATACGAATTGCCTAAAATCGTTCACAGTCAGTGTTTAGTCAGTGTGTCAACAAGATTTTTGATTGCTAAAACTAAATTTCTCGATGTTACAGTAACTACCCCTAACTCAAACATTCAAAATGATATTAAGATAAAAGTTTAAGCTATGGGTAGTTTTTATGCACTCTGATTTCCTTTACACACACAAGAAATTCCAAAAACCTCAAAAAGCATACTTTTTCAGTGTTTCAACATCAGCTTTCGCGTCTTTCTTTTTTATTATATTCCAATATTTTCTGTAACGTGATACTGCTTTTAATTCTTGTTCCAAACGACCCTAAACGACCATAAACAACAAAATAAGAAAAAGCAATACATCAACAGGAAAAATTGAGAACGAGTTGAGAAAAAAGTTGAGAATATAAGAGAAAAATAGTAAAAAAATAAAGTGATGAATCTACCGGTAATAAACAAGTCCACATGGGCAGACTAATCAGCTTTTGTACTTGTTCACGAATCAAATCGACTTCCTAAAAAGTATAGAAACGTGAAGTAACACCCACATCTTTCACAAGACCAGAAAAAAGTGTGCTGTTATTAAGAAGATTAAAAGTAATGTTCTGGTATTTCTGCATGAATTGAATCAAATATTGAAATTGCATTGGTTTTGTTCGATGTCATTCATGCAGGCCCTTTAACAAATTTATACTGTGTTACAAAAAATAAAAACAAGCACAACAAAACAAAACTAACCAGGCTATTGAAACATCTTATAAGGAAAATAAGAAGGATAGTGCGTTCTTTTATGGAGAGCTAAAAATAAGAAAAAAATTACCACTTAACACAGTTGCACAGACGAAAGTTAAACCTTCTTAAAAAGTGAATCTAAAATTCTAAAATTTCATCAAACTTTCTAACTGCTTAACACTAGAAATGAAAAAAAAAAACATTCTAAGTTTTCGAAATTACTTAGAACTGGAAACTGTTTTATCTGTGATTTATAATTATGACTTTGAAGTTTAAAATCAACACCATACCTTATCTTTTGTTATTACTAAACGCAAAACATTTTGATAAAACTGTTCAAACTCTTCAGGTTTTTCTTTAAATACCTAAGCATAGAATAGTACAAATGTTATGATCTTTCTAAACCAAATATACTTATTATTAAACTACATCAGAGAAAAAAGGATTGACATAAACTATAACTGTGGTCTACAACTACAATTGTGTAATATCGTTCGATTAATTAGCTGTAAAAAAACAAGTGATATCTCCTGTGTTTACCTTACATTAAAAAATCTCTAAGAAACAGCACATACAAAAAAGCATACAAAGCATACAACGCGGGTTTTATTAAACAACAGAAAAATAAAAAAAAACGGTAAGTCTAACCTCCCATGGTGGTACTCTTTCACGACACTTTTCATTTACCAATATGCATATGGATATAATGTGTGACCTGCTAGCCTAAAAAACAAAAATGGCACCGGTTAACTTGTCTTCTAATTTCTAGGATAAATCATGTAGACGGTTTCTCTACTTACGTTTTTTGAAGAGAAGTTTTTCCAAAGATAATTTTCCAAATACTGACTAAAACGAAATAACATAAACAATGATTATTTGTATGTAAAGTGAACATGGCACAACAACATTCAAATTGACTACACCCAGTAATCAACAAGAGGTTTTGCGTCCCTGCAGAAATTCCTATTTCTTTTCATTTCTCCTGACTGTAACTCACTTACATTAGAACCAGAGATTGCATATCATTTCTCTAATATGTTCGCTCACCACACAAAATAGTTTTTTAATGGCAATAAATAAGCATTACAATTAAAGGGTGCTGGAATGATATATCACTACTAGCCAAATGTCTGCTATATTACCACTTAAATAATTCAGAAATTATACCTGAATTCCAACAACATTATCCTTTTCATTGGAAACCTAAAAGAAAAAAGATTAGGCATAAATTATATGAAAAATAAGACATCTCGAATTTACCAGCAAAAACAAAAAAACAAAAAAAAAATTGAGTCATATCATAACTGTTTAATGTTATTATCTTAATGCAGAATCTCTAAAGTTTTTGCATAGGTATTGTAGAGTTGATATTTCGTAGAGTCGATATTTGAAATTCCAAAACAATAGGCAGCATGACCCAATCAGTCATCAATTTAGTCAAACTTTGTAATTTTGAGCATCAATTGATTAGAAATCTCAGGGAACTACTTTCTATGACCTAACATTTTTTTCCAGACGCAGTTGGGAGTAAACAGAATTCGTATAAAACAAAATAAACAAATGACATACTTGTTAGCTTGCAACTCCTCGACGTATATTGTATCAATGATCTAAGTTTAAGTTTAAGTTTATTAGTTAATTTTTTTATTTTAAAACATCATAAACATTTAAATAACAAATATTATAGCGTGCTAAACAGAAAAAAGAAAAATCATTCTTGTTCACACTACCTACAATTGTCACACTGTCAGATGTAAACCAGTTGAAGTTTATGTTTCTTTATATTTATATAACAAATAGTAGCACACAGAAAAATAGTTGCAGGTCAACTAAGGTTTGTTTTTCATATTGATGCTGAAAGAGGAAAATGTGAGAAACCAACAAACCTACCTTTGCATCAAACTTCTTTTCTGTCTCATTCTTTGAATGTGCCCAATGTTGGTGAGCATACTAAAATTAGAATTACATTACACATGAAAGATATTTTACAATTAAAATTCCAGTAGTATGTGCGTGAGTTTATGAAAGAAATGTAGGATATGTACTTGTGTCAAAACATCTGCTTGAATTTGTTCAACAGTAGGTGCATAATTGTTCTTTAACTTTTTGTCTCCCATTTTGAACACAATGCATCTACGATAAAGGCTATTATTCTAATCTTGTATGCTTTTTTTATATCTAAAAAATTACGAAATTAGGTATATAAGTATAAGTTCAGATAAAAATTCCCATTGTGTATTCCAACGATAAATAATATTTCATTTTTACAGGAAGCAATCATTTATTACATAAACATACACATCATTTTAGAGCTTTCTAGTTATTTACAATACATATCAAATATTGTAAAAAATATATCATGTCATTGCTCTTTACGTATCCACATCAAAATCATGCTCAACCATATGCCTTCTTTGAACACTTACGACTCCTAGACGCTACCATTCGTCTTCTGGAAGACTCTCAAGAAGATTTCTACTTGGGGTCCAATGACCCTCATTTTGAATTTCTAGCTAACACCTTGATAATGAATCACCATGCAACAGTGTTTTACATTGTGTTGGTTGTGTGATTTATGCTGGTAACCAGGGAATAAAAAATGATTGCTAGATGTATAAATTTCCTCAGCCTTTTTATTTTATATTATTTGGTACTGGCTTGTCAAATTTTTATGGCCTCTATATACATTTTTGCAACCAATAAATTCTAGGTAAATGCATTCTGGAAAGAGAAACTGAATTATATTCAAAACTCAATTCCAGCAGATTCGTACATATATCTTACATGCTTCTTTAAATTCTTCTTTAAAAAAAGTACTTGCATTTTATAGTATTTTTAATTCATTTGTTAGTCAATGGTTTTTAAAAAAAATGTTTAGTTCCCTAAACAATTTATTAATTTGAGAGATGATGGCCAAAGAACTGTTAAGGTCAGCAGTACTAACATCATGTATTTCTCAACAACTTGTTTCCTACGTAATTGAATAACTTAGGACTGTAGCACGTGTTTCTAACACCAAGAGAGGATGGTGGACTAACATGCCTGCAAAAAAAGAATTCTTGTGATTCATTTCCTTTGTGATATACACATTTTCTAAAAACCTTTAAAAAGGTTGTTGTAATTAAATTTTCCAATTAAAGCCATTTTAAAATTCTTGATGGGTCCCCTTTATGTTCAAATAAAAAAAAATTGCTTTCTGACAATAGGTTGCAAATAGTAAACTCACTCCTAGTTATATTTACTCGAAGCACCATAAAATAAACTCCTCCTGCATAATATTACAGAATAATTAAAAACCAATAACTACAATCCAACATTAATGTTACATAAAAAAAACATTCAATGATTCAGCTAAACTTACACAAATAGCATGTTCACTTTAATCAATTTTAAAAACTTTCATTCAACATGGTTAGAGAAATCGAAAACAACTACATTATTGGCTTTTATCTTCTTAATCATAACATGAAGTGATAAATTGGTAAATGATATTATCTTATAAAAAAATACGCTAACTATGTCTGTTTGTAAGAGGCAATTCTGACATGCATTTAAAATAAGAGAGAAACTTGCTAAACCACAATTAATTAATTAAGTCGTGACATCACATTGTCAATAATATCTTTTTAAATAAACTAGTGAAGAACTTTGTTGCCATATAACTACTGACATCGCCTCTCGTATGGATAGCTAGGGACCATCTGGGACCAATTTTCTAAGCTGGCTCAACAGAATCGGATTTGGAACAGACATGTTTACAACTTCATCAAAAAACGTTTAAACCCAAATATCTCTTCAATTTGTTTGTCAAAAACAAACAATCCTATTTTTTCTTGATCAGTGTTTAAGACCAGCATAATAGAGGCAATAGGTAAACAAAATTTTTCTAAAAGAAATTAGTGTTTTGACAGTTCATTGCCACTGTCATCAAAATTCAAAGTGGATTTATCCATGGGCTTATTGACTAGCTTTGCAAATACTTGAAGTAGAGTGGATAAAATAAAACGTATAATATAAAATTTAAAATAATAAAAATGGTAAAAAAATGCTACTTTTACATTATATGTAAAATTGTTGACTAAAAAAATATAAATATATTTCTTCCTTAATTTACAGCGTGACGATTGATTGAAAGATTTGGCCTGGAACTTTCTTTATTAAGTTTAAACTTGAGAATTTCTTTCAACGAAACAAACGGTCTCCACACCGTAAAAATTTATTCCCATAAATCAAAACCATAGCCATTTTTTTCAATCCAAAAGAGGTCTTCTAACAGTGCCATTTATTGCCCTGCAATACAAAGATAGCCAAACATATGCCTAAGTTAAAAAAATAAGAGAAGGAAACTTTGCCCTTTAAAATTAAACTTCTGCAAAAAATGTGATTCTATTAATTTAAATGTCTTTCTTATTACTATTATAATCCTTATTTCCATTTCTATATTAGATTAAGGATAATAATATTAATTTAGTGAGTTTCATGATCCAAGCGTATACATTAGATCTCTACTCATCTTTTCGTGTATTAATGTACATATTAAAAGAAAACTTTGAAAACTTATGTATTTTGAGATTTGAATATCTTAACCTGGGTATTTCAAACTTTAGGTACCCTCAGGATTAAAATGTATACGCTTCAGAGACATCAAGCTAACTTTAAACAAATAATTAAAAAAGTACTTAAATTTATTTTACAAACCTCGGAAAATTTACATCAAAATCTATATTTTTAATTTTATTGTCTTGCGGCATAAATGCACATTTTTCTTATTACACATACACTTTCATAAATCATTGTCCTTTTATGTATGTTGTTTTATGTACAACTGCAGATATATTTTAACACTTCAAGTTGCCTTGACTTTTCTTTTCAGTTCATTATCAGTTCCTGAAGCCCATGGTTGTAAACATCTCTTACCAAATAAATTTCAGTAATAATGTTTTATACTGAGCACATGTATCACGCCGGATATTCTGAAGCTCCTCTCTATTTTGCCCAGACTGGTGAAGTCGCCTTGCTTTTTCCTGATATTTCTTTAACTGTTTAATTACATCAATGGCATCTTTTAGGTTCAATCCATTTTCATTTAGCCATTTAGTTGAAATGTCATCATTATAAAGATCATTAAGAGAAGACAAGGCTTTATCCAACTGATTAAGACAGAAATATGATAGTCCTTTATAACAGTTGATATCCAATGCATCATTGTAAAAGTCAAATGGACGGGTTTTACATTTTTCTTTAATATGATCTGGTATTGGTGTTTTACACATAGCTATTGCTTCTTTATACTTTCCCTTCAGTATAAAAATTTTAACTAAATACTGTTTGGCAGAAGAAACTGAATTATAATTAAAATTTGCTTCTAACAGATTCAAACATATCTTGTATGCTTCTTCAAATTCTTGTTTATAAAAAAAATACTCGCATTTTACTTTCTTTAAATCAAACATGAGCTTATGGTTTTCCGGAATACCATGTTCTTTAAACAAGTCATCAAGTTCAGCAATTATGACCATGCAACTCTCAAAGTTCAGAATACTGCAAAATATTTTACATTTATACATTAAAAGTGAAAGATATTTTTCGTATTTTCCACTAGAATTACTCAAGCATAACTCAATAGCTCTATCTAATAACTTTAGTGCTGTTTTAACATCATAAAAGTTGTATGATAACAACTTAGCGTGTATTTGTGTCAATTCCACAGTAATATCCACATTGCCTTCTACATACGAGTAATCCTTAACTTTATTAAATTGTTCTACTGCTTCTTTTTATGGCCACTGTCATATTTCAGAGAAATACATCTCATCTGAAACAATAAAAACATAGTAGAAGTTTTTTCTACTTCTGTACATTCTTTGTGTACACCTTCTATCATTTCATCTAAAATGCGAAATGCTTCATTAAAATGGCAATGTTCTTTCATCCAATTTGCTAAAACGAATACACAGTCTAAAGGGGAGTCTACATTTTCACTATTGAAATTTACTGTCAAATATTCAACAACATAATGATGCCTTATAGCTTCCTCACCTCTCTGAATAGCTACTGTCTGAAATTTTCCAGGCAAAGTTTCTATTTGTACTTCATTGTTATTAAATACATGTTTCATGTGTATAAACCACAAGTTTTCATTGTCGATGTCAAACTCATTTGTTTGTTGCGTGGAGACTGATTTTAAGATTTCAATTAACAAACTAAGATGATCTAAATCGAGGCTTGACAATTCTTCAAATTCTTTCAATACTCTCTGAATAAGCTTATGTATAGTGACCACTTTTCCTGTCTTTAAGTTTGTATCTCTCTTTGTAACCAGAGAATATTCACACAGAATATCAACTACACGATTTAACATTATTTCATTTAGTACTTCATCATAAAACAAAAAAGTATTCATGTTTATGAAAGTGTTATTCATATATGCCATCATATTCAAAATGTTAATAGAAACTCTGTCTTCATGCAATTTCAGCTTCTCAAATGCCATTTTCCAAACTGTTAAAAGTGCTTTATTGCTAGTAGTGTTTTCATGAAACAACTGACTTTTTTCTTCGCAAAATGCTTCAAGGTATTTTGCAACACTCATAGAATGTTTTTTGATATAACTCAAAGACAGCTGCATGGCTAATGGCAAATTTTCCAATTCTTCCACAAGTTTCTTTACACTATTCATGTCGGTTGCTACTTCATCAAAAAATTTGATTGCTTCAGTCTCAGTAAAAACACCCGTTGTGATCTGTCCCCCACCCAAATTAGACCAATCACTCTGTTGGGAGGTTACAATAACATGAGGCTTTTTCTCCAAATTTAGATTTTTTAAATATGCATCAATTGAATTAAAATTTTTAGCATTATCCAACACAAATAAACATTTTGATTTTTTAATTTTTCGACATGGTTTTTGAACCATAACTTTGGGTTTGGATTGGGAATTGGAGCTTATGTCAAAATATTCACACATTGTTTGCAATGAGTTGTGTAAATCATCTGCTTGCAACCACAAAATACTCTCATAATTATGTCGGTTTAAATGAGCATACCGAACAGCAATTGAAGTCTTTCCAACGCCACCTAAGCCATTCAAACATACTGCAGTAAACAGATCATCGCTGTTATCTTCAGGTAATTTTGAATAAATATCTTTCAAAATGTCTTCTCGTCCAGTAAAGTTTGGTACATTAAGAGGTACATCCAAAAAATGATCACACACAGTTGATTGAAGGCCTTAAATAAACATTAAGAAGAGCTAACACAAATATTTATGAAAAATATTACTAAAACACGTTTCCAGTTAAACTCTACCATTAAAAAGCATAGATGCTGACAAGCCTATATCCTACTTATATGTGGTAAAGTTTAGCTTTGAAAGTTTAGAATAAACAAAATATAAAACCAGATCTATGAAAAAATAATATTTGAATGTTCATTGAGCGATGTTCATTTTCGTAAATCGTATGTGGGAGTAAAAAGATTTTTGATTACTCATTATTCGTTAGGCAGAGAAGATAGAAGATATGTCTTATTTATTTAATGATTGTTGTGTACTCCTTAGTGACTCATCACAAGAATTTTGGGATAAATGAACCTCATTCAATTAGCGAAATTTCAAAAAAGTAAATTTGTTAAATTTAATAAAATAAATTAAATTTATCAATTTTAAAGTTTGCCTTATAAACATGTGATTATGAGTACTAAATGCCTAAAGACACAGCACAAAAGCCACCGAAATTCTAATTTTTACCTTGAACAGCTAATGTTTTTTCGACAATGTGTACTCTTTTATCTATCGTTTCTACTTTCGCTTCCACACTTTCCAGTCTTGTGAAATACTGCCGCAGCTCATCTTGCATTTTTATTACTTCGCTCAACTGTTCAATTATCTCATTAATTTTTGCTATATTGTTAGAAAGTGAACTTCTAAGGTGATCACCAAGGTCAGAGCATGTCTTTTCAATCTTGTGGTATTTACTCCATAAATTTGTAATATTATCCTTGTTATCGTTTACTTTTTTTTTTAAGTCAACCACATCAAGTTTTAGCCAGTCCACCAGCGATTCTAAAACTGATGTTCTACCAACATCCAATGAAGCAGTCAGTAATGCACTAGTGTCACCAATATAACCAAGACTTTTTGCTATATTTACTCCCTCATTCCATTTCAAAGTAAACAATGATGAGTCGATACTGTTTGGATCAACGTGATGATGCCAATTTCTCCAATCTCTTGCTCGAATCACATTTGCACCTGATGTTTGATCTGTAGGTGCAATTGGCTCTTTCCAACCATTTAAGGGATTAACTATCTTCTTGCAGCAGTTTATTTTATTAATAAAGCAAGTAATGTAACATCAAATTTTGATGAATTAGTTTCGCTCTTTCCAGGTGTGAAAATTAAATCATACTGATCTTGCTTTATAACACCTTTTTTTAACAACTTATCTAACTTTTTTCGGTGGCCATTGTCAAGCTCACAGTATAATGCTTGTGGACTAGTTGAAAAACTTTTATGAAATGTTTCTAATAAGATTTCTTTTAATACTTCATGGTGTAATAGACCAAGTCGAAACCACTCTTGATATTGTAATATAATGCTTTGTAAGGTAGCCATCTAAAAATATTTAGTTGTGGAATTTTGTGACATATTTTCAATACACTTTTTTATATGAACAATTGATTTTTCACACTTTGCCCTAAACATTCTTTAGCTACTGATTGGGAATTACTTCAAATATTGCTTAGTCATTGTTTACCTGGGTATTTTAATTAGGCATTGTATATAGTCAAGGTATTTATGTCGTTTTTAGTACTATTTTATCAGTTATGCATGTTAGCCATTCTGTAGATTTTATTTGAATTTAGCACAAATAATGGTAACAGAGATTGCTAAGCAATTGCATAAAATTCTCACAATTTTTGGGATGATTGCATAAATTTGGGATTGTTTATAAAAAATGTGTAAAACAACTGTTAACATCAGCAAGTGATACAAACTAACAAAACAAAAACTATAAAAATGCATTTAAATAATGTAATATAAACACAGAGAAGATAAACAATACAAAAGAAGATGGTGGACTAATACATTTACAAATAAAAAATTCTTGTGATTCATCTCTTTTGTGTTATAATCTTTTTCTAGAGATCTTCAAAACAGATGCTATTATTAAAATTTCCAGTTTAAGCAGTTTCAAAGTGATTGATTTATGTTGAAATGAGAAAAAATGCTAAAAAATGTCTGCTAAAAATAAGTTGCAAATAGTGAACTTACTTCCAGTTATATTTGTATAAATCACTATAAAATAAACTCCTCTTGCATAATATTACAGAATAATTAAAAAAACAATAACTACAATCCAACATTAATGTTACATAAAAAAAACATTCAGCTACATGATTCAATGATTTAGCTAAACTTACACAAATAGCATGTTCACTTTAATCATTTTTTAAACCTTTCATTTAACATGGTTGGAAAAATTGAAAACAACTACATTATTGGCTTTTATCTTAATACGATAATAACTGATTACCCCAGGCTGCACCGCAAAATATCGCCCGAGGTCTAAGTGCTGTCTGAGCTTGCGAGGTCAGTGCAATGACCGAGGGCGATATTTTTGGTACAGCACGGGGTAATCGGTTATTATTGTATTTGTTAACCGTCTAAGTTAGATAAAAATAAGAATTTTGGTTTAATGTTCTTATAATAATATAATCCACTAGCACTACTTTCGTTAACATTCGAGGTCAAAATTCGAAACAGTCCTGTCTAAAAACAAACATTCCATGCAGAATTCGAAAGTGCCTAAAGAATAAATCTTTGTAAACAAAACATTACGATGTTTGACACTTAAAGAAGAATGTGAAAAGTTGAATGTGCAACTAAAAAAGTAAATTTTTAACTTGCTAGCCTTGAATAACATGGGCTTCAACGATCTTTATATTGATTGAGTAACCAAAAAGCCGAAGGAACGAGTCTGAAAATGACGAGGAATTTGTTATATATTCGTTGTCCTGTATTTAGTATAAATTTTTGATAAAACTGGATATCAAAACATCATTTTTTTATCGACAATGTAGCAGCTAGCTAGTCAACTAGTATGTTGAAGAAGCATCCAGACAGAATGTTGCCGAGTTTGGTTATTTTAACAGTTAAACTTGACATTGTTTTTGTTTCTATGCTATGAAAATGTTTTTTTTGATAAATGTATTGTAAGACTTGATAATAATCATTTCGAAATGCTTCCTGAAACTTGTTTTTTCGTGCTTGTTTACATTTTAAGCTACCATTTTTCTTGACGACGGGCAATACCGCTACATATCAGCCCGTCGTCAAGAGCGCTAAGCCAATCAGAATGCCTAAAACCCTGTATTGCCCGCATCAAAATCCAGACGGTTAACAATTTTAATTATAACATAAAGTGATAAATTGGTAAATGATATTATCTTATTTAACAATATGCTAACTGTGTCTGTTTGTAAGAGGCAATTCTGACATGCATTTTTTTAAACCTGTAGAATAAGTGAGAAACTATATCTTATTTGCTAAACTACAAATAATTTATTTTGTCGTTACATCACATTGTCAATAAACTAAATTGACATCAATGTTTTTAAATAAATTAGTGAAGATATTGCCATTTTAACTTTCGGGTCAAATAACTGCTAACATCACCTCCCACACGGATAAGTACGGACCACCTTGAACTAATTTTCTAAGCTGGCTCAACCTATTCGCTTTGGAACAGACAGGTTTATGACGTCGTAAAAAAAGGTTTAAAACCAAATATCTTTTTAACTGTTTGTCAAAAGCACACGATCCTATACATTTTCTTGATCAGCGTTACAAGCTCAGCATAATAGAGGCAACAGGTAAACAATTTTTTTCTATAAAAAAATTGTGTGTTAACTGTTCATTGCCAACACCATCAAAATTCAAAATGGAGTTTTCCGTGGGCTTTACGACTAGCTTTGTAAATATATGAAGTAGAGTGGATGAAATAAAACGTATAATATAAAATTTAAATAATAAAAATGGTAAAAAAATGCTACTTATACATTATATGTAAAATTGTTGACTAAAAAAATATAAATCTTTTTCTTCCTTAATTTACAGCGTGACGATTGGTTAAAAGGGTTGGCCTGGAACTTTCTTTATTACGTTTAAACTTGAAAATTTCTTTCAATGGAACAAACAGTCTTCACACCGTAAAAATTTATTTCCATAAATCAAAACCTTCTAAAAAACCATAGCCAATTTTTCACTTCGAAAGAGGTCTTCTAACAGTGCCTTTCACACTATTTATTGCCCTGCAATACAAATGTAGCCCCACACATGCCTCAAGTTAAAAAATAAGAGAAGGAAACTTTGCCCTTTAAAATTAAACTTCTGCAAAAAATGTGATTATATTGAAAATTGAATTGAAACTGTAACATTATACTTTTAAAACTACTCTCATATTCAACAGAGTAAAACATGCAATATGTTATTGCTCATAACATGTGTAGACTTCACCTAAAACGATTTATACTGTGTGTGTGCATAAATTCAGATGTTTCAAAACTGTGTTAGCAACGATTTCTATAAATAAATATACCCAGATTGATGAAGTTGTCTTGACTTTTCCTCTTAGTACATTATCAGTTCCTGAAACACGTTGTTGTAAACATCTCTTACCAAATAAATTTCAGTAATAATGCTTTATACTGAGCACATGTATCACGCCAGATATTCTGACATTTTGTTAGCAATTCCTGAAGCTCCTCTCTATTACCTCCAGACTGGTGAAGTCGACTTGCTTTTTCTTGATATTTCTTTAACTGTTTAATTACATCAATGGCATCTTTGAGGTTCACACCATTTTCATTTAGCCATTTTGTTGAAATGTCATCATTATAAAGATTATGAAGAGAATACAAAGCTTCATCCAACTGATTAAGACAGAAATATGACAGTCCTTTATAACAGTTGATATCCAATGCTTCATTGAAAAATTCAAACGGAAGGGTTTTGCATTTTTCTTTAATATGATCTGGTATTGGTGTTTCACATATAGCTATTGCTTCTTTATACTTTCCCTCCAGTATATAAATTTTAACTAAAGAGTGTTTGGCAAAAGAAACTGAATCATAATTAAAATTTGCTTCCAACAGTTTCAAACATATCTTGCATGCTTTTTCAAATTCTTGTTTATAAAAAAAGTAATTGCATTTCACTTCCTTTAAATTAAACATGAGCTTATGGTTTTCTGGAATCCAATGTTCTTTAAACAAGTCATCAAGTTCAGTAATTATGACCATGCAACTCTCAAAGTCCTGAATACTGCAAAATATTTTACATTTATACATTAAAAGTGAAAGATAGTTTTGGGATATTTCACTAGAATTACTCAAGCATAACTCAATAGCTTTATCTAGTAACTTTAGTGCTGTTTCAACATCAGGAAAGTTATGTAATAAAAGCATCACATGTATTATTATCAATTCTACAGTAATATCCACATTGCCTTCTACATACAAGTAATTCTTAATTTTATTAAATTGTTCTACTGCTTCTTTTTTATGGCCACTATGAAATTTCATCATAATGCATCTCATCTGAAACAATAAAAACGTGGGAGAAGTTTCTTCCAGTTTTTTCTGTGCATCTTTTATTATTTCATCCAAAAAAGAAAATGCTTCATTGATAAGGCAATGATCTTTCATCCAATTTGCAAATATGAATGCACATTCTAAAGGAGAGTCTATAATTTCACTGTTTAAATTCATTTCCAAATATTCAACAGCATAACGATGTACTACAGCTCCCTCACCTCTTTGAGAAGCTACTGTTGGAAATTCTTTAGGAAAGGTTGTTATATCTACTTCATTGTTATTAAATACATGTTTCATGTGTATAAACCACAAGTTTTCATTGTCAATGTCAAACTCATTTTTTTGTTGCGTGGAGACTGCCTTTAAGATTCCCATGAACAAACTAAGATGATCTGAATCGACACTAGACAATTCTTCAAATTCTTTCAATACTCTCTGAATAAGCTTATGCATGGTGACAACTTGTCCTGACTTCAAATTTGTATCTCTTTTTGTAACCAGAGAATATTCACACAGAATATCAACTACACGATTTAACATTATTTCATTTAGTACTTCATCATAAAACAAAAAAGTATTCATGTTTATGAAAGTGTTATTCATATATGCCATCATATTCAAAATGTTAATAGAAACTTTGTCTTCATGTAACTTCAGCTTCTCAAATGCCATTTTCCAAACTGTTAAAAGTGCTTTATTGTTAGCAATGTTTTCATGAAACAAATGACTTTTTTCTTCGCAAAATGCTTCAAGGTATTTTGCGGCACTCATAGAATGTCTTTTGATATAACCCAAAGACAACTGCATGGCTAATGGCAAATTTTCCAATTCTTCCACAAGTTTCTTTACACTATTCATGTCAGTTGCTACTTCATCAAAAAACTTGATTGCTTCAGTCTCAGTAAAAACACCTGTTGTGATCTGTCCCCCACCCAAATTATACCAATCGCTCTGTTGGGAGGTTACAATAACATGAGGCTTTTTCTCCAAATTTAGATTTTTTAAAACTGCATCAATCGAATTAAAATTTTCTGCATTATCCAAGACAAATAAACATTTTGATTTTTTAATTTTGCAACAAAGTTTTTGAACCATAACTTTGGGTTTGGATTGGGAATTATAGCTTATGTCAAAATATTCACACATTGTTTGCAAGGAGTTGTGTAAATCATCTGCTTGTAACCACAAAACACTCTCATAATTATGTCGGTTTAAATAAGCATACTGAACAGCAATTGAAGTCTTTCCAACGCCACCTAAGCCATTTAAACATACTGCAGTAAACAGAGAATAGCTGTTGTCTTCATGTAATTTCGAATAAATATCTTTCAAAATGTCTTCTCGTCCAGTGAAGTTTGGTACATTAAGAGGTACATCCAAAAAATGATCACACACAGTTGATTGATGGCCTTAAATTAAATAGACATAAATGCCCAAGGTTATTAAGACAAGATTAGACATGATAAATAATGCCATACATAGACACTTCTAAAAAGTTCTCATGCTTAAATATCTTAGGAAGACTTACCATAGTCATGTGCACCACCTACAAAAAATAGAAAAAATGGTCATAAACAAGTTAATTGCCGTTACACGGAAATCATGTAGTAGAAATCTGTTAAATAGTATTAAATAATAAAGTGAAGAGAATCCCCTACCTTTAATGTTATTGACAAGTTCATCCCTTCCCAAAAACTTCAAAACTGATTTTAGTTTGTTCCAAGACGGTGACATGCGATCCCAGCTATCCAGCACAGCTGTTATAACTCCCTGAATATTTTCTACATTATCTGCGTATATCTTGTCGACATCGTCATAGGGAATCAGAAAATGTGCAAAGTAACGTACGTCCAGAGCAGAAATTTTATGAGTAAGGTATTGATATATCCTCTTTCTGTCTTCTACTTCAAATGTAAATGGCAGACTTTCAACTAAATTGTAGAGTAAATACATGGTAAAACACATATAAACTTGTTGTGCGCAAAATATTTCAAATGACAGGTCTAAGAAATACCTTCAGTTTTGTAGAAGGGATGTTTCAAATCATCTTGTGTTATCACATAATATAATCTGTCACATTCCTTTAAGCATTGATTGACTCTTTCAATAACTTTCTCCAGAGAAAAATTACCATTCTTTTTGAACAACCATTCACATAAACAATCTAACACGGGATACTCAAACCTGGAAGATTTGTCAAATATGCTACATACTTTGCTTGCGGCAAAATCAAACAAAATATCACAAAATTGTTTTGCGACGTTGTCATTTCCTTCTTCTATAAATCTCTCCGATAACTTGTATGCTAGTACCAATCGATCTAAAAAACGACAAAGATTATAAGATAATTTTGTTTGCTTAAACCCTTAAAGGGACTTCTCACCTCAAAAAAAAGTTTTCTTATATTAAAATATATATGGTGTAGATAAAGAAATCAACAATTATTAGTTTCATTCTGATCTAGTATCTCTGATCTAGTATTAAAAATCACCTTTTCCCATCACATGGCCACACTGTTTTAAAAACGCTGCATTCATAATGGCCAATTTGCTTATGTAATGCAAGTTATGATTCATGCAGACAAAAAATGTGCTGAACAAGTGCTGGAGAATAACACTGCTATATTTTCACCTTTTAAACACAAATTAAAATTTTGTAACATTGCTTTACGAAATAAGAGAGTTTGAATGTTAATGTTCTTGAAAAAAAATCAGAGAAGAGATTGTATATAATATTAAATATTGAGAACCACGTTTTTTTCCGCAGCCAATAAACATTTAATGAAAAAATCACACTCACACATAATACACATAAGGGATGCAGGAGATGAGTACAATCTCTGTGCAATAATACACAATATTGTTATTCCTATCATGAAAAGAAACCTCAGGAAAAAAACAATTTTGCTCTATTTCTTTATTCTGCACATCATTTTAGTTCACAATATTCCACACTGATAGTCTTCACTTCTCTACACACTTATTATAGCAGTGTAGTGGAATCATAAATTCAGTGAAAGATTGTGATAGACCTCTGAATTCTTCATCAGTCGCGATTTGAGATTGAATCTTGTCAAGTCCAGTAAAAATGTTATTCTTAAGGAAAATTGTCAATACAAATAAATGTCAACAAACAGTTTGTCAACCTCATCGCCAGGGTTATTCTTTACTTGCTGATTATTAGGACGGTGTAAAAGAAACTGAACAACGTCCCAAAATCAAAAGTAAAAAGGGTGATGGGGAAGAGGTTGACAGCTTCTTACTAGACAGGAATGTGCGTATAAAAAAGGCTTTTAAGAAAGATATGATTTTCTGATTTAGAATTTTTAGCCATAATATTCCTAAAAATTTAGTGCACTCTTTTTTTAAATAAAATAAAATCTGTTTTGCAAAGGGTTATTCTTAGTTGCGAAGTTTTTTTTTAGCCCAGTAGTAAAAACATAACTTCCAACCTCATTCCAAGTACCTTCTTTTTTTTATATCCGGGCCAAGAGATGTTTGTCTTGCAGTACCAATATGAAAAAGACAATGGACACCGGGAATGAGGTTGCATAACTTCAAATTTGGCCTTATTTTTTATTTATGGAAATACTCACAAATCTGTTTATGGACAGTGCCGTAATGGCATAGATATGAATATTACTTCGTATAGTTGCATGATCGCAAGTAAAAAAATAATATTAGCTTTAGAGAGAATTATAAGAGAATTAATATCTTGGAATGTTCTTGTCTTATGGCAAAATTTGGACTTGGGTTGTTTTAGTTCTATAACTAATATTTGAGGTTCTTATAAAGAAGACATGTTTATGTTTCGTGTTGTTTTAAGAATCTTTTTTTTCTATGGGCCTCTTTTTAATTGTTTTTTTTTTACAAGAAGTAGCCCCGTGCTAACGTAAACTAATGAAATTTAATTGGACAGGAGTTATTACTATAATTACAGGTGTGATTATAAACTGACTCACAGACAGACAGAGAGTGAGAATTATAATATAGTAGAAACACAAAACGAATAAAAACGTGAGGTAGGAAAGTTTAAACCTTAATAAGAAAGTTAATTTCTACATATAGCTTAATGAGTTGATTGACAGACCACTTAATTTAACCTGGTGGTTTATAGAACAAACAAGAATTTAATATGAATTATATTATCTAAAACTGACTTATATATACAAAGTATCTGTTATACAATAGATCATTTCTTTGTAGATACTCTTCTAGTTGAGAGAAGATCGTTATTCTAACATATGGACCAAAACTATGGAGCTAAACTGCAAGTTTTAGTCATGTTAATTGTGATGACAGAAGTACAACTTTTCAGCACTTGTGGTAATATGCATTAGGTTTACCTTAGCCATTGACAATGTCTAGTAAAGCCTTGCAGAGTAGGGAGTGATTTCTAGTTATGGACCTGGTCTTACAGGTTGCAAAGAAGATTAGTCTCACTTGCCTGCTAGAGTCTGAACCCTACTCAAGTCTTGATTAATAATGTATGCATATAAAAACCCAGCACTGACACTGTACTAGTTCCTCAGATGTAACTTGAGCTCAACACACAAGAGTCTTGGAAATAATTAAAAAGTGCAAGTATGTAAACTTTGACCTGCTTCTTCCTTCCACGCTTAATGCCCCTCTAGCCACATCTGGATGGATGGATGATATTGGTAAATACGACCTGAAAGTAAAAACAGTGGATGGTAGTCCCAGTGTTTTCCTTATAAGAAAGACCACAGGTAAATCACACACAAAGGATTTTAATTCTGGTGTTTAGCATGTAGCAATTACCTAAGATGTGTGTTGTCTTTTTTTCACATCTCTGTCACCAGATGATTTCATACCAGACTTTGGTAACTCAGTTTGCTAATCCATCATTTGCACATGGTTAATAACGCATCAAGTCAGTGGGACATCATAGAGGACCTTCTGTTCAGTCAGAACCTGCACGGGCCCCATTGTTTCCTTCAACATCATCCTCGTAATCTTATGGTTCTAGCTCTTTTTCTTGTGTTGTGAAAGAGCATTTTACGTCCATTTGTCCAAACAGGTTGGTAAGTGACTTCAAATCAGTATCAGAATGCTTCCCTTTCTAATGGAGTATGTTGGCGGTTCAACCAAAGTCTTTGCAGCAGGCCTTGCCAGTATCTCTAGAGGTGTTCTTGCTGCTACGAAAACCACTCAGCCATTAATTGCACACCTAGGGCCTCTCGACAAGGTTCCCAATAACTTTTTCATGGCTGAGATCTTAGTGTCAACACCTATAAATTTCAGTGTTTCAGAAAGTCCTTTGTCTTCTTATCTTAATAGGGCCTTATAGTAAGGGAGCTGATGGTCAAAAAAACAGGATAGCATTGCATTTCTTGGGACTTTTCAAAAACACATTAATTCGTTTTAAATATGTTAATTATTAAATATTTTTCTTACTGGAGTGTTTAATTTTACTTGCTTTAAAAGTTATTCAAAAAATAAAACACATTTTTCCTTGACCAAAACACAAAGATTATAAGCGTCATATTTTTTAACTTCGTTCTATATTTACACTCCTTTTTTAAAACCATTGTGTTTATAACAAGTGGTCGTTAGGGGGTTGAGCGTTCAAATATCATTTGGAATGATAAATTTAAAATAAAACATGGAAAAACTTAGAAATGAAAGAAAGAAATAGTGTGTAGGAATTTTTTGTTTTTTTTAATTCCTATTAATTTTTTTTTTTAAAAATTTGTTTGATATTGCAACTCAATATATTATGAAATACCCCTGATTTTTATTTGAGCTCTGCGAAGAAGTGTATGTAAACAACATTTGTGCGGGAAAATTAAAATAGAGAAAATGAAATGGAAAGCAAACCAGGTAGACTTTTTCTTTCATTTATTAAAAAAGACACACAGAAAGCAGTAAACTGTATTATTCATAATAGTTTATATGATAAAGAAAATCGTTTACGTGGTTTTACTGAGAATGCGTTGGCAAAAGTAAAACATGCAAGGTTCATACTTATTCTAAGCGTTGAGGTGGAAAGAGCCACCCTTACGCAGAACGTAACCCTTAAAATACAATTCAAATTCTTTTTGTAGCAAAGTCAGGAAAGACGAGAATGTAAAACATTTATTGAAAAGTCACAGCATTCTTCAATATAAATTTCATCAAAAATGCTACGATTTATACACCCATAAACACAAACTTCAAAAATTAGAAAGAGGAGATCATATTTCAGAAGTTAACACTGGCGCAGAAATGCAACAATCACGTGTATCTGGACGTAAAAGAAATCTGTCAGGTGAAGAGATTTTTACAGCCTAGTAAACACACTAAACACAAAACTTCATTGTAAAAATGTGATCTGTTTGTCAGTGCTCAATGCCCACCTTATCCTTCATGAAGACTTTTTTGATAATTTTGTCTTGTCCACACCAAGCGAATGCATATAAACTTTTGTTAACTGTTATTTATTACCGCCATTTGTAACACAGGTAAAGTTATTGCTGATGAAGAGTGTTGCATATACTTTAAACGAAAAACCAATACATCGAAAAGTGGCTTTGTCTCACTAAAGATGCAGCTAATAAGCTTAAAGATAATGCTTTGCACAAAAACGACATTCCAAGATCAGTTTCGCATGTTACCGGGATAGAGTGAAAAAATATAGTGGTGATGGGATTGCTATCGTGACAACACAAAACCAACGCACAAGGTTACAGCAACCAAACTACAAATCACTACCTGCGTTACATGCATTCACTGGTAACGACTACACTGGAACGCATTTCCTGCAGCTGCAAAAAGTCATTATGTGCCGCACAAGGGTGTGTATGCAAGTCGCATGGGTGGGTTGGGTCACATGGGTTGCATTGCATAGATATTTGTAGTTGCTGCTCATGTGATAATACAACAAAATCTGACAACGAAACTGTGGACGATTCTGACGACTCAGATTCGGTCTCTTCCTCTGATTCAGAGAATGAATATAATAACAAGGATGCTATTGATGATGTAGAGTCAGAATAATTGATTTGTTTACAACAGATTGTTTAAACAGATTGTTTAGGCTTGTTGATTATATTGATTATGTTTGTTATCTGTGATACAAGCATTAAGAAAAAAAAGAAAAATATTGAATATTATTTCTGTATATCCTTTTTTATTCTTCCAGGCGCCGTGCAATTCGATGGCTCACTCCCTCTCCGACTTAATTGCCCTCTAGACGCCCTGATCGTTTTGACACGTAAAAACCTTCTTCCAATGTGAATTTACACAAAAAATAGCAGTTTTGTATTTTAACTTTTTCAGAACTTTTTAATGACTCGGGAGAAAATGCGAAAAAAACATCTTCTAGCAATCTGCCATCTTGATGACATCATAATTATTCTATTTTTACCTAATAAGGCGGCTCAAGTGATATCAAAAGTTCCAGTAAAGCTTTTTTGAATCTTCGGTCGATAAGGAACCTATTAAACATTGCTTCAAAAGGTCCCTCTAATTTCCAGGATTTTTTGACCATCCGCTCTCTGACTATTAGTCGACTTCATTGTATCTGGTTTTAAGCATGTATTTCACCTGGATTATAATAGTGGTTATCTCACTTCTAATCATAAAAATAAAAACCGTGAACATACCGTAAGTCCTTTCCCATATCATCTACTACATAACTTCCACTGTTCTCCTCTAGGTGATAGTGCAAAAAAGAATGGCACTATAAGGGTTGTTTTAGATTCATCACCTCTGAAGAGGTGTTTAGTAAATGATGGGATTTCTGAGGATGAGTGTTCGGTTTTGTATTCTTCTTTGGGTGACGCTGTCAGCATGTTTTTTCGTTTAGGTCAGCATTGTTTCTTAGCTAAGTTGGATATTAAACATGTTTTTAGATTGTGTCCAGTTCACCCTGAGGACTGAAAGTTATGGATATAAAGGATGGTAGTTTTTAATATTGTTCTTCCCTTTGTAGGTAATTCTTTACCGTTTATCTTTAATAAGTTTGCAGATCTGTTGGATTGAATCCTTAACTATCTTGCCTTTATAAAAAAAACTTATTACATTACTTAGACAATTTTATCACAGGGCAGAGAATGAGGGAGGCTGTCTAACAACATTACAAGAAAGTAGTCTCTTCAGCACTTGGTGTTCCTTTAGCCCCAGATAAGCTTTTTAGACCATCACAGGTTTTCACATACCTTGGCATCGAAATTGACACTAGCATTTTTATTATACTTTTACCTAAGGTTTAGTTTAAGGAATTAATTAATACCTTGCAACTGTGATGAGAGAAGAAGTGCACAAAGAAAGAATTATTGTCTTTTATGTGCTTGCTGTCCTTTCCTTGCAAAGTAGTTAAATTTGGTAGCATGTTCTTGAGGCACCTAATTGATCTTTTCACATCTGAGTAGTTTGTTCCATTACATCAGTATCCCTTCTGAATCAAAGAAGGACATAGAATGGTGGTGTGGGTTCTTGCCTACTTGGAGCGGTGTGGCTATTATACAGTCAGTAAAACTTGAGTTTGAATTTATTTACAGACGCGTCTGACATAGGTTTGGATAGTTTCTTTGATGGTTCAAGTTTCTTTTAAGTTTAACAGGAAGAGTCACAGTATTTTCTTTTTACATCTTCCGTCCATACTACGTACTGGAGGTGCTGGGTGAAGAGATAGGCAGGTTGCCTTGTTTATAGACAATGAGGCATTGGTGCATACTTGGAGCACAGGTTTGTGTAAATGCAAGCATATTATGAGGTTAATTAGAAAATTGTTCTCCTTTAATGCTTAAAGTAACATTAACTTGCTAATTCATCATGTCACAGGTGCAAGGAATGCTGATTTGCTCTCCTGTTTGCAGGTGCCGAATTTCAAGAGTTGTGTCCAAAAGCAGACAAGCTAGCCACACCACTATATCAGCAATGTCACATCTTTTACTTGTCGATTGAAGTTTTACTTAAACGCAGCTTTTTCATGAAACACCAGGTTAATTTATCGCTCATGTTTATGCGCATACAAAAGATTCTGCTATTAAAATGTCAACACCTTTCTCTATAACTATTATTTTCATTTTATTAATTATTTATTTTCGGATCTCAGTTTTTTTCGTCCCCAAAAATTGGTTTATAAATGTTGCTACCTAACGTACAAAGTTATGATCTGTGTCATATAGCTAAATGTGGCAACAGATGCTGTAATAAAAGTTTTTGATGAATGTAAGTAATGAAAGTGTGTGTAGTCGAATGTTTTTTGTCTTTCCTTGCTGATGGACAGCAATAGGCATACCTACCTAGATTACCCACAGTCTGCACTAGCCTAATTTTCTTTAAACACATAAATCCACAGCAATAATATAAAGCAGTAATATAAAAATGATAGATAGGTATAGGATTAGAATTTTGCTGCTCTTGAACAAAACATGTTTCATAGCCGGAAAAAAATTACACTTAGCAAGCCAATAAAAAGATGTTGTTTACGTGATATCCTTAACAATTAGTAATAGTAGTAGTAGTATATAATAAAAAACTAGAAGTAAAATCTTGGTTTTTTTTCTAGTTGTACCACCCAATTTTTCTAGTTGTACCACCCAATTTTTCTAGTTGTACCACCAAATTTTAAGTATTTTGTTCCTATACAAGCACTTCACTAGTGCATGCTGTATTAGAGACATTGAATACCTTTTACATCTTATGTGATACATCTTTGCTTATACTTGTAAAATTTCTTGTTTTCATTAGAATAAGAAACATATAAATAATGATAAATAATGCTTTCTTTATTTTGAATCCTTAGACATTGGAAAATCCTGCAAATTCAAACTGAGCTAAAAAGGGTTTAATTTTTCTTGTTTCCCACTGCATCAATATTTTCAAACTTATGGTTTTCTTAAACAAAGAGTTTTACTTAAAATATGTACAACCATGTTTCACTAGTCAAGTAAAGTAGGTTGAATGAGCATGTTCATATCGATTATTTTTTGTTTTAAAATTCGTTTCCAAGTCTTCAAAGATTTAAAACAGCAAACTCAGTACACATAGCTCAGAGGCTATTTCTTTGGTACACGAGATTGGGATATGGATGCTCCAAATGCTCTACTTACCATTTCTTTGGTAATTTGGCGTAGTTGGAGTAGCTTTTGGATCAACTCCTGGAGGAGCAGTTCACTTGGAGCATTTAGAGCAGAATTAATGATTGGACTTAGTATGGTCAAAGTCATCTTACTCTTAAAACCATTTCTATAAGTCACATTATATGTTTGTTGTAGTAAAAGCAAAATTGTAGTAACCATTGCAGTAGAAAACCAAAAAAGATTTGATTTCTATTTTATATTGCTTACCATAATCCATTCCTTTTGTCTTGATATATCACATTTTCTAGAAATAAATTAACAAGAAAATTACACAATGGTAGTATACAAGCAGCCATGAAACTTTATGGGGGAATAAAAAAGTGTATAAGTTGCAAGAAAGAGAAAAATATTAACAATTCAATATACCACTAGCTACTTTTCATGAGCAATCCACTGGAAGTAAACAAAAGTAAAAGTTTTATTACAGTAGCAAGCATCCCCAGCCCTTAAAGGGGAACTACACGCAAAAATTGTTTTTTGATATATTGTTACTACTACCATAAGAAAACGAATTCAACTAGTTTTACTGTTTCATATGACTTCCAAGTGCCAACAATACGAACCTTATCACCCCAAAATACGGCTAGAAATCCCGACCCCCAATTCCGTAAAAAAAGACTGGGACGAATGTGATGTGTGACGTTGCAAAGTGCGGAAAGCGTAATTCTATGCAGTGGCTGGTTTATTAAAACAACAAATTTTTAAATTGTTTATAGTTTTGACAAAATATATCTTATATAGCTACTAGCAATTCCTTCTTATTTTATGCTAAATATGCCAAGTTGCTCAGCTTTCAGTTGTACAAGTCGCTCCATGTTTAACAAAGAGCTTAGTTTTTATAAGATACCTTCAGAAAAATCGAACAACAAACTTCGTAAAAAATGATTGCAAGCGATTAAAAGAGAAGGGTCTTTATCAAAAGATTCTGGTTTTTACATCTGCTGAAAACACTTCACTGACGATTGTTTTCAGAGGGATATGATAGTAAGACAAAATTCATCCGGATTTCTTGAATGCAAAAAATAAAGTTTTCTTTGTATTTGCATATATTCACTGGTCATCAAATCCACGCCATTGCATAATTTACGTTCACTTTTATTTTACTAATATTATTTCACTTGTTTGTTCCCCTTTTCCATTTTTAAATTTATAAATTTAATACTTTAAAGTTAAATTTTCGTCCTGCTTGCCACTGATTATCTTTTCTCACAACTCATAAGCAGAGTTTTGTTGTTTTTGTTTTGCGCGAATAAAAATCTAATTTCTGACAGGGGTAAACATATTACTTTGCTAGAGTGAGCTAATGGGTGAACCGATGTCATCAACATTTCGAACATCATACGAAAGTAAAGCACGTTCTGAAAATAGTCTTCTTGTTCCTGGTGCTGTCCCAACGATTTTTATATTTACTTCAGAGACTAAAAAAATTGTCCCTTACCCCCTGAATTGTTTCTCATTTAATATGCAAACTTTCCAAGGTGAGGTCTATCACACCAAAGAATTAAAAAAAGGATGGGCTACTGTTCTCCTTCGTCCATAATATTTCATTTTTTTAAATATTTTTCCAAATTGTTACGGTTTATCAATGGGAGAGGGACAATGCATCAAAAGTGTTTGAAAACATCAAAGTTTTTTTATGAAGACTGTTTGTTCATTTGAGGAAAATTGTTGGTTATCGTTGTTTTTTGATGAATAAGAAAGGTTTATTTTTGGTATATACTTAGTTATTTTGGTTCTTGTTTATTAAAAAATAAGTTACAACAAATCGTAATGTCTCCTCTCCTTTTCAATGTGTTTTCTTGGAGGCCTCTCTCTGCGGTTTGCTACATGTCGCACTTTGCAATGTCATTTTTGTTACTATTTCCAGTCTTCTTGTTTTTACGCGGCCCGTTGAAAAAAGGCATATTTCTTATTGAGGTAAAAACAGACATAATTAAGTTGCCATTTTTTTGTTTTTTGAAATATATTACCCATTTTTGACAATATATCAAAAAATAATTTTTGCGTGTAGTTCCCCTTTAACCTTGTAAACTGAGCATCTGATCTACTCAGTTTTAACTTCCTTGTCTCCAGAAGCCAAAATAATGTTTAATTGACAATAAAATGAGTTGATTACTTAGATATTGCCAATGTTAAAATGTTTTTAGTATCCCATTCACAATCTGTGTTCACTTTTAAAGACAATTAATTCTGATATATATCACAACCAAATCTCGGTATAAGTTACGGAAAATACCACAGTACGGTTTCTTTGTTACGTGGTGTCATTCGTGAAGAGTGAGCCAATGACATAAATTTTTAGGATTTACGTACAGGGCGCTTTGGTTACACTCATAAGCGCAATAAATGCACACATAAAATTTGGTACTTATTACAAAATTTAGGATTATTCTAGCATTTATTACTTAATACTCAGTAAAATAGGTCAAGTTTGAATATTAAACTTTTTGGCCCTAGCTAGCTAGACTAAGTATGAAAGGACAAGGCTGAGCTTTTTAGCTGGGTTAAAAGTCAAAACTTGAGGAAAATTACATCACAGTTTTTAAAATTATATTACACATATTTGAGAATGCCTGCAGAAAAATTCATTGTTCATCAAGTTACCCCATATGGGTAATATGGAAGATTTCTTCATAAAAAACATCAGAAACCTTTTCATGTGGATTACTTTCACATTAACAAAAATGTCCCACAGTAACTTTTTCATCCTTATCCTAATGTCATATACATAAACTATGCAACAACTTTTGCAGGAAAATAAAAACACATCAGAAAAAAAGGTTGTTATTAAAATATTATAAATTAATTTCAAACCGATTAGTCCCTGCAGCCATTTTGGTGTCAGCGGTGTGAAAAGCTATACTAAGTAAAAGTCCTATTACTTCAGTAAAAATTGAAATAATGACTTAAAACTTAGTATTATATGTTTTTAGACCAGTTTAATGAAATGAACCCAAAAAATTTTTTCTACTATCATAGTTTCTAAGTTCCTGAATTTAGCCATTTTTGGAGACACCGATAAACTGTTTTTAACAGCATATTAATCTTGACAAGCCATGTGTACAGAAAACATTCAAAGTGATTTTCAGGATTAAAAATAATTCAAACAGACAAAATGTGTCCCAGGTTTAGGACCAAATACCTTATCCAGCTCAGAGAAAGTGGGAATGTGCTTCTAAAGCACAGTGCCAAATACATGATCTAAATTTTATGCCGTATAAATACAAAGTGGTTAAAAAGTTATTTTTTTGTCCACCTGGATCTGCAACACGTTTACTTGCACTAATCGCTCAGCCTAGTGCCACTCAAAATTAATTTTTGAATATCCGCAGGAACTTATTATGCAAAATGAAAAATGCTAAACAACTGTATTTGCTTTGCAGAAGTATCAATAGGCTTCATCATAAGTCCTGTAAATGTTGGTTTATGAAAAATATACTGTATCTTTAATGCAATAAGCGCTCCACTGGATTTGTAACACATTACACTAAGTGTCCTCCGTGTGACACAGTTTACCCTTTACTAAGTCTTAACCTGGACAGAGACTTTAGGTCTTCCCGCTCCAAGCGAATATTACTTCTGGCTATACTTTCCCAAATTTTGTT
Organism: Hydractinia symbiolongicarpus; assembly: GCF_029227915.1. NCBI lineage: Eukaryota > Metazoa > Cnidaria > Hydrozoa > Anthoathecata > Hydractiniidae > Hydractinia > Hydractinia symbiolongicarpus. The sequence continues at coordinate 22,660,829 of NC_079883.1, forward strand.
ATTTCATAAAAGAAACCTAAAAATCTACAGAAATTTATTTATGAAAAATAGGTTCCCGTTCGATAAAAGAAATATGAACATTTGCAGAAATTTATTTATGAAATACTGGTTTCTGTTTGTCGCGACAACATATTTAACCAACATGCAATGCCTTACATACCTAACTAGCTGTATACTGAAGTCTTGACTGTTCACTGCTATGGGAGGTCCAAATAGCTAGCTAGCTGTGTGGGCCGTTGGATGTTGCCGGGAGTTGTCTAGTAGAGCGCGGGCTCTAATTGGGTCTGCGTAGCTCAAAATGAGCATTAAATACTCTAGGACTCTCCATCTACGCCATGGCCCCTCCTGGAAATAATAGACAGGGTATATCCCTCGATATTTGTGAGGCTAGCCATGTAAAATATGCACATCTATCTATCTATCTAGCTATCTTTATTTAAAATGACAGAATGCCTTGAAAAATCTTTTGTGTAGCTAGCTACATAAAAATAATATATTTAGCTCTTGTACTTCATCACTTCATTGTTTAATAACAAATGTACCCCTGGAGTGCTGGCATGGTACTAGCTAGGTAGCTTAAAATCACAAAATAAATATTATCCAGATGTGACCATCTTTCATCATCAGACATCAGAAAGGCGTTTCTGTTCTACTGTTCTTACTTCTCATTATGGGGTACCTCAAATTCTTGTAAATCCAATGAAAAAAAATTACTTAAGACTTCCTTAGCTAACAACCGCGTCTCGTTCACAAGTTTCAGCGCTGAGCAATATGATGGACAACGTCGGGGAACCCTGGGTAATTGTGAAAAAATGTGGTTCTGCCTTATGATTTTCAGAATTTTGCTGCTGATATCAGAATATTTTAGCCCTCGAGTGCCACACCTCCGTATATATAGGAGTTAATTATCTTTAAGACATTGAAATTTAGGTGAGGGAAACAATGTTGTGGTAATTGCCAAATCACATCAAAATCAAATCACAAGCAAACTAAAACAAGCCTCTTTTTCTAAGATTTTTAAAACACTGTGGAACAGCTTTTGAATTAAAAGACAGGAAAAAAGAATATAAAACTATAAGTGTAAAATACTCATTCATTACCTGATGAGGAGGTCCATTCATCATCAGATATTTCATTGAGATCGAGGCATCGTTGGATGGATAAATATATGATTTTTTTATTAGTAAAATGAGTTTTTAAAAAGGACAGAAGTGTGACTTTTTTTCAAAAACACGATCTTCAGCATCTGCAACTGATCATGCTCAAAAGATTAAATATAGTTTTTAATGTATGTTTTTACACCTTGGGAGTAAACTATAATGTAACAGATTATTTTTAGTCATAATAATGTCATCACTACCTTATCTGTTTGTTTTTAGCAGACCAATAAAAAAACACTATTAATTTTTTGACTTTTATTTTGGCTTTTTGAAAAAAAGTTTTATTTTACAAGCGAACAAGAAGGATAGCAAGCCATATAAGAATGTATTATTAAAAAATGTCTACCTATAAAGCTCTTTTTTGCCATAAAGCTTTTTCTCCTTAAAAAAAGAGATAAAATATTAGAAAAAAGTATTTCAACACTCCAGCTAAGCAAATAAGAGAAAAAATTCTGCAAACAAGTGTGTCACCGGCAGAAAACTGTAATAAAATCTTTAACGATTCTCCCACTAACTGGATTATACCCAATTTGACTAAATGTTTTCAAAGCTTTCGTGTATGCAAACTATGCCACAGTGATATAAATTTCTTGAACAAGAATAATTTTACACAAGCCTGGGAACACAGTTTTCCATAATGTGCAAAAACAAAGAATGTGACATGAAAAAAAGAGTTTTTACAATTTAAATCAGGAGAGTGTACCTGGTAGTGGCCTCACTGATAAAGGACTTTGAGGTTTGATAAGAATCACAACTTTCTTGGGTCTCTCAATGTCGGATAGCAAACCATGTTATGGGAACACGTTCAGCACTTGAGTTGTGCAACGCACTTGAGTAGCATTTGTCCTAAAGAGCAAATTGTCATCTAGATTTGTACATTGATCATTGTTTTAAAGGTGGTTTTTTTTATCGCATAAATTATTTTTATAGTGTATTAAGTTGTTTAATGTTTTTACCCTTTCTTAGAAAATGAAATTGGATGGTATACTTCAGCTTTACAAACGAACCATTAAAAAGTATGGAATCTGATACAATCAGTTTATTGGGGATGGGGATGGCAGTGCTTACTCAAATGTGGACATGAAAAAGTCGTATGAGGCATCCTACGTTGTTAAAACGGAATAATGTTTACCCATGTTAACAAGGAATACAATTTTAACAGTCATGGAATGAGCATTACTCAAGTTCATTGGAAAAACCTCAACACAAAAATTGTCACTTCAGTGATAATAGCTAGTGCAATTATCAAAGAGACATCACAACAGGGTCAAACAATTATAAATCTATCAAATCACTGCTTTCAAAAGCCATCATAAAATGTATCACACCTGTTTTCAAGAGATTAGCCAATGTAAATTTTTTAGAAGGTTGCAAAAATATGATTAATAAAAATGCTAACAAGTGCTTCAAAGTGTGCTTTGGATGTCTGTTGCATTGAGCATGAGTGTTTGTATTGAAATATACAATATCTAAACTTCTAGAATCAGCTGAAATTATATCTCACTCGTCCTCGCTCAGTCAATGGCAACAGATTGACAAAGAACAAATTGGAAGTGCTGATAGTTCTATCTGTGGGGAGATCAAAATGGGAAAAGATATACATTATATATCTTTGTAAAGTTTGTTGTAGTAAAAAGATATCTATACTGTCACAAAATTCTTTCATATTTAATTTATACACATTGTCCAATATTTACCTATGATGTCACTTGGTGCCACTTTTGTGACTCTTCATATTGTGATTTTGGCCTAGTGAGAAAAGTGTTTACTAACGGTTTATTATCAGCAGGATATTAAGCCTTCTATCTCAAAAGTCCTGAACACAACTTTGATGGAAAATTTAATGACAGATATACTGTGATGGTATCATGAGCAAACTTTGTCAAGAAATGACGTAGAGTTTTCAAAAAGGCTTCCTTTAATAGAATTTGATCAATATAATAGTTAATAAAGTCACACAATTCTGTAATACTTCAAAGGTTGCCTTTGTTTGTCAATGATTCAACAAAATTGAAAGCATGTTTTGCATTTTGGGAATAATTTGGGCAAGTTCGAGAGTTATTGGACAAAAACGCAAATTTTATTCAAATAGTCAGACAGCTGTTTTCCACTTTTCATTTTTAATTTAATGTAACCTATACACAACAGTTGGCACTTTTTTTTAATCTTCCAAACAAAAATTTTTTTCGCAAGAATTTGGAGTAGATAAAATAAATATAAGACATTTGCATTCTTTTGGGAATCGTCTTCCCAATCATTTAAAAAATAATCGTTTGAATTTGTATAATATTTTATTTTAAACAATCATTACACAATTTTAAAACGAATTCTACAAACATTTTTTCAGAAAAAATCGTTTTGAATTCGTTTCAATTCCTTTTAAAATAGTTTCAAATCGCTTCGTTGAATTGAAAATCGTTTTGTAATCGTTTCACATTCGTTTCTGAATATTTTAAAAAAATTAAAATTAATTCTTCACAACACTTTGTTAAATTCGTTTCAGTTCAAATCGTTTTAAAATAACTTCTAATATAACACGGTTATCACACCTCGTTGGTTTCTAAAAAAATTGAACTATCAATTAAAGACCCTGGGGACAATGTTGATAATCACGTACGTGATTTATCACGTAAACACAATTTCCAAAATGAGAAGCCTGGGCATGGGGAACCCATATAGTGCAAGTTCCAAGTCACGGCCAGGAATTTCAATCCATGTAGAAAAAGTTGTAATTGAAGTCATCAATTAAACTTTTTATCTACTTGTGGGACAAACAATATTTCCCCTTATAATAAATTACGGAAAGTTCAATGGCGGATGTTAATGAAATCTAAAGTTTTGCGATATGGTTTTCTGTAGGATTTATAACAAAATACAGCGATAACTTAAGAACTTAAGAAAGTTCTTTAACAGTTTAATAAAATACGGCGATGTGAAAACTTTGTCTCGGGAAAAGACCTGAAAAGGTAACAAAATATTATATTAACACTAGCAATTTCTTCTTCTTTCTTAGTTATACAAGTTTAAACTTGTGACACAAAAGTTATTTTAACAGCTATACGTGTTTTGAGCCAAAATGAAACTTATTTTGAAGAAAAAACAACAACTTGTAAAATGAATGAAACTTTTCTTTCTTTTTACCATGATTTAATTGATTTTGAATTCTTATTTACACAATTAAACAATAGGTCCTCATGTGAGTTTTTTTACCTGTTGAATATTTCACAATAATAAAGAAACTTTAAAACACCAAAAATAAAATTTATGCGCAATACATGTTTTAAAATATTGAGTTTCTATCCCAAATTTCTTGTTTGTCAGGCAAATTTGATCTGCAAAAAAACAAAAATTATCAACCAACCAACTGTTATGATAAAACTCTGTAAGTCATTGGTGTTACCGATAGTTGAGTACTGCTCCCAACTATGGAGTCCTCACAAACAAGGTGAAATTGCATCCCTCGAAGCAGTACAGTAGAGTTTCCTTCGTAAAATGGATGGTTCAAGAAACCAAAACTACTGGGAGTGCCTCAACATATTCGCTTCACGTCGCAGAAATCGCTACATAATAATATACATACAGTACTGGAATCAGGACACCTAACATCGTGAGCGCGTATCATGCGTGACACGAACGATCCGAGATCCAATCGTGACAGAAAAAATGTTAACGAAAAACTATGCGATAGTCGCGGTGTATAAAAAAATAATGATGCTATCGCGATCGTCACCATTAATCGTAATTGTCGCGATGGATCGTGAATAACATTAAAAATATTAAACAATAGATGTGTATAATCTTGTGTCTTTGTTTTTTTTTTGACATTTAAAAATTATTTTGCATCTTGTATTTTTATTAGAAATTAGATTTTCGAAATAAGGTGACTCCAACTTAATTAGTTGTTCTACGGGCGAAGTAGATATTAGCTTACGGTCGGTCGGAGAAATAAAAATAATTTTATCGAGAATGTATAGTCAGAACAACAACAAAAAATATTTAAAAAATAACAACCGAGGAGGGTGTTACGACAAGCATATTTTTCTATGTATGTTTTGCTCGAATTACCGAATGTTGAATTAGCAAATGTTTGATTTAATGAAAGTACATGGAAAAATAAGAATGAATGGTCGGAACAACAACAAAAAATAATAAAAAATAACAACGGAGGAGAGTGTTACGACAAGCATATTTTTCTATGTATTTTTGCATAACGCATGCGGTTTATATCTTTAAGTTGCGAAGAAAAAATAATAATAATTTGTCTCACTAAAAAAATGTAACTAGTACTCAAGGTGAAAAGATAAAAATACTTGCATGCTCAAAAACTTATTTTCAAAACTTATGCAGCAAGAATTTTTCTTGTGTTGTTTTTAAGGCTGTACAGAAAGAATTATTCTTGTGCTGTTTCCACGATGTTAGGTGTCCTGATTCCAGTACTGTATGAAAGATTCTAGAGAATTAAGTATATATACCAAATTTCAGTGACATTAATCGTACTGCTATCTCTCACTACACCTCTCCTGGACGTGGTCGATTGTGCACCTTACCTCCAGTTCTAACCAACATACCCAAATCCCTCCAAACTAAAATGTATGGGAGTTTAAGTCATATTGGTCCAAGGATATTCAACGCTCTTTCAAGACATTTGCTGGACCTTTCTGGAGTACCAGTCTCCGCTTTCAAAAATCATCTTGACAAGTTCTTAATCCATGTTTCTGACGAACCCTCACTACCAGGTCATCAAAACAATAGAACTTGACACAAATAGCCTTCTGGCTGTTCTAAGAATAGATCCTCCTGCCTTCCCCCCTGACCTTCATTTTAGGTCAAATGTTGTAGCAGAAGAAGTTGCTGGCGTCCTCGACGAAGACGAAGCTTAAATGAGCTGAAAGATTATCAAAGGCATCAAAGGTAAAGGTAATTGCAAATCGCGATTTGTGGACAGTTAATTATGACGCTGTGAATCATTTTGAAGTAACATTATATAGCTATACTATTTAACCCCCAAAAGAAAATAATATATTTTTACAGTGTCTTCCCACATAGTTCTCTTAACTCATTCAACCCCATACCAAAATAAATACTTTACTCTGTGTTCCCCATAAAAAAAAAGAAAAAAAAGAAAATATTGCATACAATCTTTACTTCCGTTTTTCGATGGGAAGACGTGGTCATGGAGAAAAACTTTAAAGACAAAACATGTAGAAAAAAGATTGAAGAAATATATTACTTTGCACCTTTAAAATAAAAGAGATATACCATAAAAAGGGTATAAAAATAAGCAACATAATGTTACTAATATTTTTTAAACACAAAGAAGTTTTAAATGTTTTTGTTACAAAAATTGAATATCATATAAAATTTGTTTACTAAAAATTCACGTTCTGAACCAGCTGGCTCATCTTCAGTGCTCTCCTTTGCAGATATCTTTTAACTCATATTAAATAAAAAATGTTAGTATCTATTGTTTCAAAAATCTGTACGTTGGTGCGCTAAATTAAATAGATTTTTTATCTTCAGAAATATATTTCTGTGAAAGTTTATAATTCAGGGGGTTAAAATATGTCGAAGCGTGCTAAAATAACTAGAAGTATTCTCAATTTTTTTAAAAAAGTTTTCACTCTTTAAAAATTATTTAATAATATAGGAAGTTTTATATGGTACACTAACATAAATATTGAAAGAATCAGGGGATATTAGAAATATTTTTATGATATTCCTGGGAACAATCCAGACATAAGTTTGTTTGCGAAAAATATGACCCCTTTTTTGTGAAGGCAGGACATCCAGCGCAAACTATGTTGCTGTCAGTTCTTTTGTTATTTTTGAAAAATTTACAATTTAGACATCGCCTTCTTTTTCCTTCTTTTCTCGGCCAGTGTTCGCAGTTTTTTCGAGCTTGCGCTTACCTCGAACTATATCATTCCCAACTAGTTGTCTTGCCAAATTCATGCGAAAGTTGAGCATGGTTCTCTGCTTGTTCTTGCCCGTTTTGGTGAATAATTTATTATTTTTTGACTCATTCATCAAAATAAATCCGTTGGAGATCGACAGATCGTACAGAAACCACAACAAATACAACCACCAACGATTACTTTTTCGTGTTGTCGGATATTCGGTTCGCATTTGGTCGGCTCTATCCACAGCATTCATGTATTTGTTGTATTCAACGATCTGTATAGGACAGGTAATTTCTCGTCGGCTGTCATCTTTTTGTCTCCGTAAAACCACACCCGGTGGTGCAGAAGGGTTCAAATTCGTAGAAATCGTACGAACTGGCTTTCTTGTTTTTTCCCCGGCATACTGCTGCTACGAGATTGGTTGAACCCTTCTGCCAGGTTTTAAATTCTCCAGCATCTTTGCAAATGTTATTTTGCTTCATTTCTGGAGGAAGACCACGAGCATTCGCTTTAATTGTTCCACACATATAAACGCCACTGCTACTTCGCTCCACGTACCCTGCGACGCTGGTGAAGTGATTGTCCGTGTATCCATGGTAACCAAGTCCATTTAACGGCTTTGTTAAACGGTAAACCACGTTAGCCCCTAAACCAACCTCAACTACATTTTGTTCTTTCCCTTGATATACATCAAAGTCACTAACATAACCATTTGTCGAGTCTGCTCGTACCCAGGCCTTTATGCCATATTTTGTTGGTTTGGCTGGCATATATTGTTTTAGTGACGATCGACCACGGAATTTTATCATGGCTTCGTCGATCGCAAATTCTCTATGTGGATTGTATAATTTACGACACCTATTTTTAACAATGTCGTAAATTGTTTTCACGTGAAACAATCGATCTCTTCGTGTGGTGGCATCGAGTTCGAAGTTATTAGCTGCATGAAGGTATTCAGATAACTTGTCAAATCGGTTTCTTGGCATGATATTTGAAATACTAAGATTTCCAAACATCTCGTCAGTGCTCCAGTACATTTTTGTTTGAGGCAAATCGATGATGCTCATTGCAACGCGAATCCCAAAATATTGTTTGATTTCGTCGGATGTAGTGGGTTCCCAATTTTTATCTTCGACGTGTGGTGGGTGCCGTTTCCAAAGAACATATCTGTTGGTTTCCCTTGCATATTTCTGGTACGAAAATTTTGTTTAGGAAATCAAGTTCGCTGTGTTCATTTTGTAACTCAAATGTTGCACCCTGGGTCGGTCCACAAAACTCTACAAAGCTGGTGTATTCTTTGCATACGCTGTTCCACTCATCGTCAGCCTCGCCATTCCCCTCAGCATCAATTCGCTCATCATCATCTTCTTTTACGTCAGACCCTTCTTCAGAAAACGCTTCAGAAATATCGCTTCTGTATCCTCCTTCGTCAAATCCAAGGAAAGCTTCATCCTCATCAGAAGAATCAGCGAACATAGTTTCGAGATAATTTTTTTCCATTTGGAATACGTATAATAAAGAAAGAAAGAAATATAATAAAAAATGCTGTTTTGATAAATGTGTTACTACTGACTTGTCTAACGTCGAGATAGGGATAAGGAAGAAAAAAATTATATTTAGGTAATTCTGTGGCAGAAATTCTTTGTATAAATTATTGAATAGATCAAAGTTGCGGGAGAAAGAGCTAAATATTAATTATTAAACACAACCCCCGTCCTAGCGATATCTGTTCCATGTGCAAGCAATTTCAAACTGTTTTACACTCCGTTGTGGTGTTTATAAACTAAGCATAATATATGAGAGATAACATAGTTTAATATTAACTTTGAGCGAAGAAACAATAAGCATATTGGAGATTTTGTATTATCTCCATAAAGTAATGGTTAGAGTTGTGCCATAAAGAAAAATGCGGTAGCTAAATGAACAAGAAGGAAGCCTTGATAGCTAGTGGAACTTTGCAAAGGATGTGGTAGAAAGAAAAATTGTTATTTCTAACTGGAACTTCGTTTTCAAACATAAAAAATCACACTGAAATATTAATATTTCATAAGATTTATTAATTTATATTTACTTATGTTGATGGAAACAAGGATTTTGAAAGGTAAATAATTTCTTTCTAAAGTCATGATACGTAGTGCGCTAAGATGGAGTACAAGAAAATTAAAGCGACATAGTTGAAACAAAAACTAAAGAACATAATTTTTATAGGTAAAATAAACTTTCTGCTATATTTTTAGTAATAGTTTTTTCAACATTTCTCGTAGTTTGTCACCACGAACCTTTACCAAATGTATCGGAAATTTAACAATATCTTTTTTGTGATTATTTTTGTACAAATTTTATTTTCTAGCGATCACTAGTTTTTTAGTTATGAGCACAAACACAAGCACTAGCATGAAACGCATATATGCGTCTGTGGGGAATTCAAAGACGTTTTCAAAAACGCATATATGCGTTTCTGGGGTTGAATGAGTAGGCGCGGGGTCACCCTTATCGAAAAAAATTAACATATACATTATTTTATATTCTGGTCTAATAACCGGGCCGTCTCAAAATGTTCGTGTGAAACCGTATGTAAACAAACGGCCTTATCTTTAAATGAGCACTGAGATGGAGTTCCATAAAATCGCCATTATGGTGGGCTCCGTTCATGCTGTTCTTTTTGGCTTATTTTTCTTTGTAAAACATGGCATCAAAAAGTGGAAAGAAATTTTGATTCTGTTTGAAAAAGTGGCTGCGCGTAAAAACATCTGTATCACTTTCTCCACTTAGATTTACTTTTCTTCTATTCTATTCGCCATTGTTTTTGGAGACCAGACAAAACAAAACAGAAAGAAGAAATCACAGCATTGCCTCGTGGTTATTAATTATGATAATTAATGCCTATCACGCTTTTTTTTTTATTAGCATGACCGGGATTATTGCATATTATAAGCCAAAAAACCCAACGGGGGAGAATGCTCATTGTGATAGTTGAAGATAGATGAAGCACTATGGAGATAATTAAATTTAGAGCATGAAAGGGGAAATTATGAAAATTTATGTATTCTAATTGTCTAGATCTGATACTGTCTCCATAAGGAAACGACTAACTGTTTGAATAAAGGAAAATAATCAAAAACTAAGTAAGACAGCTAGCGAGGCGAAGCTGTCTTCAGAAACAACAACAAGAAGTGGTAAGTGTTGCAAAGAAGTCTGATTTCAGTAAGTTTAAACGTTTAAATAATAAAAAAAACACAGAAAATTCGATTGATTTATCTGATTTATCATGTTCGGAACTTTGTTGATACATTTATAAAAGCATTATGATGGAAACACAGCTACGGATACTCTCCCTCATTCATTATTTTTTCTGTAATGGCATGAATCCAGCAACCATGTGATCGATTTTGCCGTGCGTTTATTATCACATGATTCGTGAAATGAAATGCAATGGCGGTTCTGTAGACGAAGAGAAATTGGGGTGAGTTTGTTATTTCTATGAAACATTTGAACATGTTCTGGTTGTCAGTTTTCAATCAAATTTTCAGGGTAATGTTTTCTCATGTATATATATATATCTTTCAATTTTTACAATAAAATAGGCACGTAAAAAAAATTTGCCTACAGGGTGATTACGCGCTTTTAAGCTAGGTGGATCAACAAGATAAAAATGCAACCACATAAAAACAGAAAGACTTATAGACTTTTGGCTTTATCAGTGAGGTCAGTTTTAGTCTGTTTCTTCGCACAAAGGTATCATTACAACTTTATATAAATATATGTCAATCAGAAGTTATCAATCTACACTCGATAAATAGTTTAAAGCCTCAAAAATGTATCCGTAGATCTTTCTGCCTGCCACCCAGTTGTTAGAGCCAGAAGGGCTTACCGCGGAAAACGTAAACATTCAAAAAGGTCTATAGATAGACCTGACCAGTTTATGGTTGATGGGGAATAAAATATAAATCACTTGACCAATGATTAAGTTATGAAGGATCAAGAGGGCAGAGCAGTCACCAAACCCATTAAAAGAATGAAACCTAGTGTTACTTTTACCTTTTAAATTTAATTCCAGTGATCAACAACTCTGTTAAGAAAATTTATCCTCTTTCTGTGATGTAGTCCCCTTTTCTCCTCTTCGTTTCGATTTCGTTTGACTCTTACTTCATGTAGTCAAATTATAACGCACAAATATCCTCCAACCGAGGCGTAAAATGTGGAGGCGGATGATATTTCCCGCTTCTTTTTACCCGGAAAAAAATCCCGGTTTTTTTTGTGTTCCACGTTTAAAATGTCTACATAAAGGGGAAAGCTAAATCAAGACTGACTAATCCCTTATTACTGATTTATTTGTCTTATTGCCATGGTTACCCGCTGTTAGGCAAAATGCAACACTTTAAAACGTTTGCACAAACGAAAAGACTCCCCAAACGAGGTATATCGCGGCTTCTCTCGTTCTCAAATATCAACCCTATAGGGGCTAATCCACGTAAGTTTAGACATCAGACGGATTTTGGCGACATAAAAGCGTCAAAAAGTTTAAAAAATGGTTTATTTATTTCTCTTAGCAATCAGGGTTTGGCGATAAACAATAATCTATGCACTACCACACTTATCTTTATGTACAAAGTTAAACTAAAATGTACACACCTAGAATCTTCTGGGACCAATTTTCAACTGAAAATCATAGGTATGAGACCAGACTTTCAAAATATGGTTTTAAATTACCAACACCTAAATTCTTCCACACATTTCCGCGGTCCTCGTATGTGAAACCGTATAATTATCCGTGACGATACCTTATTTACAACGACTAAAACTGTTGACTAAATCGGTTAAAAAAATTTCTTCTAAATCAAGACATCAAAGACCTCAGCTAATTCAAAATGGCTTTATCTTTCTTTTTCTACTTTACCCTTTTTGTTAATATAGACCATTGTAAATAAATTTTGCTTGCTTTAAGGGGCTTGATGATAAGACAAAATATGACTTCTGCTTGCCCCTGCCATATTGTTAACACTTATATGACTACATTTTTTGTATATACGGTTGTTGGCGAATATATACTACTACTACTACCACTACTACCATTGATGTATAGCTATTGCACGATGTATTTAATACATGGCTATGCATCGGCAAAACTTCCATCCTCTCCATTCGCAAAATATTCTGAACTGTTTGCAGGCCGAGCCTAGATGCTAGTTGAAGAGAGAAATGGTGCACGCTTCATTTCATTCTGAACACAGGACCCACATTAATAACAGTGTTTCAAACACTGACTGGCTATATCCTGTATAAATATTCGGAATAATAATAATAATGATCGTTAAACAAATATTTTGGCAGCAATTTCATTTGGTGAATTTGAAAACAAGTTATTTTGATGGGAATCCAATTTGACAAAATTTTGTCAAATCCGCCAAATTTAAGGTACATTATACAATATAAAAAATGCCTGTAGCTTTTTACCAACAACGATCAGAATCAGAATACCGTCGATAATCACAAACTGTTTTCTCTGCATTTTCATCTGCTTCTTTATCCTCTGTAAATGACACAGTATCCTCGGCAATAGTAGCATTATGGCAGAGCGTTCGCTTCCAGTGCGGGAGGTCTTGGGTTCACACACCGGCCAAGTCATGCCAGAGACTATAAAAATCTTAGCGGTTGTCTAGTTGAGCGATTACTGTGCTTGTACGACTTTCGCAGCTCAAATGGAGCTTTAAATGCACCTCCTTTGCAGGACTCTCGTTGATAGCAGTACCAATAGTAACTGAAAAGCTATCCTGGCCAGTTATTATTATTATTATTATTACTGAGATTATTTACCCAGCTGGGTAAATAATCTCAGTAATAATAATAATAATAACTTGAAAGTGACTGCACGAGACGATAGTAAAATAAAATACCCGTAGTAAGTAAGCATAGAATTTTATAACACGGTTAGGATAGAAACTGCATTTTGTTTACAAAGCAAGAGTGACTGTACGAGACGATTTAAAGCTCGAGAGTGACTGCACGAGATGATCCGATAGCAAAATAAAATACCCGTATGCAATGAACAGAAAGCACCCGGATAAAATCTGTATTCCGTTTTACACGCAATACGAAACACAAGATTTCGCTCAGCAGCATTTTATTCTCTTTTTCACGGGAAAGGGGTGTTTCTTGATATCTGGAGGGGACGGCCTGCCCTTTCATTTTTGATGTCGGGGACAATTGTAAAGAGCTCCCCCCGGGATCGAGGTTGAATGTTTAATTTTGTCCCCGGTTTGCTACACATGGCAAATCCGGATTTTATTTCAGGCTGCTCAAACGGGACTTTCCCTTTTTATGAGGGAAATTATGCATCGGTGGGGCAATGCCCTATGTGACTAACATGTTGAATCATCTCTGTGCGGGGAATTATTAAATTTAACCAATTGGACGGTAGACGGTATGTAGCTACTTCATTTTGTGAAGTTATCTAACTTTTCTTGTATTAATTTAGATAACTAAGTACTGTGTTAGGATTCACATGTAAGACATTTTTATGGGTGTTTTTTAGAACGCGTTACGGTTAAGATGGTACTTGGGGGAAAATAAAACACTAAGGTGGGGACACCACTTTTTGCTACAATTTAGGCTCAGCAGAGGGAATTTACATCCCACCCGAGCTGACCATGTATTGCCAAACAAAAAAATGGGCAATCAGGAAGCCAAAGGAAGAAAACAAGTAATAGGGTGCCGATAAACCGCAAACGGCCGCCTATATGCAGTCAGGGATAACCGCAAATTAGATAGTCTAATTAGTCTACGATAGCCTAATTAGGCGATTTATCTCTCCTAATTAGGCTATCAACATGGTTTTTGCTGCCTATCGCTGTTCTGTTGCATAGTCGAAATGATTTTATTAGCTAAAAACATTCTATAGAACCTCCTTTTGATGGCCCAAATATATTTTTCTTTATTATTTGCGCTGTCAGAAGATATAGAGTTTAGTTTGTTTTGATTAAGAACGCATGCGCTGTGTTACGGCTTTTTTGTTTTACGGCCACGGTTGCTTCTGGAAAATGGCTAAATTTCCCGTGCGCATATTTTTAACATGGTGGTGCATAGCCTAAATAGACTATTTCTCGTCTAATTAGCTGATCCAAAGACTTTTGACGTATAATTTTTAGTCCCGTAAAGCAAACTATAAGAAATTTTCCTGGAACGAAGATGATGTAATGAGCAACAAAACTCAAAAAAAAGATGGCGCGACCAGACGTAGTTGTCGACATAATCGTAAAAGTAGAAAACACATCTCCTAAATAGGAGATGATCTCCTAACTAGTCTATGGAAAATCTCCTAACTAAGCTACTATCCTAATTTGGCGTGATAGCCTAATTTCAGTTGTTCCTGACTGATATAAGGGCGTGTTCAGGTGACTTTTTGAATTAAATTGTCAGTTGTCGTCCGAAACCGCCCCCACTTTCCTGAACTCGCCCGGAACATTTCGGAAATGCAATTCCTTGTGTAACATACCATGCGGACGATAATTGGAGGAAGGAACTTGAAGATAAAGGAGTTAATAAGTTTATATATAAGTTATTTATAAGTTATTTATCAAGTAAATCCTATTATAAACTATCAAAAACAGAAAGTCAAATTATGGTTAAAAACTTTTTAACTGTGGCTACTAGCATCTTTTCACTGATATATGATCTAAATCTAAACTACATGAAACTATATTCTAATTTTAAGATCAAAATATGCCTCCATCTGAAAATAAAGTTTAGAATGGACTTGTCCACGACTTACCGTCTGCATTATTTTGCCTGTCCATTTGCGTAAGAGGTCTGGGGATTATAAACAACACGCGTTACGATGAAAGTTGTGTATTAACGCGTCCTGCAAATGTCACGTGATACTTATAAAACAATTACAATTTTATGGCGCTGTAGCTTAGTGGTTATAAATCTAATACTTTGTGTGGGAGACCTTTCAGTGTTTTCCCTCAACAAAAAGCTGTACCATTTGACATTCCAGTCTGGAGAATTGCCTCTCTAGTGCATCACTGAAGAACAATACCAAAGACAGGAGAAAAGTTCTGTGTTGGGTGAAGAAAATCACAAAAATGACTTAGTGTAAAAATAAAATTTTGTTGAAATTAACTAGCTAAAAAAATTTTAAACAGGTATTCAAGGGGTAGACGATGTGGATGACAAACTGTGATGTAATTTAGTTATGATCAAATATTGAAATATTGCTGTGTTATTTCTGTAATTCAAAATAAGAAAGCAACTAAAATGAAGCAATTAAAGGCCATTTTTAGAGGGTCTGAAATTCATTTAAAAATTTCAGCCCCACACCATTATGGATGCCATTTTGTAGCCCCTTTACTTTGAACACCATGGCAGCCATAACCAAAATCTTCATTTAAGCATCTATTTTGATTGTTTTACCACAGTGTTTGTCCCCTCAAAAAGGAAACTAATCTTAATAGCTAAAAGCCTAAAGAATGGTTTATCTTAGTCCTCTAAGATAAACCTTCTTTGCAGGTCAGTGTATTTTTAAGTCCAAACATTGGATTCAACCATATCCAATTTTCCTAAATATGTTGACCTTCATATTAGTTTCTTTTGTCAATTCAAATATCAGTAGATCAAAATACTGCTATTTAGTATATTTGCGATTTTTGTGATTTTGTTATTTAAAGCATTTACAACATGACCCCCCCCACAACCCCTTTCCAAGTTGAGCAAAGTAGACAAGTGGAATAAGCAATAGCACAATAATTTGAAAGTATGTAAGATTATTCTCCTTAATCATCCTCCTTAAATAGAACCACACACTATTACACTGTTGGTTCAGTTTTTTAATGTCTACATTTTTACTTCTGTTGTTTCGCTTTCTACCTGTATTTGCAACAGTAATTTTTTTTTTTTTTATCAAAAATTTGTAAACACTTAATTCGCGAAATTTCTGTCTAAAATAAATAGTTTTTAGGCTTTTTTTAACCTACTTTTGAACTCGTAACAACAAAAACACACTCTGTACAGATACAAAAAGTGTGTCATCACGGTTTTATATGACTGTGGATATTTGATGGGAACGTTTGGAATTTCCCTGTTTTATATATATATTAATTTATAAATAAATAATGAGTTTAATTGTTCGGAAATTTTCCAATTTAGTTTTTTTATAAAAAAAAATTTAAAAGGGAAATTTAATTGTGTTTTTGCACGAGAATTATGTAGTACTTTCAGTGTGATTTGACACACAACATTATGATTTTAGATTTCATTATGTCGGCAAGATTGGCTCGAGAAAAAGCATCAGATAATTTAATCAATAACTTGTTACCTCGTGTGGAATTTAAAGACGTACCACCAATTAGTGTATATTGTTGCAAATGTGGTAATGTTTTACAGAGACCGTTGCAATTGTCTTGTGGACATCGGTAAGTTAAGATGTATTCGTTTGTGATTGAAACTTTAGGGTGCATTTCCACTCAAAAAACGAAGTGGAACGGAACAACAGACAAGTGTTACTTCCGAAATCTGATTGATTGATGAAATTTTCCGTTTCGATCCGCTCCGATCTTAACTGGAAGTTGAAATGATTTTAATTTTTCTCGTGGATAAAAACGGAAAAAGTTTTATAAAAACAAAAGAATAATGAACAGATAACCAATCAAGTATAAGTATTTTTTCTTGTTGTGTTTCGTTTTACTGTTGAGTGGAAATTGAGCTTTATGCAATGCATGTAAGCCTTAGTTTTTAGCGTTTCTTTTAGCATTTTTGATTTTCAACAATCGTAAGCAACTCTAATTTTTCTTACTTCCTCTTTGTTGCTTTTTGTTTTTTCAAAAAACTTAGACTGATTCGTTGCAATCTGTGAATACTTCTTAAAGGAACAAACTTTCAAGAAATTAAAAGAAATAGCTTTCGCAATTGATCCGTTCTTTTTTTTTATCGCGAGAATTAATCTTTGCGAATAAAGATTTATTGATTTTCCGCAGGAATTAACTTTTGCGATGAGCATAGGTGTTGATTATAATTAAGTGAAATAGGTCACAAAACGATAAACACATCGTTTCTAATCAATTCAAAGTGTTAGGTAATAACAATTGTTACAATGAGACTGAAAGTGATATACATTTTTTTATCCCACAAAAAGATTACAGAATAAATAAAAAATTCGCGACAATTAACTTTCGCGGATAGCCTATTTTAACATATTTCGGGGGAATAAACTTTCACTAATAAGCCATTTCAAATTTTTGGCGAGGCCTAATTTTCTCGATTTGGTTCAATAATGTCAATGTTTCTTTCCCAAAAGTTAATAACCAAATAAATATTGAAATTTTGCTGTTGAGTAAAAACAAGTGAGAAAAGAAGTTTCGGTAGATATTTTGACATTGAGATATTTGTAAAATATGGGGACTCCCTGACGAACCTTTGAGGCAAGAATTGATCATTTTTCTGACATTCTGAATGTTACTATCTCCTAAATGAAGTTAACTTTGATTATAGATGTTGCACAAGATGCGAAAAAGATATTCCGGTGAACGAAGCTGGTCAAAAACACTGCCCAGTAGACGATGAGCTAATTGAAATGAAGTTTCCAGATATTTCTGCATTGACTGAGATTATGTTCTTGCTTTGTTACTGCGTCAGCAAAGACGAGGGTTGTGCGTGGGAAGGAAAGTTATTGGATCTCGAAGATCATTTAAAACTATGTGATTTCAGTCCAAATCTACCTTGTCCATGGAGTGGCGTACATTGTGATTTTACAGGAAGCAAGAAACAGCTTGAGGAACATCTAAAAGGAAGTAGTACAAAGCATAACAGTTTATTTGCAACATTTTTATCACAGATCGTAGAGTCGTTTGATGCAGGTAAACATAGCATGAACGAATTGAGAAACCTGAGTTCAAAACTGCGGAATCGATTAGACAACGCATCTGATAACGTTAAAGCAACGCAGGTTGCGCTAAATGAAACGTTAAATTTTTTGAATCAGCAGGGCTTGAAGCAAGCCGATTTACGGACATGGTATGCGGATGTTGATCGGAGATTGACAAGTTTAGAACGTGACGGTTTGCCGGAAATGCGACAGTTGGAAGGTCGTATTAAAGATTTGTTTGAAAAAGTGGAAAAGCAACAGAGTATGCTAAAAGATGCGACCACTGGTAGTAAAGCTCCTCAATTGTCATCGTTGCTGCAAACTAAAAAACAAGTGGAAGAGAAAACAGCGAACTTGGAAAAAACAGGCAAGCAACATCATTCTACACTTCAAGATATCGATTTGAAAATTCGATTATTTCAGTCAGCTACCTTTAATGGTAATTATATCTGGAAACTAGATAACTTAAAGAATAGATTCGCAGGAGCATTGAGTGGCACGATCGGAGAATTGTACACTCCTCCGTTATATACTTCACCATTTGGGTATAAGTTTTCTGTGAAAGTTTTGTTGTATGGAGATCCAAAGGACCGGGAAAGTGGAATAAGTTCAACTCCGTTTATCTCGTTGTATTTCGTTCTGATGAAAGGGGACTACGACGAAATCCTAAGTTACCCGTTTAAATATCCAATTACAATTACTTTAGAAAACCTATCTAAGAAAGATAATATCTCACACAAAATCATACCGGATGAGAAAATTCATTTTCAGCAACCCTTTAGTGAAATGAATCCCGCCATTGGATTCTCGAAGTTTTGCAGCCACGAGAAACTTCACTCGGATGGATTTATCAAGGATGATGCGATTTATTTTAAAATTGTTGTCGACAAACCGGATGATGTTCCATAAGATTTTAACAAACAAATATGTGAAGGGAGATCCTCTGAAATAAAAGTCTTTGTGGGTGTGTTAAGAACGTGTTAAAGAAAAATCTTTGAAGGAGTGAAACGCTCACTTTCTTTTAAGCTTCTTGGATTGATGAAAATGTATTCAATTGGTTGTCAGGGAGGGGATAGTGGAAGTAGTGCAAAACCATGCTGATCATTTTAGGGTGTAAGGCTGATTTTTTGCTTACCGCTTTTATAGCGGCCGAATAACTTTTTTCCAGAGTGACGTCACTTTATACTTACCGTTCCACTTCCAACCGAATATTTTAGTAAACTTTTTGTTTTTCGGATTAGTGAAGGATTTTAAACTTCTAAGCGAAGAGATATTTTTACCAGCTGTGGCGGAACGGGAAGTTTGAAATATTGTCACTCGGAAAAACGCATTAATCGGTAACAAGAGAGAAATTCAATGGTAACAAGCTTAACAGATCGCTGCTTCATTCGGAAAAAAGGAGTTTGACACAGACCAAGATGATTATTGACGAGGAGGACGATTGTTGAAGGATATAGAAGTTTTCATTATAGACTGTATTGATCTTGACAGTTTATTATTTACAAAACTGTTTTTAATTTGAAACTATAGAAAAAGAGTGTATTTCTTGGCAAAAAAGTCGAAATGAGTGTGGGTGTTTTTTGACTTCAGCTAAGTTTCCTAAGAGGATAAACTCTTTTTTTATAAGCGTATAGTGTGTTTTTTTCACTTCAGTATGGTTGTAAACTCCTATTTCAGCCTTTAGATATGCTTAGCTGCAATCTCCCAAAAATAATACACATATTTTTTTGTACTAGCGACCAGTTTAAAAAATTTGCAAGGTTGCTTAGGAACTTTATTACAAGTAATATAAGCAATACGTTATTTCTTCAAATAACGAACTGTCTCCAAGATAATCCTTGATACTACTAATGGGAAATTTTACCCTGATTTTGAACCAAGTAACAATATACTCCTGGTTTAGGTAAGAATGCGACATAAATCAAACAATTGTGTGTGGATGCACACTTTTTACTAAAAATATTTGGTAATTTTGGTAATCTTCAAATTTGTTTGACTTTCTTCTAAGGCAATTTTAAGCAACTTTTATCAATTTAAAGAATTTTTTTATAACTCAAGTATTTATATAAAAAAAAAAAATTAGGTGAAATACAGCCTTATTTTCCCGGCGCATTATATCTTTATGTGTGACGGGCGAATTCGTAGGTTTTTTACACAATATGAACTAGCCTATATAGATTTTCAAGCCTGGTCACATCTTACTGTAATTTTAATGTAGTTTTACAATGAACGGTTGCTGGCCATTATATCCCGATCAAATTCTAAATGCTCTGCTTTATCTGTGTCCCTAACAAGGCTTCATTTTGAGAAGTAAAAATACGCGGAAGGCGAGCATAGCAGGTAATGTAAATGAAGAACTTTCGTTTTTATTTAGAGTGTTATAAACTCGACTATTCCTAATCCGAATTTTAATTTTCCCTCATAAGATTCGAATTAGAAAGAGTTAGTTGTATTTCATCCAGCCTTGTTCTTGTCAAATTTACTTTTCTTAATGGCGATGCTCAGAAGAATTAATGCTGGGTTTTCTGATTTGGCATTAGACGCAAAGATTAGCAACATTTTTTATATATCTTCATCAAACCTATTATTAAAACGTCATTATGTTCGCCGCCACCCGAAAAACTATGCATGGATATACCACCGATACTAAAAATTTACTTAAAAAATTGAAAATGAAATTTTAATGCCTGTCCTAACATTTTTTTTTTATTTTGTTTTGCCTATTCGTCTAAAGCTGTTTTTCTTCGTGTTTTAAAGTTGCCTGAAAATTCTATCTCTTATTCCAGTAGTTACAGAACAGACGGGTTTTTTCACATCCATTTTTCCTTCCATTTGCGTCACGCGTGAATCAGACGTCGAGTTGGCGTATTTTATCTTCGTAAGCGGTTTTTGTCAATAGAGAAATCTAATGAAACTAAAACTGACAAGAGCAAGCTGACAATCAGTTTTCACTTCCGGGTATATCAAAATGTCCTAGGACATTCACTTGCAACCACTATCATAATTCTTCTGACATTATTAGGGAAATCTGACAACGTATCTTATGTTGTGGCAAAAAAATGACAAAAAGTATAAAAATCGCTGCGTCAGCACGTTAATAAGGCATAGCAGTAAAGTAGCCATACTATGCTATTGTATTGTTGAAAACACTTATGGTTTTCTATAGTAAAGTAGCCTTACTATATGAATAATTTTTTTTATTAAAAACATAGGATGCTGCTGACATTAACATGTCGAAGTTAGCCCGATTTTAGAATTTAATGCCCGAAACTACAAATTTGACACAAATATTACAGGTTTTTGCCGCTCTGTGAGTAATATCTCTTTAATAATAGCCGTATTCTGTCTGTGTGTCCGCGAAAGCCACGTGCCGTAACGGAAACACGAAATTTTTAAAATACGCACGAATATCAAATGCGATATATTTTTATCCGCTTTGTTTGCGACAGGTAAATATAAAGGACGGGCGAACCCGTGGATTTTTCCACGGGCAACGACTAGTCTCTATAATAATAGCCGTCGTCTGTCTGTCTCTGCGCAGACCCCCCGCTGAGTTAGAAAATCATGTTACGGAAACACGAATATCAAATGCGACATATTTTTATCCACTTTGTTGCGACGGGTAAATACAATGGACGGGCGAACCCGTGGATGTTTCCACGGGCAACGACTAGTCTCTATAATAATAGCCGTTGTCTGTCTGCCTCTGCGCGGACCCCCCGCAGAGTTACAAAATGATGTTACGGAAACACGAATATCAAATGCGATATACTTTTATCCGCTTTGTTGCGACGGGTAAATTTAAAGGACGAGTGAAAGCGACGGGCGACCCCGTGGATTTTTCCACGGGTTAACGACTATATTATAATGCCCTTATACATCTGTATGTCTATCTGTCACGCAAAATGGTAGCTTGGCTTCGCAATACCGGGAAGCACGTAACGCGGTATAAAAAGGACGGGCGAACCTGTGGATTTTCCACGGGTTAACGACTAGTCTATATTATAATGCCCGTATACGTCTGTCTGTCTGTCTGTCACGCAAAATGGTAGCTTAGCTGCGCGAGTATTAAAACGCACGCAATGTGGTATAAAAAGGACGGGCAAACCCGTGGATTTTCCACGGGCTAACGACTAGTTTTTTAATAATCAACATGTTGCTGATTTCCATTTAGCGGAGATTTTCCTTTCCTATCCAAAGTACTTTAAAATACTTAATAAAAGATAGGAGAGTTGATATTTTCACAAGTAGTCAAAAGAAAGATACTTACAGCTGTACATAAACACTTTACCCCCAATAATAAAAGCAGCACCCACGTTCCGAGGGTGCACAGAGTTTTAGTACAGAAAGTTGTTAATTGCACACAAAAGTTGCAAAATATAGTGATACATACGTTATTTGAATTTTGGGTACGTCTATATACAAAAACATTAAAATGTACAGAACCATGTGCTTTTGACGAACAATTGAGAAGATACTATTGAAGATATTATTTCGGTTTGTCTGTTCAGTATTCATATTACTGTGGAATGTTTATCATTTGTTGAACATGATAGTTTAGTACTTTGCCCGATGATGGGAGAAGGATCTCCCGAAACGTCGCCTACTAAACTATCATGTTTAAGAAATGATAAACTTTCCACAGTAATTGAGAAGATATTAGAGCTCAAAGGTTTTTTGGTGAGCATCAACCCGTCGGTTCCGAAACGGGTGGGTCAACCCAGCTTTACAAAATTAATCCTATTTTGGTCCGTAGTTACCCACGCAGGAGATGACGTCAGTTATTTCCACCTGTTTCCAAGTTATGAGACCTCAAACTTATAAAGTGCTTTCTAAAAGCTATTGACGTTAAGTTTGTTATTGGCAAAGTGATGTTTGATTTTTCAAATAGCATTTTTGAGACAACTTTTTCGGTAACTTCAAAGAAAAATGCACATATCCACTTTGCGCATTACAGACGGAAGAAGCCTATTATAATAATAGACCAGCCAGAAGCCGTGGATAAATCCAAGGTTTCCCTTTTCTTTGTATATCACATTTCGTGTTTCCGTGATACGACTTTCATCTCGCGCAAGAACAAACAGACAACAGCTATTTTATAGAGTTAGTTGTTAACCTGTGGTAAAATCCGCGGGGTCGCCCGTCAGTAAATTACACGCTATTACGTGTTTCCGTAGCACGACGTTTTTCTTGCGGACAGAGAGACATAATGCGGCTACCATTAAGCTTATTACGATTATTAGGCCGATTAACAATTAAAAAAATCCGTCATATAAGTTTTAATGACGTTAGCAGTGGGTTACGTCCTTAATCTGTCTGTTCCGAAACGGGTGGGTTGACTCGGGTTTGGGAAAATGGTCGCATTTTGGTCCTAGGTAGTGCTTAGTTACTCAGGACATTACGACAGTTATTTTCATCAGGTTTCAAAACTTAAAACTGCAATGCAATGATTATACTAATCTTAATATATTTACCTTTGACGTCAATATTGTTTTATCGTAGGAGTTTCGTTTATGAAACTTATGAAAATTTTATTCGACTTTTGCAAAAGTCACAGACAGACCAATGAAGTATCCTATTCTTAAATTAGAGTAATAAAAAAAACGCCGTGGGAAATACCCTATTATTTGAATTTTGATAATCCTGTCAAAAAAATATTTTAGAAATTTTATTACTCCTTACCACAATAGCTTTTTTTCTTTAATTTTGATAAAATTTCAATTTTTATTGGTAAAATCTGAAACCGCGAAAGTCTACGTTTACTTTTACTGAGAAAATACCATGTGATAAGTTTCTATTGTTTATTGTGATAAGAATCTAATGTTTATTTTTTTAAAATTTTGCTGAATCGACATAAATTTAAGTCGATTACCGAGGAAACTTCTGTTTATATGGGAAAATGCATTACCCGCTTACCGAGATCTCGATCATGCGCACGAGATCTCGGTAGGCGGGTAAATGTTTTTTCTCAATATGAACGCAACTAAAATTTGTTAAGAGTTTGTTAACAACCCGAGATCTTGACTTGATATCATGCTAAAACATTTACCCAGTTCCCGAGGAAATATTTCCCATGTGAACAGCTTCTTATTCACGCAGATTGTGTGTATATAGGTATCTATTTAGCGCATGCGCACATTTCTATTTTATGGTCACGCCGTATGAGTAGATTTTATACCACCAAGATTTTTCGAAACAATCCCATTTTCTGTTTTTGTACACACGCATTTTTAAAAAAAAATATCCTGTATATAATTTTTCAGAATTTTAACCTAAGTCCTAGCCTAATATTCTTATATAAAACATATTCTTATGAAAGAAAAAGGTTCAAAAACGTTTTGTCCGCTTCAATCAATCATTTGTGCTATGCTCAACGTATTTAGAAGCTGCCAATCGCCTCATTAAAATTAAGTAACACATACTCCATGGACCTTAACAACAGGAAACACGTACCAAATAAAATGTTAATTAAATTATCTTGAAAATCGAAAATGAGTTCGAATTTTATGGAGATCGGGACTTTTTTTGAAAAAAATGTATAACTTTCGACAACCCTTTTTGTGAAAGATCATTCACCGGTTCCGCGTTATTTTGCAATCACCGCAGAATGCCCAATTATTATTGGACATTCTGCGGTGCATTTGCCAAGTTTTTGCGAGTAAAAAGGGTATAAAAGGGGTTTTAAAACCTGTTCCACCTAAACAATCATATACATTTTTTTTGAATGTTATTATAATTTCTAAGATGAGTAATAATGAACCGAACCTACACAAAACATACAAAAACTACACGAGATATAATGTCACACAACACTAACAAAAAATAATGAAAAAATAATTCTGTCATTTTTGTATCGTTCATGGTTCCACTGTCACGATTAAGTCACCAGCAGCCAACGTCATACCGGTCGTGACAGATATTGACGAAACAACACCATCAATAGGTGACGTCACATTCGTCTCCATCTTCATGGCACTTAAAACAGCAACCGGATCGCCTTTCTTAACAGTCTGACCCTCCTCCACACGTACTCCGATTACTTTTCCTGGCATAGGAGCACCAATTGATCCTTTGACACCTTTCACTGCTTTAGGATTACGTTCCACATTCTAAAAAAAAAAGTTACAAATTCACAGCAAAATGCATTGGCACAGCTGTTTAACATATCTAAAAGGCTTCCTTTGAAAATCACTAAATGCCGCACATCATGTGACTCTATTAAAACATATGTATACGTTTATCGATCTACTTTTTGCCGCCCACTGGGTGCCAATATCTCGGATAGGGGAAGTAATTCAAAGCAATTTTTCAAATTCCGTAAAATTTCACCTCTCCTATCAGAACTTTACTGTTACGGTTACAACATTACAACTTATATCATCCTCATTTTCCAGAAAAATGCTGACCGCAAAAATAAATTCATCGCGTTAAACATTGGGTGACCTTTTTTCTACAACCAAGCATGTTGGCCAGTCATCATCGTCTAAAAAAATTACTAAAAAGGCTTTAATATTAATGTAGATTCTTACCCCAACTTCTTTCTTATCATCCACCAAAAATGTACGCAGTTGACCATTCACTTCACAAAACACTTCTCGTTTACCGTCTTTATCGACATCGCCAAGTGCAATAATCTTGAGGTGCAATGTCTTTCCAGTTTCGAGTTCCACTTCAAATTCTTCTCCTAAATCGGAGCCAGCGAAGAACAGTCGCGTTGGAAGGCCATCAACCGGACCAAATTCCTCCCGGAATTGAGCAAACTCGTGAAATACGTCAGGATACATGCAATAACTCATTACATCTCTATCTGTGATGACTTCCCCTGAAAATAAAAATATAGCTTTGTAAAAACAAAACGCAAGACTGGGATCACATTACAAAGTTCATATTTGTTTAACACGTTTTTATATAAGTATAAAAATAAAGCACAGTCAAAGCATAATCCGCAGTCAATTTTTGTTGATGTCAGCTTCGTAACAACAAAACATAAAAATGCTGCTCGTATGAAAATGTTACGGTCAAAGTCTTCTTAATTTTCAACTTGTATTAATAAGTTTGAAGCAGAGGTCAATTAGTACAAAAGTAACAAAAAACAGTTTAAACAGGTTCTTTTCTGTAAGAATCTTAAGATTTTACATTTTATCAAGTTTTAGGTTAGGATTCCGAAATTTACATTCATTTTGTTTGACAAAGTTGAGAAATAGCAGCGGTACGACAAAGAAAACCAATTCAGGAAAGGTGTATTAGCATTTCTAAGTTCAAATGAAATGTTCTAACAAAAATTCTTCTCATACAACCACACGAACATACCGTAACGTTTGACTAACTCATCACGCATCGCTTCGAAATCAACAGGAGGAAGAGATTCGCCAACACGTCCGTCATACTTCTCTTTTCCTTTCAACATCTAGAGTTAATTCAATAGTACGTTTGTAACACTTCCACTTTTTTTTCACCTCATTAGACGCTCTTTTTGTATAACAAATCAAAATTCAAGCCAGGTTGGTAACTATTTCTCTAGTCCCAAACAATAGACAGATTTTTTAAACCTGAAATCACAGCCTAGCCTGATATTCTTATAAATGAAAAAGCGCGTATAGCTAAACATTTGATTTTGCGAAATTAATTTATTACTATAAGTTTAATAACAGCATTTAAGATAAACCAGAAAAGCTTTCCAATGCCAGAATCAATAAAATAAATGGAATTTGGGAATATTAATAATGGGAAGCCTCTGTGGCATGAACAAGTTCAATTAAAGGCTACCCTATCTCAACAAGTAAGTTAAATTTGCAAAAAAAATCTAGATACGCAACAAGCCCTAAAATGGTTCATTCGCGAAAATTAATCTTCGTCATATGTATTATTTTGGACTTTGTGAAAATAAGTCTTCGCGAAAATTAATCTACTCAAGGTAAAACCCCCAAAATACCTAAACCTTTGCGAGAAAAAAACCAAACAAATACAGGTACATGCAAAATAACTAAAAAGAAAAAAATCATTGTATTTTATTTGTTCGAACCACGCACCTTCGTCCTGAGCGGTTCAGGAAAGCCTCCATATGGCTGTCCAAGTTGACCTTGCATGAATTCTACAACTGAAGAAGGGAAATCCAACTCGTCAGCTCTGTTCTCAACATCGGAAGCCTCCAGTTTGTTTTGAACCATGAATTGAGCTAAATCGCCGACTACTTTAGATGTAGGTGTCACCTGCGAAGTAATTTGAAACAAATCGTGACTTGTGAAAGAATATAAACCGGATTTTTAGGAGAATTTGAATTAGCGAAAGCGCAAATTAGAATCAAAAGAATCAAGGATGTTAAACAAATTAAAAAAGGAAGCCAAACCGGATTGGTTTAATTTTATTTCCACATGAGCAGAATGTAAATATTTTGGACTTATACTCCACAAAGAAAGTCTTTTATAAAAATAAAGTTTGATAAATTGATGTTCCCTAAAATTTAGGAAAATTTAGGATTATTAAGGATTTTTTAAGACTTTTAGGAAGCAAGAAAATCCTGCAAAAGTTCTTTTTGTTAACGCATGGTGTTATGCGATTTTTGTATCTCCCATATCCAACCATCCACCTGATGTCGCCCACATATTTCAAATTTAAAAAAAAAGATCGAAATATAAATACCACATCAATAAGTTTTACAATAGGGCCTCCTTCGTAATTGATTCCTTTTTATTATTACATAAATAAGAAAAACATAGCGAGATTGACAATTCGATGAAAAGAAAATTGTCGAAACCTTTTCTCAGTTAAAGTGAGGTTAGGAAGTAAAATAGTCATAACTGAAAAATAAAAACAAGCATGTACGCTACATAGCGTCAGCATTACCTTCACCAAATCACCAAGAAGCTGGTTTGCTATGGTATACTTTCTTTTGACCTCGGGAAATTGATCGCTCAACCCTAAACTAAATGCTTGAAACTGCAAGTTGGTGTATTGGCCACCAGGTATCTCATTTTCGTACACATCAGCATTTCCGCTTTTCATTGTTGTTGTGCATTCAAACGGAGCGTACAAACATCTAGTTTGCTCCCAGTATGAACTGTATTGTGATACGCTGTCAAGTGAAATACCTAAACAAAGAAGATGGCTACTTCACGTCTAAATACCATGTCGTAAAATCTGGAATTAAAAAATATAAATTTGTTTTCCATGTTCGATAAAATAAAGGTGTAACCAATATTGGTTTCAAAACCCTCCGCCTTTTTCGTAATCCAGAAATGATGGAATTTTGCTAATGCTTAAGCATTTCCTCTTTGTTGGCACTAAGTGACTTAGTTAGCTATTTTAAGGCCAATTTGGCTTGAAAAAAGTCACTAGTTACTGGTTTATCTTGAAGTAATTACACAACCTCAAATTTAAAACTTCAGTCGACATAAAAGGAGGACTTTCTTACATCGTTTACATTTTCGAAGCATAGTGTTGCATACAAATTAACCAACAAAGATATTAATCTTACCGGTGTCATATTCTGTTCCTTGAAGACTCGCAACTAGCGCTCCCATACTAGGCTGTGACGTCATCCCAGACATAGAATCAACAGCGCAATCGACTACATCCGCACCGGCCTCTGCACACGCTAACATCGATGCAACTCCTGCCATTGCAGTATCGTGAGTGTGAACATGAATAGGTAGTTTAGGATACTGTGCCCGTAATGAACCAATTAAAATGTTAGCTGCTTGAGGTTTTAGAAGACCCGCCATGTCCTGTCAAATGTAAAAACTGTCATAGAAAACACAGAAAAAAGCAGCTAATGTTGTTTCATGTTCGAAACAAGGTGGAATATGAATGCAGCGACTTTTAAAAAATAAATTTCATTCTTGTTATATCACACCATCCACACTTCTATGATCACACATGGATAGATTTATGATTTGACCTACCTTGATGCATAAAATATGTGTTCCACATTTTACAAGTTCTGCGACTAAATTCATATAATAATCTATGCTGTATTTTGTTTTGGTTGGGTCAGCTACGTCACCAGTGTAGCAGATTGCAGCTTCGACAACACCACCTGCCTCCCCCACAGCATCAATACCAAGCTATATCGTGAAGTAAAGAGGTTAAAATATTGTTGTTATATTGCAAATGGGGGGAGTTTGTAGAAAGGTTAGGTTAGCAAATAAACTAAAACATATTAATGATATTTATTCTTATGGATCTAAGTTTGATTTTCCTGCGTTTTTTTTTGCGGGAATTAATTTTCACAAGTAATGTCTTGAAAAATATTTTGAGAGTACTTAATTTCCATTGTGTTAGATTTACCTAACCACAAAAGATTCTAATTAGTAATGGTCTAAAGACAAAATTCAAAAAATACGAAGAGTTTGTAGAAAGTTAGGGTTAGCAAATAAACGAAAACTTACTTTGGCATTTTTTTCGTGGGTCTGAGTTATTGACTTTTCGTGTGTTTTTTTCGCAGGTATTAATTTTCACAAATAGTGTCTTAAAAATATATTGGGAGTACCTAATTTCCCACAATTAGTACCATTAAGGTATGCTATAAATGCCATCTTCTGCTCTAAGGGAAAAATGTGTTCGCGGAAGAAAGTAATGCGGTTTTTGGAAAATCACAATATTGTTTATTACTGCAAAAAGGTAAATAAAGAACATTCTACTGTCGCCTAACTGCAAAAGTTTATTCACGCGAAAGATTTCAATTAGAAATTGTTTCTCAAAATCTTCCTGCCTAAGGAAAAATGAAAAAAAAATCATAAGAAACTAGTCAGAACTAGATGAAAAAGAAATCGCGTATTGCAGTATTGGACGTAAATATATACAAATAAACAATGGCAAAATATCTTTCTTTTCAATCAACCACAAAGTTTTTTCCCACAAAACATTTTATTAGAAAGAACCACAAACGTTCTAGACTAAGTCTAGCTAAATGAAAAAAATCCTAAAATTAGAACAACACATATAGGAACAAAGTACAGTAAAAATTGGAAATCACACCTGGAGATTAGGTAGGTAGTTCAAAGCATCAAAAACACGAAAGATATCCATTCCAGATTTCTGAGCCAGCTTACAAAATTCGAAGACAGCATTATCTGGATAGTTTTTATAGCCCACACCATTAGCACCTCGCAGTAACATTTGGAAAGGAATATTTGGTATAAGCTCTCGCATTTTTTCTAATCGATCCCAGGGACATTCCTTCAAAAACCTCAGGGCTACATCAAATGTTGCGCCTGGAAAAAATAAAAACATTTCGAATTAGTTTCCATTTACTTTAGTGACCAAAGATACCACAACTATACCTTAACTATAACATATCTTTTTTTTCTTACCTCCCCAGCATTCTAAACTGAACAGGTTTGCAAAATTATTGGAAACAAATGGTGAGATGCGAAGTAAATCATATGTTCGGACACGAGTAGCTAAAAGGGATTGATGTGCATCACGGAATGTTGTATCAGTTAAAAGTAGATTTCCTTCTCGTCTTGCTGCTTTTGCAAGCCCTTCAGGTCCAGATGTCAATAAAATATCACGAAAACCAGTTGGACGACTTATTGGTCCTGGAATTTTTTTAACCTAAAGTGTGAGAGTGAAGTCAAGCATGAAAAGCATACCAAAGCTGAAAAGTCTATAACAATTAATCATAACTGAAGTGTAATTATAAACTGGCTAAACGTCAGAAGCTTAATAAAATTTTGACCTGATGTGCAAATGCAAACGTCTTGAAATAAAGTGAGGGAAACGAAACTTAAAAATTTTTTAATGCAAGTTGCAAGCAATACATTAGTAATCAACACTGGATTAAACTACTTGGAATGTTGTTTAAAAATTTTAATGTTGGAAATCCTGTGCAAACGGTATGACGATACCAGGCTAATGCTGAAAGACTTTTTATAAGCATTCTAAAGCTGGGAAAAGCATAGTGTATCTATGCTTATAACAAAAAATTTAGCAGTTTCATGAATTCTTTGTCAACTAGAAAATACAGGAAAACCTTGCACATTAACTGAAAATATGTTATTAACTTTTTGCTACCTCTGGCACTTGAGGAACAATCTTTGCTGGCTTTGCATTGGTTGCTAAAGGAGTGCATGGTCCATTTACAATTACTTCACTTAAATAATGAAGTAATTTCTGCGCTCTGTTTTGAGTAGGGCGAATATTCAATAGCTCTGGGTTTCTAAATATGAAGTCCGTGTGAACGAAGCCATCGAGATATTCTTTATGTTGCAAAACGTTCAATACAAATGGTATATTTGTCTAAAAAAAATTTAAAATATATATTTGCAACAATTCTTGGCCAACAATATCTCCATAGAAGAAACCGAGTAACAATAAAGATAAAGTTTTCTCATGAATTTAAATGGCATAGCAGTGCCAATGACAAATGTAACGTACCTTAACCCCTCGTATACGAAACTCTTTAAGTGCTCTAACTAATTTATTCGCGGCATCTTTATTATCATTTCCATGAGCAATGACTTTTATCAGCAAAGAATCATAATGTGGAGATATGACAGCTCCAGAAAATGTTGATGCACTGT
The DNA here is from genome assembly GCF_029227915.1 of Hydractinia symbiolongicarpus. Taxonomy (NCBI): domain Eukaryota; kingdom Metazoa; phylum Cnidaria; class Hydrozoa; order Anthoathecata; family Hydractiniidae; genus Hydractinia; species Hydractinia symbiolongicarpus. Next base: position 22,692,270 of record NC_079883.1, read on the forward strand.
CAAGGCGTATGCCCATACCCTCTCCACTTCTGAACACCTACAAAAAGCACACACAAGAAAAGAATTTAAAAAATAAAAAACTTACATAGTGGGAAACAGTTAGGTTTCACTTAACTAGTAACACCATCGTAAAACAATCAAAACTTCCAAATTTTTATTGCTAAGCCAAACAAGCCATTTAAATTAACTTGCACAAACTGATCAAGTTGAACTTGCCCAAACTAATCAAGTTTAACTTGCCCAAACATACCTCAATTCTGCCAGTATCAGGCACAAAGTCATTTGTAGGATCTTCAGTTGTAATTCTCGCTTGAATAGCAAACCCTTGAGCTTTAATTTTATCTTGTGTCAGATTCAATTCTTCCAAGGAGTTTCCTTCAGCAACACCAATTTGCGCACGGACAAGATCAACACTACGGAAATCATAATATAGTTATGAGATGGCATGTTCATAAAACAGATAAGTAGTGATTTGTTTCAAATCCTAGAAGTAAAAACACCATAATAAATGCAGTACAAACAAATCGAAACTTCTAAACCTTGTAGACATCTTTTAAGGAAAAAAACTCGAGGCTGAAATTATAGGTACTTTTAAATGATAGAGAAAAATGTATATAAAAGTATATAAAAGATAGAAAAGTCTCTAGCTGAAAAGCATTTTAAAGGAATAAAACGTTTAGAAAATCACGCTGTAAAGTAAAGAACATCCAGGCTGAACTCAAAAGGTATCTTTCTTATAAGAAACCCACCCAAAACATGTATTTGAACAAGTATTACTGCCCATGTTAATTTAAAAAGATTCTACTAACACATACCCTGTGATCTCTTCTGAGACAGTATGTTCAACTTGTAAGCGTGCATTAACTTCAATAAAATAGAATTCGCCACTATCTTCAAGTAAGAATTCAACAGTCCCAGCATTTTGATAGCCAACTGCTGTGCATAAACGTATTGCACAATCTGTTAATTTTTTTCTAATTTCAGGATCTAATAAAGGTGCCGGTGCGATCTCAATTACTTTCTGATGTCTTCTTTGTACAGAGCAGTCCCTTTCAAAAAAGTGCACCACATTACCATAGTGGTCACCTAGTACTTGAACTTCAATATGTCTTGGTTTTTCTAGTGCAAAATAAAGTATTTTCAATATCTGTTGCAGCAAATTTATTGCAATTTTTTCAGCATTGCTCATTTCTTACTGATTAATGACAGAACTTTTTCTCTACTATAGGCTATCAATATTTGGTAGCAGGTCAACTGACATTTTTACCTATAAACCTTTCGATAAACATTGATCCATCTCCAAAAGCAGCAGTAGCCTCTGAAGTTGCTAATTCGTACATTTTCTGTACTTCACTCTCTTCTTTTACAACACGCATTCCTCTTCCACCACCACCATAAGCAGCTTTCAACATAATCGGATAACCAAACTGTTCACAAAATTCTTTCACCTAAGGAAAAATACCTAGCAATTAACTATGAATTAGTTACATTTTTTCATAAAAGGACATCTTTCCTGAAATCATAATTTCTAGAGTACAAAGTAGGTATTTTTATTTACCTCTTTAAGAGACTTAACAGGTGTTTCAGTTCCAGGTATCACAGGTACATTATTTGCAATAGCAGTCTTTCGAGCTTCTATTTTATCCCCCATAAGATGAATTATTTCTGGGCTGGGTCCAATGAATTTTATTCCATTTTTGACACAAGCTCTAGCAAAATCCGAGCGTTCAGATAAGAAGCCGTAACCTGGGTGAATAGCATCTACATCATGCTCCTAAAATAGAAAAACAGATGATAAAAAAATATAAAAAAATATTCTAAATGACGATTTTGGATAAGAAAATTAGAATATTTAAAAAACACAAATATAAAATCTACAAAATGATGTAAAATTTATATAATACAAGATTGCATTAAAGTATTAATTATTAAATCCCAAGTTATGGGGGTCATCAGCAAAAATATAAGAGGCCTGGGACAAGCAAACCATTTTTTGTTATTTTGGCAAAAAAATGTCACACAATTCAACTTTTTATAATATCTATGCATTGATAAAGCTTGAATGCATATCATTTTAAAGATATAAAATTACTGATGACAGAAAATGTCAAAATTTGCTGCTACTTAAATATGACATCAACTTGAGAACGACAAAAGCCTTTAATAAATTTAAAAAACTTGTTAATGATTTTTTAAGATCATCATTTTATACATCAGGTTGCCTTTAAGGCTTTGAAGATTTCCTATATTTAGAGAAAAAAATGAAGACAAAAAGAATAAAAGGCTAGCTTAATAAAACTTACAACTCCTTATGACATTGGTTTGAATTCCAGATTGTGTACAAGATTGGAACTTACACTATTTCCTATACCAAAATAGCAACCCTCTTGTAGGCTGCTATAGGGAAAAACGATGTTTTAAGGTTTTAAAAGAGCTAAAATACTAAAATTCTAGCCAGGCTTGTATACACTTACTTTGGAAAGACGAATTATCTCAGGTATATTTAAATAGGCAGCAACTGGTGGCATTCCTTTTCCAATTAAATAAGCTTCATCTGCTTTCTGTCTGTGTATTTGTTTTGCATCTTGTTCGCTATAAATAGCAACAGTTCGAATGCCTGCTTCAGTTCCAGCACGGGCAATTCTGACAGCAATCTCACCTCTGTTAGCAATCAGCAATTTCTTTATCTTGCTTTTCGTTTGTTTTTTTTGCTTTACAGATGTAGAAGCTCTAGCAGCTTGTAAATACAACAATGATGAGTTGCTGCTACGATCAAATGCAAATTGTCTGAAGACATTTTGCTTGAGTTTGTTCACTTGAACACGCAACATAGTTCCAAGCGATATATCTTAAATAATTATCATTGTCTTCCTAAAAAGAACATAAAAACATAAAAAAAGAAAAGAAAACAAGCAAAAAAAGAAAAGGCTTCATACTACCATCAAAATATGAGAATTGCAATCTTTAGGTTGTACACGTTCAAGCCTATCAATAAGAAAATAACACTAGAGCAATAAATCGCAACCACTCCCTAAAAGAGTAAGCATAATAAGCAACCCTGTGCAAATAATAAGAGAAGGAAATTGATTAAAAAAGGAAAGATGTATAACAGAAATCCAATTTCCCCAAACGAGGGTTGCAAGAATTTCCTTCTCAAACATTTTCTAAACAGTAAATCATAAGGAAGTAGAAGAGATATTATGTCACTAAAATTTGCAAATGTTGCGGTTTTGGGTTTCTACCATGAAATTTCAATTCTGCAAATTATTTGCTTGTAGTCATGTTTGTTTGTTTTTTTTGGGGGGAGGGGGGTGGGGGGCAAAACTTTGACTCTGAGTTAAGTTATGAAGATGGTGATAGTGATTATGACCATGGTATTAGCTGTGATTAAACTATGCACTGCAAGTAGGATCACAAAAGAGACTTATTATGGTTGGGTGATATACTGGGTGATAGCAACACAGACAATTATAAAAACAAGAACAAGAACACACACAGAAACTTATTTAAAAGGGAACCCAGTAAAATAAAAACACGACTTGAAACACATAGAAATAAAACATTAGAAAAAATAATATACACAAACTTACTAAATCACTTTTTACAAACCACACACCACAGACACCATACAACATAACACTAATGATACAACACAGAATTAAAAAAATTCCTATATGTGATTTTAGCATAAATGGCACGGATACAATAATTCCAAGTGGACTAGATTCAATTAATCATCTTGGGAGGTAGATAACATAGATAACACTAAGTTGAGGATGGCTAGTGTAAATGTTGGTACTCTGAGAGGTAGAGCAGGTGAAGTAGTTGAAATGTTAGAACGTAGATCTGTTGATATGTGTGTTTAGGAAGTCAGGTGGAGAGGAGCTTTGGTGAGATTTGTGGAAGGTAGGAGGGCAAGGTATAAACTTTTTTGGATTAGTAATAGTGATGGATATGGAGAAGTGAAGCAGGAAGATCTTGACCGTTTAGAAAGGAATGATATGAGAATGGTTAGGTGGATGTGTAACGCCAGTGTGAGAGACAGAAAGAGTTCAGATGAGCTAAGAAGAAGGCTAAGTATCCGTAGAATTAAAGATGTTATCCAGGTAAGAAGATTGAATTAGAAAGAATGGAGGGGGATAATTGGAAAGAATGGAGGGGGATAATTGCGTAAGAAAGTGTAGAGGCTTGATAGTTCCTGGGGCAAAGCCCAGAGGCAGACCGAGAAGGACTTGGCAGGAGATTATAAGGACAGACTTGATACATAGGACGAATTTAAGTTTAGATCTAACACAGTCTAGATCAGATTGGAAGAGGGTCATAAATATACCCCGTCCAACCCATGCTAGCATGGAAAACAGACGTTAAGCCGAGAATGATGATGATGATCATCTGAGGCACCTCAAAGGAAAGTGCAGTGCTACATTTATGTGTTGCTTAAACACGGTAGCAACAGACTGAAACACTAATTTACCTTAAACTTTAAGAAACATTTATAGGCTTAATTAAAAAAATATGTTCCTATAAAGAATTATATACATCGTTATTTCAAATTAATCAATATTCGTGTTTGAAAGAAAGATTGAGTGTCATTGACCTTGCACACGTTTGTTCGATTTTTCTTGGAAGTAACGACCGTATTCTTAAAAAGCAGGAATTAATTCAAGATAAGAAGATTGCGAACTTGAAAAGATTAAAACCACCTACTAATGATGTTGACACTGTTATTTTTAATTTTTCAAAACATATCTTAACTGATTTTGAGAAGTCGTTGCTTGTGAAAGGTTTAAATTTTTCTGTACCTCCTCAGTCTCTTAATTATTGTGACTATCTCGTGAATTATGAAACTCTTTTCAGGGATATACAGGGTATCAATTTGCTTAATAATGAGGATCTTGACTTCGTCAAAATGAGGATTAAGGATATGGCATTATCTACTTATCGTTCTTATAACAATAAAGATGAGTATAGTAACTTGAGTGATAATGAATCACAAGCCTTATTGTCTTTATCCCGAAATAGCAGTGTCGTTGTACAAAAATCTGATAAAGGTAATTCTGTTGTTTTAGTTGACAAATACATCTACAACAACAGAATGGAAGAAATTCTATCTGACAGCAGCAAATTTAAAAAGCTCAGTCTACCATCTGATAAGCTTTTGAATTTTACCATTGGTCAAGAGAAAAAGATTACCAATGTTTATAAGGCTCTCTTAAAATCTGGCGGGCTGAGTGAAGCCAATTACAATAAATTTCGCCCTGTAGGCTCCAAACCTGGTATACTTTATGGGCTTTGCAAGGTCTATAAAAAGTGTATTAATGGATGACCACCCTTTAGACCTATCTTATCTGCTATTGGTATACCGGTCTATAAGTTAGCTAAGTTTTTTGTCCCTGTGTTATCTAATGTCACGAAAAACGAATATACAGTTCATGACTCATTCTCCTTTGCCGAAGACATCATTCAACATGATGGCAGTCTCTATATGGCCAGCCTTGACATTGACTCTTTATTTACCAACATTCCGTTAAATGAAACGATAGAAATATGTACCAACCTGGTCTTTGATCAATGTGATAGGTGTCAAGGTCTAACTACAAGTGAGTTTAAATCTCTTTTAGAGCTAGCTACCAAGGAGTCATATTTCATTTTTAATGACAAAATTTATCAACAAATTGATGGAGTGGCTAAGGGTTCACCCTTAGGCCCCACATTTGCTAATGCTTTTTTGTGCTATCATGAACAAAACTGGTTGAACAATTGTCCAACAGAATTCAAGCCCGTCTACTTTAAAAGGTACGTTGACGATATTTTTGTGTTGTTTTCATCCCCGGACCACTTGCCAAAATTTCAAAATTACTTGAATAAATGCCATCCTAACATCTCTTTTACATCAGAGACGGAAAAGAGCAATAAATTATCTTTCCTTGACATATCCATTACTCGCGATGTGGACCGAAAGTTTATTACATCCATATATAGAAAGCCTACTTTTAGCAGAGTGTACACGCACTTTGATACTTTTATTCCTGAAAGCTATAAATTCGGCTTAATTTATACTTTGCTTCATCGTTGTTTTAAAATTTGTTCAAGTTGGTCAATTTTCCATCATGAGGTTATTAGAATCAAAGATATCTTTATTCGAAATGGTTATCCAGAACTATTTATTGACAAGGTCATAAAACACTTTTTTTCAATATCTCGCAAAACCAAAGAAGTCACCCACACAGCTGAGAAGAAAAACATTTTGATTGTTCTCCCTTTTTTAGGTAAAACATCTTTACAAACGAGAACGAAGTTAGAAAAACTTTTTAAATCTACTTTGCATTGTTGTAAACTTTCTGTTGTTTTCAGAACTCACACTCGCTTATCTAACTTCTTCATATTTAAAGACCTGTTGCCCAAAGAATTAAAGTCAGGCGTCATTTACAAATTGCAGTGGCTGCAACGCCACTTATATAGGTGAGACGTCGTGTCATCTTAAGGTTCGGGCAAGCGAGCACCTCGGAGTGTCTCCCTTAACAGGTAAGAAATCAACCTCATCTAATTGCACGGCAATTAAAGATTATCTTAAAGCCTGTCACACCACATCATCTCTTGACGATTTTAGTATACTCTCTAGGGGTGACAACCGGTATTTGCTAGAGTCTCTGTGTTAATGGAGCAATACCAAACTTGGTTTGTATTAAACCAGTCTTTATAGAACGACCAAAGAACCAATAGCAAACACACAGAACAACAATAGAGCTGACAATGGATGAAATCTGTGTTAACATGTATTTATTGTCATATAGAGCAAAGAGTAAGACAATATCACTGACCCCGTATATATAGCTAAGGTGTTGGGTTATACAAGAAAGATTGCATATGAGTATTGGATGAAAGTATTATTGAGCAAGGAAGAATATTAGAAAGCAAGAGAAGCTGTTGGATTCCATCAAAAAGATTATAGACTATCAGAACAAAAGATTACTGAGGAAGAAGAATATTAGAAAGTCTTATAGAAGACAAAAGGTTAGTGGTTTTAATAATTATCAATCTGAACTGGGTGTAGGAGAGTGCAAGCATCGCAATTAATGCATGACATCTTATATTTGAAATAAATAGTGAGCAGTTTGAATATTTGCTACTACCACCAAGATCTTCACTAGAGGCTGGTGATCAACACATTTTATTACTGGGCTAAATTCTTAGGTACGGTCACAATGATACCTGGAAACTATGCACAAGCTTCCTAACATGTTCAGGATCAATTATCACAGAAAAAATTAAGTCTTGGCGTACTGATGACAAACAATGCTTTGTTTGAAAATCACATACAAAGTGTAATTGACACAGGAAAGAAGTTGTCTTGCTGGATACTACACACCTTTTGTTCAAGATTAAATATTGTTCACAGCTGTGGTGTCCAACCACTGCTGGCATCATTCAACAGAGAATTGATTCAGTGGTAATTTATAAGCAAAATTAAAGGCAAACACCTCTCTTACTATTGGGATGCACTCAGAAAATACAATTTATACTTACTTTAAAGATGTTGTGAACAATACAGAATTATCTATGTTTGGAAAATCATTAAAGGCTTGGTTTCAAACCTTAGTCACAATAGAATAAAAGTATCTGTTATCCCACACCTGGGTAGGGAATGCTTATTTGCACCCTACATCTGCACCTTACCTACCATCCTTTAGAATCTGAGAGCTTTCTCACTTCCGCTGCATGGCGTAAAATTATTTTATTGCTTACAAAAAGAAGTTAGAAATTGTACAAAATGTGATTTCGCAGTATTTAAGAAGCTGCTGGATAGGGTGACATGCAGGTCAATAAAGACAGTTATTGGATTATCATCTTGAAGAATTGATTCAAAAGCTATTAAAAGTAAGTATATATATCAGCAATTATTCCCAACATTTAGCTAATGATGTTATAATTCCACATAATTAGCTAAACTTTCAAGACTTATATACCTTGAAAACCAAAAGAGATTTGTTTTTTTTAAAAAAGGATTTATTATACAACTTTCAAGCTCTTTTAAATGAAATCAGCTTGTATTTTTGTGAAAGGTAAGCTTTATTATTTCTTTCTATGCTTCATTATTTCAAAGTCTTTGAAAAAATGCAAATGGTATCAATGTTGAATGAGTGTGCAATTTCTTCCAAAATATGAATTGCTCTATTTACACAGGGACAGTTAGGGCCAAAGGAAGTCGTACCTCAGTTTACCGTCAGCCGCCCGCATATATATTTACCACCGCATGAAAAATGTCATTGTTTTTAAAAATTTCATTATTGTCTTCACTTTCCCTACAGAGAATGAAAATATGAAGTAATCACTCAAAGAATATCTTAATAAACCCCTCTGACATTCTTTGCACATCACCACACCATCATCACCGAGGATTTCCAACAACAACTCGAATCACAGCGGATGTCGTCATGCTTTATTTCCTGACCCTCCGATTCTTAGTCGCCCCTGAGCCACATTCTTTAACCATGCATGAAAAAATTACTGAACCGCTATAGTAAAACATATAATAAAAAATAAATAAATAAAATAATTAAATATTCAATATACATAAATGATGAACATATTCATCACAGTTCCACAAAGAAAGAAATGAAATATACTCAATGCATCTTATTTCGAAAAAGCTATTGCGTAATTTCGATTGATGTTGCAATCAATCAAAAGTGTTCTTTTTTTGAATGTTTTCAAATGTAATGTAGTGTGTTAATTTAAATTTTGAAGGGCTTTTGTTCCAATGCGCGCAATACAAAGTTGTGCGATCAAGCCTTGCCTCATTTGGATATATGTCCCAGTCTCCAGAGGTTATCTTTCGGCGCTGTAATTCCAGTTTGGTCCAGAGGGTTTCGGGTTCAAGCTAGCTAGGCAGAGGGGCTAAATAATGAATAATGAAAATTTCCTGCATGGTACACCTGCTGAGGTACAAATTCTTCGGCCTAATTGATAAAGTTTCCATCAAAATGAATTCTATTGAACTTTGATGTGAGGCCTTAGTTCAATGTTCTTAGTTGTGGTGGTCTTGGCCACTAACCAAAACAACCAGATCAGTGATCCTAACAAAGGAAAGATACACATACTCTGTATACAAATTATAGCTAAATACAGCCAATGGTCAATCTCTAAATTGGCTTGCAGGTAATTTATGCAAATACCTCAAAAATGTAAGTTTTTTTAAAACAGTTAAAGTCGCATAAATAACTAGATAACTGATGGGAATCTGCAGAAAAAATTAAAGGAATGCCAGAGCTAACTACCTGCTCCAGCTAGCCTAAAATTCATGTAGCTAGCTAGCTACACATTTTGATAGTTTCTTCACAACAAGCTGGTCTTTTTAGAGATCTTGTCATCTGCAAATGCACTGACCCTTATACAGTCCATGTCCATCGTATTAATTAAATTAAAACACCTTTGTAAAGCCCGTAATAATATATAATAGTAAGAATATAATTGGCTCAAAGAACTTGCACTCCAGCACGTTTTCACAACCTGGACGATTATGCTGTTCGATTATTAATTGCTATTGTTGTTTACGTTTTATGACGCCATTTTTAGCACATGCGTTTAACGCATGATCTTTTATTATTCCATGGTCACACAAGTGTATCTAATATCGTTATATATTGTACATGGTTTATCAGGATTGATCGGGCCATTGGCGAAAGTTCTTGTAAAAAAATGGCGGTTTTCATCGACCGTGCTGTTCTGACTGCCCAATCTCCCAATCTTTGGACATAAAAATGCCCAGGCGTAACAAGATTGGGCTGGATACCATATTAGACCCATCTTTAGACGCCTTTTAAATTTTAAAGAAGGGATGTGCCACACAAGCTTTGTTGTTTGCAAGACCCAACAACCATTCTCAGGCACATTAAAACATCATATTTGGGATATATGATAAACAAAAAACTGTTAAGTTGACCAGGCCAGTTTTTGGGCATAGAAAAAATCCTAGCTAGCTATAGCTAGCACGTATTATACATTTGGCATTTATATACAGTTCGTATTGACCAAATTTTTAAAAAAAGGCTTATATATAAAGAATCAGATAAATCGTTAGCTGTTAACTTCATTTTGAATGAGAAGTTTAGCTAGTTAGCTAGGTAGCGATAGTCAGCCATATATGTTTATATAGTTTCATTTTTTAGACCCATTTTTATATAAACAGTATGATTTTTTGGCCTTTTGATTTGCAAAGAAAACTTTCAATTTAAAGGTTACCTCCTGCTAAAAATCAAGTTGAGCTCATATGAAGTTCCTTTTAAGAGGTATAATCTAAAATTGTCACTGTTCTCTTTGTTTTTCACAATACACCAAATGTTAATAATAATAAGATACAACTTATGTGTACTTTTCATTAAAAACAAAACGCAGCAAGAAAAGTTATCATGAAAAAACGTGTTTTCTCATTAATAAATTCTTATAAAAGTGTTATGTTTACCTCCTCCGATCACTAAATAAGACTGGCTACCCATTTGTCACTGTCAGAAGATTGGCCTGGCCAGTCTTAAGATGGGGGCTGAACAGTGCTAAATGCGAGCAGTGCAAGGTTAATCTATTTTTCACGTATCCCAATAATTTCTAAAAGTTATTTAAAAATTAATTTATTGCATAACAGGCTAGCCTCTCCCTTCTCGCCACCTCAAATCTTTCAAAGCCTATTCTTGGATATTATTATACTCTAAGTATATATATTTTTTTGTGTCCTGTGAGATTTACTTTTTCCTGCATTATTACTTTTTATCATCATTCTCGGCTTAACTGAATATTAAAAAAAAAAACATATTGACTTTGTCTTAACAACCCCTTATGATAAATTAACATGTAAATATTTTACGCAATTATTTATAATGAGTTGCGCTTGATAAATAAGGTTTTAAAAACAATTTCCTATAATAAAAGCGGCTTTCCAGAATCAAATGTTAGGAAACTTGCTCTTGTATTTTCAGTCGAAACTTAAATTAAATATGTACAAGTGAAATATGCATCGGGATAAAATAATCAAGCAAAACATGAGAATTAAATGGAAACACAACAAACAAAAAGAAGGAATGAGTAATTTTTAATATCGCAAGAAAAGAAACAACGAAGTTATACAAAAATATTTGATTCGCAATTTTATCATCTTCTTCCCAAATTGATTCACAAAAATGTCATTTTGATTCGCAAATTGCTAATTTAAACCCTGTATAAACTCAAATTACTCTGTCCTTATTACCTTTCGTACAATGTTATTTGTTTTATTATAATTTAGAATGTTAAAAAGTATACACAAATGGCAATATGACTGACACAAACTCTTTGTCCAATCAAGGTTATTTAATATTATTTTTGCTTTATGTTTTGGGTTGTCAACCAATTATATGTACAGTCAATTTTCTGTTTTGGTATAGCAGACAAACTGAAGTTGTTATTACAAAAAGATGATGAACGGTGCAGAAGACAGGCAATTATTGATATCAGTGATGTAAGTGGTCTTCAGCATGATATACCAATATAAAATGCATAAAGTATCCAAAGCATATATCACACATTTCTTCACATATGTTCAACATCATATAAACTTGTTTTAGAAATCAAAAATATCGTCATAAAAACATGCCATGTTCATATTTTATAGAGAAACAAATATTCTGGTGTTCACATTCCAAATGCAACTGACATTGCCCCATTAGTTGACAACCAAGCTTCAGTTGAGCAGCAGTTGCAAGAGCAAGTCAACTTTTACCAGGTTGATATAAAATGTGTATCTAACACTATATATGTATATATTATATATTATACCCTGTATACCCATATGTTTATACCCTACATACAAATATGATTGGGTTAAAACATACTTTCAGCCTCATAAGGATTTTTTATAATGAAATGATGGTGATATATAGACTTCTGTTTTGATCTTTCTACGTGCATAACAAAAGAATTTAGAAATTGTTAGTTTTATAGTTTTATATTCACAGATTACTTTAATATTTAATATTTAATTTGAATCCTGTAGGGTTACAGAATTTTCAGATAATGTTATTCTTCAGATTTCCCAATGGAAGTTGAGATGCCTTCAAATTTGCTATCACTGTGGGGGAGAGGTCCTACCTGCCAGTTGTTCAGCATACAAAGCTTTATTCTGTATTAAATTTGTTGTAGCATTGAAACTCTTCTAAACTTATTTATCTATTAATAAAAAGGATTGGATTTTAATGGAAATTTGCACGAAAGTTTATTAGGTATGCAAAGCAGAAAATATTTTATTAAAATCGCAAATTCTTGCATTAACATTCGGTATGTGATGGATACTTGATGGCAACTTAGTAAGCACGATATTGACTAGGACTCTTTTACATTGAGTTAACATTAGAAGAACTGGGTATCTGAGACAATAGATCTTTGACATTTTCTCTCTGAATGCCACCATTGAAGCTTAATTTTTTCCTTCCACCTTTCTTTGCTTCTTTAAATGTTACTTGTTATTAAAAAACATATCAACTTAATATTACATGCTGAAGGAAAGTTACTAGCTAACAAAACAAGAATACCTTTGTTGGAACACATCGTCACCATGCCTATCAATAAAAAAAGCACCCATGCAATAAATTGCTATGCCCAAATTTCGATAATTTTGTTGGCATGAGTGACCCCCCCCAAAAAAAAAAATAAATAAATAAATTCAACAACAAGCTCAGTACAAGTTTCAGCACAGATACCAAAAAGCTATAAGTCATTAATTAAACTTTGTGACTACTTGTGAAACAAACAATATTTATTTCTCTTTAAAACACGACCATATTAGCGACCTAAATACCATTTTCAAACCTGATCATTGTGACATCGTTGCTTTTAAAAATTACTTTTTTATGAAACGTTATTATCACGCACCCCTGGAATAATAATCTTTGTTCTAATTGTGAGAAAATCAACTAACAATTAAAGCCAACCTGTACATCCTAGCTAATACAACAACTCCTGACCCAGATAAAGAATTTAGTAGACTAGATATCAGCAACACTGCCACTTAGTAGATGGTAACTGCGGATTACAGTTGATACATCACCATGCGATCCTTTATCAGTGCAGGTGTAAACGCTGATGAGACACGGATGAAACAAGTCTGCATAATTGCACGTACAAGCAGAACAGGCAATGTATCGTGGCATTATTCTATTTAAATCATTTTTTAATTTCTAAACTACAATATGTTTTATGTTAATCTAAATGAAAAAACAGAGTATATACCAAGTATATACCAAGTTCGGAAATTAAAATTGCTCAGCTAGCCAAACTTTTAAGGAGAGTAGTTAATGGTTCAGCTATTATTTCATTTCTAAGAATTAGGCGATTTCCGATTAGAGGAAAACATAAAATAGTACTAGAGACGAAACCACCACAAGTGTTGAGGAAATATCGAAGTGAGAATTGACTAGCAACCTGCTAATTGACTAGCTATCCTTTTCTAAATTAACTTTTTGTATGTAAATTATTAGATTAAAAAATAATAAATGCAAGGTATAAGAGAAATTATGTTATATATTTTTACCATTTTGCGTGTGTGTGGGCACGCAAATACGCCTCTCATTGCATGGCCTGCTTGTAATGATGAAAATTATATTCCCTGCTAGTTTGAAATTGTTACGGTAACTAAACGATGGTTACCATTAATTTTGAGGCCTAAGTTCTCTTTTCTTTATAAGTATTTTTTTATTTAAAGGATGCACTTTTAAAGTTAAAAGAACGATCAGATGAAATAACCAATGAAAATGCAAGATTATATCAAAGAATGCGTGACAGTGTTGTTCTGGATAGTAATGTAGCAAATTTGGATGATGACGGTGTTGTTTCAACTGATGATGAAAACACCAGTGTTGATGACAAGGAGACCAAAGACAATGATCTTAAAAGAACCTTTCCAGCAAAAACAAAGGAGAGACTTCTAAGAACGAAAAATGAATGTAGAGCTAATGTAAGCATTGTCACAATATTTTTGATGTTATTTGTTTGCAATATTCAGGGCTTGAAATCCGACCCTAGTTCAGGCGAGTCTTAATAGACTCGCGGCAATTACGCTGCGCAAGTCCGCCGAGTCTAAAAAGACTCCCCTAAAAATAATTTACGAGAGTCTAATTTTAAAAATGCTATTTTTGATATCCTTTTTTTTGAAGTTGTTGCTTGCTCCATTTTCGATTATAAGATAAAGAATTTTTCGGCCGTGCAAACTGATGTTCCATTTTCATATTCGATTATTGTTATTGTTTCAAAAGATGTTATTTTTAGCCACCATTGATAAAAGATTTTTAACACCAACGGCAACGTGCTCAGCTGTTAACATGCAGGTGACGAATGAAAAACAAGGAGAAAAACCGTTTTTTTAATATATACTTTTTTTTTTTAAACACAAAAACATGATATATATATATTTTTTCTACATTTAAAATTTGTTACATAGTATTGGTTCTTGGTCATTTTGTAAAATTCTAAACCTCGCGTCTCTGACAAAAGCTGCATCCAGGAATTCTACAAAAATAAATCAGGTTATCAATTACACAAGTATTTGGCATTCAGAATGTTCTTATAAGAAAGATGGATTGTACCAACCTCGTACCCAGGGCTCTGTTACGCTTATGATATTCTGACGGAACGGAAGAGATTGCAAAATATCTTTCTCCCAACCTTTTTTTGTGAACAAAATATAATTAAATCTGCCATATGATCAGTGCTTTTTTTAATTGTTGCTCTAAAATAAAAGTAAATTATGTCAGCGTTCAAAAGATAAAATAATTGTCTAATATAACATAACATGCAGCTGTACAAGAAACATAATTCTACTTTCGAAAGTGTTAAACTCACAATATGTGTATGACTGTAGGTTATCTTCACAGTTCTCCTAATAACGCAACACCAAATAAACCCAATTGATTTACACACAACACAATATATACCACTATTAAAAAAACAATGATTTCACCAGCAAGATTGGTTCAACACAAGTAAACCCCACTACCAATTGATTCTTGTTAGTAATCGCCTAGAATGGAAGATTAACAATCTCCCTCTATTTTCTTTTCTGCACGTTGTTCAGTTTATGCTGCTATGGGAGGAATTTATAGCGACTCCTACTCGCTTAGTATAGTGGTCCTGGGGAGAAATTGGCTTTTCACCAATGCCCTCTACTATACAAGTCTTGATCAAACAGTTACCGAAGACTATTCTTCCTTGGGTCCTTAGTTGTGTGATGCCAAGTGCTAAGTGGTGTTTCAGCAATGAATTCTGAAAAATAAAACTCAAAAAAAACTTTATAATAAAACATTTTGAAAACACAACATTTGATTGGTCACTAATACTCATCATGACCATTTTGTAGCACATTCAGTAGAAGTGTGCTATTTGCTCCTTGCTTTGTTAACACATCTGCTAACTGATGTTTGGTGGGAATCTACTTCAATATAACTTCCTTTTGATTGATGCTCTGTCTGAGAGAAGCCATGTCAACTCTTAATCGCTTATCTTCTAAAGCTTTTGTTGAATATGCAGCTTCATGCAAAGATTTGTTATCTGTGTAGCACAGGATACCTTCTAGATCTGTCTTCACAATTTCCATTATTACATTTTTCACCCAGATACATGCATCAATACCATTAACAAGTGCTAAGGTTTCTGCTGCAAGTGTGCTACGCACAACTCTCTTAATCTTTTTTGACTGCCATGTGATAGGTGTCATGGTGTTCTCAACACCTTTAAGAAAAACAATAATTCCACTTTGAGAGCTTCCGTCATGTAGATTTCCAAATGAGGCGTCAGCGTACAAGATTAATTGTAATGGAGGTTTCAACTTCCAAAATTTTAGGCAAATATCAGGATCCAATTTCAACTTCTTTACCAACTTATTAGCTCTCATAACATCACCAACATTTGCACGGTTTAACTTTGTGCTTAACTGACAAACATCAAAAGAAATATCTGGCCTTGATTGAGAAGATACCCAATTTAATTGACCACAAATACATCGAAACTTAGATTGCTCTTCATGTGAGAGAGTTCTTGATGTTTGTTTTTGGTGCTTTGAATCTCAACCTGTTCCATGCTTGCCACATATTTGCTTTGGTCATACTCAATAGAACTATTGAATTGTTGTATGTTGACTCCAACATATTTAAAATTACTGCAATTCTCTGTCCCAACCCGAAATATTTTTCTAATGGATGCAATGACTTTTACTTAAAAATGTTCTGAGCCTCCCCAAAGAAAATCATCAACATGTATTACGATCAATCCTTGACAACAGTCATCTTAAACCCAATGAAATAAAGCCTCATCAAATAAAGACAATTTCATTCCCATACCAATTAACCGTTCCTTTACTTGTAAATACCAAGCTCTTGAAGCATCAGCAAGGGCATATACTACTTTTTTCAATTTCCAAAGAACCCCTATTACGTTTGCTTCCTTTGGGGGCTTTATAATTACTTCTCTGTCAATCGGGTTACCTTGAAGAAATGCTGTTTTGACATCTAAGGTGTCGCATTCTCATTCGTTTGTTGCTAACATTGTGATTACAATTCACAGACTTTCTTTTGAAAACATTGGTACCATGTCAGTACCATGTTAGTAATCAATTAAAATGGAAAATTAACAGAAAGTACGTTAGGTTTTTCCCCTGAAAGTTAAACATTTTTCACACAACCCCGGGGTAATACGCCGATTTTATTGCAGGATTTAACTTGGTAAGTCTGACCGTCGTAGGGCAGCAAAACATAGCGATGTTGGCATATTGTGAAAAATGGTGGATGGGACATTACTTACTATGCTTGGTTATTAAGTTTAAATAAAAGCTCTTTACTATCGCTTTATTGGTTATAATATACAACGAAACTAACTAAAAAGTAACTAAAAATAATGCACAATAAAATATGCTTGAACAAATCTAAATAGCTAAACTTCATTTTCTAAACTTTTAGCGCGAGTCCAAGTGGACTTGCGTCAACATGACTTACGTGAGTCTCAGCGCGAGTCGGACTCGTGGACTCGTGTCGGATTTCAAGCCCTTTAGCATTTTTTTGTATTATGTTATTTTTATTGTGCTCGGTTGTTTAATTAAAACAAATAATAGACCAGTTTTGACAGAATAAATAAATTATTCCTCAACAGATAAGGAATAATTTAGTAAATAACTCATAATATTATATTTGAACGTAAATTAAATTAATACAATATTTTTTGTTATTATATTTAGTAACTTTACGTGAAATAATTTACCGTCTAAAAGGGCCTTTATACTTAAAATTTTAAATAACAAGCTGATCTAAACAAACAAAAGGAACAACCTGGTAATTATTTTAAACATCTGTTTGTGCTTTATTATCTTTTGTGAGATCTTCCCTAAAGATAGCAATAGTTTATTGAAAATTTGAGAAACACATTTCAAAGTTTAGGAATGTTTAATGCAGTTCTGGAAAGTGCAAAAATTTGACTAAGTAAGCAGAGTGGCCACATCTAAAATCTCCTAAATAACCCTCATACCCAAAATATTGATGTCTCCTAAATCTCCTAAAATTGTTTATGGTGACATCCATTTTTTTCCAGTAGTAACTTTTTATTACGTTTTATGTGGCAAAAAAAGAGCTTATGTATTATGTATCATGACACAGGTCTGATAAATTATATTTACATTGTACATCAATTCTAAATGAATAGCCACCATGACATTCAAAAAAGGAAAGGCTTTATTATTACTAACTCCTAATTTCCTTCTACCATTCTGGGAAAATCTCTTAAAAAAGGGTGCTTTCCTAAAACTTCAACATGTGGCCACCCTGGTAAAATAGACCTCAACCTGGTGAAATACACCTTGATAATATTGACAATCATATTTTACTCAAAATTAAAACCATTTAGATTTATTGAAGTTGCCATTAAATACATTTTAGTTGTAGACATTGCGAACATTTTTTAATAATTTTTTTGTATTTGTTTTGATAAAGTGATTTTTTTTTAGAAAAACGTGTCAAAAGATGAGGACCATGTAGATGATGGTGTTGTTTATAGTATTCCAACTGAATTTTCTGGTCATGATATGCTGTGTGAAGAGATAGTAAGCATATCATCATACCCTTAGAATATCTAATGCTACAATTACCCAGCGTGTTTGCTAGAACTCGCAATTAGATCATGCAACCTTCCATATTTGTTATTCTCCAGAAAAAAACTTAAAATATGAGTTTGTCAAGGACATTTTTGTCTAGTTGTCTTATAGTAACTTGTTGTAATTACATTCTTTTGCATACTTTCCTTCTAAGTTTCAGCTATTTTGGGTCTTTTTACATTAGCCTTGTCAGTGAGCTTATGTGACTTAAATTATAGCAAAAGACCGTAAGAACAATCAAAACACTGAAAACATTTAGAACAATTTTTAAAATAACAGCTCCCATTTACTTTATTTTAAATAAGTATTTTATATCTTCTAGACAAAAATGCAGTATGTATACGAAACAAAAACGAAACACTTATCAAACTTGCTGAAAGATACTCGTAGACAAGCAGAGGAGTACAAAGAAGAAATATGGAAACTTAAATCTGATGCAAAGTATAGAAAATATTTTTAATTCCCTTAAATAAATCAAACTTGTACTCAATTCATTGGTCCACAGTTTTTGTATAATCTTTTTAACACCCTACACCCTATAGCTTTAAATAAAATTAATTTAATTAAAGTTTCTTAACTTATTACCTTGCCTCGTAATGTTGCAGTAAAAACTGGATAAATGCTAACATGCTGCCCTAATGGCCACTTCCAGAAGGTATCTATGATCTACAAACTATGAAGAACATCTTATACAAGTAGCAAAAACATTTGTACAATTTATACTCTACTTGACAATTATAGCATCTTCCAACATTTGTGTCTAGGTTGCCCTACTGTAGGGTTGTCTGTCATCGCCACAATGAATTTAGGCCTAGGCAAATCAGAAATATTAAAATATTTTTATGACTGTTATAAGAAACATAAAATTTGTCACCAAAATGTTTAAAATGTTTTTATTATTGACAATGTTCGTTTTCTAATTGTGAATAAAGTCTTTTTGATATAAAATCTTTCTATCTTATTTAGCAAACAGGAAAGGATAACAGATATGTTTATTGTAAATTGATTCCCAACCTGATGCAATAACATCTTTTTGAAACACCCAGATGCAATGCTTTCTATAATATATAAAAATATATTTTTTACTTTTCGTTTCAGGAATGTAAAAACATTTAGTAGAGAGGTAAGTCTCCCAACGTGAATTTGTTTAAGTACTTAACATTAAAAAATTAAAATAATTTTTGCATCTCAAATGTCTGGTTTTAAATGCAAAGGAAATAATTTCATTTGCTAAAAGATAATAGATAAAAGTGACTTATGTTTTAACAGGGTGGCGTTGAGTTGTACTGCAGTCGTTGTGCAGTTGCTGAAACTAATTTGCAACCTGCTGCAGTTACGTTAGAAAAAAAAATGATTGATCGATTGACAAGGTATGTGGTTTGTTGTTTTTAATAATTTGTTTTTTAGTCTAGTGTTAAGAAACATCGTTTAAAACTAGTAATTGGTTTATATTTAAATTTTTTTTACAGTTTTGCTCTATGTGAATGTCAAAAACTAAATTGTACGCAGACAAAAATAAAGATAAAAGGCATATGAGAAATATCCCATTACAACATTCTATGAACATTTGCTGCCCAAGTGTGACATGTTTAAATTGTATATAACATTTCTTGTAATGTTAACAGAGAGAGAAATGAATTGGTTGAAAGTATTAAAAAGCAAAAAGACGTCATAACTGCCGGAAACCGTCGTGAAATGGAAGCTTATCATCAAGTGAAAAAAAGTTGTGAGCTTGTCCAGCAGGCCCAAATCGAAAAGCAGGAAGTAACGATAATTATTTTCTAATACTCTTCACTTGTCTTTGACTGTTTTACAATCCATTTAGTGTATTAGTATAGGTTTTTAAATAACCTTAGATACATTATATTTTTTAATTATTGGATATAAAGTACACATGTGCAGTATATAGAAAGGAAACAGTTAGATTCAACTCATCTTTTATGGTTGTTAAAAAAAAATGCAATAAATCCTGTTCTAGGCCCTTGTTCAATCAAAACAACTGCAGAGAACTTTAGATGAATATATAGCAAGATGTCAAAAGCTACAAAAGAATGTTGAAGGGAATCAAGTGGAGAGGAAAAGCAAGGAAGACATGGAGGAAGTGATTATAAATTTAAATAAAAAGGTTAGTTTGATGATAACTAGCTATTTGGTGCTGTCTTTAGAGACTTTTTGTGAATGTAGACCTGACAACTACCGACACTTTCCTATTGCAAACAGCAGAGAGACAATTTGCATTGCTAGTCAGGATCTTGGTATCAATCCTATCTGTAAAAACATTTTATAATGTAAATGCTAATAAATTAATCAATGTTATTAATCTTTGAGATATTCAGGGGAATTTAAATTTTTGGAATTGTGAATTAGTGTTTTTTAATAGAAGCTGGGCGTTTATTGGAGCATTTACTGTATATTAATACCATGGTTACTAAAAATACACCCTTTTTTGCCCTTGTGATACAAGCCTTATCTTATTGGTGGAAAATAATAATGCTATTGGGATGTCTAAAGGTTGCAAGAATAAAACGTGTCAACTAAGATTAGATAATTGCTTATTAAGATGAATAATTGAATTTGTTAAAGCAACGTTTTTCAGAGGTTTTCACTTAAATGAAATTAATGGATTCGTGCAACGTTGTTCGATGTAAAAGATTGCTTTCTACTTTTTGTTGATTGACGTCCAATGATTTGACCATTTTTGTTGTGAATTGTGTTCTGTCTGAATAATTACAAAAGTTTAAAGGGAAACTAAGGTCAAAAAAAAATGTTGTTAAAAAAAAATTAAGAACGTTGTATAACATCTAAATAAACTATTGAAAAAAAATTAACTCTTAATTTTCATTATTTAGGCTGTTTTAGCCCATTAAAGTTCTAAGGTTTTCTGAAATTAACCGTGTACTCCATTCACGGTTCCTCGTGAACCATACAGAATTATGACGTATGAGCCGCGAGACTCAAAATCACTTAGTCATGGATAGCAGCGAAGAAAGTAGTTGTGCTAGTGAACATAGCGAAGTATATAGTTCTGAAACAGATGAAAGTATTTGCAAAGGGTGTTATGATAACGAACCTGAATATACTGAAAGTCAGTTGAAAAACATTTGTTCATCAAAAACTGCGAATGATATTTCAGACGACGACGAAGATGAGGATTTAGACTCAAGCAGGTTAGAAAACTTACATTGGTGTAAGTGTAAAAAATGTGATATACACGAGTTAATGACTGTTGAAGAATGCAAGTGTTGTTTGGAGTTTACAACTTTACTGGGAGAAAAGCTGGAAGAGAATACATGTATTACCTTGCATAAAGATTTTAATATTCTTTGTTTAAATCGCACCGTATTAGAGACAGCAAGCATTAGACATCGCAGATATCAAAATAATTTCAAGGATATAAAATCTTTTCAAAACAAGTAAGGTTATTATTCTACCTTTCAAAACAAATATAAAATATATATTACTTCATATGCGAAAAAAAAATGCGTTCTTTATCTACATAAAAGTTCGTTTACTGAATGTGAGTCAAAGAATATTTAAAAATATATATACAACATTTTGTAAGGCCTAGGTTCCACAACAACAAAACATATTATATTCTTTTTAGACAACTACGCTTTTCAGCATACAGACAATATACGGCCTGGGTGCATTACTATGAAACACTGGGAAAAGGATGTAGAGTTGTTATACCAGCATGCGTTGTGAAAAAAATTCGTGAAAGTTTCCCAGAAAAAGATGGAAAATATACAGGATTCAAAGCTTTTGTAGATTTGTAAAATCTGTAATTTCAGTTTACGATCCACTTTTTTTTATAAGAACAATGAGGCTGAACGAGTGAAAAAAATAGGAACACTTCAGGCTGAAGCCAAATTTCCTTGTTCTTATAAAAAAACTGAATAACAAACAAATCAAATCTACTTAGAAAATCGTTTTACTTTTTTATTTTTTTCAAGTATACTCAATTTTTCTGGATGATCTGTATACGCAATATTCCTTGGAGTGTCAAATCTGCCTTCTATATTTTCTACTTTCTTGTATAAGTTTTGGCCATCTAGTTTTCGTTGCACTACCTCCATAAGCAACTTTTCAATAAAATCATGAGATTTTGCATCCATGACTGGCTTCGCAATCCACTCCTTTGAAAGTTTACTTGATAAATATCGCCATCCATACATCAAATCAGGCGAACCTTATAGTATGGTTTCACTTACTCACTCGCGGATCATACGTCATTGCTCTCCATCGTAGAGTTTTTTTATGTACTCTAACGGAGATGTAAATAATAACCTTTTTACTCTAAAATCCTCATAAAAATACATTTTTTTTGAAAAAAAATTTAAGGTATCTTTTTTAAATAGTATAATAAACGTTTTTATGAAAAAAAAAATTTGACCTTAGTTTCCCTTTAATATTGAGATTGAGATGTATTGTATTGGAAATTTTAATACTGGTGTTTTTTCTAGGTTGATGAATATACCAACTTGACGAGTGTTCTTCAAGTGCAAACTGAGAAAATGGCAAGAGAGAAGGTTAGTATAAAATATTCAATAATTTTAGGATTTAAGCATATAGCAAAAAATGCCATAAAAATATATTAAAAAGTTATTTCATTTTATTGCTAAAAAATTTTTTTTTACAAAATACTAGTTGGATTCAAAAAACTAAGAATTGTTTTTATTATTTTTCAAGCATTTATTTCATGACAGACTTTTTAAATCTAACCGGGTTTTCAACAGCAAAATTAAAATTTGGAAAATTTTTATTTTTTAGAATTTCTTATTTTTCATTCTGTCAATGTGACATTTTACTTATTCTTCATCCCTTTTTGCTGTTAAGTAATTAACGAAATGCATTGAGGATATAAAAAAAAGTCTATGTTCACTCTTCAAGGATGTGCTGTAAATTACAAACAGTGAAATATCCATTGTAGGTTAAAAAAGTCTTAACAATTACAGGCAGTAAATTGTTTCATGGGAGCAAAAAAAAGCCCTTCCACTTAGCATATGTTCCAGTTATTGGGAGTTTCAATCTTAGAGCGAAATTTAAGGGAATTTTAGTTAAAAAGATTTAGGGATCATCAGAAAAAATTGTTCCACTAAATGAAAGTTCACTTATCTAGTGTTCTACTTATGTGGCAGAAACTGCAAACATTTTAAGACAAGTTTGATGAACTGCACGCCTAATTTGAGCAAAACTCTACAAAAAACCATTTGGATAAAACTAATATTATAGGTAATATTTTTAGGTAAAATAAAATCTTACAAAACCAACCAATTTTTTTAACTGCACAAACATGTAAGAAAACATCGTATAATAAAATCATTCAAAATAGTAAATCAAAATAATAATAATAAAAATGCAGTTTTGTCGAGGATTTTAAATACACTAGTCATTAGCCTTTCATGAAGGGTTGCCTGTTGTTCTTTTGCATGCTTGCCTACCTGTTAGCATGAGGTAATGAAATTTGCTAGGATTGTGGTTATTACTGATTATTATAGGTGTGATTATAATAGCATTTTTGATTGCAAAACCACTGTTTTTAAAATTTGCTCACTGACAGGCAGCAAGTATTATAAGAGTATAATCTCAATAAGTTGTTGTAAAGGAAGTAAATAAAGTAAAGTTTACTTTTAGGTTGACTTAGAAAAGGAGTTGGAGAAAATGAAACTGCATATCATGACTCAAAAGGCTGAAACAGCAGCGGTATGTTATCTTTCAGCTAACTGTTTAAAAAACATTGATACATTTTTCCAATGTTACAAATTGACTAGTCAATAGTTTCCTCAACTCTTATTTCACTTGAGGTTGATGAAGTTTTTTTTATCTTGTATGTTGATGGTTATGTATGCGAATGTAGAATTTTCTTTATGCTTTTCATAATCAACCTTTCTAATTTATGTTGGCACTCTGCAATTGCTGGCGAAAATTCTTGAGTCACTTAGTAATTGTCAATGCTATTTTTCGTTGAATTAGATGTTTTGGGAACTTACAAATATTTTGTTCTCATAATTTAACTGTTGTTCCTGCATGGAAGCATGCAATTGAAAAAATATCTAAATTGGCAACGTGAAACACACGTTTACAAGCGTTGAGCAAGCAAATGAAATGTCATTTTAGCAGTTTTTTTGACGTGACGTGACGTGAATAAAGTGAATTAGGAAGGCTAAATATTGTGTTTTGAAACCATGAGTTATATTGAAAAGTCAGAAGTGTGGTTTTTTGTTATTTTACTTTTTTATATATGTTTTATACTTATTTCACTTTCAATTTCAATTTAATTTTAATTTGTTTTAATTTTAGATTAAACGAAAAGTAAATTGAATGTCTCTATAATAATAGCCGTCGTCTGTCTGTCTCTGCGTGGTTCCCCCGCTGAGTTAGAAAATGATGTTACGAAAACACGAATATCAAATGAGATATATTTTTATCCACTTTGTCGCGACGAGTAAATATAAAGGACGAGCGAACACGTGGATTTTTTTCACTGGCAACGACTAGTCTATAATAAAAGCCATCGTCTGTCTGTCTGTTCTCACAAGAAAGTCTCGTGCAAGGGGCACACAAAATAGCGTTTCATTTAAAGACGGACGACCCCGTGGATTTTTCCACGAATAAGGACTATTTAAAACGAAAAGTATATTGAATTTAAAAAATAAATTTAAAATCTTGCTTAGCCGAGAGCTGCCGTAGTGTACCATATAATGCATTTTTGTTTCTATGTTGTCATAACCCTGTGTAGTGTTAGACATTTTGTTGCTATATTTTTATTAGAGGATGGATAGTTGGTTTCTTTATTGTCATAAGCGTATGTATTGTTAGACACTGACTCAACTATGTACCCAGGCCCTTATACCATAGACGCTATTTCATGAGTGGGGTAGGGTATATTTAAAGGTTTGTATAAATTAGAATCTGGTAAAGTATGAGTTGTGTATTTTAGAAACAATAACATACAATACAAACAATTTTCACCAAACAAGTTTTTATTACATATTTGTAGGTTTCGTCGAACTCTTTTGCTTTTTGTTTGACAAGAGCTTCCAAAAACAAATTTGTGATGCTCTTCTGTATTCAGTGTTTAGAAAATCGTCTTCGATGACATCAGGACCTAATGAAGTCATCACCTTGTCAATTTGAGCAACTGTGAGCTCTTTTCTGAAGTCCTCTTTATTAACGTTCAACATTTTTGTTGTTTTGTTTATCATGATTGTTTAAAAAGAGATATGTTTACAAAAATTTATCGCAGGTATCGCCATAGCCAGTTTTACTTCATAACTAGGCACAAATAGCTACTAAATCATTTCAGTACCATGATCCATCCTTATGTTAGAGACTATTTTCCTTGTCTGGTATAAGTACTGGAGGTACAAGTTTCCAATGATGTGTGGATCACGGACTTTACAGGATGCTTCAAGGCCACAATAGTAAATTTCCAATCAAAAACGAAATTGATTGGAACTTACAATAGTGATTTTTGGAACCTGATTGGTTAATGCCTCCGTCCAGATTGAAACTGAAAGATTTGTCTTGCTTTTGGAGTTACTATTTTGAACTAGCTTTTCTTCACTACAGGGCTTGTTTCATCACCTCTCAAAATGTTTTACTGGCACGCACGTGTTAACGGCGAAATGCATTATAGTATACTATAGCAGTTCTCATCCAAGCTAGATTTTCAATTTAATTTTTTAAATTCAATTTATGTTTTAAATTAAAAAACTTAAAAGTTAAAGTAAAATAATTTTAAATTAAATTTAAAATAAAACAAAAATAAAGCTGAAACTTTTTTAAAAGCAAAATAAATAAAAATACAAAAAGCACATTAAAAGTAAATTAACTTCAGAGTAGAAATAAAGTAAAAGTAAATAGAAAAAAATTGTTAAATGTATAAAAACGCAAATTAGTCAGTTTTTTATGTGCCAGTTCTTGGCCACCATACTGGTGTTTTTAAAAATAGCAAAGCAAGGGGCCATGAATTTCCTGTGTTTGATATTGACACGAAAAAAAATTAGTTATAGTTCTGCTAAAACAGGGTGTCCATTTGCAAAATCCTTTTCTATAATATTATTTTGGAAGTCATCCCCTACATGTCAGCAATATTAAATTGTGCTTTAAAAAAAAATTTATAGTCAATTTATAAATTCAAAATCTAATGGTCGTGATGACAGAGGTTTTTCGAGTACCTCAGTTTGATGAAAACAAAAAGTGAGTAGGAAACAAAATTAAAATTTAGAATAAAAAAAAATTGAAGTGAATGTTACGTTAAAATATTTTGTTGATATTCCGATATAAACAGCCTTGTGTCAAATACATCTGGTTGTTTTACGTGATTATCAACTGTCAGACCTTCTCTTATTTTGTTAATCTGGTTTTGCTGGTAAAAACAGACACTAATCTTTAGTTGGCAATAAATGGTTGTGAAATCTGCTATTCGCTAATTTTACTTGTGACATAAAAAGTGACAGTGATGAAAAACTAAACTGAACAGATGGTTTTAAACTGATCTCATTGACGGTAATATTACTGATAAAAAAAGCTTTTTAATCAACGTTTTAATATGCTTTTTACTAATTTTGATTTTATCTTTTTCTTTTTTTGGTATATAAAGTTTATTAAAATAAAGTTTAGAATTTTGCTTCTGGTTTTTAACTGCTGTAGTTCACACATGAGCATTTTATTTTACTCCATTGTAAAATGAACAAGACATCTTACAATAGTGAAGGGACTGGTAGTATTATGTTGGAAATTGCGGGCATAACTATTTTCATTCTTGGTGTCATTGGAAACATGCTTTTGCTTGTTTGTCTCACCAAGTTGAGATACCTCAAAAATTTATTTGAAAAGCTCCTCTTTAACTTAGCCTGTTGCAATCTCTTGTTGCTTTTACTGTCAATACCAACCAGTCATGTGATTGATCGAAAGAAACCAAACTATCCGTTTGGAGCTGCCGGCTGCAAGTTAATTGATCCTTGCTCAACATATGCTGCGAATGCTACTGCACTCACTTTAGTAGCAATTGCAATCCAAAGG
This sequence comes from Hydractinia symbiolongicarpus, assembly GCF_029227915.1. Taxonomy (NCBI): domain Eukaryota; kingdom Metazoa; phylum Cnidaria; class Hydrozoa; order Anthoathecata; family Hydractiniidae; genus Hydractinia; species Hydractinia symbiolongicarpus. Next base: position 22,719,451 of record NC_079883.1, read on the forward strand.
TACAATGTGACAGCTAGAAGAATAATTGATATTCCGACAGCTCGAAAACAATTCATAGCGATATTTAGTATCCACTTTGTGTCATTTTTAAGCATTATCCCGTTTATGATGTCTTTACGCTATTTGTATTTGAGATGCAATGAAAAATGGAGCGTAAGATCTCGCCGGATTTACACCATATTACTGTTCTGTTTCCAGTATGCCATTCCAGTGCCCACAATGGCAGTGTTATACACAAAGTCTTGGCTGGTCATTTATGATTCGCTATCATATGTTGCGTCCATTACAATACGGCACGAGCAAAAGCAGTTCGAGGAAGCAGAAAAGAGTTCAGCTGAAACCAACGACAAAATCCGAGATATTGAAGCAGAAAAGAAATCTATACAGGATGGTGTCGAAAATGCAAGCCCAAGAATCTTCTGCGCCGTTTATTACATCATGCCAAAGAACGTAAAGCGTTGTGAAGAGATTATTGGTTCTAACCACGTCCAAACAAAAGCCTTTCAAATAAGACTACGACAAAGTCGAAATATCTTAAAGATGTTTTCAGCCATTGTTGTTCTTTATGCGATCTTTTTCTTACCGCACCATCTGTTGTGGTTGTACATAGATTTTGCGTCAGTCGAAGAGGACATGTTACAGCCGTGGTTAGTTCAAATAACCTATTTAATGACATACATCAATAGCGTTTTAAACCCTTGGATGCATGGAAAACTAAGGAAAAGATTTAGAGCCAAGATCAGAGAACTCAGAAGCAATATGTTTTGAGAAAGAAAGACTTCATGAGAAAAGCTTACAATTCTTGTGTTTTTCGTGTAGTTTTTTGAAAATCAAACTAAGGTATTCGAAAAACCCCTGTCATCACGACCATTAGATTTTGAATTTATAAATTGACTATTGCACTAAAGGCAATCATGATCAAATTAAACATTTTGATTATAACGATGACATTAAATGTTTAATTTTAACACCCAGTATTGTCTTTATCCACAATTGACTCCATTTTTAATTAAATACGAATGTGTATGTATGGGCACTGGTCAAGGTATGCTGAGTCTAGTAAAGGAACCGACTAATTATATTTACACGCATTACTATCTTTGCTCCGAAAATGGACTAATAAATAGACCTATCGTTGTTTAAGTCTTCTTTAAAAGTTCGAAATCTTTTAGACTGCATGATGTTTAATTCTCTTGTAAATATACTCTATTTTAAGTGTAATTTTAGTTCATTCTTTATCCAGCCCGTTCCAGTTGGCTGAGTAAAAAATAAAAAAACTTAATTTTAAAGTTTGAATATTACCTGACTTAATGACTTAACATCAGCTTCTGATTTATTGCACTGTTTTACTGTAAGTTTGCGTATTCGCTTATTTTGCTAACAAACTGCTGTGTTGCTGCAACTCCAGACAGTAAAAAAGAAGATTGGATTTCAGTCGTAAACACAAGCAATTGATTACGTTATAACGTGCACTTCAAACTTTACAAAGTGCACTTAGAACCTTGGTTATTTGGTTACATCCAAAATCTTAATGGTACTTATTTTTACTGATCACACCTCTATTCTCTATTTTCGAAACCTTTCAGGCCATGGAGCAGATTGTTCATAACACTGACATCGTGAAAAGTGCAGCTGGCACATCTTCGACACTGTGTACTTAGCCTACACCCCTGCCAAACCATTTTTCCGCGCCAAATCTTCGACACTGTGTCCGCGCCAAATCCCAGGCACAAGTTAAATATAACGTCAGTCTTGTGTCGTCATCTTTATCAGTTTGCTCAATTCCCAAATTTTGTCCAATTGAAACACTTCTTATTATGTGCACAGAGGAGCTAAACCTCTAGTAAGCAACAAATTGGGCCTGACGGGTCGAGTTTATAATTCACTTTTTTTTCATCTCTTTTATGAATATAAAAACTGTGTCTGTATAGTTTAAACATCTCCTAAAAACTATGTTCTGTAATTTATAAATCTTTTGTTTACATTTTTTAATTGGCTGGAACAAATCATGTGATAAAATGAATAATTTCATTACTATTGTATTCTAATTTGCCGTGACGAGTTTTAAAACCACAGGGAACGTAATTGTTCTAAATTAATATCACGGGCAAAGTCACGGGCAATTAAACATTGTTATTGTTGTTGTCGATTTCTTTTTAAAACGTTTTATTTTTTGAAATTGACAACCCGTGTTTTGTGATTAACATAATAAATACCGTAACAATAACACCACCAAAACACCATTAAATTTTTACACACCAATTTAATGATGCGGAATCTGATCTTAGTTATTAACTAGTTATTATTATACAATATTTTTAAATTGCATTTCTTTTTTTGTATTACTTTGTTTCAGCTTATTACTCTCATTGAAGCCAAATATGTTTATTATGGTTGCTTGTTTATATTTTACATTTAGTGAGCTGCTTTTTTTGTCTCATGGAATGTTTTTTAAGCACCTTTTTGGACTCCATTTGAAATAAGGCCAATTTATATAAAGAATTGATGAGATACGTAAGCATGTTTTTTATAGATTGTTGAAGATTCGCGTAAGGAAGTGATGAATGCATTTAAAGAGAAGACTTTGATTGAACAAGAATCGCACCAATATCAATTAGATTTGAAGAAGAGAGAAAAACAAAAACAAATGGTGACTACAGATTATATCAGAATAATTTTTTATATCTTCATCAGTCAATGTAGTTTTCATAAATTACTGATCAAGTATTGTATAAAATGAATTTCTTAGGTTATCACCAATGACTGCCCTTTTTTTATCCTTACAAGTGCATCACGAGGCCACAGCTTTTTTAATGATTCGTCGCCAAACTTCTTTCATTCTATTTATGGGTCAGGTCTTTTGCAGAGTTGTAAAAAAAAATTAGCTTTATTTACTATAGTATATACTAATAAAGTTAAGTTGTACTCAGTACTAAGAAGATACAAGAAAAAATGTCTGCTATATTTTGCTCACAACGATTTTCAAAATCGTTACCAAATTTGGTTTTCACGATGTAGGAAGCATTTAATTCAATTAAAGCTGGTTTTGGGTTTTGTAGAGTGCAAGATTTATTATGAGAATACAAAAAATCTATTATATTGGTCTGTAGGTTAAAGTCTTGCTTTTTTTAAACGACCAACTGCAATGAAATATTACAATTAAAACCTAAATTATACTAAAATTACTAATCTGTGGCCACCTTGTATTACCGACACACACACACAGGCCACAGCATTTCTACTGATTCTTCGCAAAACTTCTTTTGTTCTATAGTAAGCCTGCTTTTTTATCAAGTGATATCAGGCAATGTTATGAAAGTACTTAAAAAAATTTCAAAATTGACCTCTCATGCAGGTATTCTTTGCTACTAATTAATTTAAGCTTGTCTGTTCAGCTGCCACTAAATTAATTTTCTAGTTAAATTTTCTTCAACCCATTTGCGAACGTTCTGCGCTGCGTTTAGTACTTCCGGTGGATATTGCATAGTGTCATGACACGTTTTTTTAAAATTACTAGATAAACACTTTTTTGATTTGTCACTATGAAATGTTTAAATTGAGGACGATTTAGGTTGGCGATATTTTTGCTCCAGTGGCCAAAGATGACACTAGTTTACGTATGCTGAGCTTCCTAATTCATCTTGGTCCCCATGTAACCTAAAAAATGTATTACGTTGTATAAACGTATTTAGAATCCTTCAGAGAATTGACGGAAGTTAGGGATTGTAATGTATAGTTGTTTTTTGTTTAGGAAGTCGATCAACTTTCATTGGAACTCCAAGAAACGAAACGACGTCTTCAATTGAACGAACAAACACTTCAGCAACAACAGAACGAAGTTTTTCGTTTAACAAAAACAACAAACTCTTACTCACAACAGGTATGTCTGTAAATAATTACCAACATTAATCAATGTTCTTCGTAAAAATTTTGCTCTTAAAAATTATTGACCATTAATACTTTTTTAATATTGATCTTGTAACGGAGCTTCAAAATGTTATAGTGAAGTCATTTTGTTTCGGATGTCATGTTAGAAATAAAGATTTTTAGGCGTACCAACATTGGTTTAAATATTTTTCAACAGAACTGCAAGATGTTGTAAGATATTTTGAAAAACTCATTTCGAATGTCATTTTAAAAAATAAAAATAAAAATAAAGATGAGTTTTAGATGTGTTTCTGTACCATAAGCAAACCTGTTATAACAGATATTAGAAAGCTGGTGTAGAACGAAAAAAAGTTGAAACTGGATAATGGAAAAACTCGGGAACATTCTATCTCACCGGTCGTAACAAAGTGTAGTGTATCACTTTGTGATCCCGTCGCACTTTGTTATCACATCGCACTTTCTAATCCCAAACCTATCGCAGTTTGAAATCTTTTCATGTCGAACTTGTTAATCTCAAACCTATCGACAGCCGAGGGATTATAAACTGCGAAATGTAAGGATTATAAACTGCGAAATGTAAGGGTTATAAACTGCGATAGGTTTGGGATTAAAAAGTGCAACAAAATGGGTTACAAAGTGCGATAAGATTAAACAGTACGATAGGATTGCAAAGTAATACACTACACAAAGCCGGTGTAAATTTTAGTTGGCCATAATTTTTTATCGGCATTATGTTTTCGTCGGTCTTAAGTTTTTGCCCCCTCCGAATGTGTTATAACCTTAGGATAAGGAATAGTTACCCTTTTTGACGAAATTTTATTATTGGCACGAGTAATTTTTTTTAATTACAAGTTCAATTAAAAATTCGCCAAAGAATTGCTCGGTTTAATTAACTGTTACGACAATTTTTGCACGTTAATATGGCAAAAACAGAACTTTGTCAATTTTTATCCAAATCCATATCATGAATGTTCCATTCTAGATAAAAATGGGTACAAGAAAGTATGCAGAATATGATGGTTACGTTTGGTATTTTTTTATATTTGTCAAAATATTAAAACTGCTCTGTTTTCAACAAAATTGGCACAATAAATAAATTAACTTAACAGCAAAAGTAAAAAATGGTTTGGTTTCGTGGAAATATGTGTAATGGAAATAGGTTTGGCATGAGAATAACATTGTTTTTTATATTTTAACACCTGCTAAAAGGTTCATAATTATAATTGTTTCGATAATGATATTATTTTTGATCAGACGCCGAGTGAAAGCAGTTTTATCGCTGGAAACAGGAAATGCGCGGTTTCATGTAAATCCTCGACCTGGCGTTTATAAACTGCTGAAAATCCTTCACACCTTAATTCTCCCTTTAGTTGCAGAATGAGAAGTATCAGCGGCAGATAGAAAAGCAGGCGTTTGAAGATGAAAAGAAGAAGCTCCAGTATGAACGTAAAGAAAGAGAAGAAGAGATTGCTTTCATGTTGCAAGAAACAGACCAGCGGTACAGTAAGGACGCAATTTTTACTTTTTCCATATTTTAAAAGATGTATCGTATCAAGGTGGTTTTAGCAATGATTTCAGTACTGCCTATGTAAAAACATCTCTTAAAATACATTTAAATTGATCATTACAGACCATGTTTGATTAAGCTAAACTGGAACCACCCTAAAGCGGACACCTATAAGACAAACAAAAAATCTTTCCCTGAACAAATCTTATGGGAAACTCTAATATCAAAATCTACAAATTTTTATTTACAACAAGCAATTCTTTTTGTAAAAAGCAGTCATTTTTCTTTTTATCAGCTCCACGGCATTTTCTTGACCAGAGATATAATATTTAAAAGGTACTTTCCAAGAGAAAGTCGATCTAGTACAAAACAAGCCGTGAGTAAATTTAGGAAGTAAATTTAGTAAATTTTTAGTTGCAACCTCTCCAAAGCGGACAAAAATTTTGGTACCGTAAATGTATGCTTTATGGAGGTTCCACTGTAATTGTCAAATCGTATCTCCTGGTTACAACGATGCAATATATGAAATCATTTTTAAGTATCATGGTCATGAATTTTTTTTGAGTCGTTTTCGTTTGGGTATATCTTAATATGGATGACGTTTTTTAAGTTTTAATAAATTAGCGCTTTTAGGTGTATGTTGTTTTAGGTGTATGTTGTTCTGTAGCAATCATGGTCAGGTTTATTTCAAGCTGTCAATTTTTAAAACAAAAGAACGAGACTAATTGGATTTAGTCAACAGTTGTACAAAGTTTTGCGTCGCTGTTTTAGGAGTCAATATTTTTTCCCATTTTTTCTGCAATATTTTTTGGTGATTTATATTCTATCAGAATTACAATTTGTTTTTGAAGGTGCAGCGAAGCAGGAATTAACAAGTCTTTTGGATTCACAGTCAGACATTGTAACTAAGTATCAGGAAGAATACAAAATACTCCATAACAACATGTTAGCCGAAAGAAGAAAATTTCAGTAAGTTACTATAATCTTTGAAGAATTTTTCCTCCAAGGTGTAGTATATATTTATTGCATTGATGTGTTTATGTATATTTGTTTTTGAGATCTTGTTCCTCCGAGGATCTTTATAGGTGTTTAAACTTTCTTGGTTATTCTCACCCACGGATGATTTTGGCCTAAGACAAAGCATATTTGATAATTCAACAGCTTTTGACAGTGGGTGTAAAATTAGTTTTTAATCGGCATAATTTGGTTTTAACAGATGTTATATTTTAAATATATTCTATTGTTTATTCAGTGATCTAGTATTAATCAAATTCTTCTTAATTAAATCTTTTGTTATTAGCATATCAAGTCTCTAAAACACTTGAAATTTCAATTCTTGCTTTTAAAGGGACAAATTGACCGATTTAGGCGGTCGATGTGAAGAATTGGAGAAACAAATGGCTGAGCATGATACGAACGGTCAGAAGCAAGAAGTTGTTATCCACAACTACCAGCAGCAAATCACACACTATGAAACAGAACTGGATGATTATAAAGAGCAAGTGAGTATGATGTTATCGTCGAACGAAGTTCATGTAGATACAGCCTAAACTATTCTTTTTTGGTACTAATCTCACGTGCTTTTATTTTCCATTTCTTTTATTTATTTATTTATTTATTTATTATGTATTTATGTATTTATGTATTTATTTATTTATTTATTTATTTATTTATTTATTTATTTATTTATTTATTTATTTATTTATTTATTTATTTATTTATTTATTTATTTATTTATTTATTTATTTATTTATTTATTTATTTATTTATTTATTTATTTATTTATTTATTTATTTATTTATTTATTTATTTATTTATTTATTTATTTATTTATTTATTTATTTATTTATTTATTTATTTATTTATTTATTTATTTATTTATTTATTTATTTATTTATTTATTTATTTATTTATTTATTTATTTATTTATTTATTTATTTATTTATTTATTTATTTATTTATTTATTTATTTATGTACTGTACTTTACTACACTAACTTCCAGTTCTTGAAATTTTATCCAGTTTGTATAGGTCTGTGTTAATTTTGGAAATATCAACTGTCTGTAGATAATAGGTCCTTCTTTTTAGATTATTATTTTGATGAACAAACAAAACATGATTTTAAGAGATCGAAATTTATTATCGAAAGAGGTTGAGTTGTTGCGAAATCAACTCAATGGCTTTACTGCCAGATAGGCATGGTATTATTTTGCATACTTTGTATCGCCTTTTGTCGCAAATTGACTTTTTATTGCCCCTTAAAATTTATTATCGAGAATTTTTGTCGTCAGAATCGTCAGAATTTTTTTCTGGTTTGTTTTCAGTGCTAAAACAACCTACATGACTATCACATTTCAAAATAAATATTTTTCTTTTGAATTTTTCTTTTTAGCTTTTCTTGCGTGATGATGGAGTAAGCACTAGTTTTAGCAGTGTAAAAAGTTCCAGCGTTTAATGCTGTATTATGTTGTATTTATTATATTTATATTTTTTTGTTATTGTAATTTTTATATTTTATATAGAATATGCATTGTTATAGAACATTGGAGAAGTTTTTAAATTATTTTCTGTTATTTACTTGCAGTTCTAATCTGTTCAAGAATTATTAAAGCAATAAACTGATCAATGTTGGACCCCAAAAATTATGAAATTCTGGGAAACCCGAGGTTATGTAATTTAAGTTTCCCTGAAATAAAGTTTTGGTGAACATTACTATTTATTCAGTTGTTTAAGATCGCAAAGATACAATTTTACATTTTTTTAATGGTACCTCTGTATTTCCACAATTTTGTTATGTTGCAATAACGAATTTGGTAAATCTCATTTTTAAACTCTATCTTGTATTTTTTTGAATTTTACCATGGTAAACATTTCATTGACTTGGAATTGCAAATTATGTGGACCAAACCAGAGTTCTATTGTGTACATACGAGCTCTCGTGTGCTTGTTGTATCTCCATCATATGGGATGTTTCGAAACTGTGATTTTACTCCTTACGTAGTTTCTAGTAAGTTACTGAATAAACATAGGTTTGTATTTCTAATTTTAAAAATTCTGAGGTAAATTAAAGATCACAGACATTCTCTAGAATGATTAATGTGCATTGCCAACTCCTTGAGTGTTCTACTGTGTATTACACTAACGACTCAAATTAAGTTGTTATAGCTACTGCACGCCGTGTTTAGATATATGCTACACCTAACCATCTGTGGCAGGCTTAGTGTTTCTTAAATCATCCGTTTAAGCCTGAAATGTTTCTTAAATGTTTCTTGTTTTTTAGACATTTTTAGCCTCGTGATTCTTAAACTCGTATTTCTTCTGCTGAATGTATGTTAATTTTGCCTTCTTTCCTTTTAAAAATCTTTCTTTATTCTGTTTTTAAGATGATCCCATTCATTATCAATTTCTGATCTGTTCAACATAGATTTCTCCATTTTTGGATAATTTAGAAGATCCTTCTTGTTTTGTTCCTTACCATCACACTGGCTATTTTAAATGTTTCTTAATGTGTTATCATTTTGAGCTTCCTGTTTCTTAAACTTAAAAAACACAACGTGGATGTCACACACTAAAAGTTGGGTTGCATGCCCCAACGTTCTCTATAGCGAGTTTTTTTTTATCAAATCTGCCTATATTTTGTATATTTAATATCTATAGTAAATTGAGTAGTATTTTCTACATGGTTAATGAAGTTGTCATCTCTATTTGCGATATGTCTGACACTTGTTTCAGTTGAAGCGTCGAAACATCATTATGTTACAAAAACACTACAAAGCTTACAGAATGCATCTTTGTTTTACGAAAAGAATTTTAAAGAGGTGAATTTGGATTCTATATTTGGTTTGCGCGCAGCTGAAGGTACCATATTTTTTGTTTACATCACCTGATGTTTTTATTTCACCTTACTTGTTTTTGACTTCACCTTACTTGTTTTTGACTTACCTTGCGAAATTAATACTTTCGAATTTGCCCCGTATTTGTATATTTGTACTTTAATTTCGCATTTTTTAAATAAGGACGGACATTCGTAATCTCTTATTTCGCGTTATACCTCGTTTGCAACTTTTTTTGTAAATGCATATCAAACGAAATCAGATATTTAACGTTATTGATTGGTCATCTTAACTTCGCAATTTTAATAAAAAATGTGCGCATTTGCTATGTTTTATTTATGTTTTGCTATGTTTTGCAGTCTATTTCTTTCTTTAAAATATTCATGTGAATCATGAACTTCCAAAACATATAGGTTACAAAGACAAAGCTGTTAATATGAAAAATTAGAATACAAAAATGTTGATTTTAGGCGCTCTACACAATTTGATACATCACCACCAAAGTGAACTGGCTGGGTACGGAAAAAATGTTGACGGGGTGTATCAAAAAATACATCGTATCGCCGTCACAGCACTGTCTCATCTGAAAAGGACTGGTGACGCATACTATTATGCATTCAGTGAAGTTGTCAGCAAGAGATGGTATTATGAATCTTTTTTGCGCCCTCCTAGTAAGCAGTTGCCTAAAAGTGAACCAATCGCTGACGAGATCTCTGAGGAATTTAGCGATCAATGCATGAGGGATTTGCTAGGTACGCAAAATGTACATTCAAAAGAAAAATGTGTTGTCAGTTATGAGTGTTGGAAAGCGATGACCCGATTCGGAGCAACTGGATATTATTTGACTCACCAAGCTTTGTTTTTCATCCTAACGGACGTCAACGGTATGTTGTTTTGTTTTTGCGTATTATGTGGCGTTCGGCTGTCTGTGTGTCTGTGTGTTCTGCAAAATATACCAAGCACTTCGTAACCAATCGGTTACTATACCATACGCTCCTCTTATAGTTTCGCATCTTGTTTATTTATCCTATTTTCAGCAGGAGTAATGGGCAAATAAATTTGGGTTTTTTAATTAAGTTTTGCGAAATTGTAGCGGTAAGATTTAAATTCCAATACCGGTTGAGCCACTCTTGGATAATATTGTTACGGGATCAGCTATTACTTTTCCCTTTGCGTGAACAAAAATTAGTTTTGAGAATTTTTAAGCTCATTGCAACTATTGTGTACAGCTTGTAACGCTGGTCAGGAAAATGTATAGCATCATGTGCTTAAACGGTTAGGGAGATGGGTTTAAGGATTTTAGATGACGTCATTAACCTGTGGGTTACAAAACAAGCGAGTTGGCTTAGCCTTGGTGAACTGGCCCACTTTTGGTCCTAAGTAGACCCTAGTTACCCTGGTGGCAGTTGGCGTCAGCGACTAAAATAAATAATTCTTTTTAACTAACTGGTGCATGTTTTTAAAGCTGAAGTCATTACACCACCACGCGAGTAAGAGATAAAAGATTGAGTATTCTAATGTTATCTTGAAACTTTGGTATTTATCTGTCGAGCTATCCCTGTCTGCTGTAATCACTACTATTTTGGTGGTCCCCTACTTGATTATCTACCAACACCGTCCACATACATATACAAATACATATACATATATATGCAAAATAACAAAAATATTTATTTGAAGTAAGGACACATATACTTATGGAAAGGTAATCTGTCATTTGGATTTTTTCAGATTGTATGGCCGACATTGAAATGAGGTACGGTTATAAGAAAGACGCTCATTTCACCTACATGGGATCGCAGATTTTATCGCAGATGACTGAATTGTACCAGCAAGGCGTACAATCTGCTGAAGATAGAGACCTTTTTCTTGAACAAGGTGTCGTTTGTAAGTGGCTGGGGATAGATTCTTGCTTCAATTTGGAGTGGTTGGAGGCTGCGTTAACTTGGCAGGATTCAAGTGGTTGTATTCGTGAAACACAAGAAAACGACGAAGATGAAGAGGAAGAAGGGGACATGGCTGATGAAAAGTACGGGTTTTCTACTTTAGTATACATCTGGATGGTTTTTTGAATGTGGTTAAAACTAAAGTTGAAAGGATGTGATTTAGCAATGTTTTAACAATGCTAGATTTTAATTTTTTTTAGTGATGACACAAAACGAAAATTATTAATGGAACAAACTGTATCTGGTACGAATCCTTTTGTTTGTTTGTTTGTTTTTGTTAGAACAAGCACCGTTTATGTTGCAGTACTATAACGTTTCTCTGTTTTTCTCTTACAGGCGGGTGTTTATCACATGCAACTGGCCTGTACGTAGCATATATTGCCGCTTCGTTGCACTGGTTATTAACAGAATACAAAGATGATATATTTCTTGCGCCTGTTTTAAGTGTTAATCCAAAGTTAATTTATTCAGTTCCGTTCTTTTTTGTATTTTTGGTATTAGTTGGAAGATACTGTAAAAGACGAATGTTTTGCAGAAATTGGCGCCTCATTTAGTGAAGTTTTTTTAAAAATGTAATTTTATTAAAAATTTTATAAAATGCTTTTATCTTGCAGTACTCACTATAACTCGACTTTCTGTTACTTGAACCTCTCTTAACTCGAACTGTTTTTCTTCTAGCACTGCCCGTTGCTGCTGGGATCAAATCATTAAAAATAAGGTATAATACCATAGAATCATGCTAAACTGAAAAATAGAACAACTTTGTTTATCTCGAACGATTTTTTACCTCTGTGCGTGTTCGAGTTATAGAAAGTCTACTGTAATTGCGAATTTATAAAAATTCTTAAAATCTTTTTACTGAAATTGTATTTTTTTTTTTTTTACAAAATTATTAAAAATATTATTGCTTTTCCAGTTGTTCTGGCTTGCGTAAATTAAAGGTCGTTTTTCATTGACATAGAAAGTGTTAACCCTATTTGGTGAGGGAGGGGGGCATAAAGTGACTGCGGCATTTTCAAAGTCTCATAACTTTTTAAGTACTGAATAAAATTCCTTGACGTTTTGTGACTTTTCCTAACTTTTAATGGACTTTCAGAAAATAAAAAAACATTTATTTCCAAAAATTGTCCTGTCAATGTCACTTTGTCCTTCATTGACAGGTGGTCATATCAACTTTTGATGTAGTGCTAAAAATAAATGTTTTCCGAACTAACAAGTTGTATAAATATTTGATTATGTACGTGACAGTGACAAAAAGTTATCATACAATATGGACATGCATTCTGTGTAATTTGTAGACCAGAATATTTGGTTATTTACAGACCGGAATATTTCTATTTCTCTATTTCCATTGTTATACGATGACGTCATAGGTAATTTTGTCATATGTCAATGCAAATTGTCTTGATTAATTAGTTACTGTCATAAGTGCTAATAGATGTACCAAGTTTTCATCCATGACAGCTACTAACAATAAAGTTCTCAAATATCAATTTTTTTAAAAAAATTATTGAAGATTTGAATTCTGATCGATTTCTATTTTCTCCTTAGAGAATTCCTTTGTCTTTATACCACCTGTTAATGTTCCTAATAATATCTTACATTCTTATATTACTTTTTTAATGACTAGTACTGTAAATAGTTTTAAAAAAGATAAGAAAAGAGGATTTCCAAGAAAAACATATTTTCGTCAACCATTGTATCATTATGTCGTCATCGCTTCCTGGGATGACATGTCAACCCAAATATTTTGTCACTAATTAAGTCACAACATATTGATGCTTCTTTGTGCTAAGGTTCGTCACTTAAAACCAAACTAAACAAAAGTTACAGCCCGCTGGCACTTTATGCCCCCCATACTTACCAGGGAACTTTTTTTTGTTGTAGTGCGTGGTAGAAAAGATACAAAACATTTTTTTATTTTTTATGAAGTTACCAGTCATTTGATACGGGTGATTTAACAAGTTACTATATATTTCAATATTTTTTAAAAATTGGATGCAGGTGTGTATTTAGCAGGCCAGAATATGTTCACAAGTAAATTATTCATAGTCAATGTAACAGATCACTGGATAGAACTGAAAGCGCGATTAAAAACTTTTATTGTGGGTCAATTTTATTAAACGGCTTAAATTTGATATATGCTTTTGAATGACAGACAGAAATATCTTCATGTAATGCAACTGGTTTATGTCTCTCACCATATATACTGTTTTCATAGAATTCTAACGTGGATCTTAATTCGCAAAAAAACTTTCATTTCAGCGTTCTGTCAGTTACTGATAGCATTGGAAACAAATGTTTAAGCTAAACTGAATGTCGGAATCAAAACAGAAGTTAATATTAACGTCATTTTTTTCCCTAAGGGATTGAAATACAGCCCGACGAGTTACTTTTTTAAAATTTTATTATTTTACTTCAAGACCTTCGCTAGTGCTCAGACCTGCGAGGTATGAAACTTTGCAATTGCGGTTTCAATGGTTCTTGGTAACGTCATCAACCCGTCGTTTCCGAAACAGGTGGGTCCCAGGTGGTCCTTAGTTACCTACGCGGTAAAAGATAACTGTTTCCAAATTATGATTGACGTGTCTTTCTTTTTATTTAATTATTTATTTTTAATGTTTACATCTGTGGAATAACTATTGTGGTCTCTATATTTTGAAAGAATCAGTAATTTATATAAATTACGTTTTTTTAAATACTCGATTTTTATGTACATGAAACATTTACAAGTTCAAATGGACACCCTTGACCAAAAGTTAGGCGAGTCTTAACGCCCATTCGAACTCGCAGACTCGTTTCTTACTTCAAACTGTGGCGTTCATAACTATTTTTATTTTTTCGTAATCATTATCTTCAATTTTATAAGAATACTAACCTTGAAAACTGAACAATAAAAAACAAAATAGGAAAAACTTTAGGCTCAAAATAAAGAAGAAATCGAGTCTAATTTCATCAAAAAATAAGACCAATCCTAGCAACCTTATCCCCAGGGCATCGTGTGTGATATATAGACGGTGATACGAATATATTGTAGTCTCAATGTCAGGAAAGATAAAAGATGCTCTGGGAACGAGCTGTGAAATAATATTCATATTGGCTCGATTGATCAGAAACACAAATCTTAAAGCAAATTAAAAACAATTCATTCTCAATTTTCTTTCACTCTATTTCTCCAATTGGTCACGTAAAGCTGAATCTTCACTGGACGATTTTGGCGACGATTTTTGTGACGAAAAGTAGAAACCAATTCAACTTTTCGTCTTGACGAAAATTGCGACCATTCAAATTCGAGTATTGATGACGATCGTCGTAAGAATCGTCCCGTGGAGATTCGCCTTAAGTGTACAGCTGTTATGTGTAACGGTTTAATGGCGTAAGACCTATTCAAATAAATATCTAAAGCACTTGTCAGAGACATAAATATTACGACGAGTACAATACGTAAGTGCAAATAGCATCACGCAATGTTTTCTTTGTATATAAGTACTTTGTACCCAGCCCTCAAAAAATAAAATAATGTTAGTATGTGCTTGGAGGGTAATAAAAGGGATAACAAGCACTGATAAATCAAGGCTTTCATGTGAGCATCGAGGTTTTACCAAAAAAAACCTACATGCCCTGGGTACGAGGTTGGCATGTTAGTCAAAATGCATAGGAAAACTTAAGGTTCTAGTACTTTTTCTGATTATAAGTTGCGATTCAGCCATTATACCAATTGTGCACACAAAGATTAGAAATAATTTTTTTTCGTTGTAGTTTGCTCCTTGTAAAATGTTGCACCCTTTATGACGTCATTACTCGAATTCGTCAGTTAACTTATGTCTGTGCTTTAACGATTTGAGATTATTAATAGAAGATGCTTAAAAAACTAAATATAGGGATTCACTTGTATGTATGCACGCAATTTCGAATGCTAACCCCCGTTTTATAATGAAATAAAAATAGGTCGACGTCACAGCAGAAATGAAAACACTGACATGATAAAATAGGTTTTTTATTTTTATTTGCAACCATCTGCAGCTTCAATACAACGTCTTAAGTGCTCGTTTCTGGTCCGCATTTTACACGGTAAAAAATAGCAGGATCAACAAGTTAATCGATAAAAAAAAATTTAAATGGATATTATATTCAAAATTGCTAGACGATCTATTCACTATGTTTAATACTTTACAAAATTTCAAAATTGTTTCCAAAAAAGAGGTATAGAGGTTTTAACAAACGGAATAGAAAAATGGAATTTGAAAGTAGTGTGAATAACCTTGAGTAAACTGATGTAGTTCAACCCCAAATCAAAGGAAGTCTCACTTATTAAGAGAATGGCTCAATCGAGACGTTTGCCAAGTTAGTCGAAATACTCGCTCAGTGTAGGTTCCACTGAGCTTAATTTTTGGCTACTAAATAATATTGACCTTTGTATATTATAAGAATGTTAAAAAGAAAACCACGAAAATTAAAGTTTTTACAATATAATAGAAAAATAATAGAATAGAATAGAAAAATATTACAATAAAACAAAAGAATATTACAATAGAAGAATTAAAAACAAAAATATATTTTTTTGGTTTTTTGCTAATGCGATTGAGAATATTTTTTTGTTAGGATCTATGCGTAGCGAATGAATTTAAGCTACTTCTCAATTTTATAGGTGATGTTGTCTCAAAAAGACATGTACCTTAACAACAACAGATTCGTGCAATCCAAATAACAGGGGGTAACTATTTGTTCGGACTTATTTTACACAAACTTTAGAAGGACGTCACAAATGTTTATATAAGAAAAATACAATATACTCTCCTCTCTGTGCTGAAAAGAAACTTCAAGTTATTTTTAAGTTGTTTCAGGTACGTAGCATGTCATTCGGTTAATAATAAACTTTGAAATTTAATTGGTGGATGATTGCATCACAGCATTTAAAGAACCAATCATCACCCTGGATTACTTGGTTGTCGGTGACAACAGGACTTTAAAACGCAAGAACTTGTTAGTCGTCAGTAGAATACTTTTTTCAAGTGTCTTTAGAACTTTGTTTTGGTTTCGTGATTGAGTGTCATGGTGTCATATGATAAAATTATTCCATTTGAAGTGTAAAGAAAATGACACAAGAATTATTTGATAAGAGTTTAATTGATAACTGTTAAAAGTAAAAAGTAAATTAAAAACAATAAATGTTTAAAAATCAAGCAAAAGCTTTTAATTATAAATCATCATCAATGCTACCTCAGTGCTAACCCCTTAGCACTGATGATGATTTATATCAAAAAGCTTATGCTTGATTTTTAAACATTTATTGTTTTTAATTGACTTTTTACTTTTATTATTCAACTAATGATGTACATATTTAACATTTATTGATAACTGTTGTTTTATTCCTAGAGAAAATTTATCATTACCTCGTTCCCAGGGCATCTTGTATCGTTTGTTCGCACCGCTGTCTTGATGTCAAAAAGATATAAGAAGCCCGGGGCTTGAATTTGATATATCATGCGAATAGCTGATTACTTTACCGTCTTTTTTAACTTAAACTTTTAAATTCTAGACGCTAAGAAAAACAAGAAGTCCTGTCAGCAAGTCCAAGTAGGAATTGTTATGAGAATGTAATGCTAGTAGACATGCTGGGTAAACATTCTTAACTTCGTGTTTATTGTATTGTCAGTTTATAAAGACAACATAAGCTGTGTTTGCTTTAAACAAAAAATTTCTGGCGTTCAAAGAAACCAACGTTGTGTCTAAAAAATTAATTTGTACACGGGGTAGATATCTCGTGACAAAAACTTTATCACAAGCATTAAAAGAGTGTTTTCTGGTTACTATAGAACTTAGTGAGGCTTTTTGTATATGCTTTTGGTATTGCATGTTACATCCGTGTACATGTACATTGTAAGAGGATAAATAAATGAAAATCATCAATATGATTTTGTACAAAATTATTTTTTCTGCTTTTTATATTTTTTATTCATTGACAGTAAGCTAACTGTTATTGCTGTTGTTTTTTGTCGTTGTTGTTGTTATTGTTATCATTAGTGTTGTTGTTGTTGTTGTCGTTGTTGTTGCTTCTGTCAATAAGTGCCGCGAAAGCTAACGCAAAAGTCATTGTTCTGATAACAACCAGGTTAAAATTAATGAATCGTTGTTTCAAATTTGCGAAATGTTTGCCGACCGGATGTTAGAGGTGTGCGAACAAAGTATGACATAGTTTTGTCACTTTTACTTCATAAATCGCAAAATTGCGATTTTTGTCATTAAAAAAAAATTTTTTGGAAAATCATTCAAAGCAGGCGATATAAGCACTCCATATTTGAAAATCTTTTACCATATTTGGGTGTGTTTTTATGTGTTAATTTTGTATTTACTGGTTATACGTTACCTGATTACGTTACTTGTATGTTAAAACATATCTCTTAAAATATTAGTAATAAAATTCATCTAAAAGAATTATGCGTTTCCCTTACAGGAAATAACGCAAAATGGAATCTGTTTTTAAATTATTTTTTTAGTACAACAATGATGGAAAGGATTTAACTACACTGGTACTACAAACAGGCGGTCAAGTTACACTGTAAAAAATAAACAAAACACATAAAACTGCACGTAAAATCTTGAAGGAATGGTATAATGCATAAAGAGCTGATACATTACCAGGAATTATGTTTAATACATCAATTGAGCATCACACCTACAAAGTTAGTGACGAAGGGAGATTCGTAAAATTAACTGTGTTGATAACATTAGAATTGGTGGCATTCTTTGGCAACTTACTTTTCATTTTTGCAGTTTTCTACCGCCGTCCCATCCACAAACAAACAAGAACGTATATCTATCTTAGTTTTGTCTCGATAACCAATTTAGGAGCTGCCATATTTGTTATCCCGTTTCCAATTATAACGTTAGCAACAGGGAAATGGGCACTAGGTTCAGAAATGTGTTATTTTAATGGCTATATGAATTCGTTTTGGCTGACATCCTGCGTTTACTCTATAACTGTCTTGTCAGTGCACAAGTATTTCACAATAGCTCGACCCATGCTTCGAAACGCATCTTATAAACCTGTTGCTTACAGAATTTTTTTTACCATGATCCTCTCGGTTGTTGTAACCACAATACCCTTCGCGAAGAATAGGGTTTACTTTAACCCGTACACAGCTCAATGCGCTATTAAAATTGATGATATTGGTTACGTTGTTTATATCATATTAAGTTCATACTTCATACCCACCTTTATCAATGTTTTGGTGTATTGGAGAATATTCATCGCACTCGAAAAACACGGCAGACGACTGAGATTTACCACCTTTTATAACGCAAACGTCATGGATGCACAGAAAAGAATGATGAAGACATTGTATTTAGCGTTTATGTCGTTTATATTCAGCTGGACGCCGTTCTTTATTTATGCAGTTTTATACGTCGCACGAGATAAAAGCGCGTCATCGAAGTATTTTCTAGCGATAGCCTATATGGCTGGGTTTTCAAACAGCGCGTTTAACCCGTTATTATTTATATTTCGAAATCTACAAATAAAAAATTGCTGGTTGTCGGTTTTCAAGAAAAAAGAAATACCAAAGTTGGCGTTAGTGCCGTCACTCTCACGTCCCAATGAATCATTCGACGACGACAGACGAACGTCTTATTTTGGACCAGAATTGAATTTCGATTTTTCAACACAAAACGAACTGCGAAATAATTTTGGACACAGTGATGTCAGACTTTCAAGTTTCAAAGAATCGAACGAGATTGAAATCAAATTTGAAAGTGCACTTGAGATGTACGCTAACAATCATACAGAAAGTTCCAAACTTTGAAGATTTACACGTAACTTATTTAGTTCATTGGTTGGAAGATAAAGTTATGTTTCTATTTAAAAACAAGTTTAGTAAATAAAATATATTAAGACTATAACATAATTCTTAGTTAACAATCTGGTTTAGCGTTTATATCTATTTTAATGGACAATAACACTACTGTTGAATGAACAGTTTACAGATATCTTTTAATAGCTTGATTGCTGCAGAAAGAAGACGAGATGTCGTCGTCGTTGCTGTCGTCATCATCGCTGTTGTCGTCATTATTGTCGCTGTTGTGGTCGTCATCTTCGCTGTTGTTGTCGTTATTGTCGCTTTTGTCGTCGTTATTGTCGCTGTTGTCGAAGTCATCATCTCTTTTGCCGTCGTCATCGTCGTCATCGTCGTTGTCGTCGTCGCCATCGTCGTTATTGTTATTTTTATTATTTTAAAAAGGAAAACCTACCTACAACATCAATCCCAGAGCTTCTTCTGATGAAAAAGCGTTCTTTTTAGTTAGCCACTTACAAGAAAACGAAAAAGCGATGGGTAGGAGATTGAAGCTACACTGATATTTTATGTACTCTAGGGTACCAAGTTATTAGGAATGAGGCCGGGACTTAAACGGGGAGGGATTGCACAATTGAGTGGTGTGGGATAATTGAACTGGGGTTGGAAAATGAGAAAACATGATATTTTTTGAATCGCCTTATGTTTGCTTTATAAACTCAAATGATATATGCAGTGCAACATTGCTCCTCATTCTTTTCGTCAGACTTCTTGCTGTTTAAACTCGATTTCATTCAAAAGAAAATTGGCTGCATGTTTAAAATTAACAAGGGAAAAAAGTGTTGGCGGAAAAAACTTTAACTGCTTTTTTTGAAAATTCACAAAGGTTTTTGCAAAATTCAATTAGAAATGATCTCCGTGAATTTAGCTGCCATAAGAAAATAGTCGATTTTTTCCCTCAAATTGCAAAAAAATTCTAATATTGTAGAACCTCAAAAGTCATTTCCCGCAAAACTTTTGCTGTATCAAAGGGCCGCAAAAGTTTCTTCCGCAAACACTTTCTTCTCTGAGTACAGTAGACGTCCGTTAATTCGAACACGCCAGGGACTAAATTATTTGTTCGAATTAACGAATGTTCGAATTATCGGAAGTTCAGAACAAACAAGAATTTTAATAAACGTTAAAAGTTTTTTTTTCCTAATATAACTTTATTACAACTTTAGTACAACTTTTAAAAAAAATTTTTAACGTTGTTAGCTTGGCGATAGGAAAAGCCTCCAAATTCCTTGTAAACTTCATTTTATTGGAAATGCCAATTTAATTGATAAATTGAAAGAAATTTTGCCAATATTGATGCAATAAAAATGAATAAAAATGAAAACATTTTTTTTTTCCATAAGATTTTATTTATTGATACACAAAATTTCGCATTAACGAGCATAATGCAGCTTTGTGATAAAAAAAAAATTGTTCGAATTAGCGAAATGTTCGAATTAGCAAAATTCGAATTAAGCAGCTCAAAATATAAGACTTTATTAAACCATTTTGGAAATTTGTTCGAAATAACGGAAAGTTCGAATTAACGGACGTCTACTGTACTTAAATATTTTCAAGTTCGAAAATTAGCAATTAGAGTAAGGGTGGTTGTTCGGTACGGCAGATCGAGCAGAGGTGTAAACATCTCCGTTACACACGCTATTTTTTTTTTGTTTAGAAAATAATTATTAAAAATAATTTGTTCTTTGTATGTGTATTTATTTATTTAAGTTGAAAAAAGATTTCAGTTAAATTTTTTCCCTGTTTGTGAGATGTTTTACATTTTTTAATTGATACCTGATATTTTAAATGTCACATTCTTGAAATGTATTTACAGGGCGGGTTTATATGCGTGCTAATCAAATATCAAATTTTTAGGTTAGCGTACAAATCAAGTATAAAAGAATAACACGCCATTTTTAAAGTAAAATACCAAGCATAGATGGTAAAAAATCAAAAGATTGAAATATGAAAGAAGCTTTGTGTGTGCCAAATTCCTTTAAATGTTTAGAAGGTTTAAAAGTAGGTTGATTTTATCGTAAGAATTTAGCTGTACATAGAGACTGATGATGTAAATAGTTTTTACGAAAAGCTTCTTTCATAATTTAATTCTTTGTTTTTTTACCGTCTATGCTTGGTATTTTAAATCAAATATATTTTGTCAAATTTTAAAACCAATGACATTTTACTTGTCAAGTTTGTGTACCAATCACATTTCACCTGTCAAGTTAGTGTACCAATCACATTTCACCTATCAAGTTAGCGTACCATTTACATTTCACCTGTCAAGTAAGCGTACCAATCATATTTCACTTTTCAAAATAACGTACCAATCACATTTTACCTATCAAATCAGCGTACCAATCAAGTTGTACCTGTCAAGTTAGCGTACCAATTACATTTCGGCTGCGAAGTTAGCATGCGAAAAAAATTTTGTGAAGTTCGTGATGCTCCCTTTCCGAGAGCATTTCAAGTTGCATAAATGTTTTAAGCTCTTTATCTGATGCGTTTTCTGTGGTACAAAAAAGGTCCTTCAGAACATCTTACAGAACAGAAAATAATCTTTTGACAATACACACTAAAGATCTTACACACTTTAACGTTTAGAAATTTATTTTATTATAAAGAAAAAATACATTACTGCAACTCTATCAAAATTTATTTGCTCTAAAACATGCTCAAGTGATTGTGATATTTAATAAAAAAATTTAACAGTAGAATAAATTATATACGGATATTGGTATACAAAAACGCAACCGTAAGTAAAATATCCAAGAAATGCTTGTAAATTCAAAATTGAAATAGATCAAGTTGAAATTAACTACCGTTTTGATGGCAACCATGCACTGAGAAATTTTGAATTTGAGGGCAAACATTTTTAAGGAAATTTCTAGAATATTGCTTTCTCTCATAATAAAAAAGCATTCACATTTTATCTAAAAAAATGGAAATTTTCCTAGATTTTACTAACGAGTGTTGCGTGTAAGAGCTGTTCATTTCCCGCGAAGACACTTTCTAAGTCATAATTAAATTGTATTCGACAAACTTGATTCGACTATTTATTTGAACAACTTTTTCGCTCTTTGGTTTTTTAAGAGAAACGTAAAATGCAACTTTTGTGAGAAACTTAGAGACGAATTGTTTCAATCAATGTTTCAGTATCGTCTGTATCAGGAGTACTTTTCGGTTGTTTGATAGGATGTTTGGCGCTTCTAGGCTTCTTTTTAGACTTCGAGTCATTTTCGTTTGCTTTCTCCTTAACTGCACCTTTATTTGCATTTTTCTTTTCTCTTTGTAACGTTGTTGGGTCGTTGTGACTTTCCGATAAATCTTTCATTTTTTCGGCCACCGTCACTATAGTGAAATCAGGCGGTTTAAAAACACTTTCTTTGCGTGCGTTTTCTGGAGGTATCTCCTTCCAGCCCTGAGAATCTGCAACAAACCATTCTCCAGCTTCATCGATGTTTTCTACAGATTCAAGTTGGTTCAAACGCATTCCAATTTCTGGGTCAACATCAATAGTGTTATTCCTTCGTAGTAATTTTAACACTAACATCATTTGCGCCTCGACTACTCCCATTTTAGAGTTCATACGTTCTGTTTCACGGCGTAGTTCACCCTTTAACTCGCTCATTCCAGCTAAAACGTCACTTGTTTGGGAATAATCCAAAGCTGTAATATCATCACCATTCGTGTACACATTTGTTTCGCTTACCGGCTCTTTTTCCTTCATTGATTCAGGCATTTCAGTTGTGAACAATTCTCCACTTTTTGTCATAATTTTCACCTAAAGAAGAAAAAGGTATAAGTTTGTAAAGAATTTAGGGTTTTTTATTGTTTCCTGTTAAAACTTACAAGAAGATCCTACTATATTACTTTACCTAAAATTAACTGGTTCTGGGGCCCGCGGATCGAATCCCGCTCACTGCCAGGCAGTATGTTAGTGATGAACAAAGTAGTTCTTCTACAATAAGACTGAATACTATGCTTGTAAGTGTAGCGAGTTACATCAGAAGGCATGCGCTCTTTAGAAATATGACCAATAAGGGTATATATTTTCACCTCGTTCCCAGGAATGTTTTTTCTCGAAGCTGCACTTGAAAGACAGCAGGAACTGGGACTGGGGTTAGGGCAGGGTTAAAGATTTTTTATGAGAACATCAAACCTGTAAGATTCTGGAGTCGTGTAAATATTGACCTCAATTAAGTCCTGATGCTAAAATCGACCCTGGATAAACAGAAATATCAGCTATTCTTATCCGGTTTTAGATTCTGCGGCTAAAATGAGCTATATTAACAAACCAATCTAGAAGACACAGACAAACCGGGCTAGCGTATTATTACAGTGGCCTAGTTTTATATCCAGTGAAGCAGAAAAATTATGTTGTTCTGTAGAATGCATTTAAATGCCTTTACACAAACA
Source organism: Hydractinia symbiolongicarpus (assembly GCF_029227915.1). NCBI lineage: Eukaryota > Metazoa > Cnidaria > Hydrozoa > Anthoathecata > Hydractiniidae > Hydractinia > Hydractinia symbiolongicarpus. The sequence goes on from NC_079883.1 coordinate 22,742,873, forward strand.
CAATACCACTTCTCTTACCTGTCTTGTGATATCGAAAGACAAAATCAATTGGTATTTTATTTTGTCCAAATCTTCTGGGTATAAGGCAAGCGCTTCATGCACAAGTCCTGTACATATCGAATGAATGGTACCAAAGGAGCACGCTTCCACGTCGTATAGTGACCGTCCCGAACCTTCATCAGCCAAACGCATACCAAACACATCGGATGGACCTGTAAGATGTAGAGTATAGATAGAGTATACTATTATTAGTCTCGACTAGGGTTTCGCCCTTTCTTTATATATCGCGTTTGCTATTTGCTATTTCGTGTGTGCGTAGCACGATTATAAAAATTGGGCAGAGATAGGCAACGGGTGTTATTAATATAGAGACATACATAAGTAGGTATCTAAGCTCGAATCTCTTAAAGAACAAATGAAAATATTCATCTTAGCGAATGTTCAAGTTAACAATGCCAATGCCACAGAAATGATTAATTTCAGCTAAAGTGAATTTGCTTAAAACAGCGCTGTCTTAAAATTATTACACAAGACATACTGCTAGTAGTAGTGAAGTCTATTTCTAGCTTTAACGAAAGAGTTGTACATAGTTTCAGGTTTTATTTCTCTCTGTAACAAGTGTTTGGAATGGGTAGGTACGTATTGCTTTTAATATTTTTAAACAAACAATGTTGATTAAAAGGTCGAGTTTCTTTGTAGAAATTTGATAAAGAAGAAAAAAAAGATTAACAAATGTCTGAGTTATCCAAGATTTAATTTTCCTGGAAATTTAGATAAGGGAAAATATCCAAGGAAACGAATAAAACAGATGGAGATTTAAAAGTTAGCGTTATTAAAGTTGACTGCAGCTATATGTATCGACTCTTCCTGCTATAAGGCCTAAAACGGGTACATGTTTTAAAGTTCGGTGTATATACATACCAATTAATCCTATCAGATCATCGCCTTGCTTTACTTCTAACGATCCAGTTGCGACAAAGTATAAGGATTCGACACTTTCGCCCTGATAAATCAATTTATCGCCTGGTGATGTGCGAATTGTATCGAAATATCGAGATAAAACTCGTAACGCAGTTAAGGATACGCCTTTGAACGCACGATCAGTGAGAATTTGGGAATGAATGTGAAGACATAAATCTGATTGTAAGTCTCGTGGACACGTTTTTAAAATCTGTAGAATAAATAGAAAAAATTGAATAAATTGTATAACATAAATCTCCTTAAGATAAAAGAGAGAAGCTGATATGTATCAAGGGAACTAATTTTAGCGGGAATTGATTTTCGCGAATTAAACAGATTTTGGCATTTCGCGTCAATTTATTTTGGCAATTGATTTGCAAATAAATATTTTAGTTATTTGACACAGTTTCAAAATCATCGAAGACACTACGAGCAATATTCCTAAAATCCAAACATTTTAGCGAATTTTAACTATCAAAATCATCTTGGGGGAATTTATTTTCGCGAATTAAGTGCCCTGAAATATTTCACGGGAATTAAATTTCAAAATAGCCAAAAAAACTCGAAATTCGTGTAAAAATCCTGCGGTGTATAATTGGCATTACGATTCTAGAGTAATTACAATTCGCTTCGTCGTAGAAGTTGTTTGGTGTCAGCCTCATAATTATTGAAAACATAAAGACATATTCGACAAAAAGCATTCTCGCGTTTATCATCTCTATAAATTTATTAATAAAGCTTATTATTCTTGCGCCACTCCTTAACCTCATCATACCCTTCTATTTATTACCAGCATATATAAAAAACAACATCGTTCCCAGTGCCTGTTGTATCTTCTTTCATATCGGGACGGCAAATCGCTGTCCCAATATCAGAAAAAATTCAAGATGCCCTAGGGACGGGGTTGAATAAGACATACAAATACCTCTTCCTCGTCTGTTCCTTTGGTAACCGCCCATGTTGCTTTATAATAATTCTCAACTCTCTTTGCAACAAGCTCTGGTACTTTGTACGTAGTGTTGAATTGCTTTATTGAATTCAACTGTTCTGAAAACTCGTTTGAATTTTTTTGGAGTTGAGAGATGATATTGGTGACTTGGCCGAAAATTAAAGCATACAAAACACCTATGCATGAATAAAGAAATTAATTTCTGTTCTACATTACACAGGGGCGGATTTAGCTATGGTTTATACTGGTGTAAATACATCAGTAAAATTTGTCACCAAAAAGTTAAGTTATGTCTCTGCAAGCTTGTTTTTTTTTTAATTGTGCGCCCGAAGCTTAACAAAGTTGGATAATTCCCTTGGCGTGTAAATCTGGTTTTCGGAGTCTCCACTGTCCGCGTCTGGGTTCGAAGGTCTTGTTTCTATCAGAAAATACAAATAGCTGCTACTTCGCCCTCCAAACCCCCAGTTGTTTTTTAATGCCCTGAAAAGCAATTATTCCTCTTCGAGGTTATTTTTACACCAGTTTGAAAAATCCTAAATCCGCCCATGTTACAGTCAATAAAAGTACTAAAGTGTTCTAATGAAAGATCAATTGTAGGTTATATAGACTTCAGCTTAAGCCGTTTGCCAGACGAATGCAGCCCTTTTAATTCACGATATGTCCTCGCATAGATCCCTGTGTCATGAGAAGGTAGCTAAACCAAAAATATAAGTATGCCGAAACCTACAAGCTTAAAATTTTGTGGTTGTTTTAGGAGAACAAGCCTGTCAATTAAATGAAGCACAAACGAAAATAAACTTGATGAAATAATGTAATGTTAAAAAACCAGAAAAAGAGAAGAAGACTACATACATCCTAACAGCATAGTAGTACATCCAAATACTTTTTCAGCGCTTGTGTTGGGTGCAATATTACCGAACCCACAGGTTGTCACACTACTCATGGTGTAGTAGAGCGCAGATATATACATAGCTGCTAAAGAGGGGCCTGTCCCGTCTATGATTTCATGGTTTTCGTCGAAACTGAACGGTTGTTCGTACACTTGAGCTAGTATAGTCAACCAGCTGTGTGGAGTGTGATATGGTTTGTCAATTTTTAAAGCAATAGCAAACCTGAAGTAGAAATTATCATCATTCTTTACATGGCGCAATATATAATGTATCTCAGTCTCGTCCCGGGGCTCTTTAAGCTCTGGGGTGGGCCCCAGCGCTCTTTAAGCTCCCTTGTGATTTAATGCATACTAAGATGTTTTCTTGTTTATAGTCAGCAAATACCAAAAAACAGAAAGAACATCATTGGTATGTTTGAATTGGTTTCACATTCGATTATCATTTGAGCGTGAATCACCTCAAAAGCAAGAAGAAAGTGAGGGAGAGCAGTCAGGGAGAATTATAGCACAGTATATACAAACACAACAAAAACAACAAAAACAACAAAAACAACAAAAACAACAAAAACAACAAATAACAAAAGAAAAAGAACAAGAACAAACAAACAAAAAAAAAACAAAAGCGCAAAAAAAAAGAAAGAAAAAGAACAACAGCGACAACAACAACTTACCAAATACACGCCATCCAATGTGCACATAAACAAAAGGCGAGTAGCCACACCGCTAGAGTGACAGTCTTATTCTGCATGTAGCGTTTCATTTTTTTGCCAGTCTTTCCTAATCTTATGAGACGAACCATTTTTAACAGGCGGAAAATACCAACAAAACTCTGTAAGAAAATAAAAAAAATTATATAATTTTAACATCAGAAAATCGACGGTAAAAAAAGCCAGATGTTTTCCACCATTTGATTGACAATGCAAAGATCAACTTCGTTCCCAGAGTCATTTCTTTACCTACCATTTACACTTCCCATCAAAATTGCGTAAGTCCTTATGTTCGAGAAATCATAACATACGCCCTTTTGAGGACACGTGGTTTTTTCTTTAATTCTAATTCGTTAAAATACTTTCATTGTGTACTTACAGAAGTTTGGTCAAAGAAATTGACAATACCATACGGTAGAGAAGAGATGAAATCGAACGCAAACCAAGTTTTCAAATACTTCCAGCGAATCATTTTTAGGCTTCTTATTAATTCCCCAGTTTTTTCATCAATGTATGTAGTAAAAAATGTTAAAATGATATCTGTCAGAAACATGGTGTCAACAATTGTATCAAAGATTGTCAGTATAAATCCAGTGTACGGGAAACAAAGTGTAAAAGGGACCACACATGACGTATACAAGATACAACAAAGGATCAATGCGTCCCATATAGATTTCCATTTTAGCGTTTGTAAAATGACAAATTTTGGGACTTGGATTTTTTCACCGCCATACTGTGGTATGAAAGCGTCCTTCATTTTGCTTTGTATCTATAAGTTGAAATATACATAAATTTACACAACCTCGTACCCAGAATTTTCTAGGTTTTTATTACAAGACAACCTGATAGTCCTGGGGAAAAGGTTGATATAGTGTACTTACACTTTCCATATCCAACGTTTTCTTTTTTTTCGGCTTCTTACCTTTCGATAATAGATTGGAGCGGAAAATATTCATGTCAGCTTTGCCCAACAATTTGTGTGCTGCCTTTTTCCATTTTCTTTTTGGAGAATCTATATTATAAATCGTAATATTGGTGTTTATATTATTTTCACGTGTTTTTATTTAGATTTCCAGCGAAAAATGAAATTTTTTGAAAACGAATAGTCTAAAAGTCTAAGGCCAACAAAATGGCTGTTTTAATTAAAAATACAATTATTATCGTCGACGCAATCCACACAAATACAGTACCGTGGAGAGCGGGGGCGGGTAGGGGTAGGTTAACGCGCTCAGTCCCCTTCACGAGTCCTCAGTCCCCTTTTTAAAAATGAGGTTTCTTTAAAAAAGAAAGGTAAAAGCTGATTTTATGGAATTTTAATGCATTTTCCAGCAATTTCAAGGCTGTAAGTTCTAAAATTTCAAATAAGGGTTTGCCCCCGCTGAGACGATGAGCTTAACCCCCCATAAATAACTTGTTTCCTACGGCAGTTAAAAAAAACTTTCATAGAGCGCGTCAATAACTTTCAACAACTCTCCATCTTTGAGCCTTGCACGAGTTTTTCCACCACAACGGCTATTAAGGTACACAATACAAGTTGAGCAAGTCTCTGTAATATTACTCGCATTCTTTTTAAAATAGTGGTCGAATCTCTACTCTGTGCTGGGAATGCGCAAAATAAAAATCTCCAGCACCCTCCTCTCCAGTAATTTTTTCCTTTTGGATAATGCAAAAATCCCTGGGACGAGGGTGAAATGTCCGGGAAATGTACTACAGGTGAAAATTTGAATACCTGAATATACCCAGCAGGCTACTGACTAGATATTACTATTACCTAGAATTCTTGGTTTGGCGTGAGTGATGTCACTGAACAAGACAAGATACAAACATATTTCACCACTACTACTTTCCTTGATTAAATGCGTTGTTACAAGCCACCAACGTTTCTCCTCTAAACGAATAACACAAAATTATCACGAATTTAGGCGTCCCCTCTTTTGCTACATTGAAACATTAAGAATGTAATTCTCCTGATTTCTGCTATTTTATTGAACTAAAAAGACTTTTTTGAACACCATAATTTTCGTAAGAATAATAAAAAAACTGGAATTTCTATAATACTGTGAAACTGTTTTGTCTTTTCTTAAGGGAGTGCGTAGAAGAAAAATGTGCTGAAATATCGCGTACCAAATTATTAGATAAATAAATATACAAATATATGTAGTGACAAGAAATAACACACATTTAATTGGTCAACAAATTTGTTGGTTTTTGTACCCGATAAACGAACACAATTAAATTGGTCAACAAATTTGCTGGTTTTTGTACCCGGTAAACGTTACTCAACTACAGACGAGAACGTACAATATTTAACAACAACAAGATACACGAGCTTTTTCTTTTATAAGATTATGTTTAAAAAAATAACAGACTGGGATTTCAGGTTAATAACAATAGGTGTACTATTTAGAACAATAAAGAAGTAAGAATAATATCCAATTTGGTTGGAGTTTACATATTCTTATAAAAAAGAACGTGTTGGCAAAAGAAACAAAGCCAGCATTAAGAGCGACTGTAAAATTATTACCATTTTTACTGTACAAAATCATCTCAATTTGAACTTGCTTTTTATATCGTATAGCGCGTTCATAATCTCGTTTCGCGGATTTGCTTGTCTGTTTTCCGTACAAGAAATCCAAAAAAATATCTTTGCGAGTAACTTCATTTCTAGAGAATCCGGTCTCCGCAGCAAACAAATGGCTGCAGAAAATAATCGGATGATGGTTGATGACTGCATTGGCGATTAAAAATGGCGCATCTAAAACAATAACAAACGGATGAAAAAACATTCATGTGGTTATTTTGTTGGCAATGTTGTTAAGGTACTTTGTTTCAGGAAGTAAGTAAATATTAAGTATTTATTTATTTGTCCTAATAGACTGGAGACCATTCCGATAGAATAATACCTAATAGGTAGGAATGACCAAACCAAGTTACTTTGAACTTTAAAAAATATTATATTTACAAACTCTATGTACTCGTAAAGAACATGCAACAATAAAATGATTAAATGTTAAAACAATTACATGATGAAAAAAAAATAAAACTTGAGCAGAGACTAGGAAATTAAAAAGGCACAAAATTAGCGCAAATTTTTCGAAATTCGCGTTAATTAACCCCATCTTATTAAATCACGTTAATTAAATTCGTTTTTATAAGTTGTTACAGGCATTCGAGTTAATTTCCTTTGTGTTAATTTCGTGACCATTGATTTTGTGTCTCGTTAATCTCCTGAAAAAAAGGTGGCTTTTTCTTTAATGTCGTTAAAAGCAATAGTGGCAGTAAAGTTTAAATATCTGGAAATAAGGAGTTTACGTAAAAAAGTTACCTAATTCTTTGGACGCCTCTATTACATTTTCTAAAAATTTATTCTCCCCTTCTTTCTCCATTTTTTAAAGATTTTTCTGGCTGATTTCTCTTCTGAGTTCGTTTGGTTAAGAACTTAGTTAACCGTTCATCGAAATATATGAATTATGCAACAACTGAATTCATTTTAACGAAAGTATTAACGAATAATTTCTATCGCTTATTCAAATGTAATGGGAACGTAATATAGATGATAAATAATTCGAATTTTTAAATAGTATCTAAGGTGTTCCTAAAAACTTTACTTATCCTAAATTGAACATTCAAACCGTATTCAATATCGATCCATTGCGATTACCGTACACCGTCAGCCTAAAAGTCGTCATTAATAATTGACCTATGTATGACCAGTAACTTGCCTAATCGGGGAAAACCTGTTGTGGATTATCCTTATTTTCGACCCCAGGGCTCTTCAAAATAAACCTCTACTTTCGAGGTTTTAATCTCAAAGAGCCCTGGGGAAGAGAATGGATTAATCTTGTTATCCTTAACAACATGAATAAGGTGTGAAACAGAGTATACTTTTAATTCTTCATGTCCTATTAGAGTTATCAATCTCGTCCCAAGGTAGAGGATCTTGTATCAGAAAAGATACAAGATGCGCTGGAGACGAAGTTATTAATAAATAAATATTTGCAAAATTTTCATGCATAGTTTAATTATTCTGGCACAGGGTTTAATTATATAGAATAAAACATCTTTATCGCGTATTTTCATTTATTGTCTAGTTTCTCCTGATATCATGGGTGAAATCTCATGGAAGGTGTCAATTAAAGAGTACTTCATTTAATTTCATACCACGCCACGGCAAGATATTTGCTTGCGAAAAGAGAGAGACAAGACATGTTTTGCCAATTCTGACCTTTCCATTTTGATAATTTTTTATCCAGTATGCTATTATTTTTCGCAATTTTTTATCCAGTATGTTATTATTTCTCGCAATTTTTTATCCAGTATGTTATTATTTCTCGCAATTTTTTATCCAGTATGTTATTATTTCTCGCAATTTTTTATCCAGTATGTTATTATTTCTCGCAATTTTTTATCCAGCATGTTATTATTTCTCGCAATTTTTTATCCAGTATGTTATTATTTCTCGCAATTTTTTATCCAGTATGTTATTATTTCTCGCAATTTTTTATCCAGCATGTTATTATTTCTCGCAATTTTTTATCCAGTATGTTATTATTTCTCGCAATTTTTTATCCAGCATGTTATTATTTCTCGCAATTTTTTATCCAGTATGTTATTATTTCTCGCAATTTTTTATCCAGCATGTTATTATTTCTCGCAATTTTTTATCCAGCATGTTATTATTTCTCGCAATTTTTTATCCAGTATGTTATTATTTCTCGCAATTTTTTATCCAGCATGTTATTATTTCTCGCAATTTTTTATCCAGTATGTTATTATTTCTCGCAATTTTTTATCCAGTATGTTATTATTTCTCGCAATTTTTTATCCAGCATGCTATTATTCTCGCAATTTTTTATCCAGTATGTTATTATTTCTCGCAATTTTTTATCCAGTATGTTATTATTTCTCGCAATTTTTTATCCAGCATGTTATTATTTCTCGCAATTTTTTATCCAGTATGTTATTATTTCTCAGGGGCGGATCTAGGAATTTTTTTTGGTTAGGCAAAATTTCATAGATTTTTTGGCAAAGTAATGTCAAGGGTTGTGGTGTTGTACGAGGTAAATCGGCCGTTTTGTGTTTTTGCTGTAAAAGGAACTAAAATTTTCCCAAAAGTAAGGTTTTTAGTTATTAAGAATCCTTCTAGATTAGAAACGAAAGTTTCTTTATAGCCAAACAAATAACAGTAACCCCCGTAGTTTTACCACTTTATCCTTGTTAAAACATGCGGATGGAAAATGCGTCCGGTTAGCAAATTCGATTTGAAACAGGGTTAGCGTTTCCATAATTTCTTTGAATCACATACTGGTATTAAGTATCTTAGCATCTTTTTTCGTTTTACGCACATAATACGAGAACAAGTAATAAGTTGGGGATTTGCTTCATTTCAAAACATGCAATAAGTCTAATAACTAACAATACAACAAAAAATTACATTACAAGACAATTTTAGGAATAGATAGTCAACAGTAGTGCAACGTAGAAATATTGTTTGGAAAATTATAGTCTGTGTTAAGAACCTGCAAATGCACAAAGAAAACCAGCATAAAAAAGAATGAAAGATTTCCAGTTAGACTTACAGTGTAAGATCGCAACATATAATAAACGTGTACAAAAAGTATATAGTAATCACCTCTTCATGAAGTTAATACAGTTTAGCATTAGGGTTACTGGTGTAGTTTTGCACCAATTTCTATTAAGCATTAATTTTAATGCTATGAAATTCCCACAAGAGAAAGGCAGTTTATGAAGCCAGAAAAGAGTTAGAAATTAGAAAAATAACATCAAAACATTTAACATGTCTCATATTATTTACCCTTACATGTCCCTGTCAACTATGTTTAAAAAATATTTTAATACTGTAAAATCTTTAAGAAAGTTTTAGTAACTATAAGCCAATTATGAAGATTCTCATATAAAAAGCAACATATATACAAATCCTACTCATACCCATAAGTTGACATGACATTTTGTTAGTTTACAGTCTGTAACAGAACGTTTTTTAACATGCAATTCTTGTTTCGATCTGTATATGTTTTACGTGAAAATCATTTCTATGATTTACTTGAATAAGTAAATAAATCACAAGTTATTTTGATTGATTTTTTTCACCAACTTTGTGGATTATACCAGATATATATCCATTGTTTACAGTTTTCCAATATTATAAGGATTCAGAACAAATCTTCTGTGTTATTTACTTGAATATTCATCATAGGTACCAGGGTGACATCAAAATACAAGTTATTTTGATTGATTTTTTTCACCTTCTTAGTTCCTCTTATGAAACACAACTTTGTGGATTATACCAGATATATATCCATTGTTTACAGTTTTCCAATATTATAAGGATTAACAAATCTGTGTTCCTTTAATTGATGGTGATTTTCGTTGTTAGAAGAATATTCATCTTAGGTACCAGGGTGACATCAAAATATCTTATCCTAAAACAAAATTATATACGTTGTATTGCTCAGCAAAATGAGAATAAGAAATATTATAAAACAAACTTGGACTATTCTTAGATTAGGTATTGCTTCATTCTTTTGTTTTTAGCAATTTTATTACAATTAAAAGTAACATGGGAAAGTCAAAGAGATCTTCTCGTGTTCTTAAAAGTTTTAAAATGAGCAGTGGGATGTTGCATATAAAATGCACTGTTTAAAAGTTCCCACAAAGTCAAAGTTCTTAGGGACAATCACAATAAAAAAGTATATGCTAAGCGTATAAATTTGACGGTGGGACGAGGTAGAATCCTTTGCCGTTTAATTATATCTCATACTGTATACATCGATTTCTTAGAGAACAGAAAGTATTAATAACTTTTAGTGTCTACCTGCTTAGCAGGGACACATGGCCGAGTGCTTATGGTTTCAAGGACTGACAACATTCAAAGATTACCTTTTCTGATTTGATGTTTAGGGGAGGGAAAGGGGATCTGCAGATCTATTAACATTTAGCTTGGACTTTTGCGTTCATGAAAGAGCTGTCCCTTAGTTATCTTACAAGAATGTATTCTCTCCCTAACAGAAACAAAGATACACAGTTGCATAAACGGCTACACAAAGCCTACACGAAGCCAGTGACCCTTAAGACATTAAAGAAAAAAAACTAACAAAATTCCAACTAATACACATACAGGTAGCTAGTAATACTCTATACCGAATTTAACATACACATCAAAACATCTCTCGACCGCCAAGACAGTGTTGACATAAATTGCCTCAGTTAGCTATCTCGTTTAGCATTGGGCTTTTATGTTTATAAACAATGCATTTGATCAAGGCCAAGTTAAAACCTTTTGTTTTGATAAGAAAAAGATTTAAATTACACGTTTTGTAAGAACATCTGGTGGTTTACCACTTTTAAGAATAGTTCTTGACACAAAAGTGCCTAAAATTCAGGAGCAGCTAAAACTAAAATATTTCAAGTATTACTGAATTTATTGTCTCTTGCAGAGGAAGATAAAGGTTTGGTTTGAGACAACAACACGGCACACGTGGCCAAAATACTTCTCTCCAGCATTTCCAATCCTTTCAATATCTGAAAAGGTTTCCAAATTCAAAACTTCTTTATTTAACTTAGGTGGCATACAATTGCTTTAATATTCTAGACATTTGAAGTGCTCCCTGCAATTGGACCTGATCCAGGTAAACCATGTTGAAAAAAAAACATCCACTCCATGTAACCGTACCCGTGGTCGTTTTAGGCGTTTAAACTTTAAAACCCACGGACGTTTTAGGCGTTTTTTCTTCACATTCCAGAATTTCATTCATTGGAACTTGAAAACCCGCGGACGTTTTAGGCGTTTTTTCTTCCATCTGTGATTTTCATTCATTCGGAACTTTAAAACCCGCGGACGTTTTAGGCGAATAGACATTTTGCCTAAGATCGCCCCGGGTTTGCTTATTTGAGTAAAATAAAACACGCACGCCGCGCATCGTCATAGTCGAAATCGGCGGATGCCAAAAATAAATTGATAAAAATAATTTAGTTTTTTTTATAGATTATTCTATCTATAGAGAATTTTTTTTCTAGTTCACAAAACTAGGCTTAGGCAATTGCCTAGGCTGCCTAACCCTAGATCCGCCCCTGTTTCTCGCAATTTTTTATCCAGCATGTTATTATTTCTCGCAATTTTTTATCCAGTATGTTATTATTTCTCGCAATTTTTTATCCAGTATGTTATTATTTCTCGCAATTTTTTATCCAGTATGTTATTATTTCTCGCAATTTTTTATCCAGTATGTTATTATTTCTCGCAATTTTTTATCCAGTATGTTATTATTTCTCGCAATTTTTTATCCAGTATGTTATTATTTCTCGCAATTTTTTATCCAGTATGTTATTATTTCTCGCAATTTTTTATCCAGCATGTTATTATTTCTCGCAATTTTTTATCCAGTATGTTATTATTTCTCGCAATTTTTTATCCAGTATGTTATTATTTCTCGCAATTTTTTATCCAGTATGTTATTATTTCTCGCAATTTTTTATCCAGTATGTTATTATTTCTCGCAATTTTTTATCCAGTATGTTATTATTTCTCGCAATTTTTTATCCAGTATGTTATTATTTCTCGCAATTTTTTATCCAGTAAGTTATTATTTCTCGCAATTTTTTATCCAGTATGTTATTATTTCTCGCAATTTTTTATCCAGCATGTTATTATTTCTCGCAATTTTTTATCCAGTATGTTATTATTTCTCGCAATTTTTTATCCAGTATGTTATTATTTCTCGCAATTTTTTATCCAGTATGTTATTATTTCTCGCAATTTTTTATCCAGCATGTTATTATTTCTCGCAATTTTTTATCCAGTATGTTATTATTTCTCGCAATTTTTTATCCAGCATGTTATTATTTCTCGCAATTTTTTATCCAGTATGTTATTATTTCTCGCAATTTTTTATCCAGTATGTTATTATTTCTCGCAATTTTTTATCCAGTATGTTATTATTTCTCGCAATTTTTTATCCAGTATGTTATTATTTCTCGCAATTTTTTATCCAGTATGTTATTATTTCTCGCAATTTTTTATCCAGTATGTTATTATTTCTCGCAATTTTTTATCCAGTATGTTATTATTTCTCGCAATTTTTTATCCAGCATGTTTTTATTTCTCGCAATTTTTTATCCAGTATGTTATTATTTCTCGCAATTTTTTATCCAGTATGTTATTATTTCTCGCAATTTTTTATCCAGTATGTTATTATTTCTCGCAATTTTTTATCCAGTATGTTATTATTTCTCGCAATTTTTTATCCAGTATGTTAATCTTTCTCGCAATTTTTTATCCAGCATGTTATTATTTCTCGCAATTTTTTATCCAGTATGTTAATCTTTCTCGCAATTTTTTATCCAGCATGTTATTATTTCTCGCAATTTTTTATCCAGTATGTTATTATTTCTCGCAATTTTTTATCCAGTATGTTATTATTTCTCGCAATTTTTTATCCAGTATGTTATTATTTCTCGCAATTTTTTATCCAGTATGTTATTATTTCTCGCAATTTTTTATCCAGCATGTTATTATTTCTCGCAATTTTTTATCCAGTATGTTATTATTTCTCGCAATTTTTTATCCAGTATGTTATTATTTCTCGCAATTTTTTATCCAGTATGTTATTATTTCTCGCAATTTTTTATCCAGTATGTTATTATTTCTCGCAATTTTTTATCCAGTATGTTATTATTTCTCGCAATTTTTTATCCAGTATGTTATTATTTCTCGCAATTTTTTATCCAGTATGTTATTATTTCTCGCAATTTTTTATCCAGTATGTTATTATTTCTCGCAATTTTTTATCCAGCATGTTATTATTTCTCGCAATTTTTTATCCAGCATGTTATTATTTCTCGCAATTTTTTATCCAGTATGTTATTATTTCTCGCAATTTTTTATCCAGTATGTTATTATTTCTCGCAATTTTTTATCCAGTATGTTATTATTTCTCGCAATTTTTTATCCAGCATGTTATTATTTCTCGCAATTTTTTATCCAGTATGTTATTATTTCTCGCAATTTTTTATCCAGTATGTTATTATTTCTCGCAATTTTTTATCCAGTATGTTATTATTTCTCGCAATTTTTTATCCAGCATGTTATTATTTCTCGCAATTTTTTATCCAGCATGTTATTATTTCTCGCAATTTTTTATCCAGTATGTTATTATTTCTCGCAATTTTTTATCCAGCATGTTATTATTTCTCGCAATTTTTTATCCAGTATGTTATTATTTCTCGCAATTTTTTATCCAGTATGTTATTATTTCTCGCAATTTTTTATCCAGTATGTTATTATTTCTCGCAATTTTTTATCCAGTATGTTATTATTTCTCGCAATTTTTTATCCAGTATGTTATTATTTCTCGCAATTTTTTATCCAGTATGTTATTATTTCTCGCAATTTTTTATCCAGTATGTTATTATTTCTCGCAATTTTTTATCCAGCATGTTATTATTTCTCGCAATTTTTTATCCAGTATGTTATTATTTCTCGCAATTTTTTATCCAGTATGTTATTATTTCTCGCAATTTTTTATCCAGTATGTTATTATTTCTCGCAATTTTTTATCCAGTATGTTATTATTTCTCGCAATTTTTTATCCAGTATGTTAATCTTTCTCGCAATTTTTTATCCAGCATGTTATTATTTCTCGCAATTTTTTATCCAGTATGTTATTATTTCTCGCAATTTTTTATCCAGTATGTTATTATTTCTCGCAATTTTTTATCCAGTATGTTATTATTTCTCGCAATTTTTTATCCAGTATGCTATTATTTCTCGCAATTTTTTATCATACTAAGTTATACTTCTTTTGTGTCGGGTTAAAAATGAAACTATTCTTTTCTTAATCTCACTTCTTGTTGTTTCACAAAGAAGATACAATCATTCGCTTGATTCACAAGCTTTATAAGTTAATGGTACGTTTACACGTAGAAAATTTATCACGGAATAAACCTTATAAGTTAATACTATGTTTACACATGGGCAATTTCAGACGAAACATTCTCATAAAAATTGTAAATATTCAAAAACAGAGCTCTATCGAAATTTTTGACACTTTAAAAAAACACATTATACCCTATCTCTAAAAGAGTGAACATGTTATAATATCTAAGTATAAACGCAGTAGTGACCATAAAAATATGGTTCAAATAAAGATCGCTACCGAACTTATTAAAAGCTATAAATACACACAACGACGAAAGTCTGCACAAACTTATTGAAGGTAATACTCCTTTCAATGCTGTGGTGTTGTATTGTGTAATCTCTTTAGCCGGGGCAACGCATTAAAATCTTTCGCGGACAAGTATTCTTAAAAAATTGAAACGGGCCTTTAATTGAATACGTGCCGAAAAAATCCCCATCGTGTCTACGACGGCGTATTATCAAGCAAACTGGTTGACACCCGTAGCTAATTCGTATAAAAACGTGATCCCTTTAGAATATTTGCATATCGGGGTAATGCCATAGAGGCTACATCACAGTGAGGTTACATGATAAAGAGGCTACATTAACCCTTTTCGCTTCTTGTATTCGTCAAGGTTTAACGAACGCCTTGATACGTTTTCACGTTGGTGGACCATGGGTTTCGGCGTGAGAGATATCGTTCTGGCAGCTAAAAGAAAAGGAAAATAAAGAATAGGGAAATATATCATGATAGCTAATCAAGTTTTAACTTTTAACCATTCAACTTGTGTTTCTATTTCCACCGTGACTTCATATTCCCACTAACTTAACACCTTAATTCACGAAATATTCTCGCAGAGCCGCTGCGCGATCAATTGTTTGCGCAGAAATACTCGCGCATTTAGTTGCGCGAAAATTTAAATATTTCTTTGCAGTAAATGTGCGAAAATTAGCAAAACTCGTAATGCTCGAATACTTTTTGTTTGCACAAAATTAATAAAAATTAGGTCATCACAACATTATCAGAGTCAGTTAACTCAAATTTTAGATTGATAAAGCTTTTGAGCGCCAATCAGGTACGCAAAACGATCCGTTAACATAAAAACAAAAGTTTAAACTGTATAAACCCCGCAATACATTGAGGTCTACCTAAAGTATTATTAAATGTTGTATGTATTACAAGTAATAAGTGAGCGGAAATTAAATGTGTACTTAACCTGAGTGCGCGAAATTAAAACTGACGCAAAAATATTATAAATGAAGGTTAGTAAAAAAAAAGTGAAAAATCATACATAAAAGTTCAGCAGCACACACTTAATTTCTTTTAGGCAAGAAGAAAAGGTAAGAATGCATTGCCACTCCCGTTTCTTTTATAATACCAAAATTGTACTATAGTTCAATCTTTTTAATTAAATTTTAATAACTATTTTATTTACGATAATACTTTGACATCTTGACTGTGTCCTTTTCAAATCTAAACTGTTTAGATTCGAAAAAGACACAGTCAAGACGTGTCGAAATATTATTGTAAATTACAATGAGTATTCCTCTCTCTTACCTGGTATTGGAACGTCTATTTGTACGTCAAAATCATGCGCAGAGAAAAGATCAGCGTCGTCACTGGATTTGTTGACACCTGACACAGTGAGTTCCGATTTAAATAATAATGAATCCAGCTCCTGTAAAAAAAAATATTGTAAATCCACAGTAACAACGACAACAACTTTTTGGCTTTTTTTAAATTTTCAGTCATTCTATGAAGGTACACGTTAAGCTGATAATAGAAAGCGGAAATAAAACCTTGCTGAGAAACAGTTGATTGTTTCAACAATAAAACAATAAAAGAGAGCAAAAAATTCTTGCCAGTATTTAGAAAAAAACATTCTGATTGTCTATTTTAAACCTAAAATTGCTGACGTTTTGATGACATTTCAAAGAAATTGCTGACATTTTAATGATGTTTTTTCTGACATTTCGACGGTGTATATTATAAAATATCTGGATAATTTTTGACAGTGTGGACACCGTGGCTAAATAAACATTTGATGGTATGACAACAACAGTGTGACAGTAAGTGTGTTTATGAGATGTAAACCACAGACCAGTGTTTAATCGTTCAAACCGTTTTCGTGAAAGCAACACAACTAGACAAAATCAACAAACCGGAGCCGGTTCAGCAAACTCTCCAGTACTTGTGTCTTGCGCTTCACTATTTATTGATTCGTCAGTTTTCTACAAACATTAAAAGTTTATTTATTTTTCTGGGTCCTGTGTTGACATTGTAAAAAAACTGGCCTAATCGTCGCCGGAGAATAAAAATGTCATTTCAATAACTCAAAACTAACATTTTTGACATTTCCATTCTACAAGATTCAAAAATGCGACGAATAATTAGAAAAACCCGAAAGAACATTGTACATAAGCTATATTTCAAACTAAACTACCCAAATTCTTATCTTAAAATGTAAAGAGCAAAAGACTCGACGGAGATCGCAACACTTGAAGGAGAAAACATGGCAAGACAAACAACCAAACAGACATACCTGTTCCTGTGCTGTGGACTAAAAAAAAAAAGAAGTCAAAAATTTATTTATTTAAACAAAATTGGAAGGAATCTAAATCCAAAATAACCGAATATTGTAACAGGAATATAGCGAAACGTACAAATAATAAAAATAAATAAATAAGACGCGAACCTTAATAATCATCTTAGGTTGCGTTTTACGCCGTGTAAAAGGATCGTCTTTTTTTTCTTTATTTTGTCTGCCTTCCTCCTACAAAAACAAACAAAAAACATCGACTACCACGAAAGTATCTTATACCAAATGGTTCATGTGACGTTGGAGAATAGCAAGTTTAGGTAGTCAAAATCGTGAAGCAGTAAGTCAAAGTTGGACACGAGAACGACTAACCAAAAATATAGACGCCATCTTGTTTTAAGATAAGCTACTTACAATGCAAGCTTTCTCTGC
The DNA here is from genome assembly GCF_029227915.1 of Hydractinia symbiolongicarpus. Lineage (NCBI taxonomy): Eukaryota > Metazoa > Cnidaria > Hydrozoa > Anthoathecata > Hydractiniidae > Hydractinia > Hydractinia symbiolongicarpus. The sequence goes on from NC_079883.1 coordinate 22,760,265, forward strand.
ATCATATACGTTCTTTTTTCGATTTCTTTCGTTAATAAAACTACAAATAAAAATCAGCATTTTTAATGTATAATATAATTTATAATATAATATAATTTATAATTTAATGTCCCGCACGGCATTTTATTCAAAGCAATGGAGGGAGTGCTAGTGAATGAGAACACGTGAGGGCACGTATGCAGTAGTGTTTGAACTAGCACATAAGGAAATAACACTTTGTATGGGGACACAAAATGTGAACATCTCAAGTATCACCAGGATAGAACGTGTTTACATCTACATATCTCTACCATAAAAAATAAATTTTTTTTGAACACTACCTGACATTGCTGAGAGCTCCAGACCGTTTCTTATCCAACATTTGAGCACGTTCTTCCAACTCGTCCAACTCGCCCTTCACTTTTTCAAGTTTTTTATAGTCGTTTGTTTGTTCTGCAATTTCCTGCAAAATAATAATAATAATTTTTCTTTGCAAGCAAGAAAAACAAGAGTACACCTATCTAATCAAAGCATCCAAAGAGTATATTCAGAGGGAAACTTTTGATGCCCCTACCTTAGCCTGAATAATTTACCAGTTTCAATAAAATTCTATTTTACATTTATAAAAAGACCAACAGAACTTTATTTTCAACGCATACCTTTTCTCTGATCAACCTATTCTTTTTAACCGCGTAGTTGAATGGATTTTTTCGAAATTTATTTTTTTCTTTCACAATCTAAACAAAGAATAAAATAAAACAAACAAAAAAACAAATATATATATCCAAGCAAAATAAAAACAAACAAACAAATAACGATTAAATGCACAAAGAAATAGATGAAGAGTTACATACAGCTTCAATATCGTCGTCTTTGTAGCTATAGGCTTTGGAGGTAGATATATCAGCCGATTTTTCTTTTACTTGGCGCAGAGTAGGTAAGGGTAGTTCAACAAGTTTCATCTTAAAAACAAAAAATATAAAAGTCATTCGTGAATTGTTGTTACAAGTAAATTTAAAAAATAAAAATGAGTCTTGAGAAGGCATGTTTTTTTCCGAAAATGTATTTTTACTTTAGAGTATTGTATCATGATATCACCAATCATTGACAAAATATAAGAAAACAAGACGACTAGTTGTAAAGTTGGCTGCCACAAGTGATTACATAGCCTGCCTCTATTATAGAGTCGCGCATTGTGAACGCGAAGTTCCCTTTTATATTTTTTGGTTAAATCTACATTCTTGAAACGTGTTTATTGTTATTGACGTCAGCACAAATATTTTCCCTGAATTTCGGGACCTTAGTGGAAAATGCCACTGGAAAGTTTTAAACGCTTTCCACCTGGTGCACATGTGCGCAAAAGTAACAACTTTGCTGCCTTTTGACTACAAAACGAGAAAAAAAAACTGACTTTCTTTTATTAATTTTCTCTACGATTGACGATACCAATGAAGTTGCAATGTCTCATTGTGAATTAGAATACGTTGGTACAACTAGAAGAAGAAAATCACTTCACAGGAAATATAACGCTGTGTTGAAAAGAGCATTACCTCTTCTTTCCACTTTTGAAATTCTGAATCAGTAAACGCTTGGTTAGACACATATTCCATGCGAAATATTCTTTCTTGAAGTCCATGTCTAAAAAATGATGTTACAAATAAAAGATATTCAGGTACCCTAGAAATGAAGTTGTAAGATTTTATTATACCAAAAATAATGGGCTTCTAAAGATTATACATTTGACACTTCGTACAATTCACGTCAGTGTTTGGTAGTTACCAACTCAAATGACGTGTTAACAAGGCAAGCAAATATATAAAATACCATAAGTAACGCGAAAAAAAATTATATAAAAAAAGCTGTAAACAAATAAAAAAAATCTTGATAGAGCAAGAGTCTGTGTCTCTAGAATCAGAAAGTTTCAAATGTGTTTTCCCTTTTTATTTTAAAATTTTACAGATCTGATAATTTAATCCAGAACTAAACAAAAAGTTTACAAAAGGTTGATTATTACCTCACTTTTACACCTTTGTTGGTTCTGGTTTTTCCCAAATTATAAACTTTACTAGTTTCTGTCACGTCAATGATTTCTGCCACCTACAAAGCAACAAAACAATGCCACCATCTTTGTTTCTAACACATCAAAAATAAAAATAAAAACAAATATATAAATATAAACATTACTCTGTATATTGCACGTCCATCATGGTTACCTATGCCCATGCGCAGAAAACATCCTGAGATAACACGAGTGAAAAATGGGAGGTGGACCCATCTAAACATACACACAAATTGTCAATATTGACTGCAGAAAAAACATTACACAATTTAAAATCTATATATCATAGACCTTCTAAATGGAAATAGATGGACATGAAATGTTGCATGCACATATAGCCCTTGATCGAACAAATACAATTTGACAAAAACATTTTAATGATGCAAAAAAATATATGATAATGCTGTCATTTTTTAAAATGCTTGATTTTTACTCAATATTTCCCCATCTCTTTAAGGACAAAAAAGGGAAGCTAAAACGAAAATAAACATAAATTCAACATAGAAATTACATTATTTTTCATTAAAACTTGTCACCAAACAAATTAAAAATTATGACCCAAAAATTTTCTTTGTATGTATGAACACATAGAGTCGAAGTACCTCGAGCAGTCAAAGAAACCTAATAAAACATAACAACCTAAAGCCTTAAAAAAAGCACACATACTGTTCCAACTTGTGTCTTGACAAACGAATGTCTTCAAGTTGCTCCCTTGTCTCAATCTGCTGGGACAGACGCTCTTCTTCAGCATCTTCGTCATCTGACGCAAACTCAACAGAACTTTTATCAGAGTCCTCCTCTTCCTTGTTGTTATCCTCATCATCCTCCTCCTCATCATCGTCGTCATCTGAGTACACATCTTTTGTTGTGAGTGGTTCTTTCTTACTCATTAGGGCTTCCATCTTCTCCTTCTTTTCAATACGTTTTTGTTTGAGTTCATTAATTGCCTTCTTTTTCACATCCTCCACTGTTTTTTTACGCTCACCTTTGCGTGAGGCTATACTACTGTTATAAACTTCTGGCTCCTTACTTTTTTTATCATCGCCAGATTTTTTGTCTTTTTCTTTTTTATGTTGTTTGCGTTCCGTTTTTCTTTTACCGTGAAGCTTGCGTTCAATTTCCAAGCGCACTTTCATTGCCTCACGCTTTTCCATTCTGTTATACAATTCAATTTCTCTGTCCTTTTCAGTCATTTCCTCTAGTTTTAATCGATCTTCTTCATCACCAATTAAGTTTGCATCTAATCCATCATCAAATGCTGGCAAATCTTCATCGGAACCATCGTCATCAGATGACGAACTGCTCGACATAACTAGAAACAACCAATAATAAAGAACTATTGAAGATATTATTTCGGTTTGTCTGTTCAGTATTTATATTACTGTGGAAAGTTTATCATTTCTTGAATTTTACTTGATGGGAGAAGGATCTCCCGAAACGTTGCCTACTAAACTATACCATGTTCAAGAAATGGTAAACTTTCCACAGTAATAAAGAACTACTCTGGTAGCTTTGAAACACTATAAATCACTATGAAACAGATGGAAAATAACAGATAACCATAGCTCAAATGGCTCAGTATTTGGATATGATTTGCTGACTTTTTAAATCTGCTTTAACATAAGAATATTCTATATCAAGAAGAAAATAATTACATATTTTTTATACCTACATCTTTTTTATATTTTTAAAAACAAAACTAACAGTACAGCAGTCTATATTATAATGCCCGTATACGTCTGTCCGTCCGTCCGTCTGTCTGTCATGCAAAATAGTAGCTTAGCTGGGATGGGCTAACCCATGGATTTTTCCATGGGCTAACGACTAGTCATATACAAAATATAAACTTAGGCTCAATGATATGCTTACCATGTGGTTAGTTTTTGAACAAATGTGAGTCCAGATATGCTTGAAAAGCAGAAAAAACACCATCAAATGGAAACAACCATTAAGGAGATTCTTTATTTAATGAAGAAACTATGAAAATACCACTTTCTACCTTGTCCTTCCTCTTTTTCTTCCTCTTCGTTGTCCTCCTCATCATTTATTTCTCCATCTTCTTCTTCATCAGATACAGTTGAAGCACGTCGTTTTGCAGGTGTTGGTTTTTGTGTTTTACCATTCTTCTTTTTATTGTTAGATTTTCCATTACCTTCTGAATCTAATGTCCACTGCAAAGAATAGTTAAAAGAATAAATATTTTTACATTTTCTTTTTTGATTATGTTTTTACATGAAGAGGCAGTCCTAAATAACATGCACAATTCCCACAAACAAGGTATTAGTTTAGCTAAAAACATTAAATGTTGAAAAACAGCCTAAGCTCTAAAACATGACAAAACACGGCCTGCCAATGTACAGGGAGAACAAAAACTGCATCATAGGGGGGATACAAGATTCAGTGCATTCATATCTAAATAATTATAGAGGACAGCTAAGAAGTCTACCTCGTTATCACTATCATCTGTGGAAGAGTCTGAGTTTTCATCTTTGTCACTATCACTATCAGCCATCTTTTTTGCTGCAACTGTTGGTGAATTCTTTGCCTTCTTAGTAGACAGACTCAACAATTGCTAAATAAATAATTATAAAAGGACAATACAATCTAATATAGATGAAACCATTGCGTAATAAAACAAATACCCTGTAATTCTCTTACCATAATTTTACCATCACAAAAGAGTTCGTACAAATTCATTGCACATTTGAGCATAAAAAAAAGACTTTAAGCCTTAAGTTTGAATACTGGAATTAATTAATTCGCTAAAATTTCTTATGGAAATGTGCAGTGTGAATTATACCCAAACACCATAATCAGGATTTTTTTTCTTATTCTCACATTGGTTCTTTTAGTTTGTGCTGACAGAAGATGCTTAGATTAACCTGCGGAGGTAGGGACCCCTTTTGTACGCACAAATGTTTATTGTTATTCTAGTAACCAAAATTCAAATTGTTTTCAGACTGATTGAGTAGCCTTACGAAATTTTAGAGACCAGAATACAAAAGAGGTTATATTTTATGAATTGCTGTTAAGGAATTATTCTAATGTATATTGTGTTTACCTGAAAAATGTGCTGACTCAACAATAATTTGACTTTACCTCCTGTATTACCCAGTCAAGCAATTTGTTAAAAGCAAAAATTGCTTCTCCACTATCTTCAGGCTTATTTTTAGGCATTTGTAACTTGTCAAACGCTTTATTTTACTTTATGTTGTTAACAGTTCCACTTAAGTTTTTTCCAAAATTGCTAAAGCCTGATTCATTTTTTAATAGTTAAGTTTTTAAAACAATTGGATCTTACAAGCCGCAAAAATATTTTGTGTACGCACCTCATCCAATTCATCATCACTACTGCTATCATCATCAGAATCAATTGCTCTTTTGCGTGACGATGCCATGCTTATGTATTTAGTTCTTTAAATAATCTGTACGAATAAAAATTTTAAGTTAAATAATAACTTGAATCACATTCTGTGTTACTTGTTACCACTTATGACCACCATTGCAATAGGGGCAGGTTGCAATTTTGCGTAGAAAGGTAAATCTGTTCTGCCTGGATTATGAAAGCTGCCCAGGTTATGTACGGCAGCTGCCCTGTTTATAAACAGGGCAGGAAATACATAATCAGGACGCGGCTATGTACAGTTAAAAATTATTATTTAGCACATATAGAACGACCATAGTCAGGGCAGGCATGTTTATATGTAAGGCAGTCTAATATTATTTGTTACTTAAAAACAAACATAATCAGCACAGGCCGGCTTATGTACAACACTTTTCTCACTTATAGAACGAAGATGATCCAGCTTTTATATCATTCGTCACAAGCAAATAGCCCTGGTGGAAAAGTTGTTCGCAAATGAAGCGAAATTTTGTGGAAACTAAATTTTGGGATTGCAAGTTTAATAATTTAGGTCATCCTCAGAATTCAATTTCCGCGAAAAATAAAAATGAGTCCACCCATCCACAAAATCTAGTTCTGTAAAATTTACTTACTTCCAAAGTATATTATATATGTTGAAATGTACTCACAAGAGGAGTTTATACTAAAAATTATGTCGAGATTATTTTTTGCTATTCCTTGTTAGTTTTCATTGGTGTTTTATCCTGCAGAGAAAAGTTATGTTGAGACTTTTTTTGTCACCATGCCTAGTTTTCAATGGTATTTTATCTGACCAGCTATTATATCAGCGTTCATAATCCGGGTCACCAGGACATTGTCCAGGCAAAAAAACATAATCTGGCCATGCGTACATGATAACAGGGCAAATTTGTTCTTAATGAAAAATGTGCGCCTATCTATTTAAATAGATATATACTGATAAGAAAAAACTTATATATACACTTCACACTGGTATGCATGAAGATATTTATTCAAAGCATCATTAGACAGCAGTCCTTTTCAGTCTGTTTCTTTTCACAAAGGTATCATTACAACTTTATATGAATATATGTCAGTGAGAAGTTATTTATCTACGTTTGATAACAGTTTAAGCCTTAACAATGTTTCTGTAGAAAGAAATCGGCTAAAAAAGGTTTTTTTCAGCAAGCTCACCCATTTTCTGCCATGCAGTTGTTAGAGCCAGAAGGGCTTACTGAGAAAAATCTAAACATTCAAAAAGATTTATTGGTGGTACTTAAAACATGCGAAGGAATTGTAACTTTTCTTCCCAAATTTTTTTAGAAAAAGTTTATTTCACTTTTCTTCATGGTCAGGAGGAGCGTTGTAACAAAAGAAGAAGCACTTTCTTTGTAACAAAAAAGATTTATTAAACAATAGTTTAGCTGAAACTGTAAATCCTGTGGGTAAGAATGTTTCCTCATGACTGGGAAAACATTATGTCAATGCTTATTCAAAAATAAACCGGCCAAAAAAAGGCAGAAGTAAATATAAAACAACTTTTATTTTTTAGAAGTTTTTTAGTTATTCTGGCTAAATAGTGCCAGAAGGAAATATTTCTTAAAATGTTGCCAGAAAAAATATATGGCTCAACCCGGATAGGAAATTCAAAACAGATCACAAGCAGAACTAGCTAAGACAGTAAGTGTGCTGTATTTTGTAAGCCGCCATTTAATAAACTACCGGCTTCATATAAGTGACGCACAAGACCACCCTCCTCCGTGGACTGTATTTATAAAAACATGAAAACCAGTCAACCTCGATCACACGCCTGGTAATTTATTAAGAAGGGAAAAACTGGGGCAAAATGAAAAAGCGACGAAAAAACACAATAAAAGAAAACAACCAGCAAACAGTTTGCGCAACCATTTTTAATCATACACTGCGGTTAATAGAAAGACAAATTGTATGAAAAATTATGACCAGAATTTAAAGATTTTAAGACAGTAAAATTAAGATAAAAGTACATCAAAATAGATTTACAACAGCGCTGTTTTTTTTGTGAGAATAACGCCGGGGAAATTCTTGCACATTACATCGGGTAAAAATTATTATCAATTATCTTTTATTTAACAAAAAAAAAAAACAGACTTTGCGAGTTTTCATATTTACAGCATCTAAAAAGTCCATAAACGTAAATACAAAACATCATTCTAAGTAAAATATAGAGAACTTTCTTCCAAGAACTGTTTTATCTGATTTATTATTGAGCGTTTCCACTATAGAAATGACATAGGTAGTGTAATATAAACTGGGTAATTGAAAGGACGTCCGTTATTTTAGAAAGATGTCTGCTATAATTTCTACGCTACACATGAGTTTTGTTATGTTTTTTGATTTTTGTTATGATAGTTTTTTCATGTTTTAGTTCGTTGCCGAGAAAAGTGTCGGCTGTAGAAAGGTGTCATCTATTATGTCTGCTCCAAATAGGTTTTGCTGTGTTGCATGCGTTAATATATGCAACTGTATGCCACGAATTTCAACTTAAACATCTACAATTCCAAGGATTGGTAACACACACTCCGTTATTTTTAAAGGTGACTTGTAAATGTTGACGGCGGACTTTTAAAAGGTTTAATTTTTGCTAAAAAGATAATTGGGACTGGTAGCTTAGCTATAGCTCTCTTGTCATTATCACAAGTTTCTAACAAACTAATGAAAAGTTTAATAAAAAGGCGTTTTCACCCAACCTCGTTCCAAGCACATGTTGTCTCTTTTTTATCTCGGGACGGCGAGAATTCCCTGGAGACGAGGTTGGTTTTGAAGATGGTAAATTTCTGCTCCTGTTTTTTTCTATTAAGCGACTTGCGGAGAAATATTTTAACATTTTAACCCTAGTTGTTAAATAAAAACTTAAAAAAGCACTTCAATCGTCAACTTGCCTTATTGATGATGTTGATAGCAGCGAAAAACTCATTGTCGGCCACTTCGTAATAACGGCTCAGAGGCCACAAGACCCTGGGTACGAGGTTGGGCTAGCGACTTTAATACGTGGGGAGAAACAAGAATTTACCGAAAAATAATGAAATAATTATGTTTAGTCTGAAGTGGACCTTTTTCCACTTGATTCCCCCCACCCTACAACAAAAGAGTGCAGCAATATATATCGCTTTTACTTTCTATTTTTTTCTTTACTTATATATATATATATATATATATATATATATATATATATATATATATATATATATATATATATATATATATATATATATATATATATATATATATATATATATATATATATATATATATATATATATATAGTAAAGTATATATAAGGTACGGACAGAGAGAAACCATCCTCTTAATAAGTGAACGCTGTAGAAACCATCTGGTTGGTGATAATATATTGAATGAATGGGATAGCAAACAATATGTTGCAGTTGGCTTGGACTAAGACATACGTGCGTCGATAAGGTAAAAGATTACGAGAAAGAACATGGACAGCCACCCACTACGCTGCATCAGCAATTTTTGCAAAGTATGGAAACTTTATTTGCATCTGAAAGAGTGAATCTTGTGTTAAGTCCAGACGCGACATGGTTGAAAGGTTGCATGTGACTATGTTTGAAAGAGTGGGATTACATTGATACGTTTTTTAAAAGAGATCGCGAGCAAAATATGGCGAACATTGTGAACCGATTATCATATCAATGCGGTAAGAAGAGTAGAGTTAGTGAAGTTGGAAAATGGGAATGTTGGGTAGAACAACTGCAGGAATCATTAAAACGCACCTGCCCGCGTTTAGAAGAGCATATAAAAGAATGCTTGGAAGATTTTGGAACAAATTTGGAAATAGGTCCACCTTTGTCATCGCCTGGACTTGTTAGTAGTAATAATAAGGACTTGGTAGGTTATTACATTGAGGTGAAAGATATTATCTTTGATATCTGTGTGTTTAAATTTTAAAGTTGTTAGCAGCGTTTATAAAAATTATTAAAAATGCTGTATGGAAAAAGATTTAAAAAAATAAAAACATTTGAGCTGTGTTAGAGCCTGTTGGCTTTGACATCCTCCTGGGACATAGCTAAAAAGTTTTCAAATATTACAGCTTGATTCTGATCTGACACATTTTTATTTTTCTGAGTCGAGATACTAATCTATTGTTACAAGCTCGTGAGCTTGTATTAAAACGCAAATGTGTCCTACAAGAACGGAAATTTTTGCCTCTCTGAGCACCGACACGGGAGTAGTCGTGTGTTCGAATCTCATCTTGGTAACTATTTTTACTTTTTTTTTCTTTTTACTATATCGCCCGCGAGGACGTGTTTACAGACTAACCTTACGAAAATTGAAATTTCGAGAAATTTTCTATCAATATTATTGCCTATCCGAATAGCAAAATATGTAGTGTCTAACTTCAGCTTTTTATAAACTTTTTTGGCGAGGTTGTTTGCGTATATCATACGTCTTGTTGTTTATCTAAAAACTACGATATATTTAATAAAAGGGTTTTTTGAACATTTCCTATCAATTACGAAGCAGCTTTAATTGGTCAAGATGCTTTGAATAAAAGCCACCCTTCCATCAGACGCCTCTTTGATTAACTTGTACCTTCCCAATGATTTCTTCAATACATGCCCTGTCTAATAGACGTACCATCATTCAAGGGGTGTTTATTTGAAACGTAATGCAAATTTTGATTTTCATGCAAATTTATTGCAAATGTTGAAAAAGAAAGTGCATAAAACACAGCTTCGAATGTCCGAAAATATGGTCAAAGCTGCACCCCCCGTCGGATAGAGGCCCCAACCTTAAAATCGAAAAATTTAATTAAAGGCTCTTGCCTTATTCAAAGCATTGCGGTATTATACTTTTTCTAAACACAAGTAATGATAGTATTAAAAACATTTCCTACGTGTGAAAAATCAACAAAAGATTTATTGATAAACAGATTTATATACGCCGGGACATCATTTACAAGCCACTTATTCTTCATTTCGCGTAAACATAATCGACATGATTTGATCGCCGTTGTCATGGTGATTTATAGAAGCAGTATTTTTATTGTCGGCCACATTAAAGGTGGATTTTCAGTTAAATAAAAATTGTTGAGCAACAGTCACAAAAGAGTATGGACTTTCTTGGAAGTCCAAGCTTAAAGTGGGTGCCGTGATCTATTCTATATATTGTGACTTTCACCGGCGCACTATGCCACCCCACATCGCAATTCGCACAACGAAAAGAAACAAACAACACGAAGGTTTTCAACTAATATTTTAGCAGAGTTAAGCAGATAGTAAAACATCAAATTTATAAATAACAGAAAATATTAAAAAACAAATCGATAAGGCCCGTGAAGAAATCCACTTAGGAAGATGGACAATGGAAAATAGGTTGCTTTAGATATTTTGCTGACGTCAGCAGTGCAGAACAAAAAAAAATTGCGAAATTTAGTTTATTCCTTGCCTGTAATGTTTATAGGTTGAAACGCTGATCAAAATAATGTATTTTCGGCGAACGCCTAGGGTTTAAACATTTTGCTGACGTCAGCAAAGACTCGCCAAAACACAAACTTTTTTTATTAGAAATTTGTATACCTGTTGTTTTCATCGTATAGATCTTGAAACGCTGATGAAGGAAATGTATAGGATCATGTACTTTTGACAAACGGTTACGGAAATATTGTGCTTTAATGTTTTTTGATGACGTCGTCAACCCGTTTATTCTGAATCGGATTAGAAGATACACAAATTAGTTTCAGGTGGTCCATAGTTACCCACGCGGTGTAAAATGACTGATTCACCACCTCGTTTCCAAGTTATTTGGCCTCAAAGTTATAATTGCAATGCAATGTCTTCACCAATCTTATTAAACGCATTGACGTCAGTCTAAATGTATTGACGTCGCGCCGTAACATCAGAAAAATTAACAAAATAGACATAACTTTTTTGGCGACATCAAAAGAAATTGAAGTTCTCCACTTTGGCTGTCACAGACAGACACAACTTTCGTATTCAGCTAGCTATATATTTAAGAATGACACAACGGACACAACTTTCGTATTTAGCTAGCTATATATTTAACAGTGAGTGAGATAATTTTGCTCTAATGCCCCATCGCATAGCTTGTTCGAGCTACAATTTTCCACAAAATTTATTGACTCTGGCAATTTTAAACCAAGGACCAACAAGTTTAGCAAAGTCAGCAAAAGAACATAGCTATAGCTAGCTATATATTCTGCAGATTGTACTTTCTGTAACCACTCATGATCAATGTGTATACAGAGGTTGATGTGGTCAGGTATAATCGTTTACACTGCTTAACACTGCTTTAAAATTGAATTACATGGAGGGAGATTGAAGAGCTATATTTTTGTGGACGATTGTAACTATATTGTAAGCAAGTCACGAAAGACCTAGGGTAGTAGACATTGTCATGTAGGCCAGGAAATGGACTTTTTTACCGCTGTCAGTAGCATGCACCAGTTCGGATGAAGTTGCAGAAAGAGAAATTATTTCTATATCAAATAACCTTTTTTTACATTAGCATCTATATACATTTTTGTTATACTTACAGAGGCTTTTAAAATTCTGACAAGTTGTTCTCATGCAATCGTCAACATGTATTGGAAATCTTCGAATTTTTTATTTTTTTTTAATTTCCCGATATGTATGCAAATAATGTCCTAATAATTTAACTTTACACCAATCCGGGATATCATGCTTAAGTCCAGCTCTAGCTAGGAGCTAAGCTGGCCTAATTCATTGCTATTCTTTTGAATTTCTGTTCAGTTTGGAATGAGAGCTTTTTATCGTAGTGTCATGTAAACTTGTTCTAAAAAATAAAACTGCTGTGGTTTTCATTTAAATGTTTTTCAATTTTTTATATTGAATATCAAAACAACAAAAAATCTTCGGGAACGAGATCCAGTTGACAAAATTGAACACAATATTCAAATTTCAATTCCCAAAAATATGCGTGCTTTATATTAGCCATAAGTTGTGACCACTAACTTTTCAGATATCATAATGCAGACTCACACAAAAGATAATTAGATTTTCTTTCTGGACAGTGCCTAACTCAATCAACGTTAAATCGGCAAAAAAAAGGTTTCTTAGCAGAAGGTTAAAAGATTTTCAAGATTATTAAAAAACAACCATTTCAGTTAATGTCAAATGTTTTCCTAAATGCCTACAGCTAAATAGTGGGGTTGAAAATCAGGAGGATTGTTCCATAAATTAGTAGAATTGACTATATTAGGAAATACAAAAGTAGTTATACGCAATGTTAAAATCAATACAAGTTTGACAGTACAGCATTCCAAAAATAATTTGTTGCTTGTGTTTATATCAAAGTTACAATTCATTAGCTACAGTTACTTAAAGTGGTCGCATGCAAAAAAGTAAGTGTATGTTTCTGGTTCCGAAAATTGACATCTAATACACCACGCTGACTTTTTGGCTTAACACAAAATTTTCTTGAGTAATGTGAAAATCTTGACCGTTCCTGATTGGCTGGATTTATATTTAATAAACGTTTCGTTTCAGGAAAATGGCGCGACTGGAGGAAATGAAAAAAACGAAAATAAAATTATCAATATAATAACCTTTTCTCGATATTGTTTTGAGAAAAATAAAATATACATAATCATATCGGATCAAATAATCTCACTAAAGCAATTTAAAAACAGAATCATTCATACTTTACATGTCTGTGTCTGAAAATAAAAAACTTCAAAAGCGCGCTACAAACTAGAAAGTATTATTTTCTTTTGAGAACAAAATAAAATGAGGTGAACATTTCTTCATTTGTTAAATTTAAAAGCAAACTTCCACAAAGAGGCGGCAGTTGAGAGGACAGCGCCATAAGTGGAGTGGTATGAAAATAGCAATTGTCGTCTTAAAGCATGACCTTACGCACGAAAGTGAAGCGCGCGCAAACTAATGTAAACAAACTAGAGTATACAAAGTTTTTTCGTATACTACTATGTATGAGATGCTCTTTTTCTTGCTCGTGCGAATAATGAAAATAATAAATTTAGTTTGCCTCCATAAGCTTAGTACTTCAGTAGCTACATTCGAAGGAATATATATTTCTTTGGAAATATTTATTTACCTTTTTTTCAAGAAAAAGAGAAAAAAAAGAGAAAGAAGGCAAAAAAAGAACAATTTTTCAAAGAAATCTTGAAATGACAACAAACACCACTAATGTTTTCTTCACAAGGTGAAACAGTTTAACTTTACATACAATTCTCACATGACGGCGTTTCTTCACCAAAACGACGTTTTACTGGGATTCCCTCTGCAATACACGTACGCAATAAGTCCAAAACTACCGTATTTTGTCGATTCGTCTTCTTTGCGTAAGGTATGTATTGTGGACAAAATACGTCGTCAAATTAATTTAGCTGAAACCTATTTTCTGAATTTTGAAAATTTGAAAACTCTAAAACGTTGATATGTTTGGGTCTTAGGTAGATACTGTCATTTGAAAGAGCTAGAAGAAAGGCTCATAGCGTTTGTGTTTCTTCTTGATAAAGTTTGATCTACCCTCCTGGCGGTATTGCTATACACAGCCTTCTTAATGAGACCTGAATTATTTCTTTCTGGTCTAAATATGATGACCCAAACTTTGGTACCAAACATGCATATTAGGTTTGTAATGTTTATCAAAAATATGACAGCATGACGCACCATTAACTTTGCATTTGTATCCTTCAAGGTGGCGTAAAGCAATGGCGACATCGTCAAGATCGTAAAGGTACCAAATGCTGAGTAAAATATATACTTTGCCTCATTGAAATGTGAAGGCAGATTCTTTGCTCTAAATGCTTGCACAATACATAAAAAACTTAAAATCAATGTATATACGAGTTGAAATATAAATAAATTTTCATTGTCGCAGAATATATCGTTCACCAAAGTTCTTTTGTTTTTCACACACTTAATGCCATTTGGTGAATCGTAGACAATGATAGCAAAAATGCCTGTATATATTGCCATTGCTGCAAAAATCCAAATGTATTGATGTCCTACCATTGAAGACTTGTTTGCTCTTCTTTTACTTCGAAACACCTTAACAAGAAATATGGTTTTAGAGAAGATAATCCCTTGTATAATTGTTACCAACATTCCTTGAAAACCGATACCAGTAAGACAAGTTTTGTTGTTTAATTTCCCAAGGTATGTTAAAGGATATATAAACAATAGAACGTGAGTAATCAATTGCGTAAAAAATAATGGTGCGTTAGCTGCACGTACTACTGCTGTGTCTCTGTACTTGATAAAAGAAACGAAAAACACAGTACAGATACTAACACCAATTGCTATGAAGATGTAAACAATGGAAGATGACTGGTTTGAATAACTAGGATAGACATTCCTATACCAAACGCATTTAGTTTTGTTTTTATTTGATTCTGAATTAGGAGGGCATTTTTGACAGATGCTGTTTCCATGTTCCTGCTTGTAGTATCCTGTACTGCAGGCTTCGCAAATCCAACAGCATTTTCTAGCCACGTATATCGGATGAAAGCCTGCAGTACAGTTGTCATGGCAGGCGGAAGAAGGCGTAGCATTTTTGTAAGTTGCCCATAGCGCATTTTCAAACCTTTCAAATTCTTCGTTTATCACATTGATTTGTCCTACAAGAACCGATTCTGTCGGTTTTCTATTGGTCTGGAGAAGTAAAATTTGCGCAAGATCTGTTAATGACATTATTTGAAAAACCAAATTGTTAACCAAAGTTTTGTTTTTTTAATTCGTTGACTATTTTCTCAGTCTGTACATGTTTCTCATGTGCGCTCAAAACATCAAATTGTATGGTGAACACAGCTTTGTGTATCCGGTCTATTATAGCATACGTTTCGAGCGAAATGTTCTCCTTCATGCTTTTTAAGCTTATGTTTTGACGCAACATTGTCATGTCAACACTACCTTGCCACCGGGTTGTTGCTATGTCCGATGTTGATAAAGTCCAGAATTTTGAATAAAATCCTTCCATGCTTGGATCTATGAATTCGGAAAATTGATTTTTTAACTTTATCATCAACATACCCTGAAGTAAAAGTGGATTAAACGTGTTGAAAAAGTCTGTTGGGATTTTGGATAGCAATGGACTTGCTATCCATGTCTTATTGTATATTTGATGTTCGTCAGCAAGTCGAAGAAACCTCATGCTTTCATCTACAGTAAGCCACAAAATAAAAACATCTGCAAATTTATATTCTTTTAGTCTTCTTATCATATCTGTGGAGTTTGCTCCGAAGTATTCCGTAAAAGTTACACAAAAAGCCGCGCTTCTGAAATACTTCGACGCTCCAACGTTGCCTACTTCACCATACGATTGACTCGATAGTATCAGTCCAACTCCTTTCCATTTGAAATGCTCAATTATGACCTTGTAGAAATTAAACACTATTAAATTTCCAGAGTTCATACGAAAGTAGTTTTTAAATTTTTCTGCATCAAGATCAGGG
Source organism: Hydractinia symbiolongicarpus (assembly GCF_029227915.1). Lineage (NCBI taxonomy): Eukaryota > Metazoa > Cnidaria > Hydrozoa > Anthoathecata > Hydractiniidae > Hydractinia > Hydractinia symbiolongicarpus. The sequence goes on from NC_079883.1 coordinate 22,776,126, forward strand.
CTATCTTGCGATAGAGAAATTAATTTTTTTCTTTCTGCTGAAAAAACTTTCGCCAAAAATAATGTGTGATGCTCTGGCAAACTAGAAATAGCAGTTAACATGTATCCATTTATTGAACGGTTCAATTTGCAGTCGTTACACCTATTGTCATCAAACTTCCTCGGTTGTAAAGCATCTTCTATTGCCGTCCTCAAAAACACATCGCTTCCACCACAGCTATCGTATATAACATATCCCAGCGATGTGAATGGTATTTGATCATCCAAAATGGAAAGCATGTAATTGATATATTCTATTATGACTAAAGAGTCTATCGTTAGTCCCTGGTCTAGACATAAAGGCAAGTAAAATACCATCTCCAATTCTCCAGGCTTCTTTATTATATTTATTTCACTTGCGTAGATATTGATCATCAAAGGAAATAGATAAACGTACAAATTCATCCCGTTTAGTGTATTGATGTTAAGATAAAAATACATAAAAGACTAATTTACATCCATAGTTGACGACCTTCATGTTATTTTGCGTCACTTTTATATAGATCTTTTCGTAAACATGCTTGCGTTATGCGGAAATGGCAACTGCTGAAACTCTTTTATTGCAAAAACACAATGAAAATCAACGGGACCCACGCGTATATTAAGTCTTTTTTGTTGCTTTAAAGATTCTATGCTTCTTATCCTGATAACATGTTTTATTAATTTTCGTCTAAGAAAAACCATAATTATGTCTTCAAAGATATTGTAATTACTAAAAAAGATAACATTGATGTTTCAAATATAACCATAACAATATAAGACGAATACGCACGTTGCGATTTTTGTTGTAACTATGATGTTCGTTTGTATGCAGGTTTAAAACGTAGTCTATGCGCCTTCCGATAATTATTTTTATGAAGGCAGTGCTTTAATTAAAAACTTCTACAAGAAAAAATAATATTATACCCTGTGTTTTTCTAGCATTCAGGTTTGTAATAATGGTTTAAAATAACCCAGGAGGATAGAAAAAAAAAGGTTTTTATAAATGGTAGTGGGGCCACAGCTCACGACGTGTTATTTGAGGTTGCTGAAGTTAGTACTTACCCCGTGTTGGGGAGCTTGACATTCATTGCATACAGTATCAGGTCTCAACAAAGATGGCTACTAGCATTATGGGAGGATATACTTTAGCCCAACGTATTTCTAAATCCACAGTTTGTAGATTAGTGTGAAGGGTGAACCCAGGGTACCTCTTTCCCCAGATTGCCTCGCCTACCTAAGCTGTCATAGTCAGTAAAATAGGAGAAGCTAAAGTTAATTAGTTTCCTCTATTATGCATTGTTGACAGTTTGTTTATGTGCATCAATCACTTAATGTATTGGCATCGATGTCTACAACTGTTATTGTACTATCTAGTTAATCGTGCAATCGACCGCGACGCACGTATCAACTCAATAATCGGACCATCATTCGACATAAGAAAAGCGCAAACGAAACAAGCATATTTACCTCCGAGGTTTTTCTACGATAGACGACGATCTACAACACGAGATACGCAGACGTTTTCACGAGATATGTCTTAAGGGTAAGGAAGGAAACAGACTCATCTCGTTTGGGGCTTCTGGATACCGAGCCCTTTCCCGCCCTTCTTTTCTCAAACTTAGTATACCATGAAACAAGAAAAATACACTTCTAACATGGTCTGTCGTATTTTTGTTGTTGCTTCAGAATCATAGCAACTAAATAGCAACAAACGTGTCTTATTCCCACTCGCATTTTTGATTCTGTTTTGAAAATCTGATGTAGTCATCAAAAATTCTAGTGTAACGTTAATTTTTACTTTACTAAAGTAAAAACCCTTATTTATTTTCTTTTATTAACAAACATTCGACAACAATATTTCGACAAAATTATCGATCTAGTTTATTTCAAATGCTACAATTAAAAATTCTATAAGTGGACTGTTTCGTTTGTTTTTGTTAAACATTTGACTTCATTATCATCTATTCGGTTTATTCAAACTTATCAGATATTCGGTGTAGCTATAACTTTTTTTATTTGTCAATGCGTTAGGTAAAATTGAAATTATATCGCCCTTACTAAATCTCGAGATTGTAAATTGATTAGCACCGTCAGCAGAGTTTCTGGTACTGTCCTCCTTGTAAAAGCTGAACAGTCTGTGCATGATAAACAGAAAGATTCTACGATAATAAATATTAAAAATGCTGCAAACGCTTTCTGTAAACGAAACAAGCAAAAACACAATGGCGACGTTAAAAGGTAAACAAGCGCTAAGTTTTCACTTGGCAGATTGCCAGTATGTTTTATGTGTGGTGTACACACCATATTGTGCATGAATATAATCTATCCACGCTATAGGGAAATGATCTACAAGTGGTCGCTTATCTTTTCAAAATGGCCATTTTTTTAGCGCCTTAGAAATAAACAGTGAGTTTAAGCAATGAAGCGTTATCGTGAGGTGATGGTAAAAAAAAAATTGATTTCTTCATGCACAATTAATAATTAGGCATAGAGGAAACCTAATCTTACGGCGTCTTTATATAAAATGGCGTTAGAAATGCCGTTTCTTCTTTTACCACACTTGTAAAACCTGCGACCTTGTAAATGATTTATTAAATAAAACTTTTAAATAAGTAGTTTTATATCCTTGTTTGTATCAGTATGAAAAAAAAAATGTAAGCGAATAAAGAATTATACAAAAAACTTAAAATTATGTCTACAAAGCAACGGCAAAACTGAAAAATTGAGCAGAACGTTTTGCTTTACAGTATAAAATAAGGAATTCCACGTCGTCGATTAAATTGTCATCGTAAGGTAACATAAGTTGATCTCTCGTATCTCGTAAGTCAACCATTTTGTTTTATCCTTATTTTGTCCTTCGTAGTCCAGGAGCTCGTGACGAAACCGTTTAACCCATAAGATACAGAAGCTTTGACCTGATTTAGCTATCAAGAGTAATTAACTAGAAATGTTTGTAAGCTTTATTGTGTTAGGGACGTTTGTCTCCCCAGGCCTCTCGCATTTTTCCAAATACGGCATTATTTCACCCAATCGGGTACATGCATCAGTTTTTGCTAAATATATTCTTATAACAAAGTATTTGAAATTTAGAAAATTACCAAAATAGGGGCAAAGTGTGGGTCTGACTCCCCTGAAAGAGGCCTATAAATGGCCAACAATACCCCATAAGGTACATGGTCCAAATTTTATAATTGTGCAATAATGCTATGAAAAGTCTAAAATTGTAAGAACTTACCAAAATTTCCAGTCTTAAAGCATAGTCAGAACTCCCAACAAGTTTTTGACTTCAAAATGTGTTAGTTTTACGTCACCAGGTACAAGGCACAAAAGTACCCAAGAAAAATTATTGAAATTCAGATTTTAAATACAAAATAACTTACTAAAGGCTGAAATACACTATCATTTTTCAATGAACATTTTTCAAGGATGCATTCCAAGACGGTAAAAATGACAAATTTTAGCGCGAATACAGTACCATTAAAAACATGAAACTTGTGCATGTTTTTCTAAGCAACATGGACTCTAAAGAAGAAATAGCAGTAAAGTAAACTCATCATTTTCCCTTTTTGATATTTTTGATATGGGACGATTTCGTCACGAGCTCGTGCACTTAATAACGACCTTTAACGTTCGAAATTTAAAGAGTTTGTAGATGTTGGACATAACATACCACCAAATCAATCCAACATGAAAAGTGACCTATACTAATGAGAGACTTTTTTTGATCTTGTCCAGATTGTTGGATGAAATGTTTGACAGCTATCAAACTTATCATACAATATTGAACCTCCTTTTTTTCTGTTTTCAAAATTTTAAAATTCGCAAAACATGAAAATTGAATGCTGTATGAAATGTTGGACAGGTTTGCCACGGCCACGTTTTCATATCATTTCGAATTCATTGACAGAACGATTTAGCGTGTTTGTTTATTTGACAGAGGGAGAATAGGCGTATACATTTTATAACCACCTGCAAGATTTTTTAGTGTGTTGTTTTAATCTTGATTGATGTCAAACAGAACAAAACGAAACTGCAGTGAAACCTTTCTAAAGCTAGCGTAGAGAGGCGAACAAGAAACTCTTTTGTGGCGGCCGGAAAATAAAATTTAAGCGAGATTTCAGATTTCTAAATCCTATAATCTGCTAAGATAACTACTATAATACCAAATAAAAAACTATATTTCACGACTAACTACCTATATATCTTTCTAACATCATTTTTACAGAAGTGCCATGGCTGTATGGGGTGAAAATAAGTAGTTTTTAAATGTACTTTTTAGTAAACATCAAAAATAAGATCTTTAACTTCAGATAACTAAGAATATTTTACGTACTATAGTAATAACAGATTTTTAAACCTTCGTTTAAACTTCTTTGAACTTAACAAATATCTGTCATAGCCAACAACAATATTATTCCATGTTTTGAGTCCCTTTTCCATAACATACTGCCAACTTCGAACGGTAAAGTTTGTTATCATGAGATAGCGCCAAATTTGAATAAATATACAGACCGGAAACCTTCAATAATAAATCGAACGTGCAATATGATAAAAATATGTTCTTTACATGTTGTTCAACATTTTTGCCATTTTGATCTTCAACTTTTCTTATTAAATCACTTTGTGTACATTGACCCCGTGACCATCACAATAAAGATAAATATATTCCATTGTTTTTTAATTTAGCCACCCGTTTGACAAATGCGAAAAAGTACTCAATTATAAAAAATTCAGCACTCACAAAAGTCCAATCAGTCTGGTCATCAAAATCAACATTTATCATAACCTTTTGTTCAGCAGTCGTCCCGCAGCGCAGTTCCCCTCTTCTTTAACTAAGCTTTCTTCGAGGATATAAAATTTATCCTAAACAACAGATTAGACGCAAACAAATATCAAAATAAATTTCTTAAATTCAAATCCACTTCGCAGCAAACCCCAAATTACAATAAACCAATGACCACAAAGTCGGCGAGGTCACATCTTACCCTCATAAATAATACAAGAATTAATTATATTTGTTTGGGTGAGTAATGCCATTCTCGCTTAAAAAGGATTAACCGCGTGAACGAAGAACAATAGAATTGACCAATCAGAGAGCGCGGTCAGTATTTCCAGCTTAAAGGGGCTACGGAAAGGATGCTTGTTTTTAGTGACTTACACGAAAGTCGAGCTGATGGTGGTGGGAAACAAAAATGGATATTTTTCCGGCTTGTATATAATTTACAGACTCGAACATATAGATTATATCTAGAATTTTTATCTTCTTCAGCCTTGGTCATGTTTTCATCCAGAATGAGTCTTGCTTAAATATTTCTTTGTAATATACTTTTCGAAAAAAAATATTGAACCAGCGAGCAGAGTGCGCTGGTCTGTTCATTGCGCAAAACGCGTTTGCCGGATTTTTTATATGCGCGCGGGATAAAGGGAATGTGAGCATTTTAACCAATTCGTAGCCCCTTTAACTATTCTGATTTCCTGGTAGTAAGAAAAATTATGCTGGGTCTCCTCGCTATTCTAAAGCAGACATACTCTTGAATGAGATGACACCTACGTTATACGGAAAGTTTGATATGCCCCAGACAGATTTTTAACAAAACCCTCACAGTGGAATCTCTCTGAAGCGGACACCTTTATCTAATTCCGTGTGAAATTTTAGTTAAAATTTGCGGAAGCATTTCAAGGACATATATAGTTTACAATATGATCTTAAGATAATTCTACGATCTTAAGATAATCTTTCGATCTGCAGATAATTCTACGATCAACAGATAATTCTACGACTTTAAGGTAATTCTACAATCTTAAGATAATTCTACGATCTTAAATTAATTCTACAGATTATAAAGCGGCATCATTTACAACCACCTCTGAAGTATTTTTCTCAATTTTCTCATTTTTCTCATGCTGTTCTTCATCTCCTTCAGAGCTCCGAAAACATTTGTTGACAAATCGCTTCCAAACATAAAAGTAAAGTAAAAGAAACACAGTCCACGCAAAACTGCACGCCGCCAATCCTCTGAAAAATACTCTAGCGCCGAAGCGATCGTAGAGAGCTCCTCCACCTATTGTTCCAACGCAACCACCAAGAGAATAAAACAAACCATTAAGTAAACCAAACATCATGAATGCTATTTCCTTGGGGCTTATAATATTTGTTTGTTCGATCGAAGCCACCCAAAATAATCCAAATCCAATCGCATGGTTTAGCCGAATTGGTAAAATTAACCATGGGTTGTTGACAAACGAGATCAAAATAAATTGCACAAAATAAGAGGAGACTCCAATAATTAGGCAAGGAATTTTTCCCCGAAATAATCGAAACAGCACTGGCGAGGATGCAAACACAGCAATTTCACTTGTAGCAGCTACGCCCATTGATAAGCCCATATTCGTTTTAGAAGCATCTAACTCCTTTTCCATGAAAACAAAAAGAAAAATGAACATATTCGCGGACATTATCCCTTGTAAAAACACAGTAAAAAGAAAAATAAAGTTATCCATATTTGTACATGTTTTCGCCACAAGCTGCCACGCATAAAATCGACTCGCTGTTTGAATGGTTTCAATTTCATTCTCTTTGTTTTCATTTTCTCTTCTATTCTTAATTTGTCCTTCTACTTGATCAATTACTTTAAAGAAAAATGGAAAAGCTCCAAGAAGAAATGATAAGAATACAAAAAAAATCGCGCTGTATGATGATAGCGTTGCATTAGTGTAATTGTCTGCAGCGATACCAGCTAAAACGTTGCCTAAAGCAAATCCTATCGAACCAAACGCTTTTTGTTGCCCGTAGTTAACACTTTTCTTCATTCCTTGCACAATGCTTACTACTACGGAATCTATTAAAGCATGAGCCGGTTGATCAAAACAGGTTGATACAGATAAAACAATAAGCATAACCCAAAATAAACCATCTGAATTTTTGTTGCATTCCACGTCTTTAAATGGCGGAGATTCGGTGTTATTCCAACTAGAGCAGTTTGACTGTTTTTTAAGCTTTGTCTCACTAAAACGTGCAATCCACGGCAACGGAAACAGCGTTAATAACGAACCAATCATGAGAATACACATTATTAGTCTTCTTCGACCGGTATGATCAACAAGTGCACCCCACGCTGGAGCACAGAGAAAGCCGGGAATCAACCGAATCCCCGTAATTAAACCCGTTTGACTTGTTGATAGTCCAATAGAAGTAAGAAAAGCACCAAGGTATGCGATATAAGTTCCCTTCACTCCATCCATCATAAGTAACGAAAGTTTCATGTATATGGTATGAGCAGCCATTACTTTATTCTGACTGAATTGATTACAATCCTTTGCTACAGACAGAATATGCTAAAATTAATTCACAGTATATTAAACAATTTTAGAACAGACAGCTATGATTACAACACTCACCCGTTTCTGCAGAGTTGTAAGAATAAACCTTATGGAGCAAAGCGTTGGGGTTTTAGGGATTCTCATTGCCTAGTAGCTGGCAGTTTCTGATTTATAAATTTTGTTGATAGAGACTAAAATTTTCCGCATTCTATCTGTCTTACCATTCAATGGTTAGTGGAAGGTTTTGTATAAAAAATAAATAACTTTCACGGAAAAAACAAGACTTCACCCTCCTGCGTGTGTATAATATGAAGGAGTGTTGGGATTATTAGTACTGGATGATCTGCCGCGTGCTTATGTTTGAAATTGACATTATAATAAAATTGATAACTGCCATGGTTTTTTATTAAAAATGCATTTCTATAATTATCCTTCTAGCAGCTGTATGATTAAAAAATAACTTTCACTTATTAATAGCCTGCATATTGGGCATCTTCATTCCCAGGGTTTGTTGCCTGATGCCAAAGCCGCTAGCGCTTACTAGATGTTTCTTACTAGATCTTTTAACATAATAATTAGGAATTCCAAGAAGGTTATGATTTTTTATAATAAATTGGTTTGCATTTCTTAGGCAGACGCTATTCAAGGAAAAAAAGGAGTACCGTAATGATCCAAACAAGCGCCTAGGGGCTTATTAAATTTTTGGATTTTTTGCAAGGGCGTTTAATCGAAGGGTGCGCTTAAAAAATGCTGGGCGCTTATAAATTTTTCCTAATTTTGTACAAAGTAAGACAACAGTAATTTTCAATTTTTACTGAAAAATAAAACTGAACAAAAGATGTAACAAAATAAACTTTAGTCTTTCTAGGGTTCTCAATATAAGAAAGTAAAATTTTTTAATAACCGCTCAGTTTCTCAAGGTAATTTTCGATTAAGCGCCCCCTTTTATCAGGTGGACGCATATTCGAGGGGGCGCTTAATAAGTGCTGGACGCTTAATCGGATCATTACGGTAAACGAAGAAAATACAGAATTCTTCTTGCAGAGATGTGAACCGACTAGCAGTATTTTAACGAACTATGCAATCTTTATATAAAAGAAAAATTTAATAATAAAATCAGAACAATGAAATTGAGAATGGCTAAAAATATAAAAACAAAAACGGAAACTTCCATTCGCAATAAAATTTGATAAAATCTGGTAAGATAGTGACTTTAAAATTACAGTGTTTTTTACCGTCTGTGAAACACAATTTAAGAAAATTATTCGTCACAATAAATAAATCAGTAAAAAAAGTCAGTATGAAGTAGACAAATTTTAGTAGTTTAGTAGCTGATATATTTCACCGACTAATCATTTTTACTGACCTTTTTACTCCGACCATCCATTTCTACTAACTTTTTAACACCGACGAACTATTTTAACGACATTTTATAGCGACATTTTACACCGACAAAACATTTTTACTAACTTTATTCCTTGTCGACTTGCAATTTTCGCTTCTTTTTTTTAGTGAATTAAGAAATAAAATAGATGAAGAATTAGAGGTTATATATGTTCTGTTTACATTTAGTTGTTAATCAACCAACCAACCACTAATCAACATAAAATCATTCTACATTGAAGCAATCACATGATTGCGTACTATATTATTGCTTATCGATCGCTCACTAAGGAGCGTGCCAAGCAAACATGCAATCAATCTTCATAAATTTCTCATTCTGAATTCATCCTTCGATTGGCTTTCCATTATCACACATTAAGGATTTAGAATATCGCTTTGTAATCTTTCTTTATCTTTCTTTATATCTACTTTCTTTTGTTTTCGTTTCCATTGATGTTAATTTATTGCAATGTGATTTTAATACAAAGTTAATCTAGAGTGACAAGCGGGTCCCTTTTATAACCTCATTACGCGCGTCTCGCTACTTGTGGTACCAATTTTCGTGACAAACAGACGTATACTCGTATTATATTATAGATTTCTGATGATGTTATTCAACTTTTGACTCTTGCTTCGCCAATCTCTTGCAAGACACTAGCCACCTCTATGACGAAACTTATGCGTTCTAAAACACATGTATCAATTTCTGTTATCCCTTAAACAATAATATACAGCTTCTACAAATCGTAGTGTTGTTGTTTTTGCATACAAAGCAGAGTTTAGTGTTAAAGACAGAGAGTGCCAACAAAGTCTTGACTTCGGTAAAAATCTAACAACTACATCGTTATGCTTACACTATACAGAGCCCATTACTTGAAAAGGATACAACAAAGCAAATATCAAAAGTCCAAAAATGTTATCCCCAGAAACTCATGATTGTCTGTCAATGATGAACATAACAACACTCAGGACTGATGGAAAACTAAAGGCAAAACAAGCATAACCGAAGTCTTAATTAGAGTTTCACTCCATACTGCTACTTCATACACAGAAACCTCAAACGTAACACACAAAAAGACGACACCAATGGACGAGCTCTCCTAAACCGTCCATTAACAGATGATAAAATAATATTTACAATCGTTTCAACTTTCCAAAATACAATGAAATAAATAGCATTTTATTTCAAAAACACATCTCTCAATGGCAATGACTATATTTATCGAATTTAACTGCAAAGTTCGGCAACATATTGCATTAAGTGTTATTTAGAATTTTACAGAGAAAGAATGCATGAATTATCCGAAATTGCTTTCCCTTAGTAAATCAACACCCTAAAGAGATTCCGACATTTTTGAATTTTTTTATTTAATTTCCCACTTAGATTTCAATAGACTGCTTCAATTATATCATTCTAAATCATGGTTGGGAAAGAAAAGAGAGTGTTTCTCAATAATTCGTTTACTAACTTATTTATGTGAAAGAATTTCCATGACACAAGAAACAGCTGGCAAAAAGCTGAATTTAACAAGCTTTTTCAAAGGCCATAACTATCGACTAAAATCATTAACTCTTTAAGCAACCATGAAACTTTCGAAAAAACAGATAAGTCCTAAATGGCCAAGTTTAGGGGCAGGGTTAGAATCCTATTTTGGAAGAGGGTGGGAGAAAAGGGTGAATGAGGTAGGAGGGAATGGACGACAAGTACATAACAACCGAATATAAAAGGGAAAATTTGATTTTCGTCCAAAAATAGGTTCAAGCATTAATTTGAAAGTCGTTACCTAATTAATCATGTAAATGATATTATAGCGATCAACAACAGATTCCTGTCATTGAACATAAAATCAGTCAAAATAGCAAAATGTATTATCTTTGGAAATATTCCATGTCGTCATAAAGCTACAAACCCAACTACATATTATAAAACAAACTGAATTTTTTAGAAATTTTCGTTCCGATTTCCCCCAATTCAGGGTTGAGGGTAGTAGCTGCCTGTGCTAAGCGATTCTCCAGGAAAGCAATATTAATGCACGGGAGTTGGGAACCCTTATTTTGACTTATTTTTAGAGTTGTCTTAACATATTTTGTGGAGGGTTGTAGGTGTTGATTTTTCTTTTAAGACAAACTGATAGCTATAAACATTGATTCATACGATCCTGCTACGTGAATTTAAATTGAGATGTGAGTTTGCACTCACACAAATAGAATTAAAATTGCTTTGTTGCTATGATGATAAAAACACTAATGAATGGGACGTTATAATTGTTCAAATTTGCGTAATTACTACATACCCACAAAGAAATTTGTAAATTAGTTATGAGGAGACTAAGATTAATCAGGGTATATTCGTTAAAAAGTATATTATGCACTTCTGCTGTTTAATAAACTTAACTGGATTAAGAAGGAAAACGAGTAGGTCTTTAAAAACTTTTTTTTTAAGTGTATCCAGTTTATTGACTTGCCAAAACGTTTGACATATATCATGTTGTACTCAAAAAAACACCATGTAGGAGTGCATTTTATTTGTTACAATAAAAAACACGATATGATCTTGAATATTGAAATTGGTTATTGTATTCCATTGTGATTAGCCATTTTTACACGTTCGCAAACATGCTTGGCTATGCTTGGATACCGATCGCTCTCGCATTTGTTATACTACTGGTTATTGTTATTACTTTTTTAAAAATTAAAGAAATATTCTGCTGCCATTCAAGTGAAAAAGAAGCAAGAAACTTCAACAGTTTTTTATCTGATAAATATCCTTCGTTTGTAGTTGAAAACAAAACTGGGAATAAAATGATTGCATTAGTATGAATACAAATTGTGTGCTTAGATTACCTACGTACTTTATATGAACCAACAGATTGCTGGTCTTCCTAAAATTAAGACGAATTTTATGATAAATGGCAAAAAGAATGAATATGTTTTAATTAGTAATCAACGCTGGTGGGTGCACTCAGTTGTAGGTTTAAAACATTCCATTTGCACAGAAGTCAAGTAGAATATATTTAAAAAGTTTTACTAAAGCAATACGTTTGAGAGATTTGTTGTCCATTAGAACGCAAACGCAGGGAGATGTCTTAAAACTCCTTTTCTTGCTCAAATTGGCTACACAAGCTTGGGAGAAACTCATGAAAAAAATCCGGCTGATGCATATGTTAAATAAAAGGAAAGATATTTTTGTGTTGTTATGAAAACTTTGTTAGTATAGTGTTAACAGTTAATTATACTAGAAAGTATACATTTGAGAGGTTTGAAAGACTGAGAGATGCTTCTCTAATATTTCAGGACGCACGAATTTATTCTTCAGCGTGGTCTGTGATGGTAATTGGGTATGACTATTAACTTGCTGATATAATGATAAATCTAACGGTGCTCTGACACATGTAAAAAATAAATTCTGTTAATTCGTTTTTGTATTTTTGAAGATCTTTCCCTCATCTTCATTTAGCGCATTCTCTTTCTCGTATAATTCCGAAACAACAATAGGTCGACGGCGAAAATATATTCACAAAATTTAAAGAGAAATCTTTTTTTATGTTGTTCCAACTATAGCTACTACAATCACAACTAACACATGCTCGTACAATCAGAGCTCAAGGGACGAGAATGTACAAAGAAATAATTTTCGCAAAATAATTGTCGCAAAATAATTTTCTGGATCGTATTTTCACGACCTTTTTGGTCAACCGTGTGAAGTTAAAGGGCCTACGGAAGGGCTGTTGGTTTTCGACTTTAGTGACTAACACGAAAATCAAGCTGATGGTGGCGAAAAACAAAAATGGCTATTTTTCCGGAATGTTTGTAATTTACAGACTAGACCATATAGATATGTCTAGAATTTTTATCCTCTCCGGCCTTGGTCATGTTTTCATCCAGAATGAGTCTTGCTGAGATATTTCTTTGTAATATACTTTTCAAAAAAAAAAATATTGAACCAGCGAGCAAAGTGGACTAGTCTGTTCATTGGGTAAAACGCATTTGCTCGATTTTCATTATGTGCGCGGGATATACGGAATGTGAGCATTTTAACCGGTTCGTAGCCCCTTTAACTATTCCGGTTTCCTGGTATTAAGAAAAATTATGCTCGGGAGAAGGCAATGCTGGCTTGTTCGTCTTTTTGGAACTGGCACTAGATTTTAAGACCTTTAGGACACGTATTATGGTAGCCGCAACAATGACATAATGATGCAATATAGGCGCAAGGGGATACCAAAGTAATTTTGAAGCATTTCAATTTTTGCAACTGTTAATCTCCCCTTACCATGATGTTTTCTATCCTTACGCAACTTTTGGGCATGACTTCCAATCCTTTTTTAATAATGGCCGATGCAATTAAACTTTTTTACGGGTTTCGTCGAACCATTAAAATTTTTTACCACACCAAAGCTTTTGCTATCGCCATCACAAAAAAAATTGTATAATAAAGTCCTTTCTTTTTGGAATTTTTATACAATTTTAAAGCACCTATCTTCTCCATATTAGGTGAAGAACCACTATAGTTCATATTACGTTTTGGTTAGCTTTCATTGTCTCATATAGAGTAGTGTTCGTCTTTCTAACTTTCTACATTCGGTTGCAACCCTTGCAAGAAAACAGCAGGTTGGCGCAGCTATTTCGGTTGCCTTTTTCAACTGAAATAACTGCTGCAACCCCCAACATAGATGTAAAGCCTCTCCTTTTCCAAGTCCCATCAATGGAAACAGCAACATCATCAGCATCCTTGTGCAATTCGTTTGCGACACTTTCCATGCTACTTTCAGCGACGCTGCGTACTACTTTCTCAGGAGGTTCGACGTGTTATCGAATGCACGTATGTTCATAGGTCCAGGTATGTTCATGTATGAACAAAACTTTTTAAGCTGTTTATATCCATGACCAATTGCCCTCAGCATTTACTTCCGTGTACTTATTACCACCCTTGTTTTTGTCACTATCTTCCTTAACGGCACAGTCAATTTCTTTTGATGTCAAAAAATTGGATTGATACGGACAAGAGTCACAGCTTAATTCTAACATTCTACTAAGTCCTTTTTTAAAGTTTACATTGTCTTAACGTTTTAATGTTCCAATAGATAAACAACTGGAACAAGCGGTAAAATTAAAAGCGGTATATAAGGCCGACAGATCAATGAAACAGTAGCCGGATAATTCTTCTTCTATCAACTTGATGGCGGAGGTGGTCTCTTTTGCTGTGTCAACAACTTCAACGTCTACAATTATAGCAATGGATGAGTCTAGAGGAAAAGCTTCTTGTGGCTCTTCAGTGTTCAAACGAATTATATCGGTTTGATTTTCCTTAACGCTGGATTGATTTTGCGACTCAGCGGTTGTTGTTTCGACAGATTGTTTTGACTTTTTCCATGCCATTTTCTTTTTTTGCTATATCTTCTTCTGCTGTTGGTCTTTGTACATCTTCCTTTATCACCCTGACGTCATAAAAAATGCACTCTGTATTCCCGTACACGGAATAACGGATTAAGGCATTTTGGAACAAGCCAATACAAGAGGGAGGTACGGGGATGAAGATATATACTAAATGTTGATAAATCTTATATTGTGAAAATATCAATTTTTATCATCACCTGTGTCACTTCTGATCCTAATATCTTAAGGAGAATCGGAATTTAGTGAAAATTAATCACATTTTCGAAATGTACGATAAATTTTGAGTTAAGGACAACTATTCGAAAAAATATATATTTTTTATATATCCTAACTTTAGCTTAAGCACACTAATTGTAAATTTTTGGCTACAAATATAGATCCACAGAGAACATGCCCTTAAATAGCTTTAGAGTTTTTAAGCTACCTACAAGGGACTAAGTACTAAAGCAAAGCTGATATACTATACTAGCCGTTAACCATTTAAATAACACGCTACTTTGTGTGCCCGTTGCAGATCGCTTTTCTAGCGCACAAACAGACAAACGGAGTACGACAATTATTAAAGAGACTATCCGATAGCCTGTGGATCCACGGGTTTGCCCGTCCTTTATATAACGAATATTTCGCGTTTCTGTAACACGCACATGGTTTTTCTCACGCAAAAAAGACAAACGGAATACGGCTATCATTAAAGAGACTAGTCGGTGCCCGTGAAAAAATCCACGGGTTCGCTTGTCCTTTACATTTACTCGTCGCAACAAAGTGGATAAAAATATATCGCTTTTGTTATTCGTGTTTCCGTAACATCATTTTCTAACTCAGCGGGGTGTCCGAGCAGGGACAGACAGACGGAATACGGCTATTATTAAAGAGACTCAGTTACCTGTTGCTCGGAGTCGCTCGTCATTTATATAACGCATTTCGTGTTTCCGTAACAGGAGGCGTCTTTCACGGACACAGAAAAATACGGCTATTATTGAAGAGATTACTTGTGATCCTAATCTACCCTCGTTCCTCATATTATATTTTGATTAAAAGAGAGAGTATTTAGCTAGCTAAAAAGCCGCAAATTCACTTTCGTAATGTGGCTACGGAGTGGGTTTGGCATAGCAATTTAAAAGTATGGGTAAAGGAAAAATATTCTTAGCGACAATTAAAGATTATCTAAATGAATAGACTCTACAGTGTGTTCAAAAGGTTTTTTTGTCTTATGTCTCGGAAGGCATCGGATCGCGTCACTTGAGCGATTTTTCCTGTTGATAGAACCGACAATATCGCTTCCGCTAAGAAATTCCCACTTATCCCACAGGTCCAATTGAGAGAACTTCTACTGGTTTAGTTTAGAAACACCGAGAAATTCCGGTTAGCAAAAGTCCCACTTTTACAGTGTCTCACTTTATTCGAGTATATGTACCTCTTCCGTCATTTTTAAATAACTTTGTCATTATAAGAGCAATGTAAGTATTAAAACCATTTAATTTCGAATTTATTTATTAAACCGAATTAGCGATTCGTGATCTCTAAATTTAAGTTGCACAAAATCTTGTCCCCTATAAAGTATTATAAAACAATTTTCTCGTTATGCTGCCTTATTACTCCGTATTCTTTCCTCCAAGCTTATTACAAGGACTGGTTAAGTTTTTATATGCTATGAAGACAAAGTGATCGTTAGTAGTGTTGGGAGGTGAAAGGTGGGAGATAAATGTCCAGACCGTATGTTGGCACATCTTGAAATTGTAAAGTAAATGTGAATGTAATCGGCGGAAAGAATAAAAGATATAGAGTTTTTTTCCTAATTTTATGTTAGAAAAGCGCGCCATCTAGAAGGAATGGGTTCAAAAGTTTGTTAGCTAATATACTAAGTAAAACCTTAGCATTTGTTCACCTTTTAATGTCGGCGTTGTGTTTCGCGTCAAATGACGCCACTGCAGTTTCGGAGCGAAATCAGTTCACTGTTTCAAGGTTGACGTGTTTTTTAAAGTGGATTGCTCCTATTAAAATCAGGCGAGGAATAAACTGGATTTCAAACTGGAATGGAATTAACTGGACTGAACAACAGACACGAATTCACTACGAACTTAGTTTCGGAACGAGCAGTAGTAACCTTTTCCCCAGAGCTTGTTTTTTAACTTTTAATATTGAGATGGCGTTTAGTATATACACCCTCCCAATATCAAAAGGTGAAAAAAGAGCCCTGGGGACGAAGTTGGGACGCAGCACAAAAAAAGAATAACAATAAAAAAAATCGAGTCCATCGAGACAAAGTTTTCAGAACGCAACTTTCATTCTTGGTCATTTTTGTGGGCAACTTGTTCCCTACTGCACGACTTTGATGCTAGTGTATTTTTGGATGAAGAAAAAGTTTATAGGAATTAGAGTTAATACTATGATTAGTTTTCGCAATACATTTATTCTACTTTTATTCTACATCTGTCAATGCGAGGCACAAAACGTTTTAGCTTCTTTTACAGCTGAAGTAGGTGCTGGAAATTACAGTTATTATAAACTTGAGGAGGCTGGAGATGTTACTCTCATTTTATCTTCGATAGAAGGAGACGCTGATTTATATATATCAGAAGGTACAATTCATCCAGATTATATGAATTATGATCTATCTTCAGCAACCTGTGGGAATGATATTGTGACTATTCCAAGTACTTTTAAAAGACCAACTGGAATTGGTGTTTATGGACACGTACATTCACCTATCTCAAAATACAAGTTAGTTGCCGTCCTTAACTACACGACAGCAAGTGACACTTTCAAAGGAACTATAGATGTTGAGTACCTGAATGAAGATGGATCAGGAAGCTTTTTTTCAAGTTTTTTATGGGAAGTGCTAGAAACCTTACTTAAAATTTTGATTGAGATAATTTTGTAATAAAGCCTGCTAGTTGAAAAAACTTAAATTGTTTGTTACATGTGGTGTCAGCCTTTCTAATTCGATTTTTTTAACATTGGCAAAAAATTGCCAACGTGAAATACCATTTGGCTAGGAGAGAAAACAAAAGCAAGGCTGTTGTAGGTTTAAGTTACATATAATAGAAAAATCATGTCTGCAAAAAGTTACTAACATGAATCAGGAATATTTGTGAACATGTCATTATTGGCTTCAGTGATTGCTGAGTGCCAACCTAAATTAAAAAGTTTGGGTGTATATTTAGGTTGTTACGTCTGACATCATGTGTATTTATATATCAACAGGTAAATGTTCTTGAGAATTCAGACAAAATGTTGTAATTTCAGTAATGCGGATTAAGACTGGTATATACAAGAATAGGCCTTTGAAGAGTTTCATGTCCAGGCATTATATGTTTTGGAGGAAATAAGAAATTGGACTGTTTAAATTAATCAACAGTAGTTAATTATTTCTTTCCCATTTGTATTCTATCTGTCTGTTAAAAATGGTTGCACTGATTTATTTCAGACCTTGTAAAAGTAATTTCATTATTTATTTCATGCTTGAAATGAAATAAATAAATCCATGGATTCCTGAGGATTTTCTTATATAAATGTATCAACCATATTCAGAAACAGATGTAGATAAACTTTAATGACGAATGTTGTCTTGATTTTGTTTTTAAAATGTCAACATGAAAAGCTGTGTTACCTACAGCCTTTTTAATTCACATTGGCAATTGCAAATAGTAATAATAATAGTTTAATTTATTTGCTTCAAGGGATTAAGAAAATGGTTCCAATTAGCAAATGTTCCATTTATCCAGGGTTCCACGTTCCAAAGAAATTAAGATGGTTTGATAAGAAATCTAAGGGACCAGGAAAAAGTGTTCAACTTAATGAAACTTATATGGGGTTCAACATATCGAGCAGGAACTGTATATACATTTTTAGGTGCTATACACTGACTGTGTGAAGGAGCATATAAAGTATATATTTTTTCTCAAAAATTTAACTGTTAATAAAGATTAAAGCATGTTTTTGCATATTCAAAATTTTTTTTTAACATATTGAACCTGCTAAAATAAATTTTGGAATCCACAATTTTTTACATGTGTTTCAATAGAACTGTTTTTTGTTTTGTTAACAGTGAGAAATTTTTAGTATTCACCAGAGTGGAACGTTGCAAATTATTTTGTTTCAAATGTATATTCTCTGTTTTATTATGCATTTGGTAAATTGTTTTTGTGTTTTCCCTCTAATATATCTTGTTTATTATTTTTAATTTAACTTTGTATATATATACAAGATCCAACTTGGATCAGTTAGTTTTGTTTGAAACCCTACAAGAGCGATGAATAATTGTACACATGTATTTTAATAAGTCAATAAACAATTGTTTTTTTCGGACAAATAGATTGCATGTTGTGAACAACCAGCAGTACACTTTTTTTCTTATCCACAACTCTGCAAAAAGTTTCCTTAACTTACCTAAGGGAATTAATTTTTGCGAGAACTAATTTACGCGAAATAAGCAAGTATCGATTTTTTGCGAGATTTAA
Source organism: Hydractinia symbiolongicarpus (assembly GCF_029227915.1). Taxonomy (NCBI): domain Eukaryota; kingdom Metazoa; phylum Cnidaria; class Hydrozoa; order Anthoathecata; family Hydractiniidae; genus Hydractinia; species Hydractinia symbiolongicarpus. The sequence goes on from NC_079883.1 coordinate 22,794,703, forward strand.
ATTTTGCTAATTTCGCGAAAAAAGAATTTCACGACACTCTTATCATTTTATACGGTTTTCTGAGGCTTTTTATGTATTAAACATAAAATAAAGACAAAGTTCTGAGTAAATTAGAAAAAAAAAGGAAAAAAATCAGTACAAACGAACTACACGATTACTAGCGAGACTATAACAAAAGTGCTCTTGAAAATAACATCAGCTATTTAAACAGCACTATAGTGTGCTTTAAGATATTTTTGAGAGACGAGTTCACTTTTGACAACCTGAGAAATTATGCTAAGCAACCAGTTACATATCCCTCTACCTTAAGCAACCTAAGACCTAACCTCCCCTCCCCTTCAATAAAGTAAAATTGTTTATGAAAAAACGTGTACTTTGTTATCATTGTTTATTAATGTTGGCAGTAATAATTGTAAGTTTTTATTTGTTGAAAATTAAGTTTGTTGATAGAAATTTTTGAAACAATACTTCGTTTTAATATTTTTTAAATTCAAGTAATGCTTCCAACAGGCGCTTCCTTTTATTAGGTTCTAAACACAAGCTCTGAGGACGATTTTGATGGTGATATAGATATTATGAATATGAAAAATAAGTTTATTAAATCTGTTAAATTCTTTTGAACGTCCCTCTAAAAACGCCTCTTTTTTTAAATTTTAAGCAGTGAATATAAATGAAGTTTTCAATAAAACTTCACGCGCGCCACATGGACTTGATTAAACGCGCCCGCCAGAATAGACGCCATTCCAATCAGTTAAGAGAATACGTAAAATTATCAACCTGTTTATTTTTATTCGTAATAATTTCCCTTTCTCAGTGTCTGCTAAATATTACAGTAAATAATTTTAAGATTTGTCAATCTAAATAAGTCTATTTGACTGCAGGTGTCCGCAGTTTCTTTGACAAGTAATAGTTTTTGTTGTGCATGTGATATGGTACTGAATTTTTGTGGCCTTGCCTCACTTTTAGTGGATAAAAATTATTGGCTGTATATATGAGAGGCGGGATGGGACGTTTGCCGGAATCCCACCCTCACCAATAATTATATTAAAAATCACTTTGTTTGTGTTTTTATGGAAAATGTTCTTTCAGGTTATTTTCGTTCCGTCCTGACTATGCAGGATCCCCCGCAGGCTTTTTTTCCAAATGAAAACACCGCCCTGAGGAGAATGACTTTCTGCCTATTTTAATTAAAAGGAAAAAAACAAATCTTGACAAACTTCTTGTCACTCCTCTTATATAAGCTTCCTCAACGTTGCCCCCATGACTTGTTAGGCTTTTTATATTAAAAGCCTAACAAGTCCTCAGGAGGACGAGGTTAAAACAGCTCCCTAATCTCGATAGCGGGTGAGGTCCTTGTAAGAGTGTTGTCTGATACTGCATTGTATTTAGATTTATTCTTTCTACATAAAAATGTTTATCATTATCAACTCACCCTCGTGCCCAGGGTTTTTTGCTTTTTTGATGTCGTTTTCTCTTATATCTAAAAAGATAAAAAAAAAACCATGGACGAGGGTGATTGTCAGCCTAAACATAAAAAAAGGTTGGCATTCTCAAGAAGTCTTTTATTCATCTAAGAAAACGTCTTTTACAGAGTTTATAATGTTTTGAATGAATTCATTATTCCTTCACAAACGCAAAAAAATTTTTTAATCTTGTCGGGATCATTTTTCAAGTATTTAATGCCGTCAGATGTCTAATTAAAAACGTCTTGTCTAGATAGCGATAAAAGCTCGTGTACTGAATTAGGTGCGGACTGGATGATTACGCCAAGACATTAATTCAAACTGAATGTGCACTTAATTTATATGTGTATATTTTCTATGCCTCGCATCATGCGATTGATTCATTCTTTTGTGGTCCAGGCCCGGCGGAGTAATTTGGAAAGTTGAGGTAAAAGGTAGGCTAAATTATCCCGTATTAAAGGAGGCCTGACCATGGTTGGGGCCGACGGGCTACAAAAATTTTTAAACTTTCGTCCCCCTAGATTGGCTAAAACATACTTCAAATTCCGAAATATTGCGCTGGAAAGCCTTCACAAAATGCAGGAGATTATATATAGAAATATAGAAACGCCATATTTTATGTAAGATATATTTTCAAAATAGGCAATATTAACATCGAAGCAAAATAAAGATCATGCAGAGAAAGGCTATAGTAAAATGACAACTACCAATCCTCCTTTGTAAATTTTCCGAATACTCGCTTTCTGTTGTCGTGCAATTGATCAAATGCGATGGCAATTTTGATCAGGTCTTGTTTGTCAGTCCTATCTTTTTGGAAAATGAGAATCGAGATAGAGTTGAAACGAGCTGGAAGCATTGTTGATGTCGTACAGAGCATATGTATGTATTGATCAATTAATAATTGATTAAAACACATAATGACCTTATAAAAAAAACATCACTTCTTAGCAAAAAAGTGAGGGGAGAGGGGGGGCTTACCCCCCCCCCCTCACCCCCTGGCTGCGCTGGGTCTTGTGGTGTTAAAAAAGCTTGTTCTTTTAGACAAGTTTTTTTTTTCCTTTATTTGATGACAAGAGAAAACATTAATCTTTAAAGTAAACATGAACATTACAAAGTATTTCAGCAAGTCCACAAGTGATAAATTGGATAGCCGCGGTCTTAACATCGCAATTTCTGGCTCGCCTTTATCCTCGACATTGTCAACAATATTTGAGAAAACGAAAAAAAGGAAAAAGGAGGTTTTGCATGAAAGAGTAAAAAAGAAGGTTGTTGGGGGGGTTATACCCAGAGGTACGGTAGCCATGAAGCAAGAAAATGGTGTCCGATGAAATTGTTACAGAAATAAAAGTAATTCTCTATAACCTTCGCGCGAGTGGTCAGGGAAGACTTAAATCTTTAGATTGGATAAAGAGGCGTGGGAAAATAGCAAAGAGGAAAATAAACCCTGCTACTAACGAAGAACTTGCGTTCTTGGAAAGGAAAAATTGCTGATTCCATATTCAAAAAACACACTAACAACTCAAATAACATTAACATCTTTGTTCGATTAATAAATTGAACGAAGCTAATATTATCTCTTATCTCAAAAACCCGAATTTTTTGAATTCAGCAGACACCGCAAAAGCTTTATTATTATTTGTTTATAAAACAAGAGCACACAAGATTGGTATGCGGAGGTAGTTCTGCAGCAGTTAAACAGAGGCGTTTTGTCACATGGCGTTAAAGTAGATGCCTGGCTGAGTAAATTAAAAAGCCTCTTCCTGCAAGATTGATTATTGACATATGTATCAGTATCTCAAGAGTTCTAAAGCTTTCATTCTCGCTGGTGTTAGAAAACCAAACATTTGTGAGAGCAATTTCTGAAGCTACAATGGTAGCCAATCTTTACGAAAATCTTCTTCAGGATATCGAGGAACTCATTATTATACTAATTAAAAGGACTGTTGTTTGTAAAATTCCTTTACTTTGATATTCTTTTTGTAAGAATAGGTTAGAGGCCACGAAAATGCTTGTCCTTATGTTGTGTCCTTTTCGCTAATGTTACACCGGGCCTTTTTAAGCCCGCCATTTTTACGTCGTTCCTACTTAGGTTACCTGGCGAAAAACTTACGCCACTTAGGGCCTGCGTAAAAGTAATATCAAAAAATTGTAGGTGTTTTTGTTACATTTTTGTCGCTAATAGTAATTACAGTATTTTCTTCAATTAACGGACACTCTAAAAGGCGGACACCTCTGATTAGCAGGCACTTTGGTCTTACACCAGCCGTTTTCTAGTCAAAGTCTCATAAAAAACCTTCTAAAAAAGCAGACAATTAGCGAACACTCTAATTAGTGGACAATATTTTTTGCACCAAAGAGCAAATATGGCTTTTTTTCCCTCCAATTTGCGACAGTCCCAAGAAAATCCAAAGCAAGCAAAGAAAAATGAATAGTTTTTCTAACATTTAATTCAAACATTTTTCAACTTTTGTATCCAGCTTGCCTTTAATCTCGTCAATTTTTTTTATCAACATCTTGATCAGCTTGTCATGGCCAAGGAACTTACTGCAGATTCTGACTCTGAAATCACTGCTAAGAATACATTGATTTGGACGTCGAAACATGTACTTCAGTACGTGTAATTAATTCAGATGAAGTAGATTGGAAAGTACGCTCCCTAGAAAAATGTGTAGATGAATATATTCGAAAAGACATTGGAAATATAGAAGAGATTTTATCTGATGACGATGACAAAGATAGTGATAATTTTGTGATTAAAAAAAGAAGTTTCTATTGCCACAACGCTACAATGCTTGACGAGCTTATAGAACGAAACGATCTCAATTAAGGAGAGACTAGAGTTCGTCAAGAAAACAACAATTAATTAACAGGGGCGGATCTAGGGTTAGGCAGCCTAGGCAATTGCCTAAGCCTAGTTTTGTGAACTAGAAAAAAATTCTCTATAGATAGATTAATCTATAAATAGATAAAATAATCTATAAAAAAAACTAAATTATTTTTATCAATTTATTTTTGGCATCCGCCGATTTCGACTATGACGATGCGCGGCGTGCGTGTTTTATTTTACTCAAATAAGCAAACCCGGGGCGATCTTAGGCAAAATGTCTATTCGCCTAAAACGTCCGCGGGTTTTAAAGTTCCGAATGAATGAAAATCACAGATGGAAGAAAAAACGCCTAAAACGTCCGCGGGTTTTCAAGTTCCAATGAATGAAATTCTGGAATGTGAAGAAAAAACGCCTAAAACGTCCGTGGGTTTTAAAGTTTAAACGCCTAAAACGACCACGGGTACGGTTACATGGAGTGGATGTTTCTTTTCAACATGGTTTACCTGGATCAGGTCCAATTGCAGGGAGCACTTCAAATGTCTAGAATATTAAAGCAATTGTATGCCACCTAAGTTAAATAAAGAAGTTTTGAATTTGGAAACCTTTTCAGATATTGAAAGGATTGGAAATGCTGGAGAGAAGTATTTTGGCCACGTGTGCCGTGTTGTTGTCTCAAACCAAACCTTTATCTTCCTCTGCAAGAGACAATAAATTCAGTAATACTTGAAATATTTTAGTTTTAGCTGCTCCTGAATTTTAGGCACTTTTGTGTCAAGAACTATTCTTAAAAGTGGTAAACCACCAGATGTTCTTACAAAACATGTAATTTAAATCTTTTTCTTATCAAAACAAAAGGTTTTAACTTGGCCTTGATCAAATGCATTGTTTATAAACATAAAAGCCCAATGCCAAACGAGATAGCTAACGGAGGCAATTTATGTAAACACTGTCTTGGCGGTCGAAAGATGTTTTGATGTGTATGTTAAATTCGGTATAGAGTATTACTAGCTACCTGTATGTGTATTAGTTGGAATTTTGTTAGTTTTTTTTCTTTAACGTCTTAAGGGTCACTGGCTTCGTGTAGGCTTCGTGTAGCCGTTTATGCAACTGTGTATCTTTGTTTCTGTTTGGGAGAGAATACATTCTTGTAAGATAACTAAGGGACAGCTCTTTCATGAACGCAAAAGTCCAAGCTAAATGTTAATAGATCTGCAGATCCCCTTTCCCTCCCCTAAACATCAAATCAGAAAAGGTAATCTTTGAATGTTGTCAGTCCTTGAAACCATAAGCACTCATCCATGTGTCCCTGCTAAGCAGGTAGACACTAAAAGTTATTAATTCTTTCTGTTCTCTAAGAAATCGATGTATACAGTATGAGATATAATTAAACGTCAAAGGATTCTACCTCGTCCCACCGCCAAATTTATACGCTTAGCATATACTTTTTTATTGTGATTGTCCCTAAGAACTTTGACTTTGTGGGAACTTTTAAACAGTGCATTTTATATGCAACATCCCACTGCTCATTTTAAAACTTTTAAGAACACGAGAAGATCTCTTTGACTTTCCCATGTTACTTTTAATTGTAATAATATTGCTAAAAACAAAAGAATGAAGCAATACCTAATCTAAGAATAGTCCAAGTTTGTTTTATAATATTTCTTATTCTCATCTTGCTGAGCAATACATTGATATAATTTTGTTTTAGGATAAGATATTTTGATGTCACCCTGGTACCTAAGATGAATATTCTTCTGACAATGAAAATCACCATCAATTAAAAGAACACAGATTTGTTAATCCTTATAATATTGGAAAACTGTAAACAATGGATATATATCTGGTATAATCCACAAAGTTGTGTTTCATAAGAGGAACTAAGAAGGTGAAAAAAATCAATCAAAATAACTTGTATTTTGATGTCACCCTGGTACCTATGATGAATATTCAAGTAAATAACACAGAAGATTTGTTCTGAATCCTTATAATATTGGAAAACTGTAAACAATGGATATATATCTGGTATAATCCACAAAGTTGTGTTTCATAAGAGGAACTAAGAAGGTGAAAAAAATCAATCAAAATAACTTGTATTTTGATGTCACCCTGGTACCTATGATGAATATTCAAGTAAATAACACAGAAGATTTGTTCTGAATCCTTATAATATTGGAAAACTGTAAACAATGGATATATATCTGGTATAATCCACAAAGTTGGTGAAAAAAATCAATCAAAATAACTTGTGAATATTCAAGTAAATCATAGAAATGATTTTCACGTAAAACATATACAGATCGAAACAAGAATTGCATGTTAAAAAACGTTCTGTTACAGACTGTAAACTAACAAAATGTCATGTCAACTTATGGATATGAGTAGGATTTGTATATATGTTGCTTTTTATATGAGAATCTTCATAATTGGCTTATAGTTACTAAAACTTTCTTAAAGATTTTACAGTATTAAAATATTTTTTAAACATAGTTGACAGGGACATGTAAGGGTAAATAATATGAGACATCTTAAATGTTTTGATGTTATTTTTCTAATTTCTAACTCTTTTCTGGCTTAATAAACTGCCTTTCTCTTGTGGGAATTTCATAGCATTAAAATTAATGCTTAATAGAAATTGGTGCAAAACTACACCAGTAACCCTAATGCTAAACTGTATTAACTTCATGAAGAGGTGATTACTATATACTTTTTGTACACGTTTATTATATGTTGCGATCTTACACTGTAAGTCTAACTGGAAATCTTTCATTCTTTTATATGCTGGTTTTCTTTGTGCATTTGCAGGTTGTTACCACAGACTATAATTTTCCAAACAATATTTCTACGTTGCACTACTGTTGACTATCTATTCCTAAAATTGTCTTGTAATGTAATTTTTTGTTGTATTGTTAGTTATTAGACTTATTGCATGTTTTGAAATGAAGCAAATCCCCAACTTATTACTTGTACTCGTATTATGTGCGCAAAACGAAAAAAGATGCTAAGATACTTAATACCAATATGTGATTTAAAGAAATTATGGAAACGCTAACCCTGTTTCAAATCGAATTTGCTAACCAGACGCATTTTCCATCCGCATGTTTTAACAAGGATAAAGTGGTAAAACTACGGGGGTTACTGTTATTTGTTTGGCTATAAAGAAACTTTCGTTTCTAATCTAGAAGGATTCTTAATAACTAAAAACCTTACTTTTGGGAAAATTTTAGTTCCTTTTACAGCAAAAACACAAAACGGCCGATTTACCTCGTACAACACCACAACCCTTGACATTACTTTGCCAAAAAATCTATGAAATTTTGCCTAACCAGAAAAAAATCCTAGATCCGCCCCTGAAAAGACTTTTTAAAATAAAATCTTTAATTATTTATCTATCATTTGTTAAAATTTGTTTGAAAGATTTTAAAGGTCCGTAAAGTTTAAAAGTTTGCTTGGACTTGGAACAATAATTTATTATTTTCTAATTCATTGCATTCAATCGAAAATAACTTGATTTATTAACTCTAAATTTTCCCGCCTTTCCCGCCCTCTTATTTCCTTGGTCACGTGACAAAGCAAAGTGTACATCGACTGTATCTTTACAAATTATAAGCCTTTAATAAATTCATTTTTTTCTTTATTAAATATAATAAACTTTTAGACAAAAAGAGTGATGCTTGTTACAGCATATTTAGTTGTTTTATTTTTTTTGGTGGGACGAAATGCTAGCTTTTTTGTACTTTAGCTGTAATAAACTTTTTCATCAATAACACTGTCACGACTACCATTCTTCTCTTTGTCTGTTAAAATAGTTATAAATAGTAACAAGCTAGCTTAAATAATAGAAAATCCATGGTCTTTATCAAAACATAAAACGCAGACTTGTTTGCACATTTCTTTAACCCTCGTTTTTCTACCATGCTGGATTTTTGTGGGATCCTGTTTAAGGAAATGTTTCTTGTTGGAGCAGCAAGCACGTTATCCTTTTTCAACTTCACAAATTAAGATCACCCTAATGAGAAGACAGAGGAAATTAGTTTGTTTGCTTAATTAGCTGTGAAGTATACTGTCGATCGAACTATTCACCCTTTTTGTCACGTGCTGTTGAGTCATGGTTAAAAAAGGTAAAAATAAATTTTATGTCATCCTTTTGATTCGCTTCTTCATTACTGTAGACGTTTTTCTTTGATCAGCCGCATGCTGAATTTGCAAGTGTTTACTGGGAATTACAACTTCCTTTCCAATAACTCTTGTCACCAAAACTTTAAAATGAATTTAAAAAAAAACAAAAAAAAAAACAACAACAACGCGCATTCGACAAGTCTTTGGTAGCGCAGTCAGTAGCTAAGCATATAAAAGACCTTGAGTGCAATTTTCACTCAATTATTATCTCTACAGCGCTTGGGAAGTTAATGTGCGGGTTCGTTTATATTCGCACTTAACTTAATCTCGCATACGCTTCGTTATTCCTACATTATCGAGAAATTGTATTTTTCTGATTTCTATCCAAGAAGTTCAACTTTACATCTAATTTTCTTTAGTTGACCACCTGTTGTGCAAAGGCTACTTTAGTCCCACGTTGGATTGATAACTTGTGAGGAAATAAACAATTTCAGGTGATAAGACAAAAAATAAAGTTTGAGACTTAATTTCCTATTTCATAATGATAAATGTCTCTTGTTCCAAGTAATTATGGTTTTGATCTAATTATTTCGGAATGCTAACGTGAATTCAAATTATTTGCAACCCACTCAAAGAATTAATGTAAGACTATTGTTTACAAATTTAAATGACTCTTAAAAAGAGTTAGTCAAGTTTTTCAAAAGCCCGACAACGTGCATGGATAGAAGTGTAACACATAATTAAGCGCATTTCACACTATAGACGGTTTTGTGTAAGAAATATGTCTATACGAAAGATTTTGATCAAATTATAGATACTAACTCATGAATTACTAACCAAATTACAAAAGTGAATTTAAATTTTAGCAGAGCTCTTCTCCTGAATAGTTAAAAAGCCTTTTAGGGTTTAAAACAGGGGTCGAGCTTTTTACACAACATCATTTTGGTAAAATCCGCGAAATTATGTTCCGGAAAAAAAAAATTGTTTATTCGCAAAAAAAATTTTTCACAAAATTTTGATTTCGTTGTACTATCATTTAGGTCTCAAACCATTGAGGTTTTTGTTTCTATTTGTAAGTCTAGAATTTTCTATACCCTCCTAAGCAAATCGATCCGATCTCAGCAATATTTGACAAATATTTTTAGGGTTTCTCATTATATTTTACCCACGATTGCAGAAATTTCGGCAATATAGAGTAACCCGGCAAAATATTTTCTGCAAAATGAAGTATTTTATGACCATTCATCCGCACTCACGGTCATTCATTGCAACTACGGAAGCGGACATTCAGACTGCGCATGCGTCAAAACTTGTAAACAAAATCCGTGATCTTTCTTCCCAAGCGATAAGAGTAGGTTATGCACAGACTGCAAATTGTCTTACTTACCAAAATCATTTAAGCATGAATGCTGTTAAAGCAGAGTGGGGGTCAGCGCCATGTTCTTTTATAAGAAAATTAATCGGAAAATCGCGCATGCGTAGACTGAATGTCCGCCTGTAAACTACCGTGCACTAATAAAAAAATAGATCTTTGCGTACAATTTTTTTCTCATTAGGCGGCGATTCTGCAGTCATTTTAAACGGACAGATGGGTATTATTTATGTAGAACCGGAAAATTATTATCCTCTTGGATTTATCACTGCCTTCTTTAGCAGCGATAAAGGAAAGAAACAATTCTATATAAAATTCAGCAAGTCTTAGTATTTAATGGTTGCAGTATTTTCACAAGAAAGCTGCTTTTACGTGTGCGAGAATGTTCCTCTTATTTTTACATTTGTTTAACTTAATTTTAAAGTCACAAAATTCCGAGATACTCGTAACGTGATAAGCGCTAACATGTATAACATTTTGAAATTTAAAACGCGCGAAATTTAATAAATGTCATGTACTGTAGTCAACTCCCAGTAATTCGAACCTTGGATAACTCGAACAATCGTTAACTCAACCCATTGTCCCTGTGGCTAATTTCTTCGGATAACTCGAACTTTTTACTCGAGAAGGGGAAATCAAAGACTAGATAAATGTCAGTTGGTAATTTTTTTTTAGTTTTTATTAACTCCTGATATGATAAATAGATAATGTTTTCTTTTAAGGAAAAATTCAATTTATAAGGGACTTGTATGCCTTTTTCATCGCCAACGTTGAAATTTTTTCCCGGTAATTTTTGCCTCCCCTCCTTAAAAAATCGCTTTAATTCGAACTATAATCTCAATGTAGAATAAATTCAACTTAACGAGAGTTTCGTCAAACATTCGCTAAGTTGAACTATATTCTTTGGTCCCTTGAAAGTTCTGTATAAGGTAAGGCAAAAGTTGAAAGAAAACAATAAGCTCAGATGATATTTCGTACCAACATCACTGTTTTAACAAAACTCATCTCCTAAAGAAACGTGCAACTTTGCAAGGCTGAAGTGCTGACAGCAGCTAGCTACCAAATTTGTTTTCAAAGTTGTCCATATTCAATATTTTCAATTAATGCAATTATCTTGATTGGTGATTTCAATAAATTGATATCATTAATTTATTTTTGTTTTTAATGTCATACTGGTGTTATAATTGTTATGTTCATTTTTACATTTCCTGTTCGTATTCATCCCTTGACATTTACTGTTCAATGGCAAAAGCTTTGCATGTCCTTTATGTACAAAAGTTTCCTGTGAGTTTTCTTATTCAATTTTTGCACATCCTTCAAACAGAGATTTCCACTCTGATCAAGACTAAAATATCTGAGGTGACTGTGACATTTATTTATTCAGTATCACATGGTCAAGAAAACGTAGAATTCAGTTGGACAGTTCACTTTTGTTGCAGAAAACTCGAATTAAAAATTTAATTTAAGTTTCTTGTTTCTAAAATGTGCGTTTTAAGCTTATTCAGAACCAAAAATTTTTCCATCACTCCTCCCTGAAAATAGATTACTCACATCTCTTGTTTTTATAACACGAATTTTTTTGTTAGCAATATCTTTGATATTAATATTAGGAAGAAGGATAGTCGTGGCTGTTTTATTTCTACGCTTAACTAATACCCCACAACTGGTAGGGTGTGAAAGCTTTGCTTTAATAGATATGAACACCGAGTAAATGGCGTTAAATTTTCATAGTCGTAAGTTCTTGCATAGTCCGTACAACAATCAACACTACGAGGTTAGAGGTTCAACTATGAAGAGAATGGCGTTCACTGAAGTTAGATTTTAAATCGAACTAGATTTTGAATATAAATAAACGAAAATTCTAAGTTAGAAGTGAAGAAACGCCATTTCAACTGGTCATGCCTACCTTATCGAAACTTGATCCTTTGTTTTTTTAAGAAGGTGCACGGTGCCACCTAAGAGCTTGCCAAACTGGGTTTTACATTGGGAAACTGCTTGCAAACGGATCATAGCATGGCAAAAATTATAACAAACATACGTTAGCAGTGGGTTGTTACACAAAAACCCGATTTTTTAATAAAAGTTTTATTCCACACTAAAACATGAAAAGCATAATTTGCATTTCGGACATTGATTTGCAACGTTAGTGGCAAGTTACAATTGGTACATAAAGAGAAACAGCTATTAAAATGGAATGTGAAATTTAGCACCTCTTGTCAAATAACAAAAAACATTTCGACTCTTAATTATCGTTGACTTTTAAACATAATTAATTTCACGCTATTGTGATTGTCTTTTGTTCCTTAGAATTAAAAGAATGTTTGGTGCTTGATGCCAGTCGATGTAAAAAAAATCTTTTTTTACCATCACGTGGCAATGATGGAATTACAACAACATACTAATGACACTATATTGTTTAAAAGGTTTTATCTCGAACAAATTTCCTATTTTGAGGTTTCAAGCGGCTTGAATTTTGTAGGAATACTCTAGCCTTAAATAGATTAATGTCTAAGAACAACCTCGTCTCCAGGGTCTTGTGTGACACCCAAGCCGTTATAGCAGATTGGCCTTTTCGCTACTATCAACTTCATCAATAAGACAAAATGTCCTGGCAACGAGGTTGGTGACCTCGAAAAAATGTTCACTAAAACGAGGTGGCTGCCATGATAGTTTCTTTCGAAATTGGATTGTATTACTTCAAAAACCTGCTCTAGAATGTTAGGGTATATTGAAATCGACACAAAGCTAAAGTGTCTAATGACAGTACACGAATCATGGATTCAAAAGAATAAAATAGACATATTTTTGACGCCATAAACTGACTAAGAATAATAAAAATCAAAGATCAGTTAAACAAAGTTAAACTACAAAAATATACAAGAAAAACTTGTTCTTCGCAATCATTAATCCATCCTTTACATATCGTGGTATCGTTTATTAAAGGCTGCAATAAAATGTTGATAAATAAATTGAGAAAAATTATTTAGAATCTTAAACTAATTTTACAACAAAGATTTTTAATTATTGGTTTGTTTTATTTAAAAAAATTTCTTGTTTTTTTCTCTTTGGTTATTGGAGTGGCCATGGTTATTAAAAACGTATTATATTACATGACATATAGAACCACAAAACAAGCCAGCACAATCACCTTCATTGCCTGTAATAGGTCTGTTATCTTTTTGTTTATCATTTGTTTCTATTTTTAACCTTTTTTGTCGTCGCTAAGCGACAAGAAAGATGTTCTTTCAGCGTTTTAATTTTGTGCTAAGCAAATATCACGTTATTTGGCAGGTTTAATCATGGAGGTAGAATGGTTTAATTTATTTACTATAAATAACCTATAGATAGCATCTTTTCTATTTCTAAAATAGCTACATGAAATTGCTGGAATGCACACAATTTGATATCTTTTCGCATTACGCAAATTTAAGTTTGGCCAATATATGTATTTTAATTTCGGCTAAAAATGTTAAAAAATCACTTTATATTCAGAACAAAACACGAAATAGATTTATATAGACGACAAAAATAAACGGACAAATAATAAAGTAAAAATATTTTCTAGTTTTTAAATTTTGCGATGAGGCTATCTGAAAAATAGACCTGGAACGAGAAAGTGATTAATAGTTTTGATGGTACGTTATATAACACAGCATGATCAAGTTGATTTCAGTCTAAATGCTCAATTGGGAAAATAGCAGCATGACCAAGCCTTTAATTGCTAATTTTTTATTGTTCATTTACACTGATGGTAATAGGACAATTAAACTGTTTTTATTTTTTGGAACACTGTGATATCAGTCTTGTGGCTACTGCTTGTGGCTATCGCTGGCGCACACATAGCAAACCTATTTCCTTCCCACTACCGATTCTATTAATAGACATGATCTTGCATAAATGTAATTATACACTCCCAAGCTATCAACCACACTGACTTGGCATTTCCTGCTAATTAGTTCAAAGTGGTGCCTGGCTCTGAAGAGGAACAAGTGATAATTGAAAACCCAAATAATTAACTTCTCACCACAAGAGAGTCTGTTACCTAGGAGGGTAAAAATATTTCTATCCTTTTAGGTGTTACATAGAAACAAAGAAGTGTTACATAGAAACAAAGAAAATATTGAAATACACAATAAATATAGAAGAATCTAATCAGCTTAGTAAATAGATACTGTTCCTAATGTAAAGTAAATATGGTTTATTTTTTATGAATGAGTGTTTAAATGCTTTTTACCTCCCAAACATATTTTTACAAAATGATATTTGGCATCGTTCAAGGATTATAAATGTAAATGTTGATTCTGACTTCTCTCATAGGAAATGTATAGTCAAAACTGAAAGTAGCACAGTTTGTTCCTCTCTGTGTATTCAAAATGTATAAGATATTGAACGATCAAATGTATTTGGTACAGAAATATGGTTAAAGTTTTTCCCGATTTCCACTCTAGGTAACACATAACAGTTTATGAATGACGTCAAGATTTATGTTTAATGAGTTATTCTTTAATCCAAACAACATTAATGATGGTAATACAACTAGAAAAAAATTGTTGTAGATGCATTAAATTTTATCAATAGCTCTTTTGTACTTTCTGTATGGTGAATACAACTGGAAAGAACGATTAGCTATTTTTCTGAAGAAAAGGGAAAGTTTAATATTCTTAATATTCAATCCGTCTTGGCGTGAAATCTTCACAGTCAAACTCTTATTGGTTTGCAAAGCGACCTTTTAATGCTACGACATCGAATCAACTAGGTAGCACTTTTTCAAAACATTTTTTTGTCAAGTTGTTGCATATTTCTTGTTGTGAAATGAATCGCCTGATACGCTTTTTTGCTAATTAACCTTGTTCCGTGACAAGCCGCGTAAGGAAGTCACATTGACGTTAAACTTTTTTTGAATGGGAGTAGCGGTTGAAACTTAACCTTTGAAGAAAACTGCATAGATTGTATGATTACTTAGCATATTTTCATCCCACTTGTTCAGTTAATTTCCATGCTAATTAAAGGTTGAGCCATTATAATGAAGCGATCAGCTTAAATTCTGTGATCAACAAAATAAAATAAACGAGAAAAATGTCAGGAAATCTTTTTTGTTATTATTATCAAAATTGCCAAACAAGCAAAGTGTCCAAAAGTTTACGATTAGTCTTAAATTTACTTGTATATACATAATTAAAAAATTAGAATCTAACTCATTTAGATGCTTTTTGTATGTAGGAAGTTAAAAAGAATTCTAATCTTATCTCAGTAAATTACTTTAATTTTTCCGTGAAACAAATCAACTTATCATATCATTATTTTCAGGTACACTTGCTCTATAGTACCGAATATTCCTTATTCCCCAAATCCCCGATTGTTGATTTTTAATGTTTTGTAGAAATTTTCGGAATGAAGTCTTAAAACCGTGTATCGAAAATTTTTAAATTTGATTAAAAAATCTAGAAAGCATTGAGGAAGTGTTAAAGAAAACAGCTGATGTTATCTCGCTTACGTTTCCTTGATTTTCGGTAAAACAAACAAACTGGAATAATTTTTTATTATGAATTACCAGATAACGAAATTCTTTATTTATCTTGTTACAAACAGAACGTTTTGTTCAAACTAGTTTTAACGAAACAAGAAATTTGTTTCACATTGTCCAAAGTTGCGAAAACATCTCCAAAATATGACATGAGTAACACATTTTTGTGGTATCATTTTCTATTTAAACGCATCAGTGTAACTTCGTTGTTGATAACAAAAAGGCAAGTTCCTCGTAGGTTGTATTTCTTTGATATTGACAAATTGACGCAAAATGTTGTCATTTTGTTGCATAACAACACAATCACTCTAATAGATGTTCTATAACCCTGCACGTGGATTCTAGTACAGATCTGTTGTTGTGTTTTCATCAGAATTGCATCGTCACTAGCTACGATTTTCCGGTTTTTATTTACGACGTAGCAACTTTCGCAAAAAAAAAAAAAAAATTAACAAAAAAATATCGTGAAGTAAATTTTTTCATTGCCAAACAAAAGTTTTTTTATGTCTATCAAGCTCGATTTTACATTTCCTATTTTTTGCAGGACACGTTTTTGTGTCACAATGCAGGAAATTGAGTCTTTCCTCTCTAATTACAAAAACGTTTCAGTGTCTATCCTAAACGATCTTAGAGAAAAACGCAGGGTGTTAGCACCATAAGCATTATTTTGTTGATTCTTTCTTCATTTTACAAATATGAGTCAAAAATTTATGTTTTTTCAAATCAAAAAGCCTATTGTTATATCATGGCTAATTGTAAAGCCGATAATTTTCAAAAAGTTGTTTTTATTGGATAGAGCAGAACCCTTTAAAACACTTCCGGACTTAACTGTCATTAGAATTCAACTTATAAAAATGCCCTCGTCCTTATTTATTTATTTATTTGTTTATTTATTTATTTATTTATTTGTTTTATATTATCTTAGACATTCGGCAGCTGTGTATATTCCATGCATCGCATAAATAATTCAAGGCCGGGTACCCTTTTGTCCAACGGATCAACGGTATGTTATAATAGGTAATTATGAATAGCGAAAACGACCTCTAAGTGAAAAGAATATAAGGGGATTTTATTTTTCCTATAAAATACTCCTATAAATTTTTGCAGGCATTCTTTATAATTTCAAATTCTTCAATAATCAGTAAAAAGTTTAACATAAAAGAAGAGGAAGTCTAATAAATCAATATTTCAATAAGATCAAATGTTGATAAAACAATATCTCCTCTGCTTATCCCTAATAGGACAGAGATTTCCTTCCCTTTTGAGTCAACATACAGGATTAAATAAAACGCTGTTCTGTTTTGAACTCGTGCAAAATAAACAAGCAAAGGTACGAGAGAGATTATATAATGAAACAAACAAATAAGCGAAGAAACACAAAATAGAAGCCATTTTATTGTTCAACAATTGAGATGTTATCCGAAATTGGCCATGTCAACCAAGAATGACCATGTCAACCAAAAGTAGCCTTCACGTTGTTTATTTCCTAAGAAACACGAATTTAAGAAAAATGCAACTGGAATTATGGGTACTTTTAATTGCTGACTTGCGAAATATTGACAACATTGAAAACTTAAATTGACTGAGTTTCTGCTGAAAAGCTTAAGAGATCTCGGACCATTAAGTTTTAGAAATCTTTAAAAAATAAATAGAGGATGAGCCAAAAAATTGTATTTTTTGTAAAAAAGAACTTTTTGTTTGTTATATTTGGTGCCATCAACCAACCGCGTTTTTTTTTGTTCGGCCTGCAAGCAAGATGGAGCAACATGTATAATTGTTGGTAGCTAATAAAAACAAGAAATGGTTGGACGGGAGGACGTACCAGCTATTAAAAAGAAATGCTCAGGGACATAATTTCATAATTAATTTACTTTTAGATGATAAATGGAAGGTAATCTCAAAACTAATTCAAAACTTCTTCCTTCTTGTCGCATCTTTTTATAGCCGAAATCGTTTAAGTAGATGTTAAAACAGTGTTTCTATGGTGCTTAGATGAAGTTAAAGAAAAACTTCCTTTAATATTTCAAAAACTTTCTACATATGATTTCTTTCATATATTACAAATTAGTTACTGTTGTCGGAACCGCTACATGTCTTGTATACTAGCCAATATTTCTGTGACTTATTTACTAAAATTCTTCACAGTCGTATATCTGAATGTCAATAATGTGTTGAGCTATGATATTGCAATAAACTGCTGTTATAATTCACCCATGCGGTAATCTAACATTCCACTGAGAGGTCAAAAAACCAACAGTGTCGAATCAACCTTTAAAATAGCTCGCTTGGTATCTTACGATTGAAATACAATTGTCTTAAGTTTGCCACACCAGTATCATAAAAACATGGAAATTAAATTGTCTGTAGTGAATATAATACATGCTAAAATTACTAAGGCTTTGTTCTTTGTTTTTTACTGTAGTTAATAATTATTTATTTTGGCTGCAACATTTTGTGCTAATGTTTCTGAGTGGGATAATTACCAAAACAACTTAATAATAGTGACCAAAAACATCGCCCATTTGGCAAAATCTTTTTTATAAAAAACGATTATAACAGCTTGCATAATCATGAATTGTTCACATTTCATTGGACACAATCAATTTTTATTTAACAAGTTTCGTGCGCGACTGCTCGTACTCCATCAGCTAAACGCACTATAAATTCGCAAAGCTAGCCAAGGAAAACTAAGCGATGCCTAAGTTAACCCTTATGAAATTGAAATAAGTCGAGAAAAATATCAAATTCAATATTGCATAGTGGATATGCAGTAGTTGCCATTTACCCTGGCAACTTTTCAATATGGTATCAATTCTTGTTAGTTCAATGTCTATTAAGTTTTAAACACAACACCTAATTGGGTTAATAAATGAAGGATGTTTCTCCAATTCTTCTAATAGTTCTTAAATTGGTATTTTTTCTCACTTTTGTTATAGAAGTCATTATCCTATTAAACATGATGATAATATATTAAAATGTTTATTTTTATATTTTTTCTTTTTAGTGGCATTCTTCGTAAGATATAATCTAAAACAATTTTATACGCAGAAAATCTTGTTTCACATTTGAAGGGATAAATTCTCAGGTCTAAAAGTAGTCAAGACATTTATTCTCGCCATTTCAGAATTGAAAAATGTTCTGTAGCTGTAAAGTTTTTTCTTATTTCGTAGCATATGTGATGGGAATTTCCCATAAACTATCAAGTTTGTTTGAACGATCAAAGACGCTGCATTTTGATTTGAAAGAATTTAGTATGAATTAGACCTAATTGCTGGAGAACTAAAAATAAATTTCGTTTTAGGCCTTACTACGATCCGAAATAAATTTTGCGACATTTTCGGTAATTTCTTAGGCACGTTTTATGTGCGAGGACTTTTTGGAATACAGCGTAACATAACAGATAATTAATTACCTTCTTTTTATCATTTCTTAACAATATACTCTTGAGGTTACTTTAACTGCAATAACAAAAAGCCCATTACTCACACTGTCAAATTATTTTTGATAAAAGGAATTTGCCTCAATTTATTACAATTACTGTTATTCCTCTTTAGATTGTTTTGTTTTCGTCCCCAGTGACTAATCAAATTTACATTAACAAATTTTCAAAACGTTATAGAAGACACAAGTTAGGCTATATGAACTTACTAAACTTTTTTTTATATTCATTTGTGAATTGAGGTGTAGACCTTTTGCTCTGCTGTCTTTTCTACTTCAAAGGTGTGTAGCTAGAACTGATATGACTGGTCAAGCCAAGCTCGTTGTTGGCCTTTTAAGAGGTGGAATGTGATTCTATGACGATAACGGTCCTAATGTTTTGAAACTACGTCGTTTTGGTCGATTTGTGGTGTGTAGTTATGTTTTGCAATTGAATATTTGCGTACTGATTCAAGAATGCAAATTTATTCTCAATTTGGTCAGTGTGGCGAATAATTACGTTACGATCTCATGAAATGCCATTTATCGAGCATGTATTTGCAGTATCAGGGCAATGTTAAATTGTTTTGAACAGTAGTCTCCTTTGACGATTATTTCAACACATGGTTGTGGTAGTTAACTATAGGTTAATGATACTTCTGTAATACGTTTTTTTGTTTGATAGCCACACATAATAAAATTAAGGGCTTCAAGTGTTGACAAAAACTGACTTATGCTGTATATGATATTTTTTTTTGCTTTTGTTCCGTTTACGTAATTAGCATGCGCACATTAGTAAGTTTCACGACGTAGAACTACGATGCATTTTATGGAATTATCTAAGGGAGCATATTTTCCACTCAGCAGAAATCGTCTGTAGGGTAGCGCTAATGGTTATCACACCACGCAATGTAATAAACCAATTGGATAAAGCAATTCAGGAAATTAAACACTTACACATCTGACTGTTTTTGTAAACACTGAAGTTAATTAACCAGCACCAACCAAATTTGAATTTATAATTGTTACCTATTGTTTTATTCAAAAGTCGTGCCTAAAAAAAGTGAAGAAGTTAATTACGAGAGTAGACAAGAAAAGCTCATTAACTAGTCTTATGTAATATTAATTAGGTTTCTAATGATCTTCTTTTCATGAGGGATTAATGACATTGAATTCTTTTGGGTCATTATGTGGTCTTTAAATTCAGCGCTGTATTTCGTTCCAGTTCAGTTTTATTTCACTACTGTGATGAACAGTAGTTAAACTTTGGAATAGCTACCTCGCTTTATTTGATATAAAAGGTAAGGTTTTTATTTTTTATACTTTTTTTTAGAATCTATTATTTTTATTCGTTTGTTTGTTGAATAGTATCTTGGCATTTTATAAGGTTTTTTTCTTACATCTTCTTTCAAGCAAAAAAAAACACACATGGTTTTGCAACTTTTATCATTTCCTTAATTGTGACCTATTTTTCTTGATAAAATCTCTTTTCTCTGCGCTTCTATATGAAAATAGTGTACGCTTTCATAGTAGAATAATACACGCTTACATATCTTTTCCTGTGTTATCTTTTAAGGAAGTTGGATATTTTTAACTTAATTAAGGAAAACACTAATTAATTCAAAAGTTTTATCAGATAAATACAACAATTTTCAATCTTTCTTAAATTGAGTAGCAGTCTCTATTCGCATCAATTAAATGTATTACCTTTTTGCAATGTTCGAAATGGATAATTGCATGATATTTTAAACGCTATAATAACGCTATAATATTTGTTACAAAAGAAATTTTACTTCGCCATTTTGTTTCTGTTCTATTACACTTTATTCTTGCCATTTTAACTTTAAGAAATTGATTGTTTGTTTGCTGTTTCAGTAAAATCATTTTCAGAATGTAAATATAGCACTTCCTAGGACAATTTCTTTGTTCCTGTTTTTATTCTATCGCGCGTTTAGAGTACATTCTACGATATTGTTAGGAAAAATAAATAATACAAACAACAACAAGGAAACCAAAAAACAACTGTAAAATTCGGTTTCCAAGTGTAATGGTCTTTGCGTCAGAACAATCTTCTCTTTCAACCATGCATCATTTAGGTTTTTAATTACGCCTCCAGAAATTACTTTCCCATTTCTTCCACGTTTAGCTGTAACCACAGTTGTTCATTCATGATGATCTAGCAATGTTTTTTTTTTACTGTAACAAACGTTGGATAATATTGTGCACTGTGTTAAGTGATATGGAAAAAACAGATTGTAATAAGGAAATGTTAAAACAAAATCAACGTTGATGCTGTTACTAGTATAATAATACCATGGAATAATTTCATTTTGTGATAAAATTGGCTCAGCATTACTGAAACTAAAAAAGCTTTTATTCAACAGCTATTTTTGAACTAAGTGTTCTGAAAATTAAAAAAAAGGTATCAAAACAGGGAAATTAAAAGAATGACAGGGAATTTTTTATTTATTTATACACGATAATTAAATTGTTGTTTAGCATCGTTAATTATTAATTACTATATCTGTAATTGATCGCTTAAAAAACAATTAGGCATTAATTATGCCACATGGAGGTGTTACATAACATCAATCATTAAAAATAGATTAGAGATACAAGCTCTCGAAAAGTTAAACGAGTTCATATTTGCGGTCAGTGACATTTAAATATCAGCGCGTTGTTCCTAAAATAGACAATGCATCAAAAAATAAATGATGCTATAAAACGTGCTCAAACAACTGTATTTTTTTATATGCATTAAAAATTATGTATTGCTTTTATATCCAGTACTTTTTAGGCGTGTCTTTAACTTGGTGCAAATATATAATTCAGTAGCCATCACCTGGTTGTAATTCACTCATCTGTTTCATTTGTTTCATATGTGTCATTAGTTGATAACTTAATAAACGATTAATTACTAACCTCACAGTGTCATTTCGCAATATAACATAAAATTGAGTCGATTAAAAGAATTTAAATCATGTGAATCACATCATTTACAAACTCCATAAAGAATATCAGTGCTTCCTCTTACCCAATTTCCTTAACTTTCATCTACATTAAATGCCGCAAAACCTGTTTTCGTTAGTTCGTACCTAGAAGGGATAACTATCACCTATCTCTTGTAACTTTCTTTCTTCAACCAGTGCTCTTGTTAACATATTATTTTCAGACATTTGTAATTTTCTTTATTTTTTTAGATGTTAGCAACAAAAATGACGACAATTAAATTTCTTGTGTTTGGATTATGTGTTAGTTCGATACTAACAGATAGGGTAAGTCTGGGTGTTTTAATAACACCGCTTTATATATAAAAACTAAAATTCCTTCCTTTGTTTAACGTTTTATTTTTGTTTTACTCTATTTAGGCAGAGCAGCCGGATTGCTCCCCTTCACTTCCTTGTCAAAATGGTGGAACATGCATGAATGATGGTACTTGTACATGTCCTCCCGGATTCCTAGGAGCATACTGTGACGTACGTAAATGAAACATGTGAACTTCTTTTTGTATTTTGTTGGGGAGATGGAAACTTAATGGAGTATTCACCATTTTTTTTAGGATAGTGCATGTGAACCTCTAAACCCATGTGAAAATGGCGTGTGTGTACCAGGTGACGCTCGATATGGCTTCATTTGTAATTGCCGCAAGGGATTCGAGGGAATGCTTTGTCAGAATAGGGATATGACTGTAAGTATTTATACTTTAGGTAGAAAAAAACAAAAACAATCCTTTTGTGCCAATATAGTTTTCTATATAATATTCCTTCTTTGTAGGGAAACAACGCTTGTGACAGCAGCCCATGTAAAAATGGTGGCACTTGCACATCAAGCAATGCCTATGACTTCAAATGCTCCTGTCCACCTGGATACAGCGGAGCCACTTGTGCAGTATGTCATTATCTTTCTTTTTACGGATGGTTACTTCAATGCACATATCCGATATATATTCAAATCATGCCTAATACTATTTTTAGGACAACGCTTGTAGCAATGGTAATCCATGTAAAAATGGCGGCAAGTGTATTGTTGGGGGTGGCTATTATGGATTTGCCTGCCAATGCGCTGCGGGATACAAAGGAATGACGTGCACTGAACACACCGGTGGACCAACGGTAAACAAACATACTTTATGGTTCCTCATAAGGACGGGTTTTTTTTTAATGTTTTGATTGTTTTATGTTCGTAAAGCATATTTATATGAAGTATATTTTTCATCTAGCAAAACCCATGTAAAGCAGGCGTCAATCCTTGTAAAAATGGAGGACAATGCACAGCAACCAGTGCCCACGATTTCACATGTACTTGTATGCCTGGATATACTGGAACGTTATGCCAGGTAGAACTGCTAAATATTTTAGCCGTCAATATTGCCGATGAAAAGTCTTCTCAGAAATCCTTTTAAAAACTCATACTGTTTTTAGACTAATCCATGCAAAGCTGTCAACCCATGCTTAAACGGTGGTATGTGTACACCAAGTGGTGCGAGTGGCGGTTTCACATGTACATGTCCGGCTGGATACACTGGTACAACATGCAGAGTAAGTTCCATGTTTGTACAGTGATGTAGATAAAACTTTACTCAAAAGTTATGTACCTAAGACTACCCAGACTAAATGTCTCCAAGATAACCATTACTCTTTTCACTAACTTAAATGTTTTTACCCTGCAGGATCACGCATGCAAAGGAACAAACCCATGTCTTAACGGTGGAAGATGCTCTCCTGACGGATCTCCCGGTGGATTTAAGTGCTACTGTATGGCTGGTTATTTCGGCGAGACATGCGCAGTACGTTGTTTGTTCTTACAATGCTTATGAGTGTAAAGAAACAACCAAAGCTTGCTGAGCTAACTTTTGAAGAAATTATTTTTTTTAGGATAATGCTTGCAAACCACAAAACCCATGTTTAAACGGCGGTAGATGTCAAGGCCTTCCTTTTGGAAAATTCAGATGTGAATGTATGCCTGGTTATCATGGAACAACCTGTGCTGTAAGTATTACTTGTGTAAGATTTTTTCCAAAAAAACCTATTGTGACTTTGACTCAACTTTATATGTCTTTTTGGTTATTTTACAGCAAAACGGATGCAAAAGCGTGAACCCCTGTCTTAACGGAGGAACTTGTAAGACAGACCAAAACAATAAGTTTCGTTGTGAATGTATGCCTGGATATTATGGAACAACTTGTGCTGATAACGCTTGTAAGGCTACCAATCCGTGTTTGAATGGAGGAAGATGTAAACCTGGTGCAATGACCGGTGGCTTTACATGTGAATGTATGCCTGGCTACCATGGAACTAACTGTGCGGTAAGTGAATCTTTTTGTATATTTGTTGTCTTCTATTTATACTTTAATACTTATTTATACTATAATACTTATTATTAATCAAATTCATGGCATTTATAGAATCACGCTTGCAAAGCAGTCAACCCATGTTTAAATGGAGGTACCTGCACACCAGACGGAACTGCAGGAGGTTTCACATGTAAATGCATGGCTGGATACTTTGGAACAACATGTTCTGTAAGTAACTCTTCGTGGCTTTCGTCAAGTTCTCCTTGAGACATCTATGGAATAGACTAAACAACTGATTGATCATTTATTTTAGGACCACGCATGTAAAGGAGAAAATCCTTGCCTCAATGGTGGTAAATGCCATCCTGACGGATCTAATGGAGGTTTCAAATGCACATGTATGGCTGGATACTCTGGATTACAATGCAGAGTACGTGTGTTATTGTAAAAGCGCAAATTTCTTTTTTACTATGTTAGCACAAAAGAAGCAGATTCAAGATGTATTTACTTCTTTTCTTTTAGGATCATGCATGCAAAGGTACAAATCCGTGTGAAAACGGTGGGAAATGCTACCCAGATGGTTCTGCTGGAGGTTTCCATTGTAAATGCAAAGCTGGATACTATGGTACAATATGTAACGTAAGTATTGCTAAGTTTGTCTCTATGTTAGTAATACCCGCTTTTTTGTGCAAAAGAAAGAAATCGTGCTACAAACACACGAAATAGCAAATTCGATAAATTTTTATCACCTTTGTTTTGACGCGTGAATTACTGTGGGTTTGCCGTTCAAGGTTTTTCCACGGGCTAGATGTTAATCATACTTTCTTTGCCTTTGGTTTAGAACAATGCTTGCAAAGCTAAAAACCCATGTCGGAATGGCGGTTCCTGTTACCCTGATGGATCACACGGTGGATTTCATTGTAAATGTATGGCTGGATATTATGGTACACTTTGCGGAGTAAGTTAGAAATATTTACATTCACCTATAAATGTAAAAAAACTTATAAATA
The DNA here is from genome assembly GCF_029227915.1 of Hydractinia symbiolongicarpus. Taxonomy (NCBI): domain Eukaryota; kingdom Metazoa; phylum Cnidaria; class Hydrozoa; order Anthoathecata; family Hydractiniidae; genus Hydractinia; species Hydractinia symbiolongicarpus. Next base: position 22,819,725 of record NC_079883.1, read on the forward strand.
AAAATAATTTGGTTAAAATTACTTTATTTATATGAACGTGATATTATATTTCCTTTTTAGAACCACGCATGTAAAGCAGTAAACCCTTGTCTAAATGGAGGTTCCTGTTACCCCGATGGATCACAAGGTGGATTCAGTTGTAAATGTATGAGCGGATACCATGGAACAACATGTGCCGTAAGTTTAATTATCAGATTTAGTAGAAAAATCATCTAAGAAATTGTGATTTATATATAATCAGTAACATCCTAAATTAATATTACTTGTGGTATGCTCTAGGAACATGCTTGTAAAGCCAACAACCCTTGTTTGAACGGTGGTTCGTGCTATCCAGATGGATCAGCCGGTGGTTTCCATTGTAAATGTATGGCTGGATATTTTGGAACTACTTGCAGAGTAAGTTCAAAAGTTTTGATAATAACTGTTTAAAAAAATATCAAAATCTAATTTCAGGCATTGTGGTTTATGCTTATGCTTTGATAACCTGTGATTTTTATGAATTACTTTAGAACCACGCTTGTAAAGCAGTCAACCCTTGTCTTAATGGTGGTACTTGCACACCAGACGGTTCATCAGGAGGATTCTCATGTACATGCATGACTGGATATCATGGAACAACTTGTGCTGTAAGCTATTATTTTATCACATCCATTAGACATCTAGAATGAAAGCCTACAAGTAAATAATAATAAAACCCTCTATACACTAGGACCACGCTTGCAAAGCTGTCAATCCCTGTCTAAATGGAGGAACGTGTCATCCTGACGGAACACCTGGAGGTTTCTCTTGCACTTGTATGACTGGATACACTGGAACTGCCTGTGGTGTAAGTCACAACCTCTCTTAGTTAGCAAAAATGTTCTGAATAGAAAATTTCATTTCAGTACAAACACTGAAAGAAACTTATTTTTATACTAATTGCCATACTGTACTGAAGAACCTTTTTCTCTATAGGATCACGCTTGCAAAGCTGTTAACCCATGTCTTAACGGAGGTACCTGTAAACCTGATGGTTCATCTGGAGGATTCTCTTGTATGTGTATGCCTGGTTACACTGGAACAACATGCAGGGTACGCAGAAAATCATTTTATAATCTTTTTAAATGAAGATTACCTTACATCGATGCGTGTTTCTATATTAAACAAATTTCACCTTAGGATCACGCATGCAAAGCTGTTAATCCATGTTTGAATGGAGGAACGTGTACACCAGACGGTTCTGCTGGCGGATTTTCTTGTACTTGCATGACTGGATATTCTGGAACAGTTTGTGGGGTAAGTAGTTAAAAACTTATGCATGTGTTTAACAACGAAATTAACATTTATTATTCCGGTTACTTGAATTATTTGTAAATTGTTGATCCTCTAATTCATAGAACCATGCTTGCAAAGCAGTCAATCCATGCTTGAATGGTGGAACTTGCAAACCTTCTGGTGCTCATGGAGGGTTCACCTGTATGTGTATGCCTGGATACACTGGAACAACTTGCAGAGTGAGTGAAACTGTTCATAAATATGTTTATATTTTCATAAATATGTTTATATTTATCTGTTCTTTTATACGACACTAAATTACTTTTGGTTCGATTTTAGGAACATGCATGCAAAGATGTTAACCCATGCTTAAATGGTGGTAAATGTACACCCGATGGCTCATCTGGCGGATTTTCGTGTACATGCGAACCTGGATACAAAGGAACTATCTGTGCTGTAAGGACATTGCTTAACTGTACTTATATCCTGAATGCATGGAAATGTATATAAAAACTAAATTATTTAATATTTTAGAGCCACGCTTGTAAAGATAAGAATCCATGTCATAATGGTGCGATTTGTACCCCAGATGGTTCAGCCCATGGTTACAACTGTAATTGTAAACCCGGATACTCAGGCTCAAATTGTGGTGTAAGTTATCTTGTTTCAAAACACACTATAAAGTGTATTCATAAAAGTCTTGCAAATGCAAAATTTGATAGTATTGGTATTTGAAAATTAAAATTTTTACTCTAGAATCACGCTTGTAAAGGAACGAACCCTTGTTTAAATGGTGGAACTTGCTCACCTTCAGGTGCACATAATGGCTTCGTTTGCGCTTGTATGCCAGGATATTCCGGAACAACTTGCAGAGTACGTTTTCTTACTTGATTATACAACAACACGTTACCTATGTGTGGTAACACTTTTGTATTGTAACTAAAACACAACCAAGCATGTAAAACTGACATTTACAAATTGAAATTTTACAATTTCAGAATCATGCTTGCAAAGCAGTCAACCCATGCCTCAATGGTGGTACCTGTGAACCTGATGGTTCTCACGGAGGTTTCTCTTGCACGTGCATGCCTGGATACACTGGAACAACTTGTAGAGTAAGTAAATTTCCCACTTAAAATATATTCTATGCTTGTGTGCGCATAATGAACAATTTCCTCTGCAGCAGCTACGTTATTATATATCACATTTTTTTAGGATCACGCTTGTAAAGCTGTCAACCCATGTCTCAATGGCGGTACCTGTAAACCTGATGGCTCAGCTGGAGGATTCTCTTGTATGTGTATGCCTGGTTACACTGGAACTAAATGCGGAGTATGTAAATATAATACTTTTGTACTACGTTAGCCTTTCGATGAATATTTTTTTAATATTTATTTGTGAAAATCAAAACCAGCTAGTAACTGTTTAACACTCTTTTAGAATCACGCTTGCAAAGCTGTCAACCCATGTCTAAACGGTGGAACTTGTAAACCCGACGGATCTCACGGAGGATTCTCCTGTATGTGTATGCCCGGATACACTGGAACAACTTGCAGAGTACGTACAATCTTAAAATAACATTATTATATACATTTCTTTATCTCATGGTTTCATTTTGTGCTCAACCATTTTTTCTTTCTTTAAAGGATCACGCATGCAAAGCTGTCAACCCATGTCTTAATGGAGGTACCTGCAAACCTGATGGATCACCAGGCGGCTTCTCCTGCATGTGTATGCCCGGTTACACTGGAACACAATGCGGAGTAAGTGCAGTTGTAAAAGACTTACTAACCCATCACCTGCGAAGAAGTACCTCTCTCATAATTTATTGAATCTTACATTTAATTACATCTTTATTTGTTATAGGATCACGCATGTAAAGCAGTCAACCCATGCCTTAATGGAGGTACCTGTAAACCCGATGGTTCCCACGGCGGTTTCTCTTGTATGTGTATGCCTGGATATACTGGAACAACATGTAGAGTGAGTATATGCACAATACGTTATTGGAGCTAATAAAATTTGAAAAATTAGGTTTTAATTTTTCTCAATATTTACCTTAGGACCACGCTTGCAAAGCTGTTAACCCATGCCTTAATGGGGGGACATGTACTCCTGATGGCTCACCTGGCGGTTTCTCCTGCCAATGTATGCCTGGTTACTCTGGAACACTGTGTGCGGTAAGAGAAATGCTTTTTTGTAACTTTAAATGAACCGCTATATACCGAAACTTTTGTTTCATGTTTTATTCTCCCTAATAATTTTTATTATTATCACATAGAATCACGCTTGCAAAGCTGTCAACCCTTGCCTGAATGGAGGCACATGTAAACCCGACGGATCTCACGGAGGATTCTCTTGTATGTGCATGCCTGGATACACTGGAACAACTTGCAGAGTAAGTTGTTTTTCCTAACCAAACGAAGACTTTATATTTGGGGAATGCGTTGTATTTTGAAATTATAATATGTTTTCAGGATCATGCTTGTAAAGCTGTCAACCCCTGCCTCAATGGTGGTACCTGTACACCAGACGGATCTGCCGGCGGATTTTCTTGTACATGCATGCCTGGATACACTGGCACTATCTGCTCAGTATGTTTACTGCTTCGTAGCTCTTATCTGATAAAAAATTACAAATTTGATAATCAGAATTAACATACAACTTAAATGATGTTTTAGAATCATGCTTGTAAAGCTACCAATCCTTGTTTGAATGGCGGTACCTGTAAACCTGATGGTACTCAAGGTGGCTTCTCATGTATGTGCATGCCAGGATACACTGGAACATTATGTGGCGTAAGTTTTATTCCTTGCCGCGGTTTCCATTGTACCTAACGACTTTAAAACACACAAAATCGTGTTTGTTTATACCTCCATTATGTCTAATCTGTGCAACAATGAATTATTTTAGAATCATGCTTGTAAAGCAGTCAACCCATGTCTAAACGGAGGTACTTGCACACCTGACGGTTCATCTGGAGGATTTTCTTGCACGTGTATGCCTGGATACACAGGAACAACTTGCGCAGTAAGATTTCACGTCGATTAATTAGCAAAAATATACATAATGAACAGTAAGATTATCTTCAAACATGAATAATTTTTTCTTCCTCAGAATCACGCCTGTAAAGCAGTCAATCCATGCCTGAACGGCGGTACTTGTAAACCTGATGGTTCTCACGGAGGATTTTCTTGCATGTGTATGCCTGGATACACTGGAACCATTTGTGGTGTAAGTATAATTTATTTCTTATTTTTTATATCGCTTAGCCTAGATACATTATTTTACATAAAAAATTATTTTTAAAATATAGAACCATGCTTGCAAGGCTGTCAACCCATGTCTCAATGGAGGTACCTGTAAACCAGATGGTTCATCTGGAGGATTCTCTTGTGTGTGTATGCCTGGATATACTGGAACAACTTGCAGAGTAAGACTTTCTCTTCAAGAATATTCCTTTAATTTGTTTTCCTAGTACCTATATGTAAACTCATTAAACTGAACTTCGTCAATTTAGAATCACGCTTGTAAAGCTGTCAACCCATGTCTTAACGGAGGTACCTGTAAACCCGATGGATCCCACGGCGGTTTCTCTTGTATGTGCATGCCTGGATACACTGGAACTGTGTGTGGTGTAAGTATATATAGTTTTTTACATACGATGTATTGTTAAAATGTTAACACGTATAAAAAAGTTTTGGATATTGAATAAGGTTGAATTTCTACAGTTAAGACATGGCAAGCATACGAAGTAATTTCATGTCTTTTTATATAGAATCATGCTTGCAAAGCAGTCAATCCATGCTTGAACGGTGGAACTTGTAAACCTGATGGTTCATCTGGAGGATTTTCTTGCATGTGTATGCCTGGATACACTGGAACAACTTGCAGAGTAAGACTGCATTTGATTTACTAAACAATTTATCATTCAACATTCTTTTTTATTGCAAAACGTTATCATTTTTGCTACTTTCTCTCATAGAACCATGCTTGCAAAGCTGTCAACCCATGTCTGAATGGAGGTACCTGTAAACCTGACGGTTCAAATGGAGGATTCTCATGCATGTGTATGCCTGGATATACTGGAACAGTGTGTGGTGTAAGTCTGTTTGTGCATTTAGTCTTTCATTTATTGTAACATAACAGAATAGGTCAATAATATTAAAATGTAATTTAATATCCTTGGTACTAATTATTTTTTTTTCTTATCACAGAATCACGCTTGTAAAGCTGTCAACCCATGTCTTAATGGTGGTACCTGTAAACCCGATGGTTCATCTGGAGGATTCACCTGTATGTGTATGCCTGGATATACTGGAACAACTTGCAGAGTAAGGCTCAATTTGCAATATGTTTTAAGGCCTAATTTTTATTGCTTTTAATTGGCTTAACAACCTCATAATTTTTTTCAAAGGATCACGCTTGCAAAGCAGTTAACCCATGTCTAAACGGTGGTACTTGTACACCTGATGGTTCATCTGGAGGATTCTCTTGCACGTGCATGCCAGGATACACTGGAACAACTTGCAGAGTAAGTTTGAGTTATATGAAATGAAAGATTTTTACATTTCATACAAGCGAAAGTTCATATTGAGTTGTTGATGAAAATAACTGAATAACTGTACTTACTCTTAGAATCATGCTTGCAAAGCTGTAAATCCATGTTTAAACGGAGGTACCTGCAAACCAGACGGATCTTCTGGAGGATTCTCTTGCATGTGTATGCCTGGATATACTGGAACAGTGTGTGGTGTAAGTATATTTAGAAATGTTGTATTTTTTCACGATAGTATAGCACCAAATTGGATGAACCCATGTTATTATAAGATTACTTAACATTATTTTTACCCCTATCTTTAATTTTCTTAAAGAATCACGCTTGCAAAGCTGTCAACCCATGTCTAAATGGAGGTAGCTGTAAACCTGATGGCACAAATGGAGGATTCTCTTGTATGTGTATGCCTGGATACACTGGCACAGTTTGTGGTGTAAGTATAACTTGTTTTTTATTTTACGCATCGTTTAACTTAACTTAAACAAAATAATTTAACTTTAAAAATCAAATTTAAAATATAGAATCACGCTTGCAAAGCAGTAAACCCATGTCTTAATGGCGGTACCTGTAAACCCGATGGCTCTCACGGCGGTTTCTCCTGTATGTGTATGCCTGGATATACTGGAACTGTGTGTGGTGTAAGTATATATAATTTACTACATATTTATGTTTTGAAAAAACCACGTGTAAAGAACATCTAAACTTGAATATGTAATACAAATTGGATTTTAGCAGTTAAAAAGTAGCAACCATACATAGTAATTCTATTTATCCTATTATATAGAATCATGGTTGCAAAGCTGTTAATCCATGTTTGAATGGTGGAACTTGTAAACCTGATGGCTCTGCTGGAGGCTTCTCTTGCATGTGTATGCCTGGATACACTGGAACAACTTGCAGAGTAAGACTTATTTCCACTGATAAAAAAAGAAATACAAGATTTAATACAACGGTAAGATTTGGCATTGGACTATTGACGAAATTAAATGAATTATTTACTCTTAGAATCACGCTTGTAAAGCAGTCAATCCATGCTTAAACGGAGGTACTTGTAAACCTGATGGCTCTGCTGGAGGATTTTCTTGCATGTGTATGCCTGGATATACTGGAACAATTTGTGCTGTAAGTTCTCATAAATTATGTCTAATTATTTACATTACATTAGTTTAGATACGTCTGGCTCATTTTTCCTAACGTATAATTTATCTTTACAGAACCATGCTTGTAAAGCAGTCAACCCATGTCTCAATGGCGGTACTTGTAAACCCGATGGTTCATCTGGAGGATTCTCGTGCATGTGTATGCCTGGATACACTGGAACAACTTGCAGGGTTTGTAAATAATTCGGCATTAGTTTTTACTTAAGATATGGCAATGTTATCAGTTTTCTTTCAATGTATTGTGATCTGTTTAGAACCATGCTTGCAAAGCTGTAAATCCCTGCCTTAACGGAGGAACATGTACACCAGACGGCTCATCTGGAGGATTCTCTTGCACCTGCATGCCTGGATACACTGGAACCATTTGTGCCGTAAGTTAATGTTATAGCTTAATACTATGTGTTTGACTTTGCTAAAACTTTAGTCAGTCTATTAAGTATTTTTACTTTTTTTTTGCTAGAATCACGCATGTAAAGCTGTTAATCCATGTCTTAATGGAGGTACCTGCAAACCAGACGGATCAGCTGGAGGTTTTTCTTGTATGTGTATGGATGGATACACTGGAACAACTTGTCAAGTAAGTGAAACAAACTTTTTAAGGCAGAAATATATTTGGTAAAGTTTGTTGTCCCTAATTTTTCCACGACATATGCACTAATTATATACCTACATCTGCTTTAGAACCACGCATGTAAAGCAGCTAACCCATGTCTTAATGGTGGTACTTGTACACCTGATGGCTCATCTGGAGGATTTTCATGTACATGCATGGATGGCTACACTGGAACAACCTGTCAGGTAACCATTTTCTTTGAACTATTATGACGCGTAACATAATTATTAAGATCCCTTGCATTTATGATTATTCGGTTTAAATTTTACTTTATAGAATCACGCCTGTAAAGCAGTTAACCCATGTCTAAACGGAGGTACTTGCACACCCGATGGTTCTTCCGGAGGATTCTCTTGCATGTGTATGCCTGGATACACTGGCACAACTTGCGCTGTAAGTATTTCTTCGTGAAGGGTTTATTAAAAAAGCCATTGCTTGTCGACATCTAAAAAATCTTGGGTTTCGGTGTGTCAAAGAAAGTAACTTGCTCCAGAGTTTTCCAATTTTTCTTTTTCTTTCTTCTACAGAACCACGCTTGCAAAGCTGTCAACCCATGTCTAAACGGCGGTACTTGCACACCAAGCGGTTCATCTGGGGGATTTACTTGCGCATGTATGGATGGATACACCGGAACAACTTGTGCTGTAAGTTTTTGTACATATAAAGGACTTATTTGACAAAGTTATAACTATCATGACAGAAAAGGCTTGGGGTTTGGCTTTGCTAAGAAAGCTGTCTTTTTTGTAAATATCCACTTAACTGAAAATATTTCTCCACTTTGTCTTCTACAGAACCATGCTTGTAAAGCAGCCAATCCATGTCTTAACGGTGGTACCTGCAAACCAGACGGTTCATCAAGCGGATTTTCCTGTATGTGTATGGATGGATACACCGGAACCACATGTGCTGTAAGTATCAGCTCTTGATATACATACATAAAGACACGTTACTGAAACATATAAACCTTAGCGTTTTTCTTTTCTCCAACGACCTTTTAGAATTCTATTAACTACAGTGTTTCATTTTTTTTTCTCTTCCTCAGAATCATGCTTGTAAAGCAGTCAACCCATGTCTGAACGGCGGTACTTGCACACCCGATGGTTCATCCGGAGGATTTTCTTGCACGTGTATGCCTGGATACACTGGAACAACTTGTGCTGTAAGTTTTTTATATAAGAACTTGATTTACAAATTTTCAAAATACTTTTGCCGTAAATTCTAAAAATATTTTCCAACCTTTTCTCCACAGAATCACGCTTGCAAAGCTGTCAACCCATGTCTAAACGGCGGTACTTGCACACCAAGCGGTTCATCTGGGGGATTTACTTGCGCATGCATGGATGGATACACCGGAACAACTTGTGCTGTAAGTTTTTGTACACATGAAGGACTTATTTGACAAAGTCATGAATATGCTGTCCGAAAAGGTCTAGAGGTTTTGCTTTGCTGAGAAAGCTATCTTTTTTTTAAATACACGCTTGACTAAAAACTATTCTCCACTTTGTCTTCCACAGAACCATGCTTGTAAAGCAGCCAATCCATGTCTTAACGGTGGTACCTGCAAACCAGACGGTTCATCAAGCGGATTTTCCTGTATGTGTATGGATGGATACACCGGAACCACATGTGCTGTAAGTATCAGCTCTTGATATACATACAGAAAGACACGTTACTGAAACATATAAACCTTAGCGTTTTTCTTTTCTCCAACGACCTTTTAGAATTCTATTAACTACAGTGTTTCATTTTTTTTTCTCTTCCTCAGAATCATGCTTGTAAAGCAGTCAACCCATGTCTGAACGGCGGTACTTGCACACCCGATGGTTCATCCGGAGGATTTTCTTGCACGTGTATGCCTGGATACACTGGAACAACTTGTGCTGTAGGTTTTTTATATAAGAACTTGATTTACAAATTTTCAAAATACTTTTGCCGTAAATTCTAAAAATATTTTCCAACCTTTTCTCCACAGAATCACGCTTGCAAAGCTGTCAACCCATGTCTAAACGGCGGTACTTGCACACCAAGCGGTTCATCTGGGGGATTTACTTGCGCATGCATGGATGGATACACCGGAACAACTTGTGCTGTAAGTTTTTGTACACATGAAGGACTTATTTGACAAAGTCATGAATATCCTGTCCGAAAAGGTCTAGAGGTTTTGCTTTCCTGAGAAAGCTATCTTTTTTTTAAATACACGCTTGACTAAAAACTATTCTCCACTTTGTCTTCCACAGAACCATGCTTGTAAAGCAGCCAATCCATGTCTTAACGGTGGTACCTGCAAACCAGACGGTTCATCAAGCGGATTTTCCTGTATGTGTATGGATGGATACACCGGAACCACATGTGCTGTAAGTATCAGCTCTTGATATACATACAGAAAGACACGTTACTGAAACATATAAACCTTAGCGTTTTTCTTTTCTCCAACGACTTTTTAGAATTCTATTAACTACAGTATTTCAAATTTTCTTTTTCCTTTCTCTCTCAGAACCATGCTTGTAAAGCAGTCAACCCATGTCTAAACGGAGGTACTTGTACACCTGATGGTTCATCCGGAGGATTTTCTTGCACGTGTATGCCTGGATACACTGGAACAACTTGTGCTGTAAGTTTTTTTATATAAGAATTTAATTTACAAATTCCCAAAGTGCTTTTGACATAAACTCTAAAGAATTTTTTCCCCTTTTTATCCACAGAATCACGCATGCAAAGCTGTCAACCCATGTCTAAACGGCGGTACTTGCACACCAAGCGGCTTATCTGGGGGATTTACTTGCGCATGCATGGATGGATACACCGGAACAACTTGTGCTGTAAGTTTTTGTACACATGAAAGAATTATTTGACAAAGTCATGACTATCCGCACGGATAAGTCTTTTGCTTTTCTGAGAAAGCTATTTTTTTAATAATATGACTAGTCATAGACTGAAAATATTTTTTCACTTTGTTTTTTCACAGAACCATGCTTGCAAAGCAGCCAATCCTTGTCTTAACGGTGGTACCTGCAAACCTGACGGTTCATCCAGCGGGTTTTCCTGTATGTGTATGGATGGATACACTGGAACAACCTGCGCTGTAAGTATTAGTATTGTTGCACAAAAAGGACACATAAATAATACATGACTACGAACACAAAACCTAGTTTATTTTCCTTTAAGAATTTTGCAGACGCATTTAACCTAATGTTGAAATATATATGTTCTTTTTTTAGAACCATGCCTGTAAAGCAGTCAACCCATGTCTAAACGGCGGTACCTGCACACCTGACGGCTCATCCGGAGGATTTACTTGCACGTGTATGACTGGATACACCGGAACAACTTGCGCTGTAAGTATTTCTCACGTACGAAGATTTTGATCAAGAAAAAGCTTTCTTTTTGCAAAAATGCAACTTGTTATGGACTTTAAAAATATTATTCTTTTTTATCTTTCACAGGACCACGCTTGTAAAGCTGTCAACCCGTGTCTAAACGGTGGAACTTGCACACCCAGCGGTTCGTCTGGGGGATTTACTTGTACATGTATGGTTGGATACACTGGAACAACTTGTGCTGTAAGTTTTTTTGTTTTGCTCTGCTAAAAAAGCTGTCTTTGTTCAAAATATACACTTGCCATAGACTGAAACTATTTTTCTGCTTTGTCTTTCACAGAACCATGCTTGTAAAACAGTCAACCCTTGTCTTAACGGCGGTACCTGCAAACCTGACGGTTCATCCAGTGGATTTTCTTGTATATGTATGAATGGATACACTGGAACTACATGTGCTGTAAGTATTCTTGTACAAATGCTGTTATTAATACAATCATGTATAAGTTACACAAAAACAAACTTGATCTGTCAGCTGTATTGGAATTTAGTACTTGAGGTTCTAAAGTGCTGAGAAGGTGTCTCTTTTTAGCGATGCCACTATATAGCTCTGCTATATGATAATTTATGAATGGGGCTCATATACACAATATATACATCAAACACCAGGAAATTATTTTTGTGACGTAATTATGTCAGACGATATAAAAACATCTATAAACAGCTTTCGCTAAAATTGATGTAAATTTCAAAAAAAATTTTGCAAGACCGAAAGCAGATTTGCGGGGATATATTTGGTTAACAAAAAAAACAAAATCTTTATGCCAAAAAAAAACACACACAAATCGTAACGAAACGAATTAAGATACATTTTGTGTCAATTCGTTACGACTGAAACACCTTGAGAAAATTTATGCCACATTAAGATCTCATGGGACCTTTCAATTACGGATCATGCATGCAAAGCAGTCAACTCGTGTCTTTAAGTAGCATCTGTAATAATTAAAGACCTAACGAAATTGTACTTTAGTCAACTATTTTTTAAATGAAACCAATTTTTTGTTTAGGGACATGCTTGCACTCCTACAAACCCATGTGCTAACGGTGGCACTTGTGCACCTGATGGTTCATCAGGAGGATTCTCTTGTACATGCGCTCCTGGCTTCACTGGACCTACTTGCTTAGTATGTAACTCTAAACATTTTCGTAACTTAGTGACTCGACACATGTTTTACAACCTAAAATATATATCTATATATGCTTTCTTCAGGGCTCTGCATGCGCTAGTAATCCTTGTAAACATGGTGGAACTTGCAATGCGGTTGGCACAGGAACTGGATACACTTGTACCTGCAGACCTGGATTCTCTGGTCCAGATTGTAGTAATGTGCAAGTAAGTCTTATTTGTGTCACGTTATGGCACACCATAACACTGGATCCCTACTGTCTAACACATGCAAACGTTGTTTTATAGAACTTTGGCTGCACGGCCAATCCATGTGAGAACGGCGGAACGTGTATGTTTGATGCATCTGCTCCCAATGGCCGTGTGTGCAAATGCAAGCCAGGCTTCTTTGGACCAACTTGCACAGTAAGTTAAGTTTTATTTGATGTGGATCGTGCTATAACCGTATGGCTTTTCAATTAATATATTCTTTTCTTGTGGTCAATCTAGAACACCGGTGACGCATGCGCAGGCGTTGTTTGTCAACACGGTGGAACCTGTAAACCATTCCCAGCTCACATGGGATATTTCTGTTGGTGTCCTATTGGATGGAGTGGTCCACATTGTGAAAAAGGTATGAACTGATTTTTAAATTCTCCTTATTAGCATGACAATGGATACTATGTCTGGCATGGTGTATGAAGTTTTTTGAATAAAAACCGATGGTCAATTTCAATGTGTTTTTCTCTGTTATACTTTAGTTACTAAGAGTCCCCTCTGGACTGGCCCAACTGCTGCTACCATTCCTGTTCCAACATGTAAGTATTCAGCATGTTTTTATTGATTTTTGTCGAAATAAATCCACTTAGGATTTACTAATATACCGATTCCTTTTCACTGGTTGAATCAATTACAATTTAACCAACAAAAATCCATGTGTTCATTAATGTGTTTATTACGTATTTCATTTAGGTCCAACGAAAGACTCCGGTGTGTGTATGATCGGTGGTAAGAAGAAGATAGATGGTAACTACGAATGGCCTCAACATCCTGACTGCTTCGTCTCGTGTACTGATGGTAACCCGACTTGTCAATGTTGTAACCCGAGAACATTAATTTACAGTCAAAAATGTGACATGTGCTTGTATGAGAAAAATCCAGGTAGGACTTGACTTTGCATTTATTCTTCTTCATTCCTTCTTTTTTTAAGAATTCACTCTGAAATTTAAGAAACTTAATTGTTCGCTTTCTTGCAAATACGAGATGTACACGGTCATACATTTCCTTGTTTCTTTTCAGCAAATTGCCCTGCTACACCACCAAAACCAACACCAACACAATCTTCAATACCAGATCCACTTAATATCCAAGGTAATGAAAATATTTGAAATTGGAAGCACCTTTTGCGCATGCTCTCACTATTTAGTTGCTAACTGAGTTTTAACCATTCTTAATATTTTTTAATTTTCTATTCATAGCTTATTGCGATGGCAAATCATTTGGTTTTTATAAGCATCCAATGAATCCTTACAAATACGTCACGTGTTATCCAAATGGACATGGTTACGTTCGAACATGCCCAGCTGGTTTAATCTGGGTTCGAACTGCAGAAGCAAAAGGTTATTGTAACTGGTTCGTGTGGTGACATGCCTAAAGAAAATGAACTTAAAAAATTTTAGAATTGTAGTGGTAAATTTTCAAGCTGGAATCTTGTGAAAACCTACTCAAGAATTTATCTACAATATATATAAAAAAAAAAGAGAACAGCAATTTGTAGTATAAACAACTAATTTTTCTACTGTTATTATTTTAAAAAATCTGTTTTAGGTATATTTTCAAAAACTTTTAAATCCAATGTCATTCGTTCTTCTATTTTTGTTTTTGTTTCCACTATTACATATATGCACTCAAGAAAAACTTGAAATTCATATGAAAGCACATCTACTCAATAAAATATTCGTTTGACATATAAAATTCTGGTGTTGTGATTTTATTGTATTAGTGTTAGAACTTCGTGAAAATATTAGTAATTTTATATTTCTGTACATATATAATTTTTTGGTTATGACAGTTTTGGTTTAAAAAAGAATAAATCAAAATATCTCAAAATCGTTATCTTGTTCTTCAACAACGTTCTCCTCGAATTCATCTGATGTTTTAAAGTAACAGGAAACGGATTTCGATTACAGGAAGTCTGTTTGTTATCACCACACATTCTCGACCACAGAGCTCTTTAAGATAAACCGAGGTTTTATATCAAAGAGCTCTGGGGACGAGAATGATTTCCACATAAGAATTATAATGTATAATACTTAGTGACCCGATCAGGCTCAGTGTGTTATTAAAATATGGAAAGCATTGAATGTACAATGAATAAAGTTTAAATGGCTTTATCTATCACTTGGTTCACACACCTCTCATCAAGTTGATTTCCACGTGCATAAATGAGAAGATTGAGTTGAGAAAAGGAAATAAGTAAGTTTAAAGCAAGAACGCGCTGTTAAAAAAATTGTTAGACTATGACGTGGACTTTTTTGAAGCACTTTTATTCAGAGAGCGCAACCTTGTTTCTTGGGGGCATCTTGTATCCTCAGACATCGAGACAGTGATACGATGTCAGAAAAATACGAGATAACCTGGGAACGAGGTTGCGTTTATTAAATCACTAGTTCCAAAACTTCTGATATGTTTTAACTGCAACTTCGTTAGGTCTAAATTGTCGATTAGTAATTAACCATGAGGGCAGAAAGTTTCGCGAAGAAAAAAGGCGAAATTTAGTGCATAAACTTTCGCGAGACTATAGCGTTTGCAGCAATTCGGGTATCTCCCGAGCGATTCTTTTTATTTTTATTTTTGCGTGAAAAATATTTTCGCGATTAAATAAAAATGTGAAATAATAAACTAAAATTTTGTTGCATTTTCAGATTTTTACATTTTCAAAGACAGATTCAAATACGCAAACAAGTCAACCGTTTCTTTAGTAACTTCTTTCCACTCACCGCTACTGATCTTGGACATTTGTTATAGCGGACACCTCTGTACTTTAAGGTTCTAATTTGCAATACCCCTGAAAACCGCCCTCTTTATAGCGGAGACGCCCAACAAAGGTTGATTTCCATGTATCTTAAATTTCCATGTATCTTAAAATTTAAATTTCGCAAGAACTAATTTTCGCTAAGTTGGCAAGACCTAATTTGGCGAAAAAAGAATTTGATGACATTTTATTTCTAAATTTATACTGTTTTTTAAGAGCCTTTTTGTCATAAGACTGCTGAGGTTGAAAGTCACTTACGATTTTTGTCATGCGGGAATTAATTTTCGCAAATAGCGAGTTCCCAGTAACTTTCGCAGGAAGTAATTTTTGCGAATTTGACTATAACTCGCGAAATTTATTTCCCTTAAGGTATAGTGTGTATTTTCCGGTTTTAGACTCCTCCGTATATATCCGCATTTTTGTCAAGGTGTCCCTGTTGCCTAGTCTGTGGCCCAATCGTTTGGTTTTGATTCTGCAAAATTAAATTGAAAAGGGACTTCTCTAAAAAGGACTTTTAGGGGGCAGAGACAATGTCATGCTCTTAAAAATGCTACTAAAAAAACTCTAAGGCACATGGCTGAACTCAAAATGTTGTTCTGTAAACGACTGTGTAAGTCACAAAGTTGAGCTACAAAGGAAGTGAAAAAGTTGCATGATTGTGGATCTTTTTTCGCCAATCCGTAACTTTCAATTTTATTTATGTCTCTCTGTATAAAATCGTTTACATTTTAATTACTGCAAAAATGTTGAAAAGGAAACCTGAAAAAAAGGGGTTAAATATAAAGACCTTTTTTTGCGTTAGCGTTATCAATGGCAAAAAAACATATTTTTGAGTCATAAAGGGTGTGGGGGGAGGAAGGGCGATTTATAAAGTTTCTCAAGAAAATTGAATTATAAGATACATTAAACAGAAAAATTTTATTTACTAATGTATTTTTGTATTTATAAATTTATTTATCTAGTTTTTATATAATTACAAAGACTAACAAAGATTTTTACAAAATTTGTACCCAGGGCGCATTAATTCATACTCAAGATGAGTTATGTACATTCCGGAGCAGTGTTATTTGTACGTACATAATACGCCCTGGGTATACCCGCTTACAAAAATCAGGCTTACCAAAATTAACAAATATATATTTCAAACGCTTTATTTATAATTTTTTAAATAAAAATATTCTTCTTGCTGGCAAGAGCAACCTGTTAACAACCTGAATCCCAGTTTTCTTTTTAAAATTTTCATTTAACATTAAACCAATAGTAATAAATTTTTTTACAAATCTCTATCACATAATGAAGCAATAGCTAAACACAGTACCACCAGAAAAAGTGGACAAAATAAATTTCCGAAATGATTGAACAGGATGGCCACATATATTTCTCTTCCAAATTGAAGGACTTGACAATAAAACTTTTGCTAATTAATATGGACGATTGTTAAAAATTCTGAAAATTTTGGAGATTAAATAGAGGATTTTGAAGGGTTATAACAAAAGTCAGGGAAAGAAAAGTCGTCAAAAAAATTTATACTTTAAAGAAAAAATTCTGTTAAAAAATCTGAAAAACAACAACAAATTTTAAGGTATTTTATTTATAGGATTTATGAGGACTTTAAATGGACTTTGTCAAAAAAACAACTTAGGATTTACAGAAAGCATGGCCACCCTGTTAAAGATGTTAAGGAAATTGCATATAAATTTTTAAAAAAAGGGACGTTCAGGAATTATTACCACCTTGTCATGATGATGAAAAACTCTTCATTTTTTCTATCACTTGAGACAAACATCAAAGACAACCAGCTATTAGACTATAGAAAATTATTATGAAAGCTGGTAAGAAAACTCGCTTATACAAAAGAACAATATATAACAACAACAAAAATGCGCGCGAAGACAATTTTCATCTTGCAAACCCATTCGCGCGGCTGATTTCGAATGTGATAGAATAGTAGAGAGAGAGTCTTCTTCGTGTGTTGAAAAACCTTTCTTGTTGCAGCGATTTCATGTCTGACAAAACATATTGTAGACCGTCTTCAATCAATATTTACAAAACTGTACAAAAATGTGCATTATTTACTAGCTGTCCTCATATGCATTGCATGATGGGGTTGCTTTGTGATGACTTTCTCATGTGTATCAATACTTCAATTCCTTGAATTAACGACCTATAAAAAAGAACAAAATAAGAACGAGGAAAATGGATTTTACAGGAAAAGTCATAATAAAAGGCATAGCTAGGCGCCTTTGAGCCCTTTATTTGGGCGGTTTCTTTCATTTCTACCGTAACTTTGCTATATCGCCACCTCTCTAGTCTGTTTATCGGCGAAAATCGTGTTGCGTGTTACACCAAGCACGATATACAAATAAAAAATGCGATATATTTTCACCGACTTAAAACAATCACAAATCCAGATTTTTATAAAAAAAAAGAAATAAGGTCTTCGCAACCTCGATATGTCGACAAAGGAACATGCAAAGATCAGAGCTATGGCAACCAAGCCAATTTGATTTGGAAGGGTGGTGTGTTGAAGGTCTCTTTTTATTATTTTTCTCCTATAAATACTTACTTAATATTTACCGAAATATTTTATTTTTATGTTTTCACATGTTAAGATGAACGTTTTATCACATTTTTAATTGTTTGATTCTTCTATACTATTATTACAGTTAACTCCCAGTAACTCGAACCTCCAAGGAACCGAGGAAAATAATTAATTCAACTTAACGAATGTTCAAGTTATCCGAGGTTCGAGTTACCTGTAGATAACTGTATTACTTTATTTTATCTTGCTATTCGTTCTGCATCCTGTCCGTTTTATGTAACAACATAAACAGGTTTACACAAATAAAAAAATAAAAATTTAGTAAAACTGGTATTCTTCTGCGTGCTTCATCAGTAGTATTTGATATGTCGCTTTTGCCTCATCTGGCTAAGAAACGGGTTTTTTTAAGTCGAAGGGAAAAGTGCAACTTTGTTTTAGGTGTTTAGCCTGGTCTGCACATGCGTAGGAAAAATAATAACATCTTCGTCTTAGATGGACTTGAGTCTTACGGTCTTTATATTGTCATTACTTCAAGTGCAGTCACCTTCGTGGGCGAAAACTTTCGTAAATTTCGCGAATTTTGTCCAAATTTGCGAAAGTTTGTGGCGAAATTTTTTGAAAGCATCGTTTCGCGGAAGTTGAACGCGAAAAAAAATTTTTTTTTAATACGCGAAGCTAATGTTTCAGTTTCAATTGATTCGTGAAAGTTTATATCTAGTAAATTGTCTAGGAAAATCGTTTCGCGGAAGTTTAAGGCCTTTGAATATGGCACATCCGCGGAAAAACAGGCCGGAAAAAAATTATTTATTATATACTATGTGAAGTGGAATAATTAAAGTAATACCTTGTTATTATTTTTAGTCGCCGTAAGGCAAATTGCCAACATACGCCATAGCGAAAATTCCCAAAATACGCCACAGCGCAAATTCCAAACATTCCCAATTTTGGCAAATTTTTAAAACCCTTGCGTCCCTTGCGTGTTCGAGGTTGGTGAAACCACAACACAAGTCCACTTGAGAAGAGTATCATCAGCGCACATTATTAAGATCTTAGACATGTGCATTATTATTTATTTAACAAAAAACACACTAAATTTAAAATTTTAAAACTTTACTATTTATTTGTTTATTACAAGTTTAAGAGAGAAATTTAAAAGAGAAAAATTTTAAATACGCATACAGTTTCTTGGCGTGACTTTTTACATATATAATAAATTATATAATTACAGATGTTTATAGGTACAAAAAAAGGTTTATATATTTAAATGTTATGCAAAATGTTTAATGTTTAATAAAAATCTTTACATATTTATTAATTTCTTACATGTCGAGTACAAGCTATATTTACTAAAAAAAGTTTATAAATATTTTAATGAGATGTTCGTCAATTCCGTCATTAAACTTATTGAGGTCACGAATCGTTTTCCTTTACTTAAAAATCAAATCCACCTCCGTCAAAACCGCCACCATCAAATCCGCCACCACCACCACCACCACCACCGTAATCTGAATGGTGATGGTGCATGCTCTCAGACATCATACTACCCAATAGGTAACCCCCCAACAGACCACCTCCACCCGCAAGCATCATATTTCTCGTATTGTTGTTACCTTGAGGTTGCTGTTGTGGTGCTTGAGATACATACACGGGTTGACCGTACATGGGTTGTCCATACATGGGCTGCCCATACATCGGTTGCCCATATGATGGTTGTCCATAACCTTGTTGTGGGTAATATCCAGGTGCTGATGGAGCAGGCTGGTAGGCTGGTTGACCATGTGGAACAACGCCGGAAGGCGGAGGGGCAGTACTACCTGTTGAATGAAAAAGGTGGACAATTACAGAAAAGGTAATCAACAACATAGAAGACAGATAAACATTGTTAACACTAATGTTGCTACTGGCACATAAAACGTCGGCAGTGTAATGTAAAACGGATCGCTTAAAGAAATCAATTTTACCGTCTAGGGCAATTTGAATCTGCAGGGAATCAAAGTGAAAGATTCCACGTCAAATCAAAACATAAGGTTGAGTAGGACAGCTGTGCTATAGAGGGCCACTTCCAACCCCTTCTTATTTTACACCTCCCCCCCGGAATTAAGTTTTAGAACTGAGTATAATGAGAGACGCTTGACCTTGGAAAAGATTTTCATTTCCCTTCCTTGACTAAAATGAGTTATCTTAAAAATTCGAAAAAGGAGGACATTGTTTTAGATGCTACAAAGTAGTAAAAAAAAACTTCAAGACACCGAGTAACAGTTCAAAAAAAACTTATATACTAAATATTATTCCAAAAATTAATATTGAAAAAATTCCTACCAGCTCCTAAGGGTTGACTATATTCCATTGGTGAATATGCTGGAGGCGGGATATTTTCTTGTGCAGGTGCCATGGGAACTTTTTTCGATGGAGGAGCCTACATTGGAAATTAAATTGTTAAACCAGTTCAAATGTTGTACATGAACTAAAAAAATCTTGACAAATAAAACAGCCTTGACACGCAAAAATCTTCAACACACAAAAGAAAACTACTTACAGCAGATGTTCTTGTGTTTTCCAGAATACCAACCCACTCTCTAAAAACATAACAACATAATTTTTACCACATGGTAAATACATGGTTAATTATCATCCACCTGTAAGCAAATTGTTCTTTCGGATATTTTTAGAGACACTCCTTCAAATTTTTTATCGGCTTAAAGAAAAACAATTCATTTAATTATAAATAATCTCGACGTAAGAGAGCAACGGGAAAAAAATTTTATGTTAAATGTTAAAGCTTTGTTGTTAATTTGGAAAGACTTGTTTCACAAATTCAAACAGTAATATTTTTTCCTTTTATTTTTCGGGAGGATGACATTGGATTGGATTCAATGAAATCGGATATCGAAATTATTCAGTCTTGCTTTGATGAATATCGCAGGCTCGACAGATTACTTTTCGATATTCGATTCCACCACATCCAATATCTGTTTATTATCATCATACACAAATCTTTGTTTTTTTGCGAAGCAATTGAGCTTTGCGAGCGAAGCGAGCGAAGCGAAATTGTGGAGCACGTTTGCTACACGCGAGGTATACCAAGAGAATTATTGAGATTCTCAAAATTTCGATAGAAAAAAAATCATATAAAATCAGCGTAAAGAAATAGGACTGATATTTTTGCACATAAAGCTAGGGTATTTTTTTTTCTAATAAAACAAATAAGTTTGGACCGAGGGGTTAAAGTATAAGTTTAGTAAAAATTGCAATAAGTACGGCTCGTACCCCCCCACCCCCGGATTTTGACCCCCCCCCCCGTCTTTTGGTCCGGATTATACGTCCGCCGAACTTGAACACACAAAGAGGAATATGCCGTGAACAAGAAACGGTAGTCGGCATTTTAGACACGTATATTTTACAGACCCAAAATATGCCTTATTTCTTTGTATTATAGCTAATTATGGTATAAATAATTAATTAATTACTTTGCAATTTTGCTTCTAATGCTATTATAGTTGTATTTTAATGAAATATAATAGTATTAAAACGGTTTTTTTCTTTTGAAAAAATTTATTGCTAGTCCTGTTTCTAATCGACTTTACTTGTGTATTTTAAGCTTTTTTGTTGCTGTGCTTTTTCTGGAGATTTTAGTTGGATTGGAAAGCTCCTGTGTAAGGTACCCATTCCTAAAGAAAAATTGAAGTAATTTGTACAATTAAAACGCGCCGAGCTGTGTTTTATTTTATTGTTTCTAAGAGGATGTAAGAATACAATATTATCAATTTTAATTGGTTTTATCCAAATAAAGGTAAGGCTTAATCACACGAAAGGTAGCTAGCTAGAGCTCAGTTTTGTATAAAAGAATTGAAAGTAATTTGTAGAATACATATGGAGAAGCTGTATTACTACCTAACTGATAGCCAGATATAGGAAAACCTGTAGCTAGGGCGCAGACAAAACAAATAGCTCTGGGCGCTAGAGTCAGCTGACCAACCGTTTTTTATCATTTTTTATTTATTATATAAGTAACCTGTTTCAGTAATTAAAAAAATATCCACTTTTGCTATCAAACCAACAGCAATGTAATTGTCAATAGGAATTAGTTTTCCGTACACCCTCCCTGAGAACAAGGTTTAAAACGACATTAAAACATTAAAACTGTCATTAAACAGAACTTCAAGGATGCCCAAGCCGCACCACGTCCTCTAAACGGCGTGGGCATCTTCGAAACTGCTTGTAATTTTAGAACAAGGGTGCTGATAAGCTGCATACGCCGTATAACGTGCAGGCGTTTTTGGGCAAGTTTACCGTTTTGCAAAAAAATTGAAGTATTCACCCGAAAAAACCTGCATAGACCATAAAGTAAACTATGTGGTAGTAAAGTTCTTAAAAGAACTGTTTTTGATGGTTTTTGATAAAATTTACTTGATAAATAACTTTTAATTTTTATTAACTTCTTTCTCTTAAAGCATCTTTTTCCAACTATCGTCCACAAGGTATGTTACAAGGAATTGAATTTTGAAAATGCTCCAGGCAAGTTCGGGAAAGTGCGGGCGGTTTTGGAAGACAATCACTAATTTAAGTTGCCCGAAAAAGTTGCCCGAACTCGCCCTTATATATGTGGCTGTTTGCAGCTTATTGACACCCTCTTATTTTAGAATTCTCAGGAATAATAGACCAAGAGAAATTACATCACAGTTTTTTGTTCACCACCCACGTGTGTTTAAGAACAACCCACATAACAAAGTTCATTATTTTTTAAATTATTTGTGTAAAAATTACTATTTCATTCACGATAAACCATTTGTCAGTCATTTTATTCGCCCAACAAAGAATCCTATCCAAGGTGCTTTTCTATTAGTGCTGAATTTAATAATTGACATGGTTCAGCATAGTTTTTAAAAGGGTCTGATTGCAAAATATGATTGCCAAAGTTCAGCACTTGTAATATTTGTGTATTTGTGTACTCAGCTTCTAAAACACACACAAGAGACATAATTTCCTCTGGGTGATTACATTAATGTTGGTTGAAAAAAACCCGAATGATGAGAAGCATATGTTTTTAAATGGGTCTAGGACAATAAACTTATTTAATTTCCCTTGGCCTTGCATCAATCAAATTTTGAAAAAATAAACACTTCTAAAATTGTTTTGTCAGATTTGGAAACTGTTGGTATGGTTGGAACTTTGCGTATAAAATTAGTAAAGTTGCCAAATTGTTTAGTTTTTTTCTTTTATACTTTTCCGAATTAACCTTAATTATTTATAAGATGAAAAACAGTGCTTTTAATTCCATTGACTTGGCCATCCCTTAAAGGCACTGGAAGCTTCACTATATGAAAATGTTTTCTTTTTCTTTTAGATTGTGTACAATGGGAGTGAGTGATGTAATCTTCTAATACGTGTGGTGAAAAGAAGGCGAATCCGTTATTGTTTTTCTGCCCAAATTTGAAGCTATTTAATAAATCTTGATAAAGTTAAAAAACTGTTTTGATTTGTTTGTTTTTGTTTTAATTGTTTCCCGTGAGTTTTCGAAATTCGTTCCAGCAGATTCTGTGGCTTCTACTGCCGGTATTTTTACGTGAAAAAAATACTGTTTTGTTGTGAGGTCATTTACGAAATCGTTAACGTTAGGACCAACTTCTGCGGGTAGTACAACTCGATGTATCACATATCTTTCGGAATACTGCTAAAAGTGTAATTTTGTATTGCGCTCTTTACTTTTACCATTCTGTGGGAAAAGGCGGTACAAAATTTTAACACGCGTTATTCGTTTTTGTTAGTTTCGCGTAATCTAATTTTCTCGCACATTTCGAAAAGAATATCCCACGCACATCAAATACTCGCGCAGTCTATTCGCAAAAAAACTGTTTTTGAGCAACGAATTGTTCCGCAGAGCGTTCATTTTCCTACCTCCTCCCCAGGGTTCTTCTATATGATATTCAATTTTGATGTATTTCGGAAGATGTTAGCGCCAATTAAACAAGAAGCGCTAGGGACAAAGTATTGGATAGTTTAATTTTGCTTGCAACTTGCGAAATGCTTCGCAACCTTTTTTTTAATTTCTAGGTTTGAGTTCAACAGGATAAATCTCCTTTCACTATTATATTATAAGATTATAAATGCAAAATATTATCACATGCCAAAGATTATCAACTGCAAAAGATTATCAAATGCATTAAATGCATACGTGTTGTTTCATAACGAAGCACAAGAAAAGACTAGAAACAAACCTGCATTCACTTTCTGATGGTGCAAGAAAGATGTGTGTTTTGTGCTTTCCAACTATAGCAAATAGTGCTTCAACATCACCTCGTCCTTTTGGCAAATTTATGGTTCCACCACAATCAAATCCAACATCAATTCTTTTACAATCTAGACGCATGTTTATTCTCAGTTCAGCAGTAGCGTTTGTTGTTTTCTCGTATATAGACAGCTCCCCATCTCGATATAAAACACAATGTCTTTGTTTCCAGTCTTTCCAAAAAATTCCACCTCCTGAAAAAAAGAAGACAAAGTAAATAAAGAGAGTGTTAAAGACGTTTTTCTTGACACATGATTCAAAGTTTTTAATCTTTTAGTACTCTTTAAATTCTTTATGAACCACCACAAGAAATAAACCTGTGAGCCTTAAATTAGCCAAAAAAAGAAACAATTTACTAAAGCAAAGTTTCATCCTAGATTTAAATATTTCAGTATAATCTTTGTTGGAGCAACAAGGGAGTTAAATAATATAGAACAAACAAAATGATTGTGGAATTGTGTGTATTTGATCTGAAATTATTATGCAACTGCTGGAGCAATTAAATTATGACATTAAAAAAATTGTAGGATTATAGTTATTGCAGTTTAATAAAAAGTTAAAATAGAAAAATTCCTCTCTTAAAACTTTTATTTTTTTATTGTTATAATGGTTATAAGAGAGGAATACAATTTTATAAATTATAAGAGAAAAATAAACAACTTTTACTCCCAAAATATT
This sequence comes from Hydractinia symbiolongicarpus, assembly GCF_029227915.1. Taxonomy (NCBI): domain Eukaryota; kingdom Metazoa; phylum Cnidaria; class Hydrozoa; order Anthoathecata; family Hydractiniidae; genus Hydractinia; species Hydractinia symbiolongicarpus. The sequence continues at coordinate 22,844,329 of NC_079883.1, forward strand.
AAAAATAGTCCAAAAAACTTAAGCCTCTAAGCAAACTTTAGGTTGTTTATAAAAAAAAAATACCTAAATATTTTTATTCTTTATTTTCTAAAAGCACTTGAAAAATCCTTTCTTTGACATGCCTTATAAAAACACAGCCACTCAAAAAAAATGGATGTTTAGAATTAGCAATAGTGATGACGCTGGACCAATTTAAATGCATATCGTGAGAGTGGTATAATATACTTGCCCTCTCCTGCTAAACAAAAAGACACACAATTTCAAAAACACATGATGTATGTATATATAACAATTACCTTGTTTTTCTAACCATCCACTTTTTAATGTACCCATTCTACTTATATTTATTTTCTAAAAGCACTTGAAAAATCCTTTCTTTGACATTCCTTATAAAAACACAGCCACTCAAAAAAAATGGATGTTTAGAATTAGCAATAGTGATGACGCTGGACCAATTTAAATGCATATCGTGAGAGTGGTATAATATACTTGCCCTCTCCTGCTAAACAAAAAGACACACAATTTCAAAAACACATGATGTATGTATATATAACAATTACCTTGTTTTTCTAACCATCCACTTTTTAATGTACCCATTCTACTGAGGAAGATGTTGAGCTGGCTAATATTTTTTATATATTGACTAAAATATATATACTATATTAAAATAAATATAAAGCAGCAGCACCTAAATAATATGAAGAAAAAATAATTCACCACCAGATGGTCACAACCTTATAATAAACTATACACGTTATTATAAGACATGCTTTGAGCAGAAGATAAAAAACTATAAAGGGAATTTTAAATAGAGAAGCTCATTTAATTAAAACCGTAATATCTGTCTTATTAACCTTTGAGGAAGTTGAAAGTTCAAAAGGAAATTTAATGACGTGAACTTTAAACTTGGGGGAAAACCAAACGATTGTATAAATATGAAAGATTAACAATAAATTATATAAACATAAAAAAGTTTGATTTTGTTTAATTAAAAAGCACATTAACAATTAAATTTGATGACTTCAGCAAATTCTCAAAAAAAAAAACATTACACAAGATAAATGGTTTAAATTAGGGGGAAGACAATTTTTTTTAGAAATTAAACAGCTTATTGTTCAGATTAAAAAAAGAATGAGTCGAGGTTGCTACAAAAATTGTAAACAAATCACAAAACCAGAGTAAAAATAAAGGATTATAAGTCAAGATGAACACATGTCATTGTGTTAAAGCTTTAGTGTCTTTAACATTACATATACATCATGCTTAATAGAAGAGCTTAAGTATGCTTTAAAAACCTAGCAGTGTCATTTTAAACCAGTATATTTTGTGCTGCAGGCAGATGATTCAACCCTTCCTGTTTAACTTTCGTCCATAACTTTTTATCCGCTTATGGTTATATTCTGTTACTTTTGGCTTAAATTTCATTTAACTGTCACCACGGCAACCAATTTTTGAGTTGAGTGAAATTTTCCAGTTTCTTTGAAAAATTTTTTTTCTCGGTTTTATCTTTTGTTATGTTTTATAAGCTTTAGGGGACTCCGTGGTATGTGATGATACATTATTTTTTTATTTGTTACATTAGTCCAGGGAAGTCAAATTTGAGGAGGCTTGAGAACTTTTCTTAAGAACTTTCAAGCTTTTTTAAGAAGAAGACAGTATTTTATATAAAAAAGAGAAGATTTCAGGAGATAGTTATATTTTTTCTAAAAAATTTAGAATATTTGAGGATATTTGAAAGGTTAAGCCACAAGGGAAGAAGAAATGCATTTAGAAATATAGAATGTAATGGTTTTGCAAAAGGAAAAATTGAGGAGAATTAAGGAGAAGTTGTTAAAAGTCTACTTTTAAAGAATATTTGAAGACTTTTGAGGAGATTTTAAAATTGAGGGGAGTTGAGGAGTTTTAAGGAATCAATTACACAAATACTTTATAAATCATCATCATCATCATCATTCTTGGCTTAACGTTCGTTTTCCATGCTAGCATGGGTTAGACGGGGTATATTAATGACCCTCTTCCAATCTGATCTAGACTGTGTTAGATCTAAACTCAACTTCCTCTGTATCAAGTCTGTCCTTATAACCTCCTGCCAAGTCTTTCTTGGTCTGCCTCTGGGCTTTGCCCCAGGAACTATCAAGTTTCTACACTTTCTTACCCAATTATCCCCCTCCATTCTTTCCAAGTGGCCCAGCCAATTCAATCTTCTTATCTGGATAACATCTTTAATTCTACGGAGACTTAGCCTGCTTCTTAGCTCATCTGAACTCTTTCTGTCTCTCAGACTGGCGTTACACATCCACCTAACCATTCTCATATCATTCCTTAATAAACGGTCAAGATCTTCCTGCTTCACTGCCCATGTCTCACTACCGTACAACACAACACTTCTTACACAGGCCTCAAACAACCTACCTTTTAACTCAATTGACAAGACTATGCTAGTCAACAAAGGAAGTAACTCTCTGAACTTTTTCCAAGCAGAATATATCCTGCAAGTAACACTTCTTCCAACACCCCCTTCACTGCCCAACATATCACCTAAGTAACAGAAGTTCTCAGCTATCTCTAACGAGCCACTGTTGTACATCATTGAAGCTGGAAATACTTCATTCTCTATAATCTCACCTTTGCAATGCTTGCATACAAACTGAATATCAGCTCTTAACCTTCCACCAATACTATTGCACTTCCCCAATGCTTGCAAGTCTGTCAAAAAATTGAGTTACTACCAACCCCTTTCCTAACTACAAGGTCACACTTGGCTGCAATGCTACTAATCATGACTTTTGACTTTGCTGTGTTCACCCTTAGCCCTTTCTCTTCTAGTCCTTTCTTCCACTTCTCAAACTTTTCAACTAATTCTTCCATCGACTCTGCTATGAGAACCAAATCATCTGCATACAATAACTCCCATGGACAACCTGTTCTGAACTCCATCGACAGCGCTTCTAAGACTAGAACAAACAACAAAGGACTAAGTACAGAACACTGATGTGTACACTAAATTCATCACTAAGTGAATCGGTAATCCTGACACGACTTCTAGCATTGCTGTACATAGACTTTACTATCGTAACTAGCCACTCATCCACACCTAATTTTCTCATAGCCCACCAAATAACTTTACGTGGCACTCTATCAAAAGCTTTCTCTAAATCTACAAATGCAAAATAGAGATTCTTTCTCTTTCCTAAATGCTTTTCCTGAAGCTGTCTGAGTAAAAATATTGCATCTGTAGTGCCACGCCCTGGAACAAAACCAAATTGCATCTTATCTATATCAATTCGTTCTCTAAGTAACTTATCAATCATTCTTTCAATAACTTTCATTACTTGATCAACCAACTTCAAACCTCTATAGTTACCTCTTTCTAATGCATCACCTTGCCCTTGAAACAATTCACTATTACACTCGACTGCCACTCACTCGGAATATAGCACCATCCTTTGTAATCTGATTAGCAAGACTCATAATAAGCTCAACTCCAATATATCCAGATGCTTTTACCATCTCTGCAACAATACCTGATACTCCTGCAGCCTTGCCAATCTTCAATTTCCTAATAGCCTCCGCTATCCCTTCTGTCTTGATCTGCATAGCTGGGCCTTCTACAACATTATCATCAGACAAATTATCCTCGTCCCCCTCAAACTCAGTGTTAAGCAACCCCTGTAACAATTCTTCCAAGCTACCCTTTTCTCCTTCTCTGTGCTAGCCCAAACTCCTTCATTATTACGTATACACTTCTCACCTACAACATCTTGATTAGTCTTCTTCATTTTCTTTGCTATCTTGAATACCTCACTGCGCTGGTCCTCCCTTCTTAACACATCTGCAAATCTGTTTCTCCCTGCTTCTGATTTTGCCTTATACACTGCTGTACGAGCACGACCCTTAGCTTCTAAGTAAATATTTTTACTACCACCTGACTTCATAGATAGATAGATAATTTATTTGTTAAAGAAGGTTAGTTACAATGGCAGTTAAAAAACTGATGTGGACCTCCTGAAAATATAAAATTTAAAACAATACATTATATGTACAAATACATGAAATTAAATAAACTTTACATAAAACTCTACAGTTTAATAATACTCATAAGCATCATCTAGTGCTTTACCAGAAATAAAGGTTTGAAACTGAATTTGATTCAAAATTGAAACGTCTTTTGTTAGGTTTAGTTTGAAGGTTTCATACAATTTCCGTTTTATATCATCTGCTAGATTGTTCCACAATACCAAGGCTCTATAAGGAAATGATGTTTTACATCAAATAGTTCTAAATTGTGGCTGTTTGATGAGCATATTTTTTCGAGTACAGCGAGTGGTTGATCGTTTTTCAACTAGAGATGATAAAGGAGATGGTGGCAATTTGTTGTAAATGTTTATGTTAAACACGCAACATGTCTCTTGTAGTACCAGCTAACTTGTTTCCGGTTAAATGTTTTAAGAACAGTTTCATCGCTCACATTCCTTTTGATTCTACCGATGAACCTGGCAGCTTTTAAATGAATACTTTCTATTGGTTTCATAAGCGTAGACGAAGTGTTACCCCAAACACTTATACCATACAGCACAGATGGAAGTATTCCACCAAAATAAATCGATTTTAAATCACCAGGTTCCATAAACCTCATTGAGTATAGCTTCTTTACCTTTGATTGAAAATCTTTACATAATTTATGTACCTGGTCATTCCAAGACAGTTTATTGTCATTCCAAGACAGTTTATTGTCAATGATAAGACCAAGACATTTTGTGGAGCTGGTAACACTAATTGTATTTACATTCAATTTAAAATGTGGATATGGACTGATGAACTGTTTACGAAACATAAACATAATTTCTGTTTTACCTGCATGAATATTGAAGCCGTTCAGAGAAGCCCACTTGCTAACTTGATTTAATACTCTTTGGATTTCAAAAAAAGCTTGTTCACAGTACTGTATCTGATCAGCACCAAATGCTTTATCTGCTTTGACGCTGTTTTTAAATGATTTTTCATACAACTCATAGGAACAATCGATGGTGTCAATACATGGAGTTACTCTATATATATGTGCTGTATGCTATGGTCAGGTGAAAAGTTGCCATTTAACCTCTTGCCAACAGTTGCAAAGTGATGATTAAGTAAATTTGCCTTGGCTTGGTCATCTGAAATTATTCCAAGTTGTTCATCTTTTAAAGTAGCAATTCCACAATTTCATCTCTTACCCTGAAAATCATTTACAGTTTTCCAGAATGACTTACTACTTGATACACCATTAAACTTTTCTTTCCAATAATCCTTTTCTGCAAGACGAACAAGGTTTGTACATTTGTTCTTCAACTTCTTATATGCCTTCCATTCTGTTGAGCCTTTTGATGTTTTACAAACTTTTAAAAGCAATTTGTGTCTGTTGTTTAGTTCTTTTCGTATTTCACCATTATCCATGGTTTTGAATTCTGTCTCACCCTAACTTTTCTGACAGTTACATGTTTTGTTACAATCGATTTATAGAGGTGTTCCCAACACCAAAGTAAATCATCAACATCATCGAAAATAGAACAAATCTGCCAAGGAACATTCTCAAAATCTTTTATTAATTTCGATTCATCAAGGCATTTTGACACTTTGATGAATTTTGGTGTTTGCTTTGGTTTTTTAAAATTAAGTGATGTATACACCAAATGATGGTCACAGATACATGGATCGTAACATCCAGTCAGAGAAATATGAGATTTGCTGAAAAGTTGCGTTGTTATAATGAGATCTATTAGACTGCTTGATGTATCTGTTATAATGGTTGGTTGTTTAATTAAGTTCACCAAATTAAAACTATACAAGGACTTTGCAGAACTGTTAGTTACCGCATTGTCAGTTTTGTTTAAGTAAGGCAAGTCATAGTTGAAATCTCCTAAAATAACCATGTTTTTACGTTTTGGACACACTGATTTCAATATTGGGACCCATTTATTTAAGAATTTCTTTTCACTTGGAGGTCGATAAATACAAGCTACTAATGCCTGTTGAGAATTCACAAAAACATTTAACCAGATGGATTCAATATTTACAATTTTATCATCAAGTCTGATTCTGATACATTTAAATCATTAGAAATGTACATTAGACAACCTCCCCAGTGGTCTTTGCCGTTGTTCCGATCCTTGTGGTATATTTTATATCCTTCTATTGAGATTTCCAAATCACATATTTCCGTTGATAAATGTGTCTCAGTTATGGCAAGGATGTCAAAGTTAACTTCATTTAATAAAATTGCTGGTTCATGAAGCTTTCTTCACAGTCCATTTATATTTACATGACCAATAACTAAACCATTGGAACCAGAAAGGTTTCCAAACAGTTGATCATGAACAATAACCATGTTAGGATACCAGTTTTTAAAGTAGATAAGTGTTTGTGATTAATGTTCTTCTTTGTAAGATCCACATCCATTACAAAATTCAAGCTGGTAAGACTGATAATTTGCACCAACTTTGGCTGTGTCAACACTTTCACAGCAAGTGGTTAGCTGTTAGGACTGCAATAACTGGATTTAGCAGCCTTAACTGTTCACTTTGTCTACATATCATTATATACCCTTAAGCTCGGGGACCTAGAAATAGTGTGTGTGCTTTTTATCTGTATTTTATTCCACTCTTTCCAAAGTTTCCTCTTTTCCTTTATACACTGGTCAACCTGATTATTCCACCCCCAGGTCTGTCTATGTCTAGCTGGTCCTTTCGTCCACTCCTAGGTATCATCAGAAGCTTCTAGACGGCAATTCTTCAAAGTATTCTAAGTACTTTCAACATTGTCACTATCACAATGACCATTGTGGGCTAATGCTGAACTTTTGCACTAAATTGTCTTGCTACAATCTCTTCCTTCAGCTTCCAGACTTTACGACGGGGCCTATACTTTCCCTTGGCTTCTTTAACACTTCAATATAATATCACAAACCACCAACCTATGCTGGGAAACACACTCTTCCCCCGATATAACTTTCACGTCCTTCACCACTTTCTTGTCTGACTTTCTAACCAGAAAATAATCTATGTGTGTCTTACAGCCACCTGATTCATATCTTATCAGCCTACTCTGTCTCTTACTGAATGATGTATTGCAAACCACCATGTCCGTTGCTATTCCAAACTCAAGCAATCTCTCCCTTTCCTTATTTCTGCTCCCAAATCCATAGCCTCCATGCACACCTCTATAACCTTCAGATGACTTCCCAACATGACCATTAAAGTCGACACCCACCATAACAATTTCAGTGTGTATAAACTTTGATGTGACTGCTATTAACTCATCTAAAACTGATCTTTATCTTCCTCACTGAGCCCACACTGTGGAGCATAAACTCACAGAAAAGTGACAATCCTATTACCTATCAAAAACTTTATCACTATAATACGACTATTAACACGCATAACATCTAGGTGGATCCAATTAGGACCCACTCTCTACCAGACAACTCTGTTCATCATTTTCATCATTTCTTTATTTAACAAAATCTTTTTCCTGTAGCTATGGGGTGTTTTCTTTATTAACAAAGTGTGTGACAAAGGGCATAGTTTGCAAAATAGTCTGACTTTGCAAAATACACTTGAACTGGATTAATAAATATGGGTCCTGTAGTTGAAATTGAGGGCTTTGTTATCTTTTGCTATTTGTATTTCTATATGCATTTAGTCATAATTTGATCAGAGGCTACAGTACAGTCCAGATGTAAGCGTACGCGTACGCTCAACTTGCAAAAATAATTGCTTTCGTTAAAAAAAACAATAGGATAGCGAGTTCTATTCAAATTGTGCGAAAATAATAACTTCGTGTTAAAAACAAAAGCATAGCAAGAAACATTGTTTAAAAACAATACTCTGCGCGAGAAAAAATTAAACGCGAAGGCCATTGAATTTTAATTTTTTTTAACAACGAAACTAATTATAGTAACGCGATTTTAATCTGATATATTTAAAAAACACTTTTAAAAAAAGCTCTTTTAAAAAACAAGAAATGCAATGATCTAAATATTTTAAAAAAACTAATGCTACTTTTAAAACTTTTAGTAATATTTCTTTATCGTCGAAATATATTTTTTAACATGCGAAACTTTTAAAAGTTCTTTTTATAAAAAGCAATGTTTAGCAACGCAAACGGAAAAACCCTACGTTCAGGACTTTTCCCTTCGCAATAAGATTTCGAAAACAAATTAAATTTTAATACCAAAGAAAGAAAAAATCTAAAAATATAACTTTTGACGTTTTATAGTATCACGCTACATTTTATTGTTAAAAACATTGTCTTTGTTTTTTTAGCGCGCAACAGCTCTATCTCTTAAAAGATTTAAACAATGCATCTCGCTGTCTATTTAGTTTTCGCGCAAATCTTTTATTTTATAAAACTATCAAATAATGGCTCGCCGTGTCACATTGATAGAGTTCATAACGAAGCTTTCCTATCGCCGTTCTTCGTTCTTTAACTTTCTAAAAAATCATTTCTATCGCCGTTCTTCGTTTTTAAACTTTTAAAATGCGATCTAAATAAACATTTCTATCGCCGTTTTTCGTTTTTAAACTTTTAAAATGCGATCTAAAAAAACATTTCTATCGCCGTTTTTCGTTTTTAAACTTTTAAAATGCGATCTAAAAAAACATTTCTATCGCCGTTTTTAGTTTTTAAACTTTTAAAATGCGATCTAAAAAAACATTTCTATCGCCGTTTGTCGTTCTTATACTTTTAAAATGCGATCTAAAAAAACATTTCTATCGCCGTTTTTCGTTTTTAAACTTTTAAAATGCGATCTAAAAAAAACATTTCTATCGCCGTTTGTAGTTTTTAAACTTTTAAAATGCGATCTAAAAAAACATTTCTATCGCCGTTTTTCGTTTTAAACTTTTAAAATGCGATCTAAAAAACATTTCTATTAAAATTAAAGTTTCATTCTTTGTTAAAATATAATAATTTCTATCTCTTAAAAGCTTTATTTAACCCGCGCAACCAACAATGCCTTCTCGCTAGTTTATTTAGTTTCCACGCAAAACATTTGTTTAATAAAAATATTAAACAATGGCTCTTCGTGTCACATTGATAGAGTTGATAACATTTGCAATTATGCTATTGGGAATAGTTATGTTAACACTATTAACAATAGTTACGCGCAGTTATAATAAGCTATTTTTTCTTCGATAATCTTTTGTTTATTACGCGCAAGTTAATGACTTACAAGACTCGCAAGATAATTAATAAGAACAAAAGACAAACAACTACCGCCTCCAAGAAAAAGGTGTGAAACTTGAGCGTACGCGTACGCTTACATCTGGACTGTACTGTAACTCCTACCGGGTGTATAAATTTTGGTTGGTAACATAATAAATAATAAATTATTAATTTTTTCTGCATGTGTTTTTGAATATATACATCTAAAACAAAAAACTGTGATGTAATTTCCTTGGGTCTTTAGTGTAGACCACTTTCCACGCGAAGAGGGTGTTGATAAGCCGCAACCGCCCGCAGATATACGAGCAAGTACGGGCGTCTTTTTGAATTAAAATGATGGTTATCCACCGAACACGCCCAAACTCGCCCGGAACATTCCCGAAATGCAACATCTTGTAACATAAACATGGCGGATGACAGTTAAAAGAATGCGTTTGAGTTTTTAAAATTTATATATATGTAAGTTATTTATAAAGTAAATCTTATTAAAAATCATAAAAAACAGTTCTTTTAAGAACTTCGCTATCACTTAGTTAGTCCATTTTAATTTTTATACTTTTTTAAATAATTCTTCAAGAGTCATTTGTGGTAAATCTTTTTTTTTTCAGGCACTGTTTGGGACTATGCAGGTTTTTTTGGGCAAATACCTGAATTTTTTTTCAAAATGCCGAACTCGCCCGAAAACGCTCGCACTTTTTACGGTGTATGCAGCTTATCGGCACCCTCGTTCCACGTGACATAGTTGTTTTGATTTCATTTTGATAACAATGGGCATACATGCACTTTTGTGTAGGTAAAAAAGCAGGACTTGCAAAGGGTAAAATGGTTATTAATGCAAATTGAAGATTTCCTAGGGTAGCATGCATAAGATCCAAGATGAACTGGATTTAATTTTTAATTCTTCTAATTTTTCTAGCTACAGAAATGCTTGCGCTTGTGAAAAAAACCCGCAAACATTTTAACTTTTGTAAACATTGGCAAGTCATCTAGCTAGCTAGCTATAGGTAAAAATAATAAAAAATATTAGTAACAAATACAAAAAGCAACATCTTAGGCAAAATCGCAAAATATGACGGACAGTGCATTTACTTTCACTTTCTTTGTGCTAGCTTTTCGTGGTGCTAGCTTTTAGCTACTATACTAGACTACTGGCTGGAAGTTATAAAAATGCATCGATTTTAACATAAAGTGAGCTACTTACAACGGATAATCACATTATTTCTGATCAAAAAGTTAACTACACTGTACATCCCATAGCAGAGTTTAGCTACTACCAGCTTCCTGAACCGCGTCCGACCTTCCAGGTTCAAGCGAATGCTTATTAACTTTGTTTTGCTGATTCAGTAAAAATAAAAACAAATAAAACTTAATTAATAAAATACTGACCACTATCTAACTCTTTTTATATTAAGAAATTAATTGTTTTTTGCATTTTATGCAAATTATTTTCACTTATAAGACCATTTAAAAACTATTGTAATACAACATATTGTAGTAATGCACTTTCTAATTGAAATTAATATGTACTTAATATAACTAAAGTGTGTCATTATGGTTTGGCAGCCATCTGTATTTACAAAATGGCTTCCAATTAGGACGGATGCAACAATGCTTTGGCTTTGCCGCTGGGTTTCCTAAACATCCAACAGATTGATTAATTTAAACCCATTTTTCTATATAAAAAAGTTTTTTAGGTACCCATTGTTCTGTTGCCCTTTTACCCAGGTTATTCTTTCTCTTGAAATGGTTTCTAAACCTCCTTATAAAAGGTTATCTCCACTACCAGAGAAGACTGAGGAGGGAGAGGGGCGGAGCAACTAGAGAATACCACCCGTAAAAAAATTGAAACTATGTAACTCAACAACGCAACAACGCACCTACTCAGCAATACAGCAACGTAGATGCTCAGCTACGCAGCAACGAACGCAGCTACTCAGCAACGCAGCAACGTGGATGCTCAGCTACGCAGCAATGCAGCTACTCAGCAACGCAGCTACTCAGCAATACAGCAACGTAGATGCTCAGCTACGCAGCTACTCAGAAAAATAGTTGAAAATGGTTTTAGTAGTGCAGAGGGATCTGAGCAAAAGCTTTGTTTTTAAAATTAAACCAGTTTAAAAAAAACATTATATAGCAATATATAAATGTTTTTTAATAACTAAAAATATTAAATGAATAAGGAAACTATTTAAAGAACGAAAAATTTGTCATTACGAATGTATACACTATGAGGCTAAACTGTAGAATCATGAAAGCGACGAAATGTTTAGTGTAACAAACCAACTTAATATGTTTGTTGATATTTTACTTCAGTTTAACTGACCAACTGTGTGTTAATCTAGAAATAGTGAGTTTTGCGTAGCTGAGTGCGTAGCTGCGTTGCCGCTGCTATATTTGTTAGTTTATTTTTTTTATTATTGCGTTGCTGCGTTGCAAAGTTTTATAGTCTCAATTTTTTTAGTTCAGCCAGAGGGACAAGTTTGGGGGATTTAAGTTTCAAGGTCTGATGTTTAATACTATCTGGTGTCCTATCTGGTGGTTTCTTCCAAACTATACCCTTCTATCTTGGAAGATGCTTTATCCAAAATGCCATTCCGTGGTTTAAAATTTTAAAATTAACTCCTCTTTAAAATACTTCGGCATTAAATATGGCTTCCTTTAGACGCACTTATTACCCAGATCCCCGATTTACCCAGATTTTATTGGTAATTGAGCAGCAGTGTCATTAAACTGCTCCAGCTCCGTTGGTACATCATAAATGACAGATGGATCGTATTCAGGGAACTCTTCAACCACAGATGTTGCATGATTTTCTTCTTTTTTATCATACACTATGAATGAGAAGCTCTTGATTTGGTTTAAATTTCTCTGCAACACGAGGCCTTAACCTATTTGGGAAACATATTTTACGAATAGAATCAATTAAACGGACTCGGTTTCGACATCATTAATGTCAATAAAATCGTACTTCATGATCCAAGAAAAGTGTATCGTGACAATAAAGATTTCCAGGATACATCTGCAACATTGCCACTAATGACGGATAGGATGTGCTACAGGGCAACAAGGTTTTACGTCAATCCATGCAAGTACATGACGGATAGTTGTTTTCGTCACCCAAACAAACCGTGTAGTTATCAGCCAGGACAGAACTTCGTACCAAAAAGGTTTTTTTTCAACAATCACAAAAGGAGTTCCGGACCAAAGGATTTGTTGGGGTGACTCCTTGTTCTTGATATCTTCGAAGAGAATCTTGTGATTTTTTAAATTAATATCTGAAAAATTAAGTTGGTAACACATTTTCTTTTTTAAAGAAGACTACTGCTTTTTGTTTCTCTTGGTCAAAAGATCAATCTTTTTTATTATATCTTAAAACTCACCAGCAACTCCGAATGATTTATCTTTTTAAACAGAGAAATAATAATGATTTTATCTCGAGATTTCTAACTGCTACATCGACATCTTTCATGGATTCGAATATATATTTCTGTTTTTCTTTTTACAATCTACAAAGTATCCAGTGGAAAAAGTTTTCGATTTTGATTTATTTCTAGCTTTTATTTTTTCTTTATAATATCAAAGAATAATAAAAAAAAAAACTTACCATCTAGATTTTCATTATTCGTTTTATTTATTTCGATTATTGAATGATGATTACAGTTCGAAAGGTTTTATTTTAGTTGAAAACTTCAACGGTATACAAAATCTCAAAAACACGTGCGTGTGCGTCCAGGCTTTTTCCGCAAACTCCTGCTAAATGCGAACCCAATACATTTCGGTATTATGCAACAATACGTCATATTTGAATGACGTAATTCTAATAATAATTTAAATTTAAAACCACAGAATCGCATTTTGGATAAAGCATCTTCCTATCTTGTGCCATCTTGACAGAATACCTGAGGAAAATTAAGGGATCGTCTCCAAGATCGTTTTAGTTTTAATACGAATTGAAACGATTTTCATCATATGGAAATCGTTTCAATATTTTTTTCACATCGTTTCATAATTGTATATAATTTCATAATTAACCCAAAACATTATTTATTTGCCTCTATAATTTTTGTTGCAAGGAAATAACCAATTACGAGGGATCAATTTATATTTGTAGTTCGAACCCTTGTATACTTAAAAAAATATTTTATGTTTTATGGAACCCCGGGCCACATCAACATTTAGCAAAAATGTCTTTTTTTATCCCACACAAATACAAATCACTCTGCATGTTTGCATAAGTTTTAAGTTTATGGTAAATTCAACTAATAAAAACCTGTTTTTTATAGATGGATTGATGATTAGTATTATTTAAAACTAGTCGATAAAGCCCGTGGAAAGATCCACTTAGGCAGGATAACAGAGAAAAACAACCGTCATTAAAATTTTGATGACGTCAGCAGAGACATGTCAGAACACAAAATTTTTTTTTCAGAAATGTGTATACCTGTTGCCTTCATCGTATAGATCTTGAAACGCTGATGAAAAAAATGTATAGGATTATGTACTTTTGACAAACGGTTGCAGAGATATCAAGGTTTAAAGGTTTTTTGATGACGTCTTTAACCCGTCCATTCGGAAACGGATTCGGTGACCCAGGTTTGAAAAAGTTACCCAAATTGGTCCCAGGTAGTGCCTATAGTTACCCACACAGGAGATGACGTCAGTTATTTCCACCTGTTTCCAAGTTATTTAGCCTTAAATTTATAAGTGCAATGCAATGGCTTCACTAATCTCAATATACTTTCCTTTGACGTCAATATTGCTCTAACATCAAAGTTTGCTAATTTACAGAACAAATTTATAGGCGATGTTTTATAGACGTTTTCAAAGAAATTTTATCCACTTTGCAAAAGTCACAGACAGAACTGGCGTATTATTATATAGATGTAATATTATACAACTTTTAGTACTGTAAAGCCATTTTTATTCTTTAGACTATGGATAAAAACTCAAAAAGAATTGATGGTCCTCATATATGCAAGGAATGTAATAAATCTTTCTCTTCATCTGGTTCTTTAAAGGTATGTATATCAATTGTCAGTCTTAACACAATCTTCAATCATATAAAGTTAAGTCTGTGTGTAACACTAGAATGTTTTTTTCATTTTGTTTGCTCTTTAGCAAAATAACCCAGGCCTATCATTTAAAAAAAGTGTAAATTGTGCAGCTACAATCGTCATTGTTTGTGCGAGTGATACTAAATAAAAAAAAATTGAAAAATTAAAGTAACAAAATTTTATTGACCTTTACACACCCCAGAGGTTGCTGTTGTGGCATCGAGAACAAGTTCCAGCCATGTTCACGGTCGGGATCTCAACCCATATATGAGAAAGTTGTATAAGTGGAGTCATTAAACTAGTGGAACAATATGTGTTATATAATAAAGACAATGCTTAGTTATATTCCATTATTATTTCAAAGATTTTTTATCTTTTACTTATTTGTTTTTTTCCAAAAAATGACCACCGCAACGCTTAAAATAATGTTTTGAAAATTTACAATTAAGAAAATTACAATAAAGATTGTCACTTTCAAAATCCTGGCAATCATACTTTTCTAACAAACTGGACGATCACATATCCAACTGTAAAGACATCAACAAATGAAAGCCTATGCAAAGTCAACATGTGCATACATCCTAGCTAATCCATTAAATCATTGCACTAAGCCGATAATTGCACTTACAAGCAAAACAGGCAAATAAATGTAGGCATTATTCCATATAAAAAGTTTTTAATTTTAAGAATATAAATATATGTTTTATGTTTATCGATAAATGGGCAAATGAATTATTAGAAAAACAAATTTAGAGTACCAAGTTCAGAAATTTGTATTCAGCTCCACAAGTTTTGCTAGCACTCGACTAGCAAAACTTGTGGAGCTGGGGAAGCAATTAATGGGTCAGCTATTAACTCATTCCTCAGAATTTAGGCAATTCTTTGCATGTGCGAGAGCGATTGCTTGCCCCTTACTGATAGGCTTGATAACCATTATAATGTCAGTACATTAATAAATTGTTGAAGCTATGCATTGCCAATATAATTTGTATGCTATTTTTATAGAAATAACTTATGCATTCTCTTTCCTGTAATCTTCCGTGTAGATGACACAGGGGCAAGCCATAGATGTATTCCTGTTGAGAGTGTTTTCTGTATAATTTAAAAACACTTGTATGTATTGAAGAATCTTTGTATATAAGCTTATAATCAACCATTAACCCCCACCTTCGCAATTCTTTGTGATTGTGTTTTCTGTTTTTTGGATTAGCCAATACGTCTATAATAACAGTTGTAGCTGTAAAGCTGGGTTCATACGGAGGACAAAAATGTGTTAAGGGCTTATAGTACTATTTTTTTAGTCATGTTAACAGGTTAATTTTAGTTTTAATGCATAAAAACCTTTCTTTATTAAAGGGAACCTGAGGTATAAAATAATGTTGGACTTATAGAGGTTTAAAAATTGGTCTACTTTGTTAAAAAACCTAATGTTTGACAGTTTTTAGTTTGTCATTTTGTTTATTGTGCTCTCCTTTTTTACCATTCCGTGTTTAATTTGTCATGGCACAGCAAATATAAAAGTGGACTATGGCAAGTATAAAATTGGCATGCATCCAAGGAGATGGATCTAAAATGTAATGAAAGGGATGAAGAGACTTTACTCTGTAAATAGAAATATAAAATAGAAAGAAAGGATGTGCACTTTTTTAGTGTTTTTATCATTTACATTAAGGGATGTCTATGTTGAATTATGTGTATTTAGGTGCATTTACGGACTCACACAGATGCTAGACCATTCGCTTGTAAATATTGCGAAGGGTCATTTAGGCAACAGATTCACTTACGAAGACATGTAGAAGCATTGCATAAACACGAAGAAAAACGACGAAATCTTTGGAAAATCGGATGTTCCCTATGCGAGCAGCATTTTTCAACATGCATAAAAATGATACAACATGTGGCTACCAAACATCAGAAATGTCATTTCTGCCTGGTAATGTTTAAAACTCCAGGTCAGTTTATATATAAAGTTATTTGTGATGTTTTCATAATCTCAAAAGGTAATATTTATTGACCATTTTACTATCAGACCCTTGTATAAATAATGTGACATATGCAACTGTAAATGCTATATCTTATAAACATGGTATTGTTATAAAACTTTAATCCAGTGTCTTTCCAAACAAACGAGATTTTTGGTACAAATACATCATTAAAAATATTATTTTCAATATCAACACATTGTTTTTAACATAGCTTTTATCAGATAGAAAACAAATGTTTATTAAATGGATAAGGATTGAATTTAAATAAAAAGATTAAAATAAAAATCTATTTAAATTTTATGTTTTCTGAAAGATTTAAAAATGAAAATAAAGTACCACACATCTTATAATGTTATAGGTAAGACTTTTTTAAAAATCTATTTGTGATATTTCCTTCCACACATTTTTTTATTTAACTTTAGCTCATCTTCTGCATCATATGAAAACCAGTCATAAGGATCAACTTATGCAACTAAACCAAAAGGCAACACCACAAAATTGCAAAGATGGAATTCAACTAACAGTAACAACAAAAGGGACTTGCAGATGTGAATTATGTAGCGAGGAATTTGAAAATTTTAGTATGCATGAATATTTTATTCGTATTTATTCTCTCAAGTAAAATAAAAGTTTAAGTTTTCAGGAAATGATAACTTTTCAATTAGTTACAGGATTGCAACGGCTCTTCGAAACTCCGTAATTCTTCTCAATTTTAAAAAAAATTCCTTAAAACTCTTAAATCTCCACTAAAAGTGGGTATTTTAAGAACTTTCTTTTTATACATCTCCTCAATCTTAATTTTACAATCTGTTGCATGCTTTTTTTTCAAAATCCATAAAAATGGTACATTTTCACAGCAATAATTTGTTCTTCACTAGTGGCATCACCCTTATTAGAATCTCTTCAAATATTTTCCTTCTTTTTTTTTAGAAAAGTATGAAAGTGTTGTTTAATTTATTCAATGAAAATACCTTTAATAAAGTGAGATAAAATATTTCTTTCCAACTTTTTTCCCTTTTTCACAATGTATTTACATTTTAAGATTATATTTAAAGTTAAGTTAAAATGCTCAAGATTATTAATGCAATCTCTGCAATACACCTTTTTTTCAGGTATATTATCACGACACATGGCAGATGTTCACAACGCTTGCAAACTACCGTTTATTTGTGGAAAATGCCAAGAAGTATTTGCAGACGAAGGATCATTGAATATACACCTTAAGTAAGAAAAATGCTTTGCATTTTTTATGTAATACGTCAGCAAAAAAATAAACTTACAGTACAGAAAGTGCAGTTGTATTGCATCACTCTTGCAAGTTTATTTTCTCCATTTTAATACTTAAATATTGGCACATCTAATACAGTAATATAAAAATAAAAATCTCCGAAATTGTTGATCAGGTGTATTGCACTGAATAAAATGAATTGCAGCTAGAGGCGTATAATATGTATTTAATGTAAAAAGTTGTAGCCTGTTTTGTTTTTCTAGCCAGCATGACCAATCAAGTGATATTTCCTGTAGTGATTGTGACAATTCGTTTGTTGGTGTTGATGCATTAGTACATCATATCTTTGAGTGAGTTGTACAAGTTTTGTTATTGCTGAATAGTGCACTTTAAAGAATTATGGTATGTGTGGAGTTTTAAAAAAAGTAATTAGCACAACACTTTACGATGTTTCGGCCGTTTGACGGCCATTTTCAACTAAATAAGTCATATAATAATTACAATATGTTTATATATACAATAATATCGTACGATCGTATTATACGATCATAAAGTTATCCTGGGGGGGGGGAAGTCAATTATGTAAAATAAAAATAATGACATAAACGCAGTAAAAATTTGCTTGTCCTTTCGGATCAACAGACTGCCCTTTAAATCAAAATTATAGTGTACTTTGAATTATTGCATACACACAAAAAAACTCATATCTGAAAGTAAATCGCAGAAGAGGACCATGTGCATATAAATCGAGGCTTTTAAGTTAGGTCAATAGAAAGCTATAAAATCTTTCAAAGTTTGCCATCATTTTTATTAGTTTTTAGTGATTTTTGCAATTTTTCAAGTTTGGGTTAAGTTGGAAATTCCTTACAAGCATTCTCTGCAGGATTGCTTCCTGAAAATGATTTCATACAGAATTTTTTCTGTAGAATAAACATCCCTTGTATGCATATGCCTTTGTTTACTCTTCAGTAGAAAAAGTTTTTTCGTGTCCCTACGAATTTCTTTGATGTTATAATAGTTTTTTTTTTTGTGTGTTTTTAGACTGCATTGGAAGTCTGGGAATACATGTTTAAAATGTGGAAAAACATTTGGTCAATATTTCGCTGCTAGGAAACATCTTAGGTATGTGTTGTTTTTTAAGTTTTCACGGTTAAAAAATACTTTTTTATCCCAATTTTACCAATAGCCTTAAAACTCTCTAGTTTATCTTTATAGAACGATTCGATGCCCAGTATTCAGAAAAGAGCTAGAGAAGGCTGGTGTTAAAGATCTCTCAAAGTTTGTGCATGTTGTGAAACGATCTGACGAATGTCCGCATTGTGATTTAAAGTTCAGTGGAAAGAAAGCGTTAGAAGTGCATATAAGAACACACACTGGTGAAAGACCATGTCAGTGTCCACACTGCGGAAAATCATTTGGCCAGGAAGGAAATTTAAGGAAGCATATAGAGTTAGTGCATTATTATTGTGTGTTTTTTTGTTAGTTGCTGTGGCGCATTTATGAACTAATTCACTTCTTGCAGAATGTAATCTCGGTTAAAATTTTCAATGTTGTAAGCATAAATTTTCAGGCCATGGAAGCGATATTTTTTTTCGAGAGTGATATATAGATGTGATTCTTTTATACGCAGACCTCCTGCGAAATTTCTGTGCTAATTTTCGGACAATGAAATTTTTCGCACAAACGAAATTGTCAGTGCAACATCCAGCTTTCTGGTTCATTTTCAAAAAGATAGATGAACGTATTCCTATCAACAAGATTTGTTTATGATTCAGTGGTGTCCTTAAATTCGATATTTAGTATTCGTGTAAAAGTTTTATGATAACCTAAATAAAAACACTCCCGGTACATTCGTCACACCCTATCGATTTTAACAACCTTTTTTTTATTGCGATTAATTTGTTCAAATTACATAGAATTTTCGCAACCTCTGGTGCGTGTTGTAGTATTCACTCATACTCATCTTTTTTTCAAGGTCTATTCACAAAGGTATTAAACGTACTAATACCAAGAAAGTGATCCGAGCACTTCGCTACTCGTGTGAAACTTGCTATCGAGGATTCGTATCACCTGTGGATTTACGAAAACATGAGAGGATACATACAGGGGATAAACCTTTCACCTGCTCACACTGCCAAAGATGTTTTTCACAGAAAGGTGGGTCTATTGTTTCTCATAATATGATTTGTCATTCTCGAGGTTAGCCTTGTTGGATACACACCTAGAAGAAAATTTTGAACAGCAAATGTTTTGTTTTGCAAACCGCAGTTGTAATGTGACTCCGGTTGTCTATTTTAAGATTTATAACAATGATTAGCCCGTGAAAAATTTCCGGGGATTCGCCTGTCGCTACTCGTAGCTACCATCTTTGGTTCACAGACGGAAAGTCAGGTATTGTAATATAGAAGTCCTTAGCCTATTTCGGGTTCGTTTGTCAAACATGTTCGGGTCCTAAGATTGTCGTCCGTCATACATGTTCGGGGGAATTTTTTTTATTATTTTTTTATTTCTTATCATTTAATGTGGATGTATACAATAGTATGAAATAAAGTACTAATTAAGCTTGTTCAACACAAAGTAGCGAAGCGACTATTGTGTTGAACACACAGACGACGGCTATTATTAATATAGAGATATCCAATGATTCATTTTTATATGTTCGCTTCAGGTAATTTAAACACTCACATTCGCAGATGGCACACTGGCAGCCGTAGGATGGAGGGAGCAAACCCTGCTACGTACCCTTTAGTCAATAAAAAGCCGCATAGCAACGAGAATTGTGATATGCTCTCCTTTAAGTTACCAAACCTACCAAAGTTGTCAACAGACGATGATTCTGCTGCGGACATATCTCCTGTATTTACTAAGTTTAAACTAAGCGACCTTAAAATGCCTCTTCACGCTGAAGAAGCGAGAGAAGACGTCAGTTTTGATTCTATCTCAGAATTTAGCCAAGTCATTGAAACTAGTTTTCCCGAGAGTTGCCAACAAACGAACGAAGAAATTTTAAGTTCGTTGCACGAGTTTGACGACAACGACTACGTTACGAACATTAACGAAGGTGCTGCGTATACCGACATTCTCGTCTGTAACGACAACGACAGCGATCACAACTACTTCAATAAAGGGCCATCCCCTGCACAAGCGCAGCGTTCGGATTCGTTTGAAGCTACTGAAGAGGAGGTCGTCGCTTTTGACGGCTTCGACCCAAACATGTTTACTTCAGAACAGTGGAGGAATTTGTCCTCGTTGAATTTTAACGAACTCTTTCAAAGTATATTATCAACGCCCGTTGTGTCAAGTAAGAAACATTCGAAAACACACGTCATTGTGAATAACAGCGTCGAAGCTCCTACGCAGGGTTTGTCGCTCCCCAACAATTCGCAGACTTACGAAGAAAGTGAAAGCTGTCTTGAAGGGAACGAAGATTCTGTCGTGTTGCCTGATCTGAGTTTATTTCAAGACTTTCAATCTCCTCCACGATTAAGTCGATTAGAATGTGCTACCAATTCCCTTGTAACAGTAATTAAAAACGTCTCAGGTGGAGAGATAAAAGATATTGACACAGAGTGTAACCAGTTTACACTCAACGATGAAGTTGATTCGCGCATAGTTCATGATTTCTCTTACACGCAGATAAACTGATGGAAATAAGAATAATTTTTTGATAAGAAGATATCGGAAAAATTGATTGTGTTTATATTACGTTTTAGTGCTTTTACTGTCGTACCGTAAATGCTCGATAAAGCGCACCGGGCGCTAAGTTAAAAATTTTACTTTTAGGTTGGGCGCTTATTCGAGTGGTAAGTCGTCAGGGGCCCTTAAAAAATTTTATTTTTATGTTTTATAAAAATGTTTTTTAAGGAAATTATAACGGTTGTTTTATATGAGTACATAAAATATATATAAGTAATAAATAACATGTCTTACCTTGGAGTTTACTGTTTATGATTAATTTTTTGTCGCTAATGAAATAACTGCTTAAACTAAAAGATAAAAAGATAAACATTTTGACAAGAAATTTTTATGCTGTAGATAATTTTATGGCGGGAACTGTTTTTCTAATTTTTAAAATAATCGGATAAGCGTTTCCTTTAGCATAATAATCCGTTTGATGGGCGCTAATAAAAAAAAATAAAAAAAAGCCAGGCGCTTATTCAAAAGAGCGCTTATTCGAGAGTGGGTGTTTAATCGGGCGTTTACGGTAGTGTTGACAATTGACGTAGATTCTTTTTTTAATTCCTCGTTCCATATCAATGTTTTAAAACCTTATAGTTGTTAAAAATTGAACAGTAATTTTAAAGTAATTAACAGATATCGAGAACCCTTCCCCGATTATCAATCTTTTAAGCGTTCGTTTTTGACAAGGTTTGTCCTAGCTTCCCCCTGGAAACTTTCATGATTATGCAAGAAAATTGTATTTTCTCAAATTTATTGATTTTTAAGAACTTGCTTTCTTCGCAACGTATAAATAAGTTGCTGCGTGATGTAATGTTTTGATTTTGTATCGAGAACAATAGACATGCACATGCATACGCACAGGCAAAAAAATTAGGCAACGAACCGTCGCGACTGAGCGTATAATTTTTAAAAAAAACTGACACTAGACTTCTAAAAATCTAAAAATTAACCTAAATAGCCAATTTGGTCTATGCGGCCCTTCTTTTCTTGCCTATCAGGATGCGCGCGCATATATGCATCTGTAAAACTACTACATACAAGCAGAAGTGTAGAACATAGGAGGTAGAACTAAACTAGCCAAAAGACAAGTGCGCATACAGAAGACATATATCATGGCATGTACAAAAATAAACTTGTTATACACAACAATTTTCCCGCAGAACTATCCGAAACATTGGTAATGGAATGAGAGGTAAAAAATGAGAAGCATGAGTTGTTCGCCACTTTATTTTGTCACTGATTGTAGATGATAAAAGCAATATTCAAAAAAATTTATGTGGCCTACTAAATAGTTTTACGAAGTGCTCAATTAATTTTTCAATTTACTTTTTTAATTTTTTAAGATTTTGTACTATAACCCAAGCTAGTATGTTCTTCATAAAAACGTAAACTTTTGTAAAAAGCATTTCTACAATTTTTAAATCCTTTATTTGCAGAATTTAAAATTAATTTTTTATTTGTTTTTAAATAAGCAACCCTTCTAGTTCTGGAAAGTTATTTTAGTTTTGGGTCACTTGTTTCCGAATTAGGACTGAAAATTATTTTGCGTTTTTTAACGGGTGCCTGCAATTTTTTACGGCGGCTTGAAAACTGTCAAAAATCTTTTTTTTTTTTCTGTTTTGAGGACTTTTCTGTCAAAAAATAACAAGATACCGACGTCACTTAAAAACTCAGTTTTATTTTCAAGACCAATTTTTTCTAGAACAATATTTGCTTGACAATATGTAGCATGTTTTTCCAGTGCTAAAGTAGACTTAATTTTTTGATAACTTTGCACGAACACGGAGCTGTTGCGGCACAATATCATAGGGGTAAAAAGGCCTTGGGACGAAGTTGGCATGAATGGCTTTGTGTATAAAAAGTTTATTAAAACAAGTTCTGCCGTATAAACTCAACTGCCATGCCAAACAAACAGCATGTTCATCATTATATTTCATGTTTGGAAGTTTTAACTTTGTGTCATCAGACTTATTTCTTCACATCTTAGGGAAGGAAAGAGGCACTAGAGACAAGGTTGCTTCAGCACAACTTTAATATCTAATCCAAGTTAGTAATTTCCATAGCAACTTAGTTAAAAATAGGACTGGGACCACTGACGTCTTAAATAGAAGAAATATGATTAGTTGATGCTATAGAAGAATCTGACGTCAAATACATCGGGGAATAAATTGACGTTAATTTACTGTTGTTGTCAGTCGTAAGAATTCTTTTATTAGATTGGTCGACTTTCTTTATTTCGCAGTTGCTTTAAAATGTGAGTAAAAGTGTTATGGTATTCGCGTGATAAAGAGACATATTTACTTATTTGTGAGATAAAAAAGGGCATATCTGTGTTCAAGTAAAAGTTATGGCGAAAGAATTCTGTCAAAGGAGAGGAATATTGAAAGTTGCACTGTTTTAATAACACAAACGTTTGGGGCACAAACTTTTACGAGTTTCGCAAACTTTTCGCAGAAAGTTTTTGCTTTCGAAAATTTGAAAATAAATGAAAGTAAATTTGTAAAATTCGTTATGGTTTATTTTTAATTCAGTTGTGGTTGTTGACACCTGATCCTGTCAAATAGTAGTTATTAAAAATGGTTATTTTGTTTCCTTGTTTCCCTCTGCTTTATTCCACTTTATTCTTAAACCCAATGGCTTGTTTACCACCCTCGTGTCTCATCCATTCCATTCCATGAACACTTTTTACTTACTTAATAGATGAAAAGACCGAGCATTTGTAGTATATATATATACTACTCTTTTTAATTGCTAACATGTTCCAATACCCATTCCCAATGGAAACTAGGATATCTCATTTGCATTTTCATTTAAACATATTTGACGTCAAATATATTGTATCCATATGTCCTTGTTTTTTCGAGTGTTGGTCTAAGAATGGACAGAACATAAAAAATGGTTCAGCTGAAATGTCTTGCAAAACAAAAGACAGAATTAATTTGGATAACATTTACTTGGGGTACTCTTCACATAGAAATACAAAACGGGTTTTTTTCACTCGAAGTTCCTAAAGTCCGTGAACTATACACCAGGGTCAACTATCTTGTCGTTTTTATCATTTGGGTGGGTCGCTTGTGATGTCAACGATCAATGCGTAGAAACGAGTTGACTACTTTGTTTGTAGTTGCTTACTGTAGATTTCATAATCGTAATTTTCTGGATGAAGAGGATCATCATATTGTGGAGATGTCTCGTCTATTGTGTACCTTGTAAATAAATTGAAAAACTATTACAAGACTGTTCAAACGTCTTTTTTTTAAAAAACACGATGTTTCTTTATTTAAGATTGAGATTATAAGCACTTTTGACTGCTAGCTAACTCATAAAATATTTAGAAAATGAAAAATAATACATTAATACATTGCGGGGATCGTGCTAAAAAGCATTTAAAGGTAAAAAAAAACAGGGTTCAGATTTCAGAAAAGGTTGAGAAACATACAAGTTAAACTCAAAAAGGATTTTTTTGATATAAAACGTATGACGGCGAAGCATAACCACAACAAAGTCGACACTTTGGACTTAATTTACAACTGACTAAACAAAATCGACACTTTAGGCATCATTTACCACGGACTTATGGAAACAAAGTGTAGCAAATCTATGACTACAACCAGAAAAAAAATATTACTTTAATTTCTCGAAGAAGTTAATCCCCCTCTTGTTCTCTAAATAAAATAAAGTAAACAAATATTATACTTTAAAGAGAGCATATCGATGTTAAAAATATTACTTTTAAAGACAGTTAATGTAAAATAATACCTTTAAAGACAGTTAGAACAACTTTTTTCATCTTTGTTCTTAAAAAAGAAAGAATGTTAAATACAGATTTAAATACACACACCGGCAACTCTCGTTCACGTGCAAGAATAAAACATATTAAAAATACATCAGCATTTCGCTTGTAAAAAAGATGCCACTCTGAAGTTACATACCGTAAATTTCTGATTAAGCGCTACATTTTTTTAAACAAAAATCTGATAATAAAAGTCGCTTTTTCTTTTATAATAATACCAGGCTTGGACTTCAGGTTAAACAGAATAGGTCCATTGTTTAAAAAAAGAGAGAAATAAGAATAATAACCAGCCTAGTTAGAATTTTGGCACTGGTATATATAAAAAAAACATGTACGAAATAAAAGGCAGCTACTCACTCGGAACGCACATTCACGTGTAAAAAACGAGGAAGAAATAGTACAAATCGCACGAAAAAGAAGTAGGCAGGGTGTATGCTAAAAACTTAGGTTGGATGTCCTTGCCTTTTTTCTCACATTTTTCTGATGCTTATTTTGATTTAATGAGCAAGCTTAAAGTTCAATGAGTATTAGCAAAAGATTTCCGAGATACTCCCGCGTTAAATTGTAAGTTGACATTGTTTGTGCCGTACTAACCGGTTAGGGAGATGCGCTTATAAAATTAAATTTTGAACTCAGGAGGGTGGTTATTAGAAGGGAAGCCAAAAAGAGGAAATACAATACGGTATAAAAAGCTTTTTTCCAAAGATTTTGCAAAAACAAGCGAATTTTCGTTAATTGTTAATTTAAGAATTAGTCTGTTTTTTTTGATTTGACACATACGTACAAAAAACCGACCCCCTAATCATTTAACATTAACAGTCCTTGAACTACATGTTTGCACAACTAGAAATAAACAATACATATCTTCTTGTATCTACAATATTTGAAATTGTATCTGAGAAGACCTTAAACATTTACACGTATACAAAAATTGACAAGTTAGTAGAACTTACTTTAATGCCATTAACTCTAAAATTTGCATCATGAATTTACCAAGTCCTTTGCCACGTGTTGCATCCGTTAACTGAATTTCATAACTAGAACAGAGAAAAGTTTTTGCCAATACATTACAGTATACTTGAAACTCGATTTGGCTACTAATTATATAATTATTCATTTAAACATATCTGAAATCTCGCGTACTAAACCACGAAGACTGCTCTGTTGTACGTGGCTCTTTTCGTCAATGTTTCGTGTAGCACCACATAACGTTAGCCACCTGGATCAATTTTCTTGAAAAACAGGGCGTTTTATTAACCAGAATTGCATGAAAATAAAAATATTTTTTATTTACAATCGTCACTTCTTTTAACACAGCATAGTTGCATAAATTTCCATAAGGCTGCTTTCACAGCAATTTGATATGTGGTCAAACAGCGTGTCACTGTTCCGTGTTAAATTATGGCTGAGCAACCTTTTTCTGCAGAAGTTCTGCATTTGGATATAATTAACGCCAGTTTTATATGGCATGCTGTGTAATAGTTATTTATTCTTTCTGTAGTTATTCTAAAAGATATACCCAGCTTCTAGGAAGGACAACAAAAGCAGTTCTAAAATGTTTAAAGCTCCCGTCCAAGGTACACAAATCTCTAAAACAGAGGTAATCAATCCCACAACCTTTGGGATGTGTGTTGAGCGCTCTACCGATTAGATGACGAGTTTTTATGACATTTTATCCCATTCTCGTCTCCAGAGCTTTTTGCAACGGTTGATCACAATTCCAAATCACCAAACCCATCGATCTTTTAGAACTTGTCCTATTAGCAACGAGACTGTACTTACTTAATAACCCTATTCAAAAGGAATTTTCTAACTAGACAGGCAAAGAAATTCTGGCATGTGGTTGGTAATTTATTTAATGGCTGCGCCACTACCGCAGCAATAAGTGTTGTTTACAAGTTGTGGATAGAAGTCATCCCACAATGCAATATGTACAAGCTAACTAGAAGGGTTAGTTGCAAAATGTTGTTAGCTATTTCCATTAAGTGACTTAATTTCAGTGATGGGTGAAAAAAAAGCTTTAGCAACTTCATTCCCAAGTCCAAATTAAGTGTTGACGAAAGAAGGTCTCCAAGTAGCTTGATTTGTTATATTAAACTTTCCTTCCAGTTATGGTTTTCCTGGCCTAGTTTACAAGCCAGCATAAGTTTTCAAGCCGTCAAGCTTCTTGTTTACTATTTCACCTGCAGTTAGTGTTTAGCTTTTAATGTTCTCTGTCTATGAAGTATAACATTAACATAGCATAGCAAGTATTATAGTATAAGAGTAGCATGTCTAATCGCACTATTGACTATCACAGATAACAAAGCTGTGGAGGAGCTTTGACTTGCGTTGTACATGACAATTACGTTAAAGATGAATTGTGTTTGTTACAATTGTGTTATTGTTATATTTGTGTTGGATATTGATAATTAATTTATGGCATACACTCCAGATACATAGTTTATTATAATTTTCATAGCATAGCCATAGTATACCTAAATACTTAAATACCTAAATAGAAATAAATATATCTGCTAGACTTCCCGGCAAGAAAATCGCTGCATCAAATAAGATAATAATGATATATACCAGTATAAGACTTCGACTTCATCATCAACATCAAATCTGAAATGTGCTACCGCAATCACGTTATCTTCACCATCGAGAGCAAACAAATACCTAACGAAAAATTTTTGTTAAATAATGTATGAAGCAGGCATCTTATCAACCAAATTCTAAAGGACTATTCATATGCAAAACATTACCTTTGTTAGCGGAACGTTTAGCATGATATCATTTTTACGTTCTGTTTTATAGCACAAAAAACATTTCCTAGGGTAAATAAATACCATGTGATGTTCCGTGTTTATTTTTAAAATTTATGCCAAAAGAGCATAAATTTAACTTGCTTATACTGGGAAAACTACTGCTCACATGAGAAAATGAATTCCCTGCTTATCCAATTCTTAATCATGCAAACCTTAAGTTTTGTTAAGAGGGTAAAATCTTTTTACATATGAATACAATAAATATTAAAAAGTATTTTGTTTTAACAACCAAAATTTCGGTTTGGTTTTTGAGAAAATAATTCCCATATCTCCTAATTCATGCAATGTAAGAACCACTTTACAAAATTTATTACAAATAATACTACATGGCATTAAACATACTTGGTTTTTAAAATAGTCTCATAATAAAAAACTTAAGAAATATATCTTAGACAGCACAAATAAATCTACCTGGCGTTTTCCTCTGCCATTTCCTCTCTCTTTCCTTTTTCATTCCAACCCCAACTACTTCTTTCATATCTTAAAAACAAATGACATTACTTGAAATATTAATTATATTGCAGGGTCCAAGGCGATTCCTCCAAAAAAAACTTTTCTTTGTATTTCAGATGCTATTATTAAACCTGCAACGTTCTTTAAGCTCAGTTTGTTATATAAGAAGGTCCAGTGTATTGTAAATAGTATACATTACTTCATGCCTTTGTATTTAGATAAAACAACTATGATAACACAACAGTTGTGACACTTACAATCCTTTCATGTTACTTTCAACAAGTTGGAAAGCAATGTTAACCTCATCTTCTGACATTTCACTAATATTTTTGCAATGCAGTTTCACCGTCAGCCTGAAAGTGAAAAATCACTTTGCAACAACAAGCAATCAAACATTGGTCAGTTAAGAATGCATCCAAAAGGTATAAGCACACAAAGGTAAAAAAATTAGCCACATTGTTGCCTGCTTCGTAAAAAAGAAGTTCAATTTAAATGCAAAAAAAAATGTCAAGCATTGAATCAGTAAGGGTTCTTCATCCCGACAAAATTTTTTTCCCAGCAGTTTTGGAGACTTTTATTAGGTTGAACAATGAGGCAAATGAATAAATACTATAGAAAAGGTGTTTACTGAAAGCAGTTTTTTATTACAATAGGTGTTGAATATATATATTTTTTTACCCATTTCTTTCATATTTTGTGAATGCAGGGAGCAATTCCAGTGGATTTCCAACCTGACAAGAAATTAAAAAAAAGTTGGTGAAGGTAGGACCATCTATATTTGAAAGTTTGTTTATTGTCAAGCACCATGTTTAGGATTTCACCAATAATAACACTGTAATATAGTCAACAACATGCCATAAAAATTAACATCAATAAGCAATAAAATTGCAGCTATCTCATTTTTAAACTAACAATGATATTTACTACCATATCTGAGGCAGATTAGAAAAAGCATAATGGAGGTGCGTCTTACAATTAGTATATAAAAATTTCCTTACTGCAAAAAAAAGTGTGCTATGTATATATCATATAAAATGTGCATCTTTCATGAAAGATTTGTTTACTTCATGCATTAAAAAAACTGTTTTTATCCAAAGCATCCTACATGTATCTTTAAAAAAATAAAGATGGACAAATTATAGGTGGCCTAATGTTTACATGGTACGTATAGGTTGCATTATTGACCATTACTTACCTGGTTTGCATTCTTTACTGCTAATGTTGCCTCATTTAACTTTAAAATCTCCTGTAACAAAAACGTAAGATTACGATCCCTATATGGACATTTCGCGGGTTTTATAAGAGTATAAAAACATTGAACATTGAACTTCTACAGGATGTTCAACTTTGTGAACCCAGAACACAAGAGACAGTGTGCAACAGAATGCGCACAACTTTTAATTTCCAATCACCAAATTTCAAATAAAATCTACATTTAGTAAAACTTCAAAAAAACACAGGAATAGTTTGCTATAACATTGAAAATGCGATCTTAAAAAGCTTAAATGTTACCTCCAATGTTTGAGTTCACAATACCTTCGCTGACTTTACTAAATTTCTTAAATTTGATACATTGTTTTGTGCATAGATTGGTAACTAAACATAAGCCAGGTTGCACTATTTGTCCTGCCTTTATATGACAACTTGGCTTGCATAAGTCTTGAAATAATAAAGATGTATATATATAATAACTATACAAAGCTTTATTCTTTTTCTTTTGCTGAACTTGGATTTTGCTGACACTAATCAACTTATAACAACAATTTTATATAATAAGTGCAGATATAATTTTTTCTAATTTCCTAAGCATCTTACCACTGCCTCAAGCCAAATACCCATCAAGTTGAACTATAAAATATTAATTGTAATTTAAAAAATATATATCAAACCTCTTTTCGTTTTAATTTCTTTTCTTTGCCTTTGGCAGACTTTTTCTAAATAAAATATTATTCTAAGCATAATATTAAATATTAATTTAAGCAAAGCAAAACAATGACACCAAGATTTTTATTTCCGCATCCAAAAAAACCCAAAAAACTGATATGCTAGTCTACAAAACTTACAATAATGACAACATACTGTTGTTGCATGTGAACTTTGGCAGAAGTCACAATTTTTACTAATAGCCATTTTATGACTAGTTGTTTGTTAAGTAGCGCGTGGCAAAAAACCAATTAGTCATAAAACTGTACGAACAAAAAATAAAAAGTAATCTTAACATTAAAAGTAAAAGAGCAAATTTATATACATTTATATTAGTTGCTTAACAAAAGCACAAAATAGCATCTGTTTATATTACCTATATATGTGAATTAAAAATCATACACAATGAATATTACACATATGATGTGCAATGGTCTAAAAGAATATCACTTAAATTCACTTTTTTGCATAAAGATGCTTATAAATGTAGCACATACCCCCATAGCTGCTACTTTTTGTCTATGGTAATTTCACATTTTCTAAAATAATAAACACAAATTAGTATAATGCAGTATATATAGCATTTTAGTTAAGTTATTTTAGGATTTTTTTTGAAAAAAAGCATGTATGTTTAAAACTTATTGAAGTAAAACACAACTCAAAAAAGGAACAGGTTATTTATATCAGATTCTTCAGACTGTCTAAACTCAATATTTTTTTATAAAAATGATTCCCTTTTTGATGTTTTATGTTTTTTCAGGCCAGTCTAAACCCTAAATGTGAAAACAATAAAAAATATCTTAAAGGTTTTAAATAAGAGTGTCCACGTTGACCTTGTTGATTTTTCTGACATGCCTGACATTTTCTTGACATGTTTTATAGCTAAAACTCCTGACATTTTCCAAGTTTCTTCCCCGTTACAGCTGATGATCTAGAAGACTGTTTAAGGAAGAAGAAAAAAATCAACAGACAAAGAAAAAAAGAAAGAAAGGATGAAACAAATACAAGTTGAAGATAAAATCTGACAATGAAAAGCATAATGCATGACAGGGAATTAGTGAAAGGTTTAAAAATCTGGACATTTTATAAAAAGTTTAAATTTTCCTGACAAATTGCCTATATTATTTTAAAATTTTAATAAGGTGGACACACTGTAAATTTATATTATTTTCTTAAATAAATTTCAGAAGGATTGAAAGATCATTTAACCTGTGACACCACAAGGCAACACAATATATATATGAAGATCAATTTGGCTGTTGTTAGATACTGGCAGTGACTGTTGGCGAAACTGATGCTTTTTAGGGATAAAAGTTTGGACACCCACCCAGGTGTAGATCTTGTGCACAATTATTAAGAAGTTGTCAATTTAAATTTTATGCACTTATAAGGTTTTGTGCACACTGTACAAGTTGATGGCAATTTTTGTGCACGTAACTTGTTGTCGTGAACCGAAATGGTGCACATAATTTAAGCAGGCCTATCAATAAGGGGAGAGCAATTGCTCTTGCTCACCCAAAGGCTTGCCCAATTCTAAGAAATGAGAAACTGGCTGAGCCATTAATTGCTCCCTTAATTCCAAAAAATGGTTTTCTGCCTGGGCAATATCAACTCATCTCACATGGAAATCAATGTTTTCTTTCTTATTATTTACAGTAAAAAAGAACTAAAACATATAAAAAAAGTAAATAAAATACATAAAAAAGACTGTGACAAAATAAGCGTTTATAAACTCATTCTATTTATTCAGGTTGCTCGCCCAGTTTAAATTAACCTTGAGAGAGCTCGGGTGTTATTTTTTTTATTGATAGGCCTGTTTAGCATACAGCATACAACAAATGACTTTAACATTTACTCCTTTTTTTCTTAGCATTATGAAATGCAAATTGCAAAATCAGCAAAAAAGGAGAAATGTTCACACCTTAATATCAGTACCATTATTATATTTAGCAGTTAAGCAGTTTTTCCTGACTGAAAAAGGAATTTTTTGTTCAAAAAAATAATATTGGAGGCTATTGAATTGCCAAGTGAAGACTTAGTGCATGAAGGCCTGGGGCTTTCTCCATGTTCCATAACATTTTTCATAACAAAATAACGCAATAGTATGTGGAAACTAGTTTTCTCAGTCATATGAGCATACATATTGCAAAATCATTCTGCATCAGCTACCCTATAGCTAGTGTATATATATACTGTCCATATTACATGAACATCTATTTCCTGGTTTTTACTTTTCATAGCAAAGTAACTTTCTGTTTTCACAGGCCACACTAGATTGGCTATGTCATGATATCCTGAGCCTTACATCTGGAATGTATTAAAACATATATGACATTTACTTATCTTTGCAATCTTTCATCATATAATATATAACAATTTTTTTTTTTTATAAAACTAGACAGGTTGGAGAATATTTTTAGTAAAGATCTGTTTACCACGTGTACTCTCCTCCACAGATCCTTATTGGTAATTCAGTTCACCAAGTTTACTTTCTTAATGCCGTATTTGTTTTTTGAGCAACAGAAAAAGGTACATACACGATGTTGTTTAAGGCAGCTACTAGCTATATCTGAGACAAGTCACAATGTATTGCAACCATTTTTACAACAAAATAGAATTATAAATATATAATTGCAGTGGATCTTACATTTGAAAAAACAAATCATTGAATTAAGATGTAAATCACGAATCTAGAATGTTTCAGCTTTCTTTTTTGCTCATTCCAGCGTCATTACAAATACTAATAAAAATACTGGCAATATATACAAATACCAATACAATAGAGTAGAAACTCCGCTTCACCACCACATAACTTAAAGGTTTTGAATATAAAAGCGACACTCTGCAAAATGTGGTGAACAGGTGGGTATGTGAAGTCAAACATCAAAATTAAGTTATGTGGTGAGCAAAGTTGCCAGATCGCGCAGAAACGCTTGTGTAGATAATCACATAATTTAGGACGGTATACACGACTTGGTGTTATTCTTGATTCTTATCTTGATTTTTCTTTTTGTTATATACTTATAAAAAATATATGTAGCTAGCTATAGATAGCTAGCAGAGTATTATCTTTTTATCTTTAAATGTTGTTTACAAATAAACAAAACTTATACGCCAGAAAATATATATAGCCAAATAAAAAGATTAAAGAAAAAGGGAAGTAGGCACCTTTAAAAGCAGTCTAAAGTGTATGTATATACATAGGAAGAAAAAAACTGTGGCCGCAACATCACTGCAGCGAAGCTTTTGGTGGGCTTTCCCGCCAACTCGATTCGCGGACGTATGATCAAAGGACGCAAGTCCCTTCGACCAATGTGGAAACAAAACTTTAGGGGAACAACTTCTTCGTTTTTAAATTTGCACTCTCTCTATCGCTTTCTGACATTTTAGCTTACCAGCTAGAAACTATTTTCTTCGCACCACCACGCATATCCGAAAGTGAGAAAAATCCTGGGAACAATCAACAACACCTATTACATCATTTTTAATTTTTAAAAATTTCATATTCGTAAAACTAAAAAGCGTATTCAGGGGCGTAGCCAGAAAAAAATTAACCTTAGATCGAACCATGGACCCGCAGGTGCAACGTCCAGTCAACGCCTTTTTACGCCCTATAACCACTAAAACGCCATAAAAACCGACTCTGTATTCCGAACAATTGATCGACAAAGGGAAATAAATGAGAACATAAAATACATTAAAATCTTTATCAGCAAGGTTGTAATTAAACCAGCAAAAGACAGCACAACACCATCAAAATGTTTTTTATAGATTGAAAGTTATTAATGCTATAATCAAAATCTTTATTCTTCTTTCTTCATATTCAGCACCAAAATAACGTTTTTTGCAGGAGGAGTTTATTAAAAAAATAACTAAATCAAAATCTTCTTTCTTCATATATATAATAAAAATTTCAAAAATATAATGAAATATAACCACGAACAAATTGAATCTAAGATGAATGAAGGAATAAAACATGGTATGGATCAGAGTTTCATACCCAAACCACGAATGAGTGAATCAATCAAATCAGACATTCATATGTACCGGTCAAAATGACAGAAAAAT
Source organism: Hydractinia symbiolongicarpus (assembly GCF_029227915.1). Lineage (NCBI taxonomy): Eukaryota > Metazoa > Cnidaria > Hydrozoa > Anthoathecata > Hydractiniidae > Hydractinia > Hydractinia symbiolongicarpus. The sequence continues at coordinate 22,878,525 of NC_079883.1, forward strand.
TGAAAAAGCGGTATTTACTTAATTAGCACTAAATCTCTCTCTCTTTTTTCTCTTTCTTTCTAACTTTTTCTCTTTTTTTCTCTCTCTCTCTCTCTCTCTTTCTTTCTTTTTTTTTGGTTAGTAGGAAAATTTTGAGGGGGTCTTCCCCCCCGCGGCGGTTACGGCACTGAGTTTATTTGAACACCCAAATGAACATGGAGTAGAGCCAGAGCATTAAAATTTTCTTCTGTCATTGTTGATGATCTGCAATAGTTTTTTAGTGTCCTCTTGGCAGAAAAGGATCTCTCACATTCGCATAACGTCATAGGAATGGTGGCTAAAATTCTAAGGGCCGCCTCTATATTTCTAAAGACTTCACCTGCATGAAGGAGAGTGTTAGGAGTAATCTAAAACATCAGAATAAATATAATTCGGCCTGTGTACTTGTCTTTTTGCAGTTTAAGAAACACTAACCGTTTTGTTTACTTTATTAGCTAATTCCTCTGCAAGTAAAAATATTTTTCATGATAGGTGTCAATATTGTCTCCAATGCAAGCAAACCTATCTTTTAATTAACATTACAGTTTTAAACATGTCATTGGTCTTACTCTGTAATAGTTTTGTTACTTCCATTGTCATGTCAAATACCTGTCTAGTAATGACCATGGCAATAACAAAGTCAAATCTTTCCAATGCATTTCTATGAATGACTGGGTACAGTATCAACATTAATTTCCCTATTAGGGTCAAGGGCCATCTCATCAAAAGTAGCTAAATGCCTTCAAACAAATCATTGAAATCACTCATGCCAATAATACGTTCCACCCACATAGTGTTACAAACATCAATAATATGGGCATACTTTGGGTTATTAGAAAAGTCAGCAACATTCTTGCGTAAAAGTTTTAACCTACTTTCAGAAAATGTGAAAAAGTTTGTTATCTGTTTGATTTGATCCATCATGTTCCGGACATAATGCACAGAGCATGAATTACAGATAACTAACTTTAGGCGATGAGAAGAACATCGTGTGTATAAAGCTAATCTGTTTTGCTTTAAAATGTGAACCTGACAACCATTAATTTTACCAGCTACATTTCCAGCACTATCATAACATTGACCTCGACAATTCTGTATGTCAAGAGAATACCTTGGAAAGAGACAAACCTGAGAGTCCTTCACTACAATGAATAAGCCTTATGAAGTCCTCTCAGTTACAATGTTGGTCTACAAAACGAAGTACTATTTGTTTCTTGGTAGATGTGTTGCAAGCTTCAAAATTTAGGTTGTTTAACTGCAGATATTATTTTGTCTGTTATATAATCACCACAACATGAAATAATAAGTTGCATTTTTTGAACAGGCTTTTAAATGATTACCTAAATCTATATCACCCCCTCTTACTCTATAATTTAAAAGTTCAAGAAAATTGCCAACAGAATAAGGAGCATAGCCACCAACTTTAGGAACATCTTTTAAGTTGTCTCTGTGTCCTCTCAAGGAAATGCATAGGCGGCCACAAAGAATAACAATATCAATAATGGCCGCAAAAACACTTCTGTTGGTTTCTACCTTTTTGGAATACATAGTAGATACCAGTTCACTATTTTTTTGGTGTACCTGACTGGTTAGTACTTGAAGAAGTTAAAATAAAAGAGGTGTCCTTATAAAGGGCACTTTTGTCATGCTTTTTATTAAACACTGTCATTCCAGTAGTTCTGCCCTTTTATAATAAGATTAGTAGCTAATGCGGATTTCGAATTTATCTTTTGATGCAATAATATGCAAGACAGACAAAACGCAGCATCCATGTGATTAGAATATGCTAGCCACGGAAATTGAGCAAACCAAACATATCGAAATCGACCCCAGAGCTCTTTGAGATAAACTTCGAGGTTTTTATGTCCAAAAACTCTGGGGATGAGAATGGCGTAATCACGAAAATAAATTACCGCCAAATATTTGCAACGATCGATTTGCAAAAATAAATGATCGCATAATGTTTTTTCAATTTTGTGAATAGCGCAATTTAAGAATATAAGAAAATTCTCGAGCAAAAATTATTTAGATCGATTCAAGAACCTAATCGCTTCTTCTTTTTTGGTCGTGTGCAATTCCGAATTTTGTCCCGCTTGCAGCGAAATTCTTAAATGCAGCAGAAGCTGCAAAAAGTTCTTGTAACCTTCTTCGCATACGTAACTAAACAACGAAAACTGTTTATTTCCATGGCCGGCTTTCGTCGTAAAGGTTTATATTAAAGCAAGTTACGTTTCACACTCTGGCGCATTAAGCTTCATAGTCTACTTAACTATGCCTAACAGTTTTATCGGAATTGTTTAAGATGTCAGCATGGAGGTATGTATAAAAGAACTTCTTTACGGCTACTGCGGTTGTCCTTAAAACTTATTTAGCCTTGAAATTTTGAGAAAGCACACACAGTTTTGCTCATGTCGAATAAGACTTTTTTCCATTTCTCTGCATTTTCCGCTATAGCGCAAAAAACTCACAGCTTTTTCGTTCGCCCGTGCACACTTTAGCTAAATTAAAGTTTTAAAATGCACACGGGCGAACAAAAAAGCTCATATCCTTCTATTTTAAAAAAATCGCTACAGGCCCTGGGATCGCGGTTGGCTTTCTGATTCGTGGCTTGATGCGCTAGACAACGCAAAAAGAGGCTCTGGGAACGATATTGGGGGAAGGGGGGGGGGGTACCTAGGCTAACTCTCACTCAATTTGAGTTTTAATCGAAAATGAACGTGCTAAATATATTTAGCTAGATCAGATTTGCTTTATGAAGATGCTTTTAAGGTACCACTATGACTATGGTAACATGATATGTTATTACTAGAAGAAGGTTATTAATTTAACTTGCAATAAATTAGTTGAAATACACACTACCATGGAGAACATGTAGCGAGAACGTGTACGAAAGGAGAATTGTAAAACTCATTGTTGAGACATAACGTTATTAACTATCAAGTGCATTGATAGTAAAATTGCCTGTAATTCTTTATAACCATAGTGAGTGGTGGGAAAATAATGATTCAATAAATAGCAATAATAATAAATAATAAATTCAATAAATCAATTCAATCAATGTGGGAAAATGAATGTTACCCATAGGCCCGGGTTAACCCAAACCATGTGAGGAAAATTGGGGGTTGGATGGAGATGTCTGGTAGAGCGCGGATCCTAATTTGGTTTGCGTAGCTCAAAATGATCATTTATACTCAATTAGGCCATGCCCTCCCTGCTGGAAATAATAGACAGGGTATATCCCGAAATTTGTGAGACTAATGTAAAATATTCACATCTATCTATCCATAGTTAATAGTTTTGTCTATCAACTATGATCTCTATCCATCTCTATCGCCGCATTTAAAAGTTTTGATGACTATGTAGATATGACGTCATCAAGATGGTAACAAAGCAGTGAGGTACCAAATCGAGCTGAAAATCCTCTTTTCTTTTTTACAACAAACTTGGTCCTTGCAATATCAGAAGATTTGCTTTGAAGATTACTCCTCTTGGCGCCAATTAATCTGCAAGGAGAATATACCCCGTCAGTAGCAAAAAACTAGATATAAGCTAGCTATAGCTAGCTAGCTAGCCAAATAAATTTATTTAGCTAGCTGCTAGCTAGCATTAAAACTAAAGCTAGCTGCAGCTGCTCATTACCCACCATTTTTACACTGTACTATCCTTTACTTTTAAAAACCAGGCTGTTTAGTGTGTGACTAAAATTCAGGAAAGGACGTGAAGACTAGTTTAAAGAACCAGTGAAAAAAACGTTTGTCATGTGTGGATTTTTGATCACACCATCCCTTTTTAGCTAGCTATAATAACAAATTATTTTTTTCTTGCTGATTACTTTCACGAGTGGATTTCACACTATTCTGTGTTTATGGAATCTAGATGGATAGGGAGATGTGCATATTTTACGTGGCTAGCCTCACAAATATAAAGGGATATACCCTGTTTATTATTTCCAGGAGGGACCATATGGCTTAGATGGAGAGTCCTAGAGTATTTAATGCTCATTTTGAGCTATGCAAACCCAATTGTTAGGGCCCATGCTCTACTAGACAACACATGGCAACATCCAACAGCCCAAACAGTGTACCATCTCCCCGAATTCCCTCACATGGCTTGGGTAAACCCGGGGCTATGGTAACATTCACTCGCCCATGTTGAATCGCCGTCAAGAGGGATCGAACCCCTGTCTCCCGCACAGAGTATGAAAGCTATAACCACTAATCTGCGGTGCAACAGATGCCAAAACACCAATCATTTTTTAAAAAAAGCAGAAGTTTTGAGAAAATGAATATATATGTGTGTGTCTGGAACATTACAGTATCTTTAATAAGTCACACACCAATTATTGTTACGTTACAGTATCTTTTCTTGTTTTACCTATGACTTCAAACTAGGTAGGGTGACAAGAAGAGTTGTGTCAGGAACAGCAGATAACAAATACTCTTTTGAGACAAAGTGGACGATGAATAACACAATTCATCACAGGCCTATCAATAGGAAAATAACACCCAAGCAATAAATCGCTCCCCCAAGGTTACCATAATAAACTTGGCGAGCAATCTGAATAAATAGAATAAGTTTATAAACGCATATTTTCACAAAGTCCTTTATCTATTTTATTTTATCTATTTTTATTTATTTTTTTTCCTTTTTTACTTTATATAATAAGAAAGATAACATTGATTTCCATGTGAGATGAATTAATATTCTTCAGCCAGAAAAACTGTTTTTGGAATTGGGGGAGCAATTAATGGCTCCACTAGTTTCTTATTTCTCAGAATTGGGTGAGCCTTTGCGTGAGCAAAAGCAATTGCTCTTCCCTTATTGATAGGCCTGTCATCATTATGACCTTTTGACTACCCTCTTCCTGCATTGCTTCCATAGGGCTGGCGATTTACACAAGTGTTTCGCCGCTGTGCATCGTTGCGCATTATAACTTGTATTTTTAACGTGAGTTTGCCACAGCGGCGAAACCATCGCGCAGGCGATTGTTGCGCTAAATATAATTTTTTATTAGTTATTTCATTGTTGCGCTGAAGATTTATATTTTTTTAATAGTTTACAGCGCTTCGCGACTTCAACGCAGTGGCAAAACTATTGCACAGCGTAACCGCTAAAAACTAAATGCATTTTTTGATACTTTTTACAGCGCTTTGCAACGTTAGGGTTAGGGTTAGGTTGTGAAACATTGTGCAGCGCATTACCTTTTGCTGTTGCTCCAAAGTTGTGAAGGCTATTTTCAGAGGTATATATTATCTACGAAATGTCAAAGGACTAAACATTGCACTGCGCACTACCTTTCGACAGTGCGTAGAGGTTGCAAACGGCGTTTTCAAAGGTATATGTTATCCAAAAACTATAAAGCATATGAATATATACAATCGCAAAGCACTTTGAATAGGTGGCAGCTATTTGTGCAAATCACCGCCCTACCCATTGCTCCCCATTAAACACAACACCTAAAATTTATTTACTTAATAATGGCGGACTATTCCGTCATCCACTCATCGTTTGATGATGCCATTGACATGGTATGCACTCGGATTAAATTGTGTTTTAGCCGAACTTGACATTAAAGGGATCCTGAGGTATAAAATAATGTTAAACTTGTAGCTTGTATAGGCCCTGTATGTGTACTAACAAGATTTGATTTCAAACCAACATGCAGATCCCAAGTTATGGAGTCATCAGCAAAAAATTAGGAGGCCTGGGACGAGCAAATGAGTGCTATTATGTTATTCAATTGACCTTTATAATATCTATGCATTTATAAAGTTTACATGCACATCACTTAACAGGTCTAAAATTACTGATGAAAAAAATGTCAAAAATTGTTATTACTTAAATAATGACATCATAGTTTTGTAGCATAATTAAATTTAAAATTTTTTAAATGTAAATATCTAAAAAATAAAAAAAGCTTTTTAAAAAATTTAAAAAGACTAACTTTTTAAACTCTTTATATTATATAAGTCCAACAACATTTTATACATTGGATTCCCTTTAAACACGGTTTTGCTTAGTCCACCAAGATGATTGGAATCTATTAGAGGTTAAATGGAAGGGGAGATATTTTGATGTTGTGCATCATTTTTGTAGTAGGTCATCAATGTTCACTTTTAGCAACTTTGCAGATTTGCTAGACTGGATTCATCACTACTTGCTGCTATTGCTTCCCATAAAGTCATCAAGGTAATAAAGATGCTGATCTTTATTACCTTGATGACTTTATGGGAAGCACTTTGTAGAAAAAATAATAACATTAATTCAGCAGGATTTTCAGGATCCGTCTACCAAGGAATAATTTTCTGGCAGTTTTTTTCCATTTAAGAGTTTTGAAAGGAAATAAAAAAGGCATATACCAAAAAGGGACTTTTTCCTCTTTTTGGTTTGTTGTCTCTTGCATGTAAAAACATTAAACAGACATGTTTCTAAATGTTATGGACTGTAACAGAATGGTGAGCTTGACACCTTCCCCTTGGCTAAACCTAAAACATGATTAATCAATGTTGATGTTAGCAGTTGCCTTTGAAAATGCTAAATACAGACACTTCAATGAGAATTTATATCTAGTTTATTAACGATAAGAGACCGAGGAAGGTCCAGGATCATTAATAAGGAGATCTCTGATTTAACCATTAAACTTGTAAGATTTAGTGCACGGAATTGACAGCATTAATGTGTGTGCATTTTAAACATAGTTTAGATGCATACAAGGTGCATGCTCATGAGTGCGTACCTATTTTAAAGCCCTGTATCAGACCTCCTCTAATCACAATGCCTATTATTCTGATTTATTTGTCAGCACTACAGTTATTACCTTCTGCTGTAGGTAACATTTTAGAATCCAAATTAGCAATTGTCGACAAAATTGGAAAGTACTGTATCAGAAAAAGGTTTTATATATATTACTAGTCGGTAAAGCCTGTGGAAGAATCCATTGAGAGGCAGGATAGAAGTGAAAACGAAGCGACATTTGAATTTGTTGACATCAGCAACCCATCCACCAAAATAAAAATTGAAACCTTGTTTTCAAGTTGCATTTATTGTGCAGAGCTTAAACTGCTGATCAAGAAAATGTATATGATCATGTGCTTTTGATGAATGGTTAATGAGATATAATGGTTTAAAAATTTTGCCGACATCAGCAATGGTCAGTAAAAACCTTAAAAAAATTTTTTCGGAAATTTGTATACCTGTTGCCTTCATCGTATAGATCTTGAAACGCTAATCAAGAAAATGTTTAGGATTATGTACCTTTGACAAACGATTGCGACAGCATTAACATGTCCATTCCAAAACGGATTTGGGGACCCAGGTTTGGGAAACCTGCCCAAATTGGTCGTAAGTGGTCCTTAGTTACCCACACGGTTATAAATCATTGCGTCACCACTTTGTTTCCAAGTTATTTGGCCTCAAAGTTTTAGGTGCACTGTAATGGCTTCATTAATTTATTATACTTTTCTTTCACGTTAATATTAGTTTAACGTTAAAGTTTGGTAAATTACAGAACAATTATATAGGTGATGTTTTATAGACTTTATTGAAAAAAATTATGAAAAATATAATCGACTTTGCAAAAGACAGACACACGGAACTGGCGTATTATTATAAAGATACCTATACAATAAATAACAATAAAGTATATAACAGTTTTGTTTTAGTATGTTGGGTGAAAGACTGCAGTCTTTTTATATTGAGTTTCCTTTTTCTGGTCATCATATGGATGCTTTAGTTAATGTGAACAGTGCAATAAATGGAAAACGTATTTAATTCACATAGAATTTGTTTTGCAAATAGATTCTTCTATCCCTTATAACATTTCTAGTGTTCTTTTTTTTTTCTTAAAGGATTTTATTAATAAAATAAAATGGCTGACGAAGAGAGAGCCAATGCCATGATGGCTGAAGCACAGAAAAGATTGGAATCATCCAAATCCTTTTTTGGTAAGATGTTTGGGTAAGTCATACTAAGTATACTCTTTTATAATTTCCTCTTGAGACATTTCTCTTGTAGCTGTTATTTTATGGAGACATTGATTAACCCGTTTGGTAAAATGCTTAAGACAAAAACTCAGATGAAGTTATTTCAGAATTTCCAAAACTATGAATTTATAATGTTTAAGATTGAGTTGATCATTTAATGTACTGTTGGAAGACCTATATGAGGCATGGCAGAGAAACTTTTTAACTCTCTAAGCTATAGCACTAAAGTCATCATGGTCAAACTATATAAGAGCCATATAGTTGTTTTTGTTTTAAAGAGTAAACTTGTAACAAGTTTTGCAGAATATTGTCTTTTTTTAAAGAATGTAAACAAGGTTTTTCATTGGGCAATCTTAGCTGATATGTTGCAGAATATTTGATGATGCAAGTACTTATCTTTTGTATGTGGGCATTATTGTACACAAGAAAAATTGAGTTCATAACAATTTATATATATATGTTTTACATATTTTGTTTAAATAAATGAAAAATTGAGTTTTTCTGATGGTTTATATACTACTAGTAAAACTTGAATGAATAAATGGCAGAGTGGGCAGTGGGAACTCCTGAAAACAAAATCCACTGGAAAGTGAATAGACTAGATGCTGCAAAACTCATAATTTTATGAGAAAAGATTGCTTGTTAGCAGTACAGATACAAAAATAAATTGGCAAAATTATCCCTTGCTTTCATCGTATTGATCTTGAAATGCTGATCAAGAAAGTGCACAGGATCGTGTATCTTTGCAGAACGGTTGCATTTCGAAACGGATTTGGGGACCAAGGTTTGGGAAACTTACCCAATTTAGCCCCATGTGGTCCTTATTTACCCACGCTGTGAAAAATGACTGACGTCACCACCTCGTTGCTGAGTTATTTGGCCTTAAAGTTTTAAGTGCACTGTAATGATTTAATTTCATTAATTTAATATAAGATTTTGACGTTAAAGTAGTGTTATTGATGTCGCGCCATAACATCAGAAAATTTAACATTTGAGGAATATGAACACATCAACTTCACCTGTTACAGACAGCGTCTCTGTATTATTATAAGAGTTAGAGTAAGGCTAGAAACGTAAATAAGCATGCATATCGTCTAACCTATATAAGTGATAATTAGTCAGGGCACTTATTGGACAGTGTGCACATTGTGAAAATGACTTCTTTTCTTTTCAAATTAATTTGTATTTTGTCTGACTGAGCTATCTACTAATAGATAGTGAACGTAATGTCTAAATAAAAAATGATATAGCATGTTCGTATTTATGTTTCAGAGCACATTCTAAGCTGGAGGAGGCTTGTGATCTTTATATACGTGCTGGTAACTCATATAAAATGGCGAAAAAGTGGAGTGGTATGATATATTTTGCTAACTCTTATGGCGGTGAATTTATTTTATTAATGGAATTACATAAACCATGCTTAAAGCAAAAAAGGGCTAAGAAAGTTGGGTGTTTGTTTCTTCTGAGAGTCTAACCCCAATCTATTATACCTGCTACCTGTAGACCTGATGTTTCATTGCTACTTCCTGTATTGTGAATCAGCAGCATCAAGATGTGTTGGATGTAACACGAAATATACATATTTTAAAATAAATTCATTTGTCTTATATTACCTGATTAAGATACTTTGACTTAATAAATTCAATTTTCGGACTTGCATTTATTCTTTATTAAATTAAATTGTCAGCTGGAAATAAGTTTATACATATTTGGTTGACTTTGTTTAATTTATTAAGTTTTAACATATGTCAAAGATTTGATTAATATGTGTATGTTATATTGTAGCTGCAGGAAATGCATTTGGTGAAGCTGCAAAGGTACAGTTAAATCATTTGCAAGTTAAACACGACGCAGCTTCGCAATACGTTGAGGCAGCTAATTGTTACCGAAAAGCAGATTTCCAGGGTACGTGCTAGAAATATGTAACATATAAAAAATAAATATAATTTTAGTCCTTAATATAGGCTTTTATGTACCATATTTATTGTAATGTTTCTTTGTCTGTGAGTTGGACTTGGAAGTTCAGGTTATTTAGTTACATCAGCAAGTCTTCATTTATTTTTCAGACTTTTTCAGGATGCAGAGTTGATTTTCCATGTGGACATTGTGAAAAGTGCAGCATTAGCACATTTTTGCATGCATGTTTACTTCAACCTATACTCCCTTGTTAATGACATAATATTAGCAGCTTACTAAGTAATTACTGTAATTTCCACCAATATTATGTCTAGATTTCTAGTTTATAAAATAGCAATATTGCGAATATAGTTAATTGGAGACAATATTTTCATAAGTTTAACTTTTTTTGCAATGTTGCCCCAAATCTTTTCAGGGCTTCCACCGAGAGAGGGAAATCAGGGAAAGTCAGGAAATTTGACCTCTAAAAGTCAGGGAAAGTCAGGAAATTTGATACCACATTTTCGGTGGAAACCCTGCTTTCATGGTGGTTCAAGAACCATTTGTGTGCCTTTTCATACTCAAAGTTGTAGGTTGCTTTTAATCTGTTTGCTTTTAATGAGCCTTTGTTTGACAAACTCAAAGAAACATAGAAAACCATGTTTATTTTTTATTCTTATGTAAAAAGGAATGTAAGTTTAATCTAATGGTTTTGATTTGCTTCACTATAGAAGTGTAATTACCATGTTGAAAACAGACATCCCCACCATCACAATCCAGGAAAGGCAGCAAGAGGAGAGGGGGGGGAGGTGTAATTGAGAATAAAATGTGACAAAGTAGCTTAATAATTTAAGAACTATTAAACATTGATTTTGCTATTAAATAAAGCGGTCTTTAGTTTTTCTAAATTTATTTTTATACTCAGTCTATTTCAGTCTATATTTAGACTGCCTTCTGTAGTATTGAACAATTTCTTTTAGCAGTAACTACTGTAGCCAAAGTTCAGTACATTTTTTAAATTAACAAAAAATAATTTCTACAGAAAAATGTATGGATGGTTACTTTTTATCATAAAAGACAGACAATTTTTTTTGTTGGAGGAGGAGGAGGATAATTGGGTAGTTCCTGGGGCAAAGCCCAGAGGTAGACCGAGAAAGACTTGGCAGGAGGTTATAAGGACAGACTTGATACAGAGGAAGTCGAGTTTAGATCTAACACAGTCTAGATCAGATTGGAAGAGGGTCATTATTATACCCTGTCGAGCCCATGCTTGCATGGAAAACGGACGTTAAGCCGAGAATGATGATTATGATGATGATGATGTTTGGAGCAGTTAATTATTTGTATATAGCATAGGTATATAATAATGTGTGCATAAATACTATACACTTATTAATATTACATTTCAGAGTATATTTGTGAGTAATTTGTTTGTATCATCACATTTTCGTTTCTTTAGAGGCAATAAACTGTTTAGAACTAGCTATCGAGATATTCACAGAGATGGTAAGTCTTGCAGGTTTCAACTTTCTGCATTTAAAATAAATCGTTTGCTTGTTTAACAACAAGATCACAAACTTTGTCTCTGCTACATCTTGATGGCGTGTACCTGAACTATACAGTACTTTAAGAAAAGTGTTTGCGGAAGAAACTTTTGCAGTTTTCAGAAAATTCTAAAAACTTTAATCCCACAAAAAAGTAAGGTCAATCGCGAACCACAAATTTTTTTCCCTGCAAATGTGCAAATTAAAATTGGTCTCTAAAATGTGTTTGCTATAAAACAAATGTGCAAAAACTAGTTGGAAATATAGAAATATATATATGGAAATATGGATCTGGATATGGAAAATAGATAAATACATATGGAAATATATCAAACATTTTGTAGCATTGCAACATTTTTTTCCCTGTAAAATGCAAAGATTTTGCTGTAAAACTAACCCACAGAAGTTTTTTTTTTTCTGCAAACACTTTTTCCCTTAAAGTAATAAAAAAACTTATTTTTGTTTTTTCTAAAAAAACCTCCAAAATCCCCACTACCTTTACTGACCTAGACTCCAAATTAAGACTCAATGGATCAAGTGCCCTTTTATCTGCTTGATAACAAATAATAGTAAATAGAATGTCTATAATACCCGTATACGCCTTTCTGTCATGCAAAATGGTACTGCAAAGAGCGAGACGCACACAATTGGTTATAAAAAGAATGAGCGAACCTCTGGATATTTTAATGGGCCACAGACTAGTGACTATAAATTCATTCAAACATTTTTTTTATAGGGGAGGTTCTCAATAGCAGCCAAGCATCATGTTACTATAGCTGAAATATACGAGTCCAACGTTATGGACGTTGAAAAGGTGAGAGATACCTCGCTGAAATTAACCGAAAAGTAAAGCAACTTAATTTAGTTTCTTGTGTCATTTTTATAAAATTAACACTCCTAATATATAATTTTTTCTTAGGCTATTATTCATTTCACCCAAGCTGCAGATTATTACAAAGGTGAAGAATCTAGCAGGTAAACTCCCTTTTTTGTAAAGTTTGTTTTATTTTCCAAAACCTGAAATTGTCATAAGATTTTTCAATTATGACGATTTTTGTTCTTCTTTTTGTTTTAATATGTGTACCTTGACTAATATTTTTGTTGTTTTGGTGGTTCTACCCAAGACTCCCTAATATCTCTACGTCTGAAGTCCTGTATTCGTTGAGCACAGATAGAATTTCTGTCCTTGTATCTGTTTGACCAAAAAACTAGGCAGAAATAATATACAAAAATCAAAATGTTTAAATAAGAATTTTACAAAAATTGTCATAGGGAAACCTGGGATTGCCATGGAAATTTTTTTCCTGGCAAATGCCGAGCGCCTTGCTTCCCTTTAAAAAGAACCGAACGAACTCAATACATTAAGGTTTAGAATAGGGACCTGAAATCACAGGAAAGTTGTTAGTCTTTATTTTTTGGATTAAAGCCCAGGGTAAAGGCGAGTCGTATTTGACAATCCTTTTTAAAGGTTCTGATTTGGCTATTAAAATGTAGCCTGTGTTTCTGGCAATAGGCAGCGAATCAGTCGAACCTCGTGTTATTAAAGATTTCTCTTACCCACTTTATTTTTTTCTAGCTCTGCAAACAAGTGTTTACTAAAAGTAGCCATGTATTCAGCACAACAGGAAAATTATATAAAAGCTATTAGTATTTATGAAGAGGTGAGTATTTCATTTCGTATTTTCACTGTGGGATGACTGTGTTAAGTTCAAAAAGGCAAGGTTGTTGTATGAACACGTATCGCATGCAACACGCATGCGCCAAAAATTTTCCCATGGCTTAGTGTCTTCCTGCCTGTTAGAAGCTATCGACGACAGCAGTTTGATTGTCAAGAAAATTACTAACCTGGTGTTACCCTAACGGAATTAATTTTCGCGAATTTTGCAAGTTTTTGTCAATTTCGCGAAAATTAGTTCCTGGGACAATTATTGGAGAACTCGCTATTCGCGAAATTTGCGAAAAATTAATTCCCGTAAAATTTGGATTTTTTTGCCTGTTTGAAAATGATTGACACTAATTTTTTTATTTACTGATATTATCTAGAGCTAGATATATTGGAAATTTCAACTTCAGCAGTTTTTTTATGTCTCCCACATAAATCTGGAATGGTAAAGTTTTGGAATACCTTTCCAAGAAACTCATTCCAAGTAGAAAATTATTTTGATGATGTCAAAGGGATCAGAAATGACGTCAGACTTATCTAAATTGGCCATTTTCCCTATTTTCAAATATACTTTAATTTCTCACGTGTTACTGATGCTACCACCTTCAATCTTGGTGAATTGTGTACCAAAAAATGATTTAATATTAATTAAAAAGAATTATAATGACGTCATTGACATCAAAAATGACGTCATATTTGCGGGAAAATAATATTCACGATACAGATAAAAATATCTGATTTTCTAGAAATATTTTTTTAATTAAACGTGGTGCATATGAGCACTATTGCATTTAAAGATGTTTGTTGTAAGGAAAAGAAATATTAGGACTTGCCAACTAATTTAATTTCGTTGAGGTAGTTGAACGACCTGTATAATCCTTCTACATAGTTCTTTTTTGGACGAGCTACATATTCTTAAATATCTGAAAGAAAGTCCTCATTGTTGCTGGACTTTTTTCTGCTTTATTAATGTCAAAACTCTTGATGGCGCGTGGCCTTGTCGTTATGGCGTTCGCTTCGTAATCACAAGGTCCGTGGTTCCGTCCACAGCACGGGCAAGTGTAGCAAGTGTCTTTACCACAGCTACGGGTCAACCCATGCCATGTGAGGGAAATTGGGTAGGCTAGCCGGTGTATACCTAATGTATACATTCCGAACACAGGACCCGATTAATAACAGTGTCTTCAACACTGAAGTGGCTTTATCCTATACACATATCGGGAATAATAATAATAATAATGATTCGTTTAGGTAGCTGCAGTTTCTTTGGAGAGTTCACTGTTAAAATATAGCGCACGAGAATACCTCTTTAAATCATCGTTATGTCAGATGTGTGTAGACATGGCTACCGCGGAAAGTGCTATTGAGAAATACTGCCACATGTTTCCAGCTTTTGAAGATTCGAGAGAAATGAAACTACTCCAGGTGAGCATTTTTGATTAGAGGCTAGGGTGGATTGACTAAGACCGGGAAAACTGCTTATAGATATTTAAATGTACTTTTACATCGTGACTTTGAAAACTTGGGTAATAAAAAAACGAAGTCTATTCTCTGAGCTAATCAATTAAAGCGTTTCTAGTTATTGATATTATTAAGCACTGATCTTGCTTTTCCTCATTTACTACATGCTTACTATAAGCATATGCTACGTATAATAACAAAGCCATATTTGCGTGATTTAAAAGTCTTATCCCTACAGCTTTGTTCTATGAAAAGTGAGCAATTTTCTTCCATTTACAAGTTAGCCGTTTTGTTAAGTAAACCAGTAATGTTTTCAAATTTTCCAGGGCTGATAAAAAAATATGTACTACACGTTTTTTTAAGAGCCTAGTTTATATGAACGCCCGAGGTCAAGTCAAGCCTGAATTCTTCATTTCTTTTATTTAATTGGTTTTATATAGTTCACAGACTAATTTACACCAACTCTTTCATTTATTACAAATCAAATATTCCGAGTTTAAAGTTATTCTGGAACAATTATTATTGAACTGGTTCTTGTTTCTTTTTATTAGTATTCTTGTACATTTTCAATCCTAAAAAATACTTGAAACTTGACCATTTTTTCTCTTAATTTCGGGACAGCACAAATAAGAAGTTCAAAGAAACCGGCCCCATTTGAAATTTAGATGCTCCCATAAAAAATATAGGGATCCTAGCCTGAAATACGCATATTTTTGTGCAGTTTTGAAAAAAGAAATTTTGATAATTTTTATTGCGTGAATCGTGAAAAGGACTTCAGAATTTTATTCTGTAACACAAACGTTGCGAAACGTATTTAATTTTGTGTGATTTCTTACAATCTTGGGGTATTCTGAATTTTCGTTTCTTTCTTATTAATAGAAATTAATGGAAGCACACAAAGAAGAAAGCGCTGATAACTTCACAGAAGCTGTAAGTGTTTTTGTTGTTGTTTGATACTTTACCACTTCTTGCATGTTACTAGATAATCTTCTCACATCTTCTTCGCTAGCTATTCTGCATAAAGCCGTCCTTTAACCAATTGAAACGCTGCATTCACTCAATTTAAGAACTGCATAAAACCCTTCAACCAATTGAAGCACTTCATTAAGTCCTTATTTTAACTAATTAAAATATTGCATTAAATCCTTATTTAACCAATTAAAGTACTGTATTAAACACTTTTTTAACCAATGAAAGCACCGCATTAAATCCTTATTTCAAACAATTAAAATATTGCATTAATTTTTCTTTAATTAATTAAAACCGTACATTAGAACACACTCGTCTTGTCATTCAGCCAACGTGTTCTTTTATAGGTACGTGAATACGATGCTATCTCTCGTCTCGATCAATGGTACACGACTATATTACTTAGGATAAAGAATACACTGAGTGATGGGGATATGGATTTACGCTAACGATAATAGATGGAAATAATATGCTGACGAGCCTGTGTCAAGGCGCTTCAAGTTCTTTATTGCCTCAACTGATTTGTACCTCCTAACTTTCCGTACCATATCCAGAAAGAATGTATTTAAGAATCCCAAAATTTTCCTTTTTAATCACGAAACAATATTATTGACTTCTTCCTGAACATCGCTTTTTCGGTGTTAAATATTTTGGCTACAATTTCTCTTGGGTATCTTTTACTGCTATTTTAATTATGAGGTCTTCTAGCAAGGAAGTGTAATTTTTTATTTCATTGTAACATTGGCAACTTGTATAACCAAATTCGCGAAAGTGTATTTCCGCAAAACATATATTTTTTTTGCAAGAGAAACAAATTTCCTGCGAGTGAAAGGCAACAAGCCTAAAATTAAATGTCTTGAGGGAATAAATTTTCGCGTGTTACAGTTAAAAGGAAATATTTTGCGGTTGTTTAATTTTCGCGAATAGCTGTTAAAGTTCAGATAGAAATTTTGTTTTCGCCTTGCCGTAATTTCTGTAGGTACAACGAAGATATACTGATTCCCAAGTGATTAAGATAGCCTTTACATGGGGTTTGTTGCTCTTATCTAGTCTTTATAAATGTTTATATGATTTCGGGCGAAATAAAACTAATTTCAGTGTTGATTTTATTTTGCGGTGTAAAATCTGATTTTGGGCCCCGTAATAGGCTACCTAAGAGAAGTAATTTTCGCAAACTCGCGAAATTTTGCTCTCTTTTTCTCTGATTCGCGAAAATTATTAATCTCAAAAAGTCTAGTATAGAAATGTTTTCCATGTTGAAAATAATTTAAAATTGTATTCATTTTTTATTCAAAAAGTAAAAATCGATTAAAAAAATTCCGCATTCAAGAAAACAAGCTAACGCAAAAAAGAAGGTTTATTTGTTGTTAATTTAATGATTTTTCGTTGGAGACAATTCTAAGATTATATATTTTTGTTTTATAAATATCGTAAAAAAAAAACAAATGAATACTGATTGTTACCATCTTTTTTCATTGTCTTCTAGTGAACTTCTGAATTTCCAGATTTTTAAATCCAAGGTATTGTGTCTGGTTATCAAGTTACTACAGGTAAACCATGCCGCATATTTATGCGGACCGCTTAGTACAGGTTTACAACAAGTTGTAAATCCGCCAGTCAAGCTGTCACACCGATACAGAACTTTCAGTGTAATGTATTTGTTTAGGAAATAACTCTTGCAACAAGCTGAAATAAATAAAACAGGCTAAAACCTACACCGTCATAGCTGTAAACAATCGGGTGGCATGAAATTAAAACAGCATACAAACTATTGTAATCCCGAGTCTCGCTGTCCCTTATATCCAAAAGAGAAAAAAATCCCTGGCATCGAGATTGAGGGATTCAGGCTAGCAAGCATTCTGTTTCAGGTTTCCAATAGCCGAAAAAAAAACTTTAACGTTCATTTTTTACATAATTTATATAAAAAGGTGCCAAATATTGCCTAAAAATTCGACTGCGGATAATCTTACGAAAATTATATCTTCCCAATTATTAATATTTTATAGAAATTTAAGGTGTAGTTTTGAGTGATAGCCAACATTGAAATCTCTGTGAGGCATGGAGTGAAATTTCAATAGACAATTTCATAAACTTAATAAGAGTTTTTAATAAAAAACGGCAGGGGTGGCAATTTGCCTCTCAGACCGAATATGGTTGGTATAGACACTGGTGGATAGCCTGTGGATAAATACATGGGTTGGCCCGTCCCTGGTATATAGCATTTGCTATTTGCTATTTAATAAGGGCCGTAAACACGACAGAAAACTGCGCAGAGACAGAGACGACTATTATTATTGAAAGAGATAATACTAGTTCTGAACTAAAATAAATGAATGGTTTAAAACATTAAAAATTAAAGTTTGGTCTAGTACGTATTTTTTAAAGCATTTGCAACATGCAATATTAAATTCTGTGAATGAAAAAAAGATAATTCATTATTCAAATAATTTTAGCCTTTTTTTTCCTGCTCATGCAAGTGTTTCTGCGCAATGCACGAAGCAATGACTGATTTAAAGAGATTCACTACTTTGTGCTACAAATGCACGAAATTGAAAAGCTCAAAATATGTACGACATAGAATGAATTTAAGCGCGGGGGTGGGAGGGGATGGGCTTACCATTAGCTAGGGTAGGGTGTACATTTAACAACTTTTTCAATAACTTGGACTCTTTGTTTATGATTTGTTAGATATTGGTTAAAATCACAATGGCGAATTTTTAAAAACAGAAAGAGCATAATTTCCCTCTAAACCATGAGATGAATATGGAAATTATACAAGTTGTATATGTTTCTTGATAAAACATTTTGACTAAGTTTTTACAACTATTTCATTTGTTTTTCCAGATTGTTATAGTTTTAATCAACCTCGTACCCAGGAGGGCTTGTTACGTTTTCCTGAAAAGACATGAGGATGAGTTTAGACTTTAATACGATACGCAAACTATTATTTTGGGGGTGGGAGAATTTTTCAAAAAATTATTAAAAATAAATTACGCTGAAGCCATCATTCTGTCTCGAATCGCACTTTTTTGTTTAAGCTTCGTGATTTTTCAAGAAATCGATATTTTGAGTCGTAAATAATTCATAAAGTGATTCTTAGAGTCAACCCGAAAAATATTTTTTGACATTTTGTTACAACATGTACTCGACATGCTGTCAAAGAGCTCGCTTTCACATTTTTTTTGCTTGTACGTCAGTATTCTGAACGTGAGGTCAATAACGCTATCCCCTGAATTGTTTGAGTGTCATTCAGTTTGGTAGATTGCAATATAACCTTGTTATCTTATCGTTGGTGTTGCTAAATATCCATGGTATGAGGAGTAACAGCATTTAAAACTAGGAATGACGCATTGAAGAAATAATAAATATGATAGCAAAATAGCATTCCGTTTATACCCTTTGACAATACGCCTACACTTTTTTGTTTGTGAGTACAGGTGCGTCAGTATTGTTGCTCGGTCCCAGACCCTAGGAACAAAACAAAATAGCAACTCTCACAAGAGAAATCAATTTAAAACATCCGAAGTATTTTCAGGAATGAGATTTGATAAAAAAAACGCATCAGAGATTCGTCTATCCCAATTCGTAATTCTAATCCAGGCTAATTTTTTTTTTTTTTTTCATTTAATTTTTTTCAACATTTTGCATTTTTAACGACGGTGAAGAGCTACAAGATGATGCTTAATAACGCTGCTGCCATATTGCAAAATGATTTACGTTAGTTGATATACGTTACCAGAGTAACATATGTAAACAAAACTGTATGTGTATGCGAAAAACGACTTTTACAGAAGAAATTCTTGTATCGAAACTGCTTACTAACATCGGGCCTGACGCAACAAGTAATAAGAAACATGAACAGTTAATTGCGGTCAGCCAAAAATTTTAATTTTTGATTACTCTTTTTCGAAAATAGTCTCTGTATTAAATATAGTTTTCATTGTGAAAAGATATTCTTCATATTGAGTACGAACCTACGAAGTGCAATGGCATCAAAAATGGCGCTCTTATTTTTAACACTGTTGATATGTATTGTATGTATTAGCAAAGGAGAGATACTACGATTGTCTGAATGCAACAAGTTTTATGCTGTCTTTGATGTTGTATTCAACAATTTTCTACTGATAAATACGACATATTCTTTGGTTAGAAACGTCGAGCTGAATAGATGCTTGATCATATGCATGCAATATCCAAAATGCAAATCATTCAGCTACATGTTTCATCACTCACAATGCCGAATACACCATTCCACTAGAACTGACACTGGAAGTAACTTACAAAAGGAAAATGGATGGACACACTATGAAACCAATGAGAATGCAACGAACGTGAGTAGTTTAGAATGTTTTTTAAGGCCTTATTTGTTCATGTGGATGAAATAATGTGTTTGATAATAATATTGTCCATGGACACCACGGAGCTCTGCAAAAAATTGTTTTAATTTTATATATACCTGATATTTACTTGTTCCTTTCAAAGGCAAAATGATATTTAAAACTTTTAGTATTTGTCGGTTATCACCTACATCCCCCAACATTAACTCTATTGGGTGCAATCTCAAGTACCAAATAAATACAATAAATCCAATAAATATGTATAAATATATCCAATATATTAAATTGTATGCATGTCAACCTCGTCCCCAGGCCCATTTTTCCCTTTTTGACGATCTCGGACGGCGAGAAGAAGTTTCTTCGCGCCGTCTTGGATATCAAAAAAGCGAAAAATTGCCCTGGGAACGAGGTTGTATGCATGTGCAACCAATTGATCAGGCTACAACTGTTCATAGATTTGCGATCTGGAATCTAGGTTTATACACGTTTAGCAAAATTTCAACTCTTGTAAAAAATCCTGACTTGAAAAATATTTTTCCATGTTTGTTTTGCTTTTTGTGAAAATCATTAAAAACTTTAAACTTGACATAGTTTTTATTATTATTATTTTTATTATGTTTTAGCAATTCTCAGCCTCAATTTTCTTATAAGTTGTTTTTGAAAGAAACAACTTGCATACGTCAGGATGGTCGTTAAACGACGTGTAAAATTCCATAGAAACTTCAATGAGAATATATTTATTTCATTTAAGGAGAGATAAAAATAAAAATTTTTATGTTTACTGAACCTAAAAGTAGGCAGACCCATTCTGTATAAACACTTACGAGAAATTCTTACGTCAGTCCTTGATTAAACTTTAATGATAATAAAAATAAAAAGCACGTAAGTATTCACTTGTTAAAGTTTTATAACTGTAAGCGGTTCAATTGAATTTTTAGTGCGTGAACCTCCCATTTCAAAAACAAACCTCGTTCCCAGAGCATTTTGTTTTTACGATTAATAGAGGCGAAAAGGTCTTCGCATACGTTGCTCATATGACTGCTAGTAATTTATAATTATTAGAAAAAAATTTATGCACGTTGCTCTGCTATATAATATACCTGTCATGGACGGTTGTTGGATGGTGGATGAATTATGGTAATAAAGAGGAAAGCTTAGATTTCGCAGCATTAGAAAAGCTTATTCGAAAAATTTATAGCTTTGCATGGTATAAACAATACATATGTTATAAGGTAGACCAAAAATAAAATGATCACATACGGAACCAAACTAACATTCTAACAAATGTGTGAAAGAGAAAAATCTGTACTTCCTAAATGTTTATGTTGGTGAAGGAACAAGAATAAACCGTCTTAAACGTTTAAAAATTAGGTGAGCGAAAAACGCACTGTAGATGTCTATAAAACAAGGTTTCAATAAGACATATTTACATATTTAAAATGGCATTAACCTATTTTAGACGACTTATGAAGTTTTTAAAATAAATCCTTTAAAAGACGTTTTTATTAAAAAGAGATTTAAACATGTCTTTAAAGATTCTGTTTGATTTAAGTTTATCTAATCAGTAACTAAGTAATGTAAAGAAATGTCTGAGGTATGCCAGTTTATTTTTTTTATTTAGGTCGGCCCAGTTTGTGAAGAAAGAAAACCATGCAAATGTGGGAAATGTGTGGATACATGTGATGAGACAGGCTTCAAATGTGAGGGTAAGAACTACGAAAAAACTATTAGACTGGAAATACACGCCAAGTTGATTAAGTCAAGTGTCCTCCTAACGAAAATTAACACTATTTGACAATTAAATGCTTTATGGACAATGTACTACTCCCTTATCGGTTTTATAACGCTGTCGCTTATCTGGTTACATTTCAAAGATAATTTTTTGGCCTCATACATTTATACACCGGAACATTTATACATTTATACACTGGAATCGTTTCTTTTAAGATCTTTATTTTAGAGGTTTCATTAATCGGTATGTTTGTCACAAGCCATCGCGCTTCTCCAGTGGTTTTGATTTTACTAACTCATCAATTTGGTGCTTTACTTTTAATTTTCTTAATTCAACCCTACTCTCTTACAGGACAATTAAAAATCATGCCTCAAATGATAACCGACCGCAATATCAAATGCTGATGTCCATCGTCTGGCATATATTTTTGTCGATATTTGCTGCTTGGAAATATTTAAGATAAGGATACACGAAACACCTATTACCCGAGTAGAGAATAATGTCTATATTTCCTAAAAAGCGAAATAAAAGATAAATATGTTCTGAAAGTTAGAGGATTTTCCTATGGGATAGTGTTATTTTGTCCTAAGATAATCAATTGGGAAGACGTAAAAAATTATCAAACACACTTTTCGGGCTGCCGTTTGAAAGTTCGCGAAAGTTCGCAAGAAATTATTTTTAAACCGTTGCGGGAATTTAATTTGTGAATGAGATGTGAAAATTCTGCTTAAAACAATAGAGAAAAATATATCTACCAATTATGTCTCCCACATTTCATTCAGTCCATACCGATAACTATCACCTTGGTGGTTGAGACCTTGCATACTGGATTTATACTTTAATCTCAAGCAATATTTTTTATTACAGTCATAAGAAATCATTAATATTGTGTTAGGGACTGTTAATGTTAGGCGAGCTGATATTTTATTTACGTTCATATGAGGCGAGCTGGCCTGGTTTAGCAGGCTGAAAAAAGTCACGAAAGTTTGTTTATATATACTTCAAATCGCATTCTAAAGTTAATTTAAATTACAGGGATTGGTCAAAAAGATGTAATCAATTATGCTAACAAATAATGCTTATTTTACCAAAGCAACGATCACTTCAAACGATAAAACTTGATGATAATGTTAAGCTAATAATATTCTGTACGGAAATGCTAATAAAAGTTTATATTTAGCATTTCAGTACAGAAAAAAAAATGCTTTCTACAAATAAAATAATTTGATCATGCACAAAATAAAAGACTCAGCACGGTCATCCGGGCTGATGTGTTCATATGGAAAATTCTATCCCGCCTCGACCCAGCCTGTTTTGCCGATATCTCGGTAAAAACAACCGAGATATCGGCAAAGCAGGCTGGGTCGCTTCTCATATAAACACAAGCATTTTTTTATAAGGTTTTTTGGAAACATGGCGAGATCTCGCCATATAAACAGCCCCTTAGAAGGTTTTACATTTTTAAATTCTAAAACATTTTATAGAATGGATTATAACTATTTATTCGGACTGTATATACGTACTACAAAGAGGTCGGACGAAATACAACCAATTTTTTGTTCCTCTCTCTTTTTCAACTGCTGAGAGCCTTAGTCTGCTTGTTTGAAACTTTAGAAGGCCTATGCGCGTGAAATATATAGAAATGCATGAGGGTATTATATTATAGCAGTATTTGGCGAATTCAATTTTTAGCTTCAAGATTATTTTTTTAATTCTCTAAGCAGTCTCTTATTCTCTTAAAAATGGAACAAGTTAAAATATACATAAAGAAGAAGAAGACGAACACAAATTAAATAATATAAAATAGAATGACAGTTGAGGATCAATATGTTATAGTCATTTAAAAAAATAAAAATAAAGAATGAATCATTATTAGTATGAAAATATTTTTAGGTGATTGGATTTTATTGAAACGCAATGTCTGCTTTGGAGCACGTGCAAACAAGTTTGGAACATTTAAAGTACAACATGACACAGTATTGACAGACATAAAATTGGTACATGTTGGTGGACCTGGTCTAACGTGCGAAGAAAACATGCCACTAACAAAGTGGGGTTGTGAGCACAATAGCGATTATATTGATGGAAATGTTGCGGCTGTCATTACAGATGATCAAAACAACCTACTTTATCCATCTATGGATGATTATGCCGGTCGTGGATTCTTTACTGTACCAGGCTACAACGCCAACTCACCCTATCTCATCTTTGATGCAACAAGTCACACTGTTTACAAAGGACAGGAGCTTAGATTGCATTATGGTGAAGCTTGGGCGTCTGATGGATACCCCTTTAATAACAGTGGTGAATCATGTGCAGATATTTATGCGAAATTGTGTGACGAATAATTTTTTTGTGAATGATGCAATCCTCTTCAGTTTGAATTAAATCAAGAAATGCGATAAATTTTTTTCTTAAACCTTAAAATGAAGGAAAACTGTGTTATTTTAAGACTTTACACGATAAACATTACATTATTAAATTTCTATGTAGATACACACGAGATTGAAAGAAGTTAGTTAAAACTTTTAAAACCAAGTATTTTAGTTACAATCTTATTATTATAAAAATATTATCAATAAAAATTAGTAACAACAGCTGCCAATGTTTCATAACACATGCGGAATTATCCAGCCGAACTTTAACGACGCTTAGCCGAATCTCAATGTCTTATGTTAATTTCGATGTCCCATTTAACCGCGCAGTCAAAGAAGCGGAAAATTTTTCTTTGGTCTCAGAGGTAGTTATTTTGCTGTATTATGTTTGTGATTATTTTTATTTATTTGGTAGTACATATTTGTAGTAGATATAAAATGTATAATAATTGCACAAGGTTATAAAATATGTCCCTAAGAATTCAGCAGTTTTTTTTATGTGTCAAATGTTTTCAACTGTAGCTTGCTGCTACTCTGTGGAGATATTGAGCCATGTCCAGCGCCGTTTTTTGGTAACCTTTATTCATCTTGTGGTGTTAAGGGATTGAACATTTTACATCAGAACGGGGATTATTCAATAATACTGCAAATATTGAGATTTTATTGTCGAAACATATCTACATATTGACACTCGCTAAAACACGCACAACTTCTGCATTCTCGGATAATCCTTTCTAAGTCCGGGGGTAAAGTTTCGTCTCAAAACCAAGAAAAAATGGAAGTGGTGGAGGTGTTGCGATATATATTTCAGACATACATCAAAAAAAAATACTTGATTTGGAAAAACCTAATATAAAATGTATTTACATTGAGTTAGTGTTGAAAGGGAGAAATTTAATCATATGTTCAATATATCGACCCCCTGATTCATCTGTTCACTCAAATCCAAATTTTGCTTGCGATCTCGCTGAAATGTTGAAAGTCGTTAATGACCAATCAATGGAAACAATCCTGCTGGGAGACATTAAAAATCTTAAAAGAGACAACCATCAATGCTTAAAGCAAAATTTCAGTGTTCAATCATTCAAACAAATTGTTAATAAGCCCACAAGAGTTTCAAATGAAAGCAGTACAATAGAAAGCAATTCAATTGACATTTTTCACAAACAATGAATCGACAATCGCACATGTTGATGTTTTATCTCCGAGCCTTAATGATCATGAATGCGTGGGTTGCGTGAGAAAGATAAAACATCAGAAATTTCCACTGCGTCAAATCACATTTCGTAATTATAGTCGCTATAATCCCGATGAATTCAAAAATGATTTGAAAACACATCACTAGTCAATTATCTATGAAATGTCATCTGTATATAATGCTTGGAAGTATTTTAAGGAAGTATTTGTGAATATTTTGGACAAGCGTGCTCCCATTATCCATAAAAAAATTTAAGGTAAAGCGTGTTAATGGGTATCAACTAAATTCAAGGAACTCATGAACAAGCAAGATGAAGCATTGCGTAAAGCTTGTAAAGGTAAATCCGAAACTGATTTCGCTGAGTATAAAACTTGAAAAAATCACGGTAACAACAAAATTCGAATAGCCAAAAATCGGTATCAAAAAGATATTTTAATCGAATATATAAAAAAAACGCTAAAATTTTGTCAAACTATCGAGACCATCATTCTTACCAGCAAAAACTCTAAAAACACTCAATCATTGTCCATTGATAAAGAGTCTTTATAATATAGCAAACTCGTATTGTCAATACTTTTCATCATGCGCGCTAAAGCTCAAGATCTTGCTTTCCCTATACAACACTTACGATGGAAAAACCCAAGAAAAACAATCAAAGGACGCCAAATGTTTTTACCTTCGGGTAAGTTAGCAAATTGTTTGTTGAAAAACGACTTGCTACGTTGAAACGAAACAAAGCAACCAGTGCTGATCGTATACCTCCGAATTTGTTAAAAGATGCTGCTTCTGAAATCTCTGCACCCCTGTCATTCATCATTAATTTATCACTCAGAACCAATTCGATTCCCAGTGACTGAAAGTTGGCGAAAATCGTGCGGCTTTACAAGAAAGGTGATACATCTCTAAAATCGAATTACAGACCGATATCCCTACTTTCAGTCTCTTCAAAGAATTTAAAGCGTGCTGTCCATCATCAACTAATCGATTTTCTTGAAAAAGAATAACTTTTCTCAAAAAACTAATATAATTACAGAAAACACAGATCCACCGACCATGCGACCATACTTCTTACTGACAGCATTCGGAAGTCTATCGACAAAGGTAACCTCGTGGGTGCTTTATTTGTCGATTTGTTAAAGGCTTTCGATACTCTTAGTCACGCAATCTTGTTGGAGAAATTGAGATCTTGTTAAGGCATTAAAGGCATCGCTCTAGGTTGGTTTAAGGACTATTTATTTAATAGAAAACAATTTTGCAAGATCGATGGTGTTAAATCGGAATTAAGTCATATAATCTGTGGAGTACCCCAGGGGTCAATATTGGAGCCTATACTGTTCTTATTATATTTCAACAATTTTGAAGATCACGTCCCGAATTCACACATTGTTCAGTTCGCTGATGATACAGTTTTATATTGCTGCCCTTGATCAAATGCTGAATGAAGATCTTTCCAGTGTCCAAAATGATTTTGCTGGAATTAAATTTATTATGAATGTCAGTAAAGGAAAAACTGAATCTATGGTATTTGGTACACACAAAAAACTGAACATGTCATCAAGAAGTTTAATTAATTGGCTCTTAGTAAATGGTAAAAACGCAACTTCAGAATTCAACTTCATTTTGTTCTTATTTATGGAAAGTCCCATAATTCCAATAATTCCCAAGAATTTTTGTTGTTGTTTTTGAACAAGTCGCTTAAAACTAGTGTTTATATGGCAAATCGGGGGTTATTGTTGCCGATACAAGCAATCAAGAACCTCGAGTCTATCTATAACACGCGATTAGTCGGTGATTTTTGTATCATCTTTAATCCAAAATATGAGAAAACATAAAAGTTTTCAAAATAGGTGGTAGTGTGCCACGCTATTTTTATTGTTTTTTAGCAATTTGACTTAATGATCGAACCCAAAAGGTTCGTGTGGTAATTAATGACATCGTCATTGCGGCCTTAGTTGGTGATGTGTTTAGGTTTGCTATTTTAAAAAAGTTGGAAGAAGCAGAAAAATGTTGTTTCCGGCGTTTCATGTACTGCGAAATTGCCAAAACGTGATTTTTCCGCGCTTCTATAAATCGAGTGTTGCGTAATATAGGCTGTATTAACTGACCGCGGGAAGTATAATAAAAGCGCGTCTTGCGTTTCACTCTTATCATAAAAAGCTGTCATATTCCAAAATTTCTAATTCCCGCGGTTTTTCTGCGGTTTAGACATATATCTATTACAACTATATATACAAATAACGTCATAAGTGACGGGGCCATTTTTAAGTCACTATATTTTTTTATGATCAGAGTAAGACCTTAAACGCGTTTTATAACACTTCCCGCGGTCAGTAAATTGGGCCCATAGTGCGCAAGACACGATTTACGAAAGCTCGGGCCATGCTAGCTACAGCGGGCTGAGTAGCTTAAACTATGTGTACTAAGCCATCTTATTGCAAAGTGCAAAGTAAATACAAATAGCTTTCTTGACCAAGTAGAGGATTTCTTCTATAATCAAGACCACTTAGATACCTTGAAGGGAAAGCTCGATGAATTAATTATGATGGCGTCATATAAAGAGGTTGTGTAATAAGCTTAATCAGGACGTATGATGACTTATCTGGTTTGAATAGTAAGAGGATTCCTGTTATTGAGTTAAGATTACCTTGCCTGACTTATTTCACGCTCTGCAGTCGTCTATCTGAATCTCACTGGTATTTTACCCTTGTGACAGGCGTTGTTCTAATTTGTGCAATGTCTCTATCTCTTGTCGTATTTTTGCTGCGGTTGAAGGTGTAGAAATAATTATCATTAGAATAATTCACGGTCGCTATGGCAAAAAAATTCACTTCAAGATCTTTCAAGAAAAATGGACTATTGGTTTACTAATGTTTTGCAAACATTTTACGTGCAGACAGTGTTTTAGGTGAGATCAAAGCGGCACAGTGGGCTGATTGTATGTTATAAAGCACCAAGGTAACTGAATGAAGCTTTTGGTACACTTTTGTAACGAACCTGGTAAAAAACGCTCCAATGCCTTGAGAGAAAGTTGCAGAACTTTTGAAAATTACGGTGGAAGGTCGAAAATGTTTAAAGCTGTGGTATTGCTACACCGAACAGCATAAATCTATGTATCATCGCGTTTCATCAAACTGACAAAAAAATGGAATTTACACAGTTCATTCGATGTTAAAAAATGAAATATTACTTGATGACATTAAGCAACAAATTTGTGTTAACAAATCTGATTCATTATTGAATTTCTAGGAAATTCTTTAAAACCGTCATTTTTTTCTTTCGGAGTATTTTTTGAGAAAAAATCGACCCTGGGATTTCACGTTCCTCTGAGAGGAGGATAGTATTGGTATGACTGACTAACTAACCCTTTCCCAAATGGTCAATTGCAACGTCAGATTTAAACTTCGTACCCAAACTCCCTAGGTACTGGGAAGTCATCTAAATGACGTTATAGGCCAAAATTGGTCCAAGAATTAAAACTACTTCATTTTCACAAAAATTGGCAAAGTTAACAAATAAAGTATGCTGAAAATGATGGTGATACAAAAGTTTGATTTTTTGTCACCTAAATGTCATTTCAGGCCAAAATTTGTCGAAAAATTAAAACTACTTTATTTTCGGTCAAATTTGGCACAGTTAACAAATAAAGTATGCTGAAAATGATGGTGATACAAAAGTTTGATTTTTTGTCACCTAAATGTCATTTTAGGCCAAATTTTGTCCAAAAGTTAAAACTACTTTATTTTCAACAAAGATTGGCACAGTTAATAAAAAAAGTATGCTGAACATGATGGTCACATCAAAATTTTGTTCATAAACGTTTCAATCGCAAGATCAACCATGATGAATGATAGGCTGTATTTTTTGTTAGCAATTTTTTTCAAAATGTAAGTTTATTATGACACGTTTCGTTTTGTTTGCGTTTGTTGTAAGATATGTCACTTGTGTGCTTTATCTTCAGAGATTCATGCACCAAAACTCGTCGAATGTTTGGCACGATAACACAACGAATTAGCAGGTTGTCATCAAATGTTTTGGTAGCGAGCGGAAATTCTTAGAGCCCCCAGGGCTTCTTGTTCATGTTTAAAGGTTAGTGTTGTTGCAATATTTGTGACGCTTCAAGAAAAGCCAAGTATTTATTTTTGGGTATTGGAAGCTCCGAGTTATCGGGATTATGTCAAGTTCGAAAACGAATTCATGAGACATAAATTTTTTAAAAAAAAGGAAATATCTGTACTTTAGCTTGATTTTTTTATTAGGATAAGTTAATGTTTTTAAAACTAAAGGAAATACCAACCTGTCCGCAAAATATCTTTGATGAATTTTATGTTTAACTAACTTTATTGCGTAGAGAATAAATAAAAACAACAAGATAAAATAAGCTAAAACTTTTCAGTAAAAATACCATCTACAGTACATACAAGATAATGTTTATTTTCCGATATGCTCCGTTGAAAATTTTTGTCGAGACACTGGATCAACCCACATGCGAAAGCCCAGCGGAACGCCTAATAAAAGTCCCAAACTTTTTTTTATTTTATTTTGCCACAATTTTCCAAAAATAACCCTCATATTTATCTGACTTAACTTATTTTCTGCATATGCCACAAGAAATGTTTAAAAACTGATTTTAAAGGATCAAAATACAAAGCAAACGAGTTTTAGCCGCTAGAAAAATAACTTATAATTATGCAGAAGTAACAAGGGAATATTTGAAGTGTAGCTGACTTGGTGAAATCCCTGCAAATTTCAGTAAGTTCCCTCCTTTTTTGTTGGTAATAAATTTAATTGTTTTGTCTCATATCCTCTATCTTGTTCTCCATGGAGAATATGAGGGCCATTTGGGGGGGGGGGACCTAGGTTGGCCATTTGTTCCATAGTCATAAGAAAAAAAGATCTGGCGTCTTTGTGCCGTACTATTGTTACCGATATTCATGATGTGATAAATAGGGTGACCTGAGTTTTGAAAACGCGACAAAAACATAAAACAATTGTCAATGGTCTTTTTTTCTTATGACTATGCTTGCCCTTACAGTCCCAGGGGCAGACCAAGCTTAACCCTATTCGGTCCGGGGTTTTTCGAACATACTTTGACCGGCGGGGGGGGGCGGATTCCGCCCCCCCTCAATAACTTTTCATAGGGTTGTTCAAATTGAATCAAACTTGGCACACTTATAGTACGTCATAAAAGGAACAAAATGGCGCCAAAAAAAATTTGCTTGCAACAGCACGTTTTCTGTGACGTCATCAGAAGCTTGAAAATTGTTAAAAATGCCACTATCTGCTTAAAATATAATTACTTTTGTTCTAGAGCGAATTTTTACATTCTGTTTGAAGTTTCTGAAAGCTAAATAAAAGTTATTTAACATATCTTCCGGTTTTTACATGGATCGGATAAAAAATTGCCAAAAATTGCCCGAAAATCCGTTTTTTTCCGATTTTCGGGTAAAATCCGACAAAATCGGGAATTCGGATTAGTCACGTGTTAAAATTATTCAAAATGATTCTTCTTGATGAAACAAAGTTGTGTTGCAAGTTTCAAGTTCTAAGGAAAATCCTAACAGGAGTTATTATATTTTTCCCATTATAAGGATTTCATAGAGATTTTTAGGGGTAGTTTTGAGTAATGGCCAATATCAAAGCCTCCGAAAGATATGGGACCTAAAAAATTAGCATGCAGGTGTCTAATAGATAAATGTTGAAACTCAGTAAATATCATAGCCATATAACAAAGTAATCAGGAGTTATTAAAAAAAAACCGTCAGGGGGGGCGGAATCCGCCCCCCCCCGGACCGAATAGGGTTAAAGTGATATAACAGGTACATACATGTCGATTTCCGTCAAGAAAATATTGTTCCTTATGGGTAAGTGTGATCTATTGAGAGCTCCTGTACTGAAAATATCTGCCCAGGATGAAAATCTGGGTTTTTGGGAGATAATAATAACATGCGTTATATGAGGTTTCAGTAAACTAGATAAATGTATTAGATATTAAAGTAAAAGATGTAAATTTTATAAAGGAGTAAGAAACAAGATGTTTGATGGCTATAGCTAGGCTAGCTAGCTATTCAATATAAAAGTTGCCATAAATATCTAGACCAACCTCGTTTTTATGGAATGTTTTAATTTTCTGCTACTACGTCATATCATAACCAGCATATGGGTTACTATAAATAATGAATTAGCTTGTCTCGCTGTTACAATTTTTGCGACAAGTAAAAGCCACTTGATCGAGTTCTCATTTTTCACTTGGACATGATCAGAAAGAAGGACCTTGGTTGTTTATGTTTTTCAACTCTTGACTTCAGAAAGTTTTATTTCAAAACAAGTTATTATTTTTTCACCCTGAAAGTAGATTTTATGGTAACGGAATCGTTTAAGAAGCATTATTTATCAAAAAATGGGCTAACGGGTAATTAGATAAAGTTAATTTTGTTGGGATATACAGAGACTAGCTAGCTAACTAGTTTATTATTTTGTCAGCACTTATACTTTACAAGTCAAGTAAATTCACAAATAAAATGGATCTGAAGGGTCAAGATCTGGTTTACATTATGCAACCAGCTAAAAAACTTATATTTCTCGCCTTTTTTTTGGCTGGGAAATATTATTTTTTGAGGAAATTCTGAAAAAGTTAAAAGCTTTTAACTTTTGGAATTCCGTCCAATCCATAAAAAAATTCCGAATGATGCTGTAAACTTTCTCTTTACGGACATGTCCATCCGGGAACTATTAAATCAAATGGAGATCAGTCTTTACGTACAATTTAAGAACATAAGTTTCTGTTCCTTAAAAAATCTACGTAAGCACTCCGTAAGGGTTTACCTACTTTCCGTTAAACATGTCACATGTACGAAAACATTATACGCAACGTGAACGAATGAATTAAAACCAGCTTATTCCGTGAGCCCTCAAAAGTAAAGATTTACGTACGTGTGAATGTGGATTTATTGATAACTCTATGCTAATTAAGATGACAATCCAAAACAGTTTTAGATACAGATTTTTAATTACTAATTTCAATTGTTTTTCTGCCTAAGTGGATGTTTCCACGGGCCTAATCGACTATAATAATAAAAGAAAAACAAAGAAAAATGTTACCATTCGGAAAATATTTTCCTTGGCATATCAAGCGATTGTTGATTTTCGCGAAGGTTTTTTAATCAAAATCCGTCTGAAATTAAAATTGATGCCAAAATTTTGCGTTTTTATGACCTCGCAATACTTTCTGCCTGCGAAAGTTTCTGACCATAGTAACCCGGAAACATTTCTGGTGAATATATAATACTAATCGGGTCAAAATTTCAGTCCCGTTGCAAACGGCAGTGTCCACGTGAAATTAAGTATAGAAGATTGATAAACGCATGCACGCTTGTTTCATAACAACACGGCACACATGTTTTACCAAACTGGGTAAGTGTGATCTATTGAGAGCTCCTGTACTGAAAATATCTGCCCAGGATGAAAATCTGGGTTTTTGGGGAGATAATAATAACATGCGTTATATGAGGTTTCAGTAAACTAGATAAATGTATTAGATATTAAAGTAAAAGATGTAAATTTTATAAAGGAGTAAGAAACAAGATGTTTGATGGCTATAGCTAGGCTAGCTAGCTATTCAATATAAAAGTTGCCATAAATATCTAGACCAACCTCGTTTTTATGGAATGTTTTAATTTTCTGCTACTACGTCATATCATAACCAGCATATGGGTTACTATAAATAATGAATTAGCTTGTCTCGCTGTTACAATTTTTGCGACAAGTAAAAGCCACTTGATCGAGTTCTCATTTTTCACTTGGACATGATCAGAAAGAAGGACCTTGGTTGTTTATGTTTTTCAACTCTTGACTTCAGAAAGTTTTATTTCAAAACAAGTTATTATTTTTTCACCCTGAAAGTAGATTTTATGGTAACGGAATCGTTTAAGAAGCATTATTTATCAAAAAATGGGCTAACGGGTAATTAGATAAAGTTAATTTTGTTGGGATATACAGAGACTAGCTAGCTAACTAGTTTATTATTTTGTCAGCACTTATACTTTACAAGTCAAGTAAATTCACAAATAAAATGGATCTGAAGGGTCAAGATCTGGTTTACATTATGCAACCAGCTAAAAAACTTATATTTCTCGCCTTTTTTTTGGCTGGGAAATATTATTTTTTGAGGAAATTCTGAAAAAGTTAAAAGCTTTTAACTTTTGGAATTCCGTCCAATCCATAAAAAAATTCCGAATGATGCTGTAAACTTTCTCTTTACGGACATGTCCATCCGGGAACTATTAAATCAAATGGAGATCAGTCTTTACGTACAATTTAAGAACATAAGTTTCTGTTCCTTAAAAAATCTACGTAAGCACTCCGTAAGGGTTTACCTACTTTCCGTTAAACATGTCACATGTACGAAAACATTATACGCAACGTGAACGAATGAATTAAAACCAGCTTATTCCGTGAGCCCTCAAAAGTAAAGATTTACGTACGTGTGAATGTGGATTTATTGATAACTCTATGCTAATTAAGATGACAATCCAAAACAGTTTTAGATACAGATTTTTAATTACTAATTTCAATTGTTTTTCTGCCTAAGTGGATGTTTCCACGGGCCTAATCGACTATAATAATAAAAGAAAAACAAAGAAAAATGTTACCATTCGGAAAATATTTTCCTTGGCATATCAAGCGATTGTTGATTTTCGCGAAGGTTTTTTAATCAAAATCCGTCTGAAATTAAAATTGATGCCAAAATTTTGCGTTTTTATGACCTCGCAATACTTTCTGCCTGCGAAAGTTTCTGACCATAGTAACCCGGAAACATTTCTGGTGAATATATAATACTAATCGGGTCAAAATTTCAGTCCCGTTGCAAACGGCAGTGTCCACGTGAAATTAAGTATAGAAGATTGATAAACGCATGCACGCTTGTTTCATAACAACACGGCACACATGTTTTACCAAACTAAGAGTACACGAGACTGAAATTTGCCGTATAATAATAAGCCTCTGAATCTAAACTTTGGACATAACGTTTGTTTGAATAGCCTTTTTCATCTATCTCAGAAAATAAATAATGGTACCTGGTTAGTCTTCTGTAGGCAGTGGACTGCAATAGTTTAAATTTGCAGAAGTGTCGGCCATGTGAACAACGTCCAAAGTGTCCTGACTGTACTTTACATAATGTTCGCATTATAGGGCGACCGTCTTATTTTTCTGTGGACATTGACCAGTGAATAATGACAAATTTAAAGCGTTACTTTAGATAAACTTTGAAGTTACTCCTTAGCAGTAGAGCATGATAAGAACATATCAAGCTGCAAAGAGTTGTAAAAACAAGAGTCTCCAGCCAGAGGAACAATTCTATAAGAAAAATAGTGCTGGAAATGGGTAAACGTAAAGAACCAAAAAATACGACTTTTAAAATTTTACTGTTTTTAAAATTTAACACTGTTTATAATTTTCAGAGTGTTAAATGGAAACAGTTAAAAGTAACAGTTAAATACTCCACAAATGAATTTAAAAGTTAAAAAAAAGAATTTCTAGAGTCACTAAAAAACTGCTAAATATATTTTATAACCTCGTGCAACTATTATACATTTTATATCAAGTAGAAATATGTACTACTAAATAAATAAAAAAATCACAAACATAAAACAACAAAATAACTGCTGCTGGGACTGAAGAAAACTTTCCCGCTTCTTTTACTAAGCGGTTTAAGACATTGAGACTCGACTGAGCGTCGTTAAAGTTGGACTGGATAATTCCGAATGTCTCATTAAACATTGCCAGCCGTAATATTGTAACTAATATACATGGATTTAAAAGGGATTTCTCTTCTAACTAACTTCTTTAAATTTTGTGTGAATCTACAACCAATAAGTATCTAAACAAACGTAAAACCAATAGTTCTCCACCAAGCAAGAACGTTATTTTTCTATTTAGTACAGACTACACAAAAAAATTATTCGTCACACAATTTCGCATAAACATCTGCACATGATTCACCACTGTTATTAGAGAGGTATCCACCAAACCGTGTTTCACCATAATGTAATCTCAGCTCTTGTCCTTTGTAAACAGTGTGACTTGTTGCATTAAAGATGAGGTAGGGAGAGTTGGCGTTGTACCCTGGTACAGTAAAGAATCCGAGCTTTTTATGATACTTCATAGATGGGTAAAGTAGGTTGTTTTGATCATCTGTAAGTACACTTGCAACATTTCCTTCATTAAAAGGAGGTGAGTGATCACATCCCCACTTTGTTGGTGGTGTATTTTCTGCGCACCTTAAACCAGGTCCACCAACATGCACCAATTTTATGTCAGTCATTACTGCGTCGTGTTGTATTTTAAATGTTCCATACTCGTTTGCACGTGCTCCAAAGCAGACATTACATTTCAATAAAATCCATTCCCCTAAGAAATATTTTCACACTACTAATAATTCATTCTTTATTTTTATATTGAAGTGGACACTGTTGATAGTTATTAAGGTAAACGTATTATCAAATAATCATAATGGAAATGAGCTGTTGCATTTTGACAAAATCTCACAAAGTACAACAACCTATCCAACAACTAAGTCACAGTAACTTTGTATTCCTGCTAGGGTATGTGCATGGTAAAGTACAATTAAAAAAGAGAAATACAAACCTCCAGAATTTGAGAAAGTTCTGAGTTCATCAAACATCAATTTTTCTAAGTGATCATTAACGTAAAACAAACCTTCTACCTTAAAGGTATTGATAGTTATTGATAGTTTCTCATGGAAGAGGTTTTGCTATACAAAAGTTTAGTGTAGTGTTTCTTATTAATATCTTAAAGACTAATTAAAAATGGATTAGATGATTGAATAAAGAACGAGTATGTATAAAGAGGGAGGATATTTGTTCAAATTCTATTTTGCATGAATACGCGTGGTAGC